>NC_140775.1:132556229-134956229 GCF_044657685.1 Stegodyphus dumicola
GACGGAAATCAAACCTAATTTGTGCCTCCGCTTTTCTACTCCTTCTTTTTCTTCTTTTCTTTTTCTTTTTTCCGCTATTAGATAGATCTAAGCTATATGCCGCTTCAATGTCGCCGCTTGAATCGAATTTTCCTAATAAACCTTAGCTGAAAAATAAGTTGAAGGTCGCACAGATATCATTTTTGTTATCAGAGGTCTAATTTACTGCGGAATCATTTGTTGTATTTTTTTATTTGTTTCCCCTTTTTTATTTTTTTTTCCTTCGCAGGCATTGACGGTTAATAATTGAGCATTGGGTTTCATAAAACGGGGGAATATATATATATATATATATAATGCTGTATGTAATATATATATATATATATAAATGTATGTATATAGTATAATATAATCGAAATACAAAACGAAGTAATTCAATTTAGACCTTATAAATAATTAAGTAATTCAATTCATATGTTTGAAAAATGTCAGTTTCAGCGCAGATTACGAAATCTGAGCCCCAAACCGATTTGATAATTCCACTGCCTAAAGATTTTACGAGGAGTGGTTTCATTTGGTAACTTGCAAAAAAGAATAAATTTTAACGTCGCATCATAGAACTTGTTAAGTCTTTCTTTACGTTGTCGCTGAACTCCCAGTTTATCAGAGTTCCCTTAGATTCATTTCTGTTTACATAAATTGTTTTGACTTTTCATTATTAAATTGAGTTCTTTTAGAATTCCCGGTGGAGTGTTGCCATACAGTTTTCCAGTCTTTTTATTGTTCATCATATGAATGTTCAGTTTTCTTAACAACATGACCTAAACAACTTCTTTGTCTTTAAATTCTGGATACAGTGTTAAGTGTTACCATAATTTTTTTTTCCAGTCCTGTCTCAATTCATCATATCAATGTTCAGATTTCTTAGTAAGATGATTTACACAACTTTTTTTTTGTTATTTTATCATTAACTTTTCGTCTTCTAATTTTATTATTATACACCACCTTCTTCACTAATATGGCTCATAAAATTCAACAGCAAAATCGCAAAGTATTTAAAAATAACATATTCTTAGAATTCCCCATGGAGCTGTACATTTTTTGATGTATTGCCTTTTTTTTTTTTTACATTTGCTTTATCGTTTCTTTAACGATAGGATGCCATCCTATCTTTAAAGAAATGATAACATGTGGTGAAAATATCCTTTTATTTGAAAAGTGATGTGGACTAAAAAGTGACTGTCGAAGCCAATAACACCTTTGGTTCTAGAAACAAAATTGTTCGAAACACGGTTTTATTACGTCAAAGAATTAATACTCTTAGTTGGTTTTTAAGTTCCTCACATCTTTCACTGAACCACTCAAACAAACGAATATTTATGTTTTTGTCTGCGGATCTTAGCAAAGCTTTCTGCTCTTATGTACGCTCTATTTTGTAATCATTCGATGCTTTTAACACAGTTCTATAGTGCAGAATTCCATTAATTCATGTTTTGCAATCCATGATTAGTGATCTGTATTATTTAATTTACTGCGGTAATAAACTGTATTTACTGCGGTTAAAGTATTATTTAATTTAGTGAAACTGATTGAAGTATTTTTCTATTAAACAAACAATAAAAAAATTTACAATTTACAACAATAAAAAATTTTTTTTTTCCTTACATGTAAGCATTTTTGTATTATTTGCATTTAAGAATTTGTAACTGAGCTTTCAGATATTAATTAATGACTGAATACATAAAATACATTTTCTTTCTATATATTTTCATTATTTAAAAAAATGTCTTGTTGTTTAGAAAATTCTCCCTCTTTCTTAAAAAAAACCATCTGATTTTAAGTGTCGTAGGTTGACAAATATGTATTGGTCGTCAAGAAATAAAGCAGTGTTGTAATTATCCATTTATTTACGATTTTTCAAAATTCCATGTAATTACAACGCAATTTGCATGTCTGCCACATCTATCACCACTCAGGCCATGCCTACAAAGTTAACTGGCTCCATCTCTCATCCAAAAGTAAACGCTTTTGTGGTTTTCGTCAGTGTAACGTTGATATGAGCTACAACGTCTAGGGCCCACCAGCGGCCGAGTGGTAAAGTCGCTGAACTCTGGTAGTTCGGTCTGAGGTTCGAATCCCGCGACAAGGGCTGCTGCAGGGCTTTTCGTGGTTTTTCCCATGTGTAACGTGTCTACGAAGCAATTTCCTTAGAATGTCCTCCACGAAGACATCTCTCCCTAAGTCATATAACCGTCGATGCTTTACCATAATTACATAAAACTAAACCTTTAGAGCGTCCTTTACGAAAGTATTTCCTGCCCTATCGCAGATATTTTGTACATAATCGTGTACTTTGCCGTAATCAGATACACACGCACAGGTTAGATTTTATATTCAGGCTTATGACGTTATTAGTTCTTTACTTATAAATGGGAAATGCTCATGGTATTAATCTCATGCATTAATCAAAGTAAGTTATTAAGCGCCGCAGTAATCGGCGAAAAATTTCGGCTGTTCGAAATTGTATTTTAAATATTCTCAAGCCGGGAGATTCACGGTATACTGGCGCCATCTAGTGGTATGATGCAGCACGAAATGGATAATGAGCATGAAAAATTTTAATTTTTGTAAAAAATGGGGAAATTTGTAAAATTCTGATGCTAAACATGAAATGTCACAATTCTTGAACCTGAACTACGTGCAAGCAAATTACGAAATTAACAGTAGAAAATATACAACATACGCCGTAAGAACATATAAGCATTAACATATGCTACGTATACTATATACTACAATTAACACAAATACTGATTAATATGCCATATTGTGATGAATTGTACGCGTCTTTTGAACACGTGTTATATTGTAGGATAATAGTCTGCAAGTTTTACAATGTGGTTGTAGGATGAAGACATAATTTGCTTGAAAAAGTTATATGAGCTTGAGCAGGGCTTAATTTCTAAAATCAGAAGTGCCGGAGCCCTATGGAAGATCGTGAGGAGGAAAGGGGAAAATAAAATAATAAAATATCTAATAATTAAGTAATTTAGATCATTAAATAATTAAATTAAAATTTGATAAAATATAAAGATATAAACAAAAAATTAATAAAATATTAAATGCGTGATAAATAATTGTATAAAAGAAATAAAATATCGGACCTCGTCTTACTTGGGCCTCCAGCTGGAGTTACAGTTTCATTCAAAGACTAAAAAATAGCTCGTCCAGCGTGAAGTTGAATTCGAGCTCTGAATATACAGTATAAAGCACTATTTCAAGAGAAGAGAGAAATAAAAACAGTTATTTTTCCAGCACACCAATGGAAAAAAAGGTAAAGCGATTAAAACGTCACTAATTAGAATAGGGAGAATGCTAGAAAAAATATTAGAGTATAGAAGAAATTTTAATGTAGAAGAATAGCTTCGAAACCAAAGAGAGAAGAGTCCAAAGCTTTCTGTTCGAGATGCCCTGCCAATATAATTCTAGCAGAATGCGACTGGGTAAACAAATTTTCCCGAATCCGATCCGAAAACAACATGATAACAAAGGCAAGGTCTGCACAAGTGGACAACTGTTGTCTCCTGTGTTTGGTTAGGTAGTTCAGATCTGCAGGAGCTCTACAGTGAGAGGGCACGAGCACTGGACGGTCACGATCAAGGTAATAACTTTTTTTATTCTCTGGAACAAAACATTTTACCCACTCATAAAAGCATTGCAATACCAGGAGACATTTGACTTGTGTTGACATGTCGTTGAGAATGCTTTTGACATGTGAATGGTCACTTACCCTTCTTTCAAAGTCTTAACCTCCGTCAAAGGATTTGTTTCCCAGAGAAAGACATGCATGCATTCGGAAGTTATAACAGAGTTTTAAGATGAAATTTGTCTTCTGAAACTGTATTTCACTTATGTACGAGAAATGCCGGAGCCGTTTTATTTTGGGCGCCAGTGCGCTCTTGCTAGAATTACGATTTGCCTCAGAAACTGAGAGGTACCGGGGTAATTTAAGCTCTGAGCTTGAGACAATAATGAAATCTTGTGCATGTTGAACTTTTAGATCTTCAAATATGAGCTTAAGAGAATAACGAAATCTTGTAAATGTTGAATGTTCAGATTTTCAAGGAATTTCTGGTTCAAACCATATTGCGTTCGTAATAGCTCTTAAAACTTTATCCTGGAAAATTACAAGTTCTTTCAATGTAACCCAATGCTCTCAAAGTGGTGGTCCGTGGGCCGCATGCGGCCCCCAAAGTATGGTCCTCGAATACATTTCAATTGGATTATGTGCAAGACTGCTATTGAATGGAGAAAACGATAGAATGACTAGATTAGGGTTTCGTATTTCCTACTGTATGCGTATATGTTAGGTCATGACTGTGGTAAGATAGGAGGACTTCCCATTGTACGTACAATGCGTAAATTTAGTTTTCGCCCTCTGAGTTGGTGGAGTTGACAGTATTTTAGAGTTTCTGATTTTTTTTTTTCTTTTAATTTGGCTGGTAATATTTAGCAGATGCTTTTCACTAGTTGTTTAGCCCAATGCCAGTCACTAGTTGTTTGCAATGCACAGTTACGCAGTTCTATTGCAATACAGACCAAGTAAAACTAATCTGGCTAAAAAAGGCCTCTTCACTTGTCTTTGTTGTTAGATTTACATTATATGAATACCTATCATTTAGAATTATGCATAACTTTTGAATGTTGTTTTCATACACAAATTCGTTGAATTAAAGTTATAAATAAAATTACAATAGTGATTTTAACGAACTTTAAAAAACAATTTTGAAAGAAAAGTTGATGACAAAGGACTTGTTTTTCTAGAAAAAAGAAAAATTGGGTATTTTCGTTGTGTTGCGCACAATAAAATTATATGTTTTATTTGTAATAAGGGATTCAGTTTATTTTAGACAGAAAACAATATAAATTTTAATTTTTTTCTTTTTGCATTATTAATTTTGTTTATGTATGTTTTGATAAATATTTAGTGACTGATTGGACATCTAAAGAAAACGGGGGGGGGGTACCTTATCAGGTTCAATGTTCCTCCTTTCTTGCTTGGGGAACATTTAAATGACCTGACTCGGAACAGGGAGCTTACTAAAGCTATGTTCAATAAATGTGGGAAGTAAACAAGATACACAGGAAGGGTATACGAAACCCTTTATTTTTCTCTCTTTACAATAATTTCCGGTCTTCGGAATACAGAGACCAACCACTTGTGGTCTGAACGTAAGAATATAAAAATATTAACTAAATTCTAACTAAACTAACTTTGGATTAATAAACAAGTGTCGACTTGAAGATTGGCCGTATATTAACAGAAAGGCCGTATGTAGTACAGAGAACTGTTAACACTACGATACGTTTGAAATTATCAAGAGGATTAAACCTCTGGCCTGGAAGGCAACCAGCAACCTAGTAAAACTGCTAAGGCAAGCGGCCTGCTTCTACTAACTCCTTCCTCTCTCTCTTGCTTGGCAAAAAGCCACAACTTAAGTACTTGGTGTTCGCAAGACAAATTTGCATAAATAAGTTAAAGCTTTTAATTCTGGCCGGAAGTAGAAAATAAGAAGTGATAGTAAAGATTTAAAATAAAATAAACGTTAGTAAAACTTAAGATCCTTACAACCTAACCGAAAGAATGAGTTTCATAATTTTAGCCAAAGAGAAAAGAAGAAGACTGTAAGTTTGAAAAATGAAAAGTAAAGTACAGAAAAGAAACAATGCAGAAAATACATAATTGAACATTATTGAAATAAATTTTCAGTTAAACCATGTTCGAGAAAAATTATATTTTTAAAGTAAAGTTTCATTATAAAGTTACACTTGACTCTGCATTAAAATACATACGGATCACGCGTCAACACTAGGTTATAAAAGGTACGTACACCAGATTATAAAAGCTAAAATATACTAAACTCGTGTGTAAAATTAAGAAAATTTCACATTATGTCAAATTTCTGAGAAGTAATCAACAGATTTTAATGAAATTTTTTATGAATATATATTTATAACAGAAAAAGATATGCACTATTCAAAAGTCATTTTATGCAGGCATTAGTTTTAGTAAAGCTCGTGGTGCAGGGATGTCCAAAATCCACACTTTCCTATGGAACTGAAAATGAGTGTAATATAGGGTACGGTCCCCTTTCACAGCCAGGCTCTGACGACATACTGGACAAGAGGCAAATGAGAAGTCCATATCGCAGTCGATCCCATTTATGCAGCAACGCAGTTGTTAACTCCGGGATGGTTCTAGAAGGGGATGGCGAGATGAAATCCTAAGAGCATCCCAGGCATGCTGTATGGGATAAAAGTTCAGGAGGTTTGGTTGACCAATCCATTCAGCGAATATAATCACTTTCCAGGCAATCGTCGACTGGCTGAGCCCTATGCGGACGACAGTTGTCTTTCATTAACAGGAACTCAGGACCAACTGTTCCTCTAAAAAGTCAAACCTACGGCTGTAAGATCTCCTCTCTATACCTCACAGCAGTCAGGATACTTTTGTTTAACACATGCTGGGATGTACAACCATCCATCATAAAGCCTGCCCAAAGCAAAATACCTCCATCACCGTAATGATTATTTTCCCTGATGATTGGAGAGATGGTATCGTTTTCCAGGCTCTCTCCAGATACAGGTACCCCGAGAATCAGTGTCCAGGTCGAATCTTGATTCGTCTGTAAAATGCACGGTGCTCCATTGCAATCTGGTCTAAGGCGCATGTCGTCTGCACCATGCTAAACGCGCTCACTTATGTGTTGCTGTGCTGCAGTGAGCGGGACACAAACAGCTGGTCTTCTGGCATACAACTCTATCTCGTAAAGCCTTTGAACAACTGTAGACCGTGAAACTCTGGTTTCAATAGCAGAATACAGCTCACGTGAGAGCTGTGAAATTGCAGCAGTATTGTGTGGCCGCACTGAAAGTGCCAAATAACGATACTCTTTTGTCATTAAGGGTGTTGGTCGACCTTATCCAGGTCTTCCCAATGTGGATCTAGTATCTGAAACTGTTTCCACAAATTGCAGATGACACTAGGAGTTACACTGAGCTCTGTAACCACCTGCGCTTGTGATTGGATTGCTTCCAATTTACCGACAACTCTCCACCTCATTCCATCATTTCTGCATCTCATTCCGTCATTCGTGGCTACTCATTTTACTTAACACTTTATAAGATTCACCCAAATGATGCAAGAAATACAGCAAATGTCGTGAAGGACTATTAAGCGTACAAATCACCGAAAACCTACTACTGCGTTTATATCCCCTCCACAATCACAACTTCAAAGATACTGAATTATTTTTTCACTGTTCGACTTTATTTATTTCACTATTCTAATATTTTCATAATTCTTTGGCGTCATAATTAGTACCTTTGGCTCAGTACTTTTCGAAAAATAGACATAATTTGCAAATTCTCTTAATTTTGCACAAGAGTGTACATTTACTTTCACTTTCTTAAACGAAAGTGCAGTCCATCAGCTGATTTCATATAGTGCAGTCGGCTCACGTGCAGTTTGAGTTTGAGACACTGCCGTAGCCCATATGGGAAGCCACAAGTAGGAAAATACAGGTCTTAATTAAGGTGAGATATAGAGTTCTTTTAGCGTCTAAACAAGATGTTGTATTTGCTTGCATTCTATTTGATTTTCCATACTTCGCATCAATGTTAAGGCTGAATTGTAGGCTTTCATCATCAGGACCATGTCATTGGCATACTTGGTTACTTTGTAACTTTGTTGTGCTGGCATATCATTCACCTTGAAGTTAAAAAGAAATCAATGCTGAAACCGATACTTGTGGTACTCCAGTACTTATTAAGTGTTTATTTGAGTGGGTACTTCTCACTCGTACTTAGAAAGTTCTACATTTCCGATAAGATTTGATTATTTTCAGCACACTGAAAGGCAGTTTGATGGTAGCATAGTTATAAATAAGTTCTTTGGTGCCGGATTTGGTCAAATGCTTTTTCCATGTCCAGCAAACAGATCATCACCGCCTGCTTTTTAGTAAACTCTTCTGCTGTGTTTTCTACAATATTTAAGATTGGTATGGTAGTATTTAGGCCAGGCTTCGTCAACCAACTCGTCACTGAGCGAACCGTTTCATAATTTCAACTAACCCACTTGAGTTTCGAGAATAAAGTATAATCTACAAAATTAAATTATAAAACATAAATATGAGACGAGCAATTGAAAAATACACACACACAAAATAAACTGAAAACAAATAATGTCCATAATACTGTTGTTTGAACACAAAGTTTTAGTAACGAACATGCATTTTTATTAAAAAAAGTAAGAACTGTAATATAAATTCAAGAACTCGGTAAGTTTGGCAACGTCGATCCATAATTCATAATTCCAAAAAATTGACTTTGCCATTTTGCCCGTATTCGGTTCCACTTATACATACGAGCACATATTTTTACATATGAATTTTATTTTAAGTGAGAACAGGAGCAGCTCAACTACCAAAAGTTCAGATGCTTGTATTTTTGTTTTTAGACGACTAACTACAAGCGAGACTTTACTAAACTGAAAACGCAAGTTCAGCATCAGGGAAGCTACTGATAACGAAGAGAAGAATTAAGTTTTCCCCCCAATGGCAGATTATGAACAATTACAAATGTAACCCAGTCCATTAATCTATACAAGGCCAGATATGGTGGTCTCTATTATGGAGGCACCTAATAGGTGGGCCACTATCGCTTTTCCTATGAAGGGACGGACAGTCACAACCATGCCTTCTCCGGGATTCAAACCTAGGCCCTTCGGCATCACATTAAGCTTACCTGACCACTATACCGACTGGGCGGCGCGAGAATTAAGTTCATTCTGTTATGTTTATTTTTATAATAATTATAATTTAAATTTTTGGGTCTAAATTGTATTGTAATGATTTCTCAATAAAATGTGTCTTTTTATCCACCAAGAAAAACTGTTTTAAAATGAAACTACTGCTGATCTAAAACGGTTTTTTAATGTACACTTTTTACTTGATTTTGATCCGCAGCCAAAAGAGGTTACTGACGCTTGATTTAGATTCTGTCTGAAGCCAAACTGATTGTTTTTCATGATGATATTTTTTAAAGGCAGCTCTTTCTTTATTGGGCTGATTTATTTGTGAGTTTTCGTTTTTGTTAGTTTGCTATCTGTACAAATTATTTTCTGTGCTTTAGGCGTGAGCTTGCTTTAGTTGTTTAGAAAAGCAAAAATTGATTATTGGTAGGTCTATATGCAATTAAGTTGAATGTATGCTGCTCATCTAGTGGAGAAATCATCTAGTTTTCGTTTATGAAGAAAACTATTAATTTGGATGTCTACCGTAGCGGCAATATTTGTTAGAATACATATAGGTTTGTTCTCAGCTCCTGTCTGTTTTAAGATTCCTAATTGAGCAATTCCTTGTTCTTGATTGGATTCCATCATCGCTGAAAACGTTCATACTTTGCATTCCCTAAAATTCATACGCCAGGTGAGGGTAACTTTTCCGGAGATGTGGCAAACGTAATCTTACAGGTGCCCCTGACCAGCCTAAAGTTAAGGCTTGGGAGTAATCCTGCAGATATTAAATCCTCTTAAAAAGAAGCGAAGTGTTTAATTGTTGCTAAAGTAAAAATAAGCAATTATAAAGCCGCAATAACAAAAGATCATTCGTAACTGATACTAAGCTTTCCAGTGAAAGAGCAAGGGGCCTATGCACTTTCACGCTTAGCAATAACTTCGAGTGATGACATATCCCCATCACCCCCGCTGAAAGCCTGCTAACTCTAGTATAGTTTTCTTCCACCAATAGCTAAATTTCATGCTTTTGGCCAATATCCCACCTCCCTGCCATCATATGACGTTCCTGGCCAATTTTCTCGTTGTTATATCATCTGATGGAATGAGTTATTATCAAAAATGTATGGTGTGTTCTCATCTGATATGAACTTTATTTATTGAGTTACACAAGGTTAGGGCAATGCCCAGGTATTTTCTTTCTATGGCCAGGCTTTGACCTCTGGTCACCTAAGTTGAGACAAAATGTAACATAAGAAATTTAAAATAGGATTTTGTGTCCATTTTTCTATAATGTATTTATATCTAGGAATTCCAAAGTTTAGCTAAACTCCTTAATGAGAACTCTGATGGTATCTGTGAGAAGTAAAAAGTTCAAATCTAAATTTCAGTGGCAGCGATGATATTTTTAAGTAGTTCTTTAGTTTATCTGGAGATGATCAATAGTCTGAAAACATATGTGGGATGGCATCGTTCATTATAATCAGATGACGCGACAAGCTGTGAGAATAAATCTTTTACTTTTCCGATGATAGAAGTCAGACGATTCCGCCATTAAGACGATGACGCGATTAAAAAATGTTTAAATGTAAAAGACAGTCGATTCTCTTCATCTGTATATAACATCTATGTAAATTCATCTTTCTACACATGTAATCATTTTGTAGTCTGTAGCAACTATTCAGGTTTTATTAAATATTCAAGTTTTACATAAATCGGACTAGTTTATTAGCCCTTAGACAGCCAACTAAGAAGTAAGTTTACAACATCATATTTCTAGACAGTAGGTACCGATTCTACAGATTTGGGCACTCAGGCCGCGATGAGCCTAGGAAGAAGCATTATGAATATTACAAAATAAGAGAAGTAAGTTTTGTTTCGATTATTTCCACATTGTTTACTTCTAAGAATAGTGTTCTATGATACTGTGAATTAAGATGACTACCTTAAATTCTATTCCTAGAATTTCAAATTCTTTAAAGACTGGGCCTACTAAGTCAATTAAACTTTTACATCAAATTGTGTTTGGAACTTTGGGTGATCGAAAAAATAGAGCTAGATTGCGTAACTTTTGCGGTTTTCCATCTGATTTTAATATTGAAGAAACAAAACAAAAATTACTTAAAACTTTTACTGCAAATGATTTTATTTCTGTGTGTAATTTGTTACATCTTAATTATGATTCAAATCCTGATAAAAACTGTGATTTAATATTGAATAGTCTTTGTGATTTTAAGCTTTTAAAATCCGAAAGTGATGACGATGATGAGTTATCTGAAAACGAAAGTGTTTATGATTCTGATAAAAATGATGATATTAATTCTGTTCGGTCAGAATCACCTCCCATAAATAATTTAGTGGATGAAAACATTATAATGCCTAGCAATATTTCCCTACATTTTCGTGATATCTTAGAAACTGTTTCTGAATTTAATGGCACTGATACATATCCAGTTGAATCCTTCATTGGTGATTTAGAAGAAGCTTTTAAATTATTTAAGTTATCGGAATTACAGAAAATTGTGTTCACTAAAAAATTGCTTATTGGTTCTGTAAAGTATTTATTAGGTCTTTGAAAGGTATCATGGACAAATTAAAAGAAAATCTTTTATCTGAATTTGGTTCTAAAATAAACAGTGCACAACTTCATAATTTATTACAGAAACGACACTTAAAACCTGGTGAATCACTTTCCGAATATTTAATTGTCATGCGTGAAATAGCCAGTCGCGGTTCTGTTGATGATTCATCAATTCTTGATTATGTAATCAATGGGATACCAGATCATAGTAGTAACAAAATTGTTTTGTAGAGTCGTAAAACTATTTCTAAATTCAAAGAGAAATTAAAAATTTATGAGAAAATTCGCGTTCCAGATACGAAGAATAAGGGTTATTCAAGTAATAACACACAAAATAAAGCACGCTCTATACCTAATAAGAGTAAAGAACAGAGGTGTTATAATTGTGGAAGTTTAGGTCATAAATCTAATTTTTGTAACAATAAGAGTAAAGGATTTAAGTATTTTAAATGCGATTTGTTTGGACACAAAGCTGTAGATTGTTCGAAAACATCATCTAAAAATATCCAAGTTGCCAAAGCTGTTACTCCAATAACTCAGAATTGTCAGAAAGAAATGCATCAAACTGTTAATTTGGGTAATTTGCAAATTGATGCTTTAATAGATACTGGTAGTCAGGTAACGTTAATCCGAGAAGATATACATAAGAAGATAGGTTCTCCTGAACTTAAGTCGGCAGAGCTACAGTTAACGGAATTTGGCAACAAACCTATAGGAAGGTTTGAAGGTGAATTCGAAACTAATGGTTTGTCATATCAATCCAATATTTGTGTTATCGCAGAAAACAAGAAATATGAGAATGATTTTGAAGAACAGAAAAATGCTTATTGCAATGGAAATGGTTCTGAAGAAGGATTTGAAAAAGTTGTTAATTATGGTTTTTTACTTCCAAAACCAGAAACTAATCCTGTTAGTATAGTTCCTGTTACAATACAGAATGTGATCAAACTGGATACTTCATCTACAGTTAAAGCAAGTGGCATTGATTTCCTGATTGTGAATTCTGACGACGTCCCGAGTGATGGAGATTCTGATATAAGTGAAAATGATGCTATTAAAGATGAATTTGAATTAGTGCAAAAAGGAAACTCAAGCACAATACAATTAGCTTCGAAGCCAACGAGGAGAAACGCCACTACAGAAGGAGATTCTGAAGAGAAGCATTTTTCCGAAGAAGTCATTTGCTAAGGATGATGAATCAAATGCGAATTCTACTAGAACAATTTCAGTAAAATACCTTGCAATAGAGAAGCAAAAGAAGCCACTGGAGGCGAAGAAACTACAGAGACCACAGAAGAAGACTTCATTGTGTGTGTGTGATTATGGCAAAGCCTCGAGGGCTATCTGCCTACGGGGAGGGATGCCTTCGTGGAGGACTTTCTAAGGGAAACTGGCTCGTATACACGCTACACATGGGGAAAACCACGAAAACGCCCATGCAGCCAGCCCGTTCGCGGGATTCGAACCTCGGACCGAACTACCAGTGTTCTGCGACTTTACCGCTCGGCCGCTGGTGGGCCCACAGAAGAAGAAGAGAAGATTGAAATGTAGAAGTCAGTCAGAAAATCTGATCACAACGACGCTGATACGGAAAGGAAAGGCGGAACAAAAGAAACTAAAGAAGGTGAGAAAAAAGAAGCGGAAATGCAGATTCAGAAGACCCAGGAAAAAAATCGAAAATCTTTGATAATCAAATAACGATTTTGATGATTTTTGATTATAGACTTTTTCCCAAGTTGACAAATTTCTCCCGATTTGACTAATGGACTATCGTTTTAAAGACGTGAACTAATTTAAGAAGACTGAAGACGATGTCTAAGGATGAAATGTATGAAGGAAGATGACTTAAAGAAGATGATTTTGAGAAGACGCATTCGAATGACGGATCTTGAAGATATCTAAGACGCATTCAGAAGACGTATCTAGACGGTATCTAAGAAGACGTATTCAGATGATGTTTAAGAAGACGTAAATACGAAGACGAATCCAGACGAATTGTTCCAGACAACATGAAAGGAAGACGTGTTTGTAAAATACATGTATTCAGATAGACTGTTCAAGATGAACGAGCACTGAAAGAGCATTTAAGAAGAGCTAACGCCGTTATTTCTGAAGATGTTAAGATGATGAAAAAAAGATGGCTGAAATAAACCTTTTAAGACGACTTTTCCCTCAATAGTAACTAAAAACTTTTTTTTTTTTTTTTTAATTTTATTTTTCGGATGCCTAAATGTAGATGGTGGTGCTACGAGAATGCGAGGCCGCATTCCATCAGGATGGACGAGCAGTTGTGGGATGGCATCGTTCATTATAATCAGATGACGCGACAAGCTGTGAGAATAAATCTTTTACTTTTCCGATGATAGAAGTCAGACGATTCCGCCATTAAGACGATGACGCGATTAAAAGATGTTTAAATGTAAAAGACAGTCGATTCTCTTCATCTGTATATAACATCTATGTAAATTCATCTTTCTACACATGTAATCATTTTGTAGTCTGTAGCAACTATTCAGGTTTTATTAAATATTCAAGTTTTACATAAATCGGACTAGTTTATTAGCCCTTAGACAGCCAACTAAGAAGTAAGTTTACAACATCATATTCCTAGACAGTAGGTACCGATTCTACACATATATACATCAGAGGGAACGAAATAAACATTATTAACAACAAAAAAAATTTTGCTGTGGGCAGCACAAGAGCACCTCATTGACCATATTCGCTTGGCCATCTCTCTGTTTTAAGTAATAAAAGCGAAATACTCATGGAAAAATACAAACGTGAAATTCAAAAATAATAAAATAAGTAATTGCTGAAAGTTTCAGTTACGAAAATCAAGCTCCTCATAAAAAGAGCGCAGTGCTCTCTAACAAGCTAATATTGCATTATCATTGGTTTGGTATTACTTTGTAATATTCTAATTTATTCCTTTTACAAAAGATACTCAATAAGAAGATGGTTAAGAAAATAGGTTGAAGACAAAAATGGTTTTGGGTGCACCAATGTTTGATATAAAATTTGGTTACTGCCTAAAACATCGCTGAGAAAACAACGCAAGGCGAAAACGTCGTGGTACAAAACATTGTGGGAGGAAAGGAAGCAAAGAAAAAACATCGCAGTTCTAAAACATAGTGGTATAAAATATCGTGGTCAAAAATAAAGCGGTTAAAAAAGTTCGCAGTTTAAGAACATCATCGTCGAAAATATTGTAGTAAAAAATAAAGTACCTACAAAATCATCACATGACGATAACATCGCACATATGTGTTTTCCAGGTTTTAAAAGTTGTAACTACACTTTCGCATAACGATTTGCAAGCGCAAGAAGGAAAGAGGATGAAAATGTTAACGAAGCTTAGAGAATAAAAGGAAACAAAACAAGATACAATTTTCACTACAACAATAACAGATTAACAAACGTGAAAGAAAATAATTTGATAGTTAACTAAGCAATTTGTATACAGGTAGCCTCATGCAGTTATTTGTCTTCTTTTTTCTAAACATTTTAGACTGTATTTTTCATAAAAAATTATCAGTAAAACTTTAAAAAAAGATTAATTTATTAATAACCTTTGTTAAATAACAATGCAGATTTAAAAATTCTATTAAGTGCTATAAGTTGCATTAATTTTCCTACTCATTTTCAATTTTTAAATGATAAAGTTTCACTAAGCAAAAATTAAAAAAAATTATTAGTTCACTGAAAAATATAAAATATAAAAGTAAAGATATCACTCTTTCCTTCTTGCGCATATGTGCGATGTTATCGTCATGCGATGAGTTGTAGGTACTTTATTTTTTACCTCGATATTTTCGAAAATGATATTTTTAAACTGAAGTTTTTGAACTGCTTTATTTTCAACCACGATATTTTTTACCACGATGTTTTAGAACTTCGGTGTTTTCTCTTTGCTTTCTTTTCTTCCACGATGTTTTGTACTTCGACGTTTTCGCCTCGCGTTGCTTTCTCTGCGATATTTTCTTCCGCGATATTTTTGCGGCAATGTTTTCGGTGGGCATCATAAAACTTTAATCATAATTTTATAATATAATTCAATGTTTTAAAAAATAACCAGTAAATTTGACAAGTTTTAGAATAAAAAATACACGAATATATGTCATACTACAACAGAAGTCGGACCCTTGTTATTAGTTTATCTGAAAGAACAGTCAGTTGATTGAATCATTTAAGAAAAGTGACTAACGTGCAAAATTATGAATGCTTAATGTATTATGCTCGGACTCTTGGATTCATCTGAATGAAACATAAACTTAATGCTGAAACTGTTTTCGGCAAGTATTTGGATCGTATAGAAATGATTGAACGAACATAACGAAACTATTACACTATGCGAAGGGAAAACGGGTGAAATAGATACAAGCGGGCTTGAGCTACTGAGAATGCACAGGTGGAGCTGGCCGCAAGCCGAATGGTATAAGTCAGCTCCAGTCCCTTTCGCCGTCGTTATTGAGAGCGTGAAACAGCAATGATGGAATGTGATTATCACAGTCAGCGTTGGACAGCGTGGTTCCTGTGGGAAGAAGGGATACAAGGTAGTGAGATCCATCCTCGCATGGTGTCGGTGTGCGTGAACAGAGCGTACTGTATCCCGATGGTTGGCCAAGTTCAGCAGTGGAGTAGAGACTACAGTCAAAGGTGTCTGCGCGAGACGACAAGCAACATCGCATACAGCCAGCCGTGTCGGATTTGATCATGGCTAACAGGCGCATAACGTTCAAGAAGAGGCAGGAAGAGACAGGGCTTGTGCAAGGAACATTGCAGGCGATTATGCATGGTGATTTGAAGATGCCAAATGTGTGTGCAAAGTGGGGGGACCTCGGACCTCGATCCAGACCTCGGACTACGCCTTGCTTGACAACATGAAGGACGCAATCAGCGGCCAATATGTTGAATTTTCCGCAGAATTGCATGCAATTGTCCATAGGTGGTGCACCAACACCCCACAGACATGTTTACCAAAGCCCTGCGGAACCTTCCAGCCAGATGGCAGAAGTGTATTGACATGGATAGGGATTATTTCTGACTGATGTACAGGGTGATCAGCGAATAAGCCCTGATTTCAAAATTAAATATCTCTACAACAAAGATCGATAGAATTATGCGGTAAACTGTACGTTCATTAGCAAAACTGTAAAAATGGTGTACAAAAGTTTAGAAAATTTAGTTACGAAAATCGTTAACAGATGGCGCTCTGCGCTGAAAACTCTCTCTTAAAGAAGTGAAAAAAAAAATAAAAAGAAGCAGCCTTTGCAATCAAAATAAAATTTTTTCAAAATGTTCACCGTTCGAAACAATGAGGTGACGTAAACGAACAATGAAATTTGACATCACGTCTTGCAATGTCTCAACGGAAATGGAATCACATGCAACACCAATCAACGATTCAAGCTCATCTAGAGTAGCAGGATTGTTTCGATAGACAGTGTCTTTCAATGCGCCCCACAGAAAGAAGTCACAAGGACTCAGATCGGGAGAATATGGAGGCCAAGCTATTCCTGTGTCAGTAAATTGCGGATAATCTAACGCAATTACTCTATTTCCAAAGTATTCATGAAGAAAGCAAAAAACTTTATCTGTTCGATGTGGTCAAGCCCCATCTTGCATGAACCAGTCGATACCTGGTCGATCCTCCAACGCTAGTTCAGTGCTGACAAATTGTTCCAAAATTGTAACGTAACGTTCAGTAGTTATCGTTTCTCGTACGAAAAATGGTCCGATAATGCCTCTGGCGCATACCGCAGCCCATGCAGTAACTTTAGGCGAATGCAGTGCTTTCTCTTCATACAAATGAGGATTTTCGGTAGCCCGAAATCTCCAGTTTTGTTTATTAACGATTACATTCAAATGAAAATGTGCCTCCTTTGTGAACCAGATGCAGCTCACATCAAATCTGTCGTTCCCGACTATTGTTAGAATCTGATTCGCAAAGTCAACCCTTTGTTGCACAGCTTTCATGGGTATGGCCTGATGACTTTGGACTTTGTATGGAAACAGCCGTAGGCTATTTTTTAATATTTTTTGCGTGCTCGTGTACTTCAAACCTGCCTCTGATGCCATCCGTCGGATGCTTTTCCTAGGATTTTACTGAACAATCCCAGAAACTTTGGCTGTATTTTCAGGAGTGACTACAGTTTGCCTAGTCCCAACATTTCCCTTTCGATCATCAGCCACGCTGCCAGTCCGTTCAAATTTCGCGAAGAGCATGCGAATGGTTTTCGCATCGGGTCCAACTGGTACATTGAATCGGTTTTGAAAATTGCGACGTGTTGCCGTAAGACTGTCGTCTAATCGGTGAAATTCCAGGAAAAAAAAAAAAACACGTTGTTTAATGAAATACATTATTTCACTTTCTACGCTAGCCTTTTTTCACTAGCCAACTTATCCTTTTCGAATTCAAAGCACATTTTTAAAGGCTATTGATAGGTCATTGCGATTAGAGCGCCATCTGTTAACGATTTTCGTAACTAAATTTTCTAAACTTTTGTACACCATTTTTACAGTTTTGCTAATAAACGTACAGTTTACCGCATAATTCTATCGATTTTTGTTGTAGAGATATTTAATTTTGAAATCAGGGCTTATTCGCTGATCACTCTGTACTATCAGTTTTTTGTTAATAAATTGTATTCCGCTCTCTGGCAGCATTTGTGTCATTCATTATTTCTGTATGACCTAAATATATAACAAACGTGGAACATAAAAGAAATATGTAAATTGAAATATGCATTCAGGTACAGGGTTTTCATAGCTTTACAGGTATTCAGATAACTGAAGCTAGTGTAGAGTGTATGTATAATGTATCACCTATGTTTTGTGAGACGTTTGTTTGTATAAATATAGCGCCCCGTTTTTGTAGTACGTTTTGTGGATTGAGTAATAGCTCGCTTTTGTTATTAGCAACCTTTTTAGTGCACGTTTTGGTTATATTTACAGAATGTTCAATGTGAAGGCAGTTCAAATGAAAGTTCTTGTTCAAAATTTTATATCTTGCTTTTCCTTTCAAATTCAAGCCTGGTCCAGAAGTACATAAACTTACAAATGCTTAAAATGACGCAATGGGCTTCGAGGGCGGCAGCTTTGAAAATTGGGTGGCAGGCTTCGAAAATGTTCTTCACAGAAAATTGATTTTCGTGGAATGAACTTATTTAAGATTTCTAGGGGTAATAAATCAGTAGATGTAATTAGCTGTTCATACTTACCCATTTGAGAAAATCCTATCCAGTTATAGTTTGTATGCGCTTGGTAATGGATAAAATGTCTCGAAAACGTTCTCCGTGCTTCTCCGAGTATTCAGTGAGTAACTAAACGGTAGAGTTTAAACAGCGCCTGTAGTTATGTATTTTAAAATTCCTAGTTATAGAACCACAAATTGACACAATGAGACAATTTAGTTTAGTCAGATATCATTTAATCAAATGCTGAACGCTTTGAAATTTACCTAAAAATTTTCTAATTACTATTAAAAGTAAGTTTTTTTTAATTGCTATTATAAATTAAAAGAGTGTTTAAGAAGTGCAGGTTATAGCGATAGTTTTGAATTATAAGTTAGTTCTGTAACTCTACATTAATTTGATTTATCTACTTTAAAATGGTTTAGATTAATTAAATTTTTAAGGGCTATAAACCAGCAATAAGGCTATGTTTCAGTCTTAAATCTTCACGGGTTTTATAATTTTTTAACAAACCAGTGAGTATTTCACAATTGTTGAAAAACTTAGATTAAACGCGCAAGTCCAGACAGGGTAAGCATATCTATAGATGAGATGCCGTTTAATCCTTGTGTATGAACTGCTTGGTACAAATAAAACTAAGAGAGAATAGAGCTTACCAACTTTGAAATTTCTGAGTTAATAGATATAATCTATAATTCAAGGTGAGGTTGGCTTCTACAGAATAACATATAGGTAATGACATCGGAAAAGGAAACAGTAATTTCCTATAGTATAATCATAAAAATTACTAAAATTCCTCACTTATTGTAACTGTCGCTGGGTGCATTCTTGTGTAAATAAAAATTTTAGCTTCTATTGTGGAAAATTCCAAATGAGTATAACATGTTGTCATTAAAGCAGCATTTTGTAACAAATACCACTAATATATATATATATATATATATATGTATGTAAAGAAAAACGTTATATTTGTTCGAATTTATTTTTTAAGTCACCAATAGCGGTATTTTTTTCCAAACGAATTTAAAGCGTGCTTTTTGCGACTTACCGTTACGTTTTCAGGAAAGGCCTTTCATAAAATGTCATTCAGTTATGTGTCATCACACTCAGCAAGTTTTTCCTCGGGCTAAAATAACGCAGACGATAGATATATTGCATTTCCCCCCCTTTTTCCAGTAGCATCGAAATATTTCGAGAAAAGAAGAAAAATAAATAATCGTTTAATAAAAATGGATAGTTTTCTTCTTTTATGCGTATAGATAGATTCCAAAGAATTTTTTGCTCTTTTTGTTATTGCAGCAGATAATGTAAAAGGAAACGGATTTCAAACTTATCTTTCGATAAAAATTAGAGCCCTAGCACAGAAAGTGATAATTTTTATTGGGATTCTATTATGAAATTTTAGTCAGCTATATGGCAACGGAAAGGTAAGGTAAAACGAATTAAAAAGGAATTCAATAAAATGATGTGTGAAGAGTGCTGGTTTTTGTTTTTATTTATGCGACTTTTCTACACACAGTCGATGAAAAGATATTTTTTACAGTAGTGTATATAAAGATTTTATATCTACGAAGACCATTTACTCCCGTATTTTAAAACGAATATTTCAAGTATTTTCATTCTTTGTAAGTCGCTAATATATAGTATATATTTTAGCGGTATTACATATATACGTATACGCTTGAGAGTGTAGTAAGAGAATTCTATTTCTAGAAAAGCAATGGATTTGTTTAAATTGAGCTGCTTTGAGAAGTTTATGTTTTATTAATGTTTAGATTACAGTCTGAAAGTCTCATGTTTCTGTCGTTTCCATGGATGTAATAGGTTAACACCGTATTCCCATACCACAAAAACGTTAAATTCCAATTTAAATTATATAAACTAAAGTTCATTTGAACAAAAACATAATACATTTATTTCTATCGCCAGTTTTCTTATAAAACTTTAAAGTCTGAGGAACAGGCACACATATCCAAGTAGTTCGATATTTTCGATTTTGATAAATGGTGACTGTTGGAAACTAAAATCATCCACTAAACGAACTCTACCCGGCCCATATCATGGAGAGTAGAAATATTCTTCATAGAGAAGAACAAAAGCTTCAATTTATTTACAGAAATGCAGGTTCATTTTAGGGTACGGTTTCGCATACTGCTATAGATTGTAGGGTTTATATTTATTTTAACTAACATTTATTTTAAGTTTAAACTATCTTTCCTGTCAATCCTTACTTTCCCCTGGAACTGCCAATGCCAGCATATGTAAATTTGAGTAGAACGCGCAAGCATTCAAATTATCAGCGGAAGTAGTATGATTTAAATAGAAGGAAACAAGTTCGGTGAGAGAGAGTTATTCTTACTTAGCGAGCGCGGAGGTAGTTATAGAGATTTGAAAAACCCCGCGTTGCGGCCTATGTGCTTGGCGGGAAGTAGTTGCAATTGTTCCAGTGAGCTTCAAGTCTGCTGAATTAGCAGCCGTATTGTAAAACGCGGTGAGTTAGTTATTTGAGAGAGCCTCGTAGTTAGAATATTGTCTTTAATTTCTTTTCAGGTTTTTATTTTTATTTTGACTGCCGAGTTGGCACCGTTTGTAAGCGTCAAGAGAACGCAATTGTAAATTAGTACGTTGAATAAAAAGGGACTTAAACCCTTTATAAGACTCTGTGGTTTATACAAGCTTTCACAGTCACCTCTTGGTTGCGTGCTAGTTAGAGGCGCGCAACGTTATATTGGCGCTCGAACACTTATCGAACTGAAATGGCCGAAAACTGGATGGAAGCCGCTGGACAACACCAAGAAATGACAACGCAGTTAGAAGGATTTGGATACCTGGTCCAGACTTTGAGAGCATCAATCAAGCCAAACGTCTATTTCAACGGAAAAAATTCGGTGTCCGTATTTTTAGAAGGTATAGAAAACCACTTTCAGCTCTATCCTGTGCCCGAAAGACAAAAAGTTGCTATCGCCACATCAGCACTAAGAGGACAGGCCGCGCTATGGTAGAAAAATATAGGCAAATTTCTTCTAGGTGAATTTGGAAGCCCGACGTATACTTTTGAAAATTTCAAAAAATCGTTAGTAAAGGCCTTCCCCATAGTGAAAGATCGCGCACGGCTGGAAGCCGAGCTATATAGTTTCTATCAACGGGATACAGCGCAATTGACGGACTTTATTTTACGAAAAATCAAGCTAACGGATATGTTGTATGGGAAAAAACCCGATGCGGAGATTATTGAAATAATATTACCAAGATTGTTACCCGCTGTCCAAGACTACTTTGAAATTAGAAACCCAACCACATTGCAGGAACTTTTCGAATTGGCGGTGAAGTTTCAAAATCGCAGAATCGCGGAAAGAGCGAGAGGGGAAACATATTCTCAAAGTACCAGAAGGAAGGAGGAAACAAGAAATGGAAATCGCTCATATGGGGGAAAGAACTATCAAGCTAACGCATCGAAACTTGAAGGGCAAGGCCCAAAAAGAAAATTTGAAAATAAGCATCCGCGTACCCAGAAGACACAGATTGAAAGGAAAGCTTTAAACGACTAGAGGGGCCTGTGAAAGGGAGGGTCCAGACCCCGGAAGTTTTAGAAAAACCCTCAAATAGACATCTAAATACAGTCATCGTAAAAAACTCACAGCTACCAATTATACAAGTCCTGGTTGGCGATGTAGCAGTAGAAGCCCTCATCGATACAGGGGCAGAAAGCAATTTCATGAGTGAAAAGTTCTTCAAAAAGAATTTTTATAGGATACGACTCTTTAAAACCAGAAATACGGAAATTATAGCGGCGCAAGGAAAAACATGTCACTGCATCGGGAAAGTAGCATTAAACGTACAGGTAAAAGAGGAAAATCTCAAAGTATTAATTTTTGTGGTGAAACACCTGCAACACTCTTATTTTAGGTATGGACTTTTTAAGGGCCGCGAGGGCCAAATTGAATTTTCAAGATAGTTCCGTGGTGCTGGAGATGGACCAGAGGGTGGTGGAACCGGTGGAGACACCTGAATTGGACCTTAGCCATTTGAATGACCAGGAAAGTAAAGCAATACAGCAAGTGGTGAGTAATTTTTCTCATTTGTTTTCAGAAAAGCCGGGAAACTGTCAGATTGTAACTCACAAGATTCAATTAAATGCCGAAAAACCTTGTAGGACTAAACCTTACCGCTATGACAAACAAAAAGACGTAATCATCGAAGAACATATTCAGGAGATGTTAAAGAATAAAATAATAACGCCCATAAATAGTGAATACGCGAGTCCAGTCGTACTATGTAGGAAAAAGAACGAGTTTCCTCCTTCGGATAAAAGGGCTTGGAGGTTTGCTATCGATTATAGAAAACTAAATAGCATAACTAAATTCCCAGTTTACCCTTTGCCGGTTATAGACGAGATCATTAGACAGATCAAATCGACGAGATATATGTCTACTTTGGACTTAACGTCTGGCTACTATCAAATAGCTATGAGACCCGAAGATATACATAAAACCGCGTTTATAACAAAATCGGGCACTTATGCATTTTTACGCATGCCTTTTGGGTTGTGTGGGGCCCCGTCAACATTCCAGAGAGCTATGGACATTGTTCTAAAGCCTGTCCTAGGAAAATCAACTTTAATTTATCTAGATGATATAATTATAACGAGTAGTACGTTGGAACAACACATTAGTGATCTCGAACAAGTTTTTAAATTATTAAAAGAGGCCGGTCTTACAATTAACGCCTCAAAATGCAAGTTCGCAACTAAAGAACTTAAATATCTCGGTTATAAAATTTCGCAAAAGGGTATAGAAACGCAAGATTCAAAAATAAAAGCTATTAAGAATTTCCCACCGCCCAACACCGCCAAGAAACTTTCGTCTTTCCTTGGACTATGTTCTTACTATCGATCTTTCATAAAAGATTTCGCTAATATTGTTGAACCACTCTTAGTAATCAAAAGAAAAAAGAGTAAATTTACGTGGACAGCGGAAGCTAACACGGCTTTTGAAAGATTAAAAGAAGCGCTTATTAATGCCCCTGTTTTAAAATTCCCTGAGGGGGACGAAAACCTGGAAATTGCGGCAGATGCATCAGACTATGCGGTGGGTGCGGTTCTTATGCAAAATAACCATCCGCTGGCATTTTTTAGTAAAACATTGAATCAAACACAAAGGAATTATACAGCTACAGAAAGAGAAACATTAGCCGTATTAATGGCTGTACACAAATTTCGAGTTTATTTCGGCAAATCGCCAGTAACTGTCTTTTCGGATCATGCGGCTGTTGGTAGACTTTACTCGGGAAAAAACCTAACGCCCAGGTTAATAAGATGGGCTTTAAAACTCCAAGAATATAATATCACAATAAAATATAAACCGGGTAAGGAAAACAATGTAGCTGACGCACTTTCTCGTATAAAACTGGACGAGGAAGGTAATGAACTTAAATGCGCTGTGTTGACTTCAAAAATTTTAGATTCTAGAGATACGGTTATTACTGAACTGAAAGCTGATCCTGAATTTGGAAATATCTATGCTTATTTGAAAGACCCCGAAGGCTTTGAGCATACAGATATCGATGCGATAAGAAATAGAGCAAAAAACTATGAAATAATAGATAATTTATTATTCTATACGAAAACAACGAACGAAAATCTGGAGTATAAGCCAGTCATCCCAGCCTCGCTTCGATTAAGCATTTTGAGGGAGTTGCACGAAAAAAAAACAGCGGGCCACCTCGGGGTCAGAAAGACTTTAAAAAGGGTACGCGAGGCGGTATATTTCCCGCAATTATACAAAATAGTAACGGCGTATGTCAGGTCCTGCAATCAATGTCAGTTAATAAATGATATTAATTACAGCCCGGCCGGGTACTTAAATAGCATTCGCGCTACATTTCCGAATGAAATTTTAGGCATAGATCTCCTTGGTCCCTTCCCCCAGAGCGAGTTAAATAAAAATCGTTTTCTTTTAGTAATAGTAGATCATTTTTCAAAATGGATAGAAATTGTTCCACTTAAACGCGCGTCAGCCAAAACAGTCGCAGATGCATTCTTACACAGATACATTTTAAAATACGGTGCACCGATAAAAGTCATTAGCGATAACGGAAAACAATTCATTAGTCAAATATTTGAAAACATATGCAATGGACTTGATATACGCCATATCAAAATGGTTCCGTATAGACCACAGGCTAACATAGCAGAAAGAGTTAATAAAAACATTGTAAAAATAATTCGCAGTTACGTTAGCACACATCACAAGCGCTGGGATGGCTACATAAATGAATTAGCTTATGCTTTAAGAACGGCACATCATGATACTACGGAAAAAACTCCAGCAGAATTATTTTTAGGCAGAAAGTTAATTACGCCTTTAGATAAATTATTCTTTGTGCAACAAAGAGAGCAGGAATTCAAACAAAAGGACGTGCAAAAACTAATTGATCAGGCGCTTAAAACCTCGGATACGGCAAGAAATAGGCAGAAAATTTATTACGATAAAAAACGCCGTGAAGCAGATTTTAAAGTTGGGGATAAAGTATTGAAGCGGAAATTTTCTTTATCAAGTGCCCCAGACAATTTTATGGCAAAGCTAGCTCCAAAGTTTGAAGGCCCCTATGTAATTCAGGAAATCAAAGGAGTAGTTTTATATCTTAAAAACGAGAGAGGGGAAATCTGTAAAGCAAGTCCCGACCAGGTGAAAAAATACTATAATCCCAATGATTTTGAAATCCTTAAGTTTCTTGCAGGACTCAAGTCTAAACGAAATAGAAGGGCCAGAGACTGCAACAACTATTCCACCACCCAAGAAACGGAGAACTGAAGAGAGACCTAGCACTTCTACAACCCGGACGTCGGTATCAAAAAGAAAAAATGATTATCAAACTCCGGCGTTTAAGAAAAACAAAAGTACAGATGAACCGGGTAAAGAAACCGTGGTAAAAAGAAAAACACCACCTACAAAGGATGGCAGGAGGAATTACACATCAAGAAGAACGCGCACACGGCCACAGAGTCAGGTGCCAGCAAGGCCGCCGTTCCGGAAACTGAAACGCCAACAGGAAGCACAGAAGTACGAGGAACAGAAGAAATTCAAGGACTCCAGACCGGAGGACGTCAAGACCAGCCGTCCCAGGCAGAAACGCAAAAGCCAATAACCAGACGATTACTCCGTCAAGAGGCCAGCATGTAGAGGACGCAAAAGAAAGATCAACGGGAACGACAATTGGAGATCAACAAGGAGAAGATTGACATCCATGACACCTCTAACTTGGGATCAATTTTGTCAAAAACGGATGACGGAGTTTCAAGCATCGAAAACTCAAAGATAAGTTAAAACCTTCTATAAATATTTTTCTCTTTTGTTCCGAAATGTTATGCATAAGTACGAAGTTCTATGTTTTGACGAAAGTCAATATGTCTCGGTTGAGACTTAGTTTTGTTTTACTTTATTTAGCTAAGGCAAAAGTATTATTTTCTTTAAGTGTAAAAGCTAAAAACAAGCATTTTCTGTTGGTCGAAAGACTAATTCTGTTATGTTAAAGCCAAAATTTGGCCGGAGATAAAAATAACTTCGTATTCTTGTATGTACTAATAAGAATTTTAGTTTCAGTGCCGCCAGCTTGGCGAATGATGAGTAAAGTAAAAATTTATTTTCTCTTATTCATTTTATGGTAAATTGTAAAAAGCATATGTATTAAACTTTTGTAAATGTATGTAAATACTTGCATGTTATGTAAAAGTAGAATTTAGTCTAGAAGCATAAAATTGTAGATGCTAAAAGTGAATGCTTAAAAGCAATGAAGTCAAAATTTAAGTATTAAACTGTAAAGTCATGCTTTAGAGCGAAAGCCTGCATGTTTAAAAGATGAATGAGGGGGAAGTTAGAATGAATGTGTTTTGTAGGGTTCTCCACCTACATTTGAATTTTTAAGAATATTAAAGTAGCTCATTGAGTTGTAGAATGTCGAGTAAGGTGTGTCTATTTGGTTGTTGAATTCTAACAAATCATGGTGGTTAGGGGAAGTGTTGTAAGACTAAAACACGAATATTCCCGTTTGACACCACACACGGTGGAGAGCCAGGGTAAAGTTAAATTAATGTTTGAAAAATTGAATGAATGTGAAGTAAGCAATAACTAAGAAAAACGAAACGTTAAAAACAAAAATTTATTGTGTCAAGAAAGTGTAAATTATAATGTATGTAGAAAGATACTGATACTTATTCCTTCCAGATGCTGGAAGGAAAGACCAAGATTGATTGATGAAGTCCAGGAAAAGTTGCTGTAAGAAGAAACCTTTGTAAAGAGTAACAGAATTTTAATTGTTACATAAGATTATTTTTGTGTAAACGAGGCTTTCGCCAGTTAGTTCAGAATTAGATAAACTTACAACAGGTCGTTTGTAGGACCTGCTTCCAAGTTTTCCAAATTCTGGCAGCGGCAAATGTAGGGTTTATATTTATTTTAACTAACATTTATTTTAAGTTTAAACTATCTTTCCTGTCAATCCTTACTTTCCCCTGGAACTGCCAATGCCAGAATATGTAAATTTGAGTAGAACGCGCAAGCATTCAAATTATCAGCGGAAGTAGTATGATTTAAATAGAAGGAAACAAGTTCGGTGAGAGAGAGTTATTCTTACTTAGCGAGCGCGGAGGTAGTTATAGAGATTTGAAAAACCCCGCGTTGCGGCCTATGTGCTTGGCGGGAAGTAGTTGCAATTGTTCCAGTGAGCTTCAAGTCTGCTGAATTAGCAGCCGTATTGTAAAACGCGGTGAGTTAGTTATTTGAGAGAGCCTCGTAGTTAGAATATTGTCTTTAATTTCTTTTCAGGTTTTTATTTTTATTTTGACTGCCGAGTTGGCACCGTTTGTAAGCGTCAAGAGAACGCAATTGTAAATTAGTACGTTGAATAAAAAGGGACTTAAACCCTTTATAAGACTCTGTGGTTTATACAAGCTTTCACAGTCACCTCTTGGTTGCGTGCTAGTTAGAGGCGCGCAACGTTATAAGATGAATACGCTGTAGCTAAATATTGGCATTAAAAGGTATAGCTCGTTCAATAGCCAACAATGACACCTAGTAAAATGAAAGTTATTTTGGTACTACCAAATAAGTGATTGGCAGTATTAAAATTTTAGAAAATACAAACTGTGAAATTTACTTCAATCCGCAAAGTATCTGTAATAATAAAAATCTATCACTGTTTTCAATCATTTCTAATGTATGATTATGACTCAGTACATTTTCAAGATTCTGAGTTCTGTTTATGCTAAACAATTTGGTATTTGGCTAAAGTGTTTCTCTTGTCTCTTAGATCCAGTTCGTAAAGCAAGGATAAAATAGCAGTATATTAAAATCAAACTGCAAGTTTAACTGTTTTTTGTTCTCCTTCTGCTGCAGTTTTCGAAGTGAGAAAATTGAAAGTAACTCACTTAGTTATTAAATTTTCTTAAATGAAAAGATGGCGATGGTGCTAGCGATTTCTCCCATCAAGACTTAAAAGACATCTTTAAATGTAGTAGCATTGCCTTTGCCGGGCATTACGAAAGTGAAACAAGTTCTGGATGTTCACTAACCGAAGAATGCTCATATCTAATAATGAAGTGAATAGCACTGGCTAGCTGGATGACAGCTGCGCTTGACGAACCAATAAATAGCATTTCAACTCCAGGTGTTTTTCAAGTTGTGGAATATTATAAAGTTTATACTTTTCTGATTTATGAATCTTTTATAGTTATATGTCGTTTAAATTAATTTCTTTTCATATTTACAGTAAAATATTTCACCTATATGACGCATAACTTCAGTTATATGTCATTTTTATTCTGACGTATTGATCAACGTTTCTTCAAGCGACTTTTCCTGAAAGAATTTTCTTTTTAGGTTTGCAAGTGAAATTTATATATTAGAATATGAGTACGGAAAACGAAGGCGTGTGGTGTCTAAGATTGGGTCCCTTAATAAAAATATAGCACAGACGATGGTGTTCCTCAGGGCCTGCTATAGAAACAATGCAACCTACGCAGCCGTGCTAGGCGTCAGAAATTAGGGTTTGAAAAATTGTAGTTTAAAATCAGTCTTCTTTCACGCACTTTTCATGAAGCGAAACAAGCTAAACTGAAATGAAGTAGAAGAAAAGAATTAGGTTACTCAAAATTGTCTGCTGCAGCTGTCGTTCCCAAGGTTAAGAGGCGAATCGGGCCTTATAACGGGAACGTTTCAGTCTTGTATCATTTGGTTATACACGTTTTAAGTCGACTGTTATTCATCTTTTATACAGTTCTTTAAATCTAACTTTCGGCTAATTTGTTTATAAACGAAAGACACCAACTGGAATTATATATATATATAGATAGATAGATATGAACCTTTCACTGCAAGATCTGTACCATATAGGTATCTTGGTTTATGTCCGAAATATTTGCTAAATATCCTTATTTCACTTAACCAGATAATATTGACATTCCCCGTACTCAGATGGTGAAAGTCAAACAAAAATATTTTTGTTACGTTTTTAAATTATACTTTCTTACTAAAACATATTTATGATTTATGTCAAAATAGGAAAAAGCTTAAGTAACAGCACATGTAAATAAACTGTTGAACATGAAACGAGCAGCACGTTCTAAATGAAAAAAGAAAATAATAACAATAATAAATTTACTTAATTAAATGAGATTCACGTTGTACAGATTTATTCATTGCAATAACAAACAGTGGTGGTCCGAATGTATATAGCAATGTAACCAAATATCCAGTCTTTCACCAATATATTTAGAGAATGTCAGTATTATCCAATTTCAGTCCTTCACGGCAACATAATGTGTGTGAGTCGCATACATCAAACTTTCAAAAATTAACAAATTCCAAAATGCATATTCATGGCAAACTATTTCAATGGATGATACCCCTATACTGTCACAAGTAATATATCATTTGAAATTTCAGTTGCAGTTAATATTGCTTAGAAAAACCGCTTGTTTGATGTAAGATTGAGATGAAACAAACATAACTAATTTTTTATTATTAATAATTACTTCACAACTCATTTCTAAAGTAAAATGGTTGAAGCGTTTGAAAAGATCTTTCTAAATGTTTGTTAACCTAACAAAAATATGATTTTCCATTTGGGAATCTAATTTCGAGAAAGCGGAAAGCTTTCAGCATAATAAGATGGCCGTCTGTCTTTTCTGAGTCGGATAAAATGGATGAAATCAAGAAAAACAATGTGCCAATCACCAACAAAGAATGTGAGGAAAATGATATCATAAACAAAATTTCTGATTTGTGGAATAAAATAATGCTGAATCAAAAAAAAAAAAAAAAAAAAAAAAAAAAAAAAAAAATTATTTGCTTGGGTAAAACTTATCGCCTTATTTTACCAAATCAACGGTTTTTAAGGTTATAATTGCTTGAAACGTAAATAAAATTTCAAGTGATATATGACTTACAGCAGTAAGGGGCATTATTCGTTGCAACATTTTGCCATTAATATCTATTTTAGAATTTCCACACTTTTTGAAACTTTTATGTGAGCGAATTTTGGATCAACCACTACCTATGGTATAGAAGTGACTACATGCCTTGTGCTTCAACATCGAGTTTTTCGAACTCTGTTTGTTTCATTCGTGATTATTTTCGAAATGTGTGTGATTTCGTCACGTTGTCGAATATGAATTTAGATAGTGATTAAAAAATTGATATTTCAGATTCTGAAGTCGATTTCAGCCCTTAATGGAGCGACCGGATGTTAACGGATTTGCTGAATAAGAATCTCTTTGATCAACTGGATTTTATCAATGCACTGTATTTTCAAAAAACATTTGTGGATTTGTGGGACTATTGTGAATACCTGTGAAAAATTCTTGAAAAAGAATCTCCAAGAGGACAAGAACCAACACCATGAGACTCTGGATCTGTTAGTTTCGGCAGTACAGGACAGGACGCAAATTTTGCAAGGTAGGAGCTATTGTTTTAGAATGCGCTATAAGTCTGTCGTAGATTTTTGAATTGACATGCTTAATACTGATGTTGTACATGCTTGTAATAATTTGGATGCCGTAATTAATGCTAAAAGTTCTAGTGTTGTAGTATGCTTTGCATGGCAATGTTGTAGAAAAGGATATTCCTATAGTTGCGTGTCAAAAAACTCTGTCAAACGCGGTTCACGCATAGCTAAAAACGTGGTTCATAAAAGACACTAACAGGTAACGCCTTTGTCTCCCCACTATGACCTCATGTCTCACCAAAATTTTTAAATATAGTGATGATGAGAATGTTAATAGTAAATTTTCCGTCTTGGATGGTAATATCGTAATGTTGTTAATGCTATTTCTTGTAACGATGTTGATAGTAATAATTTTGTAAATTGTGTAAGCGCTGATATGGATAATACGGGTACAGCCGAAAACATCGTGGCAAAAACATTGCGGACGAAAATGTCGCGAAGGAAACAACGCACGGCCGAAACGTAACGGTAGAAAACATCGTGGAAGAAAAAAAGCAAACAGAAAACATCGCAGTTCTAAAACATCGTGGTATAAAATATCGTGGTGAAAATAAAGCGGTTAAAAAAGTTCGCAGTTTAAGAACATCATCGTCGAAAATATCGTAGTAAAAAATAAAGTACCTACAAAATCATCACAAGACGACAACATCGCACATATGTGTTTTCCAGGTTTTGAAAGTTATAACTGCACTTTCGCATAACGATTTGCAAGCGCAAGAAGGAAAGAGGGAAAGAAGGTGAAAATGTTAACGACGCTTAGAGAATCAAAGGAAACAAAACAAGATATAATTTTCACTAAAACAATAACAGATTAACAAACGTGAAAGAAAATAATTTGATTGTTAACTAAGCAATTTGTATACAGGTAAACTCATGCAGTTATTTCTTCTTTTTTCTAAACATTTTAGACTGTATTTTTCATAAATAATTATCAGGAAAACTTATAAAAAGATTAATTTATTAATAACCTTTGTTAATTAACTATGTAAATTTAAAAAATTCAGTTAAGTGCTATAAGTTGCATTAAATTTATATTCATTTTCAATTTTTAAATGCTTAAGTTTCCTTTTTATATTTTCAGCAAAAATTGATTAGTTCACTCAAAAATATGAAATATAGAAGTAAAAATATCCCTCTTTTCTTCTTGCGCTGCCAAATCATTACCCGAAAATGCACTTGCAACTTTTAAAACCTGAAAAATGCATACGAGCGATGTTATCGTCATGCGATGATTTGTAGGTACTTTATTTTTTACCTCGATATTTTCGAAAATGATATTTTAAACTCATTTTAAAATATCATTTTCGAAAATATCGAGGTAAAAAATAAAGTACCTACAAATCATCGCATGACGATAACATCGCTCGTATGCATTTTTCAGGTTTTAAGTTTTGTAACCGCTCTATTTTCAATCACGATATTTTGTACCACGATGTTTTAGAACTGCAGTGTTTTCTCTTTGCTTTCTTTCCTCCCACGATGTTTTGTACCACGACGCGACGTGCCTTGCATTACTTTCTTGGCGACGTTTTCGTCAGCGATGTTTTCGGCGGACACCGATAATATCCAAACCACATAAAATTGAGCCTTGAACATTTTGTGAATTTGCCAGAAACTCCGAGATGCAGTTTTTACTGCAAGAATACTTTGCACAAATGCAGTCTTTACTACAAGAATATTTTACACAAGTGCAGTCTTTACTACTAGAATCCAAGATGAATTTTTCCAAATGTTTCTCGCTGACACTGATGGTCATTTGAAATTACGTATTATCTCGAACTAAATCGTTTTCAATACTATGTTCATAGCTAAAAAGCCTCTGAAGATTGTCTTAAGAGGTATACCTTCGGACACTTCGGACTGCGGAGAAGATAAGAGAAGGAAGGACTCAAAGTCGTAAAAATATACTCTGCGATCAAATTTGGATTTCGTGTCCCTGTGCCACTGTTCCAGGTACAGTTAACCAGCGAACCTGGAATAGAGAAAATTTACAAAATTAATGATTGGCTTATTCTTTATTAATGTTTCGCTTGAAAGTTACAAACTCAAGGTGGTGTGGCTCAGTGTCAGGGCTGGATTAACCATTAAGCATATATCTTAGGGCATCAAAGAAAGCGGGCACCAAAAATAGTCCTCAGGTATTTAGGAAAAGAGGCATCCAAAATTTTCTCATTGCCATTTTTAGTATGGAATGCATGGTGCATCTAAACCAAACTCGGGAGAGAGAAATAATGAATAAAAAACTAGCTTAAACATATGTGGGGGTACCAAAATCTTTTAAGTGCTTAGGGGCGTCTAAAAGTTTTGATCTGGTTTGCTCGCTACCACAACTGCCAGCACTTCTTTCATTCCCTGGCTGATTATAAATTCATGCCGAGCCGCGTGAGGTGCACTGGCGGCCCCTATAAGTTCAGTATGTGAAAGTAAATGGATCCAAATCTTAACTAGTCGTAATGGCAACGTGGGATATTTCACCAATTATAAATGGTTCTCTAACTATGAAAAAGAGAGCGGAAAATCCTCTGAATATGAAAAAGAGAGCGACTGAAAAGAGCAGGCCTGGACGCTAAGTCAGAAGTTACATTAGCCATTCCTAAAGAAAGGACTCTTCAGAATCCTGAAAAACCTGCTGAAAAAAATGGTAATCGGAATTTGGAATTTAAGACTAAAAATCTAAAACCCAATTGATGAAAGCTACGGAATCCAAGAATGGGCCAGAAAAAAGGGTTCATGAATCTACTAAACGACAACGCGTTTCTGATAATAACTCAGGGAAATTATGAAAGAAATTAACACTGTATTTACTGATTTCTCTATTCTAGATGTAATTCAAGATAAATGCCGGAGGTCAGAGACGCCCCGACACGTATTTGTTCTAATTTATATTTTCAAGGATACATTTAATACAAATACACCCATGAATGCGTATTAATTCCTTTATACAGCAGTCGTATTTTTTTAAATCCAATTTAAATTTGAATTTTCTCAAATACTCGATATGGTTTTATGTATGGATTTGGTGTGATTTACACTTTTTTATCGGTTTACTTATTTCCTCGAAGTTGTTTTGTAGTTTACTTTACTTATATGACCCTTAGATTTCGTAATTACTTTTGCCAGTTTATATTGTGCTTTCTGTTTTTATTAAGCCAGCTCCACAGGATGTCTTTCAACTTTCTGGGACCTAAAAAAATGTTTGTGTTATTTTGTCTTGTTTTCATACGATTATGCATCATGTTTCTACATTTATTGTTAACAGACTCGGAATTTACTATTTCTCAATGAAAATTTGGGTGTCGAACCCAAGAACTCTAGTGATGTACCACTGATACCTACATAACATATCTATCTGTCTATGTAGGAGACACAGGATTGACAGATGTTGAACTGCCAGAAAAACTGAGTGTTTGTGTGCCAACACTCAAGGTTAATTAACTCAAGGTTCTTTAATATCTTCATAAAGAAATGGGTCGGTAATGGAAGGTGCTATTGCGCAAATCAAAAGGTAATTTCGATCTTTCAGTGAATTATACCAAATATTTATTGGTCAATTGGTTTAGATTGGACTTACTCAATAACGTAGTATTAGTAGTACATTGTGCCAAAATAACAATTCTTGGATTTGGTATTCATTTATAGAAACTCTAAAAAGGAAACGAGGGAAAAAAAAAAGTTTTGTTACAAAATCTTCTGTCCTCCAAATAGTTTTTGATGGAGGAAACATAATAATTCAAGAAGACCGCTTAATTTTATGTATTTCAGAAGTAGATCATCTTGTCAAACAATGCTGTACATAGGTAGATTCACGCCTTGGTCAGGAGGAATATGTGGTCCCTTTAACACAATAGTAGTAAAACGTCAATTTTGTCACACTTCGCCCCTTACTAAGCACAGCGCTATGTTCGGCCTCTCTACGGATTTTGGTATGGATTTCATCAATCTGGCTATATAATATACAGACTCTATATTCCTAAACATAATCTTGTAAAAAACTTTTGAAATGGCTGCAAGTAGATAAATCTGTTAATAGCGATTTGAGTTATCAGGTTTTAACGAAAGTTTCCCTCCACCGCAAATATCGTCTGCGCAAACAGTTCGCGTTGGCGTGTTTAATCATACTTTGTCACACAATTTTTGACATGAGAGAGAAAGGGGCTTGCTTCAGAAAACTGTGTTGTGAAATTTGTAAAAACATATTGTTGTCATTAAGAACAAGGTGTCTGAAATGGAACTATCACGTTACCAGATTAGAACCACCATTTACTTCCAGTTCTGTTGCAAAAAGACAGCTACACGAATGTCACCAAATCATGTATACAGCTTTAGGTACTGATGTTGTATCATATGACACTCTGACGTTTGGTACCGAAAGTTCAAAAACAAGGACTATGGCATTCAAGAAGCAGAGCGCTAGGGCCGACCTAGTGATGCTGATAAGGCCCGCCTGCGAGAACTTGTGGAAGAAGATCAGTACACCACTGTAGAACCACTGGAGAACTTTCTATAACGTTAGACGTTAGTGCCACATGCATTAGTCGTGGTATGCATCGCATGAATTTGACATACAAGTTCAATCGCTGGGTGCCTCATGAGCTGACTCGAGCAGATAAGGAGAGACATGTTCGGGGCTGCACTTATCTACTCGAATGCCAATGCAACGACAAAATTCTGAACCGTATCGTCACTTGTGATGAAAAGTGGATTTACTTCAACAACACAGGTCGAAAAAAGGTTTGTCTGCGCTCCACCCGAAGCATCGAAAGCGAAGTTTGACTAACGAAAAAGATCATGCTTATCTGGTGGGATTTCCGTGGTATTATCCACAATGAATATCTGAAAAAAAAAAGTTAAAACCCTCAACAGTAAGGTGTATAGCGAGATGCTAGTACGTGTTGACGCTGACATCAAGAAAATACGTCAAACTGAGATCCGGCGCGAAAAGATAATGTTTCGTTAAGATGTTAAGGTAATGAAAGATCAAATGTGTTCTGTGCATGGGATCTCGAAGAGGGTCTTTTGCCACACCCACCAAAATCGGGCTTTTTGTGAAATTACATGGCAATTTTTTTAATATTTCGATTCTGCGACTCAAATTATGCCAGACTGCGAATTTTTGTAAAAATCGCAAAAGTAGTTTTTAAAAAATTAGCTCTCAAAATTTTAGCTCCTCCATGTTAATTGAATTTGGTATGTATTTATTAATATCTCTTTTTCTATTAACCTTTTTTGATTCGTCCTTTAACATTTCGAAATTTAGGTTCATTCCAAATAAAATTCACCAAATTTTTATGATTTATTTTTAAAATTTGCATTTTTTAATAATTTTTATAAATTTTTCGAAAAAAATTTTGAATTATAACCTATAAAAGTTTTACCATACTCTTAAAGTAGATGTATTTCTAAGCATATCTACGAAAAAAAAATTAAAGTTTCTTATTCAAAGTTTCCTAAGATATACGTGAATTTACATATTGGCGCATTTTGAAATTTGGCATATATGTTATAAGCGATACTAATGCCAAATGTGATTTACGCACTTTGTTAAAATTATTTGAAAGTATGACCGATGACTTTTTCCACTCGTCTACAATGAGAAAAAGAAAAGGAAAATACTTTGCTTTAACTTAAGATGTTCCCCAAGTGAATTATATACTTGGTGCAAACTGAAAAAAATATGCCAAGATAAATGTTTAAATTTCTTCGTAAATTTCACACCAAATTTTACAAAATTTAATATCTAGGCATAATTTGAGATGTAGAATTGAAATATGGAAAAAAATTGGCATGTCCTTTAAAAAAAGTCCGATTTTGTGTCAAAATACCTATATTAGAACACTGCTATATATAAATCTAATATATATCCCAAGTCGCTCTTTCCAGACATGAAAAATGCAATTTGAATTTAATCAATCAGTCCAGTAGAACGGGAGATATAGAACTGTCTCTTTTTTTTTTTTTTTTTTTTTTTTGTTGTTGTTGCAGTGTGCATTAAAAATATTAGTCTTCGGAATTCTTTCCGATGTAAAATGACTTAAAAAAGGGTTTTATTTGAAATACTGTTGTTAACCCTAAATGTCAAAGCTATCAGTAATTTTTACTAAGATAATCTTAAGATTACTACGCTACAGAAAAAATTAATCTATTTTGAAATTTTCATGCATTCTTTTAAACTTGTTTAGCTGATAAATATTATCAATTATTACATGGCTGATAAATATTATCAATTATTTATGCAATAAATGACGTTTTTTTAGTTTTTTAGCGCGATGATGTATAATTTATTGACTTTCATAAAACGGAAATTTTTGAAAAAGCTACATATAAACAGAGTATGCAAATTTTCACCCATTTTTTTCCCTCTTCTTTTACGATATTTATGATGTTTGATAATAGTGAATAAGTGTATTTTATTTCACTAGATGGCAGCACATGCTTACGTTTACTCAGTGCTCTTCTAGCTAGAATTGCGGTTTGCTTCTTTTTAGCAGATCTATGAAAAATTTCTTCTCTCTGAAAGTATAAATGAATTCTGTTTGTTATTTTAAATATTGTAACTTATATAATTCGAAGAGACCATCAAAATTATTTTTCTTAACTGGAATAATATGTAATTCGAATTATACAGAATTACATTTAATTTAGAAATATAACTGATTTTCAAAATTAGAAATAAGTGAATTATTGTTGCCTTTGAGCTTAATTAAAAAAATATTAAATTATATCCACAATTTTAAGTTTTAACTTGACCATTAAAATTATAAGAATTATGCAATTAATTAACATAAAATAGAATCAACGTTTTAAGAACAGAAAAAAGTTTATTGAATTAGTGTAAAGATCATCCCCCCCCCAAAAAAACGTGGTATTTTTCCCTGCTAAATTTTCATCTAATCCCTGCTGGGATTTAATATATAAATTAGTAGACAAATGAGCTGATTTTTATGCAGCATTTAAAATTACATTGTTGATAGAAAGATTATGATTTTACTTTTCTCACTAGGCTTGTGCTATTTATTACCTTTACTAAGTAATTGTGCTATTACATTTACTAACTAATTCATTTAAAATAAGTGAAATTCTCTTTTTTAATGAAATCCACTTTATCGAAAAATTCACGGTCTTTAATCAATTGATTTGTGCTTTCAAAATAATTGCGGTTCTATAATTCGATGTTATATTTCTAAGAATAAGTAAGTATTTTGTTAGTTAGTTCAAATTTTAGAACTATAATGAGGAACATATTAACTACACTGAATCAATCGATAGGAAGACTTTAAGACTTTTAAAGTGTTCGATTATTATGGTAAAAGATCTTTAAGGGAAAAGAAAAAAATTCTCGTACTTATGCATTCTAATGAAACGCTTCCAAAATATCAAGTACTTTATACTTAAGACATTGAAAGAAATTTGATATAATAATTATGACTTTAATAAAAATAGAACAATTCAGGATATTATTTAAAACATTTTTGGAAATGTTCTAAAATTCTCTTAATAGAATTACACTTACTTTGAAAATTTGTCTTGGAAATACATGATTTAGGCTAGGCAAAGTAATAACAAAAATAATTTTCGTGTAAACTAATTCTTCTACTTAAATAATGTGAATCAGTTTTCATTCTTAAACCTTAACAGCGATAATAATTTTATAATTAGCTAAAAAAGAAATTTTTTGAGGGAATTATTGGAAATAAATAAGGTTATACTAAATATAAAAAGCAAAGCAGCTTAATAAATTACCCGTGCAAAGAAAGCAAAAAGAACCTTAATTTAAATTAGTCTAAAAACTAAACTGAAAAATAATTGCTTAGATAAACATCGCATGCATAAGTAATTCGATTTCCTCACAACCAGTTTCGACATGATTGACAGGTACTCGACCGGGACCGTAGTTAGGCATGCTGACTGCCAGAAGGGTCCGGGTTGTAATCCAAGAAAGGCTGGCAAATGTATAGTAAGTGCCTTGTGCGACATGGGGGCACTCTAACTATGCGGTGAGCCGAAAGTCCTCTCGAGACGCTGGTGGTAGGGAACGAGTACTGGAAGATCCTCGGATACATCCCATCCTCCCCCCGGTGCCCTCTTCTTCAGAATTGGGAGCTGAACTGAGCTAGGTCGTACTGTCAACGTTCTTGCGAACGACCACGCGCAACACTTTTTGAAATGAAGCAGATTTTTATCTCCGGCCAGCGAGACTATTGCGATTCAGAAAAGTGAGGGCAAAAGTTAGCGTTTTCAGAGTTTTTAATTAATATTTCGGCTGATTAAAGTCGTACGGAGATGAGAATGGTCGATATGGCTTCCCACGAATTTTTGGAATCGGGGGGGGGGAGGGATTGCCTCTCTCGAAACTCAACTCCCCGCCTTTCCGAAGGAGATAATACCACAAACAAACAAACAGACGCGCACAGATTTTAATAGTGCAGATTATTTAAGAACATGAACTGAACTATTTCAGCTTCTAAAAGGCATTTAGTATTGTTGTATTCGGTCAACAAATAGCAGTACTTAGAAAGATGCCAGTAGATATCGCTATGTTCTACAATATAAATTAGACTGATAAAGCATATTGGATCATGGACCTTATAAGAAATAGACTAACCCAAACGGGTTTTCTCCCTCGTCTGAGGCGTTGCCGGCTGTCACCTTGATCACATCCGGAGGAGTAGGGACGACTTGCAAAAATATAACATTGGTTGACTATTACAGCGTGTATAATTATCAAGAAAAAGCTGTATGTAGCGCCTCATTTCACAAATTAGAATTTCTATATATTTTTATTTTTGAAATTGAGATTGATTTTTAAAACTTTAGCATATTTATCAAGCATAATTAACGTTCCAAATAATTATAAAGCTATTGCATGCTTTCAGGGCTGGATATTTTTTTAGCTTTTCCTATGCTGTCAGGAAATTTGTAAGTACTTCTTTTAGAAAATGATATTTTAAATCTGAACTAATAGAAAATTTCGAACAAGCAATTTTCTATTCCAATTTTTATGCTTTTCATTGATGTAAATAAGTAAAAAGTATTAAAATATTTTAAAACGAATTTTTGAAAGTTTTGCTTAAAATTCTAAATTGTGCTGCTTTTTTAAAATTATAGATGAGTTTTATAGCACAATTAATTATCTTTATTTTATCTCTTTTCCCCCTTCATTACGCTTAGAAAATTTTATGCTCCGAATTTTATGAATTATTAAAATAACTAATCCACTTTAATGTTAATAATTTAATGATCATATAATCAAATAAATAGGATCGTTTTGTAATGTTATTATAGTTAGGAAAATCACTGGTTGAAAATTTTCATTAAATTAAAAAAAAATTATCAGATCTTGTTTAATTTTACTTATTTATTTCAAAGCATCACGTACTATCAATCTTATTTAATTTTACTTTATTTTTACGCAAAATTAAGTTCATAAATTTTGTGCTTAGAGTTTTTACCGTTTTACCAAAGTAAAGATGTTTGTACAAGAATTATGCGTGAAAAAAATGCGCGAAATGCAGTAAAAAGTGCTTTAATGAGATATATTAAATAATATTTGAAAAAAAAAAACTGTGGCTTTCATAATCTCATAACTATACAAAGTATCACATTAAATAATTAAAAAGAGTTATGGGATACATACGCCATAGGTTTCAATGTTAAAGTAAACCAGATCGTCCCTACTCTTTCTTGCCGACATGTCGGTGACGCGCGCCCCGCCCACTGGGTTAGTCTATTTCTTATAAGGTCCATGTTTTGGATTATATGATGTCACTGCGATCATGAGGCTGTATGCATACTATATTTAGAGATGTTGAAGAAACAGCTATATCGTATTTAGGAAAAATATCTTCACACTAGTGAGGGAAGTATGGTAACATTTAATAAAATAAAAATAAAAAGCCGTAGAATTTGCATAATGGAAAAACTTAGATATTTTTTATTGTAATGACAAAACGTTTGCAAAATAAGAAAATGTTTGCAATGTTTTTTTTTTATAATATTTAAAATCAATTATTTCTGTCTTCTCTTTCTCAAATGGCAGTGAAATAGTAAGTGCGGCAGTCTATAATTATGGAATGTGTTGAATTTTCCCCTTCAAATAAAATACTGAAATACTCCAGACTAACAGATTTTATATGCTGTTCCTTTGAATTTAGAATAAAAGTTTTCTAGTTTTAATTCGAGTGAATCTCTGTGTCTCTTATACACACACACACACACACACACACACACACACACACACATTAAAAAAATAAAATAATAGTGCAACGTCATAAAAGTTTGTTGGAAGATTAAGGATTATGAGCTACTGCATGCTTGAGAGGGATATATTTAAAATACCTTTCTAACTTGCGTTTATGTATTTCTGTTTATTTATTTGTGTTTTTCCTCTGTTGGGTTAATGTATATGACATGACTGTGCATTTCATTTCATTTATTTATTTACTTAGTTAATTTTTATTGCATTTTTGCCTTTATTTATTTATTGCGTATGTTGTATGAGTGCTCATTCGATTGCGCTTATTAAATCCGTTTCTTATTTTGTTATATTTGTAATTCTGATTAAACAGGTAGTGGAATTTGGGAAAATATCCTTAAGAGAAAATGGAGATGCAGGATGAAGCCGCATATTGTTGTGTTGCTAATAAGTTGATGATTTCTTCCCAATTTATAACACTTTGAGCATTCGACGAGATCCTAGCACTTGTTTATCTAGAAGATTATGCTAGTGCCACTTTCCTCTCATCATTTGAATTTAGAATAAATACAGAGAACATTCTCATGGAGACGAATTAACATCGTCAATAAAGAAGTCAAATTTTGAGATGAAATGAAGAGCATATGTCATTTATTTTTTATTATTTTAAAATTTTTTACTTTGATTAACATGCTTGAAATTAACGCAAGTGCATAGTACTTTACGTATGTATTCAATGATTTACACATGTATTCTAAATATCTGTACGAACTAGGGCAAAAGGCATGCGGGCATTGGAAAAGTTAGATATTTGGGTTGTTTTTATTTCTGTAGGGCAAGTGCGGAAGTATTACTTGGTAATGATGTTTTAGTTTTCCATTAATCCTATTGTTGCTCACGTATGAGTTCGTAATAGTTTGAATTCATATAAAACCGACTGTAGCTTGATACATGTGGCGAGAATGAGTTATTTTACAAAAAGGAACGAATAATTCTGGAATTTTCCATAAAAATTCTCATACCTTCTCAGTATCCTAAAGCGCAATCAGTAGTTACACTTCAAATTACTAAAAACGTTAAACACAAAGCAATGCAAAGCTCATCCAAAATACGAAGCTGTTACGGAGATTTCAATACTCCGAACTCTCTCTGAATTAACGACCACTGCTCCCAAACTCATGCCGTCTCCGGTCTTATACAATTTTCCTCCGGCTGCCAGAAATATCTAGTACTTCTCAAAGAATCTGTACGGGTAAATTTAACAAAGTCAACATTGTGGATAAATGATCAACTATGATTTAACACCGAAAATTTGTTCATTTCTTCTTTTTGAATATACTGTGACATATGAACCCCTCGGACTTCCAGGTACTTAATGAGATCTACCTGGTTGTTCAGAGACAAAATAAACAGCAGATCTTTAAAAGGAAGGTGCAGCGGAAACCCTCCTGGTGTAGTTTCCGGACATAAGAGACTAATTATTTTCCTTCCTTCCTTTCAACAAAAACGAGGAGAGAGCTTTGTGTAAAAAGCCTTTGATGCTGTAAACGAGAGAAAGCAGACGCATCCAGCCGCCTTTGTATGAATTATGGCTTAATGATTAAATTGTTTTAATATTTATTCAAGAATTTCTTATTACGTTTTTAAAATAAATATTTTAAAAGACAACCTGTCTTTTCTTTCACCCAACCCGGTAGTTCTGAAGTTACAGCTTTATTAAATTGGTGGCAGCGGTGGGATAAGAAAATCAGTGCAGAGATTGCAGACCGTCAGGCTCTGAAATTCATCTCAAATTTGTTGGACAGCCATTGTCCGAATATCCTCAGTGTTTTGCAGATATTACATACCGTCAGGTTCTGAAGTGCAGCACGAAAAGTTACGAACATCAGTTTGAAAAGTGATTACAGCTCTCCGAAGCGGTGAAATAAGAAAATCCATGCAGAGATTGCAGACCGTAGGGCTCTTAAATTCATCTCAAGTTTGTAGGACAGCCATCATTAGTGTTTTGCAGACCGTCAGGTTCTGACGTTTCAGGTTTACAGACCGTCAGGTTCTGAAGTACAGCACGAAAAGTTACGAACATCAGTTCGGAAAAGTGATTTACAGCTCTTCAAAGCAGTGAGAAGAAGTTTACCACGAAGAAGTTTACGGACACTAGTCCAGACAGAAAGGAACGACAGTCTCCTGATTTCAGCTCCTCTTCAGCAGCATAAATTGTGCGATAATCTCGTGTTCAAGAAAAATTAGTGCAGAAGTGTGCGGACAAGCCTTGTCCGAAGATCATCCAATCATCGTGAAGGTGCAGTGTAGTGAGGGGAAAAAAGTGATAGTTGTGCGATCATCTTTGTACCTGAGAAAATTACTGCAATGCAGTGCAGTGTATGGTGTTCAGTGCAGTGTGTTCTTTTCCCAAAGATCATCTGATTATTGTGAAAGTGTAAAGTAGTGAAAAGTGTCTGATTCATCAGCATCTATATATTGGTGAGGCGGGTAAGTACCTTGGATTTTTATATTGAGGCAATAAAGTAGTTTATTTTTGTAATTTAGTATATAAGTTCACATAACTGTTTTAAGTCAACTTTGTTTTCCGTAAAGCTTAAAGAAATGTGCTGTTTGTGTTTTATGTTACAATAAAAAAGTATAAATTTTAGAATTTAAATCTGTGTTAATAATTTTTTTAATGTCTGAAATGTTAATGTGTTGTGCTCAAATTAAGCCTATGTAACCGAATGTGTAAAGGAGAAGAATTACTGTAACTTTGAAGGTTCTAAGGATAGGTGGCATTCATTTCTAAGACGTCTTGAAAATTATAAATATTAGAATTTTCAGTTAAGGTGGGTCAAACATTATTTGTTTAAGAACTGAGAAAACTTTTTTCTTTTGAATGAGTAAAAGAGGAATGCTAGAGATCCCCAGTATTTTTCATTTTAATGGTTGTCATATTAATGTTTAGTTATGAACATGTAGATATGTGGTTTTTTTAAACTTTGAATGCATATTTTAATATACCTCAAATTCTGATGAAAGTATATTGTATTACCATAAGCAATTGAGTTTAACGCAACTGAATTTAAAGCTTTTAAGAGGTAATATTATCTATAGTATCATAAGTCCTCAAGTAGACAAATTTTTATTTGAACGCATAATGTGCATATTATAGTGTAAACTGTCTTGTTTTTGTTTAAGATCTGTAAAATATGTTGTGAAAAAAAATTAAGGGTTCAATTTTACTCTCTCTTTGTGAAAATGACATTTGTTTAAACCAAATTTATATATATGTAGTGTGAGGGAGCTAAATTTGTTAGCGTAATTTTGTTTATATCATAGCATTCTTCTTAGCAAAAGTTAGGAAAGAGGATCTTTAATTTTTGGCTGAAGGTGGTGTATTTAATTATTACAAAGCACACTAGGGCTATCTGCCTAAGGGGAGGGGTGCCTTCGTGGAGGACGTTCTAAGGGAAACTGGCTCGTATACACGTTACACATGAGGAAAACCACGAAAACGCCCAAGCAGCCAGCCCGTTCGCGGGATTCGAACCTCGGACCGAACTACCAGTGTTCAGCGATTTTACCGCTCGGACGCTGGTGGGCTCTAAATTTGGCTTACGAGTTAAGGGAAAAAGTTAGCCCTGAACTTAGGATATTGGATTTAAGACAGCTGATTATGGGAAGTGAATCATATGAGTTGGAACTAGTGAAAATACCTGTTAGAAAAAATATCACTTAATATATAAATATAACGAGGCTTAGGAGAGAAAAAGAAAGAGAGGCAGGAAAGAATTAGGAGACAAGAAGAAGAAAGACAGGAAAGAATTGCAGAGAGGCAGGATAGAATTGCAGAGAGGCAGGAAATTGCAGAGAGGCAGGATAGAATTGCAGAGAGGCAGGATAGAATTAGCAGAGAAGAAATGGAATTTGAATTATCGAAGTTAAGATTACTAGCCGCTAACAGAAATGACTCTGTAAATAGCGGGAATGAAGAAAATGGACTTAAGAAAAGCCGTTACGATCGAAAAAAAAATGATTCCAAAACTTGATCCTGAAGAGAACGACATTAGTTTATATCTAGTCATGTTTGAGCGCCATGCAAAGCGTGCGAATCTTCACCAATCAGAATGGGTTTCTGTCTTATTGATAATCTTGCCAACTGACATAGTTCAGCTGATTATGCGAGAACCAGAGCAGCAGGCTTATGACTACGATTACGTAAAGAGGATAAAAGCTTAAAAGGTTTAAGCTTAGTCCAGAAAAATTTTGTATCAAATTTACACTCAAACCCAGAAAAAACACTTACCCACTTGGAAAAAACCCACAATTAGAAAAAACATCCAGAAAAACATTCAAACCACTTGGAGAGATTTTGCCTTTGAATTAAGGAATTATTTTGAAGAATGGATTGCAGGTTTGGAAGTTACAGATTTTGAACTTTTAAAGGATCTCATGATAACGGACCAAATGAAGCGCCGTGTAAATGTCGAAGTGCGGCAGCATTTTCCTGACGAATGGTCGAAGATAACGACTCCAGATAAATTAGCGGAAATGCTAGAAGAGCATGAAAACGTACGTGAAACCCGGAAGAAGATCTCTCCTGTTTATAGCTCGGAGTCACACAAGGGAAACAAAAACCATTCAAATTCCAGAGAGTCGCAAACATATCACTTGCCTGGAAGGGAAGATAGATATGCCTCTGAGAGAAAGGAACATCTCCGGAATCAGAATGAGCGTCAATTTGATATGAGAAGACCACTAAAGTGTTATTCTTGTGGTTCAACCGAATAATTAAGACCTCAATGTCCGGAAGTTAAAAATGATCTCAAAAATCCGTTTATTGTAAATTGGATTGGAGATTGAAGAAGATTGTTTAGCCCCTTATCTAACGATGGCTAAAGTGAACGGTCTTGATCTTCCAGTTTAGAGAGATACCGGGTCATGCAATGACGTAATATGCAAGAAATATCTCAATCCTTCGATGCGAATGGGTGAGACTGTTTGGGTAAAACACCCGTTTGATGAGGCCCCAATTTTGTTACCGTTAGCAAAAATTAAAATAGAAGGAACTTTTGGCCAATTAACAAAAGCAGTGGTCATTCGAAAGGAATTTTGTCCACTGGAATATGAACGCGGCGAACTCGAGCCCTCAAGCGAAGTTTCTCCACTCATTATAGAAAAGGGTGAAGTCCTGTCTCAAACAAAAGGGATGGAGAAAACCAATTTCTTTCTCCCTGAAACGGAGGTGAAGGAACTGTCATTGCCTACAACAGATCAGACTCAGTTAGCGGATCTACAAAAGAAAGGTGACGCTGTAACCCCATTTTTTGAATGGGTCGCGTTAAACAATCACAGTAATACTTTGGAAAAGGATTATCTTGAGGTCAAAAGTAATAGTTCTTTTTCAGGTGTTGGGTTACCATTGAGAGATTACTACAAACTGAAAATTAAAAATCTGCAAGGTTTCCCTTTTAAAATTAATGTTAAAGTTGTAATGTATACTGTATATTGTATATTACATATTTCAGAAAACTGTACGTTTTTTTATTGTGTGTGTATAATTAAGTTTTAGTTCTCAGTATTATGTTTGCTATATGTTTTATTTACTGGCTTGAATATACACTCAAGAGCCAAAACATTATGACCAGCCCTACATTTTGCGATGAACGCGCCTGGATGACGTGGAAGGCACGTGATCAGGTGGAAGAAGTATTTAACTGCTGCTGGAGAGTATGAACAATCATTATTTCACTTACTTCTGTGTGTGATCGGAAAGGCTGCGGATCTAAGCGACTTTGATAGAGGGCAGATTGTAATGGCTCGAACGCTCGGAACAAGTATTTCCGAAACTGCACGACTTGTGGGTTGTTCGCGATCTACAGTTGTTAGTACGTATGAAAAGTGGATGAATGACGGTGAAACCAGCAGTAGACGACATGGTGTTGGGTGTCCACACGCTATCAAAGAAAAAGGTCGTCGGAGACTGTCTCGCATGGTGAAGCAAAACCGGAGCCAGACAGTGGCTCAGCTGACAGCCGAATCCAATGCAGGGCCAAGTAGAAAAGTATCGGAGCACACTGTTCAGCGGACACTGTTGGATATGGGGCTAGGAAAGCAAACGTCCCACTCGTGTGCCTTTGCTGACCAAGCATCATCGCCAACTACGCCTGCGCTGGGCCCGAGAACATCGCGACTGGTCCATGAATCAGTGGGAGAGAGTTGCTTGGTCAGATGAATCACGGTTTGTCATTCATCACGCCGATGGCCGTGTCAGGATACGCCGTCTTCCAGGGGAACAGACTGCACACAGGCCGGTGGTGGCGGTATTATGCTCTGGGGGACGTTCTCTTGGGCGTTCTCTCTGGGACCCGTGGTTGTGGTAGAGCACATCATGAATGCTACAGGGTATCTGAACATCATTGCGGACCAGTTGCACCTTTACATGGCCTCTGTTTTTGCAGCTGAAACGGAATGTTCCAACAGGACAACGCCCCATGTCACAAGGCTACAATTGTGTTGGAGTGAGTGGTTCCAGGAACATGATGCTGATTTCCAGTTAATGTCCTGGCCTAACTCACCGGATCTCAATACGATAGAACACATTTGGGATGTCATGGGACGGCAGCTCAGAGGTCAAAGACCACCAATTCGCAATTTTTCGGATTTGCCTGACCGTTGCTACAACATCTGGTACAATCTGTCTCCGGCCATCTATCAAGGACTTGTGGCATCCATGCCAAGGCGGGTTGAAGCTGTGTTGCGCGCCAAAGGGGGCCCAACTCGTTATTGTCAGGTCGTCATAATGTTTTGGCTCTTGAGTGTAGTTCTTGTTATGTTTATCCTTGGCACTTAGCCCAGCGTTGTGAAAAAAGGGAAGTGTTAGTGCTAATACTTATTAGTTAGTTTTATTATTGAGACTTGCTGTGGTAAGGTACGAGGAATTGGAGTTCTGAACGCCCCAGGGGAGGGTAGGAGTTGTGACATATGCAACCCTCGGATTTCCAGGTGCTTAATGAGATCTACCAGGTGCTTAATGAGAAGTGGTTGTTCAGAGACAAAATGGACAGCAGACCTTTGGAAGGAAGGTGCAGCGGAAACACCCCTGGTGTGGTTTCCGGACATAAGGGACTAATTATTTTCTTTCCAGGATTTAACAAAAACGAGAAGAGAGCTTTGTGTAAAAAGCTTTTGATGCTGTAAACAAGAGAAAGCAGACGCATCCAGCGTCGTAGCCGCGTCAGCGGCCTTTGTATGAATTATGGCCTAATAATTCAATTATTTTAATATTTATTCAAGAATTTTTTATTAAGTTTTTGAAATAAATATTTTAAAAGACAACCTGTCTTTTCTTTCACCTAACCCGGGTGTTCTGACGTTACAATACTATTTCTCCTTTTTTTTTCACGTGGTAGTTTTTAGCTACTGTAGCGAAATAAATTCATAATAAAAAACAACATTGTTGAGAAAACTCATCAGAGAATAAGTAAAATTTGCTTTCTAGGTAGTAATTGTGTATACCAATTTGAGATATGTATTCAGATATTTGCTATCACCACCCTCGGTTTCTTATTGACATCACTTGCTTAGGCTACTTGAATATTGTATAAAATGTTTCGTAAAAGCGCGTGAATGCTCTGAAGTCTAAGTTAAATACATAGGTTCAATGAAATTTAAGCATGAAAAAGGTATATTTTTGTCACTATTTGTGAAATCGTTTTTATACCTCAGTTTTCCCCCTCTGCTTTAAGTTTTGAATTTACTGTGATTACAAAGCAAGCTGTAATTCTTAACAACATCATTATGAAAATTTGTGAAAATTCTCCCAGAGGTGATCTTGCACGAAAAGTATAAATGGAATAGTCATGGTGATTTAAACATAACCAGTTTGATATAATATATTTTTACTGAGATAATTAAAGTTTTAGCAAAATTCAACCCAGAAAAATAATTTGAAGCCTACAAAAGGCAAGAAATTATTATTTTCTTGGATAGTAATCCGATTTATTTTGAAGCTTAACAGATTTTCACTAAAATTCACACGTCAGTTTCTGAAATAAATAAAAATAGAATAGAATAATCTAAAAATAGAATACATTCAATATCTATAACTTGAAAATGATTGCAAATTCTTTTTCTTTTGGTTTCTTAATTATTTTAGGAACTTTAAATAAAAAATCTGACGTGTACACCACACGACTTCCTTGTATGGAATATTAAATTATATGTAATTTTCCTGCATTTCATTTAAACATATTGAATTGACAGTTAACGAATTTTGAATTAAATCTACATAACGCATAAACGCATAAATAACGCATAAACCAAAATAGAATAAGTGCACTCTTTAAAGTTCACTATAGTTATTTACGATAGCAACACTTCGGCGCTAGGTTCACTTAACAGGATAACATGTTATTCATTTTATAACTCAGAGTGCACATAAATTATATCATCTGAAGAATTACCACATGTCCTATTCAAAAACTATAATAAATCTAAAACGATGTATAAAAGAAATTAAACAAATAAAAAAGAAACAGTTTTTCGCAGACGATTCAGTGCCGCTTCCTAATGCGCATGCGCTACTATTTAATTCACTTCTCACTTCGCGGCAAGGCAAAAATACATGAAAATTCAAAGTATTTTCATTATAAATTTAAAGATATAGAAAAAATTAACACACCAAGTACAGTTAAAACAATTAAAAAAACAATTTTTACAGATAAAATTACAGTTTCTACGCAAAACAATATAATAAATTAAATGATAATTCCAGAACGAATTAAGCATAATATTTAATTCGCAATAATAAAAGAAGACGTTACTTTGTTCTTGTGAAGCTTAGTTTCTCTAGATTGGCAACAGATCTACTATTCTGCTAAGTTATAAACGTAAACAAATATGGCTGCAACGGTAACGAAAAATTAGGGTTAGCCGCACTTAAAAAAACTTTTAAATTGTTGATAATTCCACAATTACTGCATGCAGGTTAACTAAATTTTGAGTAAAATGTATATAACTTATGAAATGAAAAAGTTAAAAGTGAAGAGGTAAATTATTTTAAATGCTAATCAATCGCTAGTTTTATTTGGAGCGCTCTGGGAAATGTATACAGTATTAAGAAAAACAGTGTGACGTAATGACATCGTAAAGCTTGATACTGAATAACCGATAGCTGGCCTTATGTTTTATATCGTAGCATATTTTTTTTAATGTACAAAATCGCCGAATTAATATTTCTTTTTATCATTATTTTTTTCAAAGAAGGAGAAGTGTTTGTTTTGTAATCTATAAAAATTAAAAAAGTGTGCAAGCAATACATTTTCAGATGCTGAAATTTTAAAATCATGAACTTCAAATAATTGAAAAAAATCGATCAGTTTTCGAAAATTCATCAAAAAATCAGAAATTACGTAAAAATTCATACACATTTCATTTAAAAGGTTTTTTCTACTCTATCTGTTAGTAAAAGTTAGTTAAATCTCTGAAAACGTTAATTTATTCTTCAAACGAATGTAAGATTTTTACTGCAAAACTCTGTTATAAATGCCAATGTATTTCGACATTCCCAAATGTAATGATTAATATCTATCTTTTCATTTAGTTTACCGTATTTACATCATATATTCGCTCTGAAGAAACGATTTACATGTTCCGGGGATCTTTACGTGTCCTGTAATAGTCTAAATCGAGACCATAAATGAGATTCCTAAAACAGTGCTAGCACGTGATAAAACGTTTCTTCCTATATCTACCACGAGTAAAATGAAGAAATTACTCATGATGAAGCATCAATCAATTCTTATATGTTTTATATATTTATCCTTTATATATTTTTCATCGTAGTGTTCATCAGAGGCTGATGGCTCCCGCTGATGACCGAGTGGTTAAGAAAGCTGAATACTGCTAGTTTAACCTGGGTTTGCTCGCAAGCGAACGGATTGGTTTCGTGGTTGGTTTTCGTGATTTTTCCTATGCCTAAAATGAATTCGAGGCAAATTCTATTTGAAAGAACCTTTGCGAAGGCATTCCTTGTCTTAGAAAGATATTTCTTGTGTGTTTTGCTATATTTAAATAACCTAACCTAACCATCAGAAAGCAACCAACTTTTTATCAACTTTTTAAAATTTCATCAATGATTTACTTCAGAATATTCAAACAATAAATACTATAAATACTTTACTTTCCTTAGTACAAAAAGTGCAAATAATTCATCTATGTGTCTATGTAATGAAATAATTCTCATATATAACTAGTAATTGGAGGGTTTCCGGGCTCAATTCCCAGTGTGGGGACATCTGAGTTTGTTTAAGATTTCTGGTTATAGAAAACCTTTATGATATATATGTTTACAATTGCATTAACAGAGTACTACTAATAAAAAGTAGTTAAGTAAAATTTTATTGCATACTATTATCATTTGTATAACTTACCAATTTTATAGATCCAAAATCACTGTATTCTACTGTACTGGAAATAAGAAAAGGTATTTTCAACTTTATAATCTGTGTTAAGGCAAAATGGGATAAATGAAAAAGGAGTAGCTTCACAACCCCCAACCTAATACTTTACGTGGAACAATTCTACATGCAAACCATATGCATTCTAAACAATAAGTAAAGAAGCTGTACAAATGAATACCGAATTCCACACTAAATTTTAAGTTAAGTGCATACATCGTTCCCGTCAAAACATCCTTATAAACAATTCCACATCTATCTCGTCAAGCTGCAAATATCAAGTTTGTTATCGAAGCAGAAAATCCCACAGTTCATTTTTTCTTCATTTTTGTGCTTTAAAAATAAGTCTGTCGAAACAAAGGCTATTCTGTGATATTCTCTCGGAATAAACCAGTGTGTCGTTCGTAAGGGACTAATGATATCCTGGATATGATAGTAGAAGAGAAGAAAGAAAATTTCTCTTTTATTCCATTGAATACTCTCTTCCTGCAGATCTTATTGTTCATCTGGATTTATTGCACCAAATTTTTATCTTTTCCTGCACCATTGTCTAGTTATATTTACACTTGGCATAGAGTATATGCGCGTTAAATATGGGAAGGCGCTCTTGTATAGTTTCGAAATGGCCGCACTAGAAACGTATTCTTTGATGTATGGAGAAGAATATGGCTTCATGATTGGGTTTTCTCCAAGTTTAATTATTTCTCTGGAACTTATTTATTCCACAATATGTTTCTTGTAGAAAAATTGATTACATTTCATTTCAGCTTTCAGCTGTTACATTGATAGATATTCATGCTTATTTCAGTTTTGTAACCTATGCTATAACTGCTTATTCATTTATTCTGCAACTGCATTTTTGCGTAAAATATGTAATGAATTCACATAATTTTGCCTTGAATGTAAATCAAATATCAGTTGAATATCAGTTAAATAAGTTTAAGTTTTTATAAAGTATAAATACTAATGCATTGTGTCCATAATAATAATCTATAGTTAAAGAGAAATTTCAAAAGACTGGTAATGCAACGGTCGGTCTAGTTTTCATTAGCTTACACAGATCATTAAAATTTCACATGTTGTTGGAATAGTTCTTTTTATAAAGAAGTATGTTGTTGCTATTCGATATAATCTCCAATGACTGAGACAGAGTTTCGCTGTCATTGAACTCAATCCTCTAAAAAAAGAAAAAAAAAAAAAAAAAAAAAACTCAGTTGTGTCTGTTTTGAAAATTTTGCGGCTTTTTTTCATTTCATTTATCGCAGCAAATATTAGTCTCCATATATTTTCTTTTAGGTCCAAAACCAAAAATTAAAGTCTGAGGTCTGAGGCTACAAGTCTGTATAATAGATGAGGAACTAGTCGCATCCAATTTGCGATTGCTTGAACCGTTGCCAAAACTGTAGGGAGGGAGTGGAATGCGTAAACGTACTTCTTGATGGTTACAGTACGTCCCTGTTGCGAAAACAAAGTGTCATCATTAATTGTCAATATTAATTTTTGAGCTGATTACTTGAAATATTAACCTTGCAGAAGAAAAGTAACGTGATTCATTGCGCTGTTTTGTCTCTGCATAATGTAGGTTTGCCCACGGTATAGTATCATATAGTATAGTATTGCCCACGGTCTCTGTATATTCATGTCCAAAATTATGTTTACATGCATAAATTCACGGATTTCTCAGAGACTATGACTTATAATTTAATGAATTTTCGTGGAATCCTACATAACATGATGACACATAAATGCAAAAGAAAAACTAATTCAGAAGTCAAACAACAAAAATCAGCGTTAATTTACAAAATTTTCACAGGACTAGTAATTTAAAATTTTGTAAATTAACGCTGATTTTTGTTGTTTGACTTCTGAATTAGTATTTATTCGGCGTGTTATTGTGTCTTAATTAGCAAAAGAAAAAATTGAAGATCACCTCATATGATATAAAATTGTAGCATGAAACAATAAAAATGGTAATAAAGTGTGACAAAGAGAGTTAAGAAAAAAAGGAATGATTCAGAAAAAGAATTAAGTCTTACGAATTTAATATGGAATATGATCTCCCCTGACTTGTACACACATATCACAACTTGTTTTAAGGCTGGAGATAACGTTGTTAACCACAGTTTGGGGAATTAATCTCCACTCTTCCAACAATGCCGTCTTCAGAGCATTTACATCTCTAGGAGGAGGATGTATATGTGCAATTGCTCTTCCAAGGTAGTCCCATAAGTTCTCTATCGGGTTAAGGTCAGGAGAGTTTGGTGGCCAAGGTATTCGCTTAATGTCTTCACTTTCAAGGAATTCATCAACGAGGTTTGCTCGATGTGGACGGGCATTATCATCCATAAATAAAAAGTCAGGTTCATATGCACCCCTGAAAAGTCTTACATAAGGATCTAAGACCTCATCTCGATATATCTGGCCTGTCACAGATCCGCTGCTGAACACATGTAGGGGCGTACGTCCATCGATCATTATTCCACCCCATACCATCACACCTCCACTACCGAAACGGTCACGTTCCACAATGTTCGAGGGATCATTTCGTGTTCCTGACTCCCTCCAGATGTAAACACGTTTAGAATCACCAGTTAAACTAAACCGCGACTCATCAGTAAAGAGAACATGGGACCATTGATGTTCAGTCCAGTTTTGATGTCCTTTACACCAATTAAAGCGATCCCTCTTTTTCTGTGAAGACAGTAAAACACATACCCTTGGCTTTCTGGCATAAAGGCCTTTTTCATTAAGCCTTCTGTATATTGTTTGCCGTGATGCAACAGTTCCAGTGGAGGCTGCAATCTCTGAACTTAACTGGCGAGCAGTAGCCTTTCTGTTACGACGGGCGGTTAATGCCAGATACCGATCTTCAGAAGCAGTTGTCATTCGTTTCCGACCTTGTCCAGGCCTCCTTACAACACATTTTGAAACTGTTTCCATAGCTTAGAGACTGTCTGTCTTGAAATAATCAGACATGTGGCTTTTCCATGATTGACTGCCCTGCTTCTAAACGGCCGATAATTCGCCACTTTACAGATTCTTCCAAATGATACTTCGAAGCCATAACAAACCGCTTTGAGTCCCTACACACTGAAATCAAACGCTATGTTGCAGAAATTCACTCAAATATTCAGTTTGCGCAAAGCGCTTGATTCAACCTTGGATGACGTAACGCCTAGATTTGCATATCACAAACCGTTTGATTACTTTTGATTGGATAATGCTAATTAGGCTTGGTTTTCACACATTCCCTGCAAATACGGATCACATTGATTCGATATTTCATTGAATATCATCATTTTTGGGTATGTAAAGATAATTTTGGACATGAGTAGGTTTGCCTACGGTATCACATAAGCTTTACCTTCCCTGTCAGAAAATTTGATGAAAAATTTGATTTGTACACCACATGACTTCTTTGTACGGAATATTAAATTATACGCATTTTTTCTTGCATTTCTTTTAAACTTATTGGATTGAATTAAATCTACTTCGTCGACAGCGCATAAACCACAGTAGAATAAATGCACTCCTTAAAATTCACTATATTTGTTTACATTAGCGACACTCTGGCTAGGTTCACTTAACAGTATTACACTTAAAAAGTGCATTTATTCTACTGTGGTTTATGCGCTGTCGACGAAGTAGATTTAATTCAATCCAATAAGTTTAAAAGAAAAGCAAGAAAAATGCGTATAACTCAGAATGCACAAAATTTATATCATTTAAAGAATTATATAATCGTTGCCACATGTTCTATTCAAATACTATAATAAAGCTAGAACGATGTATAAAAGAAATTAAGCAAACAAAACATAAAAGAAACAGTTTTTCACAGACGATTGAGTATTTCTCATTCAATTAATTCAGTTCTCACTTCGCGACAAGGCAAAAATACATAAAAACTCAAAATACCTGTATTAAAAATTACGAAGTAAATCTTAAACACTTATTTCCTCGAAAAAATTCCAGAAAGGATTAAGCATGATTTAATTCGCAATAATAAATGAAGGCGTTATCTTTGTTGTTGCGAAGCTAAGTTTCTCTAGATTAGCAACAAATCCACTGTTCTGCTGTTTCAAATGTAAACAAGCAATGGCCGCCATAAAAAATGATTAGGCTTAGCGGCACTTAAACAAATTTAAAATTCTAATTCAGAAGTCAAAGAACAAAAATCAGCGTTATATTTTCAAAATTTTCACAGGACTAGTTTGGATGGTTTTACCGAACCACCATCCTCGACTGCAAAACCGCAAATGAACAAGATAGGAAATAATGATTAGATAAGATAAGAAAGCCTGGACAAGAATAAGCAAGTGGCGCCATCTGTTGGTGAAACCAGAACTAAAACATAATTTCTTTAAAGGCCGAAGGCAAAGATGGATTGGAATTAGGATCGTTAACTAGAACAGAAAGATTTTTTTGAATGTAAAATGCCTCTAGAAAACCCAGTTCTCCAATGGAAGATGTTTTTTGAATAATTTTGGCAGCAGAAAAATTGAAAGTGTGATTTTCGGACCAACAATGTTGAGCAACAGAAGACTTCTGTGTTTCCTTTTTTCTAACATATGCCTCATGTTCCTTGACGCGAAATTTTAAGGCTCTCCTAGTTTGGCCAATGTAAATCAAAACACACTGGCAAGGAATCCTATAAATACTCCAAGAATTCATATCCGGAATGGGGTCCTTGAGTATGGAACTCGGAATTTTATTGATGGGAGAATAAACAACCCGAAAGTTAAATTTCTGCAAAATATGTGCAACTTTATAGCTTCTTGATGGAAAGAAGGGAATGACAACAGAATTTTTATAATCTCCTAAAACAAGAGTGTGCCTTTTAGTGTGTTGAGATAAGAATTTTTTTAATGCTTGATTAATAATGTTGGGTGAAAAGCCCCTGTCAATAGCTATTGCTTTTAAATAATTTAGTTCTTCATCAAGGGCTAGTTTGGAGGAACAAGCTTGAAGAGCACGGAAAACATAGGAATAAAATGAAGCTAATTTTTGTTTAGTCAGATGACATGATTTAAAGTGTGGTGGAAGGCAAACCGATGAAGGTTTACGGTAAACCGTAGTACTGAAGTTGGATGTGTTACGTGTAACCAGAATGTGGAGAAACGGAAGAGAATTGCAAGTCTTAAGTTCAAAAGTGAACTGAATAGCAGGATCAATAGAATTCATTGTTGAAAGACCTTTATATAAATCATCTTTATTACCTTCAAACAGGGTAAAAGTATCGTCTACGTAGCGGAATCATGCCGGGAAGTTTAAAGTTTCAAACAATTTTGATTCATAATAATGCATGTAGATATCAGCTAGAATGGGACTGAGGGTGCTTCCCATGGCTAATCCCTCAGTTTGCTTGTAATATTTATTTTAGAAAACAAAATGTGTTTGTTTCAAACAGAGTTGAGTGAGAGAAATTAGCTCATCAATTTCGATGCAAGAGAAATGAAATTCGCGAAGTCTGGTTTCTAGACATCTTAATACAACCTCCACTGGAACATTGGTGAATAATGATTTTACATCAAAAGAAACCATGAGTAAATTTCTAGGAGAAATGTTTTTAACCTTTTTTACAAACTCTATTGAATATTTTATGGTGTAAATGTTATTGTCTAATAGAGTTGAAAATCTAGAAACTAAATATTTAGCTAAGGGATATGAGGCAGTACCTAAATTTGATACAATAGGGCTGAAAGGAATACCACTTTTATGAATTTTGGGAAGAGCATATAATCTGGCACAATTCGCAACAGATGGGATAAGCGAATTTTTTAAGTTGCTTGAAATGATTTGCGAAGATTTGATCGCAGTTTTTATTTTTGACAAGTCCGAAGGTGAAGGATGTTTAGGGATCGGATTATATGGTCCTTCGTTTAAGAGTTTAGTGACACCATCGATGTAAGTGTTCTTATCCATGACGACTATTTGGCCTCCTTTGTCGGCCTTTGAAATGATAATATCCGGGTTAGAATGAATTTCGCTTATTGTAGCTCTTTCTCTCGCAGTTAGATTTGGTTTCAAAGGTTTATTATTGAATTTCACATTTTGAGCGATAAGATGCCTAATCATTTCTTTCTGTGAATCTGAAACTTTACTGAACTTGAAAGCTTTTTCGATTGGAGTCAAAATCTTTGGAATCGAGGGTTTAGATGTTTGTGAGAAGTTAAAATTATATTTTAGAATTCTCTCTTGCTCTTCCGAAAGACTAACATTAGAAATATTAACTATTGGCTTGATGTTTACAATGGGAAGACTTTTTGAACTACTTGAACTGGAAGACTGTAAAAGAAGTTTTTCGAATTTAACTGCAAGGGTGTTTTTATGACGGTTAACTGCATTCTCCGTTCTAGACCAAGACTTTTGTTCAGATGCAGTGAATTTTGGATATGAATTAGCGAGTTCCAGATGAAGCCTATAGAGTTCATGTTCAATTTTGGACAATTGTTCACATGTATCCCTTAAGATAGACCGAAGTAAGGCAAGCTTGCAATTTAACAGAATTCTTGAAACGCGACTAGAAGGTTTTTGATTAGATTTGATTTGAATAAAATTGGGGATCAATTTTTTACATTTACATTTAAGTAATCAAGATGATTCAGAAATTTTTGCCGTTTCAGGCGTAATTTAGTGAAATGATTAACGGATGAAGGCATGATAAACAATGCAGATAATCAAACTAAATTAACTAAGCAATAATAAAGCACACACAAAGCAGCAGAAAAATCCCTCACTGAAACGAACAGAAAACAAAACGTTTGTAACCAAAATGCATAAAATCAGACAAGCAAAGCGCAATATCCAAATATACGAAACATAAACAGAACTTCAAAATTGCAAAAACGTACTTACCGAAACCCATGCAATCACAAAATGGCGGCCACACTACGTGCAGAAAAGAAAGCAAAAAATAAGCTTTTTTTTTCTCCCATAAATAAAATTCCTAGTTCCATACTCAAGGACCCCATTCCGGATATGAATTCTGGAGAGCCTTAAAATTTCGCTTCAAGGAACATAAGGCATATGTTAGAAAAAAAGGAATGACAGAAGTCTTCTGTTGCTCAACATTGTTGGTCCGAAAATCACACTTTCAATTTTCTGCTGCCAAAACTATTCAAAAAACATCTTCCATTGGAGAACTGGGTTTTCTAGAGGCATTTTACATTCAAAAAAATCTTTCTGTTCTAGTTAACGATCCTAATTCCAATCCATCTTTGCCTTCGGCCTTTAAAGAAATTATGTTTTAGTTCTGGTTTCACCAACAGATAGCGCCACTTGCTTATTCTTGTCCAGGCTTTCTTATCTTATCGAATCATTATTTCCTATTTTGTTCGTTTGCGGTTTTGCAGCTGAGGATGGTGGTTCGGTAAAACCATCGAAACTAGTCCCGTGAAAATTTTGTAAATATAACGCTGATTTTTGTTCTTTGACTTCTGAATTAGTATTTATTCGGCATGTTATTGTGTCTTAATTACTTTTCTGTGCGTACAGAAGGAAATTTTTAGGTGTGTCCAGACCGGATACACTGTGCCGCAAAGGTTAAGGGTTTACCTATGTCACCTCTACCTAAAGCCGATCATGCATTATAATTTTTATTTTCTTCGCAGTGTTTCAGAGCAAGTAAATATTACTTTTCTTTGATTACAAGTTACTTTATTTTCTTTACTAAACAAGATTGCATATTTCTAAGAAATTTGATAGTTGCATCAATTTTCAGTTCAAATTTGTTTAAAGGTATATTTGATATTGCAAGTACTGTATTCCTCCTGTATACTTGCAGGATGTTTCATTTTCCCTTGAACGAACTTTCTTAAGGAAACCACCTTCCTAACTTACTCTGAAAGTGACCAGCATTTTGCTTTCCTGGTCTTTCACTGGCATAAGAACCCACAGTGAGTCGTGGCCTTTCTTGGACCTCTGTCTAAAACTTCTGATAAGATAAACATTGGTATTGAAAAACAGCTCTCAAAGATTTTCTTCACTGAAGATTAAATCTTTTGAAACGGAGACTGTCCTCTTGGAGAGGTTCATTGCATTTTCAGAACAAGAATGCAGTAGTTTTTTCCTTTTCTATTGTTGAATTTTCATTTCTTTTGAACTTTTCCAGCTCATTATGTGTCATTTGTAAATAATTTTTGTTTGTAAATAATTTTTGTTCTTTAAGTTCATGTGATATGCTGCTAGGGCTCAATGAAACCTCATTTGAATTAACGGAGGAGAAAATGAAAATACGTTTTGGGCCTTTATGATTCTTTAGTTCAGAATTTTGCCTAAATATGTAACTAGGACTTGCTCTATCTAGGGTGCAATGCACGCATTTGCACACAGAGGCACGATTTAGGAAGCGAAAAAAAAAGACATTTGATTTATTGCTAATTAGCAATGGAGCGACAAAGTATGTTATTTCACGAAGTGGCAAAATTCCTAGAATCAGTCTTCTGTAGAAAACCTTAAAATGTAAATGGAGAAGATTAAATTAATATTACTTTCGAAACAGCATATGTAATGGATTTCTGAAAATTTCTTAGAAATCTAAAACAGATTCGCCAACTTTTTATTTTTCGTTCCATGCCTGTCTTTAGAGAGCAAGCTCCACAGAAAATATTTCATCTCTAATAGAACTGATTAAAAAACTCAACAAGCTGTTCCTTGCGTGAGAAAAATCACTTAAAATAAGTCTTACTGAAAACTGATTTATAAATTCAATTTACGAAATAAAATTCTTTAATGTTTTTTATGTGCTTCCCTCTTAAAGAATCTTTAAATTTAATGCAATCAAATGACGATCAACGAGTGAAAATTTGTTCAACTAAAAAAAGGTTTTCCTTTCTAGTATAACCTGCGGTTTAATTAGCAAATAAAAAATTTAACGAAGTCTGGTGTTATTTAATTTGCATAATAAGGTCTCAAAGCAAGTGTTTTGAGAATCTGCTATTACGTGCAGCAAAAAACATACATACGTTAAGGTAGAAAGAAATGGAACCTAATGAAGGTTATATTACCATCTATTGGGGAAGGAGAATCTGCTTGGATTTAAATATTACTAGAAGATTTTGGGAAACAATTAGTACGTCTGCTCATTTACGTTAGTTTTGTTGAAAAACAAATTGCAGGGATGTTTTATACGTAATAATTATTTTTTAAACCCTGTGAAATGTTTTGCTCCCCATTATTTAAGTATTTTTGAAAAAAGAAAAACACGTCTGGGAGAGATAATACATATTTTTAATTATGAACCCCAACTCAAAATAGTGAAGATATGTTTTTAAAGTAGGGAGAGAAGAGTATTTAGTTGAAACAAAACTCATTAAATCTGAAAAACGATTAAATAAAATTAATTGCTAAGTACGATCATTAATTTTATGCATAAACTTCTGCGTAGGAAAGTTTGTGCTTCGGTGTTAGGGGTATTTATTTTAAAGTATATCGAGGGAGATTATTTTTGCAGTTTAAACAGGCTGTAAAAAATTGCCTGTGAATGAAAGTGTAGGCCAAAGGTGCTTGAAGAGCATTACACAATTAATTTTAAAATAGAGCAAGCTGAAGATGAGACTAATATAAATAATAGCATTTACTTTGCTTATTTTAAAAATTTTACGAAACAATTATGTTTCAATTTCAGTTTGTCTGTAACAATAAAGGCAATAATTTGAATTTTATAAATTTATATTTTTATCACACAAGAAATCGGTGTATCTATTTAGAAGAAATAATTTCATAGAAAAAAAAAATCAGTGAAATCTGATGTCCGGTTTTCATGCGATACACTGAAAGAAAAAAGAATCACAATATTCTTATTCATAATAAGGAATATAGTTTTTGATCGCATACTCCTAAGACGTAAATAATTATAAGTTATACCCCATGTAATATAATACCATACAATGTAGCATAATATAATATAATATAACATAATGTAGTATAATATAATATAATATAATATAACATAATGTAGTATAATGTAACATAGTATAATATAGTATAATATAATATAATATTAACATTCAAGCATGGAGATAAGCGGGCTATGGCCAAAACGATATTTATAAGTTATATGTAACGAAAAATTGAAAATAAAATGAACTATAAATTTAATTATAGAGTTGCCAGCTGTGATGAAAGAACAATCTTGAGTTCTATGTACACCTGAAAAAAAAAGTGCATTAAAAACATTTCAATATGAATGAAATCAGCTTATTCTTTCCAAGCAACAACCAATTCGTGAAAAATTCGTAAATAGTTTTTTTTTTTTTTTTTGCTAAACCAAGGAAAAAACACTTTTTACATTTCAGGTTAATACGTAAAGATATGACGTCATTATTTAAATGTAATGTAATATAACAACTTTTTCTTATTATCAGCAAAAGCATTGACGTGGCATTAACATGTCGTCACATGCAATCTCATGCTTTCTTCAACGTCAGAACGTGACCTCATGTAATAATAATAATATATTTAAAAATTGGTTTGGTAACGCTATTTTTATTTCAGATTTTGTAAAACTTGTAAATTTATTAATAATAAACTCTACGATTTGAAAGCGAGCAGTGTGGCAACACTTTTCGAGATAAAGCAGATTTTTATCTCCAACATCGAGACTATTACCACTCGCAAATATGTGGGCGAAGATTGGCGTTTTCGGAGTTTTTAATGACTCTCTCGGCTGATTAAAGTCGTACAAAGATGAGAACGGGTCGAAATGGCTTCCTACGAATTTTTGGAATCTGGGAGGTATCTGTCTCGAAACTCAACTCCCTCCCCCGTTTTGGAGGATATGATGCCGCAAACAAACAAACAGACGGACAGAAAAAAAAACAGACGGAAAGAATAAGCTGATTTCATTCATATTGAAATGTTTTTAATGCACTTTTTTTTCAGGTGTACATAGAACTCAAGATTGTTCTTTCATCACAGCTGGCAACTCTATAATTAAATTTATAGTTCATTTTATTTTCAATTTTTCGTTACATATAACTTATAAATATCGTTTTGGCCGTAGCCCGCTTATCTCCATGCTTGAATGTTAATATTATATTATATTATACTATATTATACTATGTTATATTATACTACATTATGTTATATTATATTATATTATATTATACTACATTATGTTATATTATATTATATTATGCTACATTGTATGGTATTATATTACATTATATTATATTACATGGGGTATAACTTATAATTATTTACGTCTTAGGAGTATGCGATCAAAAACTATATTCCTTATTATGAATAAGAATATTGTGATTCTTTTTTCTTTCAGTGTTTCAGATTTTAATAGTATAAATAATATAATGTAACATGCATCAACATCACAAATGCGCCCATCATAAAACAAGCAGGTACATTTATGATGTTGAGCTCTCAAGACGATAGTGAAACCAGACACAGCGATCTATGAGAGAAAATCGCACTCAAGTGATTCACGATCATGCATTAAGTGATCGGGACCTACTTCTTTTGCGTAGCCCCTCCCCACCCAAGTATCACTTCGCGTATTCGCTGGGATACACGTATCTCACTTTGGACACCACTGAACTGGAGACGGGATGAAGCCGTAAATTTTCGAGAATCACAGTCTGAATTTTAATAGGTCCGCACTTCCCTAGAACAATTAATTTAAGAATAATAAAGAAAGAAGAAAGGAAAATATTTCGTTTAGTATTAAGAAATATTAGTTAAAGCATAACTCGAAATCTACATTCAATAAAAAGAATTAAAAATGAAATTTTTAAAACATACCTCTATTTATTTGTAAGATAACAATGAAATATAGTAAAGAAGAGTATAATTAAAATTCATGAACTTTGTTCATTTTCGTCAAAGAATTTGATAAAGTACATTTATGTTAGAATCCAAATTTTTCATGTCTTTTCCAAAATATTTTGAACAAAACAAAGTACAAAAGGTAGTGGATATTATATGAACTTTGTTCATTTTCGTCAAAGAATTTGATAAAGTACATTTATGTTAGAATCCAAATTTTTCATGTCTTTTCCAAAATATTTTGAACAAAACAAAGTACAAAAGGTAGTGGATATTATTTTGACAGTTAAGGAGATAACCAAAACTTTTCTCCAAAAAATTAAAAATGTGGCACTTAGAGCTGTCACGAGGCGATATTAGTAATTCACATCAATGGAAATTGCAATAATTGTATTCTTTTATTTTTTAAAAAGAATATTTTTGTTCTAAGCGTCTATAAAACTTAGAGTTAAAAATCAATCTTTCCCAAATTTTGCATTAAATCGCTCTTTAGGATTCGAAATATTCGAATTTGGAAAAAATTAGGAAAATTCCAGTTTTTTAAGTCTTTGAAGACTCGTTGGAGTTTGATTCAAATTTTCTATCCCTGAACCAAACACAATAAATATTGTTTAAAGTGATCATGTTTGATCACGGGTGTTTTCATAACACTAAGCGGAAGATAAATTTAAAAGATAAGTGTTTTCCAGAAATGCCAGTTCAAAGGGAAACCAAACTACAACCGAAACTTTTATTTCTTTAATTATTGGTGTAACATTCTAATATTTCGATCAGTATTGTATCAATATATTGAAAGTAATTAAAGATAACTATATAAATATATTTTTATAAAAATAACATTTTTGTCATTCTGACATCTACAATTCTTAATAATAATGACTCTTAAATTTTCACTCATTTCATTGTTTTTTATGCAAAACTCATCACTAGCAAACATTAAAAATTTCGAAAGCGTTCATAATTTAAGTTTTAAAAGAATTCAAATTATTATCGAGAGTAAGTTAATGTTTCTTCACTCGGTACACAGAATACTAAATAATGAATAATATTTTTGTGAAATAATTAAAGAAATTTTTGAATTGTTTTTCAACTAGAGTTATTCGGATAATGGTAAACTAAAAAAAGATCTCATTCGGAGTACATGTAAACGAAAAATTTAATTTTTTTAATATAAATTGTGCTCTTTATTAAATATAACTTTTTTACTTTTTTTTCCTAATGGCGGGCACTTGCCCATACCAGCATCGACCACTGCTAAGGTCGCATCAGTTGCATCTTTACTATGGAGGCACCTAATAGGCGGGCCACCATTGCCACCTATGAAGGGACAGACAATTTTTGCATCCATGCCATCTCCGGGATTCGAACCCGAGCCATTCGGTATCGCAGTTGGGCTTTTCTAGCCACTTTACCGGCTAGTGGCTGACCGGTTCATTATACCGGCCGGGCGGCACATGTAATTTTATTATATTAAATATAATTCAACATCAAATTAATTTTAACATCAGCACTGTTTATTGGATATTCTAAATCTATGTAATTCAACAACGTAAAAAGTAATCAACATAAATATAAATATTATCGTAAATGATCTTGTGTATTAAATGTACATTCCTCGCTTTTATAAATTTAATCTCTTTATTCTCGTTAATCTATTTTTTTAATGAAGCCTTTTATAATATTCTTTCGGATTTGCGATATATATCAATGCTTTCTATACTATACCCATACATATGCTTAATTTAGAAGCTTAAAAATCTGTCGATTTTTATTTCCGATATGCGCAAGAAGATATTCTCAAGCTTCTGCTTTAAATAAAAGTCACGTATATGTTAAAAGTATTGTTTTTTATCTCCACGTCGGAACACGTAGCCTCCAAAAGGCTTCATGAATTACCGTGCGTGAGTTGAGATTGTTACTTTCGTTGACTCAGAGGCCTCAGGCACCTCCAAGAAATAACTTTGGCTAGCTCCAACCAGTTTCTATCGAGAAAATGTCGGTAGATCAAGTCTTGTACACTAGGCAGAAGTCTCATGTGCCTCTCGTACCTTACTACCAGCCTTTTGAGATGGTTTTTTGATCGAAGGGTTTCATGTACCCCTATGATGCAAAGACACAATAGAGTCCATGCTTTCTATTGGATTCGATCCCCAGCCCAGAGATATGTTGGTTGGCTTTGTTAATTCCCATATTATCCAAGGAGACCGTATAAAAATTAAATGTGATAGAAGAAACCGGTGGGAAAAAAATCACAATTTGTATAAATCACAATTAAATGAAGCACAAAGAGAGTAATTACAGTTAAACTGTGATTAAAGATAATTCTTTCTGTTCTGTAGGAATTTAAAGTATTATTTTGTTATAAAAATGTAAAAAGAAACACAGTCTTTTTAGAAAACTTTAGAAGTATGTATTCGCTTTCAATCTTTTCCATACTATATAGAGGCATTTATATTTGTTATGAGTTTGAAAGTTGTGCATGTATAGTCTACAAAATGCGGGATATCATTTTTCAGTCAGTAAACCCATTTCGAAGCACGTTTATTAAAATTTGCTAATTTCATTTATTCCTTTGGATTACAGGTCTGCGTCTTTGAATTACTATAAGCGAGTTTGTTTCAAAAATACTCACCTCATAATATATTGTTAACCTTAAAACTACTTTGTGACTATTATAAACAGCTTAATCTTTGCATTTTTGTGCACAAATGGGAATGAATTTCGGCAATTCGTTAAGAATACAAAGTAATAATATTAGCAGCAATAACATTAATTGTCAATTATTAGTCCAAAGGGGCTTTGTCCCTGAAGGAGTATTGTTTTCGTTTTGCGATTTTGCGTTGAATCACTATAAATGCCTGTTTCACGTTTCAAACTGTTGCCACCAAATGTTAGAGTCCTGCATTATATTTGAAGAAATTAAATAATGAAAAATCTGCATAAATGTATGTCTATTTCTCGCATTGTGATAAAACAACGGTACATAGAGCCATCGAATTTTGAATGACGTAATCCTCCTACGAATATGGGCTTGCGGAAGCTCAAATTTGAAATTTGGAATTTGTTTTACGATCGATTTCATATTTTGTAAAGCTTTAAGGAATTTTTGATTAACAAACTCAAGGATTTCAAAACGAACAATGGCAACACTCTACAGGGGGAAAAACCTTTTTATTTCCAGAGCGCGGAACTTTGTATGGGAAATTCTAAAGATATGCTCATTTTAAAATTATTTTGTGACATTGCTATTGAACTGAATTTTATAGTTTAAGTGGAAAGAACATGATATTTAGTAAATAAAGGTAACGTAGAAAACGTTAAATTTCAGATTTTGTTTGGTTTTAATACATTTACTTTTGTTGTATTATTAGTAACCTGTAAAAGTTTTTCTCAGCAATAACACAATTTAAGTAGCAATGACCTAGCAAATTCATATCTTTTGCACTACTGTGAAAGAAATAGCTGAATGAGTTAAGAACTTACTTAAGGAAGTGAAAATAGTTATAACTGATAAGAAATTAATTTTGACATTGTTTCGCAAAACGAAGAAAAATGTAACACATTTCAAGTTTAGCAGCTTTATTAAAAAAAAGCTAACTTTAACACTTTATGTAAGTACAAGTGAAGATCTGAATATCGAACACATCATACTATTAATTTATATAAGCAGGTTTAAGGCATGATGCAAAGACACAGTATTAACTTTTGATGAAGCTTTGCGTTTCTGGAAGGGAAGTACCCTGTTGGATTTATGATAGCTGCACCATGAATGGAACCAGTTAGCAGAATCGTATTTATTTTAAAAGTACATTATAATGTAAGAATGAAATTCTTAAAAGTTCAGGTAATTTTAAGGCATATATATAACTCTCTGAATATTCATAATAATTTCGTATACCAAATATTCTCAGAAGACTTTTATCCCCCAGCTAACATTCATCTAAGCATATTTAAGTTAGTTAGGCCAAGTTAAAACTTAAGGGTATTGATGAAATTTCAACTTTAAGGAATTTGTTTCGTAAAGAACTCCACCATAAGTCAAAAAACATCTACGGTGTAACGTAATTTGCTGTAGGTTTCGGTTTACAGTATTTAAGCTTACAAAGAAAATGTTTTACTGTTTGAAAGAGTCCTTGAGATCTAGCTTATTATGTATCCCTTTTGTAAAGGTATTATTCCCCATTCCTTCTCAAAATGAATAATGTAAGATAGAGCAAAGAGTGATAAAAATAAAATTTGGGTATGTTACCTTTGCAATATCTAACCATGAAAATGGAAAATCTGAAGCGGAAATACTGATATTTAGACTCTCCAGGAGAAATACAAAGAAATGTAAATTCTTCGCTCGTTCCGGAAGAGATCACTTGGACTTTACATCCATGGGAAATCCCTTGGAGTGATACAAAAACCACTTTATTCGAGAGGATTCGAGAAAATGTGAAGTTGATGAAGAATCGAAGAATCGACTGCATGATGGATGGTAACTGAATCGTGTATGCAAGACTGTAGGCGGTATATACCTCGAAGGGATATTCCCTAATAAAAAGAGTTTCCTGTTCACAAGTGTTTAGCATAAAGATATTTCCAGTACTTTTCTACGGGGATGCTCTGTTGTAAAGAATAAATATTTAATCATTTATGGCTTCTAAATGCAGTAGAACGCCAATTAATCAGACTCAATATGCGGTACTCCAGGTATCCAAACTATTTAATTTCTTCCTTTATCAAGTAAAATTAAGCTTGCTGATAATTAATTTACAATGTTTTACTTAATTCCAAGGATATAAAAGAATAATGCAATTAAATGTAGTTAAATGTGTAAGATATGTTTTCAGTACTCAGCTAACATGTAAACAGTAACATGGAAATACTGCAAGAGCCGCTGATTAAAATCACCTCTGTTTGAAGCATATTGAGTTCATAAGCAGCTAAGTTTAATAAAATTTGGGTACTGCAAATTGGGATATAAGCTTTAAACGTATTTTGTAAAATATCCAATAATTAATTCTAAAGTATTAATTAAAAATAATACCAAAATGAAAATATTTATGCAATTTTGAAATTTTAACTTTTTATAAAAATATTTTTAGAATATATTAATTATTTATTTATTTTTTATTTTATAAAAATATTTTAGAATATATGAATAAGTATTCGATAAAATATTTAACTTTAAGAAACACCAGTCTTTATTCCGTGTCTATTTCGTATAGTATTCACCAATAGTATTCCAACTGTATTCTTATTTTCGTTAAACTGCAGGTAGCGTTTATGATCAGCTCCTTTCACTTAAGTGTACTTTTTTTTTTAAATTTGCAATGTTTTTCTAGATTCGATTGATGTTGGTATGTCATCTTTGTATTCTGTATCACTCTGACTGTTAGTTTCTGGAGTTCGTTTAGCACATTCTATAATATCATGGTTACACATGTTATTTCTATACTTTCGTCAGTTGACATATATTCTTTCAATGAACTGTTCAGTTTATTATTTTCTGAACATCGTTTCTTTAATGGCATTTAAAAACTTTTATAACATCCTGGTTTTAAGGCTGAATGTTACTAGATGTATTTGCAGCGAAACTAATGGTTTTCATAAAGAGATCAGAAATGTGTCTGCACAGTTATCTAAACAGTAAAGTTATTTATTCATTTTTCAATTCGCTGTTCCATTTCAGACGAAAATCTATAAAAATGCTTTATATAATCTATGAGTGTTTGTTGCTGTGGCAATTTAGAGGTAAATTCTGGATTCCTTTCAAACATCGATGTTTCTGTCCCTAAACAGTGCTGATTTCTTAATTTTTGATTCCATGTTGCACGTTAATAACACAGTAACTATCAAAATCGGAAAAACAACCTTGTATTTAGCGTAGGTATAATGAAACACTCAATCGATTTCGAGGGCAGCTAAAGGTCCCTCCTCATCAGGAGAAATAAATACCTAGAAAGAAGAAAAATAAAGGAGAAAGAGTCTCAGAAACACGTGGTCCTTATCAGCACTGAACGTGGTTATAACTGGATTTTTAATCAGAGTTGCACTGGCCGCCTACTTTTACAGAGGCAGGCTATCTGATTAAGCATAAATGACAAGAAAATCAGCGAAGTTAAAATAGGGAGCGAGGGGCAAATGCACCTTCACGCTCAAAATCTGAACTTCAAATAATGGAAAGCAACCACTGAACGGATTTTTATACCCTCTGGTAGTACCAAACGCGAGGAGGTAACGCCATCTATCGGCAAAAATAACTGAATTAAGATAGTAGAATTTTAAAGGCATTAGGAAGGACCGGATTGGACTTTAAATCATTAACTAAACCTGCCAAATCTTTGTGAATGTGAAAAGCCTCAAGAAAATCCAATTCACCTATGGAAGAAGCCTTTTGGATAATTTTTGCAGACCCAAAGTCAAAATTATGGTTAAATGTCCAACTATGATACGCTATTGAAGACTTGTTAATTTCGCCTTTTCTGACATAAGATTCATGTTCCTTGATACGAAACTTCAACGCTCTTTTTGTTTGGCCAATATATCTTAAACCACACTGACACGATATACTATAAATTTCCCAAGAATTCAAGACAGAAACGCAATCTTTTAGAATCGAAGGGTGAATTTTATTAATAGGGGAGAAACCGACTTGAAAATTGAATTTATGGAGAATCCGTGCAATTTTATAGCTAACAGAAGGATAAAATGGAAGCACGACAAAGTCATTAATATTATTTCTAACAGTGGAATGTCTTCTTTGATGGGAATCTGAAATTTTTTTAACGGCTTTATCAATAATCACGGGAGGAAATCCACGGTCAATCGCAACTGCTCTCAATTAATTAAGTTCATTGGTAAGCAGAGATTCAGAGGAACAAACTTTAAGCGCGCGGAATACATAATAGTAAAAAGAAGCCATTTTTTGCTTAAGAGGGTGGCATGACTTGGCATGGGGTGGTAAACAAACTGCAAAGAGTTTACGGTACACAGTGGTGCTAAAATCAGTTTCATTACGGATTATAAGAATATCAAGGAAGGGGAGGGAATTGTTGGATTCAATTTCAAGAGTGAATTGGATGGCTGGATCAATTGAATTCATAATAGATAGAATCTCGGATAAATCCTCTTTATAACCGTCACAAAGTGCGAAAGTGTCGTCAACATACCGAATCCAAAGACGAAAAGATAATTTATCAAATAATTTCATCTCAAAATAGTGCATATAAATGTCAGCAAGTACCGGACTGAGAGGATTACCCATAGCCAATCCTTCAACTTGACGAAAATATGCATTTTGGAAAACAAAGTGGGTTTGACTTAGAGAAACTTTAGTAAGCGAAACCAACTCATTAATTTCAGTATGTGTGAAGTGAAATTCCCGAAGCCTAGTTTCAAGACAATTTAGTGCTCCTTCGACCGGAACATTAGTAAACAATGATTTGACATCAAATGAAACCATAATGGAACGAAGTGGGGAAATATTTTTAAGTTTATCAATGACTTCAACAGAATTTTTTACAGTGTGAATATTGTTAGCAAGTAGAGGAGAAAATCTGAAAACTAAATATTTGGCCAAAGGATATGAAGCAGTACCTATGTTAGAAACAATTGGTCGAAAAGGAATACCGGTTTTGTGGACTTTTGGAAGAGCATAAAGCCTAGCGCAATTAGTAATAGGTGGAATAAGTGATTTCGTCAAATGAGTTGGCAGAATGTGGGAAGATTTAATAGCACTTTTAACTTTCGTGAGGTCCGAAGTTGAAGGATCTTTAGGGATCGAGTAGTATGGGCCTTCATTTATCAGTTTAGAGACTCCAGTAATATATGTGTGTTTGTTCATAACAACGATCTGTCCGCACTTATCAGCTTTACAGATAATGATATTAGTATCAGAATGAATTTCACGTAAGATCTTATTTTCCTTTTTGCTAAGATTCGAACCCAAAGATTTGTTGTTAAAATTAACGTTATGAGTAATTAGGTGCCGAATTGTATCCTTCTGCGTTTCCGAAATTCCGAAATCTTCTACGTTTTTTCATCATGCAGTTTCTGGCGAAAAATAAATTGTGAGCTCTCCATCAGTTAATAAAAATTCTTTCTTATCATATTAGTATATTCCTCAACTTTTATAATGAAAAGCCCTAGAAATAGAGCTATGGCTGCATTTACCAAGAACATCAAGATATTTCAACAATTTATCTTTTTCTTTTAGACTTTAATTCTTCTCTTAGGCATTTTCAACATGGTAAAATTTAAGCATACAGCAAATAAAAAAAATGCTTCTTTCAGTGATTTATTCCATTACAAAACGTTCAGTTTTGTAATAGAATAAATCACTGAAAGTTTGTATGTTCTCTATTAATCCAGCCAGCAGGAAGTTTGTATGTTTTCTACTAATCCGATGTGCATCTTCATGATCTCACTCAGAGATTAATAATGTACGATAATGCTAGAAAATGTTTCATAAACGTTTTGGGAATTGTCTTTAAACATAGCGTGTATATCCCAAGGAGCAAACTTTGAACGTGGTAACCTTTAAAGATGGACTACAGAAGTTGCACTTCCAACTTTTATCAGATGGTATTCGGGAAGGAACGCTTACTCATTCACAATGCCTAATGTATTTCTTTTACAAATTCTTTGGATAAAGAGCTCTAAAGAGAGATAAAGGAAGCGGTAAAACAGTTTGGGTCAACTCTGTTTTATTGAGGCATTCCATCCATGAACGCATGGTCCAAGTAAGGCATGATCCAAAATACTAAATTGAATGGACACTTACAAACAGCTTTGATAGCTACAAGTTAGATATTCTGGCATTGAAGAATAGTCTTTTGCAAATATGAGTTTTTTAAGTGGCAGATATCAGTTTAATAAACGGCGGTTTGGCTATGGATAAATATATGCTTATTTTGGTTCCTGGAAATTTGAACGTGATAAGTGGCTGAGTTTATTAACCACTGACTTTAACAACCTTTGGGTACCGTAATTGCTTAATATTTTTTAGTACTTCGTGATTCGTTGCTTACTCCGTAATAGTACTCCGTGAAGTATTGCTAAGTCATAACAGAATTTATCTAAAAAATAGATTTAACATGGCGATTTAATATCAATTCTCTCCACAAACAAGGTATTTGTTTTGTTTCAATATGCAGCTTTTACACACAAAAGAGTTTTTTGTTTAATTTTAGTGTAATCAAAATAAAAACAAGATTATGTGCTTTGTTTTACGATCAACGAATTCCAGAATTAGTTTTCATTTGAAAAAAGTAAGCTGTCTATTTCGTTAAATAAAAAATAATTTTATTCTTTGAGGTTATTCGAAAGAGTATTTTTTTATTTTATTTTACGGGAATAAACATATTTTATTTTCTATAAATAAAACGCTTTTGTTGAGACAAAGGTGCTATATAGAAATAAAATAAGTAAAAAAAAATCCTTTACTTGTATGAGAATAAATGCATATCTACCACTCAGAAGAAAGATGATGTAATCATCCGAATGGGTGTTTTGTCTCAGTGGAGTGCTGTGTTTCCAGTACTGTATTATTATTGTTGGATGAAATGTCGGAAGACATGGAAATGATGTAAGAAAAATTAATGCTTTTATTTGTTACAATATTCTGACATATTTTCGGGAATTAACGGTGTTCAAGGATGTGCAAAATGGTCACATTTAATTATTAAATGTTAAATGTTAGTCTTACAATTACATGTTTGCAGTCGAAAGTTATGGTTAATGCATTTGTACACAAGCGGCATTATCCGCTTAGCGCAGTGGCTATTCCTTCCTTCTCACCACGTGTTGGATTCTCATTTCCTCCACGTTTGTTTTCATTTATTTATTTAAGTGATGTGCCAAATAAGGGGTACAAGCAACTCCCGATTAACCGGAGTAATTCCAGCGACAGTGTCCACGGTTAACTCAAAATCACGATTAATCCGAAGCAAGTTAAAAGCACAAAAAAGGGGAGTAACCCATATTATAATTAAGAGAAAAATACTGTTAATAATAACTTGTATTTTCAAGTAGTTTAGTCTTGAAAATAGCTTAATTTGGTCTTGAAAATTAAATCAAAGCAAAAAGAACAAACTGTACGTAATTAGAGAACAAACATCATTAGAAATGACGAAATGAAGTTATAAATGGCAAAGACTAATACATTTTCAAGAAAATTTGAGAGTGTCATGGAATTCAAACTCGCATAAAATAGTCGGTTAGAACGTTTTATTAATTAGCAGAGTTTGCCTGGAAGACGTGATTTGCTACCTCTGTTGTTGTTCAATTCATTTATTCTTTCCTTAAGTACTTTTATTCTATTGTAATGGTTTGTAACAGAGATTTTTCTATCGTTCCTCAGTAAACAAATTGAACATGTTTTTAGATAATAGCTGTACAGCTAAAAACTGAACATTTTAGATTTACTATAATAGTATAAAGTATTATTATGGTGTTGAATCTAAATCACTATTTAACTAGATACTTACAAGTATCAAATGAAAGTTACATGTGGCCCAATATTTGCTGTCCTAAAAAACGATGTCTCGTACATTGCGTTATAACCGTAATAATACATAGAATAATAAAATGCTTCACTTATCCAAAAATACAGCATAAAGACTTCAGAGAACAATTTCCTTTCTCAATCTCACTTTATTTAATTATTTAAGCATTATCTGGATTAAATACATCATATTCATAGCATAGCACATAAAAATATAACAACGGCGTCGTCTTGTGAAGATAGAAAACAAAAGCTAAATCTAAAGTCATCGTTCTCTTATCTTGTTGGAAATCGCTCTGCCATTCGTACATACACTTCAGATGTTGCTTTACACATGTCTAGTAGGTTATTCTTTTACACACATTATCCTGGTCACCCCAAGGTAACGACACGATAACAATAGCAGCAATTTCTTGAGGCAAAACACATATTAACAAAATTACTTCAATGATCGATTAATTTTCAGCATAGTTACTTCAAGGTAGATTAATTTTAAGCATAATCACTTCTGGATATTTCGTGCAATTTTTAGGCTGCTTCGCTCCTTCTTTTTCATCAATGAGACGACAACATTCCAGGAGTGAGAGAAATGCAAGGCCCGCAGCCCCGCTCGTTCGAGCCGTAGTCAGCAAAGAGAAGGAAAAACCTGTTTGGCGTGTATTTATACACGTGGTAGTTCTGCGATTTCGATTAATGTTACCATAGTGTCCATGATGATGAACTGCGTGGTGTGAGAAATTTCCGTTCTCAAAATTATACATGTATATATGATTTATATATTTATAAATAACTAATTTATTACTGCATTTAATAAATACACTATTTAAGGAAGCATTTCTATTGATTGCGATTCACTTGCATCATGCCTATATATAACTTTTTTTTTTTTTTTTTTGCAATTCACTTGCATCATGCATAAATATAACTTTTTTCAACCCTTTTGGCTCACGTTGTAATAACTACGCCATACTAATCTTAGTCGTAACCTTTCTGTTTCAGATCTATTCTGTCAGTCTGAAGTCGAATAGCACCCCTTCTGAGACCACGAAAATTCTCCTCACAATTCCCTACCGACTTAGATACAACGAGACTGGGTGCTAATTTACTATTTTCTCGTATAGGTACTGCCACATCGATCAGTCTTCTTTACATTGGCAACTAAACATTCGTGCTCCTGCAGAGAATAGAAATGAGTAGAGAGCTAAAATTCCAATAGGAGTTCAGTTTTTCTTGAAACCTTGTTCTTTCTTAGCGGCTATTGAACTAGAGACAGAAAGGAGATGAATTAATTAATTGTTTGGAATAACACTCTTGTGAGTCCCTCTCGTCCTGGTGTGAAGTGAACATCCTGCAGGTTTAGTCAACGGATGCGCTCTGCACTGATGGTCGAGCTTACGAGCTTGTTTATATACACAAGGAATTGTAGGTATTATTTTAATTTTCTAATAGTATATATAATTAAAAATAAATATAAACATATTTATTTTTAATTTTGAAACCCTTTCCTTTTTATTCTTGTTTTCCACCTACAACTCGCTACCAGAATGAGTTTCCAGTATCGCGGTTTATGTAAATAAGGTAGAACCAGTATTTGATGGGGAGTTCAGTCACTTCCGTAGAACAGCTCAGAGGTTCTCAGTTGATCATGTTCTGCCTTCGAGGCACGTCGTTACTTCAAGCCTATCTTACTACTTTTGGCTGCAGTCTTACGTGCCTGTTAGTATTCGCAGGTGAGGTTTAATTACGGGCCACCTCGGTTAGTTACTTCTGTACAGCTTCAGCTAAATTTTAGTTAGTTAAAATTAGTTTAGGTCCTTATTTTCTGTCTTAACTTAAAGCGCAAGGGGAGGCTTTCCGGTAAGACCGAGAGGGGGCGTCTATCAAATACTTCTTTGAATTAAAAACTGTTTTAACCTTTCATTGGACTTTATCTTCATAGTTGTAAGAAGACGAGCGAACAGTCGCTAGACTCCTCCCCAAAGTTCTAGTTGCCACGTAATTTAAACAGGACATTTTAGAGTATCCAGCCCTGAGTGTCAAAACGCAGCAAGCTAATTTCTTTCCTTTCATATGTGTGTATGAAATGAACAGCATTATTATTAAAAATTTGTATGTTTTAAAAATTTATTTTCAGTACTGAAATGCGCAGCGTTGTTATTAAAAATTCGTATATATTTAAAAATTTATTGTGTTTATCATCTCTTTAGAAGAGGACGAAATAAAATTTCAAATATTGAGAACTTTCTATTTAAATATTTAATAATTTTATCTGAGATGTTTTTGAAATGCCACATATTAATGTGAACTGATGAGATAAATTTCATTTTTGAATAACATTTCAGATTTTTTCCAATTGATCGCAAGTAAATATTTGAAACTTTCCTGTTTTTATTTTACGAATAACTTGAATTGTGTGGAAAGCTGAAGTTCAATGAAAGGCTAAACTTCCAGATGATAATCAGATTAAAAGTTTAAGGCCGAAGCTGATTAAAATAGAGAATATCCAAAGCTTGTTGTTGACTTTATAGCTAAGTGGGTAAGAGTAGTCTTGCTAAGCGGGGAATCGAAGAAGAACTCGTGTCTTTCAATTGGTATTTTTTTTTTTCAGAGTAAATTGAAATCCTTAACGGAGTGGAATGCGTACCGAACATGCTTTAACATAGTCAATAATATGTGTTTCGCGTTACAGAGAAAGGAGAGCGTAATGAAAACATTCAATCAGATGACAGTTGAACTCAATGTTAAGGAATAAGCTGTTTTTTCTAAATTAAGAAATATCAAGCAAAGATATCTTGTTTTTAAAATTTGTAAAACTATGAATCTACTTGCTGCATTTGGAGTAAGAAATCTGCCACTCCGCTTAAAGTATGAATATAATAGTAGTATATTAACTTCTTCTTTAAAATTCCATTATGTTATTTTTAAATTTACACACAGTAACTTAAAAAAAACATAAGGCGAAAAGACTTTATTAAGACATTACAATCATTTGTATTTTCGTTTTTATGAATGTTATGGTCTCCGTGTACGCTTTTGAAATTTAATGCAATTTTGAACTTAAGTAGAATTTTTTTAAACTTGAATATAAATACATTTTATTTTTGGTTATTTTATTCCTTTTTTTATATAAATATGTTTAAAAGATTTGTACTTTTATAATAAGCATTGTAATATAAAAATGTAATTCATTTTATCATTATTATATAAAATTAAACTAAATCTAGGTAATGTGTAAGGATGTAACTGAACTGATACTTGAACCTCAGTTCTACAAACCTACTAGACAACTAGCAAGTAATCGGCTACGTCTGAAAATGGTATAACAAAATTGCGAAAAATAAAAGACCTTTTTAGTAAACTAAACTTTAACATAAAAAGCACGACTTATTCTATAAATAAACTACAACTTGTGACGATGTTGTAAGGATCTTAAGTTTTACTAACGTTTATTTTATTTTAAATCTTTACTATCACTTCTTATTTTCTACTTCCGTCCAGAATTATAAGCGTTAAGCATTTTATGCAAAGTTTGTCTGGCGAACGCCAAGTATTTAAGTGTGGCCTTTTTGCCAAGCAGAAAAGAGGAAGCAGTGAGTTCGAAGCAGGCCGCTTACCTTAGAAGTTACGCAGTTGCTATTTGCCTTCCAGGCCAGAGGTTTTAATCCTCTTAATAAATTAAACGTATTGTAGTGTTCACAGTCTCTGTGCTACATACGCTTCCTGTTATTATAAGGCCAATCTTCCACGTGTGTTATTCTAAAGTTAAATTAGAGTTTAGTTTTATTTTTTATACCTTTTACGTTAGACCCCGAGTGGAGGGTCATTGTATTCCGAAGTACGGAAGTCATTGTATATAAAGAAAAAATAAAGGGTTTTGTATACCCTTCGTCTGTATCCTGTCTACTTACTACAATTAATGAACATAGCTTTAGTAAGCTCTCTGTTCCTAGTCAGGTCATTGTATGTTTCCGAAGAAGGTTAGAAGAAACATTGAACCTGATAGTGGCGCCCGACGAAGAATAACCATGGCCGAATTTCAAGAAGAACCTGTGCTGCCTGCAGAAACGGCTCAGAATCCAGAAATGCCAGCTGCCGCCCTGGAAGGATTTGGGTACATCGTCCAGACCATGCGCGCTTCGATGAAACCAGAGCAACGTTTAATGGAAACTCACCGGTAACCAGTTTTTTGGAAAATTTGGATGACCACTTCATGCTCTACCCCGTGCACGAGTTTCAAAAAGTTACCTTAGCTACCAGCGCTTTGAGGGGCCAAGCGCTTAACTGGTTCAAATGTATCGGCAGAAGTCTCTTGAGTCAAGCAGGAAGTCCCACCTATACTTATGAAAATTTCAAGACTGCCCTACTAAAAGCCTTCCCTGTTGTAAGGGATCGTGCGAAATTAGAAACGGAACTTTTTAGCATATATCAACAAAGAATCGAAAACCTGTCGAGCTTTATTTTAAGAAAAATTCACGTTTTCAAGCTCTTGTATGGAAACCGTCCGGATCCTGAAATAATTCAAGTGATTTTGCCGAGGTTACTACCCCAAGTGCAAGACTTTATTGAATTAAGAAATCCGACTACACTGGAAAAGTTATTTGAGCTAGCAATCCAGTTTGAAAGTAGAAGAACGGCGGACGTCGAAAGAAGACGCCAATATCAACAGCAAAACCAATTTGGTACGCCAAGACTACAGCAAACTCAAGCACACGGCTACGGAGGCAAAGCGAATCAGTGGGTAAGGAAACCCGAGCATTCAAAAACAGCCGGCGAACGTCGACAGTTCAATAGCAACCCAGGAAAAAAGTCTCAAGGCTAGGGTAAAAAGAAGGAAAGCACGGAAAGGAAAAATAATTTAAACTAAAACGGATTTCTGCTGACGAGAGGGTGCGGAAATCCGAAGGCCACGAAAACCCCTCTTCCTTCAAGTTAAATACAGTAATGGTGAAAAATTTGACTCTTCCGAAGATTGAAGTGTTGGTAAATAATATCCCGGCCACCGCACTCCTGGATACCGGCGCGCAGTGTTCCTGTGTGGCAGTCTTTTTTAGAAAGTATTTTCGCAAATACCGCATATATAATGCGGATAATACGACAGTATTAGCGGCGCAAGGAAAAGAATGTAAGTGCGTAGGTAAAGTACCTTTATATATCCGTATCAAGGACGAACAAGTAAATGTGATGTTTTTTATAGTAAAGAATTTGCAAGCACATTTAATCCTAGGAATAGACTTTCTTTCAGACGCACAAGCTACACTGGATTTTAATGAAGCGTCCCTTAGGCTGACAATGAAACCAGTGCGTGTAGAAAAGGTTGAACCGCCAAGGTTAAATCTTGACCACCTGCCTAATGACGAGCAAGATAGAATCCGACAAGTGGTAAGTGAATTTGCTTCCTTATTTAGTGATATTCCAGGATTTACTCAGGTTACTAACCATAGTATTGACACCGGAGATGCATTGCCGGTTCGTCAAAAACCATACCGGTATGATAAGAATAAGGAAAAAATTATAGAATGGCATATTACCGATATGCTACGTAAAAAGATCATAACGCCCATCTCAAGTAGTTATGCTAGCCCGGTGGTTTTATGTAAGAAAAATAATGATTATCCTTTGGAGCATCCAAAAAGGTGGAGATTCGCTATTGATTACCGTAAATTAAATTCCATAACGAAATATCCGGTATATCCGTTACCGATCATAGAAGAAATTTTAAGGAACATAAAATCAACCAAATTTATGACGACTTTAGACTTAACGAATGGTTATTTTCAAATAGGGGTCAGGCCTGAGGACGTGCCTAAGACTGCTTTTATAACCAAGTCTGGCACTTATGCATTTTTGCGTATGCCGTTTGGCCTTTCTGGGGCCCCAGCAACATTTCAGCGATGCATGGACATTGTGTTAAGACCTGTTCTTGGAAAGTCCACATTTATCTATTTAGACGATATCATTATTACTAGTGATAATCTCGACCAACATATACAGGATTTAAGACAGGTGTTTTCTTTATTAAATGAGGCCGGTCTAAAAGTTAATGTCGAAAAGTGCAAATTTGCAGCCCCTGAATTAAAATATTTAGGTTACAAAATATCGCAAAAAGGGATCGAGACAGATGAATCAAAAATAATCGCTGTACAAAAGTATCCGACTCCAAACACGGCAAAGAAGCTCTCTTCTTTTCTAGGACTTTGTTCATATTATAGGTCCTTTATAAAAGATTTTGCGGCTATCGCTGAGCCATTGTTAAAATTAAAAAGGAAAAAGGCAAGATTCTCGTGGACGGCCGAAGCCAATAGTGCTTTCGAAAAATTAAAACAAGCATTAACGCAAGCCCCTGTGTTGAAATTTCCTGAAAAGGATGAAAATTTAGAAATTTCAGCGGATGCTTCGGATTATGCGGTAGGAGCGGTACTTTCGCAAAATCAGCAGCCCGTGGCATTTTTTTACCGAACTTTAAATCAAACACAAAGAAACTATTCCGCGACCGAGAGAGAGGCACTTGCAGTTCTGTTAGCAGTGCAAAAGTTCCGAGTCTATTTTGGAAAGGCGCCGATAACAGTATATTCTGATCATGCGGCGGTAACTGGATGGTACTCAGGGAAAAATTTATCCCCAAGGTTAATAAGATGGGCACTCAAGCTGCAAGAATATAATCTGGTAATCAAGCATACCCCCGGAAAGGAAAATATCGTAGCAGATGCCCTATCACGAATTAAATTAGACGAACAGGGTAATACCGTAAAAGTTGCAATGCTTACAGCGTGTACAATAAATTCCCGAGAAACTGTAATAACCGAACTGGGTAAGGATCCTGAGTTTGGAAGTATTTATGAGTATTTGAAGGATCCTGAAAATTTTAGCCACCAAGATATTGTGGCGATAAGAAATAGGGTGGCCCATTACGAACTAATAGATGGTCTATTATTCTACACAAAAACTACGAATTCCAACAACGAATTTCGACCTGTTATCCCAGCTAGTCTTAGATTAAATATCCTGCAAGAGCTCCATGACAGCCCTTTAGCTTCTCATGCTGGTATTCGAAAAACTATCCAACGCGTACGCGAGGCAGTCTACTTTCCTGAACTGCAAAAGTTAACAAGGGCGTATGTCCAGTCCTGCCCAACATGTCAAGCCGTTAATTATATTAATTTCCGCCCGGCCGGGTTTCTAAATAGTATTAAATCCGAATTTCCAAATGAAATAATTGGCATCGATTTATTGGGCCCTTTCCCAAAAAGTCAGTTAAATAAAAGTCGCTATCTCCTTGTTATGGTTGATCATTTTAGTAAATGGACCGAAATTGTTCCCTTAAAACGAGCCTCCGCGAAATTAGTTACTGATTCTATTTTAAATAAATATATTTTAAAATACGGGGCGCCCCTAAAAGTTATATCGGATGATGGTCCTCAATTTGTAAGTAATATATTTGAAGACATGTGCCAAAAACTGGGCATACGTCATTTAAAAATGGTCCCGTATCGGCCGCAATCAAATATAGCGGAACGGGTCAACAGAAATATAGTGAAAATTATCCGTAGTTATGTTAAAAATTTTCATAAAAGCTGGGATAACTATGTCAATGAATTTGCTTTCGCCCTTAGGACCGCAAAACATGATACAACGGGCAAAACTCCTGCTGAGTTATTTCTAGGCAGAAAGATTATAACACCGTTAGATAAATTATTTTATGTGCAACAAAGAGCCCCAGAATTTAAAATGGGTGATATAGAAAAACTAATTAAGGAAGCAAAGAAGAATACTGAAGTAGCACAAAGAAAACAAAAACTGTATTATGACTTGAAACGACGGGGAGTAACTTATAAAGTAGGGGATGAAGTTTTAAAAATTAAGCATTCACTTTCTTCAGCACCAGAAGATAAAACTGCCAAATTTTTTCCACGATTTGAAGGACCATATGTTATAGAAAAAATAACTCACGCTGTTGTAGTGTTAAAGGCCAGAAATGGTGAAATCTGTTCCGCAAATATTGATCAAATTAAGCCCTACTTCGATCGTAATAAAATGCAAATCTTTTCAGATCTTTTGCAGGATCCGGCACGGCAGACACCGCAGGTACAAGTTCCAGAGGTGGGAAAACGACAAGTACAAGGGCAAGCCAATGAGAGACAGAAGCAAGTGAAAAGAAAATTGCCCCGCGGAAAAATTGAAGGTAAAAAGAAAAAGAAGCCGTTTCACCGTCCAGAAAACAGAGTTCACGAACACCCCCAGAATGAAGAAGGGAGAAGGACGACGTATGTGAAGAGGACCAGGAGAAATGACGGCAACTATAACCCGGCTTTAAAACGGAAGATCGACTCATCCGACAGAACTCTCCGCAGCAAAAGTCGCCGAACTGCGGAAGGGCCATCAGCGGCGGAGGAAAAAGTACAAGAAAAATTTGAACGGCCAACAACGAGGTCCAAGCAGGATCACGACAGAAGTTTCCCGGTTCCACCAAGACCAGCTGCCTTCAAACGGCCAAGACCACAAGCAGAGGACAAAAGGAAGGTGTTCAAGGGTGGCCGTACTGGTGAAAAACGGAAGCTTCCAGAGGAAAGCACTGAAGGGCGAGCCCGTACAAGAAGGAGGATCAACCAAGCTACTATCTGCTATACCTTTAAAGACTGGGCCCAGAAAAGGATGTCCGAATATTACAAAGTTAAGTAAAATTTTATGTTACTTTGCAAACTTAAGTTAATCTTTCATTCTTACTGCAAGTGGCAGATTTCAAGAAGTTTTACCTCATGCGAGGTCTACCTTTATCGCCAAAAGGGCGAGAAATGAGTTGTGACCGATTTTCTTATTATGTTTTCAATTACTCGCGCGTAAAACTAAAGTTGATGTATAATAGCGTTGTGTAAACTTAAATTTTTTTGTAAAAAGCTATTGTATAAATTTTATTTAAAACATTCTAGCAAGAAAGAAGTTTTAGTCTGAAAGACTTTTTGAAATGTAGTATTATTTCAATGTAGAAAGAATTGGCACTTGCTTTGAAAAGAATAGAAGTTAACAATGTACTACTAATGTATGTTTTCAAATGTGTAAAATTAACGGCATGTTGATATATTCTTATATACATGTGTTCTGTTATTTTAAATGTTAAGAAATACCGTGATATGGTAAAAGTGAAAGTAACGTTAAAAATTTGTTATTCGTGTGACTGTAAAGACTAAATCATGGCGAATATATGTTAAAGGTTGAATGATGTAGTTAGGCTCTCTGACGCTACACTTTAGAGTTAGCCACTTTTAGAATAGTACCTCAGGGTTTAGAGTTGAAAGTAGGGTGTGTTAAGAGGTCTCGTTATGTTGAATTTTAACACGTTAGCGTTTTGATTGTAGGAGGAAGTGTTGAACACATAGACATAAACACATTCGTGTTTGGTGTTCTTTTACAACACATGTCAGAGAGCAAGGGGAGAGATAATTAAAATAGTCATGAATGAAATAAGAATGTTAAGAGAAGTATATTCTATATGTTATTTGCAATGTCATTCTGTAACATTTCATTAAACTAGTTTTCCTTCCAGATCTCTGGAAGGAACCAGAATTGAATAAAGCTCCTGTTTAGATGCAGTACAGATGAAAAAAAGAAAAAAAAGATTGTTGTAGATCCTGGGAGCTGCTATTGTAACAAATTTCTTTCTTTTAAACTTTCTAGTTTCTAACGAAGTTATGATTGTAAAAGGTTGGCCTCGCGTTAGATTTTAGAGCTAAAAGTTTTCAACAAGGTCGTTTTAGACCTCAGTTTCAAACTAATTAACTCTGGCGGGAAGTATGTAAGGATCTTAAGTTTTACTAACGTTTATTTTATTTTAAATCTTTACTATCACTTCTTATTTTCTACTTCCGGCCAGAATTATAAGCGTTAAGGATTTTATGCAACGTTTGTCTGGCGAACGCCAAGTATTTAAGCGTGGCCTTTTTGCCAAGCAGAAGAGAGGAAGCAGTGAGTTCGAAGCAGGCCGCTTACCTTAGAAGTTACGCAGTTGCTATTTGCCTTCCAGGCCAGAGGTTTTAATCCTCTTAATAAATTAAACGTATTGTAGTGTTCACAGTCTCTGTGCTACATACGTTTCCTGTTATTATAAGGCCAATCTTCCACGTGTGTTATTCTAAAGTTAAATTAGAGTTTAGTTTTATTTTTTATACCTTTTACGTTAGACCCCGAGTGGAGGGTCATTGTATTCCGAAGTACAGAAGTCATTGTATATAAAGAAAAAATAAAGGGTTTTGTATACCCTTCGTCTGTATCCTGTCTACTTACTACAATTAATGAACATAGCTTTAGTAAGCTCTCTGTTCCTAGTCAGGTCATTGTATGTTTCCGAAGAAGGTTAGAAGAAACATTGAACCTGATAATGTAAATTAATAAATAACAAGTACTTAAATTTAAACATTCATAAAAGTAATTTAAAACTACACAGGTAATAAACTGAGTTATAATTACCTTTACCTTTAGGTGCTCAGCTACCTTTACTGATGCGCCAGTTTAAAGTAATCGGCTGGAAGAGAAAGCAAAGCGAGATAATTACGTTTAGAGAGAGTTGGTAAAAGTCTAACAGAGCTAAGTAACTGCCAGAAGCTGGGAAGCTAGTTTGTATTCTGGCGAAAATACAGAAAGAAGCTTTAAATCATAACTGGTTAATTAACATAAGAAACTTACAAATGACAAGTGTGGGACAATACCTGTTAGCCACTGGTAAAGACCAGATGTTCTCGTTCATCTTCAGCTGAAATGAACTAAAATAAGAAATGTCCCAAATCTGGTGCCCTTTTTAATAGCTCTGTTTATTAAAATTGTTTTGAGGATTGAGGTAGAATACTCTGTTTTCTTATTCCGGTTGAAAGCCAGCCTTGTAGAGATTTAAAAGAGAAAAAAATGTTAGGTATAGCCTCATGCCATTTCATTTAATTAATTTAAAATAATATCATGAACTATATATATAAAAAAAGTAGTTTTTGTTTTGCTATGTGACACGTGAAATGTTTTACTTCTCTTTATCCACTCTTCGTGTATTATGATGTGTTAAGTATGGTTTTTATCCACTCAGTCTGTATTATGATGTATGAATTATACAAAAGATCGCTGGTAAAAACCAATAAATAGAAGTATAGTAATCCTCAAAATTCTTACTTTGACCAAAACATAAATTTTTCAGTTTAAAAAAATGGATACAGATTCTAAACTACCACCCTTCCTTTACGTCGTTGTAAGGGTAAGGCGTTCTTTACATACTTCCATCTACGGTTACAGTTGATTCATTGACAGGCTGTCGAAAAGAAAAGAAATATGACCCCATGGTTCTCTTCTGCATGCTGTAATTATCCAGGATCTAATTATTAGAAGGAGTGTTTGCGGAAACGACCAACACGGTGTTTAATAAATTTTTACCTGCCGTTAACTCTTCTAGTGGGATGTCAAGTCACTGATAACGCCCATCCTCTGTCCCCTCTTCAGTGCACCTTCCCTTCACCTCCTCTTGTTGACGATGACAGAGTTTTGTCATAGCTAATAGACTCCCGCTTTTAGCTTGGCCTTTAGATAAAAGCTCTTGTATTGGAAACAAATACATGCGATAGTGGTGCAAGTCAATGTTCACAGAAATGTTTGTGTCAGCAATGGAAGTTAATGCTTTTATAATCAGAGGACTGGAGCATTAAGAAAACTTGTTGACTTTGGCAAATTAGAATTTTTAGATTTAAGTTATTATAGATAGATTTTCAATTTTGATATTTGTAATAACGTTTTGCTTGTCAAAGTTGCCTGATCTGAAATGAAAAATTTTGGCTGCAGTTATTAAATAATTTAAAAATCTCAGCTTATGGGAAATAAATGGAAGGTACTGTAAACTGATAGTTTTGACTTCTATAGAGCTTTTCTTTATAGGCTTAAGAATATACATGTTTGATGACATTAAAATTTATCTACGGCATCCTAAGTAAAAAGGTAATCTCATTTTTCACAGCGGGTAAAAATGGATCCTAGTAAAGCTATCGACATGATATTTGACAAAAGTAGGGGAAAAGACTGATGAGGAGACAAAATGGACCACCTTTAAAACCTATACACGGAAAGCAGTATCCATCGACGTTTGAAAAATAGTTTAAAAATTTTAGATGATGCAAAATGGACATAATGACTAACCAGTTTGAGAAAGAGGGAAAATAAAAGGTAAAAAAGGTGAAAGCAATAAATTGCAAGTCAAAGCAATGAATTATAAGAAAATCTTGATAAAAAAAAACAGGCAGAGCATTCATGATTTGAAAAACAATGATAAAGTTTTACTCAGTTCAATAAATAGTAATCTCTTTGAGGAGAACGAAACATTATTTAACAATATCTTAATAAAGAAAAGGCTCAATCATTGGAGTGCTATAGAAATTAGTATAAAGGCCACTGTGTTTCTTCAGACCTGGAAAATCGACTGTGCTTTCGTCAAGATTCGTCCTAGGCCTAGCCGGACATCCTAACGACTTACGCGACGAACGCATTTACGGGGTTAACACTGTAAATTTTTAAATATAAAAGTAACACAGATTTACGTCGTTTATTATCATTACAAGTCCAGAATTTCAATGAATAATATAATAGGTTTAAGACACAGTAAAATTATTTTGAAATATTGAATAAAATGAATTTTATTTTATTTGACAAGGTATAAAACATAAATAATGATGAATAAAATAGGAAAACAGACATTTTACTGTTTGCTTTAAATTTTCATTATTTTGAAATTTTTAAATTTCGAGAAATGTCAGATGCCCATACTTAAACTGACCTTCGTATAAATACAAGAGAGATCGATGTTATTGCTAAGATCTCTTTTTCGAGAAATGAAAAACCTAAATAAAAAATGATTTATATAAGGAATAATGTCATGCAATGCGATTAATAATTTTTACATTTAAAATACTTACACTAGTATTGATAATGTCATAAGTGCTCATAATGTGATGGCCATTTTAAGTAATGTCTCTATTAAAACAATTTTTCCCTATGGTTAAAGAGAAATTTTACTACAAGTTTGTTTTTATGATGTACAGGTTTTAGATAGGATATTTTACTGCGGACTTTATAAGTACATTGAAGCTGTGATTTGTTTTTCGTAGAAGTTCAGTAACCTATTCTTTAACGGGATGAAAGCTATCATTTGTCTTCTTCTCCGTTGAGAGTTGATAGGAGACACCATCACTTTAACAAGAGGTTAGATGGTACTGTTCTGAGTACCTGAATATATAGCATTAGGGGATATACATCAGACAACGTTGTAAGATATTATTGCCGTGGCTCAGGATATAATTATATAATTTATATAATTATTACATTATTTCAGATGCTCAGATTACTTTACAGCAGAAGATGCACATTACAATGCACTTTAGAAAGATCATCAACTTTACAAAATTTTACAAAAATATATTACGGAACATCCAATTACAGTAGTAATAGTACAGAAGGTTAAACTTCTAGCAACAAGCTGACTCTAAGCTTTGATCGTATTAAAAAAATATATAACAAGGCATAGGTCTACTCCGAGTTTTGAAAGCTTGCCGATAATCTGGTTGATCTTTGCACCAGAAAACATTGTTTTACCATAAACTTGCAGTAGGCTTAAAACCCCAAGATTTTTTATTACGAGGGATTTTTAAGGTAGTATTCTCTGGTAAGTGGACAGATGGTGAGATAACAATCTGGGGTACCAATTTCTTCACAGATACAGAGGTTAGTGTTGCTGACGATGTGTTTATTAAAATATTCGAGAAAAGCATCATGTCCTGTAATAAATCCTGTTAATTGAGAGGAAGTGATGTTGCATTTGCCGTCTTCTTGGTGTGATGTAGTAGTGAGGCGGCCTTGTTTACATTCATCTAACGGTGTTTGCCGTTTGATTTGTACTTTAAGTTTCAGTTAATTCTTCAAGTATGAGCGTGGCGAAGGTGTTAGTTGTAGATAATGAAAAGTTTTTGATGTTACCTCCTTGGTTAATCTGTCAGCAGTTTCGTTCCTACACACCCCAGTATGCGCTTTCACCCAGGAGAGCGTGATGTTATGATGTTGATCTTCGTAGAATCTCTGGATTTGCGTAACTATAGGAGATGTGTGGTGATGGCTGAGTATGGGCAGAAGTACTGACGTTTTTTTCTTCATGGATGTTAATGTCCCGTAGGTTTTGCTGTATGCTGTACTAGACTGCTTCTACCTAGAACAAGGAGTTGTTATTACTTAGTTGTTGCTTCCACGGGTGTAAGATTTCTTCTCCACTCAGAAGAAGCCAAATTTGTCTTCAGTACGTAAGCCATCTGTGTCGGAAAGTTGTTGCTGGGGTTGTTAATGATCGGCCAGATGTATGTATACACGTTGCTCTTTAAGTGTTGGATGTACATGTAACGCCGCCACTGGTATTTCATAATTGTTTGGATAATGCCACTCATCGAAGAAGCTTGTAGGTGTGCCAAAACGAAATACTGAGTGGATTACTATTTCTTGCTCAACATGAACATGCAGTGGTGCTAGACTCGACAGGATATTAATCGATGCAGTCAATGTTGTGCGAAATACTTTTATGATATTTGGCGCGAATTCACACTGGACGCTGAGAAGATGTTTTACTTTCCTATTTTGCATCGGTTTGGACCAGACTGGAGCAGCATTACGTAACCACTTTTTTATAGCAGCTGAGTAGAGAGTTTCTTGAATGTACAAACGTAGTCTCCAACTGTTTCCTTTTAACTGTCGGAGTTTTTGCTCAGTGTGGCTAGTACATTGCTTAAGTTTCTTAATGTGAGGAATCTAAATTAATTTTGAACCCATGTAAGGCACAGATGTTTTAATTCTTTCACCGTTTCAATCCTATTACTTTTGATGGTGATTTCTGGACTAATATTGCTCTTGGCTTTCTTTTTTTTTTAAATTATAAGGACCTTGCATTTGCCTTCTGAGAGGGTAAATATCAAGGCACCAAGAAGATCACAGAACTGATGGGAGGTTTTGAGGTCCATGTATCTTCAGCTCGTTTCTGGATTTTTCTGAAGGCGATATTGATTTGCGTAAATTATTATTTTGTGCGCTAAGGGCAGGTAGTAGTTAATGTGATATTGAAGGTCAGATTCCATTAGACTGGACCGGCACATGATCCTATTGTCTACTTTCATGCTTTTGTATCTGTTTATGTTGTATGATGCCATTATTATGCAAGACGATCTGTTTGCGATTCGAGAAGTAACTATATAAAGTATTTCTCCCGCCTTCTTAGCGAGCTTTTGTGGTGTAGTAGTCTGCTAGCTCAGCACGTAACTGAGAGGTCCGCGGTTTGATTCTCGGCGAAGGAGTTGCTAATTTTTCATCTTTCCTGCTTCGAAATAACCTAATATCTCTACAACTAGTGTTGGCTTGATATATGTTTGTTGAACATTTCATTTGTTTAAGTGCATAAGTAATAACTGGCCACAACAAGGTATTGAAGGCACTCTTAAAATCGAAATCTAATATGAATGTGTTGTAGGCATTGTGCCTGTTCTGCAGGATGTAGTTTTTCATAGTCATGAGTGCTTGTATAATAGTAGATTTTCCATCTTCAAAGCCGTATTGTTGCTCGCTGATTTTGTTGCATTTGTGTAGGTTCAGGGTGTTGACTAGATGTATTTGATATACATTTTCTAGCACTGAAAGTAGGTATATTGGTTGATAGTAATTCAAGCTACCAGGGTGCTTGCTGTGTTTAAGGAAGAATATGATTGAATATGATTTGACCGACTTTGAAATCAGTGTGGAAGTGGCCGGCATGCAGAAGCGTGTTGAATCTAGGCCAGGTACTTTATTTAAGGAAAGTTCTTGAAAATCTGCTGTATTTCTTCTTTTGTGAGTTCTTTATCATCTACAGTGCTGATCTCTGTAATGTTTGAACGGATGTGCTGTTGTGTCTTCTGAAGAATAGCCCGCTGGGAAGACTACATCCAGGATATGGATGAATGCTTTTGTCGTATCATTTATTGTATTAGTTATCCAGAGGATCTTCGAAGATGGAATTGTGTAGGCTTATAGACCTTGTTGGTAGCAATCGTATGCAAAATGCCATAAGTGTCTCGATTTGCAGTGAAGAAATCTTTACAGCTTTGTATCTTGGTGCTGGTGATAATTCTTTTGTAAATTCCTCTTTCTTTTCTAAATGAATTTAAAGTTGTAGTTGGAATATTCAATCGTCTATCCAGTTTAAATCTCCGGCATAGTGCTCTGCATTTGCTTTGTTGTGCTCGGAGATCCTTGGTTCACCAATTAAGAGTGTTTAGTTTCTTTAGTTGTCTGTTTGGAAGTACATTTCCTCACACTTATTGCGTAATGTGCTTAACAGTTACATTGTGAATACGCAGATCTGGCCTGATTCTGAAAAGATTTTTCGAATACGATTGTTAAGAAAGTTAATTTTGCTGTATGGGAGATTGTAGCGTTTGACTATGGTTTCAGAAGTCGTTGAGCCACCTCCATTATTTTCTAATTACTTGATAGTAGTCGCTACCTGTTGACTGTTTAGTATACTGCATGAAGTTTGAAGACCGCCATCTGCATTGGGAGTTGATCAGCGCTCAAACAAAGATGCTTTACAAGAAAATAAGATTTTTGTACTCTACCTTTCGTCTAATTTATCAATGTAAAGAAAATATAGATATTAGTAAAGATTTATTGCGTAATATATTTTGCAACTTATAATTATATAAGTTGTTGTTAGTGTTTTAATTGTTGATAATAATATTTAAAACTGTGTTCAGTCAGCCTTATTTTGGCTACTTAATAATCGCTGTTTGCTTTGTTGTAACCGAAATCACAGGCGTATTACATACTGACTGTTAGTTGCCTTCAATGAGCCAGCCTACGTTGCTATGAATGGGCTAGCCCAATCACGGAAACCATATCGAGGCTAAAATTTTGTCACGTTTTCAAGATGAAGAATAATATGTCGCTATATATTTAGTAAAAAGCTATCAGGAGAAATTAATTTTATAATTAGATAATGATCCCATTTCCTTAATTAAAAGACATTAATAAAAATAATTAAAAAACATTAATTTAATTTTATTCTAAACCAGAGTATCCCTAATTCGAGTGTAAAATGAATATTTTATTGAAATTATCGTAATGATTTTCGTTACCTCTTGCGTAATTTATGCCTATTTGTGGTTTTAAAATTTTATCTGAGCAATAAATAGAGTAAGGAACATGCATAGTGTAGGAATTAAATCAGAAAATTAACAAGTTCATTTGTAGGTTTGCATAATTCTTACTGTTGTTCTCAACAAGAACTTTCAACAGTACACACTTGTTAGAGACTTTAAAACAGTTTAGCCAAGAGAAACCAGACATCAAATTTATGATATACGTACATTTCATATTTTTGCAATCTGCTTTGTGCTTTTTCATCGTACATCTCTGATTTTGACCTTATAAAGTCGGTTCCAAAGCTGTGAAAAGACAACTCCAAACTTCGGGACCAGAGAAGACAAAGGCTACACTTTCATAGCTTTCAGGCCTATAAATTCCAACGAGGATTCATGGTTCTGTGATGTCTGTCATGAGAAGTGTGTTTGTATAGAAAACGGATCAAAATGTATCATTGCAAAAAATTCAGTTGTTTTTTTTATACTAGCCTAACTACAAATTACCGTCAAATTCTCATTCAAAATTTTCCTTAAACTGTTTCTAATAAAATAAATTCAATGTTATTAGGCTTATTTTATGATTATAAAGACTAAACTTAATTCCATCTCTTGATTCCTTGTGAATAATGCGAAGCTATCGATGCATTTTTAGTGGCTTGTATTAGTTTCTAACCAGCACTTTATATTTACGAATCATGTTCAAAATAGTTTTAAACATTTTATTGACTTATATTAAGATGATAATGCATTAAAAAGAAAATAGCTACTGGCCCATTCATAGAAACTCCCCGGCTCAGTGAAGGCGACCGGTTTCCTTCATTGGGCCAGTGGCATCTATTTTTATTTTTCTAATATTTACTCAATATTTTATAATTATAACGTCTATTCCTATATATGTGTAGTATGGAAAGTAATAGTTACATTAACATGTACAAAACCGCAAAATTGCTAAATTTGACGATTTTAAGGATCATTTTAGAAAAATGGCCTATCGATAGCAACCTTTCCCTAAGTTGCGTCTAGTCCCGTCTGCATTTTTCATATTACTCGATTCTGGATGCATCGTATCTAGCTATTATCTTTTCTTGTTATATCACACCGTACTATATACAGTGAGGAGTGCATTTAGTGAATAATCAAATAAATTAATATAGGACTCTTTTTAAAATTGTGATATGCAAACCAGATCGAGTGCGGAGTTTTGTTTTAAGTTCGTGTTCTTTTAAACTTTTGAAATGTAAAGTGTTATTGAAATAAAAAATGGATAAATAATTAAGAAGCAGATCTTCGCATTAGATAGGACTTAGTTGTCATAAGTAGTTTCGATTTGGCGTCTGCGACAAGTAAGTTTTGGGAGATCATCCATTTCAGATGAGCTTGAAAATTCGCAATGACGAATGGCTTCAAGGACTTGCATAACTATACGATATTTTTCCCCAATGAAATCAAATGAGATTAGGTTTACCGAACAGCTCTATAACTGCTTTCAAAGTGTTTAACAGAACTGACTCTATGCTCAAAAAATTAGATTTATGGGAATCATGCATTGAAAAAATAAATAAGACCGAAATATTTGGGATACAATATCTTGGCAAAAAAATTAGCTTTAGTTTAGAAACGAAGAGAGCATAAGTCAGCGGTCGCCAGCCGGTGGTACACCGACCACTGGAGTCCGTGAACACGTTTTGATGGTCCGCAGAAAAATTGGGACATTATTTATATTTTTTATAAAGATTTAGTTTTAAAAATGACGAGAAACAAAACCTATTATGGAATATGGATCATACTTTTTTTCATTTTAGCTACTACTTTTAGCGAAATTCCTTCTGAATTTAGCGACTTTTTAGCTACTTTTGCATGTGTATCTAGCGACATTTGAAAGTGAGAATTGGCATCCATGGATATGCTGCTGTTATCAATAAATAGCGCAAACTGGGAATTCTCTTTCCTTTTCAGTTACAAACATATGCTATTGTAGTCGTTAAAGATATGCAGTTTTTGTCCATATCAATAGGCATTTGGATGGATTTTTATGAGAACCATCTGCACTCCTGTTTATAATTGCATCACTGGAAGTTTCCGTTTAAGTTTTGTCTAACTGTTGATCGATGGCGCCATTGCTGAGTAAGCGATGATTATTATGTTTACAATAATTAAAATTGTCGGCATAAGACTTTCAGTTTATTGATATCGCTTTGAGTTTGCCTGTTTTTTCTTGATTTTCGTGAAGTTCCTTTTCAGTGATATGGAAATGTGAAGCTTTCAGTACAAGAAGGTAAGGTTTTTATACTTTTCATGTAATTTTCCAGTGTGAACGAAATATGTGTAGTTTGTTGATTATTATTGTATAAATGTATTTATCTTTTTTTAAATTCATATTAGAGGTACGCAAAATATAAAATTATACATGTAGCGGTTCGTGAAGTTCTGAGGGTTGACGACCGCTGCTCTAAGTATCATAACTTGAAGTAAATGCGCTTTTTTTTACAAATTAAAGGATAACTGATAATATATTTTTAAATGTTACTCTACGCATATGAAAACGGTATACGAGTATCGTTTTTAAAGTATACTTAATGAGGAAGACTTCATGAAATATGATGGCAATATTTTTGAAAGATTTTATGTTTAGAAAATTTTCGAAAACTTACTAACATGTAAAAAAATCAGTGCACATATGAAAGAAAGAAACAGAGGTATGGCATTTCATACGCGTATAGATGGATATGTCAATATATTAAGCAAATGAATTCCTGTTGCACTTAGCTTTTTCATCGTGAAGTTAATAGCTCTTCAAGAGGAGGGTTAATATATTAAGACATTAATCACTAACAGTGGCCGAGGAAGGAAACTAACAGCCATGCTCCTCTATCCTCTGATCATTCTCCCCTTTCACTGACATCGTCGAAATTTTACTCTTTGTCCTGTTATAAAACCTAACTGATTAATTACAAGCAGTATTTGATGGATTATTATATTTTCTAAGAATTATAATACCCATTAAATTAATTATATCTCTTCCACTTCATGTTTCCTGCTGCTCCTTTTTTTGCTCTTTCTGAAATTGCTTCAGGCATTAAAATGGTTAAGTATCATAATGTCGCAAAACATTGGTACACCAATTTTGGAAAAATCTTAGCTGTTCATTCAGTTGGAAATGTATATATGTAATCTTCGGAGTTTTACGCCGCTTACGCTAAGAGCTTCCCTTTTCGAATATACATTAATAGAAAATATTCGGATTTAAAGTAAAGTTGGTCTTGACTATGAGTGCTGTTACGATTTGTTAATCTGTATTTATTTCGAACGCATTTTGTACAAGCGATACACTAGAAGTTTTTTTGCTTTCATATTAGGAAACTATCACTCCGAATTGCTGCCAAGAAAAGTTTTAAAAATCTAGATATATTAAGGTGCAAATTATTATTCTTTAATACATTAAAATTTCTGTCTCTTTTTCGATAGAAGGATGTGATTTATTAAAAATGCGTATTTAAGAGTCTCTTGTGATTAATTATCTCGTTTTTAACGCTTGGTGATGGAAAATAATACTCCAGAGAGATCTGGAAAGTTCTTAATTTAGATGATGTGCAGTAATTGGCAGAAATGCTTTTACTTCGGAATTGTATAAAAATTCAATAGAATAGGTTTATAAGTAAAATATTATCTTTTGTCTCCATTAATGACTTTTTAAAAATATTAGGGATTGCTGCCAACATTTTCAATTAAATATTTAATGTTTTCCGGCATTTGGATCTATAGGCAGATATAACCATAAATTCTGTAATAAATTTAAACAACTGTATGTATGAAAAAAAAAGTTTCATTCACAATTTCTTCGGAAAGATGATAGTTCACTGAAACGTCTGAAGTATGTTAGTAATCATTGCAAGTATTTAGCAGATTCACTGGGATGGAAAACATTTAGTCGTAAAACTCGCAAATGCTTGTAGATGTAATCTGTAGACACACTGCGCATGCATGGTAGAATGCGAGGGATGGGAAAAAAAAAAAAAAAAAAAAAAAAAAAAAAAAAAAAAACGAACAGTTCTATATCTCCCGTTCTGTTGGCCCGGTTGACAAAATTAAAATTGCGTTTTTCATGTCTCGAAAGCGCGACTGAGGATATATATTAGATTTATATATAGCATTGTTCTAACATAGGTATTTTGACACAAAATCAGACTTTTCTGAAATAACATACCAATTATTTTCTATATTTCGATTCTACGACTCAAATTATGCTTAGATATTAAATTTTGTAAAATTTGGTGCGAAATTTACGGAGAAATTCAAAAATTTACCTTTTCGCAATTTTTTTCAGTTTGTGCCAAGAATAATTCACTTGGCGAACTTCTTAATATGTGACAACCTATTTTTCTTTCCTTTCCATTATACCGGAGCGTGAAAAAAGGCACTCCTTTTCTACCTTCTTACATTGTGCATGAGCGGGAAAAAAATCACTTCGTTCCTACTTGCAAATAATTTTAGCAAAGTGTCTAAACCACATTTGATATTTTATCGCTTTCAACAAATATGACAGATTTCAAAACGCGGCAATATATAAAATTCACGTATTCTTCGGAAATTTTGAATAAAATTTTTTTGCAGTTAACCTTATAAATACATCTACTTTAAGATGATGGTAAAAATTTTAGAGATTATAATTAAAAATGCTTTTCGAAACATTTATAAAAATTATTTAAAAATACAAATTTTAAAAGTAAATCATAAAAAATGGGCGAATTTTATTTGGAATGAACCTAAATTCCGAAATGTGAAAGGAAGAATCAAATAAGTTCAATAAAAAAGAGAAATTAATAAATATATACAAACTCAATTAACAACGTGAAGCTAACATTTTTAGAGCTAATTTTTGAGAAACTAGTCGTGCGATTTTGACAAAATTTGGTAGTCTGGCGTAATTTGAGTCGTAGAAATGAAATATGGAAGACAATTGGTATGTCATTTAAAAAAAGTCGGATTTTGTGTCAAAATACCTATGTTAGAACAGCACTATATATAAATATAAATATCCCCATGTCGTGCTTTTGAGACATGAAAAACGCAAGTTGAATTTCGCTAATCGGCCCAGTAGAACGGGAGCTATAGAACTGTCCCATTTTTTTTCGCAGTGTACATTTGCATCTACTAAATTTCTCATTATTTCTACCCAAACATTTTAGTAATTCTTTCAATTATTTCATTTATTTATTTTTCTCCAATAAATGTATTTATAGTCTGACGGCGCAGAATAATTTCGTTCCATACTATCACCGAAAATGTCCTATTCTTATAAAGTCTTTTTACCTTGTGATTCTGTAGGTAAGCATGTAAGGTTGAAGCTAAATAATCACATATTGAAACTCCACATTAAAAGTTTTCGAGTAGTTTGTGTATGGTTCTTCTTTTAATCTTCATTATTTTTTTCCTTTTACAGATGACTATATCAGTTGTCTTAAGGAAAGCTATCTGTTTCTCAGAAACATTGTTTATAAGAGAATACTTCATCTGGAAACCATTAATGATTTATATTCCGAGAGTGAATGGCTGCATGTGTTTACGGATGGCTCTGTGCTGTCTGATAGTATTAATGCAGGCGCTGGCGTCTTTTGTAAACTTTTTTCATTTTATAATCTTGTTGGAAGGAATAGGACTGGTTTTGATGCTGAGAACACGACCACACACAAAGCGTTATCCCAACTCTAATATTGAACCTTTAACATTTTTCAGAAGTTGTCATACTCACTGATTCTTAAGTTGCTCTTTTAGCCATTTCTTATTTTCAGTCACCAATGTCTGTTAATGTTTTAAAATGTCAGAAGTTTCTAAACGGCTTAGCTCAGGATGGCAAAGAAGTTACCATGCAATAGATACTATGGCCTTTTGGAACAGAAAAGCCTACAGAAAAGCCTTTTGGAAAGACGTTACAGAAAGGACAGTCATGAAGTATGGATTAACAGAATTTTTTACCTTTATGACGCAGAAAGAAATCTGTTACTATCCTTCATTTTGTTATTGAGCATGATTGCCTCTTAAAACATCTGCATCTAATGAGCATTAACTACGTTGGATAATGACCCCTAACCCCAATTTGTAAATTGTGCAACCTTCATGAGGAAATGGATGCCTTACATCTGAGTTGTTATGTCGCGAATTTTAATTATTAATATGTGTTTTAAGTTATCATTATTCTAATATTTTTTGTATTCATGTATATTTTAATCTGGTAAAAGAGTATTCTTAAATTGTTAAAGCCTTATTTAACTGGCAGTTCTTGAAAGTGTAGTGTAACAACGACAGGAAACGGTTGCAAGAGCCATCTGGTTTATTGGTTTATGGCCTTTTTACTAACAATGGAGGCAGTAAGGTGTTGTGTTGTCGCCTTTTACTAATGGCGTTTGAAACGAAAATCATCTTGCTTTCGCTTTGTTATAGTTGCAATTTTGCTTACTTCAAGACAGTGGGGGGTGTACTAAGTTTAGGTAATTGGATTCTAGTAAAGCTTAGTTCCGCTTGTTAGTTGGGGGGTCCACTTTGTTTCCCACGTTTTTCCTGAGTGCATTGGTGTGATTTTAATTTTATGATTTTTGAAAGCCTATGAACTCACAGAGGCGGAGAAACCGAGATTTCATGGGAGGTTTACACCTTGCTAGAATTGATTCGGATTCTGATTTTTGAAGAAGAAGCAAAAAGAAAAAAGTGGGGCTTGACCTATTTCGGGTCTTGCTCTCGCTAGCGGCGTGTACCAGCGGGCTGCGGCTATGGATTCCCGTCTTTGATTAAATGAGAAATTACATTTAAAAAAAGGCGTTAGAGCTCATCGCAAAAATTTATAGCATCGTCGTTTCTCCATTATAATTTTCCAAGAACTGTAAATAGGTATTCTCAGGGTGATGCAGATACCAGTGGGTTTCTTGTTTATTCTGCGTAGGTCTTGATTTTGTTGAAGCGTTAGCGTTCCTGATTAAAAAAAAAGCTGCCTGATACCAGTATTTTCCTTTGTTTTTGACTTGATTGAATTGTTCCTGAATACAGTGTGTATCATTGACCTGCATCCGGCAAGCCGCACGATTTGGGTTTTGTGGATTTCTTCGAATGGTCAACGAAATGAGTTGGACAATCTGTTGAACTATTAACACTCCGTATTAATCAGTCAACGAAATAAACAGGACTATCTGTTGAACTAAATTGCAGAAAACAATGAAAAATGTTTTGAAATGTTAAAATAATTACTTGATTTGTTTTGAACTTCATTAAAACAAGTATGAATTTTCGCTTACCTTCTTGACGAAAATTAAGAGATTTAAAAAACTTAATACTGCTTGTAAGAAATGAAATGTGTTCTATTTATTTTACTTTATAACATGTAAAACCTAACACAGGACATACAAACAAGAATTTAATCTGAAGTTTTATAAAAAGGAATAAGAAAAGAACGAAATAAAGAAAGGAATAACTTTAGGAATATGAATTTGTTTATTTATTTATTATACTTTTTTCTCATTTTTGCGAGAAATAAGGGCATTAGTTTATAAACTAAAGTATTATTAGACATATTATTGGCTTATAATTAAGTATTATAAGTATTATTAATTTATATTTAACTGAAGTTGTTAATATGGATTTTTCTCCCTATTGCTCGTAATATTTTCACCCTTTCTTTACTAACTGTACCATATTTTATTTATACTTCTTTTATAAAATGTAAACAAAATTTCCTTTCTCCTTCAAAGCGCTGTCTTGTAGACCATTTATCTGGGATAGGTGTTATATTTCCTAGCTTTAATTTTTTATTTGTGTTATCATTTAGTTTTCGTTTCACGTTCCTTTTTCTCGTTACTTTTGAAGAAATATTTTATTTATTTGAGAAGATAAATTAATATAATAAATATTAAGAACCAACCAAACTTCAAAACTCATCTCTTAAGCTGTTTCCGAATTTTGAAGTCGTTTTCGTCATATATTTTAGAGATAAACTCTACGATTCTTCGTTATCTACATAAGATTTTTATGCATTTTCAAAACGATTTTAATATAAAACTGAGGAAAAAACGTTTCAAAATAAAAATTTCTGGCAACAACGTTTTATTTGAAATAAAGTGCCTTGTCTGCTACGTTAAAATTTATTAATCTTTTAAACTGTCGCAAGTAAACATGTTGGAGATTTGAGGTATATATTTTTTACGCTTTCCGAAGATAAATATCCCTATTTCATAATTAAGAAATGTTATTAAATGTACGTATTAAAATTTCCAAGTGCAAAATAAGCAATGTTAATAATCGAAAAGGGCAAAACCGTCAGTCATTACTTCTATATCCAATCAAATATCCGAAATGGTACTTACAGTTTCGAACATTTCTAAAGTTAAATCGTTGGTAACAAGCGAAAAACCACCGATGTAGAAATCAATCAATCAATTAATCAAATCAGAAGTTTTTAAATGCATCTATAGCAATAATAAATAAAATAATAAACCAAAATTTACAGCTTAAAAAAGCTGAAAAATATAATGTTCACCAGCTTTTGCCGAGACATGTGGCTCAAAGCGAAGTAATTTATAGAAACGTATAGGAAAACTGTTTAACAAGAGATAAATGAATATACATATGACCTTTGAGGAAGAATGGGTTTACCTAAATGCTGGCAACAGAAAATGTCTATTTATTATCAAAAACAAAGAGTAAAAGTGCACAAACCTTGTTTCGTCAATGCAAAGTTTCAGTAAAGGGTTTATGATTGTTACAGCATTCTCTTACAACGGAAGATTAAAAATTAGAAGAGTGAAAAACATTGTTAAAATCAACCCAACTCTACCACCAGGAAAAACATTTACCTCTAATATTTACAGAAAATTCCATTTCTTTAAAGAATGAAACTTCCCCAAGACAAAGTAACAAGTCCTACTTTGAAAAATGCCATTGCATTTCTTGTAAAAATGAAGACTAATGTTGGTGTTGTTCAATGTATTAATGCAAAGTCTGCTAGCGTTTTAGCTACGGACTATAATGCTTTTAGTATCTTGAAAAGAGCTCTTTCTGAGCGCTGACCCAGCACGACTGATGGACACTGGAAAGGTAACAGAAGAAGAGTGGACATTTATTGAAAACTCTTTCTGTCAAAGAAATCACGATGCCGGTTTATTGTTCATAAAAAATTCAAATTCAGAAAAGGCTATTAGATCGAACATTTAAAAAACCACGCTTCCCATTTTCAGCATTAATTAAATCTCTTCGAAGTCTTTCTAAAAATGTGTAAACACCCTCTGTTTACTTACAATTTTGTTATTGTCTAATTTTTACTATTAGGTGAAAATTTCTTTTCGAAGCAAACATAGAAAATGAATAGCCTTCTTTCATTCTCCTGCATCTATTCCGAGATTTAATATTATTTACTATAACGAAAAAATATTTCCTCAAAAGTAAGGAAACAAAGGAACATAAAATTAAAAAAAAAAAATGATAAAGCAAGTAAAAAATTAGGGTTAGGTAGCTCTACAACATAGCGATTTGAAAGAGAGAGAACATTTTATAAACTTATGCTTTTATTTATCGCAAGAGAAGAGAAAACCAATGTATAATAATAAAAAAAAATTAGATAAAATAAATGACATTCCTAAATTTATGAACCGAAAAAATACATTATATCAAGTGTAATAAGCGAGAAATGGTATATTGACATACTAAAGTTTTGTATGGAAATATGCATATGCCGCCCTCATTTTCTTAAGCTAGTTTCCCTACCCCGCGAATATGTGGAAGAATTAATTAGTTAGCGTTCAGATGTTTTGTGATCACAAGTAGTATAAGCTTAGCCTCCACTGTTAGGTTACCAGCATTGCTATATCATGGAAACTGGTGTAAAGATTTTGTCTAAATATTTCTACTGTTTAATTTTATATCAACCTGGTATAAGAACCGACCAGTCACAGGGAAGAAAACACGAACTGACATCTGGTCGACGATTTCCCTGCGTCAGCTGCACATTCAAGCATACACGACTTTATCGTCCTTGACTAGCTATTGCTTGAACCCACTTCTATGAGTGCGAAAGAAACTAATTGTTTTTAAACTTTATGACTAACATAGTAATTATAGCTACGCCACCGCCTGAACGTTCCCTGGGGTCAGTTAATTTATTAAGAATGCCTTCCAGGGAAGGACATAACTCTTGTTCTCTTATGTATATTCCTCTTTACAGTTTTATTAGAACTACAAAGGAGAAGCTAAAACTGAAATCAACTACGTTACTTTGCGTAATTACTATTTAGGTAAACTGATTGTCTTAACAAGACTACTATGCCTTCAAAACTAGTCTAACTAGTTAATATGAATTTTTCTCCCTATTGCTCGTAATATTTTTTCACCGTTCCTTTGCTTTTCTTTACTAATTATGCCATATTTTATTTACATTTTTTTAATTTGATGATATTGCAATAATTAAAACGCCACAAGTGTACTAATTTCTAAGACACGTATTTAAGCAATGCAAGGATTTATTAAAATTTTATTGGTAAAGAAATTAAGTTTCAGAAGGATACGGATATTTTCAGATCAAGCGGCTTAAAGCATTATGTATATGGCATTCTTTAAGATCATCTATCATATTTCTTTTCTCGTGCAAAAAAGCGTCATGTTGGCGTCGTGACAAATGTTTTTCTGAAAAATGCCCCTAAATGCACTTCAGCGCAAAAGTTTTACATATCGTAGCACTGGTTACATTGTAAATCAGCTTTGAAACATTTTTCATCCCTCTTGTAAATCTTTCTTTTGCAAGAGTGCTGTAAAAAATATTGATTTTCAAGCATTCGGGTTTTTCTTGTTCTCCTGCGCCCAAAGTTGTCATCTTGGATTCGTAAATATTCACCATTATTTGAATTAATGATATATGTAGCACTTCTATACAGCTATAACTATGCAAACAAAATTTTATGCCGTTAGGATGCAGTTTTTACCAGTTATATTTTTTGATTTATATCCCGTAATAGTCCTAAAATGATTTATGTTAATTTTTGCGTAAGAAAACTATTTTGAAAATATTGGGAGGGAAAAAACCTCAAACAATGCAAGTGTAATTTTTTTTCAGAGGCTTTTCTAATGGTTTTCTCTAACGTAAAGCTCGGAAAGAGTAGTAAACATTTTTTTCAGAGAAGGAGAGTAAGACCATTTTCTTAATACATTAATAAAATTAAACATCCGTTATTCTTTCGAGTGATAAAATGAGTTTAGGTTGATAACTCCATTAATACCAAGAGCCAAAGCGCACTGTTTCACAATTCAGGTTAGTTTGTAAAGTCTAAGAGATAAAACCAACATTATTTGCTTTTATGGCTTGAAATCATGCATCAATGAAGTAATTCGATTTTACTTGCCTTTAAAAAGACTAATTTTAATTCATTTAATGCCAAACTAATTTTACGTAATTTAAAATTGCTTAAACACAACCACTCAATTTTTTATTTTCAAATACTGGTTCAAATAATTATCATTCAGTCTTAATCTAAGATAATATTTTACGTTTATGATCCACTAAAAGATTAAAAAAATAATATCTACATATCGTCTTCGTTATATCTAGCATTGCTTTATCTCCAATAGAAATTACAGGCAGATGCATTCAGTACAAAAACTACCACATCTAGGAGTTTCTAACACAAAAGAAGGCAGAAACAATGCGAACGGAAAGGAAAATATAAATTACTTTATGTACGAAATCGGCGCACCTGAAGAAGTTTAAAATATTATTTTTAATTCATCAGTTCTTTCTGGACGTGTAATTGAAAGAATAGTAATGAGCTTTAAGTAAACTACCCTTTCCATCTGATTGTTTGTATATAAAATCTAATTTGTTTGTAAACGTTACGGCTCAATGTTAAATATTAGCACTAATCATTTTTTACTGTTTCATTCTGCCATGCAATTCTGCAATGCAATAAATATGTGTGCTCGTATACACATCCATTCTCAAGATTTGATTTGAAAATATCCTCTGGTCATACTGTATTTCGAATTCAAAGAATCACGCTCAAAAATCATAAAAATTTTAAATGCAGCAGACATTTAGAATCCCGATAAGCGTTAAGTGTTGCTTAAGTGTTCTTCTTTCTAAGAGCCTTTATATAATGACTTGTGGAAAGTATGCCCAGGAGGATTGAGGCTGTAATTTCCGCTGGTGGAGGGTCTACTTACTACTGAATATGAATAGATTTTGTTTTTTCCCCATCACAGGTGTCCAAATACTTATTGGTAGAGAGTGTTTATTGTTCTCAAACACATAGCTATTTTAAATACCAAATATGTGAAGTTCTGGATTATCTCATAGTGTAAAACGTCTACTGAAGGAATTCTAAAGTCTGTTCAGAGCTTCAAGTAAAATGTCACTTACGGTTTATCAATTTTATCCAAAATCTAATATGTTGTTTCCACTGATATAAAACTTTTAAATACTAAAACTGAAAATTTTCGAATTATATTTTAATATACATTTTCATTAAAAACTACTATTGTCTTTAAGTATAGTACCACTTCCGGTTTTTCCTTAAGGACTGTTTTAAGCTTCCTGTGAAGTGTTCCTTCGGTTGTCCAATTTTACCCCAACCCTAATCAACTGCAGAATACAGAAGGCTTAAATGCAAAAAATAGGAAGTTTGATGGAAAACGTTTCGCAAGTTTAATGTAAGACTTATCGTGGACGAAAAACTCATCATTCACATACAGACAGGCATGATTGTAAAAATAATAAAAACATGTTGTGGAGACTCTAATTCATGGTCTGAAAACTTACTATTGAATTTTTGGACCAAAAGCATTACCTCCCTTACCTATATATATTAGATTGGCGGAAGGTAACAGTGCTATAGGGAGCCTAATTTGTGCTTAGTTACTGAAAACTCATTATCAAAATTTTATACGGAAAAAAATATCCCCCTTACCTATGTACATATATAGGCTATGTTTATAAGCTGGTAGCAGGTAAAAGGCATTTCTAAGAACCAGTAATTGGGAATTATATCTATACACTGACTACCAATAAGTATTTGGACACCTATGCAAATGACGATATCTGCGGTTCTAAGGTACGTAACAGAATCCGCCGGTATATATCGTGTAGGAAACAGTATCGGCTTTAGTCGCATGCAAGATGCCTTGAAGTTCGGAGCTCTCTGATTTCGAGAAAGGTATAATTATCGGGTATCACAAATGTGGCCGATTTTTAAGGGACATATCTAGCGATCTGAAGTACCCAAAACCGACAGTGGCCTATGTGATTAACAAGTGGAAGGTGAGCAGTGATTGTCGGAATGTGCCCCGAGTCGGCAGGCCAACGAAACTGGGAGATAGAGACCGACGAGTGCTGTACAGAGAAATTCGGAAGAACCGCACCCAACCGATGGCCCTCATCCGCGAGGAGTTTCAACAGGCATCCGGGAGTATTTTTTCAATGAATACCATCCGTAAGGAAGCACATCTGCTTGGGTTTCATGGTAGTGCTACTGCCCATAAGCCTTTGATCGCAAAGACCAACCGTGCTGCTCGGTTAATGTGGTGCAAAGCACATCGAAATTGGACCGTAGATCAGTGGAAACGGGTTCTTTGGAGTGACGAATCAAGGTTCACCCATTACCGTTCGGATGGCAGGGTCTGTGTCTGGCGTCTACCTGGAGAACGTCTCCTGCCAGAATGCATTGTGCCAACAGTCAAGTTCGGCGGAGGTGGAATTATGGTCTGGGGGTGTTTCTCCTGGTATGGGCTGGGACCCTTGGTCCCCATTCATGGTAAGCTCAACTCCGATGCCTACTGCACTATTTTGGATGACAATGTGCTTCCTACGTTGTGGCAGTTTTACGGGTTGGACCCCTGTTACTTTCAGGACGACAATGCGAGTTGTCATGTTTCGACGTTAACCAAGGCTTGGTATGGTGTAGGCTTGGTATGGAGTTCATCGAATGAACTGGCATGCCCAGAGTCCAGATCTGAACCCTATCGAAAACCTCTGGGACGAGTTACATCGCCGAATTCAGGGGTGCACTACCCGTGCAAAATCGGTCAAGGAACTTCTATGTCTTATTCAAGCCGAGTGGAAGAAATTACCACTAGCTGTCATACAAAGACTTGTGAAAAGTATGCCCCGGAGGGTCCACGCTGTAATTACCTTGGAGGCTCTACCAACTATTGATTTTGAATAAAGTTAGTTTTTCTTTTCTATGACAGTTGTCCAAATACTTACTGGTAGTCAGTGTATTAGGCATAAAGAAATATCATGAGTGATTTTTGTAGATTTTTCGTGGCTTTCTACTGATAAAGCATTATTTTATGCAACTGTGGTTTTTTAGCATTATATTAGAAAATAATTTTAAGCTTAACTCCGAGATCACTAAAAGTCGAATGTGTCTTTTTAAAAATAAGCACAGATTATTTTGATTTGCACAAATAATTTTCAGGTGGAATATTGATACAGTAGTTGACGAGAAGATGTAATCTGTTATTCGTCTTCACTGTTTTAAGATGATATTGGCACAGTTTAATTTTTTCTTTAATTCTATCTATCTATGGCTTAGGAAATGGCTCTCTCGTTAAAAATATTTACAGAAGTTAAATTGGAAAACTAAACTGAATGTCTGTATACTGAAATTTCTTAATAGCATTCGGTTAAAAGGCCATGCTTGAGTCATTAAAAAGTGTCCTTTGGCAAAGAGTGGAAACCGTTTTTCCACATCTTAAATAATTCATTATACGGTAACACGCCACGAGCAATTAATTCATATAATTTAAGCAATAAGAATTACATATTGTCAAAAGCGTCGGCACCAATACTACTGACTATTAATTGTGACTTATCTCACTTCTCTGGTAGTAACATCAGTGCAAGTTGACGAATTTTATTCAAAAGAGCATGACTGCATGTGGCGTTGGTATAGGCCCTGAGCACTAAAACTGAAAATTTTGAATCCGGCAGAGTCACAGTATGACTCTGCCGGATTTCGTTCAAATTTTAAGCAAGAATTTCCAGGGAACGCCCTTCGTTTCCTGCCACTAAACCATTCGAAAGGATTTAGGCTCGCCATGTATTTTAAATGCCCCCATGCCGTGAAGAAGCACTCCATTGACTTGTACCATAATTTATACAGCAATATTTAACATTGATTAAGCGATATAAATTAATGTAAACTCAATCGCAGTGTTACCAATTATCTCAGGAGCAGTTGATCGTAGAGATCGTAGAGCTAATTCCAGCATAAGAAATATTTATTATACGATTCTGATCCCAAGCTACATTTTATTAAAACATATACATACTGAATGAAGAAAGAAAAATTCAGATTTTTATGAACCATTGCTATATATGATGTTAGTCAAATCTGTGATGCTGGCCACACGTACTTCTTTAGAAGTATCCATGTACTGACACTATTATTGATTTGGTCACTCTCAAATGAGGAAAATCTATTTACATGAGCTAAGTTACCATTGCTGTTTAACAACAGTCAGTAGCATTGAAATAGCAGAAGTCCCAAGTTACAGAAGTCCCAAGTTAGTGAAAGCAAGTGAAATAGCAGAAGTCGCAATTTACCTCTGTTATTTCAAGAATCTAGAGACCATCCCTTTCTAAAGAAAATAACGTTTTGTGACTTGGATGTTTGTACACATGCTTTGTAAATTAATAGTTCTTACCGTTGTTGTTAAATTCAGAAAACAGAGGGAGTTCTGTAATAGTAAATTTGATCGTATTACATTTTCTTTTCAAATGTTAAAGGCTAAAGAGATTTTTTTCAAACAGGAACTAAAACCATGATCTACCGATATTATGACGAAATTCTACAATGTGAAAGCAGTCGAAAAACATATACGTATATTTCATGTCTTTAACATGGTATACTACTTCGGATTTTCGGTCGTTGGAATCTCACATGACGACGATCTACTTAGTAGCCCAAAATACGAAGATGCAACTGATGCTTCATTGAAACAAGAGGACAGTGAATGTTTAATAGTGGTCAGCTGCATTATTTCGTTAGATGAGTGACAATTACTGCTGAAAGGCACTATGTGCAGTGGAAGAAATGCAATTAAAATTACTCGTTAAGACGCAGGATTACTCGTTAGACTTGTCAACAAAGATAAAGGAATAAGCTGCTTTATGATAACATTCGACAACAGAAAAAAAATACACCTAAGCAATATGCATCAAACCAATTACGTGGAGTTTCTTAAATCCAGGATATTGGAATTCAGTGAAATTGGCATAAATATACTCATATATTGTTGAAACAATTGCATCCATTTTGATTAATGATTCATCTTGATTAAAAACTTTAGAAAGGTTAGTTTTATTGACGTAAACTCAATAATTTCAAAATAGTAGACAGTGTAGTTAAAAGAAAATGAGGTTGGTTGGATCATGAGAGTTTCAGAGCTAGTTTTGTTAGATAAAAGTCTTCATTAAACATTTCTGGTTTTATAAGTTGTGCTAAAAGTGTTCAGTGTTTAGTGTTTTTAAAAGCCCTTAAAAGAAAAAGTTTTCTATTTTTTTAAAACAAATTTAGATTTCCATGCTAAGTGATAATCTGTGTCAATTATTGAGATAAATATCCCTCTTGTACATTTGCTTTGATTAAGCATGATTTTGAAACAAAAAGAAGACAAATTAAAGGCAACGCACCATTTGAGAAATGAAAATATTTAAGTTGTTACTCAAGTACTTTTTTTTTCAATAATCTTGAGAAAATATATTTTGAGATTCAGGAGTTTCTGCTGTGCACTAATTTTACTAAATTTCATTTGTATGTTCTTAAAAAATATAGATGTATTTTTTAAAGACTGTATTGTTAAATTTACTTTTCACTAAAAATATTTCAAATTTTGCTTTGAGTAGAAAATTTATAATCAAATAGACAATTTTTTCACGTTTAAAGATTAAAGAAACTCGAGAATATTTTTATTTTGCAGTCGAATTCGAGAAAATTTAGGATTTATGAATGGATTTACCAAGATCATCTTTGAACTTTTGAATTAAAGTAAACTGAAAATCGTTAAAAATATGCTGAAAAAGTATTATGTAGAGCAAAAACAGTTAATTAAACCAATGTAATTATTTAGGAGGCAACGTAAGTGAAAAAATAAAGCATTCAGAATTTCTCAAGTATGATGTCTGCATCCATAAAAAATCAAAATTTCCCTAGAGACGTGACTAAGAACTGCAACAAAAGATCTTACTCTATTGATATGGTAATGAACTTAAGTGGAATAATTTTTTACCTTTGTTCAAAAAGAAGAACGTGGTTGGGTCTGCGCAAAAAATTAAATATTTCTGCTCAATTAAAAGAAGGAACATAATGTTTTAATTAACTAATTAACAGGTAAGAAAGTCAGCCAGTTTAATGTATGTAAAGTTTTTAAAAAATAATGTCAAAATAGCATTAGAAAGCCATAAGGTTTTCACCCTTATCTCCGTAATAAATATTAATTTACATAATTATATTATTTCGTATATTTAAAACGTAAGCGACAATAGTAAATAAAATTCTTTACATAGGTTATGTAAGGAATACCTTCAGTTTAAAATCAAGTTTGGAAGCACGCTATTTCCAAATAAGTAAAATTGTCATACTGAAACTGCTGGGAAAATATGAGAATTATTTAATAATTAATAACATGGAAATCGCCAAAATGTCTAGTAAAAGATAAAAATGCAGTTATAATAGTTTATTATTTTCTCCCATCTCCAATATTTGTTTTATTTAGTGATATTCTTCCACGAACACTCTTTCTGTTATAATTAGAAAACTCTAGATTTCCAAAGCAGAAGTTATTGTTAATAAGTCTTACATCATTTCAAATTAAGAAAAAAAAAAAAAAAAAAAAAAAAAAATCAAAAACAAATTTATTACGGAACTTCAGCACTACGAATCTACTCTTCTTTAGTGGCTTCTTGTCCACACTCCTTTACACGCCATATTCTGTCATTTCGCTAAACAAACGTAGTTTCTTTCCCTTCATAAGTTTTTCAAGATGTTAAGTTTTGTTCTTCTCTTGCTTTTTCGATTGTTAAGAAATCAGTTATAATTAAAGTATACCCATTGCTCTTAAGGTTTAAGAATGATATGATCCTCTGTCTGGAGCCTTAAAAGCTATTGCCAGGAAAATCAAAGCTTATAGCTGAGAAAAGATAGAGGACCTGTATAACATAATTAGGGACTACCAAGAATAAAGGAATGGGATACTGATGGAAGACAGTTATAACAAATAGAAACAATGTCTTAGTTTCAAGAAATGAGTCGAAGCTCGGAGTAACTCGTAGTTAATTGGTGATTGTGTCTCTTAATAATTGTTTTGTGAATTTAATCCAGGTACGTATAATTGTTTTAAATTAAAGTAACTCTTTTTTCAATATGTACTTCTTTATCTGGTTGTCATATTTTGTTTAATTTGAAGTACTTTTTCTTAATGCTACTTTGGAGAAAAGTTTAATTAGCATGTTAAAACTTACAAGTTATTTAGCTCTTTCAAGTAAAGAACTTGTAAATTTTAGCCTGTTAAGTAATCTATTCCACAAAGAGAATGAAAGAAGAAAGGCTTCCACTGAAACAAAGTATGATAAACAACTAAAAAAGTACGCTTTGAGAGAGGGGAAACGCTTCTTTTATTTCAAATTATACCTGGATTGAATTCAACTGTACCTGAATTGATCATGCGTACTTGGATTGAATTCACACAGCAATCAGTAAGAAACACAGCTACCAATTTAGGAAAAACACTAGCTATCAGTAATGGCATAGTTTCCATGAGTAATCGAAATTCTGTTCTACAGTGCTAAAGACATGTAGAAAGATTAACAAAAGTCTCCGATTCGTCCTTATTGAGGGGGCGATAGAAAAGATACTCATGACGACAAATTATGTTCTGTGATTGGCAAGAGATCTTTAAACCATGTTGGCTGAACATCACCTGGCCGCTTAAAAAATGATGTTTGCAATCTATAACCGAGCTTATCTTGTTGGAAAACGATATTTAGTATTCCTAAACAACAATAATGCGATGGGCTGCAACGTAGCTACAGTATACATAGGCCTACAGTCGTTTTAGCCGTTATGCGTTCTATGACATTCAGTAATGCATAAAGACCAATCCAATTTAGTAAGTTACCTTCAGACACTCAGTCGCTTGTCATCTCTGCTTGTTGCAGTTCGGAATTCTTTGATCCATTTGTTACCTCAGATGATATGAAACTACTGCAAGTATTGATATAGTTAGTGTTTCTTATACTTTATAGAAAGTTGCCAGATGTGGATCAGATATTACGACGTCGGATGCATCAATCTATGCATTGCAAGGTTCATATTGGGGTTTCACTTTGAATACAGAGTGTCAAATTTCTTTCTTCTAACTGTCGCTATTAAATGCAATCTATAGTTGTTGCAACTTACAGATTTTCTGCCTTAATACGACGTAAGACCAACTGGCTTTATACCGGCGATTGATATAGGCTTATAAGGTATTTCTCTCACTTTCCTAGCGTCCTTCATGGTGTTGTGGTTCTGCACGCTGGGCCGGTATTCCAGAGGTCCGTGGTTCGATTCCGGGCGAAGGCGTTTGCTAATTTTTCATCTCGCTGGCCTCTAAAAAAAACCTAATGACTCTACAAGTGGCGCCCGAACTAAAACGGTTGTGGATGATGATTCTCCGCATCCAGGATTTGGCGACTAGGTCCCCTAAAACCCTAGTCGCCCTTTAAAAAGGGGAGTATACAAGGAATTTCTCCGACTTTCCTAGCGTCCTTCGTGGTGTAGTGGTTCTGCACGCTGGGCCGGTATTCCAGAGGTCCGTGGTTCGATTCCCGGCGAAGGCGTTTGCTATTTTTCATCTTTTCTGCCTATAAAAAATCCTAATGACTCTACAGGCTTATAATTATAGTCCAGTAAACTCCATTTAATAGACAATTTCTGGAAGGGTTCAGAAATTAATTTTAATCTCTCATATTTTATTCTAAGAGACAAAGTAGTGGAAAAAAGTCATACTTATTCTTGAGATAATCTCTGTAGTTTGTTTAGACGGCTAAGTTTTCAATATTATCCTGTTACTAGACCAAGTAATTGACTAACTAAATTTGCATACTTTATTCGTTCAAATGCACCTTGAAAGTTGATAAATGCTGCAATAAAAGTTTCATAGCTTACATGTTTTTCTGGTGCAGTATATAAACACGTCATTGAAAAATTTACATTCGAATAACCACAGTATTTATTTGGGAATTTATCGCCGGTCAGTTCTATGTAACTCAAAGCAGTTCAAAGCCAAATCAGTAATTGTATGTGGCAAGAAGTAAACAACAGAATAAAAATTTACAATATATTTCTTTCACTATAGAAACAAAATGCACTAAGTTATTGAATTTTTGAAAATACACAGTTATGACGGAAACCATGAGAGAGGAAGAATAATATTATCTAACTCTTCCGGTCATACTCTTTACGAAATGTAAACTAGTGCATACCTGTCAGGTGCTCTGATGGCTGTTGCCCATTACTATTCTTTTTGCTGATTTCTTCTATCTATCAGTAATACAATACACTCTTTGCTCTATGAAATAAAAAAAAAATTAAATTGACATTTACACAAAAGGCAAACAACTCGAATACACATTGATTTTTTTATAATATTTTTAATACTGAATTTTTGAAATTTTATATAATATCTTTATATACATTTACAATCCCCCCCCTTTCTAAGCAGAAATATATTTTGCATGGAAAAAGAGAAAAATTTATATACTAAATAAATTGTAGGGTTTATATTTATTTTAACTAACATTTATGTTAAGTTTAAACTATCTTTCCTGTCAAGCCTTACTTTCCCCTGGAACTGCCAATGCCAGAATATGTAAATTTGAGTAGAACGCGCAAGGATTCAAATTATCAGCGGAAGTATTCTGATTTAAATAGAAGGAAACAAGTTCGGTGTGAGAGATTCTCTTACTTAGCGAGCGCGGAGGTAGTTAGCGAGAATTGAAGAACCCCGCGTTGCGGCCTATGTGCTTGGCGGGAAGTAGTGGTCATCGTTCCAGTGAGCTTCAAGTCTGCTGAATTAGCAGCGGTATTGTAAAACGCGGTGAGTTAGTTATTTTAGAGAGCCTCGTAGTTAGAATCTTGTCTTTATTTTCTTTTCATGTTATTATTTTTATTTGACTGCCAAGTTGGCACCGTCTGTAAGCGTCAAGAGAACGCAATTGTAATTTATTACGTTGAATAAAAAGGGACTTAAACCCTTCACAAGCTTCTAGCTTTTATACAAGTTTTCACATTCACCTCTTGGTTGCGTGCAAGTTGGAGGCGCGCAACGTTATATTGGCGCCCGAACACTTGTCGAACTGAAATGGCCGAAAACTGGATGGAAGCCGCTGGACAACACCAAGAAATGACAACGCAGTTAGAAGGATTTGGATACCTGGTCCAGACTTTGAGAGCATCAATCAAGCCAAACGTCTATTTCGACGGAAAAAATTCGGTGTCCGTATTTTTAGAAGGTATAGAAAACCACTTTCAGCTCTACCCTGTGCCTGAAAGACAAAAGGTTGCCATCGCCACATCAGCACTAAGAGGACAGGCCACGCTATGGTGGAAAAATATAGGCAAATTTCTTCTAGGTGAATTTGGAATCCCGACCTATACATTTGAAATTTTCAAAAAATCGTTAGTAAAGGCCTTCCCCATAGTGAAAGATCGCGCACGGCTGGAGGCCGAGCTATATAGTTTCTATCAACGGGATACAGCAGATTTGACGGACTTTATTTTACGAAAAATCAAGCTAACGGATTATGCTGTATGGGAAAAAACCCGATGCGGAGATTATTGAAATAATATTACCAAGATTGTTACCCGCTGTCCAAGACTACTTTGAAATTAGAAACCCAAACACATTGCAGGAACTTTTCGAATTGGCGGTGAAGTTTCAAAATCGCAGAATAGCGGAAAAAGCGAGAGGGGAAACATATTCTCAACATACCCGAAGGAAGGAGGAAACCAGAAATGGAAATCGCTCATATGGGGGAAAGAACTATCAAGCTAACGCATCGAAACTCGAAGGTCAAGGCCCAAAACGAAAATTTGAAAATAAGCATCCGCGTACCCAGAAGACACAGATTGAAAGGAAAGCTTTAAACGACTAGAGGGGCCTGTGAAAGGGAGGGTCCAGACCCCGGAAGTTTTAAAAAAACCCTCAAATAGACATTTAAATTCAGTCATCGTAAAAAACTCACAGCTACCAATTATACAAGCCCTGGTTGGCGATGTACCAGTAGAAGCCCTCATCGATACAGGAGCAGAAGGCAATTTCATAAGTGAAAAGTTCTTCAAAAAGAATTTTTATAGGATACGACTCTTTAAAACCAGAAATACGGAAATTATAGCGGCGCAAGGAAAAACATGTCACTGCATCGGGAAAGTATCATTAAACGTACAGGTAAAAGAGGAAAATCTCAAAGTATTAATTTTTGTGGTGAAACACCTGCAACACTCTCTTATTTTAGGTATGGACTTTTTAAGGGCCGCGAGGGCCAAATTGAATTTTCAAGATAGTTCCGTGGTGCTGGAGATGGACCAGAGGGTGGTGGAACCTGTGGAGACACCTGAATTGGACCTTAGCCATTTGAATGACCAGGAAAGTAAAGCAATACAGCAAGTGGTGAGTAATTTTTCTCATTTGTTTTCAGAAAAACCAGGAAACTGTCAAATCGTGACTCACAAGATTCAATTAAATGCCGAAAAACCTTGTAGGACTAAACCGTATCGCTATGATAAACAAAAAGACTTAATCATCGAAGAACATATTCAGGAGATGTTAAAGAATAAAATAATAACGCCCATAAATAGTGAGTACGCGAGTCCAGTCGTACTATGTAGGAAAAAGAACGAGTTTCCTCCTTCGGATAAAAGGGCTTGGAGGTTTGCTATCGATTACAGAAAACTAAATAGCATTACTAAATTTCCAGTTTACCCTTTGCCGGTTATAGACGAGATCATTAGACAGATCAAATCGACAAGATATATGTCTACTTTGGACTTAACGTCTGGCTACTATCAAATAGCTATGAGACCCGAAGATATACACAAAACCGCGTTTATAACAAAATCGGGCATTTATGCATTTTTACGCATGCCCTTTGGGTTGTGTGGGGCCCCATCAACATTCCAGAGAGCTATGGACATTGTTCTAAAGCCTGTCCTAGGAAAATCAACTTTAATTTATCTAGATGATATAATTATAACGAGTAGTACGTTGGAACAACACATTAATGACCTCGAACAAGTTTTTAAATTATTAAAAGAGGCCGGTCTTACAATTAACGCCTCAAAATGCAAGTTCGCAACTAAAGAACTTAAATATCTCGGTTATAAAATTTCGCAAAAGGGTATAGAAACGCAAGATTCAAAAATAAAAGCTATTAAGAATTTCCCACCGCCCAACACCGCTAAGAAACTTTCGTCTTTCCTTGGATTATGTTCTTACTATCGATCTTTCATAAAAGATTTCGCTAATATTGTTGAACCACTCTTAGTAATCAAAAGAAAAAAGAGTAAATTTACGTGGACAGCGGAAGCTAACACAGCTTTTGAAAGATTAAAAGAAGCGCTTATTAATGCCCCTGTTTTAAAATTCCCTGAGGGGGACGAAAACCTGGAAATTGCGGCAGATGCGTCAGACTATGCGGTGGGTGCGGTTCTTATGCAAAATAACCATCCGCTGGTATTTTTTAGTAAAACATTGAATCAGACACAAAGGAATTATACAGCTACAGAAAGAGAAACATTAGCCGTATTAATGGCTGTACACAAATTTCGAGTTTATTTCGGCAAATCGCCAGTAACAGTCTTTTCGGATCATGCGGCTGTTGGTAGACTTTACTCGGGAAAAAACCTAACGCCCAGGCTAATAAGATGGGCTTTAAAACTCCAAGAATATAATATCACAATAAAATATAAACCGGGTAAGGAAAACAATGTAGCTGACGCACTTTCTCGTATAAAACTGGACGACGAAGGAAATGAACTTAAATGCGCTGTGTTGACTTCAAAAATTTTAGATTCTAGAGATACGGTTATTACTGAACTGAAAGCTGATCCTGAATTTGGAAATATCTATGCTTATTTGAAAGACCCCGAAAGCTTTGAGCACACAGATATCGATGCGATAAGAAATAGAGCAAAAATCTATGAAATAATAGATAATTTATTATTCTATACGAAAACAACAAACAAAAATCTTGAGTATAAGCCAGTCATCCCAGCCTCGCTTCGATTAAGCATTTTGAGGGAGTTGCACGAAAAAAAAACAGCGGTCCACCTCGGGGTCAGAAAGACTATAAAAAGGGTACGCGAGGCGGTATATTTCCCGCAATTATACAAATAGTAACGGCGTATGTCAGGTCCTGCAATCAATGTCAGTTAATAAATGATATTAATTACAGCCCGGCCGGGTACTTAAATAGCATTCGCTCTACATTTCCGAATGAAATTTTAGGAATAGATCTCCTTGGTCCCTTCCCCCAGAGCGAGTTAAATAAAAATCGTTTTCTTTTAGTAATAGTAGATCATTTTTCAAAATGGATAGAAATTGTTCCTCTTAAACGCGCGTCAGCCAAAACAGTCGCAGATGCATTCTTACACAGATACATTTTAAAATACGGTGCACCGATACAAGTCATTAGCGATAACGGAAAACAATTCATTAGTCAAGTATTTGAAAACATATGCAATGGACTTGGCATACGCCATATCAAAATGGTTCCGTATAGACCACAGGCTAACATAGCAGAAAGAGTTAATAAAAACATAGTAAAAATAATTCGCAGTTACGTGAGCACACATCACAAGCGCTGGGATGACTACATAAATGAATTAGCTTATGCTTTAAGAACGGCACATCATGATACTACGGGAAAAACTCCAGCAGAATTATTTTTAGGCAGAAAGTTAATTACGCCTTTAGATAAATTATTATTTGTGCAACAAAGAGAGCAGGAGTTTAAACAACAAGATGTGCAAAAGTTGATTGATCAGGCGCTTAAAACCTCGGATACGGCAAGAAATAGACAAAAGTTATATTATGATAGAAAACGCCGTGAAGCAGAATTTAAAGTTGGGGATAAAGTATTGAAGCGGAAATTTTCTTTATCAAGTGCCCCAGACAATTTTATGGCAAAGCTAGCTCCAAAGTTTGAAGGCCCCTATGTAATTCAGGAAATCAAAGGGGTAGTATTATATCTTAAGAACGACAGAGGGGAAATCTGTAAAGCAAGTCCCGACCAGGTGAAAAAATACTATAATCCAAATGATTTTGAAATCCTTAAAAGTTTCTTGCAGGACTCAAGTCTAAACGAAATAGAAGGGCCAGAGACTGCAACAACTATTCCACCACCCAAGAAACGGAGAACTGAAGAGAGACCTAGCACTTCTACAACCCGGACGTCGGTATCAAAAAGAAAAAATGATTTTCAAACTCCGGCGTTTAAGAAAAGCAAAAATACAGATGAACCGGGTAAAGAAACCGTGCTAAAGACGAAAACACCACCTACAAAGGATGGCAGGAGAAATTACACATCAAGGAGAACGCGCACACGGCCACAGAGTCAGGTGCCAGCAAGGCCGCCTTTCCGGAAACTGAAACGCCAGCAGGAGGCACAAAAATACGAGGAACAGAAGAAATTCAAGAATGACTCCAGACCGGAGGACGTCAAGACCAGCCGTCCCAGGCAGAAACGCAAAGGCCAACAACCAGACGATTACTCCGTCAAGAGGCCAGCATGTAGAGGACGCAAATGAAAGAGCAACGTGGACGACACTCGGAGATCAATAAGGAGAAGATTGAAATCCATGAAACCTCTAACTTGGGATCAATTTTGCCAAAAACGGATGACGGAGTTTCAAGCATCGAAAACTCAAAGATAAGTTAAAACCTTCTATAAATTTTTTTTCTGTTTTGTTCCGAAATGATATGCATAAGTACGAAGTTCTATGTTTTGACGAAAGTCAATATGTCTCGGTTGAGACTTAGTTTTGTTTTACTTTATTTAGCTAAGGCAAAAGTATTATTTTCTTTAAGTGTAAAAGCTAAAAACAAGCATTTTCTGTTTGTCGAAAGACTAATTCTGTTATGTTAAAGCCAAAATTTGGCCGAAGATAAAAATAACTTCGTATTCTTGTATTAATAAGAATTTTAGTTTCAGTGCCGCCAGCTTGGCGAAGAATGAGTAAAGTACAAATTTATTTTCTCTTATTCATTTTATGGTAAATTGTAAAAAGCATATGTATGAAATTTTGTAAATGTATGTAAATACTTGAAGGTTATGTAAAAGTAGAATTTAGTCTAGAAGCATAAATTTGTAGATGCTAAAAGTGAATGCTTAAAAGCAATGAAGTCAAAATTTAAGTAGTAAATTGTAGATAAAGTCATGCTTTAGAGCGAAAGCCTGCATGTTTAAAGATGAATGAGGGGGAAGTTAGAATGAATGTGTTTTGTAGGGTTCTCCACCTACATTTGAATTTTTAAGAATATTAAAGTAGCTCATTGAGTTGTAGAATGTCGAGTAAGGTGTGTCTATTTGGTTGTTGAATTCTAACAAATCATGGTGGTTAGGGGAAGTGTTGTAAGACTAAAACACGAATATTCCCGTTTGACACCACACACGGTGGAGAGCCAGGGTAAAGTTAAATTAATGCTTGAAAAATTGAATGAATGTGAAGTAAGCAATAACTAAGAAAAACGAATCGTTAAAAACAAAAATTTATTGTGTCAAGAAAGTGTAAATTATAATGTATGTAGAAAGATACTGATACTTATTCCTTCCAGATGCTGGAAGGAAAGACCAAGATTGATTGATGAAGTCCAGGAAAAGTTGCTGTAAGAAGAAAGCTTTGTAACGAGTAACAGAATTTTAATATATAATTGTTACATAAGATTTTTTTTTGTGTAAACGAGGTTCTCGCCAGTTAGTTCAGAATTAGATAAACTTACAACAGGTCGTTTGTAGGACCTGCTTCCAAGTTTTCCAAATTCTGGCAGCGGCAAATGTAGGGTTTATATTTATTTTAACTAACATTTATGTTAAGTTTAAACTATCTTTCCTGTCAAGCCTTACTTTCCCCTGGAACTGCCAATGCCAGAATATGTAAATTTGAGTAGAACGCGCAAGGATTCAAATTATCAGCGGAAGTATTCTGATTTAAATAGAAGGAAACAAGTTCGGTGTGAGAGATTCTCTTACTTAGCGAGCGCGGAGGTAGTTAGCGAGAATTGAAGAACCCCACGTTGCGGCCTATGTGCTTGGCGGGAAGTAGTGGTCATCGTTCCAGTGAGCTTCAAGTCTGCTGAATTAGCAGCGGTATTGTAAAACGCGGTGAGTTAGTTATTTTAGAGAGCCTCGTAGTTAGAATCTTGTCTTTATTTTCTTTTCAGGTTATTATTTTTATTTGACTGCCAAGTTGGCACCGTCTGTAAGCGTCAAGAGAACGCAATTGTAATTTATTACGTTGAATAAAAAGGGACTTAAACCCTTTACAAGCTTCTAGCTTTTATACAAGTTTTCACAGTCACCTCTTGGTTGCGTGCAAGTTGGAGGCGCGCAACGTTATAAAATAAATAAAAGTTGTCCTTATAATTAACAATGAAATTGTTTACAGAATAAGCCAATGTTTCAACGACATTTTCTTTCGAAGTATGGAATCTAGAAATACCAAATATATTCTGTTTCGATGTTTGATTTTAATTGAAGTGATGCTTGAAAATACCTTTCTGAAGCTGCACTGCTTCTTTGCAAACTTTAAAGATTAAACAAATTAATTAACTAAACACGTGAAAATACCAGCCACTGGAGCTGAAAATTACTTTTATCTGCTCTATGATCTCAGGATCGCCATATGCCAACTTCTGTTTCAATCTTTATTTATTATAAATTTATTTTAGCAGATACATTTTTTAACATATAAGAGATTTATGATCTATTAAAAAAAATTAATGCAGCAAAACATAGTCCAAGGATATGATAGAGTAGCAAAATTTTGCAAAATCACATACACATAAACTTTAGTCACAGAGGTTTGTAAGAGGTTGTAGCAAATTTACGGAATAATCACATGATCTGGCAGCGCTACTGTGGAAGATCATTCTAACGAAGGATTAAAAGAACTTACTCTTAATTTTTAAATGAAAAAGAAATTTCAGTTAAAAAGTGTTACGGCCAAGGATATCACATAGCTTATGTTATGAGTGTTGTCAATAACGGCCTCCAGCAAAAAATAAAAACTATTCAATAAAGTGCAGATTATGTACACTGCGAAAAAAAAACGGACCTTTCTATATCTCTCGTTCTATTGGGTCGATTGACGAAATTAAACTTGCGTTTTTCATGTCTCGAAAGGGAGAATTAGGATATGTATTAGATTTATATATAGCAATGTTCTAACGTAGGTATTTTAACACAAAATCGGACATTTTCTGAAATGGCATGCCAATGTTTTTCTATATTTCGATTCTACGATTCAAATTATGCCTAACTGCCAAATTTTGTAAAAATCGCACCAGTAGTTTTTTAAAACATTAGCCCTCAAAATTTTAGCTCCCCAATGTTAACGGAATTTGGTATATATTTATTAATCTCTCTTTTTTATTTTAATTCTTCCTTTCACATTTCGAAATTTAGGTTCATTCCAAATAAAATTCGTCCATTTTTTATTATATATTTTTAAAATTCGTATTTTTAAATAATTTTTATAAATGTTTCGAAAAACATTTTGAATTATAATCTATAAAATTTTTACCGTCATCTTAAAGTAGATGTATTTATAAGGCTACCTGCAAAAAATTAGAATTTTTTATTAAAAATTTAAGAAGATATACGGGAATTTATATATTGGAGCGTTTTGAAATTTGGATATTTCTTGAACTTGATAATAACATCAAATGTGGTTTAGACCCTTTGTTAAAATTATTTGAAAGTAGGAACGATGTGAATTTTTTTCCGCTCATGTACAATGTAAAAAGAGAAAGGAAAATGGGTTGCCATATATTAAGAAGTTCGCCAAGTGAATAAAGTTTTGAATTTCTCCGTAAATTTCCCACCAAAGTTTACAAAACTTAATATTTAGGCATAACAAAATTTAATATTTAGGCATAATCTTAGTCGTAGAATCGAAATATGGAAAGACATTGGCATGTCATTTCAGAAAAAGTCCGATTTTGTGTCAAAATACCTATATTAGAACAAGGCTATATATAGATCTATATCCTAAATCGCGTTTTCGAAATGCAATTTAAATTTCGTCAATCGGCCCAGTAGAACGGGAGATACAGAACTGTACCACTTTTTTTTTTGCGCAGTGTACATTGCTCGTCTCACAGATTTATACTTCATCATTAATCCTGCTAGAACTGGTTATAAAAACTATATCGTCTTTTTCTATGTTGCAAGATATTTATTCTGTTGAAGTTCAAGAAATATGTACCGATGGAATTTGTTAAAAATTTTGCAGCAAAACTAAAAATATTAAAAAAAAAAAAAAAAAAAAAAAAAAAAAAAAAACTTAACTCGTTGGTCAAGAAGAATTATTTCGCTATTTGCAGTTAAATTATCTTGTGGTGACATTATGTTAACTTTTAACTGAAATTCTCCTTAAAAAAATAAAAAAAAGGAATGGAAAGGAGCGCTGCGGATAAAAAAATTCAAATTTTGAATTTATTGTTAATTGTATATTTATGCATAAAATATTAAATAAAATAAAATACATTTAAAAAGTACTACAAAAAATAATATGTGTCTAGGTGAAGCTGCGTTTAGACATTATTTTAGAGCAAATAAATTATCGATTTGTTGGAAAGAGAAATGTTAGGAATCGATTTGGTTTTCGAAGTCCTAATTATACAATTAATGCTAAAGAAATTGAATTACTATAAAAATGTGAAAATTCAGTAGATATCTATTCTGAAATATTGTTCACAAGAATTTACTTTACAATTTACAAACGTACTGCAGTTGTATAGAGAGGATTTTAATGAAAATATAAACACTCCAGAATTTGGGAACTTAATATTAATATTAAAAAATTCCCGTTCACTAGATAGCGACTTCTGTGAAACGCATGCAAATTTCTTAACTTTTTTACGACTGTGCTATGGTAAGAAGATGATTTACAGAGCTAAATATCATTAAAGATTAATGAAACAAGACGACTTGACAAACTTGATTTAACTACTTCTCGTTTCTTGCTGTCGAGCATGAAAATGTAAAATGTACCTGAAAAGTGTAACAGATTCTTTTGCCTCTCTAAAAGCACGGAAACGACCGCTTTGATTATGTATTTAATGAATCTATCTATTATTGCGAATGTGTGATTTTTTTTGTTAATAATAAATTTAGTGTTTTATTAAAACAGTCTTGAATTGCTTAAAATATTCAATAAAACTCAATTACTTGATTACAATTTATTTTCACTTCATGCTATATTTATGCTAATATGACATTTACTATATACATAAAATTAAAAATGTATTAAAATAGAATAGTGTATTAAAATTTACATATATATATACATATATGTAAGTATATACATATATATGTAAGTATATATAGTCCGTATGTATAAGCCTTTCGCCTCAAACTCAAAATTTCTACTCCACTTGACAAATTCTCTGATCTATATGCTCCTCCCATATTTCAATAAGAAAGCACTTAAATACAGATTTATGGCGAACGGTACCAAAAATCATAATAAAAGTACTGACTACTTATTTGCAATCCAAATTAAAACATTTGTTCAATCAGTTTTAGTTGTTCAGCTTATCAAAATCGCAGTTTCTGTATCAACAATAACCTACCTGTTATATATTCAGGCAATTAAAAATCTCGAAATTCAAGAAGTTAACTGCTATAATTTCGAAACCTTTACACTACTCTATGTACACGTATGCATAGACACTCTACTTTTGCATACATGTATAGGTATATCAAAGCGATGATCTACGTTCCCCGAGTGAGCGTTCTGTGGATTTACAGATGTTTCTGTGTCATATGGCGTGCAGACCGTTAGGTACAAAGTTAGCTCAGACTCTTGCAAAAGTCACTGTTTCTATCCAAACATAAATTGCTATATGAACAACTGAAGACTCCAATAAGAATTTCAGTATAGAAGGATAACCGAATGCTCAAACTGAAAGAAACTCTTAAAACAGAGGACTGTGTCTTATTATGGTTCCTCTCCTCTGCAATCATGTACTCTGCACATTTGAATGGTTTATGGACTTTCCATTTTTAGTCCAAAGGGGCTTTTTCCCTGAAGGACTATTGTTTTCGTTTTGCGATTTTGCGTCGGAACCCTATAAACGGCGTATCACTTTTCAAATCTTTGCCACCAAATACTACCGTCCTGTATTATATTTGAAGAAATTAAATAATGAAGAAATCCGCATAAATGTATATATGTTTCTCGCATGGAGAAAACAAGTGTATCTAGAGCCATCCAATTTTGAATAACGTAATCCTATTGCGAATATGACATCTGAAAGCCCAAATTTGGAATTTGTTTTATTATCTATTTCATATTTTGTAAAACTTTAACGGATTTTTGATTAACAAACTCAAGTATTTCTAAGCGAGCAATGGCAACGTAATACAGAAAAAACATTTTTATCTCCAGCGCGTGAGACTGCGTATCGGAAATTCTGAAGATATGCTCATTATAAAATTATTTTGCGACATTGCTTTGAACTGAATTTTATGGTTTAAGTGCAAAGAACATGATATTTAATAAATAAAAGGTAATACACAAAACGTTAAAAAACGTCCTTTGGACGTTATTTAAAATCTGAAATTCAGATCTTTTTTTTAAGTTATCGACAATTTTTAATTTTTTTCATTTTTATTAATTATCTGTTTTTCCTACGAAAACATTATTAAGTAGATTTAAAATTGGTCTGTAACTTAGAATAAATATAAGAAAAAAAATCTGAAAGGTTTCAGATTTTAAATTACGTCCAAAGAGAATAAACGCCAGAGATAAAAAGGTCCCCCCCCCCGTAGATTGTTGCCATTGCTCGCTTTCAAATCATTGAGTTTGTTACTCAAAAATTCGTTAAAGTTTTACAAAAGATGAAATCGATCATAAAACAAATTCCAAATTTCAAATTTGGACTTCCACATGCCCATGTTTGCAGTAGAATTACGTCATTCAAAATTCGATGTCTCTATGTAGCATTGCTTTATCACAATGCGAGAACATTTATGCAGATTTTTCATTATTTAATTCCTTCAAATATAAGGCAGGACTCTAACATTTGGTGGCAACAGTAAAACGGGCATTTATAGTGACTCAACGCAAAATCTCAAAACGAAAACATGCAACATGCGACGGAGGACGTGGGCACCACCCTTCTACCAATATGGTTAATCGGTATAGCGCCATGTCCACCTTTATCTAGATAACAATACGTGTTCATTGTGCTAACATACTAATATATAAACATACATACAAATTTGGTACTTCATACAGTGTCGTTAAAGCTAATTAATGTTAGATTCTGGATAATACATTGCCATGTTACAAGGTGTATGCAAAAGCATGGATACGATAGCATATATACATAACGTGTGTACTCATATGTTGAGTACACTATGATTATTTGAAGCATTATCATTAGATTACAGAAGACATGTACATACTGAAATATTAGGTGCGCAATGTTATGCTGTAAAAAGTAATTAGTACAGTGAATTAAAAGTTAGACCCTAGATTAGTACTGTGTGGTACAGTGTCTTGCTACTGAATTATTTGTACTGTTTCCTAAGTACATTAACCAATGTACAAAGATATTAAAACACGTGTATTAGGTACACAGTAATTAGTGGATACCCAAGCGTTAAGTAAGTGCTACTTTAACATACATTAACAATAGGTACTTAATACAATGCTGAACAGATAATTGGTGCAATTAATTTTAGAGTAGGGCTCTAATTAGTTCTTTGCGATACGGTGTCGTGTTACAGGATGAAATGTGCAAATGCATAGTTACATTATCATATATACAGAACATAAATTCATATACATATATACAGACATTTTGTGTACAGACACATTAGGTACATGATTATTCAGTGCGTAATAGATGTATATTAACTATACAGTGCCAAGATATGTGATAACACTAGTAGATACATGGGTACAATTACATATAAACAAGGACATACACAATTACATATAGACAAAAGCGTATATACGCTTATATTTGATACATAATAGTCATTGGTGACATAAACATTTGGTACTTACTTCATATACTTAAACTCTAGATCCATAAAATAATGTTATAACTAGTAATAGGTGCTTATTAATCTCATAATAGGACACTAGGTTGATATTTTGCCTTACTGTGTCACGTTACGTAGAAATGTATGCGGGTGCATGGGTACAGCTTCCTATTTACAATGCTATACCGTTTTCCTATTTACAATGCTATACCTATTTACAATGCTTATATCATTCGATTTCATAATCAATAGGTACATGGCACATTTATATACATGAGCAGATGGTACATTGAAGAGTGCCGTTGAGGATTATTGATGGAATTAATTTTATAGTATTTTTTTTAAATGCATTTATACTTAATTATAAGGTGCATAATTGTCATTGGGTACATATACATTAGGCGCATATACATATACATATTCATATATTAGTTTCTTAATACAATGCTAGGGCAAGTAATTGGTGCTGTTATTTTTACATGTAACATGATGCTGTAGGCGATTGGATGGATAAACTAATATATATACTAATATACATATACACAACTTTTAGGCACATAATAATCACTAGATTCTCAGACATTAGGTACATGGTATACATATACATATATAAACAGATGGTTCATAATACAGTGCTATAGAAAGTAATAAATGCAGTTAATTTTATAGTAAGATTCTAGTTTAACACTATGCGAAACGGCTTCATGTTACACAGTGTTAAATACTGACGCATGAATACAGTAATATTTCTACTTGTTAATACTATATATATAAAAATATAGAAACATTTAGGTGCATAATTAACATAGGATACATAATTATTAGATGCACTATACATATACGTACATAATACATAAGATTAGAAGAATGCTGGGACAATTCATTGGTGCTGTTAGTTTTAGTGTAAGATCTAGTTTAACGCTGCGTGGTACAGTGCCATGCTACAGGATAATATGCGCGGAGCCATGGATTCAGTTATATACATACTAAAACACGCATACACAATTATTAGGCCCGCAGTAATCATTGGATTTATAAGCATTATATACATGGTACATATACAGACGATACATAATATATAAACAAATATATAATATATATAATAATAATGCTATAGAAGTTAGTTAAGGCAATGGATTTTTTAGAATTAAGACTTTAGATTAACACTATGCGGTAAAGTGTCATGTTGCGTGATGTTATATTCGGATGCATGATTACATCATCATACATACGAGGATATATATACATAGTATTAGGCAAATAGTAATCATAGTCCTTCAGGGACAAAATCCCTTTGGACTAAAAATAAGCTTCTAAGGGGAAAATAAATTAGGTTATGTATGCTATACTTCTGGCCGCACAAACGGTATAGTGGTCAGTGACTCTGACTACCGTACCAAAGAGCCGGCTTTCAAATCCCACTGAACCCATCGATGAGAACTCATGGATGTTGTAAATGTCTAGTGTCTTTTGCGGCATGAAAGCACTTTAGATATATGGTGAAAGGAATGTCCTAACGTGTCGATTGGTGGTAGGGAAAGAGGGATGGGAGACCTTTGGACCCCTGCTCTACCTCAAAGCCGGGGCGAGCTGGGCAAAATCGTACTGGGTACCCAGTGCTTTTGTCAATGACAGGCGTAATTTTGTACCCTGTGCAGCGATGAATTTCGTGGACTTGTTGTGATGTCAGGCAAACGAGATTAGTCACAACAACAATAACAAAAGTTATTTCTGAGCATTTTAAACGAAATTTATATCTTTCCGGGTATATTATTATCCCTTATATTATACGCATATGAAGAATATTTCATGCAAATAAAAAAAAATTATTTCGATCTGCATCATCATGGCAAGGTTTTAGTTCCAAATGTTCATAATTACCGATAGCTTTCTTTCATTTATATAATAAGAAATACACTGCTAATTACAAAATAAATAATTAAAAACTAACATGCAATTAATTTGCATGTAGTAAATGGAACACATTAAAGATTTCTATTACCTTTTATCATTAAAAATATTCATAATGATAAAACTTTCGAGCAAATTTATTGCACTGAATCTTTGACTTATACCATATGCCCTCACTATGCGTCCAGCAAAGCCAAGCTGGTCGCGGTTATAATTACTAATGGCAGGACGTGATTTAGAAACGGGAAAAACTCAAACAAAAAGAGAACTTCAAAATTGGACGACATAAATTAAAAGTTGACAGGCGTTAAAAAATGGTAATTACCTTGTTATAATGGATGGGGATGTTTATCTTGTGGCAGAGGAGGCTAACTAAAGCAAATAACTTGATTCTTTATTGGTAACGGGGAAGATTTTGAGGGCTGGGTGTTTAAATATGATTTCTGTGTAAAATATCCATTAAAATTTTAAGATAGTAAATGAAATTCGGGCTTTTGGTATTTATTGAACCGCTATCCGTACTGTTCCCGTGGAACAAACATAACAAAAGTTCGATTGGTATTTCAGTGTAAATGGCCAACTGCTGAGAAAGGCGTGGACGTAGTGAAGACTTCAGATGATCTTTTTTCTTATTTTTTAGGAGTTTTCTCAATGAAATTTTATACCTTATTTATTTTCATCAGTTTCTTGAAGTCATAAGGAATAACTGAAGGTTTATTCTTTTGATAAACCAAATCAAATCAGGGTACAAATTTAGGAGAAATATTTTTAGTACGGGTGGAATATCTGAAGGTGCTCGAAACTTCTAAATATTTTTTTTATGAGATTCAATATATTAAATTTCTCCCTCTTTTGTCATTGAAATACTATGCCAAAAACATAAGCCATTAAACCCGTTTTAATGTAAAATGTTTGAAAGATTTATTTCACTGACATCTAAGCCATTTTAAAATATATATTAAGTGGTCTCAAATTTCAATAGATGTGTGTGATCGGTACTACCTCATTGTGGTTCTCATTGAGTCCTCACCTCATTAAGTCCATAATCTTCTGGAGAGAATTTAGAGTTCTGTATTCAGGGTTTATCTGTATTGAGTCTCGAAATAGAGTATATTTCGAGTATTGAGTCTCGTATAGCACATGTTTGAATATAAAATGATTTTGAAAAAGATAAAAATATGAGCTATTAATTAAATATCTTTATCAAATTTACATTAAGAAAAGGAAATTCAAGTGTCAAGAGATTTATTATGCACTTCATTTACTAAAGTTCATTTTTATCTTCTTAATTAATATTATTATGAGCACTATATTCTTCAATTTACTGTTAAAGGACACGGATTTAAAATTTACTTTAATTAAAAATATTTGATGTAAAGTGAAATATTTTTCCCCTTCTAAATTTGCATTCTTAAATTTACTGCTTATCAGATGTTGATTTCAAATTTTTCTTTAATTAAAATCTTTTAATATAAATTGAAAATTTTTTCTTCTTCTTACTATTATTTTATGGGAAGAACTACAGAGATTTGGCATTCGAAATATTCTAGAGCCTTAAAATGATTCAGATTTAAATTCATCGCAATTCAAATTTTTAGCTAGGAGAATATTTAATTGAACATAATGCAATTCTTTTTTAATTACATTCAGAAAGAGTCTAAGCCATTGTATCATAGTCCTCTTAATTTTTTATCTGTAACTTTATCATCTATATCCATCTGAACGTATGAGCGATAAATGAAAAATGAAACGCATTTGAAATCAGAGTAACTGAACTTTGACAGTTAATTAATCTAGTAAGGAAATTTAACGAGAAAGTACACCGAGCGAAGTGTATTGGATATTGAAAAACAGGTAAGAGAGTTCATGCTGCTACATAGAAATTCATTATATTCAATAGTACACGTAGTTAGTTCTATATTGCGTATTTCGAGAAGGTTAATTCACGTATTGGTCAAAGAAGACATAGACATAAAATAAAAGAAAATGCGTTTAGACACAAAAATACAAATGAAATATAAAAGTATAAATATGTTGAAATGTAGCATGGAGTCCAACTAAATTTTCTATAGCAAAATATCACCTTGTACCAAAAGAAAGAGCCATGTGCATTCTAAAAGCAAATTGGAAAAGTTGGCTATTAAAAGAGCCAAGGGAAATAATCAGAAGCAAACTGCTGAATTTTAGGACGTCCATGAACTAATGGAAGAGGCTTTCAAGCTGCTACCATCTACTTATTAAATGAAAAAATTTGGTGTAGAGAAATGCATCAAACAACATGTTTTTGTTAGTCTAAAGAGGCATCAACTCAGAAGGACTATTAGTTCTCTAAACGGTATTTTAAGTCAAATCACTTTTCAAACTGTTGCATCCAAATATTATCGCCCTGTATTACACTCAAAGAAATTAAATAATGAAGAATCTGTATGAATGTATGGATGTTTCTCGCATTGTGACAAAACGCCGATACCTAGAGCCATCCAATTTTGAATAATGTAATCCTTCATCCAAATATGGGCACCAGGAAGTCCGAATTTTAAATTTCGAATTTGTTTTATTATCGATTTCATATTTTGTAAAACTTTACCAAAGATTTTGATTAAAAAAGTCAACTATTTCAAAGTGAGCAGTGGCAATATTGTACGGAATAAAACATTTTTATCTCCAGCGTTTGAGACTGTCTATAGGAAATTCTAAAGATATGCAGTTTTTAAATATTTTTAGCCCAAATGTTTTCAAAACAGGTATGTGTATGTAAATACCCCCCTTTTGGGCGTAATATAGAATCTGAAAGCTTTCAGAATTTCGTTTTTTAGATATTTTATTCATAGTTTAAAATTGTAGCGTCTTACCGGAACATCGACGATAAAGTTTGCAGTATATTTAACTCAAAAATTAACTATTTAAAGAAACATAATAATGAATGCAGTTAAAAGGCAGAAGATGTTTAAGACTACATTTAAATAACTTATGAGGTATTTTATGTTTTAAAAATCTACTTTGAGAAAATGCGAATTATGGCATGTAAATTACGAATGTTTGTATATATTTAGGATAATAGCTGATTTAAATTACTATGCGGTTAGCATACAAATTATTCTTTTTGCATTAAATATAATATACACGTAAAACTGTACGTCTCAAATTAAATTTCGTTTAACATCATGCATTTGAGAATTTGAGCTTCGTTTTAAGAAAAAAAAAAAAAAAAAAAAAAAAAAAAAAAAAAAAAAAAACTGAAAGCTTTCAGATTTTGTAGTGCGCCTAAAAAGTTGTTTTTAAAGTTTTTTTATTAAATATCATATTATTTGCACTTAAAACATAAAATTCAATTTAACAGCAATATCACAAAATAATTTAAGAAGAGGATATCTTTAGAATTTCCCATACACAGTCTCGCGCGCTGGAGATTATTTTTTCCCCTTAGTGCTGCCATTGCTCACTTTAAAATCGTTGAGTTTGTTACTAAAAAATTCGTTACAAAATGTGTGTTACAAAAAGTGTTACAAAATGGGAAATAGACAATGAAACAATTTCCAAATTCGGGCTTCCAGATGCCTATATTCGAGTGGAAGCACTACGTTATTTAAAATTTGATATCTCTATATATCGTTGATTTTTTTCTCAATGCGAGAAACATACACACATTCATGCATATTTTTCATTATTTAATTTCTTTAAATATAATGCAGGGCTCTAATATTTGGTGGTAACAATTTGAAAAGCGAAACGTCGTTCATACTGAACAAACCCAAAAGGCCAAAACTAAATTAATAGCCCTTTTGGCTAATAATATCTTTAAAATCATTAAATGGATGTATTATGTAAAATATCGTATTTTTTGTGACAGATAATTGATCATTTATATGTTTATATATTCCGCAAATTGAAGAATTTCTGTATAGAAGATTTTAATAACAGAAATTCCATTTTGATTTCTTTATTCACAGTAAATTTTTGATAAATTTTTTAGGTCTTTGCTATTTGCGACTGTATAAAATTAGTACAATATTTAAATAATTATTCATGATGAAATCCGAAAAATAAAATTACTAACTTTGGAAGTGTTGTATTGTGACGTATCTACCGTGTCTAACAGTAATATAAGAAGAAACCCACGAAACTGATCGTGGCAAGGAGAGCAAGTCTGCTACTGTCGTTGGCAAGAGCCTTCAGCACCAAACAGATGTCAGTTCCGCCCCTGAATTTTGAATTTTCCCCTTCCACCAACCTCTCGAGAGGACTTTCGGCTCGTCGCATATTTAGAGTGCCTCTACGCCGCGCAGACACTATACATTTACAAACATCTATGACTTTTTCGGGATTCGAACGCGGACCCTTCGGTATCGCAGTAGGCGTTCGTAACCATAATACCGTCTGGACAGCCCTGACTTTGGATGTTTTACCATGAATTAGGCATCAATTTAAAACGAGTTACAAAATAGAAATGCAGGTTTAAAATTAGGTTCCAGTTAATAGTCCATAAAACCATATTTAATTATTCTCAAAATTAGAATAAAATTTAGAAAAGAATTATGACAGAAAAAAAAATATTTGGAAAAGCAAACTGAGGGGTGAGTTCTATTAAAAAATACAAGAGAACTGTGAAATAAATTTTAAGTTCTGAAATTTTAATTGCGTACAAATAAATGATTAATTATTGATGCGAACTAATTTACAATGTCATTTAAATTAAATATCTTTATCAAATTTACATTAAGAAAAGGAAATTTTGAAATTTTGAAAATTGAAAATTCTGAGAGCATACGTAAATTAAGTGCAAGTATCTGAAGCCATGAAAAAATATAATATTCCAAAAAATTAATCCTAAAATGTTTTTAAAAAATTTCTAAGACTAAATTAATTTGCATCAGTGAGTAATTGTTGAGCAGGTAGGAGACAGATCTTATCAAAGGGAAGTTGCCTCCAACCCTAACTCTTTAATTATTCAATTCGTGTTTCGTCATCCATATAGAGTATAGCAATATGCAAAACCAAAAGTAAAACAAATGTAGTGAATTACTAAAAAAAATTTTAAACAAAAAGAATTCTGAGAAATTTAGAAAGCAAACTGACTAAGAATAAAAAAAATAATTAAATGTAAGTTTCCAATGTAAAAAGAGTAGAAAACCAAAGTAGTTTAGAAACCTTTGCTTATTTGAAAACTTCACCGACACAAATTATGCAGGTAAATCAAAAATAAACTATATACAATCCATAAAAATACTTAAATAATACTAAAAAGGCAAGTAAATAGTAAGTTTTAATTTAACTTACCTTCTATAATTTGTATTTCGGAGAGTGGAATTGCATTTGCTGAACTGAGTAGTATGTTTCTGCTAACTATATATTCGACTTTCTGTAAAGAATAAAATAACTCAGCTTTACTTCAATAAAGTCTCTTTCATTATCAAAATATTTTCATAAATAAATGATTTCTCTTAAAATTATGTGTAGTTAAAACAGATAAAGTTTGTATTTACTATTATTGAAAGAAGATAATTCAATTAATGAACGTATAATGCATGACTAATTCATAATGTATGACTCTTAGGGTATGAAATTGGAAAACAAATGAAAATTAAATTAAATTTTAATAAATTACAATTTCATACAATTTTTGATAATTTCATAAATGTAGTTAAACTGCACGTTTAAGAACTTATCATTAATTAGTTTCAAATTAAGATGGAGTTTTAAGCTTTCTAATTAGTAATTGCATTAAATTAATTAGTAATTTAATTAGTAATTTTAATAAATTACAATTTCATACAATTTTTGATAATTTCATAAATGTAGTTAAACTGCACGTTTAAGAACTTATCATTAATTAGTTTCAAATTAAGATGGAGTTTTAAGCTTTCTAATTAGTAATTGCATTAAATTAATTAGTAATTTAATTAGTAATTGCATTAAAAGTTACATCTTTTAATCGGTATACAATATTGCAAAACTAATTACTCCAATTTTAATCATTTCACTTCATTAAATCTGAATTCATCTAAGTTTTCATGCTGTTTATCAACAAAGTACACTCTCTTAAGAATTAAGATTCACTTATGTGCTCAACAGCTTGTATTTGCCGTTGGCAATTCCAACAGAAGTGATTTCTTCTGGGTCACGTCACAAAACGACGCAATAAAAAGGAAAAAATGCCAAGAGAAAAAAAAGGCACAATTTGTACCCTTAACTTTTTACCCCTTGACAAATTACTCCAACCGAATATTCCCCCCGCTTATCTTTATCAGCACCCCCTCCCTCCACTCACCCTTCCTTCCAGTCTACCTTCCCAGAAGCAAGGATGCCCGTCTTCTGGAATGCACATTTTTATGGACATGCCAAAAATCTGTGCTGCTATTACCCGACATTAGAAAAGAACAACTTGAAGGAACGTACCCATAGAAACTGGCTTTGTGCCTAGAAACGTATGCGTGAAGGTAGAGGGTGGTAGTGAGGAGGAGGTGCACAGGAAAAAAAAAAGCAAGCAAGCAATTTCTGGGATTGCAACCGTTCTAGATGGTCTGTAGCCCCGCATGGTCCAAATCTAAGTTTCCCTAGGGTACGCTGGAAGAGAGAAGCCGCCTCTAGTGTAATAACATGTGTAAGGTTATTGTTATAGAAGACGAAGTGTTATTTATCTTTGCTTCTTGCACGGAATGTGATGTGTATATGTGTGAGTGGAAGTCTCTCCTTTTTTTTTATACTTCTTTTTATTCCTCTCCTTTCTAGAGTGTTTCTACGTGAATGGGACGTTTGACGTTGTGATGCTTTTTGCGGCATGAGAATAATGGTGCTGTTTTGAGACATTGCTGAGGCATTATTTCTGAAGATTTTGCCTTTTCTGGTTTCTTTAATTGTATCAATGGCTGGCGCTAGAAAATTGGATCATTTAGAAAAGGGAATGGCTAATTGCGAAGAAAGGGTAAAAAGGTAAAAAAAAACTTTTAAAACGTGCAAGAAATGAAGGAAAAGATTCTAAAGTCATAGTTGTTGCTATATAAAATGGTAGCAGAGCATCAAGAATAGAGAATTTAAAAATTTGAATTAGCAGCTTGATTCCTCTTTAATAAAATGTTCTAGCATTTTCTTACCCCCACCAGCGGCCTAGTTGGTAAGTCCACTAAATACTTGTAGTTCGACTCGGGTTCGAACCCAAAGCTGGCTGTATGGTTTGGATTTTGTGGCTTTATTAATGTGTAACTTAAGTATGAACAAGTTTCTCATATAAAGTCCTCCACGAAGACATCTCTCCCATCAGGCAGATAACTTTTGTTTGCCATGTTCAAGTAAACAACTTGGCTTTTCTACTGAAATTTACAATATGTTTATGAAATACAGGAGAAGGAGACTTAAGGGGCAAAAGTAAAATTGTCTGCTTCAAATTAGTATTTTTAATAGAATGTTAAATTTATCTGCAGATTTTTAAAGACAAATGAATGTTTAAAAAAGCCAAAAACTCCAAAATAGTTCGGAAAAATATGCGTAGATAAGAACTTAAGACCATTAAATCTGCACTTAAATTTTCAAAATTTTTTATTAGATAAAAATTGTGAAGTATAAATGCAATTTTTGTTATTTTAGAGATTACTAGCGACCTTATCCGGCTTCGCACGGGTATAAAATATATAGCCTATGTCACTCACTGAAAAAATGATTAATTAAATTAAAAATACTTAAAAATAATTTGCTATTCGTGCGACTAAAAACAAAAGATAATCAACAATCATCAACAACAAAAGATACGTATTCTATTAAGTTCTTTTTCTGAACTTACATACCTCACCTTAAATTACGATTTTTGAAAATAATTTCCCTAACATTAAATTGATTTAACTCTAAATTGTAACCAAGATCTCAATAGAAAATTCCAATCCATAAATTATGGTTTTATTTAATCTAATCTTATCTAACATTATGTACTTATAATAACTATAAGTACGATTTAAAAATTAACCTTAGAATAGAATATCATTTATATTTTAAAACTACTATCATACAATTATTTATCGCAACTTACTTATAATTACTGATACGTTGTCGCGCTGGTTTTTATTAGTCCAAAGGGATTTGAATCCCGATGGACTATTAGTCGGTTAATTATTATTATTAACCGACTAATAGTCCATCGGCTATTAGTATTAGATAATACTAATAGTCCATACTAATAGTCGATGGACTATTAGTATTTTGCGTCGGACTCATAAATGTGGGTTCACTTTTCAAACTGTTGCCACAAAATGTTAGAGTCCTGCATTATATTTGAAGAAATTAAATAATGAAAAATCTGCATAAATGTATGTATATTTCTCGTATTGTGATAAAACAACGGTACATAGAGTCATCGAATTTTGAATAACGTAATCCTCCAACGAATATGAGCATGTGGAAGACCAAATTTGAAATTTGAAATTTGTTTTATGATCGATTTCCTATTTTTTAAAACTTTGACGAATTTTTGATTAACAAACTCAAGGATTTCAAAGCGAGCAATGGCAACGTTGTGCAGAAAAAACATTTTTATCTCCAGCGCGTGAGTCTCTGTATCGGAAATTCTAAAGATATGCTCGTTTTAAAACTATTTTGCGATATTGCTGTTGCACTGGATCTTATGGTTTAAGTGCGAGGAACATGATATTTAATAAAGAAAGGTAACACACAAAATGTTAAAAAACGCCCCTTTGGATGTAATTTAAAATCTGAAACATTTCAGATTTTTTTTTTCTAAGTATATTGTTATTTTCCTCGCTAGAGAGCTCCGATAATAAACGCGTCCGATCGCTGCTAAATTGAAAGTGCTATAGGAAGAACCGCGGCCTCCAACGCGCTATTTATAGGCACGCTCCCGCCGCCCCGGCCGGCCGGTACCGCCGCAAACGCTACGTCCCGCAATTTTTAAATCTGTAGACGTTTTCAATGTGTACAATACTTAGTACATTATTTTGATAAATCTCGTAGGGTTCAGCCTGCGTTTGCAATGTAAGTGGAAAAAATGTAATTATTTACGACATCACATTAGAAACCTCAAAAATAACAGTATTTCTCCACTATTTAATGGGTGTTATTATACATATAAACCTTCCTCTTCAATCACTCTATCTATTAAAAAAAAACCGCATCAAAATAAGTTGCTTAGTTTTAAAGATTTAAGCATACATAGGGATATAGGGACAGAGAAAGCGACTTTGTTTAATACTATGTAGTGATTATAAATTTATCTTATGAACACAGTATTCATAAATATCGCGTGGAACATATTAATCAGTTCATCAAAAATAAGCAGTTTAATAGCATTTTCATTATGTTTACAATAACATTGAAAAGTTTTAGCTTACGCTAAGAAATAAATTTTTTATCATGGTCTGTCTTTTCGGTTCTAGTTACCAACTCGACTCGAAAAGTATGAAAATGTTACCATTTTAAGAAGCAGGTTAAGAGATTTTTCTGAGGAAGATGTCTGCTGCGCTACAGCAGATGGTCTAGCAATTTTTCTGCTAACAGTTACTAAACTAGCATCATGAAAGTTACAAGCAGGTGTTTAAAACAAGTGTCTGGACGAAACATTCAAGATTATTTTAGTTGATAAATTTGGTGAGAGTTTAAGTTTTAACTCGTTTAGTGTATAGTTCTGCAAATTATTTAGGCTTTTATCGTGGCTAATTCGTTATTATCAAGCGCAGTAGAGTTTTTGTTATAATTTTCCTCGGTTTCGTAACTGCAAGTAGTGGTCTTCAATTAATGTCAAGTAGTGGTCTTCAATTAATGTCTTATTAATTATCTATTATGTTCTTTTAAAATTTATTGGTTATTAGTTTATAGTGACGAGTATATGTCCATAAATGTAAGTTAGCTCCAACATTCAACTAAGCATTGAGGTTAGTTTAAAACCTTGGTGCAATGGTTGTTAAAATTTTCAAAGAATATCTAAAGCTTACTAATACAGGAAAGGCTAGGTGTTGCTAATCTAGGCAATTTATGTGTTACTCAAATCACAAAAATGACGATATTGAACTATTGTTGAATTGCTAGCCAATCTGCTAATCTGTAACAACATTTCATCCTTCAGACTTCCAGAAGTGTAAAAGAAACAAAACAGACGTAATTTTCAATAATTATTCTTCGTATTTCTTTCAGTAATCGAAAAGAATACTAATATGCATATCTTTTCTAATGCAATACAGTCTTTGTCTAACATTTATCTGCTTGATTTCAATGAGTTGACCAAAATGATATAGATTTTTAATTAAATTAATCGATATTTCTATTTTATTATTGCTGTATCTTATTCAGTCACATTAGTACAGTCTTGATGTTAGGTAAAAACCGATATTTAGTTTCTTTAAGCAATACTGTACTTCCACTTTTCTTTTACATCATTCGTTCTGAAAACATTTAATGCATAACTTTGTTTTGTTTTTGTAAAAGACTTATGCTTCCAAACGATATATATAAAGTGTTTAATAAAAGCGGCTGCAGATTTTTATCACTTTACGAAATTAATAATAATCTTGGACTTCTATTTATAAAGTTTCCTGAATTAAGGTACAGAATTTCGTAAACGCAGTTTTAACATTGTGGTAGAAAATTAGAAAAATTCTGCAAAAATATAAAGAAATTTTTTATAAAGTTTCCATAGAATAAAAAATTTCAATAAAAATTAGTATGATATCATCGATCAGAAATCGAGTTCCGTAATTTTAAGTGCAAAATTCACAAAAGTACTCAAGAAACTATTTACTGACTTCGGCCATTTTCTTTGCCTGTTACCGAAGAAATTTAAGAATTGAGCAAATCTATGTGATTAGCACATTCAGCCACCAACGATGTAATTTACGGTTCGACCCTTTGAGAGGACAGAGCTAATTTTTCACATTGCTTGCTTTAGAAAACCTAATAAATCTCTACAATTGTCGTAGTTACACTAAACGAATGATCATAATTTATGTCGCTCCGAACGTTTTTCCGGAAGTTAGTGGAAGAAGTAAACGGATGCGAAGCATTTGGATTTAAATTCCCGGGATGTTTATTGTCAAGCTTAGGATGAAACTTGTTTTAATTTCTTATTCTTTCCTAAATTAAATAATACAATATCCCTTTTTTCTGTAAATGCGGCTATTATAACCTATGCACAGAGAGATAACTGAGACATATATATGTACGTGATTATTTTTAAACTTTTAAGACATTTGGAGAGGATCCTTTAATATTATTTAGTTAAAAGAAAACAGAAAATATGTTACTTGAAAGGTTTATACATTTTGAGGTTTTTCTTAGTAGTGTATGATAGCGTTTGGCTGGAAACAAGCAAATGTTGGAAGAGTTGCATTACTATGAAAACTAATCCACAAATTATTCAACCAATGCATTTTTCTCATGATACAAAGTGTACAGAAGTGAGTAAATCATTAAGGATACAAAGAGTATTTGGATTCTTGGATCAGTTGTATCTTGAAAAAAGTAAGAGTTAACAATGCGTCATTTTTTAGTCATTCGAATCTTTCGAATCCGAATTTAAAAATCATTAGACGTTTTAAGCTATAGAATAGTAGAAATTAGTTTTACGACTTCTAGTAGAATAGAAATTAGTTTTATGACTTCTAGTACAATTTATCTGAAGTGCTTCTATTGAATGTTTTTGATTTTTACTCTATTTCATGGAAACAGTTTAGCGTTTCGCGTTTAGTGTTCACCTGTGTTAACTGTTGTAAGGATCTTAAGCTACATTTAATTTAGAAAGATTCGAGAAAACTTTAAAAAGTTTTAACTTTTAGTGAAATACTTAGATGAGATTATTATTATTATGCTAAGAAAATAAATTCTAAGATTCAAGAGCTTTAATTATGCACCTCTTTTAAGACATTTAATTTTTTCTTCTTAATAAATACAGGTGCATTTTTAAAAACTGTGTTCTTAAAATCGTTTTGCATTACACGTAAGTTTCAAACTTTGCTTTAATTAATAAACTTTAATATTAAGTAAAACTGCTTTCTTTTACTTTCATTCTTATTGTTTTTCTTATATGAAGGATTCGAGAACTTTTTATAATTCGAATTTAAGTGAATTTAGAAATCGTCCCACCCCTACCTTTTAATTTTCTTTCTAAAATCATTTTCAAGAAGAAAACTGTAAGATTTAAAACTAGAACGTAAGATGAAACATTTAAAATAATGCATATGATTATTTTTGCGCATTATTACGATTATTTTAATTTCTCTATTCATATCTTTTAATTCAAAATTAAAATGCTGATTATACTCTAGAATAACTAATTCTCATAGGAGACTAATAAATTTTCTGTTTTAATGCAAGTAATCCCGAAGTAGTTACAGAAAGTTCGGGCTTAAATAAGATGATTAAAATAATAAAGGAAAGGCTGATAAACAGAAAATATTCAGCGCATGGTAAATGAATTTTTTTTCAAGACAAAATTTTATGCCGCAAAATTTTACCCTTCTTGTGTTAAAACGGACATAAAATTATGAAGTTGAACTACACGAACGAGCTTCATATTATTCCGCGCTTTTCTAGCTTTCGTGTACTCCATAAATGTAGTCTACCTTTCATATTGCGTTAATTTTTCTTAGAGCGCGGAGAATTTTATAATGTCTTTAGGTGCACAACCTTTATGTTAAAGTGAAATTATGTGTTATATTGATGCTTGCAATAAACCTTAATGATAGGTCGGAAAAGATTACTAGATACTACGTAAATATATTAGATTGTCTATACCAGTTATCTTGACACATTGTCAACTCATAGAACTTTTAGAATCATAAGAGGCTTTTGGGGAAAAATATCCCACCTTTATAAAAAATATGTCTTAACATATAAAGTAAATCAATATATTATGGATACTGTATATACATAGAGTTAAAACCCTCCGAGCGTTACGGGTTTAGCCCTGAAATTTCGAAATTCCTCAAAATGTCATGAATAAGTTTTATTTTCTTGATTTTAATTAAAAGACTACTCTCTCACTTTGTACCTTGATTCCTTTTCTTTCAATACACATCCGAATCGAAATCGGATACATTAAAAGCTAGCAGAAATTTTCATGTGTAATGAATAAAGAAGTCAGCCCTCTATACGGAATTTTCCAGCCGTAATGCTGAGAGGGAGAAAACTATTGCATATTTTATTAAAATATATTAACATAAAATTAATGTCATTTTCTCATTGATAGCATTAAATTGCGCTCCAGATGTCACCTAACGCTGAATTATATTTAGTGATGTCCTTGCATTTATTTATATAATATTGTTACGAAATGTCCAGCTGCGGTAAGACAGCTTTCCCACAAAGCAGGTTTAGGGTTGCTAGTAAAGGGCAAGGGAAGTGAGGTTTGCCAGATTTGACGCGAAATCGCCCGTTCGGCGACAAAATTGGCGGTATGCCATAGCCGGATGGAGAACATTCTAGAACAAAACCAGAATGTTCTCGAAGGCAAACCAAAAGCTATATAAATCCTGCCTGTACACGGAGTAGTAGTCTATCCAATTAATCGTCAGTCTAGTGTCAAGTTGGTCGTCGAGTGCATCGAGAGAGTCTCTTAGTGTATCGCGTGTTAGTGCATCGTCGAGTCTATCGTGAGTGTGACGTCGAGTGCATCACGAATCGTAGCGGGGAGAGTCTCGAGAGTACGCTGAGTTCCGAGAACAACCGAAACCGAATCAGTGGGCTGTAGTGCTTTGCCGTGAAGCTTCTTAACAGTTTTAGCCTGGTAGTGGGAAGGCTGTATTGCTGGTGGTTTCAGCGTGTTTTTCATAGTTTTTCGATGATTCTAAACGTGTTTTTGGCGTTGTCTTGAGTAATACTGGTTACTAAATTGTGTTTTCACTCTCCATCAAGTGTTGTCGTTAATCACTCAAAATCCGCGAAACGCAACAATATTTTTCTTATATGGTCTAGCTCTATTGATGTTATCTGCAGTCGCATTAAATACTTTGTGTTTAATTTGTTTGTATACTTTGGTCTTGTTCCTACGTACACTGAGAAAAAGTTTTCCCTTAAATACGTTGTTATCAATGGCAGTATTAAATTGTTTATAGTTGTGTGAGAAACGTCTAGGTATTCTGCATGAATCTACAGTCAAAAATTTAGGACTGCTCCTGCTAGAATTCAGATGTTAACTCCGAAACTGTTGGTGTATCGATACTACTGGCAATCTATAAAACGCTGGTCGTCTATAGAATACCTAGGCATTTTATAGAATTCTTGACGTTTCTAGGCAAAGTATGAAATACGAATATTATTTACATACTTTCCCTAGGCATTGCATATAATATCTATTCGTTCTGTAGAAGGGCAAATGCTATTTAGGCGAAATATTAAAAAAAAGATCATCATAAAGCATAAAGACGTGCATTCCTCAAAAATAAAATATTTTAAAAATAAAAAATATAATGAAAGAGTGCCATTAAAAAAACTTTCATTCAAAATACATGAAAAAAACGAAAGTTGTACCAAACAAAATTTATGCCTTCCTCATTAATGGAAACAATGAATGAAGATGTATCAAATGTATAACGTTATGGAATAAACGGCAAGTTCTCGGCATTCTATAAAATGCCATTTTCCGTTAGAAAACTGTGTAGTTTCCCAAAGCCTGCACGTCTTCTCTTTGACATATGATGATCCCATGTTTTAAAACGAATCCGTAACTGAATGTATCTTTCTATTTTTTAGTTAATAATTCCTAGTGAATTAAAGCGAGTGAATTATAAATTTTTATTCTGACTGGCAAAAGTCGGGGTTTCGTGGAACACAGTGTGAGGATTCCTGATCCACAGTGAAGAATGTTACAAACATTGAGATGAAGGAATGCCAATTCTGGCATTTCAAGCAAAACTCAAAAGGGAACATAATCTAATGACATGATTATAAGTTTTTAAAGTTTATTCTATCTGGGAATATTTGTTTGGGGATGTGAATAAAACTGCAATTTGTGACGCTTTACAGTTTTTAAACTTGGTAATCATATTGCGCGTTTTTTCTGGTTATTACTAATGCAATTAATTCCTGAAAAGCAAAAACTATATCAATTATCTTTAGAATTACATTGAGATGCTTCTATTTTGAATAGAACAATAACATAAGGATTGAATTTTCCAACTATTCAGTATTCCTTTTCTGCAATAATACAGAAAAGGTAACTAAAATTAATTATTGCAAAGTAATTTTTTTTCATCTTGTTTCGAAAAATGTAATAAAATATGTGTATCCATGAGAAGTTTCGCTGAAGAAGCAACCAATCAGTGCTTTCGAAAGTTTAATTCAGAATTTCTTGAAGAATAGTACGAGAGCACATAGTGTGTCTAAACGTATTTAAAACTTTTTGAAGCTGAATTATGAAATAAAAATTTTTTTATTGTATTCTGAGGTCGTAGAAAGTTAAAAAAATCAAAAATTCGTGAGGCCATATATTAAATGCTAATTGATGCTAACTGCTAAACGCTTATCTGCTCTTTCTATCAAATTTGCAGAAACGTTTCCTTAGTTTTCTTAGTTAGACTTCATCGAAAATGATTCAAGCTGTGTGACTGTTTTTCCTGAACACCACATATTATAATTAATGACTTACCTCCACTAAATGACACGAGGGGAAAAAATTGTTCAAAGGCAGGAATAATATTAAACTTTATCTAAAGAGAGGTTTTTAACTCGTTTCTTGTCTCGAACAGCTGCTGATGTCAAAGAGATTGCATCAACTGCACAACAACGTCAAAACTTCGGGCATCATATTCTTAAATTAACCAATCAGTGGCCGACGTCGGCAGAAGGCTTTCACAGCCTCTGGAGTGCCCTGCCGTCGAAAGTTTAAAAAGCTTTTTATCAAGAAATTTTTGAGTTACTTTAAACGCACGGAAAATTTAATTTTTGTTAATACTTTCTTGGAGTTGCGGCGAGGTTCTGTGTTTCATTCTTCGGGCACTAAAAGCTTGGTATTCTTCAGGGACTAAGCCCAAAAAAAAACTACGCTTCGCTGAAAAGTGACAAAAGTCAAGAATCCAAAGAGGTTAAGATTTAGGTTTATCATAAGAAAGAGTCAAATGTTTAATCTGTTAAATCTTAACGCATTAAACATAAATATGTGTATTGCAAGGCTGAATAGGGACTTAAATTTTTTTTAAAGAGTTAGAACAAACTAATTCATAATATCAAAGGCTGGTTATTGAAAATTAGTTCTCGGTGATGATATCATTTACCAGGCTATGCAAAACTGTACATGTTTCGGAAGACTAAATGTTGAAGTGTCATGAATGGGTGTTTCCTTTTCCTGGAGGAGTTTTTGCCTTCCCAAGAAATCCCCGAAATTTGCCAGAAAATTTTACTTTTTCCCTGTATGCCGTAATATATTTCCCATGCAGCCCTCGTGGGAAGCCGCGAGGGTTGTGCTATTCTAGATAGGTGCGAGTACCGGACGACACCCCATTTGTCATATAAAGCCGTCCGGGTGTCTGGGCCCTGCATTTACCTGTCACCTGTATGCCGTAAATGGTTGTGAAATTAACAAACTCGATCGATTAATCTGTGTATTTAAAATTCAAGTAGTTTATAGAAAAAATAAAATACATAATAAATAAATACATAAATAAATAATAAAAAACACTGGACTTTTTCTTATACAAGCGAAATAACATCGATTACGTTTTATGTAAAATTTCTTTTCTAGTAGGGAACTCTTTTCCGTCAATTACAGCACTTGAAATAAAGAATGGAATTTTTACATACTTTGTTAATATTTAGGATCAGTATTTCTGACGTTTTTAGTAATATTTAGACTGTAAAAGAGAAGCTGCTGAATACGCTAAAAATACTAAAAGTTATACCTGTATGCGCGATGAATAATTGCAAGATTTTTATAAGCCAAATATATTATAATAACATATATGTTTGTGATAATATAATATATATGCTTGTGATAATGTAATTTATATATTTATGATAATGGAATAGAAAAGAATCTTGAATAAAATTTACAAGAAATTAAATTGTTAGTTGTAATATGTGTCTCTGTTTATTTGAGTTTTATAATATCTGAGACTATACTTGTCTAAGTCTAACAGTCTTGTCTGAGTCTATCTCTTCTAGCCAATTAATAACTGGGAATAGTTAGAAAATCGAGTTTTATGAATACTATTATCACGATGAAACATCAAGTAATGATTGTTTGGTAATGAAAACGTGCCAAGGCAATTTTGCAGAATTTAAGCATCTTTGCCTGGTGTCTAAAATCTGATACACGATTTCAAAATTTGTCTTTTGTTGAACAACACATTAAATAGCTTTTAGTCCAAAGGAGCTTTGTCCCTGAAGGACTATTGTTTTCGTTTTACGATTTTGCGTCAGAACACTATAAACGGCGTATCACTTTTCAAATCGTTGCCACCAAATACTATCGCTCTGTATTATATTTGAAGAAATTAAATAATGAAGAAAAATGCATAAATGCATAGATGTTTCTCGCATTGTGATAAAACAATGGTACCTAGAGCTATCCAATTTTGATTGACGTAATCCTACTGCAAATATGGGTATCTGAAAGCCCAAATTTGAAATTTGGAATTTGTTTTATAATCGATTTCATATTTTGTATAACGTTAACGAATTTTTGATTAACAAACTCAACGATTTAAAAGCGAGCAATAGCAACACTCTACGGGGAAGAAAAACCTCTTTATCTCCAGCGCGCGAAACTGTTTATCGGAAATTCTAAAGATCTGCGCATTTAAAAATTATTTTGCGACACTGCTGTTGAAATGAATTTTATGGTTTAAGTGCAAAGAACACGATATTTAATAAATAAAGGTAGCACACAAAACGCTAAGAAAACGCCTCTTTGGAAGTAATTTAAAATCTGAAACCTTTCAGATTTTTTTATAGTTTTTATTTGGCTTAAGAATTCTAATTACTTGCGCAATTTAATTAGAAATGCAATGTTTTGAGCAATAAGCACAACTGCAGCAAGACGGCGTAGTTTTCCTAAAATGTGTACTAATTTATAAATTGAAATAAAGTCTTGCAAGACGTCTAATTCTTCATTAGTTAAGCTCTTGCCCTTCGGTATTCTCCTTTTTTTCCAGGAATTATTGCACAGGACAGGAGGAAAAGAGGTTCACTAATGAACTATCAGAATTTCATGAATAATTACACAGGTATAACATATAATACTGCCGAATACGTGGTATACCTCAGGAAATAGATCTGAGGGTCTTCTAATCCTCTTCCCCTGCCACCCAAACTTTCGCTAATATCTTAACCTTCGTGCCTTACAAACACTAAATGCCTTCTTCGGGATACGAACCCGGGCCCAAGAATACGACAGCCAATATTGCTAATCATATATCGATCATGGAGGTGCATAATTCCACAACACTGTATCAAAGTTTAAGATGATTTATTGCTCCTGCGAAATGTTTTAACTCCTGGAAGCTAATTAGAAGGAATTCAATTCCTGCTGCTTGTAAAAAGGAGACCGAAGCAGCGAAACTCTCGCAGAGGTGAGCGGAAAATTTCAGCAGAACAGGTTACAGGGTGGTCATAAAAAACTTTCCTGATATGTTCCTTTCCTGATAAAAAAACTGAAAAAAACTTTCCTGATATATCCTGTCCCCCTAGTTCCCTATCCGCCCAACCAATCAAAATGTAATTTCAGATGTTGTTACTTGAAAGTATGCGCTTGAGATTGCGATGATATAAAGAATTTTAGAATAGCAACACACACTGTTTTCCTGGGCAAATTGATCAGCGCATTGAAAAATCGTAAATGGCATTAGAACGATGTACGTATGACGAAAAATGCCGTAGTAAAACCTTTGCAAAGAAGAGCATTATGAAGGACCAGTGACAACATAAGACAGGAGAGGGAAAAAAACTTCCATTGGAATTAGAAGTTTTCAACGTGCCCACCTTCGAAGATGATAACGCATTACATGCAAGTGCTTGTTGGCAACAATGACGAACGTAACATCGCAAGAGAATTCTACATAACTTTACGTTTTATGGCTTTTTTCAATTTTGACAAATCTCGTGGATTTCATGGGTACATCTTAGATTTCAGAAAACCCAAGAACCAGAAATCTATCGACATGAAGTCGGGGGATCGCTGTGGTTCCGGAGTTGCAAAGATATGGGAGATGACTCCTATCTCCAAAGTACTGTTGCAGTACTTGTCAAACACATGTGAACGATATAAATGCTATTTATCTGAATTGAGAGATGCCACAAAACTTGAAATTATACAAATTTTTTTCTCCGATGTTAAGCTTGTCATTGTTGTTAACAATCTTCTGCATACAACGCGTTTTCACGGGGCCCGTTGAAAACTTGTAATGCTAATAGACGCCTTTTTTACTCTCCTCTCTTGAGTTGTCAATAGTCCTTTATAATGCTTTTCTTTACGAATGTTTTCCCCGGCAAGTTTCGCCATATGTTCATCGTTTCACCACTATTTATGGTTTTTTAATGCACTGATTAATTTGTGTAGGGAAAAAATGTGTTGCCGTTCGAAAACTCCAAATGATTTCGCTGTAACCGTAACGGTGACAGCTTTATTGTTTTAAATCATCATAATCTCCAGCGCATGCCTTCAAAAAACAATATCTGAAATTTCATTTCGATTGGTTGAGCTGATAGGCCGCTAGGGGTTCATATATCGGGGAAGTTTTCTTATGACCACCCTTTATTTAAAACTAAGCTTTCGAAGAAAGCGATAGTGATTAATTGAATGTATTAGCTTGTTATATAATAAAGCTCCCAGTGACAAACACTGGCTCTGAAATTCTCATTCCGTCGTAGTCGAGTGGTTTCCACGTATGGTGAACTTTATTCAGTGACAAACACTGGCTCTGAAATTCTCATTCCGTCGTAGTCGAGTGGTTCCACGTATGGTGAACTTTATTCTAAAGTTCTTAATTTCCGCCAGTTAAGAATCTTGCCCTAATAGTTTTACTGTGCTAGAAATTTTGACAACATGTAATGGGTGTTTTTAGTCATGTTTAAGAAGTTGAAGAAAAACTGTTATGTTGGCAAATGGAATGAAGAAAATGATTGAAGGAAATAAAGCCAATCAGCGAGTGAAAGGGAGGATATGTTTTGCCTGCTGCCATTTTACCAACACTGGTATAAAGGTTTAGATATCATAGTAAATGTATGTCCAAGAAGTGTCTTCCTGTAAATGAAGGTGCACAGGCAAAAATTTAGACACATATTTATTTGATGCTGCAAAATCCGATTAAAATAAAGTTATTAAATTGTTGTATTACTTATTACACAGAATCTAGATTATTCTCAAAAAAAAAAATTCTTAAATCTTTCAATACTATTTTCGATTAAAAGAAAAACTCGTTTCTTTCCAAGTAAGTTATTTGTTAACAAACATAGTAGCAATGATGAAATTATATTTGAACGACTGATATGAACCTGAAACAAAATTAAAAAAGAATGGCTACGTAAATATATTTTCTCTGTAAAGTAATAAAGGATCCCGAGCATGCTGAATTCTGTGGTACTTGTGACTGCCATGCTCTACAGTAAATAAAAAAGGTAAAGAATGCCTGTTGCCATCGGAAACCAACAGAGGGCGCGGCAAAAAATACATATCCAGGTCACGAAAATCCCTGTTACACTCCACATAATGAGCTAATGGCGTGTTCGTTTAGTACATAAAATGAAGTAGGGGACAAAAACGTAAAAATATATAGCTTTCCTTTTTTTACCTGCTTTGAACAGAAAAATGCCATTTAAAGGCACTGTATCTAGAGACTTTTCTTCCAGTTTTACCGTTGAAATTGCCAATAAAATACATTTTTAGTATGCTTTTAAAACTGAGATTTAAGAATGAGATAATTTCTTTTCCTCTAGACTTTCTAACTCAAGCCAGTTTACTACTCCATTTTATTGTAATAATAACAGTATTTAATTACCTCTTATTTTGATGTATGAAAATATACTTTCGTGCTCATAAACATGCGCATGTTAACTTTATGCATTTCGTTTTACCTCAAAAATATCTTTGATAACAATAATATAACTTTAACTAATCTTATTAATATCACTTTAAACTATAATAACTGTGTAGGAAATTTAAGAATATAAATTAATGGAGTTTGAGTGCATATCGAAAGGAAAACGACAAATCCTCTCTTTTTTAAAGTAAATATTCTGCACATAAGCTCTGTTTTACTTGCTGTAAATGAAGTGTAACGTAGCGCCCCCTATTGCGTAAAATCTCAGATACAAATAAAAGATTGAAAAAGTGCTAGAAAACTGAAAAAAATTCATCAGTTGAAATGATAAATTTTGAGGAATTTATCATTAATAAATATAAAATGCTTAAACGAAATTCCTTCATTAGTTAAGTTTCTAGATAATACTGACAAAAATAAAACTGTCAATAGTTAAAAAAGTGTAATCAGTCATAAATTTTAATACTAATCGTCCGTTGGTTGTGGTTCAGCTATATAGTCAGATATTCATGGTTGTCCGAGGCGAAACATCCCTGTCGGTGGAGTTGGCGAATTCAGCGAGCCTTTAAACTGCTTGAGGTTCCCAGTAAGCGCCTAGAGCCCCAAAACTGCATATTTATATTCTTCCATGGTTTTCCACTGGGGACGCCTGAAGCCGACATCTGTATATCATGACGTAGTGTTATCAGGCCGGATGGGTGGCCTGGTCTGTCTGACGGCGTGTAAGTGACTTCGTTCTGCTGTCCGGCATTGGAGCCCCTGTTGATGGCAGATGTTTTTACCATCCTTCCAGAACGGGGACGTGGAATGTGAGTTGCTGGGTAATCCTGTCGACTCAGTATTAACTCTTCGGCTTGACTGATAGCTTAGCGGCCTCTTGGATCACCTCTAGGGATTGGGACGTTTAACAGTGGTAAGGCAGCCTAGAGCTTGCCAGGTCTGAGTGCCCCTTCCTCCTAGCACACTGTCTTATTTGATCGAAAGTTATAACCACGGTAGGAGTTCGTCTCTGGCGTTCTCTCCTGTCTTATTTGAACATGAATATACGTGATGCCGATGAGTATGTAAGACGCATTCGAAAAATTACTTAATCTTTATTTTGTGTCGACTGTTGCAGCATTTATCTTTTTTGTGACTGCTTATTGTTATTATTCATTAAGCATCCTGGGGGGGACGGGTCCGAGCGTCTCCCTCTACCTCTACCACAAACCTTTCGAGAGGACTTTCGCCGCGCATATTTAGAGTTCCTCCATGCCACACGGACATTATACATTTACAAACATCCAAGCCTTCTTCGAGATTCAAACCCGGGCTCTTCGGCATCGCAGTCAGCAACGTTAACCACTATACCGGTTGGGCGGCTTTTTATAACATAAATGTATGTATAATTTTTCAATAAATGCGTTTGAGTGTGGGTTTTAACAAAGCACAAGATGTTTGCATATTTAGACAAATAAAAAGATAAAATTTAATTTTTTTTGTTTTTTATATTATTATGTTCATAATGCTTCATTTTAAATGTGAACCATAAGTAAAAGGCGTCACTGTATAAAGGCGCTCTCTAGACATTTGCACGACGGCGCCGATTAGGCTTGGCAAGGGCCTGCTGGTAGTCTCTCAATTCATGAATTTGCAAAGATACAATATCAAATTGAATTGTAAAAGCACTAGGGAATTTTGCTTTCTCATTGGTCATTCAGATTGTTCAATGTAGTACGCAGCAAAGGAGCGGCGTAAGGCTTAAAAAAAATCTATCTTCCTCCAGAATGTCGTACTCCAGGATTTCTGCGAAATTTTCTGGGTTATTTCTTAAAGTTCGCTCATAAAATCTTTCATTAATCTGTGCAGTCCTAATAGTACAAAATCATGACTCAATTTTTAAAGCCCGTATGATGCGCGCTGCGCATGCTCACGCTATGCGAAGCCAGGAATGTTATTTGCAAAATTTCTGTTGCACCCTACAGCTACAGATAAAAATTGTAAGCGGTTGTTAAGCCTGAAGAATAATCATGATCAATGGTCAGGGTTCTTTAATAAATATATCATCTTCCTCTTTTGTATTCCTTTGAATTCAGTTTTAGATTTGGTCATGTTATGGGGTGATTTTGACTTCTCTGATTTGTTTCTTGTATTATAATTCTTAAAGTCTAGCATGAGAAATTCGTCGTACCGATGTATTTGTCATGTTATAAGGTATTTCCCCCGCCTTCTTGGCATACCTTCGTGGTGTGGTAGTCTGCAAGCTGGGCGCGTATTCCAGAGGTCCGAGGCTCGATTCCCGGCAAAGACGTTGCTCATTTTTCATCACTCTCTGCTTCCAAAATACCTAATGTCTCTACAATGTATGATGCAGAAACTCCTGAAACAGGTTTTAAGAATTTGAAACCAGGTGATAACGAGTCCTGTCAGAGTGGAAATGAAATTAAACAGATACCTTTCGAATATCAGTTAAAAGAGAAGTCTTCCATTTTCGAAATATAAAGTTTCATTCAGCGTTCGGACTCTATTAGTCTTTTAGTTTTTGAGTGGAAGGTTATTTCTTCCAGAATATTGTGGTTCAAGATGCACCATACCATTCTATCCAATCACAGGTAACCTGATGAGTATCTGTTAAGTCAAGACTGAATTAGAGTACTTTCTTCAACAAAACAGCGCAACATAAATTCTTCACACGCAGTGCAAGTAGTTCAGTTTCGTTGGCAGAAAAATAACCTCGCGAAATATAATAATTTGAGTGAATAATTTGAATTCTATCATAATGAGAGGTATTTTAGCCTTTCCAAAAAACATGATTCAAAACTAATTTTATTCCTTAGTTTAAGAAAAATGGTTTGGTTTATTAGATTACAGCAAAGCACTCGAGGGCTATCTGCCTTAAGAGAGGGATGGCTTCGTGGAGGACTTTCTTATGGAAACTGGCTCGTATACACGTTACACATGGGGAAAACCACGAAAATACCCATGCAGCCAGCCCGTTCGCGGGATTCGAACATCGGACCGAACTACGAGTGTTCAGCGACGTTACCGCTCGGCCGCTGGTGGGCTAGTTTGATGTGAAAAGAAAAAAGCTTTTAGTGAGTGCGTAATAGTCTGCAAAGTTAATAATTAACATCCGATTGGAGTAGATTATTTAATCCTGCTCAGAGATATGATTAGCAAACATTTTATTTCACTGAAAAACTTATTAAACTTATTAAAAATTACAGAAAATAAAAATTATTAACACCACAAAAATGAACAAAAATAAAAATAAGGAAAACAGGACCGTGAAACACATCATAGCACACCATGAAAGTGCTCTTACAAATATAATGCCGTTGATAACCCAAAGAAACTTGGACTCTAAGAAACTAAGATCATACTTCATTGAGATTTTGGAAAACTTCTTTACGTTTTTACCGGAAGCGTACGGTTTTATTTTGAGACTTCTCAGAATTTCAAAAAAGCTCTTTAAGTAATGAATAAGTAATCAGTATTTGGAAGAATAAATAATCAATTCTCGGAATAAATATTCTCGAAATAAATCTCGGCTAAATAATAAATTCTCGGAACGAAAATTATAAAATAATTAAATAAATAAAAAGCAAAATATAATTGTTCTTGTTACAGTTTAATACGTAATACTAAATGATAGATAGAAATCAAGATATTTAACCTATGTAAATTGCATCTAGAATACAAAAATTCTGAAACTCAATAAATTGCAAAAATGTTTTTGCAATTAATTTTTCTGAAAAACATTAATGAAACGTCTCATGGCGACAACCCTTACGTAAAAAGAATCAGTATTTTTAAGAATAAAAAGAAGTAAACTATATTATTATTTATCATCGAAAAAACTGATTCCTAAGCTACCACCTAGGTAAAGCCAAACTGTCTAGACCAGTGGTTCTCAACCTTTTTTTTTGCCCAACTTTTCTTCCCTTTTTTAATTGCTAGATGATCATTCTCCCCCCTTTCCAAAATTCAAAAATTACATATACATTTATTTAAATTTAGATTATTTTTAATGTGTTTTATAAATTAAGCAAGAAAAAGCACAGAAAATGTTGATAAATACCAAAACGTAAATAAAAGCAGATTTCATATGCATAAACTAAAACTAGAGGACCAGTAATCTAGACAGTGTTAGTTATCTTGAACAATACAATAATAACGTCACTAAATGCGGGTTGAATGGATAATACAGATCAGTAGTAAAAAAAGATCAAAAGAATGATATACTATTAACACTTATTGTATTTACTGAATAGAATTAAATTGGATCTACTGAAGACGAAAACGTTTGTTACGCAAAAAAGACAAACGGGAAAAATAATATTTTACTTAAATGTAAAGAATTATGTGAGAGTTATAGTATGCAGTCTTTAAGTTCAAGATATATCATTTTCAAGTGAGCCAGAATTTATTCAGAGTTTTATAACAAACGATGAAATTCAAACAATTATCGCACTCCTTTAGCAAAAGTACTGTTACATTATTTTTACCTTAAAAATACCTTTAATATTTTTACCTCAAAGGAAATTAATTTCAGCATTTTGTATTATGAAATACTTCGTATAAAAAATAAAAACATTAAAAAAATAACCAATTACTGTGGAATTCTTAAAGAGCTTTGTAAAATATTATGTAATTTTTCAGGAATATGAGGAAAGCCATAGTGTTTTTTCAGCATAGAACTATGACACCGAACGGTTTTATAGATTAAATTTAGTATAATTAAAAGTTCACTCTTTAGTTATATAATTAGGAAATCGCTCGAGGGTGAAATTAAATTAGTCAATTAACAGCAAAAGTGAATTAAATGTTAGAGATTTAGATCTTAGCCACAGATTTAAGTTTTGAGAAATAACTATTTCTATGGAATAGTAATTTCTCAACTGCATAGCAATTTCTACTTCTATACTTAGCTTAAAATTACTTCATTAAAACTTCAGAAGTTAAAAGATGGAAAGAAATTTGAACATTTTCTTTTAATCTTTCCGAATTATGCGAGGAAAACTGCGGTTCAGTATAATAGCTGTAACATTCTATGTTTTTATCTATTGGTAAATATTCGGCCCACCAATGGCCGAGTGGTTAAGACCCCTGAATATTGGTAGTTCGACCTGGTTGGAGTTCGATCCCAAGCAGTTATGCCCAGGCTTAGGTTATGTTCATCCTTTAAAAATGTACGTTTAGTATGTAGATTTTTATTACCAAATGACCCTCACGAAATTTTCTTAATTATATTTTACAAATGCATTTTATTTAATAATAGTTATATAAAAAATAACACTATTAAACGAAATAAAAATCGAAGAAAATATGCCAAACTGGTAGCAAAATGCTAAAAGTTTTCTGATTTAATCTGCTCTCCTTGAAATGGGACTAAATTAAATATCATCTCAATCGCCTTCAAAGTAATCTTTTAAAGTAGTCTTCTAAAATTTATACATCAATCTGCGCAACAGTTGGAATACTTGCTGAAACTATTTTAGCTAAAGTATACCTAGCATCTTTTGGGATGCGACAAGAATCCTGCCAGTAGAATTATTATCTTATTTCGAAGCAATGGATTTGATTAACATGTATGATTCCATGATATAGTAGGAACTCTCAGCATGGAGGCACAGAAGACTTCAAATTAGCGAGACCGATGAGAACGATGTTAACGGGAAAGGAAGGAAGAGAAAATGCTGAGAACGTTTTTTTATATAAAAGATACTGTAACGAAAATCTGCCTCTTCAAGGTGGACAACACAGAAGGCGATTTGATATGGTATTCTGAGACGGTTGAGAGAAGTCATTCTTTATAAAATTCCTACCAGTGCAAAGATTTAACGGAGACTGCTTCACTAAGCTAGAGCAAAAGGATACAGTATTATGGAGAAAAAAATGTAATTGCACACAACAAATTTCCACAATGGTCCAATATCGTCTTAGTGGTAGATTCTATACATTGAGAATGTTTTCCCTTTTAAGGGCTCCATTTTGTTATATGGGGACATACGGGCCGAAACACCCGAGTCCCCAATTCTTTCACTTCACTCAACTCCCATTTAAATTAAAAAATACAGGAAATATTCCAGTTATAGAGTAAGTGCTAGGATGGGTGCATGCAAAAAAAGTGTATTAGTTGAAGGGAAAAAAGATCGGAAGTTGAATGTTTCTTAACAATTTGGATTAAAGCAGAATTTAGACAATGCAATTTAAAATTAAAATGAAATGAAATAAAATAAAAAACTCTGAAAGTATTCATATTTTAACGTAACACTAGAGGATTTATTAAGGTTATTCATGCTATCGCTGAGCTCGCAGTTTACCAGTATGCTCTTGGACGCATTTCTACTAACATAACTTTTTTGTCCTTAATTAAACATCACTTTCTTTGAACTTAAGCCGGATAAAATTCAACGGTAAAACCACAAACGTTTCAAAAGCAGTATACGTTTAGAATGGCTAAATAGAATAATAAATCTTGTCATTATGATTTTTGTCTTTTCTCGGTTCATCAAGTCTTTTTTTTTTAGTAACATGATGACTTACACAGCATGTTTTATCTTTTTAACTTTTACATTAAGCATTACTTTCTTCACGGCTACGCCACATAAAATTCAGCAGAATATTCACAAATTTTTTTAAAGCAGCATAAATTTTGAACTAGCTGAAGTACCCGAAGTCAGTCAAGTTAGATTAAGAGTAATGTATCTAACAACGGAGAGCACGATACCGATGTAATCCTTCTCAAATAACGATGCAAAAAATAAGATTCATAGTCATACATTTTCAGTCAGAAGCGATACGGAACCCGCATAAAAATTTCGGTATAAAAATAAACTAATTCTCTCTCGTTATATCAATTGCTACGCAGTTTTGAATGATTTTCGTCTTTCTAATCAAATGGTCGTAAAAGCTCTAGTTCTATCCAGTATTTTCCCTATAGTCAATTTTAGTTGAATAAATGAGGCAAAAATTGATCGTAATTGATCGGAAATCAGTAACACGAGCAAACAGATATTATTCTTTAAATGCATAGATTTTGTAAAAATTGCAAATTTTTGTTTAACAAACTCTACGATTTGAAAGAGAGCAGTAGCAACACTTTTCGAAATAAAGCACTTTTATCTGTGATACTGTTGCCACTCGGAAAAATGAGTCCGAAGATTATCGCTTTCAGAGTTTTTAATTAATATCTCGGCTGATAAAGTCGTACGAAGATGGGAACGGTCGAAATGGGTCCTCAAGAACTTTTAGAATTGGGAATAATGTATTTTATGTTTGGCAATGCTATTTTTATTTCATTGTAAAACTTAGAAATTTTTTATTGACAAACTTTACGATTTGAAAGTGAGCAGTGGCAACACTTCTCGAAATAAAACAGATTTTAATCTCCAGCGTGTGTGACTGTTGCTACTCGGAAAAAGCGAGGCCGAAAATTAACGTTTTCAGTTTTCATTTAATATTTCTGATCATAGCATTTTTGTTTTGAAAAAAAAAGTAGACGTCGACCTTTTTCAGGACCCAGAAAAGAATTGTAGAAAGTTTGGTGACGATAGCTAAAGTAGTGACTGAGTTAATCGCTAAAAAATACACATTCTTCTTTATATATATATATATATACATAAAATACACATTCTTCTTTATATATATATATATATATATATATATAGATTACCGATACAGGGCGCCATTCTTTTTACTTCCTTGTACGAAGTAAAAAGGAAGTATTGTAATCGCGAAAAGTTTCAGGCAGCATATTTCAACGAAAATATCCATTTTGACCCCCATCGAATGCAATTTAACGATGTTTTTGCGTGATATCTGTACGTAAGGACAGAATAAAATACTCTTTCCTTCAAAAAAATTATAAACTGCTTTAAAATTAATTCTGAAGAGAATTTTTCTGGCGTCTGTACGAACGCATGTACGTAAGTGCGTACGTACATTCGTGCGTACGTACATTCGTGCGTACGTACGTATCTCGCATAACTCAAAAACGAGTAGCCTCAGAACGTTGAAATTTTGTATATAGGACTGCTATAACATGTAGATGTGCACCTCGTATTTTGGTTGCAATCGGACGCACCAAACGTAGTATATAAATATTTATATATATATCCACTCTGTTACCCGGCTCAGTGATCTCAGTTTCTTTACTCTTATATGTTGGTAAATTGTACATTTTTGGCTTTAAAAATGATTGAATTATGTTGTTTTTATCTTCCGGTTAAGGATTTTATGCCTTTAGTAAATCTGTGTGCGATATTTTTTTAATTATCAGCAATTTTAAAGTTGTTTAATTGCCGCTAAGCCTGTTTTAATGGCGGCCATTGATGTTTACATTTGAAACAGGAGACTAGTGGATTTGTTGCCAATCTAGAGAAACTTAGCTTCGCAACAACAAAGATAACGCCTTCATTTATTATTTAAATCATGCTTAATCCTTTCTGGAATTTTTTCGAGGAAATAAGCGTTAAGATTTACTTCGTAATTTTTAATATAGATATTTTGAGTTTTTATATATTTTTGCCTTCTCGCGAAGTGAGAACTGAATTAATTAAATGAGAAATACTCAATCGTCTGTGAAAAACTGTTTCTTTTTTGTTTTGTTTGCTTAATTTCTTTTATACATCATTCTAGCTTTATTATAGTATTTGAATAGAACATGAGGCAACGATTAGATAATTCTATTATTTAAATGATACAAATTTTGTGCATTATGAGTTATAATATGAACGAAATATAATACTGAAGTGGAGTCATCACTTTTGCGCAACACAAAAAGTGAGAATTTTAGCTGATTTTCGAGTTTTAATAAGTCAAACTGTTTTTGTCATACATTTATGAAATTTTCATTGTGTCATCTTTATACATAGATGATTATCTTTCTTTATTTATTTTACTTAATAGTGTATAAGAATTTGTTTTATAAAGAAAAAACTAACAGTATTTTCCGAAAATTTAAAATTTGTACTGAAGCACTGCGCGCAAACTAACAGTAATACAAATTTAGTTACAGTAATAATTTTTAAGTGAATCTAGCGCCAGAGTGTCGTTATGGTAAACAAATACTAGAGTGAATTTTAAAGAATGCATTTATTCTATTGTGGTTTATGCGCTGTCGGCGAAGTAGATTTAATTCAATCCAATAAGTTTAAATGAAATGCAAGAAAAATGCGTATAATTTAATTTTCCGTACAAGGAAGTCATGTTTTGTACACATCAGATTTTTTTAAATTAAAAGTTGCCATTATTTTTTCAGTCTTTTCTCACGTCCTCATATCAAGGTTCAGTTTTCTTAATAAAATGACTCACACAACGTTTTAACTTTATGTATTATACATCACTTTCTTCGCCCTTACCCATGTAAACTACAACAAAATCACACAACAGTTAAAAACAGCATATCTTCAGAATTCCAGATAGAGCTTTCACGGATGCATACATTTTTTATATTATCTATATTATTTCTTAAAAAATAATACATATCGATAGCATCTGGTCGACACAACCTTTTATTTGAAAACTGATAAGGTAAAAAACTTGAGGGTCGAGAATAACAGCACATTTAATATAGAGTGCATAAATGACTTATTTCTTCAAAGAATAATGTTTAAAGATAATAACGGAGATTTATTTTTAATATATTTTATAAATTTGATTGTGAAGTTTAACTAGAAATCAGTTCAACATCAGATGTGAAGTTTTGAAATTAAATCAACAGATATCGTCTTCTAAAAAATCGAATTATTTCGCTCATGAGGTAAACTTAGAGGACATTTTAATGGGGAATAGTTGCTAAGGTGAATATGCAAACTTTCACCGTCTCATTTTATAATGTGAACAATTCAGCCTACATAAATTAAGTTCTATTAAATTTCTCTTTTCTGACTTATACCTTTACTGTTTGAACTCCAACTAATTGTACTATGGGCCTTAAAAACGCAATTTACATTTCGCATACGTGTTCCCGACTATTAGCAAAACACGCTAAAAGGAAATTATGATAGCAAATGCACGAAGCAGAAAATGCTAATTTTGTTTAATGCATTTTTTATTCTGATTACGTTTGAATTTTCTGCTTGTGCTTTAACGATACTTTCCATGCATAGAAAAATGGTTTCGAGCATTAAGCCTAACTTAACGAAAGAACGAATGCCTATACTAGATTAAACATGAAAAAATAATTTTTAGAATCAGTTATGGAAAAAATGTGCCGACTGCGCTGCATCATATTAGTCTGAAAGAGATATGCTGAGGATAATTTTTAATTTCACGTAAAAGGCATTAGGAAATGTATTAGGAATAAACTTTATTTTGCATGCATAGATATGTAATGACATTTTATCGAAATTTAAAAATTTTATGGCGTCTTTGGCGCTGATGAAAAAGTAGCATTGCAAACCTCATCCGCTCTTCGAGCCAAAGTTTTTGAGATACTGAATTCAAACTTTTAAATCTCGGATCATTATGTAAAACTTAACCTTTTTAGACAATATAAAAACAGTTACTAAAAGGAAGCTTCCTACATAAAAAGTAAATTAACTGGGAGCGTGTGTTGAGTCATTTAACGTAAAGCGATCAAACAAAATTCAGTATGAAACATATTTAAAAAACAAATTTCACGTTATAAGACTATTGTGATTTATAAAATCTATAGCAAAACATTAATCTCTGCAATTAATAAATTATTTTAGAATAGTTCTGCCACATAGCTGGAGTTCTAAAACGTATGTGTCTAATACTTCTTAAAGGCTAAGTAGTAATAATGGCGTTCCATCTTCTTATTTTCTCTTCACTACTCTTTAGGAACGTTCATCGTGTGTCTTAGCTTTCATGTCATTATTATGACACATAACTAAAGCAGTGTATTGTATAAGAAGACATTTGTATACAATGGTGTTCAAAATTAAGAGAATGTTCACATTAAGTCGATTTTCTCCAAAACTGATGGACAGATGTTAAGGACTGTACAGGAAGTATGGACATAGGTAGATATAGTACGAAACAAATCTACCACACAGCAGTCTTGGAATATACACGTGATCGCGTGTTAAGCAGACGCTTTAAAAAAGAGGTTATAAAATTGAGCACAAGCGGTGGTCAGTAAGAGGTATGATCTCTTATAACAGTCATATAGGTCTCACAATGAGATTTAGTGTTTGAAATGAGGCAGCTATGAGTCCCCATGGCAGTCTTTCACACATTTACAAGAACGTTGTTTCAGGCACTGGAGGATTCTGGAAGGGGAAATGTAAACTACGGTTTTCGTCCCAAGAACGTCCCAGACATGTTCTATAGGGTTTAGGACTAGGGATCTGAAGAATAAAATGACGTCTTCTATATACATGACAAACATTTATTTTAACTATGAAGACGTTGAACAGCAGAGTAGAAACATAATATTACACAGCGCTTAGCCCTTCTCTCTTACATGCATTACTCACCATTGACTTTGGCTAACTACCTACTAAGTATAAGTATTACGCAGCAGAGAACTTGTTTATCATGCGCATGCGCTAGGGAAATCAACGGCGGTTGCCAACAGGATCTGGGTGGCACTTCATTCGATTAATATCCTTATTTTCCATAATATTATCACTAAGATAAGATTTATGTGGAGGAGCACTCTCATCGCTAAAATGAACAAGGGAAATATTTCTTTGCATTATAATCACATAATACCAATTTAATGATTTAAACACATTTATTAATGATATAGCACTGAAACATTAAAAATGTGTGTGTGTGTGATTATGGCAAAGCCTCGAGGGCTATCTGCCTAAGGGGAGGAATGCCTTCGTGGAGGACTTTCTAAGGAAAACTGGCTCGTATACACATTACACATGGGGAAAACCACGAAAACGCCCATGCAGCCAGCCCGTTCGCGGGATTCGAACCTCGGACCGAACTACCAGTGTTCAGCGACTTTACCGCTCGGCCGCTGGTGGGCCATTAAGAATGATAGTTATGATTTTGTAATATACGTCCCAATGTGGTAACACTATTAACAAAACTTTATTCCTTATTTCTAATTTTTTTCATTAACATGAGCTGTGAATTTTTGGTAAAGGTCAACATAACCTCTTAACCATTAAGTACAGACTTTCATTTTCTGTTACATGAACACAGAGGAGGCTCAGACCGTGCTCTATTTAATGCATTTTAAAAATATAACATTTTAAAATAATGTACTATTGTTATTATATAAGCATTAATACACTTTTCGTATTATAGTGAAGTAATTAATTATTTTTAAAACTCTAAAATTAATGCATTAAAATTAATTTTTAAATCACATATGAAAAAGTATGGAATACTTAATGAAATAAATAAAGTGAAGACTACTTACTTGCAAATGTATACAAACTAAACTATTTAATAAATTATCCATCTACAAAATCTGGATTATATAAAATAATACAAAAAACTATAATATGTAAAGAATATTAAAAAACTGCAGTACATTATTTTAAGCATTTTCAACACAATTTTCGCAAATTCTCTTGGCACGTTCATAACATATCGGATAAAATACATAAGCTGAAACATTGATAGGTAGTTTTTTCTCGGTCTAGGAGGGATACAAAAAGCATGTTTTGCGCTTTTTACGGGTATCAGTTACATCTGGGCTACAAGAGATTCCGCTGGAAACTTCTAGCGCTCTCTGAATGCACGTTTTTATTTCTAGGTTCACGGTTGGCTTTTGTAGCCTCCGTTCCACATGCGGTTTCGCTAATTCTGATGATAACTCAACCAAAAATACGTTTTTTCCAATTTGGCACTATCTTTTAACGACTGATGTTGATGATGACTTTTAACGACATGTTCATTAATTCCACTTACATCAAGTAACCTAAAGAATATGGCCATTGGCCATCGCCTTGCTCTTCGGCTTGTAGAATGTTTAGAACATTTTTCATCCAGTGCATCTGCGCTTCCTTTAGTCACATTGTAAAATTTTATTATTTCTGGATTCTCAGTTTCAAGGTCCTCTGATTTCGAATGATGCATTGAAGAAATGAGAATAACAGTTTTTAATTTTTGAGGCACATATGAGACTAGAGTCTTTCTATCTGTGAATGCACAAAGAGAAGATTCTTCGCTTCTCATTTTATTTGGAAAAAATCATTTAGTATTTCTCTCTTATTTGTTTTGCAAAAGCAATCTCCCCCTCATGCCAGAAAAAAGTAATGTAAACGCAGAGGTGAGGTCTATTTGACCGTGGTCCAATTTTAAAAATTATTTAAAAAATTAATGGATAGAACTAATAAAAATTTAGAAATGGTTATATTTTATGTCAACTTGAAAGTACTGAAAAGGAGAAGAATAACTATATAACTTACGAGCAGTTTCGCAGTTCTAAAATATTGGCGCGGTTGTATAGACTCCACCTTTGTGTTTAAGGGAAGGTATTTTCTCCCTCTTTTCTACATGCCTTTGTGGTATAACTGAAAATACTCTCGACTGTATTTGGGAGTTCTGGAGGTCGAATCCTGGCGAGGGCGTTGCTCATTTTTCACGTCTCCAGCATAAAAAAACTAATGTCTCTGCAACGTAAAAAAGTAAAAATAAAAATAAAGGACAGTTCTTGTTGCTTTTACCCACTTGTCTGACGTAGTCAGCCCAAGGCTCACGAAATGACTCGTGGTAACGAGCGCTAAATTACGCCCGCCGTTGGCAACACCCTTCAGCACCATTCAGGTGACAGTGCGATTTAGCTAATTGTGAAGGAGAGCATCCCAGGGGGGGGCGGGTCCGAGGGTATTCAATAAGAAATATATGAAAACTAAAGTATAAAAAAGATTGGAAAATCTTGCATATTCCCTAATTAACGATTTTAAACACTAAATCTGAATTACATAGAATTCCCTTGAAAAAAATCCAGGCTCATTTCATTCACTTTTAGATTTTGTATCAACCGAAACTGGTCTTTTTAAATACAGCAAGTAGATCCTGCAGTAGGCTAGTTCAGGAGTTATTCAGTTGCCAAAACTCCTATAGAATTCATGATGATATTTTCTGCCACTTAACTATCGTCTCGCATCTCGTTTACATTTTATTGTTTACTTCTTCACGAAAACAATAAAGAAATGCGATGGAAGAAAACATAAAGCGAGAATTAATTAGGAGAATGAAATGAAACAATGTGATGAAAGACTATTGTCCTATCCATATACAAGCTGCATGGAAACGCGCTAAATTCATTTGAATAACATATCACCTTTTTTATTAAAAAAATCTATCATTGTTTTACTAGTTTCATTCAATCTTTGACTACCTTCGTAGCCTGTTTAAGATAATATTTATGCAGCAACGGTAATAATACCACTTCTGGAATACAAAAGTACTCTCAATATGATTTAAAGAAACCAATTACTAACATAGTGTTTATTAATTCAAATACATAAAACTGAGCTCTATTGCAAAATGTATAAACAGTTTAAAGTCACTCCTTTTATGGAGACACAAGACTGAAGAGTATCTGTCGTCTTTATAGAAATATTGGAAGATGTTATGTCCATAATCTACCCCAAGTACTTTTATTAGTTGAACTATGTTATAAGGTATTATTCAGCATATCTTCGTAATGTAACGGTAGCACATTTGGCGCTTATTCCAGAGATCCCGGTTCGGGTCTCGGCGAGGGAATTACTTATTTTTCATATCTCCTGCTTCAAAATAATATAATGACAGCGGCCCCAGAAGTAAAAGGTCGTTGATAGTAATTATTCACCATAAGGATCTGCCACCAGGATCTGCCGATTTTGTTGTCTCCTAATCCCAAGTCTCCCTTTAAAAAGGAGAGTACTTAAGGTATTTCTTCCCTCCTTCCACCATGCCTTCGTGGTGTAACGGTAGCACAATCGGCGAGTATTTGAGAGATCCAAATTCGAGTTCTGCCGAGCGCATCGCACAGTTTTCATGCACTCTTCCTTCAAAATAACCCAATGTATACTAGAAACACAGTAACAGATATCTTTTACCTATAAGAATAGTTTAGAAAATTAGAATTATGACAACAAGAATAAACTATCAGTCCGCTATTACAAAAGGTCCGCTATTACAAACATAGTGCGAAAAACTAGATTTTGTAATTTTTAGCTGCCCCATACAGATAGGAAATCTATCTTTGTCTTAAAATGAAATCATACCTTGAAACAAGGCCTCATTTTATCAAAAGGCATAAAAAATTCTGAGTTCATTAAGATCTGTTATTAATTAAGGAACTTGTAAAGATTTCTGATTATCGAAGGGAAAAAGCATAATTTAACGAGTTTAACCCAGCAATATAATTAGCAAATTCCGCAAAGCAAAAATTTATCGTTAATTATTTTGCCTTTCAAAATGATCTTATCTGTCTCAGGTTCATAATAAACCCTTCATAAATCCTTTAATTGTTTCTCCAGAAAGTTAAAAAGTAATTTGGAAAAGTTGACATTAAGTTTGCGTAACGGTTTAATCTTCATTCAGTTCACTGTCAACAAAATATGTTTTGAATTCTTTCATGAATATATTTTTTTATAAATCATATCTTTATTTTTTTTCAAACCTTTAGCTATATAATATTCAACCGCATATATTAATTACCTTTCAAGTATTATTAAATGTAATATTAAATACTTGAGTTCAAAATGAGAGATGACACAGTAATGATGTTAGCAGCTTTAATTTTATGAATTTGTTTTTTGTTTGATTTTGACAAGGAAAGTGAAAGTCAACTCTGAGTTAAACGGAGAGAAAAATAATAAGTTTCCAAGAGAAATTTACAAGATCCTACATAACCAAATTCCATTCACTCGCTATTACTCTTATTCATTTGCATTAGTACGCAAGTTATCAGAGAAGAACATTTGTGAATATTATTGATACTAACCAATTGATTTCAAATATGCAATTAATTTTCTTCTGTCTCATTATATTTCCAAGATGAAGCATACTTTTCAATATAGATATATATTTTCTTTTATGGTATTCTTATATTATGCTTGTATTTATTTATTCATAATTCTTAGCCCCAAAGGACTGTTAGTCTCGAGACACAGATTTATATTGTTTAACTTTAATGCCTTGCTTCATTTTTCATTCGAGTCTGTTATCATTCGGATTAACGTAAGATATTATTCTTCCATGTAAAAGCTGTCTGTTATTAAACTAACTAAACTACTTAAAAACAATAGATACGTATCTTAATATTCTGTTTTTGATTTTAATATGATTGATTTAAATAAAAATGCATTTAATTCTTGCTATATCTGAATAGAAACATTAACTATTTTAATAGAATTATATTATATATAATTTTTTTGAATTATTATCATTTAACACTTAATTAATAATTTATAAGCGCATTTATTATTCTTATTGTTTTTATCATGCTAATTATTTTTTAAAACAATGCTTTTTACGATTGTGTTTTCCAACCGGTCTTCAGATTCTGTAGTACATTTACAGGTTATTGAAAAATGGCGACTATTGGCTTTATTTATTTAAATATTGATCCTAGACGCCCAAATGAGGTAGTGGGTAGTGATTCTGACTTCCGTACCGAAGGTCCCTGGTCCGAATCCTATAAAAGGCATAGATATTTATAAATGAGTATGTCTGTGCGACATGGGGGCACTCTAAATATGCGGGGAGCCGAAAGTGCTCTCGAGAGTTTGAGGGTAAGAGAAGAGGGGTGGAAGACCCTCGGACACGTCACCTCTCGGTGTGCTCTCCATCGAAAATGGAGGCGGAATCGAGCAAAGTTGTACTGTCAGTTGTAAAGTGCTCAAGGCTGTTGACAACAACAGGCGCAATCTTGCACTCCTTGCCGATAAATTTCGTGGGGTTATTCTGATATTGCTGTCAGACAAGTGAGATAGTCATAAGAACATGAATATTGATCCTAGTCGTGTATTTAACATCCCAATACCGTTTGAAATTTAATTTTAAGTCGTCCCAGTAAAGAAAATATCCAAGCAGCAAAATATCCATTATGCTTTTTAATATGTTAAACACAAACGATTGTATACATTTACGTAATAAACCATTCAGGTATTTACAACTAATAGTGTCATCTGACAAACTACAAAGTGAGTAATGAAAGTATACGCTCTTGGGGGCTTATAACATGCCAAATTGAACAATTTGTGTTTTTCCCTAAATTTCGGCAAGAAATATTTAAATTTGATCCTTTAAATAGAAATTGAAATATTTGGCATATTTAATAAGTTCAGTGGCAAAGCAGATTTTACTTATGCTTTTCAATAGATAAAAAATTAATAAAAATTTCGATTAATGTTTCATTCTTCCGGAAACTCAAACTGAAAACGTATATGAATTACAATCAACATTTAATTTACCAATAAAGATGGTTTCATACTATATGTAATGGGCTAAAAAATAAATCTTTCCATTGTGGACGTTTGGAAATGCTTCAAATAAATCTCTCAAACATTTATCTGTAAGAGGTTGTTTATAATCGGCTGTTTACAGTTGTGTAAATCACTTTCTTATTGGCAACATAAGAGCGAGAAACTGTTGCAAGAAATTCAATCAGACAATACTTGCATATAATTGAAGCACCTTTGTAGAGAAATTACGTTATTTCGGAGCATTAGAGATGAAAAATGAGCAATGCCTTCACCGGGAATCGAAACACGGATCTCTGGAAAACGCGTCCAGCGTTCAGACAACCACACCACGAAGGCATGAGAGGAAGGCGGAAGAAATAACTTGCATACTCCCCCTTTTAAAGGGTGACTGGAACTTTTTAGGGGAACCAATCGTCAAATCCTGGGTGTGGAGAATTATCATCCACCATCCTTTTAGCTCGGGCGTCACTGTACAGACATTGGGTTATTTCGGAGCAGATGAAAATTGAGCAATGCCTTCTCCTGTAATCGACCAAGGACCTCTGGAAAACGCTCCCAGCGTGCAGACCACCACACCACGAAGGCATGCTAGGAAGGCCAGAGAAATACCTTATACCTTTACTTTGCAATGTTTATTGTTTCTTCTTATATATGTGTTAAAACTGCAAGAGAATTCAATTAGAAAAGAGAAGTTGGTACTAAAACATGAACCATTTTGTTAAGCATTTGGTTAAATTTTCAGTGCAAATGCATAAAATTTCTCAATTCCTTGATATTAGCATTTTTGCAGACCAGTAAATCATATCTAATGACCCCTTTTATATTTAAAATCGAGTGCTATGTAGACTAAGCTAGATCACATTTAAGTATGAAAAGAATATGTTAAGCATTGCAATGTTTTCGAACATCTTCTTCTGGTCCAGCTTGTTTCAACTTGAAATTACGCTTTGGCATCACAGTAGGTCAACGCCATATAATGTGCGAGTTCTAAAGCATTATTGGATGGTCGCCTTTCATGTAGCAGACAAAAAGTAGTTGTCTTATTATTTATGTATGCGTAAATGGTCGTTTATCAATACAGGGTCATTATTCATGAAACTATCATATTGTTATTACAGTCGTCCTTCCTTGGTGGCCTGCAAATTATTTAAAGTTGCTGAAAAGTCTCCTTTCTTGTGGCGGGCTACAGATTACTTACCTGCAATATGTGCTTCTATTATACACGCAATTTTATAGCGGACAGAAAATTACATAAAAGGTTCAGCTTGTTTTACAGAGGTTGAGTTTTGTAGCTTTTTCGAGTAACTGTTGAATGATTATGGAATTTAGAAAGAAGAGGAACTACTGCATGTTTTAATTTTAACAAACGTACTGGATTTACTCTAGATATTCAACTTTCAAATAACAAATACTTATCCTAAAACTTGAAACATTTCTATATTTTCTTCAGTTTTGAATAAAAATCTGTTTTCTAAGGAATGAAGTAAATTTTATAAAGAATAGTTTTCAGTCTAATAATTTACGATTTTTCAGCAGCTTATATACAGATAAATATAATGCTAGAAGTCAAATTTCTGGAAAAAACTTCAAACCACATTCTGGTTTCTAACTAAGTTTTTTATCGATAAAGATTAGCATTTGTTTATCTAATCAAACTTTTCAAAAATACTTAGAAATGTATATTTTAATATAGTAAAGCATGAAGAGAATAAATTGGTTCGTAATATTTACCTCGTTAAATTGGATTAAATGTCTGAGAATCATAATAAAAAATAACTAGAGTCACCAGATTCTTAAAGTAGAATAATAACGTGAAATTTAATGAATTCTTTATGACTTCATGCTTTAAATGCAGAAAGTTTTGATTCAAATCGTTTTGCCTTTGTATGCGTTATTAAAAGCCAAGCCAGACATAATAATGTACCTTTGATATACAAGAGAATTGCGTTTATTATAGACTTAATTTTGTGGGAAATAAATCGAAATCTAAAGCAAAGTTGAAACACACTTGATTTACTATTTTTTTTAATGTTTCTTAGCATCAATGTAAGTATGTTGTAAATTGTTTATAGCTATCTTAATTACTTTTATAGTAAATATTGCCGTTACCAATAAAAAGCATAAACGTAACAATTTTTAGAGCGCCGTTTTGTTTTCTTTATTATTAATATTCGAAGCATAAAAGTGTTCTGTAGCATTAAATTCATTTTTCGGTAGATACCAGTGCATAAGATCCGAACTCATAGGGATTACCATTAAAATAAAGTGTTTCATTAACTCTATGCAATTTTCATCAACTATATTTACAGCTAAGTCGTAACCTAATCAAATATGTGCGAAGTGATAAGCCCAAAAATTGCTGTGTGAGATTTAGAGATTTAATAAGAGTATCGTAATTTTTCAAAGAATAAATTGCACTAATGTTGCCAATAAATAATTCAATAATTGCACTTTATGTTTGCCCCAAATATTTCGTTTTGGTTTATTAAAAAAATAATGTTTAACTAAAACTTTTACAATCTGAAGCAATCCTTAACATGAGTTAAAACAGATGATGTGAAAGAGGTTTCAGCAAAATGAGGTACTGAAAGTTTAAATATAATTCGAAGCTTAAATTGCGTATATTGTATAAAGTAAACAAATTATACGAATTTTTCAAACTTATGAATTTTACATTAATTGAGCGATAATCAGTTTAATATTATTGTACACTAATAGTTCGTTCAAATTATGTATTTATACTTAAGTGTTTATATATTAAGTATGCTATTTCAAACCATAATGTGTTTTGAAGAGAAGGTTTTAATTTACATTGTGTGGAAATAAGAATAAAAATAACTTAAATCCCGCAGAAATAAAGTGTATTTTGAACCTAACATTCGTATATGAACATGATTGGTCTACTGGCTATAGTATGCTTGCGAAATGAAAAATGTGTGACTCAACGCTAGGCGGCTGAAAAGGGGCGCCTCCAACCTACATGTACAGCTAGTACTATCATCTTAATCGCAAACAGAATAACTTAAGAAATCGTTTCAGTGTCATTCATGTTCACCAGTTTCAGCACTTAGTTTAATTTGACAGTATTTGACAATAGATTTTCTCTTCTTAAAGCTAATTATTTCGTTAATTGAACGTAATTACCTTACTTATTATTTTGGGTACGATAATATGTCCAGGAATCTAGTCAACTGTGTAGCGAATTATCGTTAAGTTCAACACTAACAACATAGACTCGAGAAAGGTTAAAATACCTTTTTTATTAAGTCATAAAAATAATAACAGTTGGGCCCTTCTCGGGCTTACGGGAAAGCCTCCACTCGGGATTTTAAATCAGATAAGAAAATAAGAATCTAACCTAATACTAACTAAAATAGACTTAGCTGAAGCTAGACACAAATACCTACCGTAGTTGGCCCTTATTTTAAACTAGCCGGCGATTATCAACAGGGACGTACAATACGGCCGAACGTAATAGATTCAAGAAGGAAATAGCCATAAGGCAAACTCCCGCCATTAAGGACTCCTAAGCACTCTCGCTTTCGAAGTAAATTGAACTTCCTATAAATACTACTTCTGACTTATTTGCATTTAATGTGATTCTAAAAAATCATTCTGGTAGGGAGTTGTAAGTGCGAAACAAGAACTGAAAGGAAAGGGTTTCAAAATTAAAAATAACTGTTATAAAATTAAAATACACCTTTCTGGTATACTAACTAAAAATTCTGTACTAGCTTGTTGATAAACCAAGACACATGTTTCTAATGACAAGAAATATCAGTAACTATTATTCATAAAATTTATTAAAACTTCTCTGCATTGAAAAGATTTTTAAGTCTTCAATCTTTAAATCTAAAACATAGCGATTTAAGTATTTTTACTCACCGGTATTTCGATAAGCCCAACTCATTCTTAAATAATAATTCACAGAGAAATGGCTATAAGGCACATCTAATTTTAAAAGATAAGTTTCATTAAAGGCATTTATTCGAATTCTTTTGTCCATAATTAATTCGCTTTCATGCTAGGTTAATTTGAATTTCCAGGTGAAAGAAGATGTGTCTCGAAAATGTAAGAATAAAATGCCAAATTATATAAAACAATGACAGTCAAATTGAAATTAATATAAAATCTTATAAATTACTTTTGTTAATAAGAAACTTTCTCAAGTAAATTCTCTACGAACAAGAAAGGCAAGCCAGTTTGAGCTTTTCCATTTAAAATTAATATAGCTTTATACATTTTCTAAATATTAATTTCATTAATTTTTTAGCAGTAGTTTAATTTCTTAGTATAATTGTTTATACATTAATGAAAGCTAATATATTGAAGAAATATTAAATTCAAATAAAATTAATATTTACAAAATGAATTTAATATAAATAATGTATTAACAAAATAAAATGGCATAATTCATAAAAGAAATTTGTAGGAAGTTGTGAATATTGTAGAAATATTTTTGTTGGTATTTTATTCTAGGAAATTAGTTAGTTACTTTATTAAAGTTTTCTTTGGCTAATTACTTGTATTAAACTGGATTCAAAAACATTTCCGCATTCGGCTACTTCGCGAGTCCGTGTAGTCTTTGCTTTTTCCTCACATCCTTGTATAAAACCAGAGAGCAACATTTACAGGCTGAATGAAGTTACGTTAAAACTAATAAAAATTTATTATAAAAACACATTATTGAACGTCAGATAGGAAAAAAAGTAATTTTAATGAAAATTGTCAGATACATAATAACAGTTCTGTTAAGTCTTCAGGTGAAATAAAAAAGTAATTAGCATATGTTGATCGATCAACAGCTATTATACGTAGATGTGGAAGTAACCAAGCGTACGTAAACATAAATGTTTGTGTAAACAAATTGATGAGGAAATTCATTGACAGTATAAATAATGACAACGTACTTGAAATTTACTTATAAGATGTGAAATAAAGCAAACCTAAATGAACTGTATAAGTGTCAGCGAAGACGCAAAACCTTTAAAAACCTGAATGAAGATATTCATTACATCTTACCAGTTATGCTGTAAAATCTTGAAATAGTTAAGAGATCCTTTATTTTATGGAATAAAGGACTTTTTAAAGTTTCCAAATTTTTAAAGTTGGAAAAACTTTTAAAAGTAGTTATTAAATAGAGAGTCATCACGTTATGTAAAATAAAATAATTTGATCTTAAAAATGCTGCAGAACTCTTCTTTGCGTCTAAGAAATACCAAAACAATTTTTTTTTTTAAACTTTTATCAGGAAATCGATTTTGAATTATATTAGCATCATTACGACACAAATAATACATACAGAAGATTTTCGTTACTGAATTTCTGTTAAAAGGTTTTAAGTAGGAGAAACCACTACGGATGTCATCAATCACCGGTATTTTTGGGGGGACTCATCTGTCATTTCACATTTTTGGAAATTTCAAGTTAATGAGAGCATTATTCGAAAACTCATTTTAAGCTGTCCTATGGTCAAATGACTCTGTGATGATTAATGCATTATATTACATGCCAATCATAACTCAGAGCAACTGTACTGACTCACCGAGCAATAGCTATAACATCAAGGGAAAATTTGATATCCGCCAAAACGGAAAAGGAAGACTGGCTATCAAAAGACTATATCTTAATAAGCATCACTTTGCATCTCTCTCGGTGTTAAGGGTAGAAGAGTGCAATTAAAATGGTTGCTGTCAACATCCATCTTAAGCAGAAATGCCATGATGGATGAATCAATATTTGCTTCAGAACCAGGTAGAAAATGTATGTGAATCTGAAAAGAATGTAATTAGGTATTCAGATGACATTCGTTGAACATTACATCTTTATTCGGGATGAGAAGATGGCACGGACTGTGTTTTCATTGGGGTACTCAATCGACCTGCATCCACTTATAAAGGATGCACTAACAGGAAATAGATTAACTGTTCAGGATCAAATCTTTAAATGATTTTTAAGACACTGCTCTGCAGTAGTAGGTCTAGATTACCAGGTAATAGGATATTTGCTTGTTTCTTGTGAGCATAGCTGTTGAGAATGGAAGAGATTGGGTTGCTCGCATGCATTGATCAACAGAGCATTCTTCAACCCTTAGACTCATCAACAAGCTTTCTGATGTCTTTTAAATAGTGTGCGTAGTTCATCAAATTCTTTCAGTTTCTCTCCAAGAGCTGTTATTTAGGACTGGAAATTATTGACCTATGATTACTGGAGAACCTAATCAAAAGAATGAGATAATGAAGCTTTGTCAGATATCAGGGAGGAACGCAACTCATAAAGTGACACATTCACTTTGCTCATATATCTTAAAAAAAGTTTCATACCGATGCATCGAGAATCAAATAAGCCCTTAAAGAATTAAAATATACCACAATTTAATTTACTGAATTTATCATTTTAAGCATGAATGAATCATCAGTTGATTACCATCGTAGGAAATTCGGAATAAGTCAAAGCAAAATTTTAGCTTAAAGCAAACTTGTAACTGCAAATTCACAGAGAAGATGCATTACTACATAGGAAGAATAATATATATCGAAGCTATAATAGTACATGGCCATAAGATAAGCGTGATAACGCTGATGCTTCATTTAACTCAGTAGAAAGATCTGTAAATTCCAATATTTAAATAAACCATTTACATTCACTTTAAAGTTTTAAAAAAATTGGGAATTGATCTGTAGCCTTCTCTTTAACGAACCTAGCAGATATTTCAGAATTAATAACAGACTGTTAATTAAAAAAATTGAACCTATTGTTCGACAAAAAGTTCAATACAAAATTTCATATTTATAGAATGTATTGCTCTATTTTATCATTAGAATGCTAAAATTAAGAAATACGTTCTACTAACGAGAGTGTTGAATTTCTTGTGAAAATTGTCAAAAGCAAGATCGATAAATTTAATACCACTGTCCTAAGAATAAATCCCTTTCTTTTACGTTAAAACTCTATCAAAATCATAATGCAAATTTTTAACTATTAATATTTTTAAAGCATTCGGCTCATTCTATTATCTTATAAATTTTGAACGGTACAATAATTCAAAACAAAACCTCTGAAATCATTTAATAAATATACATAACAATAAAAGTACATTTTAATGTTTGAAAGAAAGATAAAGCTTCGTTCTTGAAAAGAACTAAAACACTTAGCTTTATATGATACATTTTATGTTGATGACAAAATTTGTAACGTATTCTGCACAGAAATAAAATTGTAAAAACAAAATGGGTAATGCATTTTAACAAACAAATATATTGCTAAAAATTCTATTTCCATCCACTAATGATAAAAGCTCAAAACGAAAAGCTAATTGATATTAATAATAAAAAGAATGAAAAGTAGTAAAAAAGCACTGTATAATGCACGTATAAATAGATGAAATGAGTTTTGCAAGTTTTAAACATACGTTCGGCCTTGAGTGCTACTTAAGAAATGTTCCATTTATAATAACAACACATGATAAATATTTTCATTGGTTATGTTTTTTTTACATCTGCATTGATCGCACTATTCTTATAACACTAAAGTATAGAATCAAGATAAGAATTCTGATTAGTAATAGTATATCTATCATAAAAATATCCATAGATGCATTCTTAGCATAGTTGCGAAATCAATATTCTTATCAGAGACGTAGGGAATTCTTACGTAGACGTAGGGAATTACATTGTCTCAGGGAAAAGCAATCCAATATTTCTGTCAGAGTAGATAATCAATTCAAAATAACAATCTCTATTATCATGCTAAGCTAATAGCAAACAAATTAACAGAAATTTAATTAAAATTAACTGAAAAATTACTCAGTAATTTATTAAGCATAGGCCCAAATTAGAAATACGAAATCTACAGGCACTTTATTACATTTAGCGATACTTATTATAAATATTTGTAATTTCGATAAATTCATATAATTTTATAATAAAATATATATAGCGTTTATAATAAAAGCTGTAAGAGATTTTGATTTTCCGTGCTGTGCGCCTTCGTGTTATTAGTGCTAACACTTTCGCTTAACAGTCGAAAACCCGGAGTTCCAATCCCGGTTAGGATTCAGCTGATATTTTAAAGTCTTCTACTTCTACTCTTAATAGCTTACAAAGTAATGCATATTGCCGTAGATTTTCTTCATCTTTGTATTACCCATATATCCCTTAATATATAAAGATGTGCATAATATCAAAAGAATGATATTACAATAAGAAAGGTTAGAGTGTGTTATTCGCAAGAAGATTTTAAAGAATACAAGACGAATTATTTTTCATTAATATTTTCATCAACTTTTGGCAGTTTTTAATGATGATATAACAACTTTCTGGAAATAAATTTTGAATAGGAAATGACAACAGCGAACGACATTAGTGAAATGTTATATACTATGAATTATACTGCTAAGAAATATATCCTTTAGTCAAACAAAAATGAGATGATGAGGTTCAAAGTTTCTCCACAAATGTGTAAATAACCAATTATTTTGAAATGTTATTTTAGCTTTATCGGACGTTGCGGGAGAGAAATAGATTCACGACATCATGCAAGGAGGGTTGACCATGTACAACAGCTCGATGCATAGATTTTCCCCCCTTCAGGCTAAGGCTGCTTCAGGAATAACAAGCTAAGGTTGTTGAATGTGCTGCCTGAAAGGTGCAGGTTCCATCCAAAATTCTTCATCAGGTTGTCATATGGTTTTTATTGGTTTAAGACAGTAAGCTGATGGCTGTTTATAAGAAGCTGCTCGCCGCATATGAGGAAAAACTCATTTCATGAAACATTACCCTGACGTTTCGATTTAAAATATAATTAATTACTACATTTGACCCAAAGATATAAAAGTCTGTTGTAGAATAATAGATTCACTTAATCAAATGACGTTAGACTTAAATTCACGGATAAATACGCAAAATCAGACTGGAAAGGAAAACGCCATTTTCGAGCACTCCTCTCATCAAGTACACTTCTCATCCGTCTGGGACGGAATCCATTGCAACTTGCCACATTAATGAGCACAGTGGTTCCTCAAAACATCATGAACCTCTTTGTCCCTTTTAACATCCAGTAAGATATTTGAAAATGTATGGTTATTTCCTATATTCATGAAAGGAACTTTTAGCATCTTATAACATTTTAATTTATTCAAGATAAATACGTTTCATATATTTCTAAACAGGTAACATACCTTGTTCGAAAATGTTTGAAATTTATCGAAACTGAAAAATACCAGACTTTATAACGTGTTTTCTCTTAGTCCCAGTTTCAGTTTAGCAGAGCAGATATTCCCATTCTTCATCTACGTGGATTGTAGATTAAGTAAATGGCATTTTAAGTTTATTCCCTTAACCCAAACCAAAAATGTAATCCTCCTAATGTAGAAACTCTCGCATCTAAATAAGCAACCTAAAGTCCAGAAATATTTCGATGTTTTACCCCAGTTACTCCCACTCAAAATCGATGGTGCACATTAGCGCCAAGTCTTTAAAAGGGATTTACCCTTTCAGAACTGAACTTTTGGGAAAACAACGTGAAAGAAAAAATAAAACTAAGCAAATGCTTTATCTATTGCAAGAATTTTCAATAGCTAAACATTCGCTCAAATAGCGATTTCAAATATCTCGTATGCTTTTTAAAAGGGACTTCACAATGCGCATTAATGAAAGTGCTACGCAATCAATAGTGAGGGTCCATTAAATGTTTGGCAACCTTTAAAAGCCGACCCAAAGAGCAACAAGTCGATAGTGCAGAAGCTTTTATCGGCTTTGCCGCAGGTTTTCCTATGATGATATTATCCACCATATTGGTAAAATGTCAACTGAAATGTTGTTGTTGTTTTATTTGCAGAATGGGTGTTTATGACACGTGAGCTGCCATTATTTTAATGTAATGTAATATTTAATTTAGTTTTCAGATGCATTAATGCATATTTTATGGGTGAAATTGGTCTTATCCACTTGTTGATGTATTGGGAACTGATGGTCGTTTTACGATAGCATGACGTTTATTGTCTGCTTATTAGGAAGTTATGATTAAGGTTCATTTGTGAATTTCAGGAGCAAAATTATTAAATAAATCTTTTTCAGCAGAAAGTTAATTAAGTGAAAGATAAAAAATAAGCAGCTGTTGGAGTAATAACGTACTATAGTGATATCGAGTTCATTCATATTTTATTTGTTTCTGTTTTAAAATTGTGTTCCCGTTTTAGTCTAACAGCCCAGGCAAGCATTTTTGAAAGAAATCTACCTATATCTGGGCTGAGTGTAGGCAGTAAAGAGGGTACAGTTTGAATAGATGAACATAAAATTACTTCAATTGAAAGTTCTCTAGAGAAGATATTGGCAGAGAAAGGAGAATGGAAAACTCTCAAACGCTTTCTTATGGATCAAACTTTCAAGGTCGCTTTCAAATCATTGTGTAGTCGTTGATATTCAGTACTTGTCGCAAAAAACTGGGCATTTGTTTTCAAACACGATTTCTTATGAAGCCTGGAAGTTTGGTATCAAAAACTTCGAGGTTTTAAAAGAACATTAGAAAGTAAATAAAACCATCTAATATGAAAATTAAAATAAATAGAGACCTTAAAGAATATAAATAAATAGAGATTTTAAATTGAAAAATATGAAAAATCAGCTAGTCCCCTTCCGAGATTCGGATCGCGAATTTTCAAATTCTGGCTGCATACGCTTAACCACTTTTATCATGAAAGCGTGGAGGGGAAGGGAACAAAGCGACAGTTTCTTACAAATCTACGTTTAGTGCAGATTGACATAGAGGTTAAAGCAGACCCAGAAAGAAAGTATCCGAAAACTAAATAGTTGAACTACACGAAACGTAACGTCTGTATACTGTAATGCAAAAATCAGTAACATGCCATTTACATGATCAAATAATTTAGCAAAAACCCACATGAAATGTCATTCCTGACTGCCTAAAATGCCTGTTAATGCAAGGTTGGGGCATTTATGTTTAACAAAATACCATTTAATTTACGTCTCATTTCTTGGCTGCCTCATTTCGCTACGAGGTTCGCGTTTTTCCGAATCTGTTTAGCTTTGAGTAGCAAGCTGTTTTTCTATAAAGTTATAAGAATCACCAATAGCCCATATGTGAGAATTTTAGCCTTCTAGCTGCAACTGCATTGCAATATATAGTTTTGCTCTCTGCACGAGATTCCGACGCTGATCTTCAATTAATTAGTGCAGTGAAAAAATATCTTTGTGTTAGTAAGTGGTACGTTTGAATTCCAGTTGGGGTCCAAGTGAAGCTTGAAACCTCTAGTAGCTTAGATTAAATTGTTTGAATTTATGGCAGGTTACAGAAAGCATGAGAGGTAGAACAAATTTAAAGTTACCTTAGTTATGTGTCTCCTTGATTTAGAGATAAGAAATTCCGGTGGTGATAATTCACCTCCCAGAATCAATCTACGTAGCACTTTACTTTGACTGAAATTGAGCTGGTGAGATTAATAGGAACCTTAGACAGCTGTAAGAAAGCATTAAAAATTCGGCCCGTAGGATAGAGGTGGTACGTAGCTTTTCAAAACAATTAAGCATTTAGCATGAAAACCAGATAAATTAAAAATATTTTAATGCAACACATTTATATAAATACAAGTGGTAAATGCTTACAAAAATTAACTGACAAACGCTTAAATATTTGCGGTGTCAATGGAAAAACGTGATAGTGTTTTCCTTTTCTGATTAACTTATCAATGTTTTCATTAGTATTGAAAATAGCTGTATGCAAAATATTATCGAAATGCCGGTCTGTAAGCTGACTTTCAAGATATCTCATTATTTTCATAAATAATGTTTTCTAATAAATAGTTTCAAAGAGTTCAATTAGTTTTGTAATGTATTCATAAAGAGGCGAAATGTTGAATTCAACGAAATGCTGAGAATGAGTGACATATTTGTTTTTCGTGAGAACTGTGCTTTCCAAAGTCTAAGCTTGGCTGTGAAACTTTGATAGATCAAATATTCTGAACACGTTTCGTTTTTGAAATATAGCTGTTGATTTAGGTCATTCATATGCAAAGACACGCTGGTTAGACAGTCAAAGCCTTTTCTAAGATGGCAATCTCTGTTTTTAATGAACGGTTATATTTCTGGCGTTAGGTTAAAAGCTGCTTTAACAAACTTCCCTCTGTTCATCCAACGTACAACATAAAACATGCAAAAAACCACGCAGTATATGAAATCCAACATACAAAAAACTATATCACCGTGATCTGTTTCTCTCAGAGGTAAAACTCTCTGATGTGACGATAATTCAATGCTTTTGCTCTAATATTTCAACGTTTAGAATAACTTTCATGGCATTAGTTCTTGCGCACAGATTCTTCGGTGGAGAAAACGTTGGTAATGGATATAATCCTTTCCTTCTGGTTTACGCTTTTTCCATAGTTGCGTTGTAAAATCTTCCTTCATACCCTAATAATTGGAGCACTATCAGATACTAAATCCGGTAGATTGATTAAACTACCATTGAAATACCCGACAATTATCTTGCTGACGCCAAGAAAATCAATGCATTTTGCCATTATTTTGGTAGGTAATACAGGTAGTAGTTTTTACGATGCACATAATTGGCAGTCTGTGCCATGGATAAGTTAGGCATTTGTGCTATAGCTTTCGCGCGTGTGATCATGTTTGATCGATGATATATCCATCAAACATGATCAAACATGATAGATGATATAAATTAGGAAGAGAGGTTTTTTTAAACTTATGCATTGGCAAGACAAATTCACAGACACGTCGTGTATTACCTCAAACAAACTCGGTTTCTAAAACACTTTTTTATTATTTGGGCACTGAATTTCCCTAACAGCGATGATAATTTTTTATGATCTTGCTTAAATGCCTTTGATGTTTTAGTAACGTTTTCTTTTATTATGTTATTAAATTTGATACAGGTTTTTGTCTCTGGCCTTTTAGCAAACACTGCTGGTATTTTAAATCATTTGTACATGATTAATTTTGCTTACACGAAACTGCTTTTGAAGGGGATGGAAATTAGATACAAAACGGAAAGAAATATAAGTTTTATCTCCTTTTATATTGTATTTTTGTTGTGTATTGCATTTTTATATTTTATTTTTGACATTTTGAATCATGACATACTCGTATTAAACAAGCTGGCATAGCACTGATTTGCACAAAAATGACAAAGTGGCCGACTTCGCATTAAAACTTAACACAAAGCACTTGACTTACACATCTTAATCGCTGACTCTGTAATGATGGTAGACAACCTTTCAATCATCCACGGTTTATGGCTCCATTACGTATGTCTCACAGTAATAGAAAACTCTAGAAGTACAAGTATTCTACGATAGACGCGACGAAGATGCTTGCCCGTGTAGAGCAGATGGTACATGAGTGTGGATGACATTCTTTAATAAATATGTGACAATAAGCAACTATAGGGAACTTTCATAATGTGTCTGGAAGTTTATGGATAGAAGACTCAAGCGGTGACATCTACTATTTTTACTAATTGCGATATTAGATTATTGCTATTATGGTGCAATGGATTAGTGGACTAGAATTCGTAAATACCACATTATAGCTTCGTGATCCACGAGCGCAATGAAATAACTGTTAATGAAATCTACCGCCTAGCCCATATAGTGCTAGCTACTCTTACGGAGGTACCGATGAGCCTGGGTTCAGTTTCGGGAGAAGGTAGGAATGCTTTTAAGTGTATAGAGTCTGTGCGGCTAAAAGGCATTCAAAGTACACGACGATCCGAAAATCCTGTTGATTGGTTAGTGGTGGGGAAAGAGGGATAGACACTCGAACTGTCGCCAAGATGCTCTCTATCAAATCTGGGGCGGAGCTTAGTAATTAGCAAGGCAGGACGATGCCTAAAGTACCTTCGGGTATGCACAGGTGTTGGCTTTGCACCTATTCAGCTTGTACCTATTAATATAATACACTATATGTAACAATGTAGTCACTTTCGTCACTTTCGATGATGAAGTAAGTCCCCGGCTTTAATTCTTTCTAAGGCAAAATAAGTAATATTATAAGTTGTTTTGTTTCAGAAAGTTTGTTTCTAAAATAAAGTCAGATGAGCATTAGTAATTCGATTAAGACTCGAATTGCAACAAATGAGATGGTATAATGGATGCTTCCATGCTGCGTAATATGAATGCAAGACAGTTGTTTTTAGAAAGTCCTCCAAGAAGGCATCCTTTCGTTTAAGCAGATGACATTTGCATTCTTTATCGTAAATGAAACAACAAATTATCAGTCATCTAAATGTTATCTTAGTAGATGTTATGGACATATATTTTCTTCAAAAACTTTATTTATGAAGTTAGTGATAATTAATTAGTTTATTCATGGCATTTTGTGCTCAATAATACTTAATTTGTAGCTAGGAAAAGTCTCGTTTGAGTGTGAAAGGTTTATTTTAAAGAACACGTTATTGTTATGTTAAAATCTTACCTATAACGTCCACTTCTTCTATTAGTCTCATCAAAATGCAAATTAAGTGAAGTTTAAATAGTGAAAGAAGGAGTTCACTAGGAAACCAGTTCATTTTGTGTAAATCTGTATGACAAATTGCTTTCCGATAAGTGCTTTTTGTATTTACATAAGCTTAAAGGCCAGTAATATTTGGAAAATGTTAAATTAGACACTGAATCTATTTATTTTTTTTATATATTTAAGCATTTGATTCTTATGTTAACAAATGTTAAGTTTTACCTCTAAGCTTATGTTTTTAGAGTTCTAGACGTTAGCTGAAAGCCCAGACGATAAGACATTCGATGCACAGGAAATTTAAAGAAGCAATAGTTCTAAGAGTCAATTCGTATCTAACCTTACAAGCCGAATATTATTAATCTTGTTTAGTAATTTGAAGATTAATTTATACCTTATAAATAACAACACAACTCATTTGGTTTCTCGTGTAGATTGGTGGAAGGCGAGAGGGGCAAGAGACCCCGGATCTTCCCCCTGAGTGCTCTACCTCAAAATTGGGGGTGTAAATAAAAGTCCAACTTCGCTTTGGGGTAGACAACCATTGTTCCATGTAATATGGACAAGACAACAACGACAACAACTCAATTTGAAAGCCTCCTTTAAAAGGACACGGAATTATATCGATTTTGTAAGTTGTTTGGTAACTTTATGTTAATTCAACATTAAAAACCTTAGCAAATTTACAAATTAGTTAAGTGACTGATTTCGTTTATGCAATGGTTTTAAAAATGCAGTGTAATGCTCTTTATTTCTGATTTCTATAAAACTTTGTTTCAAAACATTTGAAAAAATAATTTTTATATATAGAATATAATTTATTTCTGCCAAAAGCTGTCGCAAAATGCAGGATAGTACAAACGATTTCTAGTTGCCCAAAACTGTTCCGTTAGTAAGCGCCAAAGTATTATAATCTGAAACATGGGCATTGTGTTCATAGAACATCATAACTCTTACCTTCACCATAAGATAATTAATGTCATTACATTTCATCAACATAATGGCTTCCCAAGATGTAGTCTTAAGATTGGCGAGGTGGGAATAAGGAACGCGTTTCTGGTCCAATACAGAAGGTATAATGCAGAAGGAAATTAGGCAGCAAGTCTCTCCCCTTAATTTCATATATTAGGGTTTCATTTTTGTATGACCTTATACATTAAGCTAATGTTTTGTTATTAATTCATTTTGTAAAGCTATCAAACAATTAAAAGAAATTATATATATTTTAACATTCATTGCTAAGTACATACAGATTTGCATGTAGCCATCTCAACACACAATTCACAAACATTTAAAAAGTTTTAAATATTACTTTACAAGCATACTGGTTTCAAAACTTTCTTGAAAGCGTTTTGTGTTAAGGTTTTAAAATTCGTATTCTTTCGAAAGAAAAACAGTAAAAGATATATTTCCACAAAATTTCTTTTTGAAGTTCTTTCCAGGAAATCTGAGGTTTTCTTTTAACCTATGGGAACAGCATTATTGAATTTCAAAAATGTTTTGTCTGCAAACTTTAAAGAATACGTAGAAAAAATATCTACCTTCTGAGCAATATAAAGGCAAGTATGCTGTCTGAAAATCTAAGATTTTACAATCTTTGCACATTTTAGTTAGTTCATAGGAAAGGAAATATTCACAAATACAAAATAAATATTTCTTCGCAACTGGACTGAATGAATAATTTATGGTGAAGAAGGAAACGAACGCACTTAATTCCACGAAACTTAAATTTTGGCAGTTTCTAATAACACTGCTGTGTTCTATAGTTTCATGTATTTGGAGCGACTGAGGACAACGCTTGGTGAAATATCAAAACACTATTTATTCCTCAGTATTACACGGGATAATTTGACAGACACGTTTACAGCCGTCAGAAAGCTACGATAAACACACTGAAACGATCAGCAACACGGCCTTTAGGCTATCAGGCTATAACGGTGAAGACAGCTTCATGGCAAAGCACTAAAGTATAGCTCCCGACTCGATCGATCTCTGTCAAGCTAATCTCTGAACTCAAAATATTACTACTGAACTCAACACACTTAAGTTACTATTCACGATAAACTGCTACTCCGCGTACAGGCAAGGTGTTTATAGCTTTTGACCTGCCTTCCAGAACATTCTCTGGAAAATCGGTAAGAATTCATTATAGAATGGTCTCGCTCCGTCTATGGCATGTCGCAAAATGGGCGATTTCGCAATAAATCTGGCAACCATGCCATTCCTTACCCCTTTCTGGCAACCCTAACCCCACTTTTCAGAGTAGCTATCTTACCACAGCGGGGCATTTCGTAAACAGTATTTAAACAATATAAATAGTTTGTTAAAATCTTTAACATCTCGATCTTCGAAATATTTCATAAAAGTGTTACTACTGGGGTAATTGCTTTCGCAGAAAATTTTCGCTGCAATTAAACTTCGTTTTAAGTCGAAAAACAGCTTTCTACCATGGATTTACTAATTTTTTTTTTTTGTTTAAATTTAAGATAGAAGGTGTTTCTGGACTGCTCCCCTCCACGTGCACGCTACGTTTAGTTCCTGCCAGTTCTGATAGTTGTAATTATTATGCTTTGCGTTATCCCACTTCCGACATTTTGATTCTGACTCTCCGATGGAAGCACTGAGCTAGCTTCGAGTATTCTTTAAATACTGGAAGCTAGCTCAGTACGCCTTTGACTATTATTCCACGTTTAAAATTGAAACTGACTGTCTTGAGTTCCAAAGATACCATAATAATTTTTTTTCTACTATTGGGAATTCTTCTTTTTAATATTTCATTTTATATATACAATTTCATGTTTTATATCTTTATTTTCTGAGGGATACATTTCTAAAAAAGTGTCTTTTGTAACTGCTTAAAATTATTTTGGATGTTAAACTGAAATTTGTGCAATAAGATCAGATTACAATTTCTTTCTAATTTTTCAAATACTTTATAAGTTTTTTCGAAATTTTAAGGGCAAACTCTTCGAGGTTTCATATTAATCAAAGTTTTCATATATATAATTTTGTATTTTTTACAAGGTGCATAGTTTTTTAAATAGGAGATGTTTAAATGTCCTCACGATTCTATTTCATAAAGCGGGTTTTAAATTGCTTTTGTGGGAATTTGATTTAATAATTTTTTAAAGTTATTAAGTCATAACTGCCAGTTATTAAGTCATAACTGTAATAGAGAAGACATTTTTAAAGTCATAATTGAAATAGACAAGAGAAATTTAACATTCTATTATTTTTTTCTTGCATTATTTTGTAAATGGAAATATTATAATTAAAATGAAAAGTCGATGTTTAATTTATGCCATATTCATATAAATATAACCTTTACTGTCATAATTAACTTACAAGAATAATTTCACTTTGTTTACGAAAAACATAACATTCTTACCATAGTTTATCCAAGGTTTTATTTGAATTCGCTCCATTCCAATTATTTCCGATGAACGAAGTCGTATCCTAACTTTCGCGAAGAATGAAAAATGTTACAAGTTACTACTTAAACAGAAAGAACTACGTAAGATTGTAACGCAATTTTAAAAGCGGAATCTAGGGATACAGAAACCTATGTTGATACAGTTTATTTCCTATCTTTTTGAAGCTTTTTTTGGAAGAGGGAAGAAGAAGGTATTTCTTTCATTTTTTGTAAGGTTTATATGCCGATGGATCAGACTTTCTGAATCCCCACTTCAGACAGAGGCTTTTACTGAAGGATTTTCTCATTTAAAGAACCTGTACAAAGCATTTTTGATATGCAATAACTGAACCAAAGCTTATGTAGTTATCCATAGCCGCTTTACATGCCTTATTGAAGAATCTTTTTATTCGAGCTAGGTACAAGCTACCTCAACAAATCGGTATCAAACCGATTGATATCTGATGAACTTAATTCTCCTTTTCGAAATTTCTGATTATGAACAAAGATAAAAGAATTTCACAAAGTACCCCAAGAAAGAAAATTTAAGTAATATTTCTCAAATGATTTTTTCATATTATGAGAATCCGTAGTAAAATTAAAAGTTGGACTAGCGAGAAAAAAGACACACCTAAATGTTAAACCAATCGAAAATTTCAGATTTCTAGACTTTTCCTTGGCAACAGGAAAATAATAAAAAAAATGTAGGAGTTCCTTTTATTGAAAAATGTCGCAGAGGTAATATGTGTATAAGTTTATTCCTTTTTGACGTTAAAAATGTCTACAATTCAGTATTCATATTTTTCAGTCACTTCATGCCGAGTTACTTTACGTTGTATTACCGCAGCATTAATCATTCACATACTCTGTGATACTACCGAATCCGAAGCTGTTGTTAATTATTACCAAATTGTTATTTCTAAATTTATCTCTTTGAGAAAATCGGCAATTTGCTAGCACAAGATTTTTAGTTTACCACTGAAATTATAAAATTAGTGCATAATGCAATTTGAAACGGAGTAATAGAAACGTAATAGACTAAGTTTTTAGATTTACTTGATTTTATATTTTAATAATTATGTAAATCTTAGATGTAATTTATATATGATTGCTAATTTTTATAAATATTTACATAATTAATGTAATTATGAAAATTCGTTTTAGCACCCTATGTAGAGTGCTGCAGAATTGGCTGTACATTAATAAAATCATATTTAAGTGAACAATTTATTTTGTATTTTACAATACCATTAGCTCTACAAAAATACCATTTATAAGTCTTTGAATCTGCAAATGACGAGAAAGCTGTACCGCACATTCTTCTGAATGGTTTTGAAAACTTTTATCCATTACATTTTGTTCATTACTCATCGTAAAGTATCTCTAAAGATACTGGTAATAGAAATGCTAATGAGGACTTTCAGTTCCAATATGATGGCATAGCACATCTGGAAACTACGGAAAATTTTGAAAAAAATTACGATTTTAATGACTGAAGCTAGTGTAATTTCGTAAAAATACTGAACATTTTAATTTGACTTCTCATGATTTTAATATACGTTTATTTAAACCGATCAAATTAAAGGGTAAAAAGTATTCTTAAGAAAATGTATTTTCTGCTTTCAGATTGCTTAGTTTGTTATTCATTAAAATGCAGATTAAATTGAAACCATCTTAATTTTTACTGAATGGCAACACGTTAATCCGTGAAGATAAGCGTATTATATTTTGGCTGCGGGACATATTTCGCTCGTAGATCCGAATTTGCTAATTAAAACTGAATATTTCTGAATGGCAGCTATTCAGAGTGCTGGAGATAAAAAAACTCTATTTCGAATAGTGTTGCTGCTGCTCGTCTCCGAATACTTGAGTTTGTTAATAAAAAATTCATTAAAAGTTTACAAAGTGAAAAATAATAAAACAAATTTGAAATTCAATATTCGCTTCCAGGTGCACATGTTCTGGAGGAGGACTATCTTATTAAAAACTGAATGGCTCTAGATACAGCCGTTTTTACACAGTGCGAGGAACAAATATATACATACATGCAGATTCTTCATTATTTATTTTTTTTTAAATTAACACAGGGCAATAATGTTTAATGGCGACAATTTGAAAGCGAACCAAAGTAAAATTCTTTCTGGAGACTAATATCCTCTTTTGGACTACATTTTAGGCTAATAATGTACTTGTTAAGTTAAAATACGTTCGATTATATTCCTATATTAATAAAATATGTCTTTAACGTCATATATTTCGTACCTAGTAAACAATAGTTTTGTTTTTTTTATCATGTGTGTATATTTTATTCTTGAAACATGCTTTATATTTAAAAAAATATTAAAAACGTTATGATGTTTTAATATTTTTTGAAAATTATGCTTTCAGGTGACAGGTGACGGAAGACGGGGACGCCTGGTGTTTAACAGTGGTAAACAGGCATATGTCCCACGCCTTCCCCTGTGTAGAAGCAGCGACTTTATTTAAATTAATAAAAGTATTTACAGTGCAACAAGAGCAGATGAGTGATTGTGTTACATTGCAGTTCAGGATACATTAGCATGTCATAAGTAGTCAAGTGTAAGACATAAAGAAAAAGGGTCTTAAATTTAAAAATAAAAAAAAAAAATTAATCACATGAACATAAGGCGTAATTAGATACGAATACTCTTCTCTCAATACATAAACTTAAGCATATTGCCAGTGCGTGATAGTGTTGTATATTGGGAATACTGAGGTATCTAGAGATTCTATACTTACTACAGGGTGTACAGACAGTGAACAAAAGCTTAGTAAAAGCATGATACTTGATAAAATACAGGACAAAATACATGCAATGCATTGATACAATACATGAGACACGGAATACATTGATAAAATACAAGAGACATGAAATACATTGATAAAATACATGAAACATGATGCAACTTTAGAAATAGTACACAACACTAAAAATGTGATATACAGAGCGGAATACGTATACAAAGGTATTAACAGAATACAAAACAGAAGATAGTGCATTAAAGATTTAATTAAGTGCAATGGATATATACATAATGCGCAGATGCTATTGCAAAGATAATTTGAGTATTATAGAATTTGCGCAGTTCGTATAAATTACAGGAACAAATGTTATAATGAATGCAGATACATTGTTACATGTGCAAGTGCTAATACTTGAAGGAAGAATGCGCTGAGACACTGATGGACGCTGATAGAACTGAGACACTGAGGGATTGGTGCACTACTGGGTACTGATGGTAAAATACAATTATTGGTGTATTAATGACGAACTGAGAGGCGATTGGCGGATTCAGTGAGGAGAGCAGATGTCCTGACCCATCGCCCTAGTGATGCTGACAATTTGACAAATTTTGGATATTGCAGGCTTATGTGTAATAATAAATCTATTAAAAGCTTCTCTATTGGAGGTTTGGCTGGGGAGATGATGAGCAGTTGTCAATTCACATTCATAGAGGTAGTGATCCGGGGTGCCGTGACCTCCGCAGACGCATTGGTCAGTTAGAGATATGTTGCGTTGAAAGAAGTAGCTGGGAAATGGGCTATGACCTGTTATGAATTGTGTAAGGGATGCAATGGCGAAGTGCCTTTCTGTGCTGACTTTGGGTATAAAGTCAAAGGTGCGTCGTCCTGTGGGGCTGAGGTTCCACTCTCTCTGCCATAGCTGAAGACACTGTTTTCTTAGAATACTTTTCAGATGTGAGGGTGGTGCTGGAAGGCTGTTGAATAATTATGCTTTCAGTCAAAACAAAGTATGCAAGAAATTTATTGGGAAAGTGGGAATTGTTGATCATTATTTGCAAAATATGCATAAATAGTTTCGTCGGCCACCTAATTGTTTTTCTATAACAAGGATCAGAAGCAAGCGTCTGATTTTACTTATCAATACCTGCTCTACATTTATTATATTGAATTACAGGTAGAGGTTTCAATTTAATTTTACTTCTTTTTGTTTGTTTTGTCCACCATATCATTTTTATATTCATTGGAAATGTAAGTGATGTCCCTCATATCCTGCCACTTTGCAATCATCACACCATTAGCATATTTTGCTATAGTTTGCCCTTACTTCAGTTTCAGTTTTTTTCGTTTACTTCTTTCGGAAATATTCATTCTGATTTTCCTAGTGCAATGAGTTTTTTTTATCAGCAAGACATTTTGACAGTTCATAGTTGCTGTAATAATTTTCCATAAAGAGGCTATGTTTTACATCTAACATTCCCTAAAGTAAATTCATAAATTGTGCATGACGTTTTCCATCAGAATAGTCCATACCTGTATATGCCAGAAATTTTAAAATCATACTCATGAGAGGCTATGATCATGTACGACATGATACCATATTTATGCGTTTATTTGATATATACTTATAAGGTATTTCTCCCGCTTTCCTAGCGTGTCTTCGCGGTGTAACGGTAGCACGCTGGGCCGGTATTCCAGAGGTCAGTGGTTCGATTCCCGGCGAAGGCGGTTGCATATTTTTCATCTTTTCGACTTCCAATAAACCTAATGACTCTACATACTGTCTGAATATAAGCCGTCCACGCCCCAATACCATTGATTCATCTAAACTAATCTCGCGTCCTGGGTAGTATATTTCAAATACTCGCGCGTTGAACAAATTCACCGTGTTTTGTATTTTATACAGTCGATCCTTTGGAGGTTCTAAATTCTGTTCTGGGATTTTGGGGAAGTGCAATGCAATTAATAACAATGAAAACCAATTCCTACTCATATTTTCTGAAAATACACGTAAACCAGACAGCGAATCTGTTTTCCAATAGTATTCTATACGGTTCATTCGTATAGATCCCATATGTAAGATCCATTCCACAAATACCAGGAGTTCCTCTTTTGTGGTGTCGTTCCAAGCACTGATGCGGGAATGTTTCTTTTTAACGGTGAAAAAGTACTTTATGAACATAATTATTAATTTCAGCAAATATTTCCTGCAATATACCGTCGATGAAAAATGACGAAAGAAATCTTTAGGATTGTTACCTGAAACAGGTTGGAGCAAACACTTAGATTTTTTGTAAGAAAATTGTTTCATTGATGCTGAATCGTTTCCCTAACTTACGTTTTACGCCATAGCTGAATTATCCTGCTGATATGCAGCCTCTTTTACGATTTGTTCTTCATCATCAGGATCCGAAATTTCATAGACATCAGTGGTAGGAGCGAATTCCTCGTCACTGTCCCTGTGTTGTAACAGGGACAGCGACGAAGAATCACTCGGGGACTCGTCCGATAGCTCAACCAACAAATTTCTATTTCATCATTCGTTAGAGCCTTATTATTTTGAATTTTTCTTTTTTTCGGGGAGCGAAGTCTCTGCACTATCATCTGTATAACTCATATCACAAGATTATTTTTTTAATAAAAATAAAATGTTAATTTCGAAACCGCGATTATTTATACGTAGTTTCTAATCATCACTCCATGCCAATACCAGAAACATCCTTCTCTCTTTGTTGAGAGATAATACAGAGTAGTTTCTAAAAAAGTACAGGAAACTGGCTGGGGATACCATCACGTACTTAATATGATAAGTCCATGTGAGTTTGGTTAATTATAACTCTCAGATAAATTGAATTATTTACAGGGTTTACAGTTTCGCCGAAAAAACAGATTTTTTAGTGTTATTTATCGAAAACTGCGCCTCCTAACCAGTAGGAGCTTAGTCTAATTCTAAACATTAAAGCACTTCGCTTAAATAATCAACAACTAATTTTCATTTTAATGAGGACTACGGGAAGCAGTTAAAGTAAAAGTTTAACTCATATAATAATTGGCAAATTAATATGAAACACTGCATAGCTATGCAAATGAAGAACATGTTATCCGTTTCAACAGCGAAACAAAAATCTGTTAAATCTGTAATAAAGAACCAAATCCAGACAAATATTAATTTAATTCTACACTTAAATTCGGAGCACACTGCGGTTAAGATAATTACTTCTATACGTATGAGCACTGAAGATGATAATATCAAAACGCTCACCGAACATTTTTAATAATAATGTACTTCTAAGAAAACAGATGCGAATATTATAAACATATGTTTAAATTGCAGAGAAAATTAAAAGCAAATTTATTAGTATAGATAAATTTCATTGACAGCTAAGAAGAGCTACTGTCTAAGACTGGTATTCAAACAAAGAATAGATTGGATTGATGATATCAGGGCTTCTTAAACTTTTTTAAGTCGCGATCCCTTTTTATCACTAAGATATTTTTCGCGAACCCAGGACCCCCATAGTATTTACGAAAATTTTGTGGGACCCTATAAGCATTGCGCAAATCCGACACACGCGTGAGTGAAATTGTCAATTTTTTCACTTGTAATGTAATATAATACTGTAGTTTTAGGTCATTAACTTTAATTTCTACTTTTAAGACATAGAACAACATGAAAATTTTAAGTAAGTAACAGACGAACAGTAAGTTCATTTTCCTTGCTTTGCACGTGACGCTGTACGTGCAAAGCAAGGAAAATGAACGTTTATATTATAAAAAGAATGCGTCGAAACGTTTTCGTTTTTTTTGTCTGTATCGTCTTATCTTTATCTATTTTCAGATACATTGCGTAAAAATATTTGGTAATTGTAAAATTATTTTAATAAATTAAAGAAATATCAAAACTGTTAAAATTTTTGGCAACGCCCGTGGGGGTAGAGACCCACAGTTTAAGAAACTCTGGATTATATTAAGGTGAAGCGCTAAGGTTATTTACTCGAAGGAAGTGATAACTTCGTGGAAAAGAAGATGGTCTCGTTTTCACGTTACACATGGCAGAAAAACACGAAAACATACATATAGCTAGCCCGTTCGCCAAGACTCATAAAGACAAAGCAGTTTCTTTTTCTGTTAAAGCATATACTGTAACGAAAATTATGTATAAAGATTTCAGTCTGAAAATTTCAAACTACAGTGTAATACTACTAACAATAACAATCTTCCATAGAAATTTCAAAATTGTAAATCTATTAATATAAATTATATGATTAAAAAGTTTAATCTCTGTACGCATATTTCTGTTTAACACCTGACATGATTTTAAGCTAAGCAGTTATGATAGGGATCCAAGTTTACAATTAATCTCATACACACAGAGGTGTAGAACAAAAAAACTTATACTTAAAATAAACCATTCAAAAGGCAAATTTAAATATTGAAAATATTTATTGTAACATTATATGACCTTAAATTAAGATCCTATCGGAACTTTTTCAATTACTTAATAAAGAAAATATCTAATTATTGAAGACGTAGCTTGCATTATCATCTCTGAATCGCTTGCACACGAGGCGCGCAGTTAATATTTATCTCATGTTACAATACTTCTTATACCAGGGCAAAAAATCATAAGAAATAAACATCTCGAAGAGGTTCTCTTTGGAGTACTTTCTCTAAAAGGATTCCTTCGGTATTGCTTTAATAATAAGTTAATATTTCATCATCCTCTTCACGAGCAAATTAATTTTAATTGTAATAACTTAATGCAATATTCCGGATTTTTATTGCTTCCTACGAATTACTAAATTATTAAATAGATAAGCGTAAATGACAGATTTTTCAGAACTCATACCACCTATCTCGGAATTTTCTGGGAAGCAATGAAATTTCCTGAAATTTTGGGACAAATCAATCGAAAGAGAAAAAAACTATGTAATTGAGAAATACTAGACTCAATCTCAGAAAGCAACCGAGATTGGATCAAATTAAGAGCTTTCTCTCTCAATTTGTGCACGGTCTCTTTGTATCTTTGGTCTCACTTTAATTCCCTATCTTCTATTCTTCTTTCTTCCCACTCTTCTCCCCCCAACTTGTACAAGCGAGGGCAGCAAAGTTCATGAATGGGAAAAGTTTCAACCAAAAGAGAAAACAGCGATCGAGACTGCATAAAAGAAAAGAAAGCAGTGGCTGGAGAGAAAGGAATAAAAAAGGAGAACTACGTAACGCACACACAGAAACAGAATCTGAAGTGAAAGATGAAAACAGCCGCACTTCAAAGGATGGGACACCGAAATTAGTCATTACTTCTCTTTCATTCTTCGCGAAAAATTTCCTCCACCTGACATTTAATTATTACCGCTTTACAGAATTATTTTCCATCTCTGCTCCATCTAGGAGACCCGCAGAAACGGAAAATAAAGACGACTGCATCATCCTCGAATGAAAAACGGAGCATATAATCCTCATTTTGATCTATTTTTCTGTCGATGCATATGAGTCTTTAAGCTTTTCGTTTCTGTTTATTACTTGTTGCGATGGCGTTTTTTCTGTTTAATGATCAATATCTCTATGAATCCATTTATTAAATTATATCTGTAACAGTAATAAATTGTCGTAATAGAAAACATAAAATAATGTTGCATTATGCTTGCATGCGTAAGTCAAACATGATACGCAATATGAAACAACAATCGCCAAAAATATTTTGAGAAAAATGACGTTTGTGTAAATTGTTATTTTAATGTAGTTTGGTGAAATTCACCTTTGGTTTAAATCCAAGTTCCCAAAATCTAAGTCTCAACAGACATTTAGGCCTGTCACGAAAACAGTTTTTTTCTAAAGCTTTCGTTTCTTTTTATAACTTTATTAATTCGTTTATAGATATCAAATTATGGTGAATTATTTTAAATATATACAAATTAGTATAGAATTCAAAACATAACAAAAAATACTTAAATATTTGAAAGCAGCCTATCATTTTCCTGAAACATGTTGTAAAAGTTAAATACGTAAGAAAAGGCAAGTGATAAATTAAATATACTACTACTAGAAAAATTGGAAACTTAGAGTATCAAAACATTTTGTTAATTTTCTCTGTTTAAGGCTTCAAACAGAACTTGTCAAGGGAAAAGTGTTTTGACGCTTCAAACCAAATTGATAAACTAGAAAACGTTAGCATATTTCGTTCTAATGAATTCACTGATACTTTAAACCGTTTAAATTGAACTCATTGTCTTTACTAAATAAAAGTTTCATTAAATTCACTCCTTTTCCCTACATGTTCTCCTTTTCTAAGTCACATAATGTACAAAAGTGCTTCAAGAAATTACTCTTAAAAATGATAAAACTTAAAATACAAAAATCAAAAAACATTAAATGACCTAAAAAGGCTAATGATCAAAGAGAAATGCAAAAGAATTAAAAAATCAATTGATTTTCAAATATGAAAATTACTTTGAATGTCCTATATAAAAGCAAAAAAACAAGCGCGGGCTAGATTAAATAAACTTTTAATCATTAAAAACTTGTCAAAGTTAAAATCCTGCCAAAGTAAAAATGTAAATATGGAGCGGTTATGCTCAAAAAGGGGGGAAAATGTTAAAAAAATTAAAGCTTGAACCAAAAAAACGTACCCATCAGTCGACAGAATATATCTATAGATATGTATTATTTTTGAGGCTTAGTCGTGATAGCAGAGCGGCAAGACGGGATAAAGACGTTCTTACCAAACCAAGTTAAGCTAACCATCTTTATTTCCAAGCACATTAGAATAATTCTTCACAGACAATATGTATTTTGATCATAAACAATTACAATAATTTCTTATATACACAGATTAACAGGGCGATATCATTTAGATGGACAAGCAAAGTAGATTAGATCTTGGCGTGGCGGAAGGCCAGGAGAATGACGCAGTTTATGTGCGAGCGGTATGTACTCTAAGTCTGAGATATAAGTAAAGTTAATCTGTGATTGGTTCATTTGAGGTTGTTAAATAACATAGAAAATTCTCAAATTTTGAAAATCAGATTAATTTAGGGGGAGAGCACCAAATCTAGAATGTTAATTTTGAGGTCGCAAATTATTTTTAAAGCAGCTATCTTATTTTGTTAGATACTGAATAGGCTTAGAATACTGAAATGTCGATCCACAATGAATAAGAAATTTGGCAGTTGAGGCAGTTTTAATTCCTCTTTTATTTAAATCCACATTAGAACTCTATGGCTCCCTAATCGTGCCTATTTGCAGAACATTTACATTTTTTAATCCAATTGTGACAGGAGCAGAGCGCAGCGGAATTACGTCTTATGCAGCAACAGAGTTATAAGCGAAGTGTTTTTCATCCAATATGGGCAAAGAGGAAAGTTTTGGCTTACAAATGTTTCAATTCTCAAGAGTTTAGGTTCCAAAAAACTACGTCATCAGCGTCACGCAAGCTCAGGCATAGATTAATCTAGAAATGATGCAGTCCAGAAATGTTATTATTATTTTGAGAATAAAGAGGAAATACCCAAATTAAAAACGAGGAGTTAAGAGGCCATTCATAAATTAAATTATAAAGCTGATTTACATATTTTGTATCTTAAAATAAAAAATACATAACTTTAGATTATAATTTCTAGAAATTAATTCTGTAACCTCCGCCTTGCTCATAATTCTTGAGCCAATCAGATTAAAGCAAAACTTCCTAATATAAATAGCTACTAACTACGTAGTCTCTCTCTCTTTCTCTACCTACGATTGCTAGCTGAAGGAATCTCTTGCTTGGCTGCTTCTGTTAAAAATGTAATTCGTGGTCATCAAAATTGTATGGTGCAGATTGGCTCCATTGTAATGATCAACAAATAATAAAGAGATATTTGGATTATCAAGCGATTTTGTGATTCTTCAAAATTTCCCGCATCTTCTACTACATAATTGATATTTTCAAAGCTCTTCTTATTCTCAATCCCCCGCGGCTGAAATATAACGTCTTCCCTAGTTAAGCACTCATCTTTCATCAAATTACTGCAAGAAACTAAATCATATCACCACATATATATAAATATATATATATATATATATGTAATAAAAAGTGTTTTTATATATAATCTCCAAAGAACATAAATTTAATTAATGCAATGATTTATTGGAATAAATTTAAGTTAGTATTTTAAGTGTGTGTAATTTAGATTTCTATTGTAGTAATAAGCTGTATAGAAATATTATTTTAAACTGGAAACTTTTCTAGTAATATATTATTGATTTATTACTTGGCAGCTTTAGTGCAAGTATTCGGCTTTTTAAATTACTCATAATTACAAGATTACTTATATATATATATGTATGTATACAGGGTGTATCAGTACAGCGGTGACAAATTTTCAGGACAGATAGTGTACACTACACTTAGACGACGGGAAATCACATAGCAATGCATGGTCGGAAACGCTTTTCTGACGCGGTAGAGACGACGCAAAAGTCAAGAAAGAAAGAACACGAAATGGATGAGAGAACATGTTTATCATTCGGAGTGCAACAAAAACAAAGGAAAAACAACATAAACTAAACAGCTATCATCATCAAATAAGGCGTTCTAAATTCCGACCCGGACCGTGATGCAGGAACCGTGTGACATGCATCTTCCATGCGATCTTCCATTCGTGATGCAAATCTTGCATGCGCCAGAGAAGTGAGGCCTGTATCACGGTCCGGGGTTGTAATTGTGAACACCTTCTTTAATGACGATCGTTCTTTTTTTTTTTTGTTCTTATTTATAAGTTTCTGCTGTACTAAACCCAATAAAACATGTTTTGTCTCGCTGTTTGTGTCCTTACTTTTTTGCGTTTTGTGCCATCACTACGACGTCAGGAAAACGTTTCCGACCATGCATTGATATGCGATTTCCATTCGTCTAGGTGTACTCTATATGTCCTGAAAGTTCGTCACCACTGTACGGATACGCCCTGTATATGGTATTCAAGCTAAAGGTAAAATAATATTCGAGCTTGTAATTTGTAATAGCTTCTTAAGTCATCATTTCAGTTTGGCTATCTACACTTTCTATCTTAAAAACAGTAACATGCTTTTAAAAATTTTCTCTAAATTGCCTCATTTCAAAATTAACATTTCTCGCATAATTCTTGCAATACGCTAATGAATCAGGTTCTTACATAACGCTACAGCAAATAAAAATGTATAAATATGTGAATCGAAATCTCTAGCAACCAATCAGAAGGAGGACGAAACAAAGCCGATCTTCTAAACCTAATCCTCTTATTAACCTTATCTTTTGAATGGGATCTGGGCATTCCTTCTCCTTTTCTCTATTATGCCAGCATTCTTTTTTTTAACTATTTCTCTTCCTTGCTTCAAATAAGTCAATGGATTTCATAGAAAGCTATTAGGCGAATATGCAAACGTGTTAAACCGTTCTGATAAGGTGAACGCTTGATTAGCTAAACTTCAAATTTATTAAGAGGAGTAATATAAAAATAAAACAATTTCGACGTTTAAACATTGCTATAATTTGGATTCCAACTCGCGCACATTATTAAATCTCGTGGAGAGAGGTATCTATGCATTAGGAGGCGAAACCATATTAGTACTTTAAAACACATAATACGTAGAAGCTTGATTGAATTTGAAATCCGTTTACAATACTATTTGAAGAAGCATTTGGTTTCCATCCAATAGCGAAGCAAGTAAAAAATTCATTGACTTGAAAAGAGACCGTGAACAGAAGATTCAATTTGAAGAAACTGAATTAAAGAAAAATCTGTTTAAATTGAAATAAAAGGAAACTAAAAGAAAAGCGGTTCCGGTACTTAACAGTAGTGTAGAGAAAGATTCTTACCATAGATTCTATTTACTTATAACTTCATCAATAGCAGCAATGAAAATGTTATTGATGATTTATTAATTTACCTTTCAAGAAAAGAAAGAAATTTACTCTATCAAGGCAAGAAAGAAAGGGGCTTATTGTTTAATAGCTTAATTATTAAATTGAAAATAATTCTTTATTTTTCCTAGCCAACAAATTTACTCATTTCTAAATATGCACCATGTAAGCATTAGCTTCTTTTTAAAATGTACCATTATATAAAAGAGTTTATGAAATCTTGGTATGTTGATGCACTTTTTTTTCACTGTTTCTAATGAGTTGGTTTTACAGACAACATCCCGTTATTCGGTAGCGGATTAACAGAGTTGCGAATTAATCGGCCTAACTAAAAACAATATTAAGTTTGCTTATTGTGGAATTATTGCAAAATAGTCCCAAGCGCGTAAAGCAAAACAGTCTACGGGAAATACGAAAACAAAATAAAAATGATGCTTCGATAACACAATGAAAATCAAAGTGCATGGTATCTCGGTATACGCTCTTTTTTGAATAAGACCAAATTGGTATATGTCCTGAATGAACGCGAATATTTTTGCGTGGTATACGTCATTTGTCTGGAATATGACTCGAGTTCGATGAGTTACGAATGTAATGAATGCACACACTACGCTTATTTACCTCTTCCGCTACGACCAGTTTTGTCAAACGTACTTAATTTTCAGACAGGTCCAAATAGGGACCTGCCAAAAAAGAGATGAATAAATTTGGTAAATTTTCATTTATGTACAGTATATATCTCACTCATTGCACTTGTATTTTAGTGTTAAACAGGGTAATGATAACAGCAATAGACATTTTCATAAGGACAGATTAATCATTTTCACTTTATTATCTGTTACTGGAAACGTTCGTTTGGTATATGTCCACTTTAATATAAGTCTAAAGATTTGAAACGAATTACTGACGTATAATACAGAGCTGCATTTGTATTTTCAAGTTGATTTTATGTAACAATATATAATTTGACTGTGCATAATTTTAAATATATAAGCATTCTTCTAGATGAAACAAAAAATTCTAAGCTATATTTTATATGCGCAAGAACTTCAGGAGACATTTTCAAGTCATTTAAAAAACGTTTTTAATGTCATTTGGTGAGTTACAACTTAGCGTCTTCTTTCCTGGTGATGCTTAAACTTCCGTTATTATCCTAAGCTTTTTTGTTATGAATACTGATTTAATTTACGGAACTAAGTGAAATTTTATTGCAGATTAAACCTCTTGAAAGCACAGGATTCTGTTTATTATAATATGGATAATCTAGCATTCCTCTGCGTTTTTAATTGCCCTCAGATCAACATGGGTTTTGAATTAGCCGTGGATGTCATTTTCGGGAGTTGACTGTAGGCGCTTATGAAATACTTATAAGAATTTTACTAAATTCGATTTTCTTTTGTTTTAATTTTATCTTTCTTCCCACTTCCACAAGTAAATTTCTGTATTCCAATTCCATTTTGCGCTTGGTAAAATTGAATAAAATATTGCATTGGAGCTTATCAGTTCAAGACGCATAAGTTAGGATGCAAAATGTTACCAATTTTGGTGTTTTCTTTTTAACTACCAGAAAATTTTTTTACTACCAGAACCTATCAATTTTACTACCAGAAAAGCTTTATTAGTCTCGAAACAAGATTTTGAGCTCATTCATTTTAAATGCATTGTTTCGCTTTTCATTCGAGTCCATTGCCATTCGGCAAAATGTCATATATTTATCTTTCAAATTTAATCTGTCGTTATTGATTAACAAGCTAAGCTATTCAAAAACAATAGATACACTTCTTAAGAATATTGTTTCTAACTTTTAGTTTCAGTGAGTTAAATAACAATGCATTTAATTCATGATAGATATAATAAAAACATTAAATATTGTTATACAATTACGTTATATATTGTTTCGCTTTTCAAATCTACCACCTTCCCATGTCCCATGTTCATAAATAACGTTCCCATATTAATCTAAATGTATACTTATCTAGTATGCTATAAAATGGGGATATCCATATTTCGCTTCCAACATCTCTTTTATAACCTCCACTAATAAACCATATTAAACTTTAAAAGAGCATTTTTGAGCGACGGTTAAAATCCGAACTTTTCGAATTTTTTTCTTCGTGAAGGGGATTCTCGCATTTATTTCAAAATGAGAAATGTTTAGAAATGGTCAATTTGCAAATATATCAGCTTACTACTACCATTCTTACTACCATTATTATTAACAAAGTGAGTAAGAAACTAAGGCATGGAGCTGCTTAAAATAATATAAAATTAAGTAAAGGAAACAAATGCTTGTGTTTAGCTTCCACGGATGGCTAAAACACAAGTGTAAAATATTTATTTTTAATTTAAAGCTAATTTTTATTAAATCGAGTTCCACTAGGTACCTTAAATATGCACGCTTAGAGGGAAATAAGGATATGGTAGTCATGTATTGAAAGTGTACGTAGAAAATTAGTGAACTCCTTAAATGTACTGTTAAACAACTCTTTTCAGAATTTCAAAAGCATTACAAAATTGCGTTTCCCTTTCAATAACTTTTTCCCACTGCTGGCCGTTTTCACTTAGTCAAAGCACCAGGCATTGAATCTGGTTAAATGCGATAATGCGATGAGCTAACGTAAAATTAATGAGTCCAGAAATGTCGAGCAGAATTTGGCACCATCATGAAATTAATGATGAGTAACGAGCCGTAACGAGAGAACTGTAAATTAACACATGTTATGCAAAGCTAGCTCCACCTGAACTGATGGATTTTCCTTTAAAAAATTGGTCCCCAAAGATATATAGAAATATATATTACACAGGAATACATTCTGAGAATTTATTTAGCCTTTTTTTCGTTTCTGTAGCCCAGTGGAATGGATGTCATCGTCACTTTTTTACGTTTGCAAATATCCATGCTCCTCCTCTATTCAGCAAACCCAAGTTTCTTCGCATGATGCAGTTAAAGCAAGTCTGAGAACCATTTGATGTCATTAAAGTATTCCATGCCAGACGTTAAATTGTACCCTAGAGTTATGCAAAGAAGGAAAAAGAAAATATAGCTACCGATTCATAGCTTCCATTTGTAACTGGATAGCGAAGACCGATTTAGGTCTGATATTCGTCACTAGAGGACCGGCAATAACGTCTGCTTTTCCATGATGAGGTTATTTTCGTAGCACTGGGAAGGTTATTTGCTAGTAAATTACTTTTCAGACGTTTTTTTCCTTCTTCGATTTCGCTTTGAAGAACATGAGTGATGTGCTGCTAAAATTAACGAAACTTTGAATGTTCTGAATGATTATTGGAATGCTGGTGATCCAGTTTGGTAACGAAAATGAAATTAACATTTCTTCTCAAAATAGTGTCTATGAATTTTGAAATTGCAATTATTAGAAAAATTTCAGTTGTTAAGCAGATATTTACATTTTATTTTTTAAAATAAAAAATAAATTTTCGGCATTATGCTATCTTATGTTACTATGTAACACTTTCACAAATATTTAAAATAGCTGGGATCACAACTAAGTCGGATATTCGAAACATCCGGATAATGTACCTTTTCTCGATCGCCAGATACATGTTTACTGTAACACAAGTTAAAGAATTTATTATTCGATTTATTATTTTTTTTGGTAATTTGAATTGTTGTTATAAAATTAAAGTAACAATTTTATTTATAATAAGTAATTGAAACCATTCACAAAATGCATATTTTTTTCTTAAAAAATCAAACATTGCTGTTTAACATCAAGAGATTACCTTTATAATTTCGAAAGGTTATCAAATATTTAAATATATATTATGAGGCATTTTCTCTCTCCTTTCTGCATGCTTTCGTGATGTAATGATAGCACAATCGGCACGTATTCGAGAGGTTTGAGTTCCGCCTAGGGCCATTGCTTAATTTTCATGTCTTTTGGTTCAAAATAGCCTAATGAATTTACATTATGTAAAAAATATAAGTTGCAATCTGATCTTTGTAAACAACTGAAACAATTTAAGATTAAATTATTATAACAGGCCTGCTAATTTAAAATTAAACTTAAAAAAATTTTAAATAAAGAAGATACAATCGTATATTTAAATCCCGCTTTTTAAAATAGCAGAGCCAGATGAAAATATTACTTTGGATAAAAAAATTAGTTTAGTGCTATTTTAGCTTAAATTATCGGTACGTTGAGACTTGAAAACGTATTTAATAAAGAAAAGGCAAAATTATTCAAGGCGGCACTATGCACTTTTTTGTTCGATAATTTGACTAGAAGCTCGCAGTGAATAATTTTCCTACGTGAAGTGGTAAAACGTTCCGCTTAGACTGAAAGCTAAATCCGCGAACTGAAAGCAATAAAACCCTAGAAGAGATCTACGAGGTTATCAGTAGTGTTTGTTTCAGTAGTGTTTATTTCTCGAAGAGATCTTCGAGAATAAATACGTTCGAAATATTTAGCAAAAAATTACTTTATTCTTTCAGTTCTGCATGAAGACTTAACAAAAACGGAATAACTAAAATAGACTAAAACATTAGCACAGTTGTTTAATTTTGGTTTAGAAAAGATCATTTAATGTTTTGTAGAGTAAATAATAAGCCTATGCACAACAAAAACTTTCCTTCGTCGGGTTGTAGACCACACATATTTCCTTAACATTGTAGACACGCAATGTTAAAAGTAATTATACTATTTTATACGTTTTTTAAAATTATTTAAATATACGAAAAAATTCAAAAGATGTAAATAAATTAATTTAATTTTACACTACTGGTCCTCAAAAATGCAAGGCCATGAAACAAGCATCCAGTAGCGTTCACATTTGTGCCATTTGTAGACACTTAAGATATGTAAATGGTTAGCATTGACAGTATAATGGAAATCATGTAACCAAGTGATGTCACCAAGAAACACTATAAAGAGGAACAGATTAGGTACTTTAAGTCTGGTACTGTGTATTTTCCGTGGACGTGGTTTTGAAAAAAGAAAATAGTATCAGTATATCTCAAAATTTAATCATGGTAGAATAGTAGCTTATTGAGAAATAAGATCATCATGTCGCTCAACTGCTGCTCGCGTCGGGTGAGATCCAGTGACTGTTACGAGAATTTGCTGTCCAAGAGTTCAAAAGGACCACTCACAGAGATCATGGGGCCAATGTATTTCAATTTATAAAAATCAGAAATTTAAATTCTAATTCTGCTACAAATTAAATCATTTCATTCCATCTTCCATTACACGTTTTATTTCATACCAGATATTGTTTTGAAATTTGAAAAGCGCATGAATAATTCTTAACAATAGATATAAACTCTATCTTAATTATTTACTTTCGTGTACTGTAATTTAAAAAACTTTTGCGTTTTGAAATTTTAAAAGATGTAAACGTGTTCTGAAATCAGAACGTTATTATTTCTTTTGGCTGATTAAACGGAATTTTGAGAGTTTTCATCTACTTTCGGTTTTCTAATACAACTATAAGTTTAGATTAAATTTTTATGAAATCTAAATGTTACAATAAAATGGAATATAAACAAGAAAAGTACAAATAGAATTAAATTTCTTTGCAATATGAATGCATTATTTAAATTAACATTACCGAAGTAGGAAAAAAATATAAAAGTGCAAAAAATATTAGAGAATTATAAAAGAGGAATCAAATTAAAGTTTTAATTAATAATAAAATTTTTTAAGTTCATGTGAGCATTCATTGGTTTATGAAGTGTTTGAGTTGATTGTGGCTTATATACACATGGATAACAAAACTTAAGTTCATATAATGCTTTACATGAAACACATGAAAGTAGCTGTTAGCTCCCGATTATTTGAATACTATGAATATAATTTACAAATAATAGCGCCAATGTATGATGCGTTTCTTTGAAACGATAAGTTGAAAACTTTCAGCTAACTCATGATTTCTTCGAAGTCCACGGATTACCATTACAGAAGTTTTCGAAAGTTGTTACTTTCAGTTTCCTTTCATTGCATTCTTAGTTTGCTGAACAAAATTTAGACACAACCTGTGTATATGTATAACAGAGCTTAAAATTTTAATCTCTAAATTTTTCTACCTTTTCTGAAATCTCCGTTTTTCTGTTTCGAAATATCTGAAGCATCGTATTTTGGCATACAGCTAATGGTTTCTTAGATTTCAGGAAAAGCAAAAATATATTATAATTTTTATACTTTTACTAACGTTTATTGAACTACTTTAAGATTGCATCCCTTTCTGTTTTCTGGTATTAGACTTCATAGTATTAGATTATAATAAACGCAGTCCTGAGTTTTACGAAGTGTCGTGTCATCCACATGTTTCAATATGCAGTTGAAATGTCATGGACTTCACAAATGGAAAGACTTAATATGTTTTGCCAGGGCGGATGAGGAAAATATCTTTGTGAAAATGAGGTAGAGATGTGATTGAATTTGGTGGTAAAGCTTAAGAAAGAACCCTTGAAATATTACAGTATGCAAGTGGGTAGGAAATACAGCCTTGCCAATATATTTGCCAATTATGGAAGCACGTCAAAGATGTTAGCAGGTAAGAGATCAAAAAGCACACCCTGGCAGGTCACATACTGCAGTTATGAATGCTAGAATTACGAATTTAAAGGAAAAGAAGAGAAAAGTGTCTATTATGTTAACGCTCTTAAAACGCATTCGCTTGAATCCCTGAGGAAGAAAATATCAGACTGACTCAAGAAGAAAACATTTTGTTTCAGGACAGTGCCTATCTGTAATTTGATGCTGAGGAAAAGGCGGGTAGTCCTTTTTTTACTCTGAACATATTCAGTACCTATTCAAAGTTATTCAAACATCTTCTCTCAAGCGGTTACAAAATAAAGTTCAAACGAGTCTTTCTAAACATCGAGATGTGCCTGAATATTTTTATGTTCTTTTTCTTAAATTTTAATGCTATTTTCTTCCAAGAAGGTGTTTGCAAGCGTGATGCAATCATTATCTTGCTTATCGAAGCACTATAATCAATACGTTAAGTTCCTCTTAAAAGATCTTTGGAATCTGCAGCCAAACCGTCCCTCTAACTACTGTAAATGAATGTGTTGTATTTCCCTATAGCTAGTGTAGATTAATTTCTTTCATTTTGCTACAAAATTGTATCAATACTTTAAAAAACGCTTAAAAATACTATTACATATGCATTCAATTTCATCAAATATGTCTACCTTTCTTCCATATGCAGCAGGAAAGACTCATCATTACTGTCTGAAATAAATCAGATATCATTACAATGGCGGTTTCCAAAATTTTGATTTTCGAAGCCCCTTTTCGAAAGCCTGTAGCGTTCATAAATTGAAATTATATTATCTTTTTAAAATTTACTGTCTATCTCAATTTATTTTTAATATGATATTACGAGTATAAAGAACTTACTGTAAAGAAACTTACTATAAAGTTAGCCGTACACAAAGGTTGTTCCGAAGCGCAATAAATCAAACTAATTTGATTACAGCAGATATTTTACGTTATTGCCGAAGGAATCATTAAAATCGTTACAGCAAATTCGATTTCCGCATGCTAATCATTGCAAGCAGTTTAACTAAAATGAATATTTATTCATTACATCTTATTTAAAAATTTAATTACTCATTTTACAGACGCCAATTACAATTTAGTTTTACTGTTATACAACTCTATGATTAATAAATTAAAACAAAATATAAAAAATTCAAAAACATTTTGTCAGAAACTGTGGCTTATTTTTGCATATAATTTTCTAATTTTAGTTCAAATGCTGATATGGGCAGGCGTTCTATATTTTTTTTATTATTGATTACGGTGATGCCCACGAGTATATCTGCCAAAAGGAGGGATGCTCCCTAGAGGACGTGTTTAGGGAAACCGGCTCGTATCAGCGTTACACATAGGGCTCGGTTTTATTTAATTATGATAAAGCATTCGAGGGCTACCTGCCTGAGTGGATGACTTTTTAAGAGAAGCTTACCTTGTATAAACATCGCATTTGCGGAAAACGACGACAACGCTTATGTAACTAACACGTTTGCAGGAATTCAAACCCCAGAACCGACTACCAATGTTCACGGACTTTACGGTTCCGCCAATGGTGAGCCTTTGTTTTGCAATAGATATGGATTCTCTGCATATTGCTTTGATATTTATTTAGGTGAAGAAATCTGCTTTACCGGGATGTGCAGTTGAGAAAGACAGCAGTATTAATTTTGCTACGTCAGATAAGATTTTGAATTCATCTTGTGTGCAGCCAAACTCCGACAGACTTTGGTTTTGAAACCCGAATTTTAGTTCACACTGATGTTTCAAATATACTGTTCAGTTGCGTTTTAAGCTGGGTAGTCTTTTCTTGACTCTGAACACATTCAGTACCTATTCAAAGCGTAGACGCGTCCAGTTATTTTGATGCAGGAAATATTAAAAATGAGCAATTTAATTTTTATTTATTGTATTTCTTTGGAGCGGCCGAGGAGCCCTTGGAAGCCCATGTAGAGGTCTTAGGGTTTTGCGAAGAGAAGATTAGAAACCGGTGCATCAGACTATGTTCCATATAGCCTGGAGTTGGTGCCAATGAATTTTTGGGCATTCTTATTTCTACAGTAAAAGACAACTGCATGTGAAATCTTGTGGAACGCGGGACGTTTCAAATAAGGAAGTTAAATCTCCAAAACCGCATTGGTGAGTGGGATGTCATAAAACAGACGATTTCATGCTTTTTAATCGTTTATGAAGCTCTATATAAACGTAAATCAATGCGAGCAACCGTACGTTGGCAAAGAAAACGTACATGGCAATAGATTTATTTGATTCCGAACAAATGTATCTCTTTGAAATTTTCGGTCACTTACTTACATTTCAAAACTAATTTCTTTCATTCCATAGGAGATAACCGTTGGAATTAATGCAATCATTTTTAAATCACTAATTCAGAGTTAACTATTATAATTCATATTGGTTTATTTACCTTCAAAATCAAGAACTGGGGGAATGTGATCAATTATAGAATGTAGTATTAATAGAATGTTTTTCGCTCTCATATATTTTAAAATAATAATTATAGTTATAAATTCGTTGACAATTAACACATAGAAAATATATTTTTCTATTTCTTTGCATAATCGTATATCTTTTTCACCAACACTCCCTCCCCTTTCTCTTAATCTTCATTCCACACAATTTTAAGAAAACTTATGTATTATCGAGAAATAAAAATAATACTGTACTCTTCTTCAAGTCAATTTTATTCTTAATCTTTCGCTAAGCATTAGCAAATAAAGAATGCTAAAATATTTTACTATTTTGTCAAAATAACTTCAGTTAATAATAATAAAAATATAATTCCATTTAAAAAAAATTTAAATTTATGTCCAAAGAGTGTTGCTATTGATTTTTTTTATCTGAAAAGCTTTTAGAAAGAATCATTTGTTCAGCGACATGGAACATTTTTGTAATAAAAATACATAGAGAACTGAGTTTTCCTCAGAAATACTTTTTGGCTTCTGAAATACTTTTGTGCAGTCGGCTATACAAGATGATATGAAACCGTTCAATGGAAATATAATCACATTATAAGCTAAAAGGAAATATATTTTTCTTAGATTAGGATGTTTTCGAATGCCTTTGCCTCAGGTACATAAATGATTTTCTTATATTTTTTCTTTATTTGTGCCCTTCAATAAAAGAAAATCCGGATTCCATAAAAACACGATTTGAAAATTTTCATGGAAATACAAATATATCCTTTGACTATCTCTGAATCCAATTTGACTTTTACGGAGAAATTCGTCGTTGTTTGTATGATTATGTAGATACTTACACATAGAAGATGAGACTGCATAAAGCAGCTTATCCAAAACATATATTCAGTTGCTAATCTTTAAAATTTTAAGTGTATATTTGTAGTTAACTATTTAACTATAGTAAGAGAGAAACCGATTGGACTCATGTGAAGATGCATATCTTGTAATTATGGAAAACTAAATAACATTTATTAATTACAACGCATATGGTGTCAAACAGCTTAGAATTATATATTCCAACATTTGACGGCTATACATCAAAATTAATTTAATGCTTGACGAGTTGTCACTTCTGAGACTGCTTGGATATTATATGCAATATAAAACACTCAACTCAGCAGTTTAAGAACTTTGAAGATACTAATTGCACTGTGTTTTATAGGATGCCGAAGCTCTTATCCATCGTTCATTATACATGCATATTTACTAATACATAATACAAATATAAAATATAAAGCCAGAAATGTGATACAATTGCATAATACAAATACATAGTATATTCTTGAATAAATGCTAATGCATTCTTAAATGTACTAAAACATAACTAAGTTATTAGAACATTATACAAAAATGTTTACATCTTCTGAAACTAATGTGTGCTTAAAATACCTGTATTTATGCCTATACACTATACATTAACCAGTACTTGATGGACCAATAACTTGTACCATATCATTACAGAAATGCATTATTCAGCATGTACAATTACAATGTATTATCAATCTATTTCCTCACGAGTATTTTTGCATAGAAATGCACTATACAGCAGGTACAAGTACTGTGTTTTATCAATCTACTTCTTAACGAGTATTTTTTGCATTCCTAGGTGAATACTAAAACCTGTTTCAAATACTGATACATTACACACATGCAAATTTACCTTACAGTACTTTATCCAATCTCCTATACTTTATGATATTATTGCACATAATACAAAAAAAAAAAAAAAAAAAAAAAAAAAAAAAAACCTCCAAGTATATTATATAAAGTACATTATACAAATACGTTGCACCAGTACATTACATAGTTACCAATACTTAATGCAATTGCAAGTATATTACAACTAATGCATTTACAGATATAAATGACAGAAGTGCATTAATTAGCAAACACAGTTTTGATACCCATATATTGCTAGATAATTGCATTTTACAATATCTAGTACATATTATAATCGCTATTACATTATACAATTACTACGCAAAATATTTCATCAGCAGATAACTTAAATAGATACGATCCTGATTACATACTAATATTTTGTTCAGTTACCACTTTTTTTGGCATAAACTGAAACACAAATACATATTCATCATACACAGTACATTATGTAATTATAACAAGTCCAGTACATTGTAGAGACATTAGGTAGTTTTATGGAAGCAAGCAAGATGAAAAATTAGCAACGCCTTCGCCGGAAATCGAACACGGACTCTGGAATACGCGCTTAGCGTGCAGACCACCACACCAGGAAGTCATGCCAAGAAGATGGGAGAAATACCTTATGTACTCCCCCTTTTAAAGGGCGACTGGGTTTTCTAGGGGACCAGTCGCCAAATCCTGGGTGTGGAGAGTCATCATCCACCACCCTTTTAGTTCGGGCGCCACTGTAGAATCATTAAGTTTATTTCGGAAGCAGGAGAGATGAAAAATATGCAACGCCTTCGCCGGGAATTGAACCATGGACCTCTGGAATACGCGTCCAGTATACAAAGCATCACACCATGAAAGCATGCCAAGAAGGTGAAAGAAATACCTTATAACATTATACAATTGCTAATACTTAAACAGTTATTGTACCTTATAACGGACTAATGCAAAAAAACTACTAAATAATTACCTATACAATTCCTAAAATGTTAAAAGACTCTTACGAATGCCAATACTAATGTGTAATTTCTAAAATATAGTTACCAATATATAATACAATTACTGATATATGGCAAGCACGTTCAGTTGAAAATACATTATACATAATACAGTGTATTGTACCAAAGCGCAGTACAAACGTACTGCCATAGACATGGTGCATCCCAGTTTTCTGTAACCTTCATACAATTATAAATGGGCTATCCCTCATATCCATTTACAGTATTCCCTTAATAATCTAATTATGCTAAAATTTCTTGCCTATGTTAAGAATATTTATCTGCATAGCAAACAATAACGTTTCTGAGCCGAGTGGTTGCATATCTATTATATTGGAGGCTCTTGTACCACATGGACTCATTATTACCACTCGTCTGCCTGAGTCTCTAATCCCTAAGTAAATTGCAGCTAAATGCAAAGTGGTCGGGCTGCCTTCTTCTCCATATTTACAAGATGCATTATCTCTAATATTAAAAGGGTAGAGATAACAGGGAAAGGGGCCGTGGCAGGGAGAGATAACAGAAAAAGGGGCCGTCAAAAAGAGAGTGGCATAGTAAGGCGGAATATGTCTGTCCAGAGAAGACCCTATACAGATGTACTTATATACGCTTCTTCCTGAGGTGCTTCTATTCCATTCGTCTTGCCATTTACTAGTTATAAGTTGAGACATTGTTTATTGCTTGAGAAAAGAGACCGGTTTGAGAGCCGGTATTTCTGGAAGTGTGGTAGAACATGCCACTTCTTTGACAATATGGTCAGCCATTTCATTACCATATATGCCAACACGTGCGGTGATCAATGCAGATGAGGCCTATTGTCTGAATGGAATACTTGTAGCAGCAGATGTCTAATATTATTCAATAATGAACTGCGTGAAGCAGTCTCTGCTATTGCCGTTAAACTTAAGCTGATTCCGTATAGATGTGATTAAATGCCAGAGGTGCTTCCGACAGATAAATTATGGCTGCTCTAATCACTAGCAACTTTGCCTGAAAAACTGAGTTAAAAGTTCCCGGTTTTCTTTGCCACTGGTAAGTAACTCTATTGTTTTCGATATAGCAGAGGCCACTGCCTGTTCCCTGTAGGGATTTAAAACCGTCTGTATATATTCTATCTGCACTATTGAGGTCATATGGTTTCATAAGTGAGATGTACTCCTCTAGGTTATTTGCTGCTGGATGGTAGGGATCTTCTGGGCTATAATGGTCATAATCTGAATTAAATGTATTCGTGTCCCCTTAGATTAACTATGATTCCATATCGGGAATCCTTCACTATCGCAGCTTCTCGTTCTGTGACTAAGTCAAGAGGAGGTGTTCCCGCTGTTACTTGCAGTGCCGCCGTCGGATATGTGCTGTCAGATATGTGCTATATGCCCTGCAGACCATAAGGAGTTGCTTTCGCTGGATAGAATTAAGCATACGTCTCATGTGTGATGTGACCTGTGTACCCCAGATCGCCGCTCCATACAAGATGATCCTTTCGGTCACAGTCGTATACCAGATCTTAAGCAGCTTAACCTTTGTACTATTTTCTCGTCCAGCTCTGGGAATTATTTTATTTGGCGTTAAAGTGAGTCATGTTATTCACGCAGTTATAACAGAACCAACGCTTGCCAGGCTTTTGCTATGTGAATATGCAGCATTAGTTTACTTTGAGTTTTAATTCACATTTTATATTAACTGACATCCCGCAAGCAGCTGAGATTTAAATATCAAGCACAAGCCTTGCATCTCATAAGTTTAAAGTTTAAAATAAAAAGGTTTGTTTAACTTTCTTCAGGCACTGCTCTTGTTTTCACAGACAGGCCAACAAGTCGCTTGTCAGTAAGGTCGATGTCAAATCAGTTAAGATATAACCCTACAAATGTTCTTCCCTTAAAATGATCGAGAGGTTGTGAGAATGGAGAGGCACGATTTTAATGAACCACTTAATCGGCTGATTATGAGAAGAGAGAGAAAACGATTGCTTTTATCTAAATCATTCAGAAAAGATTATTCCTTATAAGGACTCTCATTAACCCTGCTGCAATAACATCAGCATAGATTAGAAGCATAACAAAGTCAAACATTTTGGAGGCAATAAAATTGGCATTTCGCTGTTTGAAGACTTAGCGTTTCAAGCTTAAGATGTGTTCTTAGCGTGTTCTTCTCCATGCGTAACTTGAATAAGAGTCAGTTTCCCTTAGAAAGACTTCGAAGAACGATATCTCCCATAATTTAATAAATCCAATTCCTGCCCACTACCGACTATCAATAGATGAATAGTTTTATGATTTATCACAACTGTTCTTTTACGATAATCATACTTAGCATTTTATCACCAAACGCTGTACATTTTTGAAAAGCCAGAATTAGGTATTCTGAATGTGGTGGGACATCTTGAATTAATGTGTTTTATGTTCATTATGGCAAAGCACTCGACTATTTGTCTAAAGGGAGGGAAGCTTTCGTCAAGGACGTTCTAAGGAAAATCATCCCGTGTAACATTCACAGGGAGAAAAACCACGAAAACAAGAATTCAGCCTGCCCGTTCGCTCGGCCGCTGTGGGCCTAACTTAATGCGCATAGAATGGAATTCTTTGTTTAGGGCAATTACTTTTAATGCTTTTAATAATATTTGTTTCTCATATCATCAAGTTAAAATACTTAGAAAAGTATTAAAATATCATATTTCTAATACTTGATTTAAAAGCTATTAAATTTCTAATACTATTAAATTGAAAACCAGTGGTCCTTCCAGTGTCCGAGTGATTAAGACTTTTACATACTAGTAGTTCGACTGGATTCAAACCTAGCCGAAAGAATATCAACATGGGTTTGTCCCATGTTTAATTTGAATTTGAAGCAGGTTTCCTGAGAACATCCTACATGAATGCTATGAATAGATGAATAGTTATATAGCAAACACTCATTATAACTTCCTTTTTCTTCAGGTTAGGTTTTTTGAACAAGGCAAACCACACACATTCCTTTATTTGAGGCAAATGCTGTTATAATGAGTGTTTGCTATATAATAAAAGCGGATTTTATACACTATTCTCATTTAACAGGGATTTTTTGCACCACTGTAATGAAACGGTTGTTGTAATTGGTTATAATGACTGATTCTATTAACACACTTCAGTTGTATAACAATCTATTTAAAGATAAATTGCGCAGTTTAATATGAAAACTAAGCGAAACTGAAGTAAATTGTAAATAAAGGTTTATAGATTCTGAGGGCAATAGAACATAAATTTATCTTGTTTAAGAGCAAGAAATGTTCTCTAATTTACGCTTTTGACAAAATTTACGAGAAGTATAAAGTTTAAATTATAACTATCTGTGAATATATCGAGATTGCAAACCAATTTTATTTCCATTATGCGGAATTTGCGATCAGGGAGTATTAAAACAACGAAAATGTTTTTAACAGAAATTTAGAATTAGATCATTCTTAGTTTAGACTAAAACAAGAAGATCGAAACAAATCATCCCATAAAGTTAAGCAGGGCTCAAAATGTATCTGATTTACGTAAGAATGTAATGAATTTAAAAATTAAAAAAGAAGAGCCTTTTTTTGCGTCTGTGAAAAAAAAAAGCTGTAATATCTGAGTAACAAAAACTGTTTTTCTGTTTTAAGACTAAGGGATGAACCTAAAAAATAAGGAAATTATTTCTTGCTCAAAATTTAGTTCAGCTGTTACCTTTTCCCTAAGATTTTGAAAAATTCATTTTCGCCTCTTACTAGAAGCATTATACCAGTGGAAGATTTCGCTTTATCATTCTGCTTTAACTAATGACTACAAAAATTTTAGTATAATACAGAAGTCCTGAAATTCACTTGATCCTGAATATGATTTTTACGATTTATTAAGAGATTTAAATTATTCATAAAATTCCCTGACCCATCTGGAGCCCAGGAAATGTATTAAATGTTATATTTATGAGTAAAATGTATTAACTGCTGAAATTGTGCTTGTTTTCAACATAAGAGTCAGTTAACAATTTAGTAGTGATATTTTATATCCACTTATCCACCGCCTTTTATATCCACCATCCTAGTGATATTTTATATTTTATATATACTAAACTCCTGAAAGAAAACTTTCACTTGCTTTATAAAAATATAATATTATAAAAGAATTATTGAATTTGGAAAAATATGCCCTTGTACTCAGTACTCAGTACGTCTCATAAGTTATGAAACTTTGAAATCGATTCTTCGCATAATCCTGATTGAAGTACTTGTGAAAGATTTAGTGTATTATCAAAACTTTAAAGTCAGTAGTGAATATGTACATAATTTCCAAATAAGGAAAATATAAGATATTACTCTAAAAATTAAATTATTATTTTTCAGAAGGAGAAAGAGAATTCATTTGTTTCAGCAATACTTTCGAAGTAAATAAAGAGCACTTGTATTGAAAATATCAGAAATAGATATTTGTCCAGTTAAATGGCTGACTTATATGTTACACCACACATCTACCATAAATGCTTGTGTTACCATAATAGTTTTTTTTAATCTGAGGTATCGATGAAAATCTGGCCCTTTCTTGAATGAATGAAGTTGCCGTAGAAAAATATGATCTGGTATCCTGTTAAAGATACCGATAGTATCTTTAGAAAAATGTCTTATCTCCAGTTGGTGGATTTTTTTCTGATCTCTGCAAATGATAGCTGACTACCATTTGATACTCAGTCCTAGTATTTCGGGATCTAGTCAAGCTGCTTACGTATGGGGCCATTTATAAAAAACCCATTCTGATAAAACATTAAATAATAATTAAACACATTTTTATAAAATTTATAATAAGTGTTTAACAATAATCACACCATTTTTAATAGCATGCTTGGCATCTGCATAAGGTGCGTGCTTCTACATGAAACGTATATGCCGATGTAACTATGACGATAACATTGAAAAATATCCTTCCAAATCAGAGTATATTAGAATCAATACTGGAAATAGTTTTATTAAGTTTGCGTTTCCTTGCAAAGTTTAAGTTTTATAATGTTAAACCACACTGTAATAATCCATATCTGTATACGTATTAATGCCGTTTCGTTTCTCTTAAACCTCCTAAATTGAGGAGACAGATGAAGAAGGAAATTTAAACCATTATTTATAATAAATTTTGTTCATTTAAAGAAAACCAATTAAGCGCAAGAATTTTAGGTTCATTCAAATGCTCACGATCATCATTTCTTCGATACTGAGAGTTTGTTTATGAGGCATGTGGGCGCTAGAACTTCATTTTGAGGTCATACTTAGTATCGTCTATGAGCGGTAAAAATTCCGCTCCTGAACTGCTTTTTAATTAGAGATGAAATAATCTAATCCCACGAATCTCGAGTAAATTCCGAAATACAAAATCTCAAATTTGTAGCTTTTTTCATCATACGGATCTTCGAATCCTATTTTAAGAAATCGTTAAACATTAATTAACACAAAACTTCGGAACGATTAGTTTTCTGATGCCCAATAAAAGCATTCTTTGAAAGAAAAAAATGCGATTATTGCCATTTCGGTGGACCTGGATCACTAATATCATCTTATGGAGGGTGTTAAGAAAGTTACGAAAGTAGCCACAACTGGGTACATATTTTACGATTTCTTTGCCATAATTGAGTAACTGTTACTCTCCGTATTCTCTTATATTTAGAATTCTACCATTCTCTTCTGTTTATCACTACTAGCCAATTAGTGGAAAGATAAAGAAAGGAATTCTGTGTACCACGTTTGAAAATATTTCTTTACAGTTCCTTTAAACTTGCCAGAGGGATTAAAGTTTTCTAAAATTAATTATTGCCGAAGATTATACATGGATATTTCAACTACAGTGTAACAGCTGAATGCCAGAATCCTGAAAGGAAGTTATTATTGTCACCTAAAGGAAATATTTTACCTCAGAAATCAAAAGTGAAAATATTGGCATGTTTCTACGAAAACGAGGGAATCTTTCCTTGGAGCAATTGTTTAAAGCAAATTGATGACTTCGTCAACGAATGAAAAACGTCTGTAGAATAGGATTTTCCAAATCCAACCCTACGTATTCAGCACGAGGTATTTGTTGTTGTTGTTGTTTCAATTGGTCGGACGCATGGAACTTGATGAGCGGTAAACAATTTCATCGAGAATTGCTAAAATCCAACGGCTTTTATACGTTTCATTCTAGGAAACATTGCACCATAAGCGTAACAGATTTTACACTAGAAAAAATGTGGAAGTTAGTACCAGTTTTAATGGAGAACATCCAGGGGACAGATTTGATGGCCTTCTATCTCTTTTCCTTACCACAAATCTCTCGAAAGAACTTTCTGCCTGCCAGTATTTTATGTGCCACCCTGCCGCACGAATATTATATAAATATTCAAGCTTTCTCCAGGACTCGAAAGAAAGCCCAAAAATCTGGCGGCTAGCCGTGCTAATCACTAGATCAATCAGAATGGTGTTCATGCCATATAATGTTCGTTCCATCTTTTCATGGTAATGCATTGGCTGGAACGCGAAAGAGTTATATAAGGCATTTGTTCGCTGATAACCAGTTTGCTCATATTTGTTTTCCTACTGCTAACAAATCCTAAAGTCGCTATGGAAATTGGATGGTTTATTGGTTATTTTGTTATGGGGAAAGCACTGGAAGGCTACCTGCCTAAGAGGACGGATGCCTTTCTGAAGGGTTTTATAAGGGAAACTGGCTGGTAGCCACGTTACACATCGGGAGAAACCACGAAATCTTCCTTGCTATCAGCCCGTTCGCTGCGATTCAAACCCCTATTTACTATTAAAAAGGCGCGTCTTTGACGATGTTGAAGACATTTAAAAGCGCTGTAACATGAAGTCCTGGAGCAGTAACACATATAGACATATAAACAGGACGAGATACACTAGGCTTAGCTCATGCCACTCGAGTATTAATACAGTGGAATGTACATAAAGCAAATAGAAGCCTTGATTTTTGTTTGTTATTTTTGCTTTATAAAATAATTTAGCCAGAGCGTAAAGTAATTAATACATTTTCATGGATCCCTGAAATGAAAGTTTCGACTACAAAAATAGAGAATTGTAAAATCTTAATATCTAAAATGTTTAAATGTATTTAAAATATATGAAAGAAACCGTTTTTGCATAGATTTAATAATAAAATTAAGCATAGATTCCTATGAACTATCCATGTTCTTTAGCCTACGAATAATTTCTTAACGTTTTTATAAGGGAATTTTTGTGAAGCATGCTTTAGCAGGCTTATACGAAAAAGGATAGTAGCCTTATCTTGAATGCTCCTTCTTTCTTTTAATTTAATGTTTTATTTTTCTCTTTAAGATTATTTCCTCAGTTTCACAGCAATATGTCAGATGATACGCGAGGAGCTGCCGTTTCATCTCAAACTGAATATTTCATTTTCAACTCTCAGCTCCTAGAATTTTGTTTTGTGTTTTATTGGAAATTCTAACTCACCTCTTTATTGCTTAGATCTAGTCTATAATTATTTTTGTCAAATTCGAAGCTCAATGTGGTTCTTTTACAGTTTAATACTTAATAAAGTTCAATACCTTTCGTTTTTGTTTAATTATTAACTATTAAAATTCAATCCTCAAGAAGAAATGCGATGTTTCATTTATAACGTTGCGCGCCTCCAACTTGCACGCAACCAAGAGGTGACTGTGAAAACTTGTATAAAAGATAGAGTCTTGTAAAGGGTTTAAGTCCCTTTTTATTCAACGTAATAAATTACAATTGCGTGCTCTTGACGCTCACAGACTGTGCCAACTTGGCAGTCAAATAAAAATAATAACCTGAAAAGAAAGTAAAGACAAGATTCTAACTACGAGGCTCTCTAAAATAACTAACTCACCGCGTTTTACAATACCGCTGCTAATTCAGCAGACTTGAAGCTCACTGGAACGATTACCACTACTTCCCGCCAAGCACATAGGCCGCAACGCGGGGTTCTTCAATTCTCGCTAACTACCTCCGCGCTCGTGCAGTAAGAATATCACACACCGAACTCGTTTCCTTCTATTTAAATCAGAATACTTCCGCTGATAATTTGAATGCTTGCGCGTTCTACTCAAATTTACATATTCTGGCATTGGCAGTTCCAGGGGAAAGTAAGGCTTGACAGGAAAGATAGTTTAAACTTAAAATAAATGTTAGTTAAAATAAATATAAACCCTACACATTTATTGACAGTTGTAATTTAATGGAAAAGCTCACTGTTTTGTTAAGCCCAGTGTTTTAACATATTTTAAATTTTAAGTTTAGCCTTTTTGAAAGTTTTATCTCAGAAAAACCATTCAAGCGCACAAAAATACTAGGAGGTCTTCGCTTGAAAATACGTAAAATCTCTGTTATTTGAATTGCTTGTTTTCGTTCACAACCAACTGAACTCAAATTTGCAATTCATTTACCTGAATATAATCTAATTTCATGTTTCAATGAATAAATATTAAAATTCAATCCAACATAGTACATATGTTTAAGAAGTTATTAAATAAGTTAGCCAAATGTGCATTGTTTTAGTTAGTTGGTAAAAAAATGGGTTGTTCTTTAGCAAATACAAATTACTCATTGTTTAATTTTATAGAAAAAAACTATGTTTCATATTTTGTTGTAAGGAAATAAAGGTACAGAGAACAATCTCTAAAGAGACTACCAATTGTTTTTGTTTTGACAATTTTAGTCTTCTGTGGATGTGGTCGGCTTAGAGAAAACGATTAGCGGTTGTTGAGATTATAAAATTGCGTAATGAAATTGCAGTATTAGAGACTTTTAGAATTAGAGACTTTTAGAAAAGAAACGTCCTTTTAGAATTTATTACATATGTTGCGCATTTTCGGACTCCTTACAGCATGCTTTCGTTGGTTAGCACACACGGTGCGTATTAGAGAGGTCCAGATTAAAGTCCCGGCGAGGGCACTGCACATTTTTTACGTCTCCCGTATAAAAAAATCCTAATGTTTGTAGAGTGGTGCCCGAACTAAAAGGTGGTGGATGATGATCCTTCACTACCAAGATTTGGTGAATGGATCCCCTAATCCCCAGTTGTCCTTTAAAAATGAGGGACTATATAAAGTATTTTCTACCTCCTTTCTGCATGCGCATATTCGAGAGATCTAGGTTCGAGTCTCGGCAAGGGTATTGCTCAATTTTCACGTTTCCCGCATAAAAAAAATCCTAATGTCTCTAGAAATAAAAGTATCTAAATGAAGCATATCTCTTTAATAATAACTTTATATATTCAATTTCCATTAAATTAAGGATATACAGATACAGGTTGAAACAAGACCAGCAGCTGTGCATTCAACTAGCCATCGCCGGGCCTTGCTAACTGCTAAGTTTCCACTTCTGCCGCAGATCAGTTGTGAAGAGTTGTGTTATAAACGATACATCGTATGATAAAATACCTTATGTTCAGGTAAGGATAAAAATTACATTTGAAAACGCATACAAAATCATTTCCCATTAAAAGTAGTTTTCTAGTTAACACCCGATTAATCTGGAGTTTAATCCCGGTTTAACTAGGCTTTCTCTAGTAAATAAATTATTTTGTTTATGACGGAATTATAGAAAAATTATCAAAAGCCGTCAGCATGAAATAAAAGCACCTGTGGAAAATGCAAAAAAGGAAAAGAAAAATTACTTGGGATAGTAGTAATGATAGCAAGCATTATCTGCCATCTGAATTCTACTGAAACGCAAAATGTTTCTTACTGTGTCTTTTATACGATTCTGATCTCAGCTGCATTATTCATGGTCTCTTGTAAATATTATTTTTTTATGTCATTCAGAACTTTCAGAATCTAATTTTTCAATGTCATTTATTCTTTTATTATTTACAGAAGGTTATTTTTAATTTGCATACTTATTCTAGTTATGTAACCAGATAACATTATTCTTCGCACTTAACTGCTTAGAAATACGGGTAATTTGGTAGCAGTATTTTTCTGTTAATATCTGTTATTTCTTTTTCCCGTGTTTTTTAAATTATCTTCGGTAACTGGCGCAGTGTCGCCCATTTGTGCCCGAAAACATGTCGCTTATTGTGATCAACAGATCTGTTAATGCCATCAAAATAATGCAAAGCGGATTTAAGTAATCTGAAGTAAAATCACCAAATTATCAGGTTCAATGTTCCGTCTTACTTTCTTTGGGAACATGCAAGGACCTGACTTGGAACAGAGAGCTTACTAAAGCTATGTTCAATAACTGTGGGAACTAGACAGGATACACAAGAAGGGTATACAAAACCCTTTATTTTTCTCTATTTACAATAATTTCCGTACTTCGGAATACAAAGACCCACTACTTGTGGTCTAAACGTAAGAATATAAAACTAGAACTAAACTCTAACTTAACTTTGAAATAATAAACGTGGAAGATTGGCCTTATATTAACAGGAAGCCGTATGTAGTACAGAGAACTGTTAACACTACAATACGTTTAAAATTATCAAGAGGATTAAACCTCTGGCCTGGAAGGCAACCAGCAACTGAGTAAAACTTCTAAAGTAAGCGGCCTGCTTCGACTAACTTCTTCCTCTCTCTCGCTTGGCAAAAAGCCACAACTTAAGTACTTGGCGTTCGCCAGACAAATTTTGCATAAATAAGTTAACGCTTTTAATTCTGGCCGGAAGTAGAAAATAAGAAGTGATAGTAAAGATTTAAAATAAAATAAACGTTAGTAAATCTTAAGATCCTTACATACTTCCCGCCAGAGTTAATTAGTTTGAAACTGAGGTCTAAAACGACCTTGTTGAAAACTTTTAGCTCTAGAATCTAACGCGAGGCCAATCTTTTACAAACATTTCTGACTAGAAACTAGAAATTAAAAAAAAAAAGAAATTTGTTTTTACAATAGCAGCTCCAAGGACACGCAATTTTTCATCTGTACTGCATCTAAACAGGAGCTTTTATTCAAATCTGGTTCCTTCCAGAGATCTGGAAGGAAAAACTAGTTTAATGAAATGTTACACAATGAAATGGCAAGTAACATGCATATTTATATTTCTCTTAACATTCTTATTTCATACATGACTATTTTAATTATCTCTCCCCGTGCTCTCTGACATGTGTTGTAAAAGAACACCAAACACGAATGTGTTTATGTATACGTGTTCAACACTTCCTCCTAGAATCAAAACACTAACGTGTTAAAATTCAACATACCAAGACCTCGTAACACACCCTAACTTCAACTCTAAACCCTGAGGTACTATTCTGAAAGTGGCTAACTCTGAAGTGTAGCGTCAGAGAGCCTAACTACATTCATTCAACCTTTAACTCATATTCACCATGATTCGGTCTTTTTACAGTCACACGAATAAAAAAAATTTTTAACATTACTTTCACTTTTACCATATCACGGTATTTCTTAACATTTAAAATAACACTTCACATTGTATATAAGAACATATTAACATGCCGTTAATTTTATGCATTTGAAAACATACATTAGTAGTACATTGTTAACTTCTATTCTTTTCTAAGCAAGTGCCAATTCTTCTACATTGAAATAATACATTTCAAAAAGTTTTTTAGACTAAAACTTCTTTCTTGCCAGAATGTTTTAAATAAAATTTATACAATAACTTTTACAATATTTAAGTATTTACACATTGCTATTATACATCAACTTTAGTTTTACGCGCGAGTAATTGAAAACATAATAAGAAAATCGGTCACAACTCATTTCTCGCCCTTTTGGCGATAAAGGTAGACCTCGCATGAGGTAAAACTTCTTGAAATCTGCCACTTGCAGTAAGAATGAAAGATTAACTTAAGTTTGCAAAGTAACATAAAATTTTACTTAACTTTGTAATATTCGGACATCCTTTTCTGGGCCCAGTCTTTAAAGGTATAGCAGATAGTAGCTTGGTTGATCCTCCTTCTTGTACGGGCTCGCCCTTCAGTGCTTTCCTCTGGAAGCTTCCGTTTTTCACCAGTACGGCCACCCTTGAACACCTTCCTTTTGTCCTCTGCTTGTGGTCTTGGCCGTTTGAAGGCAGCTGGTCTTGGTGGAACCGGGAAACTTCTGTCGTGATCCTGCTTGGACCTCGTTGTTGGCCGTTCAAATTTTTCTTGTACTTTTTCCTCCGCCGCTGATGGCCCTTCCGCAGTTCGGCGACTTTTGCTGCGGAGAGTTCTGTCGGATGAGTCGATCTTCCGTTTTAAAGCCGGGTTATAGTTGCCGTCATTTCTCCTGGTCCTCTTCACATACGTCGTCCTTCTCCCTTCTTCATTCTGGGGGTGTTCGTGAACTCTGTTTTCTGGACGGTGAAACGGCTTCTTTTTCTTTTTACCTTCAATTTTTCCGCGGGGCAATTTTCTTTTCACTTGCTTCTGTCTCTCATTGGCTTGCCCTTGTACTTGTCGTTTTCCCACCTCTGGAACTTGTACCTGCGGTGTCTGCCGTGCCGGATCCTGCAAAAGATCTGAAAAGATTTGCATTTTATTACGATCGAAGTAGGGCTTAATTTGATCAATATTTGCGGAACAGATTTCACCATTTCTGGCCTTTAACACTACAACAGCGTGAGTTATTTTTTCTATAACATATGGTCCTTCAAATCGTGGAAAAAATTTGGCAGTTTTATCTTCTGGTGCTGAAGAAAGTGAATGCTTAATTTTTAAAACTTCATCCCCTACTTTATAAGTTACTCCCCGTCGTTTCAAGTCATAATACAGTTTTTGTTTTCTTTGTGCTACTTCAGTATTCTTCTTTGCTTCCTTAATTAGTTTTTCTATATCACCCATTTTAAATTCTGGGGCTCTTTGTTGCACATAAAATAATTTATCTAACGGTGTTATAATCTTTCTGCCTAGAAATAACTCAGCAGGAGTTTTGCCCGTTGTATCATGTTTTGCGGTCCTAAGGGCGAAAGCAAATTCATTGACATAGTTATCCCAGCTTTTATGAAAATTTTTAACATAACTACGGATAATTTTCACTATATTTCTATTGACCCGTTCCGCTATATTTGATTGCGGCCGATACGGGACCATTTTTAAATGACGTATGCCCAGTTTTTGGCACATGTCTTCAAATACATTACTTACAAATTGAGGACCATTATCCGATATAACTTTTAGGGGCGCCCCGTATTTTAAAATATATTTATTTAAAATAGAATCAGTAACTAATTTCGCGGAGGCTCGTTTTAAGGGAACAATTTCGGTCCACTTACTAAAATGATCGCCGTGCTCACTATCACGTCCCTACGGTAGACTCAGACCGTCTCATAGTGCATGCACAAATGGTCCGATACATTACCGGACACGGTCCTTTTCCCGTGTACTATGAAAAACACGGGATCGCACAAAATGCACATTGTATATGTGATGAGATGGGCACCCCAGATCATTATGTTACCCAATGCCCGCTTACAGCAGATCTGCACCTGCCAATTCCAACTACAAACACGCAGGCTTTCTGCAGATTTATGGTTAAAGACAAACGTACTGTCCGAAAAATCAACAAGATAGTTGATAAACTCATGAACGTGGGCACAGACTTATGTCTAATCTAAAGCAAACGTGCTAAGATATGATATGCAAATGCAAGGTGGAGTGTGCAACGCCATTTACCATGTGCCATGTATCGTGTAAATTAAAAACCATGTCATACAAACTCCATGTATATATAACTATCGGCATGATGTGCTACGAGCAGCTCACAAACTGAAACTGTAAATAATGCAAATGAACTGAGTCAGTAATGAACATTACGCACTGAGATCAGTTATCGTGCATATAACTATGCACTTTGCAGCGCGTATAACTGCCTTCAACAGAACAGCAACGTGTCAATACTGGCAAATTACGCAATGCAGGACAGTTCATGTACTACGCGTACTAATACCATCACATCCATATACCGCGACCTATTCTAAGGTGCGAAATGTAAGTAATGGAGAAATGCACAGATGCAAAATTCTGCAGTAATATGCTAACTGTAAATGCAAAGTAATCTATGTATATTAAGGAATGATAATGTAATCCATTATATGTTTTTGTACATGGTAAATATATTAATGTAATGATTAAGCAATGTATTGTAAGTGTAAAGAACTTCGGTACAGAATAACATTTTAAAGCTTACCGGCTTAATTATAAGGAGTAATGTAATATGCACTTTCGTATAAGTTAGTCAGTATAATTTATCCTGCATAATGTTTCACCAGTGCATAACAAATTTCCCTGCGTGTAACTTAACACGCATCATGTATATACACCCTTCTGTGCATAATGTTTTTCCTACGTATCACTAATTTCCCTGTGTATAATTTAATGCGCATTCTGTGTTGAATGCGCAGCCAGTGCAAAACAACATTATTACAATCTGATGATAATTGTATCTGTTACCAGTATGGTATATTAGGAAAGAAAATTAATGTAATAAGTATTTGGAAGTTAATGTAATGTTAAGGTAAGGCGTTATTTTGTCTTGTCAATCTGATGTGTAGAATATAATGTAATGTGTAAACCATGTATTGCAATATAAAATATGTAGTGCAGTATGTACTGATAAACTATCCTGTTAATTTGATATGTAGTACATTATCTAATACGTAAGCCAAGTATCGTAATATGTAATGTAATCGTAATAGTGTCATATGTATCATAATATATAATGTAATATGTAATACAATCGTATTAGTGTCATATGTATCATAATAAATAATGTAATATGTAATGTAATCGTAATAGTGTCATATGTATCATAATATATAATGTAATATGTAATGTAATCGTAATAGTGTCATATGTATCATAATATATAATGTAATATGTTATGTAATCGTAATATTGTCATATGTATCATAATATATAATGCAATATGTAATGTAGTCGTAATAGTGTTATATGTATCATAATATATAATGTAATACGTAATGTAATCGTATTAGTGTCATATGTATCATAATATGCAATGTAATATGTAATGTAGTATGTACTGATTAATGAGCAACATGACACAGAATGCAAAGCCCAACTGAAGAAATGTGAATGCAAACTTTATAATAGTATTATGCATAACGATGTAGGCAGTGTATCGAGAAGCCTATCATGTGAATAAGTTATCCTGTATAATGCAATACCTGTGTATAACTAATTTCATGTGAATAATCTAACCCGTATCGTGCTTATAACCCCCTATTGCGTATAATGTTCCTATGTATCATTAATTTCCCCGTATATAATGTAATGTGTACCCAGTGTATAATGATAATATAATGCGTATCCTGTGTCTAATGCGAATCCTGTGCAAAATAACCCTTTTATAATGTACCAATATAGGGTTTATTAGAAAAGAATTTTAATGTAATAAGTTGATGTGAAGTTAATGTAATGTTAGGATAAGGTATTAATTTGATATGCAGTATATAATGCAATGTGTAAATCATGTATCGTAATATATAATGTAATATGAAATGTAAGATAAAGGTGGACGTGGTGCTGTACTGATTAACCCAAATGGTAAAGGGACAGTGCCCACGTCCTCCGTCGCTTATCGCTTACTAAAATGATCAACCATAACAAGGAGATAGCGACTTTTATTTAACTGACTTTTTGGGAAAGGGCCCAATAAATCGATGCCAATTATTTCATTTGGAAATTCGGATTTAATACTATTTAGAAACCCGGCCGGGTGGAAATTAATATAATTAACTGCTTGACATGTTGGGCAGGACTGGACATACGCCCTTGTTAACTTTTGCAGTTCAGGAAAATAGACTGCCTCGCGTACGCGTTGGATAGGTTTTCGAATACCAGCATGAGAAGCTAAAGGGCTGTCATGGAGCTCCTGCAGGATATTTAATCTAAGACTAGCTGGGATAACAGGTCGAAATTCGTTGTTGGAATTCGTAGTTTTTGTATAAAATAATAGACCATCTATTAGTTCGTAATGGGCCGCCCTATTTCTTATCGCCACAATATCTTGGTGGCTAAAATTTTCAGGATCCTTTAAATACTCATAAATGCTTCCAAACTCAGGATCCTTACCCAGTTCGGTTATTACAGTTTCTCGGGAATTTATTGTACATGCTGTGAGCATTGCCACCTTTACAGTATTACCTTCTTCATCTATTTTAATTCTGGATAGGGCATCTGCTACGATATTTTCCTTTCCGGGGGTATGCTTGATTACCAGATTATATTCTTGTAGCTTGAGTGCCCATCTTATTAACCTTGAGGATAAGTTTTTCCCTGAGTGCAATCTAGTTACCGCCGCATGATCACAGTACACTGTTATTGGCGCCTTTCCAAAATAGACTCGGAACTTTTGCACTGCTAACAGAACTGCAAGTGCCTCTCTCTCGGTCGCGGAATAGTTTCTTTGTGTTTGATTTAAAGTTCGGCTAAAAAATGCCACGGGCTGCTGATTTTGCGAAAGTACCGCTCATACCGCATAATCCGAAGCATCCGCTGAAATTTCTAAATTCTCATCCTTTTCAGGAAATTTCAACACAGGGGCTTGCGTTAATGCTTGTTTTAATTTTTCGAAAGCACTATAGGCTTCGGCCGTCCACGAGAATCTTGCCTTTTTCCTTTTTAATTTTAACAATGGTTCAGCAATAGCTGCAAAATCTTTTATAAAGGCCCTATAATATGAACAAAGTCCTAGAAAAGAGAGCTTCTTCGCCGTGTTTGGACTCGGATACTTTTGTACAGCAATTATTTTTGATTCGTCTGTCTCGATTCCTTTCTGAGATATTTTGTAACCTAAATATTTTAATTCAGGGGCTGCAAATTTGCACTTTTCGACATTAACTTTTAGACCGGCCTCATTTAATAAAGAAAACACCTGTCTTAAATCCTGTACATGTTGGTCGAGATTATCACTAGTAATAATGATATCGTCTAAATAGATAAATGTGGACTTTCCAAGAACAGGCCTTAACACAAGGTCCATACATCGCTGAAATGTTGCCGGTGCCCCTGAAAGGCTAAACGGCATACGCAGAAATGCATAAGTGCCAGACTTGGTTATAAAAGCAGTCTTAGACACGTCCTCAGGCCTAACCCCTATTTGAAAATAACCAGTCGTTAAGTCTAAAGTCGTCATATATTTGGTGGATGTTATGTTCCTTAGAATTTCTTCAATAATAGGTAACGGATATACCGGATATTTAGTTATGGAGTTTAATTTACGGTAGTCAATTGCGAATCTCCACCTTTTTGGATGTGTCAATAGATAGTCATTATTTTTCTTACATAAAACCACCGGGCTAGCATAACTACTTGAGATGGGCGTTATGATCTTTTTACGTAGCATATCGGTGATATGCCATTCTATAATTTTTTCCGTATTCTTATCATACCGGTATGCTTTGTGGCGAACTGGCATTGAATCTCCGGTGTCAATACTATGGTTAGTAACCTGAGTAAATCCTGGAATATCACTAAATAACGAAGCAAATTCACTTACCACTTGTCGGATTCTTCATTGCTCGTCATTAGGCAGGTGGTCAAGGTTTAACATCGGCGGTTCAGCCTTTTCTTCTCGAACTGGTTTCATTGTCAGCTTAAGGGACGCTTCATTAAAATCTAGCGTTGCTTGTGCCTCTGAAAGAAAATCTATTCCTAAGATAATATGTGCTTGCAGATTCTTTACTATGAAAAACATAACCTTTACTTGTTCGTCCTTGATACGGACATACAGCGGTAATTTACCTATACACTTACATCTTTCTCCTTGCGCAGCTAACACTGTCGTATTATCCGAATTATATATACGATATTTACGAAAATACTTCCTAAAAAAATCTTCTGCCACACAGGAACACTGCGCGCCTGTATCCAGGAGTGCGGTGGCTGGGATATTATTCACCAACACTTCAATCTTCGGAAGAGTCAAATTTTTCACCATTACTGTATTTAACTTGAAGGAAGAGGGGTTTTCGTGGCCTTCGGATTTCCGCACCCTCCCGTCGGCAGAAATCCGTTTTAGTTTAAATTATTTTTCATTTCCGTGCTTTCCTTCTTTTCCCACTGGCCTTGAGACTTTTTTCCTGGATTGCTATTGAACTGTCGACGTTCGCCGGTTGTTTTTGAATGCTCGGGTTTCCTTGCCCACTGATTCGCTTTGCTTCCGTAGCCGTGTGCTTGAGTTTGCTGTAGTCTTGGTGCACCAAATTGGTTTCGCTGTTGATATTGTCGTCTTCTTTCAATATCCGCCGTTCTTCTACTTTCAAACTGGATTGCTAGCTCAAATAACTTTTCCAGTGTAGTCGGATTTCTTAATTCAATAAAGTCTTGCACTTGGGGCAGTAACCTCGGCAAAATCACTTGAATTATCTCAGGATCCGGACGGTTTCCATACAAGAGTTTGAAGACGTGAATTTTTCTTAAAATAAAGCTTGAGAGATTTTCGATTCTTTGTTGATATATGCTGAAAAGTTCCGTTTCTAATTTCGCACGATCCCTTACGACAGGGAAGGATTTTACTAGGGCAGTCTTGAAATTCTCGTAAGTATAGGTGGGACTTCCTGCTTGACCCAAGAGACTTCTGCCTATACATTTGAACCAGTTAAGCGCTTGGCCCCTCAAAGCGCTGGTAGCTAAGGTAACTTTTTGAAACTCGTGCACGGGGTAGAGCATGAAGTGGTCATCCAATTTTTCCAAAAAACTGGTTACCGGTGAGTTTCCATTAAATGTTGCTTCTGGTTTCATCGAAGCGCGCATGGTCTGGACGATGTAACCAAATCCTTCCAGGGCGGCAGCTGGCATTTCTGGATTCTGAGCCGCTTCTGCAGGCAGCACAGGTTCTTCTTGAAACTCGGCCATGGTTATTCTTCTTCGTTGGGTGCCACTATCAGGTTCAATGTTCCGTCTTACTTTCTTTGGGAACATGCAAGGACCTGACTTGGAACAGAGAGCTTACTAAAGCTATGTTCAATAACTGTGGGAAGTAGACAGGATACACAAGAAGGGTATACAAAACCCTTTTTTTTTCTCTATTTACAATAATTTCCGTACTTCGAAATACAAAGACCCACTACTTGTGGTCTAAACGTAAGAATATAAAACTAGAACTAAACTCTAACTTAACTTTGAAATAATAAACGTGGAAGATTGGCCTTATATTAACAGGAAGCCGTATGTAGTACAGAGAACTGTTAACACTACAATACGTTTAAAATTATCAAGAGGATTAAACCTCTGGCCTGGAAGGCAACCAGCAACTGAGTAAAACTTCTAAGGTAAGCGGCCTGCTTCGACTAACTTCTTCCTCTCTCTCGCTTGGCAAAAAGCCACAACTTAAGTACTTGGCGTTCGCCAGACAAATTTTGCATAAATAAGTTAACGCTTTTAATTCTGGCCGGAAGTAGAAAATAAGAAGTGATAGTAAAGATTTAAAATAAAATAAACGTTAGTAAAACTTAAGATCCTTACAAAATGAGGTCGAAATAGAGGAGGGATCCTCAACCATGGTGGGAATTCAACCCAGGAAGGGAATTTCATAGTTTCAGGTCAGAATGCGTTCAGCCTTTTATTTAGCTCTTAAGTATTTAATTTTAGTTTATGAACATAAAAGGCAACATTTATTCAGGTTTTAGTATTTTTATCAATATTTTTCATGCTTTGTGTTGTTTAATTTATAAAACACGTTAAAAAATAATCTAAATCTAAATAGATGTACACTGCGTAAAGAAAAAAAAGACAGCTCTATGTTTCCCGTTCTACTGGGCCGATTGACGAAATTCAACTTGCGTTTTCATATCTCGAAAGCGCGACTTAGGATATGTATTAGATTTATATATAGCATTGCTCTAATACAGGTATTTTGACCCAAAATCGGACTTTTCTGAAATAGCATACCATTTTATTTCCCTATTTCCATTCTGTTACTCAAACTACGCCAAGCTACCAAGTTTTGTAAAAATCGCACGAGTAGGTTTTAAAAACATAGCTCTCAAAATTTTAGCTTCACATTGTTAATTGATATTATTTATTATATATATATTAATCTCTTTTCTTATTAAATATATATTTATAATCTCTATATATTTATTAATATATATTTATTAATCTCTTTTCTTATTATATTATTAATATAATATAATAAGAAAAGATATTATTAATGTAATTAATATAATATATTATTAATATAATAAGGTATATATTTATTAATATCTTTTCTTATTAAACTTATTTGATACTTCCTTTCACATTTCTAAATTCAGGTCTATAAAATTCACCCATTTTTTATGATTTTTTATTATATAAGGTATTTCTTCCAACTTCTTAGCGTGCCTTCGTGGCGTAGTGGTCTGCACACTGGGTCGGCATTCCAGAGTTCCGTGGTTCGATTCCCGGCGAAGGCGATTGCTCATTTTTTATCTTGCCTGCTTTAAAAAAAAAAAAAAAAAAAAAAAAAAAAAAAAAAAAAAAAAAAAACCTAATATCTCTACAGCGGCGCCCAAACTAAAAAGGTTGTTGTATGATGATTCTCCGCACCCAGATTTGGTGATTGGGTCCCATAAAAACCCCAGTCCCCCTTTAAAAGGGAGAGTATACAAGTTATTTCTCCCACAATTCTTGGCGTGCCTTCGTGGTGTGGTGGTCTACACACTGGGCCGGTATTCCAGAGGTCCGTGGTTGGATTCCCGGCCTAGGCGATTGCTCATTTTTCAACTTGCCTGCTTCCAAAAAAGTACCTAATGTCTCTACAATTCAAATTTGTATTTTTAAAAACATTTTCAAAAACAAATTGGATTATAATCTGTAAAATTTTTACCATCATTTAAAGTAGACATATTTCTAAGCATACCAGCAAAAAATTAGTTTTTATTCAAAATTTCCGAAGAATACCTGAATTTTATATATTGGCGCGTTTTGAAATTTGGCATATTTTTTGAAAGCGATAAACCATCATATGTGTTTTAGACACTTTGCTAAAATTATTTGAAAGTAGGAACGATGTGATTTTTTTCCGTTCATGCACAATGTAAAAAGTTAGGAACGATGTGCCTTTTTTTCCGCTCCGGCACAATAGAAGGGAAAGAAAAATTGGTTGCCACATATTAAGAAGCTCTCCAAGTGAAAATTGTGCCAAGATAAATTTTTGAATTTCTGCGTAAGTTTCGCACCGAATTTTACAAAATTTTTAATCTATACATAATTTAAGTCGTAGAACCGAAATATGGAAAATCATTGGTATGTTATTTCAGAAAAAGTCCGATACCTATGCTAGAAATTTTATGTTCAAAATACCTATGTTAGATGAAAGCTATATATAATTCTAATGTATATTCAAGTCGCGCTTTCGAGACATGAAAAACGCATTTTGAATTTTGTCAATCGGCTCAATAGAACGGGAAATATAGAACTGTCCTTTTTTTTTTTCGCCGCAGTATACATAAATATTATTTCAGTTTTGAAAAGTAGAGGGACTGATCTAGCAGTAGTGAAAAGGGTACATGAGGCACATCAGGTTGAGACCATTGAGTAAGGCTATAGAAATTGCTAAATGGCAGAGACATGTTCACCAAAAGCACAATGGTCCAAAAATTTATTTTCCTGCAATTTTTTCAATAAATTTTAAAGTTACTCAATTTTTGACTGGACATGGAAATTTTAAGAATTATTTAAATCTATTTGGACTTGCTTCAAGTGGTTTGTGCAACTGCCGTAACGGCGATAATAATGCAAAAAAGCACCTGCCTGCATCTTGGCTACCAATGCTTTCTGAACATTTTCGGACTAAAGAGACAACGTCTGCTTTTCGGAATTTTATTCACAATTTAGATTACTACGTTCTCTTTATTTTATTGCTTTTTTAATTTTATTTTGTTTGCTCATTTTTTATATATTATTTTATTTATTTATTTTTAATAATAATTTTTCTTCATTTGCAGTGCTATTGTACATTTGTTTTTGATTTTGCGAATGCTGTAACTTACTGGTCTATACTCGTGTATATATAGGATCTCTCGAATACGTGCCGAGTGTGCTAACCATTATAACACGGAGCCATATACAAAGGAGGGAGAAAATACCCTTTTAAAGGGGAGTTAGGGGACCCCGTCGCCAAATTCTGGTGGTAAAGAATCATTGTCCACCACCTTTTAAATTCGGGCGCCACTGTCTATTAGGTTACTTTTAAGCAGGAGATGTGGTAATCGAGCAATGGCTTCGCCGGGACTCGAACCTGGACCTCTCGAATACGCTTTGAGTGTGCGAGCGTTACACCATGAAGGCATGCTAAGAAGGCGGGTGAAATGTCTTATAAACTGAGCAATTAGTCTGTGAGAAAAATTAAATAACCCCTACACCATGAAGTCATGCAGAAAGGAGGAAGAAAGTACTTGACAAAAAAAAAAAGTGTAAGGGATTGACTTGCCGAGCACTTAGGTTTAATTTAAAACCTCCACGTGCAAGGAAGCCCGTTTTTCAAGTTTTTAATTTTTTTTTTTTTTTTTTTTTTTTTTTGGAAATTGTATTTAGTTACAAAATAAAGCTACTCAGTTATTTGAACTTTTTAGAACACCTAATCAATTCGGATATTTGGAGCTCGGCTGTACTGCGTGTTCGTAATAACTGTATTCGCAAATTATAGGTAACCAGGAAACTGGAAATATAGTAATCAAACAACTATTGATAGTAATAGTTTATTCTGGAGATCTCTGTGTGTTGTTTTCATGATTTGTTCCATGAGTAACGTAAATAAAAGCCAGTTTCTTCCGAAAAACTTCCATAAAAGCATTCTTGCTCTTAAGCAGGTAACTGTCAAATGCTTCATTGTAATCTATTAAACAAATAAACAAAAAAACTTCTTTATTTTGTCCAGCATATTAACCTATACATTTAAGCTTTCTTCCTTTCTTCAAAGTATCGCCATATTTTTAACTTCATATTCAATAAGTAATATTTTCATTCATTGATTTAGGATGAAAAAAGCATCAGGTAGCTTAGCACTACAAACACAGTATAGGTCAGTGTTGGCTAACCTTTTTGAGCCGCGTGCCTAAAACCTCTTTGATTAAATCCCCATCGGAGAGCGGTTTACCATGTTTTGCCAGGCACAGTGAAATTTGAAAGGTGGCCGTTGTTAGATGTTTTGTTTTAGAAAAATAATTGCAAAACCAACTTTCCGGTAATTATAACACTTCAATTTCCCTTCAATAAACATCTTCCGTTCAGACTCGGCATCAGTCTGGTGGTTGGTGTTAAAGTGCCGTCTAATACGAGATGTGCGACACACAATACGTTTCCCACACATAATGCATAATTCTTTCCTGTTGCGTACAATAACTCCAAATGATTCTGTACAGGTCTCTTGAAATGATCTTTGGTTATCAATGTTTAATTTTGACTTTTTTGCTGGAGTCATTTGTGAGGATTCAAGACCTGGAGTACAGAAAATCTATTTAACAATGAAAGTATTAAAACTCACCGACAGTCTGCAATAAATTTAAATGCATTTAGCAAACACTAGCTGCTTCAGATTTGGCGTATTCTTTGCCATGCAACAAGTAATATGATTGGCCCAAATAACTGAAATATCATAAATTAGGTCAATAAACATGTATATCATTTCTATGTCGATATACGAAAATGTTATATCTGGGCTTACCCCCTACGCCAGTTGCATTATGCGATAAGTAAGTAAGTGAAACTTTCAAAACAGACTGAAACACTTATTTAAATTACATAGTATCATTTTATTGTGATTATTGATTAAGGAAGTAATATTTTAATCACGCGCCGGCTGATGAGGCTCTGCGAGCCGACTGTGGCACGCGTGCCATAGGTTCGCCATCAATGGTGTAGGTATTAAAAATGTTGAGCAATTTTAGAATATTTTTATATTATTTATATATATATATTATATAAAAATTTGATAATCGAACTTATAAAAAATATTTTATCAAGAGGTTAGATGATCTGAAATTTTATGAGAAAGAAGTAGAAACCTTCAAAATGTTCTATGGAACACAAGATCTAGCAGCAGCAATTTTTATATAAATGAGAAAAAATGTTGGAAAGTTAAAATGTCAATTTGGAAAAAAAATATTTCCTATTTCGAAACATATATATCAATAAATATGACACGTTATTTATTTAATTCTTTACTTGATTGAGTTTTACATAATATTTATTCTTCGATGTAATATTCTGGATAAGCTGCAGAGACGGAAAAGAGAGTGGTAAATCTGAGTACCTATCGAAGAGCCCGGGTTCGAATCCTAGATAAAACATGGACATAATTTGTCTGTCTCTTCATAGGAGGAAACAGTGGCCCACCTATTAGGTGCCCCTATAATAGAGACCGCCCCTATAATAGAGACCACAACCTTAGTAGTGGCCCCTGCTTATAAACTGCTAGAGCCCATTATTGGGAAAAATACGCTGCATAATTTAATTTGATTTTATTAGCATTGGTAGACACATAATAGTAACAGTCGGTATCAATGATCTTTAATTTATAATTTATGGAAAGTTTGGAATTGATTGACACCCAACATTTAAACATATTTTTTTTTTAATTTAAGACATTGTTTTGTATTATTTAATTTAGTAATCTGAATCTGAAGTATTAGAAATAGGAATAAATTATAATTAAAACAATCATCTATGTTGAACACAGAATGTTATTTCTTCTAGTAATTTTATCAAATTACCCTTCCATATATTATTGCAGAAACATTAACTGCGATGAATTATCAGTTTGAAATTAAATTTCTACGAACTAGCTCGAAACTGAAATGCTATTTAAATAAATTTTATGCAGATGAAAAAGAAAACAGTTCGTTATAATCAAGTTAATTTTGATACATCTATCCTAAGAATTGAAACGGAATTGTCTCTCTAATAGATGCAAAGCCCAAACCAGTGTAATATTGCAATGTACAAAATAAGTATCATGAATTTATGTTCATGTTATGTATCATAAATTTCTGACCAGCCAAAAGAGCATTTTAATTTTTTAGACTTGGAGATCTGTTTTTCAGTCCAAAATTGCTCAGGGTGTTTAAACAAACAACGTAGCAGCAAAGAATTTAAAACTAGAGGGTCACAATAAGCTAATAAAACTAATGTACGTAGTATTTGACTTCACCTACGTATTTGACCAAAATCACGTTATCATTTCCTAAAATTTTAACTAATCAAATATTTAAAAAAATAGGAATTCAGAATTATTCCCTTCTTATTTTTCAGTTAATCGAATTTTGAAGCATTTTTAAATAGCTGCTTTCTTGAACTTTCGCATATATTAAGAAATATTTTAAATTTCTTTTCCAGTAAAAAGAATAATACATAAATTCTTCTTTCCGCACCGTATAATTAAATAACGTTCGAATAATAACGTATGGAATTTTTAAAATTGTTGTTCATAAACCGCTTATATTGCTCAAAAGTTTTCTATGTGCGTATTCTTAAAGAATACGAATCAGGATAAGAATTAAAAATTAAGAATACGAATTAGAAGCGTTCGTTACAATAAAAAAATAGTTAAAGCAACATTTGTTAAAACTTTGCAATTGCTCTATAGCGTTTTAAAATTTTTAAATAAGGAATTTATTTTTCATTTCTAATATAAAAACTTACTTTTAAAATTTAAAAGTATTTTGTTTATTTCCTTTCAAACATAGAAAATGCCCGATGCAAATTTTTTTTTTCATAGTTATAACAAACTAATTTTGAAAAAAGAACTGATCATAAAAGTTATCAGCTATTTTATGTTATGAATCCTTTTAAACTATAATTCGCGACAGATGTTCGAATAAAGCGGATATGAAGTATAAATTCATTCTTCGTTTTATTATTTACATTAAGGAATTTCTGATACTGCAGGATTTATATTTTTTGTCATTCAAACGCTATAATTTTCAGAGAATGAGTTGGAATCAAGCTTATATAAAACTGTAAATAGCATGAAGATATCCTTCCATTATTTCTTTCAAGAACTTACATTTTATTTGAAGTAATTTTTATCTGTAGTTCCTTGTTTTTATACTATATCCTGCTTTTTATCCCGACTCTCATATTTTGCAGCTTATATATTGAAGCTTATGTATGTGTATCGAGTACTTTAATGCGCAGACTTCTTTTATCATACAAACATATTTCAGAACTGCACTTACTTCTCCATCGATGCATTTGACATTTTATAAGAGGTATCATATAGTTTAGATGAATTTTTATCTTACATCAGAATATCTGTATAAAATTTAGTACATGAAGAGTATTTGTTAAAGAACAACATACTGTCCTGGGAATGGAATAAATTGTCTTTCTGTTGTAGGTTTCAGTTGTTCCATATTATATTTTGTAAATAAATCGGCATTTCAGCATTGAAGCGTTTTATGTTTTACAATATACCACGAAAAAATGATATACAGGCATCAATTTATCTTCTTCTCTGCCTTCTTTGTTGTATTCAAAGATTTTTGTTTAAGGAAGCAGCTTTAAATTAAAGACTAAGCTTGTATTTCTGAAACAGAAAAAAGGCCTAACTTTTATAATAATTAAATTAATTCTTTCTTACTTCTAAACAGCCTTAAAATGTCACTAATTAGTTGTTGATTCTTATGACATATTAAAATTTTAACTAAATTCTATCAAGTTTAGGTTACTCTACACAGATTAACTTGCTCATCAAACTATTTACTGCTTTCGTCTTTCATAAATATAATACCATTCCAACACATTTTGACAAATACATTCTGTTGTCTTTGTAACTTACCTCGCTTGTTAGACAGCAACATCAGAACAAGCCCCCGAAATTCATAGTGGCAAGGAGGGCAAGATTGCGCCTGTCGTTGGCAAGAGGCTTGAGCACCATACAGGTGGCAGTATGACTTCCCTTAGTGTCTGTGTGTATTTAATTATGGCAAAGCTCACTACGGCTATCTGCCTAGGGAAGGGATGCCTTCGTGGAGGACATTCTAAGGGAAACTGGCTCGTATACACGTTACACGTGGGGGAAACCGCGAAAACACCCATGCAGCCAGCCCGTTCGCGGGATTCGAACCTCGGACCGAACTACCAGTGTTCAGCGAATTTACCGCTCGGCCGCTGGTGGGCCCGACTTCCCTTAGTTCCGCTCCCAGTTTTGATGGAGAGTACCCTGGATGGACGTGTCCGAGGGTCTCTCACTTATCATCAACTTTTTGAGAGGACTTTCGGCTCCCCGCATATTTAGAGTTCCCCCATGCCGCACAGGCACTATATGTTTACAAACATCCATGCCTTCTCCGGCATTTGAACTCGGGCTCTACGGTACGACAGTAAGCATCGCTAACAACTATCCCGGTTGGGTAGCCTAATACATCCTTATGTATTAAATGGAAAGGGACGCATCTGGCATTTTCAATATCATGTCCAAAATGGTGGTCTGAAAACCAAATCCAGAACATAAATTTTACGCAATGCATACCACTTGGAGATGCCAGCAGACTTGTTCCCACCTCTCAACCACGATTTAATACATCATATGCAACTGCAACTAAATCACTGAGTTTGATACCTACTCAAACATTAGCAGCTGGCCAGAAAGAGGAATCAGCAAAGACAGAAACACAGAAACGAAGAACCAGAATTCGACAAAAAGGTCTGATGTTGAAATTCGTATGCCTGTAACTCAAGAACCACAGACTGTCCAATAAAATAAACATACAGTGGTAAATAAAAAAAATCAAGCAAACATCCAAGACCTCCAGCCTCAGTTCTGTTGTTAGTATGACTAGTTCAGAACTTGTAGATGACTCAGATGAAATGGATGCTTGAGAAGATTTATCCTTTCCAAAACATCTGTTACGCCGATAAACAAAAACGCACCGCCTTTAAAACAAGTATGCATAATGAACATCTCTTTTCATAGGGATGTCGTGATTTCTACCAAAATCTTGATTACAGTAAAGACTTGATTACAGTCAACACGGATCAGCCTGCCTGTTTTGTCTATCAGGAATCTTGTTGAAACCGGGTAAATATGCTAAGATACGAAGGTACAGCGCAGTAAGAAAAGATAACCCGTCTGGAGATCGTGCCTGTGGAAGAATGGTGTTATTACCTCCCACAATTATCCATATGCTGCACGGTCATTGACGACCTTTCTTTACGCTATGGTGGTTCAGATTATTATATGGTTATTAATTTCTGTCTGTACTATTTATTTAAATTACCCTTACCCCAAATGAACACATTTATCAGAGAGATTTTGATGGAATAACAGAGAAGCTGCCTGAAACCTTCTTGCTTACACGCGCTTTCAGTGCCCATAGGATCTTGTGGGGAAGTACGGACACCAGTTCAAGGGGCCGGCAAATTAAGCAATTAATAGATCATTCTCTTTTCCTTCTTAATAATAAAGAGGACACCTCCTGCCATCAGCCGTCAAGAACATCCCATGCAATTGATCTTGGCATTTGTTCTCCATTTCTGCTGCCATTTTGCTCTCAGTGAATGGGAGGATCTCTATAACAGTGACTAATTCCCTGTGATTCTGAATCTCTTTGTATACAGGTAGTAATTTCAAGACAGTTATTTTTTTTATGATGAAGTTGATTGGGAACATTTTGCATCTCATACCATGTTTACTGTAGATATGGTGAATGACGCATAGATTGATGAAGCAGTTAAAATGATCTCCGATGCTATCTTCAGACAGCTGAACTCTGTATTCCAGAGTCGAAACTCACTAAATGGGGAGCTCACTAAATTCCTAGTAGTCGAATTCCTAGTAATTCCTAGTAATCGAAGCTCACTAAATTCCTAGTGGAACCATGACTGTTTTAAGACTTGAAAATACCAAAAGAAAGCGTCACGTATCTTTCGTAGATATTCAACACTGACAGATCCTCTGGCCTTCGAAAAAGTTAAAGCCAATGCAAGAAAGATGAGGCGGCAACGTCAGAGAAATTCATGGGTAGTCCACATGTGTTCAGTCATATTCTCAAATCTAGGAAACAAGTTTGAGTAAGAGTTCTCAAAGCCTCTTGAATATATAAAGATTACTCTATTTAGCAGCAATTACCCAATGTATCTTTCTTTCCGAAGATGCAGTTGGAAAGGACTCGAATTGACTTCTCTCTTGGTAACACAATTTCTTAGAATAATCTTTCTATGTTAGAATTAAAGAGAGGTATATTTCAGGCTGGCAGCTCTTTCTTGGTTTTTATGGTATCTTACGGTATAAATTATCTGCTGATAAAGTATCTGCCTTATGAATCGTTAGTGGTCTTCCTAGCTTTTTAATAGGATATATAAGAAACAAATTTTGATACTGCCTAGCTCACATCTTTTGTAATTCCTATAGCAAAACCAGGTAAAGTCCTAAAATCCTCTTTGCACTATCGCCCCGTTGCGCGCACTAGCTGCCCCTGTAAGATTATAGAGAAGATTGGAAACTGTCTTCTGGCAAAGACCTGCGATAGGACTTGAAAATACAGAAATCATCGTGACCTTTATAGCAGTGGTCTGGAAGGTAACTTACGCACATTCAAAACGTTTTGAGGAACTTTTAAGAAATATGAAAATTATAATCATCCCCAAAATTTTGTAATTTCAATATTTTTAAAGTTTATAGTTTTTAAATTTTTTAAAGTTTTGAATATTTTTGAAGATTTAGTGATAAACTTCAAGGCCGTAACCTGAAATTTCCAGATTGCAATTAATTTATTTTTTCCCAAATTTTTTTTTACAAAATTTAAAAAACCGTTTTATAACCAGATCATATAAATGATTCTATTCAACTAAAATTAAATCGATGCGTGTTATTTTACTGTATGACTAAGTGCAGTATATAACTGATTTTCCATTCAAGTTTCTAGACTGGGTCCAGACTGGTTACTTACACTGTAAACGAATAAATCAGTTAAGATGAATATGTTTAATTTAGATAAGTATTTTACATACTATCTAAATTAAATTCATAGCTTCTTAAAACCTACCTACTGTATTTTATTAGCGTTTTGTATTCTTTAAAGCGAAGAAAAATTTTAAAACACTTAATGAATTAATAACAAATTTCATTTTGCTTGTTCTAGAAAGAAATATGGGTAACGCATATGGGGATATAAAGAATACAGATAACAGGAGAACAACTATATAGCCTAAATTTAAGTATTTATTGAGAAGGTGACTCGAGAAAGGATAGCAGAATTCAAAACAAAAATTAACTAGTTAAGACTTAATAAACGTTAGTATGATTGCTCTCGCGATCTTTTTCATGATCAAATAAACCAAATAAGCTGCTCGTATAAATAAATGTAACAGCTGAACATAGTATAAATAATTTCTTTAAATTCAGGTTTTATGCACTATCACATTTCCTTGTAAAAATAATTTTTAGTTTGAAAGTGTTTTGTAATACTTGAATTTTGCTTTATATATAAACTCTTTGAATTCAAAGCCACGAGCCTTACTAACTATATTTACTTCTCAGATCCTATTACTGCCAAGTGAACTTTTAAAGCTTCTGCGAGGCGAAGAAGACGACGCAGACCCAAATATTTCAGAGATTTCGAGAAAAATCGTCGGAGCATAAAAGTATACTTTTCTGTGTAAAGCTAGAGGAAGACGTAGTTTCTTCTTTGTGTTGATGGAAAAAAAACAGCGTCGTGTGCCTTACTTCAAAACTTCTGAGAAACATTATGTTTGACCTGTTTTTATTCTACTTTCAAGTATGTATTCCTATGCTTCGAGTAATAAATTTTTGATTTTGTTATTGTAGTACTTAAACCACTTTTGCTGGACTGTCGTATATTTATTTTCACTTACATAATACTTAGCAGTAACCTGAAACTTTTTAAGCCAGCATGTTGAAAAGAAGGTAAGGTTCTGAATTATACTCTGCTACGAATTTTGATATACTTATACGTGATGGTAAAAAAAAAAGTGGCAGCAAGCTTTGCATCTATAAATATTCATCCATGTATTTATGCATGTATGTCCAATCACAATGTTTCAGAAAATAATGTAGACAATTTTGAAAAAACATTTCATGCTATCTAATTTATCAATTTCCTTCGTCGTGCAGAAATACCAATAATTAAAATTTAAGCTGCTCTTTAATAAAGTAAACAACAAATTTTCGATAACGTCAGGTGCAAATTTCGTATGCGTATACGCAATGAATGTTTTAATGAAAGCTTCCCTTTGCACTCTAATATCTCCATATAGTGCATACAGTATGTTTTACCAGTGCACTCTTATGCAGCCTTTTCTTCATCTACTGACGCTGTGTAGGAAAGCGGGACGGAATCATAGCGGTTCAGTTAGCCAGAGAAGCATGCCACAGTGTCCACCTCGCCTCGCCGAGTGATTTTTGGGACACTTTCTACAAGAGTGAACTAGGCAATTTTTTTCTCTTTATAAACTTGTCGTTTTTACTGTATTTTTCTCTAAAGAAAATATTATGATTATATCATAAAAATTTTTTATAGCTAGCCTTTTTTAAAAAATGAGTACTAGTGGCGTTTTTAGTCAAAACCGAGCAAAATGTAATTGCAATTATAGTTACGATTAAGCAGTAATTCTAATTGGAGTTTGTATTTGCAATCACATTGTAACTTCAATTGTAATTAGGTTACATAATTACTTTGTAACTGCAATTAAAGTGTAATTTTTTCAATTACAATGCAATAACTTTAAACTGTAACTATAATTACATTTTGTGTAAACAAATTACAACTGCAATGTGATTGCAATTTTATTGTAATTATAGTTACAAACTGAATGCATTATCTAATTACAATTATCTAGTAATTGTGAAATTTAATTTCAGTTGCAATACAGTTACATATCTATTGTACTTGTATTTACAAAGTAATTATGCAATCTAATTACAATGTCATAGTAACTGCAGTAATTAATTGCATTACGTGATTAGAAAAGTAACTATTCCTATCATTTCAGTTGCAATAACATTGCAATTAAATCAACTGCAAGTACAATGACATTGTAATTATACGATTTATAGTACTATAACTATATTATAAGTGAATTAATTGTAATTGCCCGATTTATAGTTACAATTACATTGCAATAGAAGGATTTGAAATTAAAATTCAATGTAATTGCTTTAATTCTAATTACAGTATAAATAATACATCGTAATTGAATTACTTACATTTTAATTACATTGTAAATTAATTATGCCCAATTCTGCTATTAGCCTCGAAATGCACTTTTTTCTAATCACCTTTCAAGCTGTTGCCAACAAATGTTATCAGTATGTATTATTAACTAAAAGTAAATAATGAAAAATGTCTAAGTATGTACATGACTTCCTCGTATTACGAAAAAACGACGGTACCTGGAGCCACCAAATTTTGAATAGTCCTTTTCGAACATGTTCACCTGGAACAAGTTAATCAGTTATTTGAAAGAAATGCCTCGCCACTGCCGGAAATTAGATACTTTTATCACCCACGCGCCAGGTTATTACCATTCAATACAGCCTAAGATATTTAATTTTCAAATTTAATCTGGAAGTTTACTTAGGAACAAACTAAGCGATTAAAAGCAATAAGCATAGTTCTTAAGAATTCTTTTATGCACTTTTTATGCATTTTCTTCTAGTCAATGAGCCCACAACCACTCATTTAATACGTATGATTTGAATAAAAATGCACAAAAATCATAAGATGTTTGATTAGAAATACTAAATATTTTTAAGAAATTACACTAGCTGGTCCCGCTGAAATCCTTATATATTTTTTATTTTTCATGATAACTATTTTAAATGCCTGGCTGCGTAAAGAGCTAGTTTTTAAAGAAATAATATAGCGAATGCAAAAAAATGTATGGTCATACTTAACACTCTAACGGGAATTCTAAAGATATGCTGTTTTTAAGATGTTTTGCGATTTTGCTGCTGAATTTTATGAGAACAGCTTGGTATTTAACGAATAATGATCAACACGCAGAAAGTTAATAATAAAAAGACAAAAAGAATTTTTTAAGACATTTTATTAACAAACTGAACATTTATATGATGAGCTGAGAAAAGGTTAGTGAAAAAAAAGTATCCCAAATATTTAACACTGTTTCGTGAATTCTAAACGTATGCTGCTATGTTGCTTTTAAAACCTTTCGATTTTGCTGTTGAAATGCATATAAGCGCGAAGAAAGTGGTGCATAATAATAAAAACACAAAAAAAATTTTGTTAGTAGGAATGAGTCCAAAAGCAGATTGGTAACTTGCAATGTTCAACAATAGCATAAAAGACCTTAGCAAAATGAATGTGGTGCCACGTTAAAAAAATCTAAAACAGTTTTAGATTTTCTTTCTTTCTTCTTCTCTTTTTTTTTTTAAATTTTTATGGCTGATTTTGTTTTGTTTTTATTTTTAATTTTTTCTTAATTTATCGACATTGTAATATAGGATCATATTCTCTAATGGAATACGGGAGCGATTATAATGGTGGGAGCGCTGGAACCATATTTCATACAATAAATATCGGTTATAAAACACACATAAGTTTAGCTTGTTTTTTTATTTAGAATTGTATTTGATAAATATAAATTTGCATACGCACATACGCTGGTCCTACCCAAGGTCCAGATTTTTTTTAAAATTTATCTACTAAACCTGCGAGTTGAAACGCAATATGTCTCCAAAAAGTATTTTCATTTCGATCGAATATGAAAAAATTCCGGGTTGATTGGACATCTCCATAAATATAAATACGAGTGTTTACGGAATATGGAACAAATAATCCCAAACTGAGCAGCTAAATCTATCAGAAAAATTGTGAACTTTCATTGCTGATAACGACTGAAAAAATGTCCAAGTCAAAAAATTTGTTTTCTAATACTTTGGTGAGATTTCCAATTCAGAAGCATGAAATATTTTATATGAGATGCGTTTAAGTTCTAAGCTCTTCCAGATACTTCTGAGAAAATATTTTCCCATCCCCCCCAAAAAAAAGCTGAAATTCCTGTTACTTCTCAAGATATTCACAGTGTAGATGAATACATTTTCCAGATTGATAATGCAATGATTGGATGGCTAAACTGCTCTTTAAGAGATTGGTTTCGTCACTGGACAATTGCCATTGCTAAAAGTTGAAAATCTTTATCAATGAAAATTGTTTTTCAGCTTTGTAGAACGTGAAAAATTATGAGATGTGACGTCAAATAAATGAACAGCAAGAGCAACTATTTCAAAGCTATTATAACTTGAAAACTTTTGAATACGCTCCTTCGGGTGTACAAGAATATTATCTTCGTAAAAGGGTACAGCTGCATCATTTTCAAAGCGTTTTACTTGCAGTACTAGAAAACATTTTGTTTTCAAGACATTTTCATAGGCCTGTAGGAGTAGCTGTGATGATCATTGTCAATCTGTGGTCTTAATTCCCGTTTATTCCATACTCGCAATCATGTTGACAAAATGGCATTTTCATGACTTCTATGATTACTTTAGCTTAACTTTGGCTTTCTTTGAATCAACGAGCCTATAACCGCTCATTTTTCATGTCAGTGCCATTCTCACTGCAGGTTTCACTCTTCTGACAACGAAATTCGATGAGATGTTATTCTGTGGGCCATGTTTGTTTTCCCATAGAATGATATTTATCGAAATTCATGGAGAACCCAAACAGAGGGAAAAATGAATAAAAACAAAGCTGGTTAGTTAATACAACAATATTCTTTTGTCTTTTTAGAGTCATCACTGTATATTTTCTGAAACGGGTCACAATGGAAATGATAATAGCAGTTAGCAACACATAAAACTTCAATCGTTCAAAAGCAATATCTACTTCTGTAATTTTATTTTCCTAAATTTAACTAATAACTTAGTGTAATTAATAAAAGGCATTTTGAACCTCATATGTATTATTCATTTCAGAATTTCTTTGTAACTTTCGACATGCGCACTATCGTAACAACAAAAATAACTTGTTTGGAACATACAGAATGAAATCATTTATGAGTGTTTTTCTGATTATACAACAACTGTGTAATGTCTGCCTGACAATATTGAAAAATCTAAGTCAAAAGGCCAATAACAATATTCGGCTTAAAAATCTTTCACAGTTGTGATTGAATCTATCAACCAACTCAAAATACTGTATTTTTCCAGGCACAGTAATAAGAAGGAAAATATATTAAGTAGGTAAAGAAAGCAAAAGCAGAGATCTAGTGACGAAGGTAATAAACGAAATTCTTTTTCAAATACCAGATTAGAAATATAAATTTCAATGGCTTTCGTTAATTTCTTTTATTTCTAACTTTATTTATTTACAATTCCAAATTTTAATATGGAGTTTCTTTCATTTCACTCTGAAGCTGATTATTATATTGGCTATTTTAAAAGATGAAAAGAAATCGTCAGTTTTAAAATTTTTATTTTCGCTTGGTTTGGTTTTGGTTTATTTACTTGTGGCAAAAGGGCTTACTGCCTAAGGAAAGGGATGCCTTCGTGGAGGACTTTATAAAGGAAACTGTCTCGTATACACGTTACATATGGGGAAAACCACGAAAACGCCGATGAAGTCAGCCCGTTCACTGGAATTCGAACCCCGACCGAATTACCAGACAATTTTGATCGTGTATCTCTAAGACGAAAATAATTAAGAGTCGTACCCCATGTTATATAATATAATGTATGCAATCTTATACTTGAAAGTGATCATGAGTTTACTTCTTTGGCGTATCTTCAAATATCATCTGGTATATTCCCTGTGGTACACATACGCCATTATGGCGACAACTGCCATAGAGAATAAGTAAGGAATTGCTTTAGAAGAGGTGTATAAAAAGATTAAAATGCAGAACAACTGAAATATTTGCAGTCGAGAAAAAGAAATATATCAAAATTTATTAACATTAAGTGAAAAACTGATAAAAACTGAAGAATCGTTATTTTTCTTCCAGCAGATATCCAGACTGCTGGAAGAAATACGCATCTAATACGCAGTTCTTCTGGAACTATAATTTTAAACAATGAGCAAAGGAAAATTAGCTGAAAATTCCATCAACGCAGAAACCCAAAGTCGTAGCTGATTATCTTTTATCGTCAGTTTTGACAGTAAACAGCAACAAAAGGTAAGTAACGTTAATATATCTTGTTAGAATTAGAAATATATTTTATTAGTTACAACAGTGGTGAAAATATTCGTAATTGTCTACAGATATACTCACAAATATTTCTCACTAAAATTTCTTTTATTATTAAAAAGTGCTTTTTTGTGTTTAAATCACTTAGTTTGTTAAACAGATATAATTTGAAAGATAAATTTAAGATTGACAAATTTAAGATAAATCTAATGACACATCTAACGCTAATGCTTAGGTGAATGATCATTTATAAAGCTGCTAAGGAATTAAATAGCATAATAAGAGTAATGTAATGGCCCAAAAAATGCTTAGCACTCTATTCGTACCTAAGTGCGTATGGCATTACATACTTCTTTTACGAATTAAAATTAAGCTGCAAGTACTCATAATCAAATATGTTACTAATTATACGCATTTTAAATCCTTTAACTTATTTTTATTATTAGATAAATAAAATGAAGGGCATTATAGCGAGCTTGCTTTCCCGGATCAACTACATATGTAATACCCGGACTGGGAGTACAGTTTTAGGCCAGTTTATATAAGTATATGCCTACGAAACATATGTACGTACGTCCTTCGTATGTGTGAGGTTTGGTGCTAGAGGGGAGAAAGCACAACGTAGCAAACTTCCATCGAGAGATGGCGCTACCATCACAGTCTACTTTGAAAAGTTCTAAATATAACAAGTAAGGTTTAAGTTAAAAAATCGCGCCCACTAGCGTTCGAGCGGTAAAATCGTTGAATATTAGTAATTCGACCCGTGTTCAAATACCTGCAAATAGGTTGGTTTCAGGAATAGTTTCGCGGTTTCCTTCATTTGCAGCGTGAATGCGAGTCACTTTACCTTGACAAATCTTTCATGAAAGCGCCCTTCCTTTTAGGCAGATAACCTTAATGCGTTTTGTATAAACCAAATAATCTAATCCCAAATTTTAAGAAGGTTCATGTTTTTACTCATACGAACATCCTTAGTGCCCTAAAATATCTAAAGAATTTTTCTAATGACTTCAGTTTAGTCGTTTAAGTTTGGGATTAATGTCCAAGCTTCAGAAACCAAGATGAAAATAATCGGACTTGATGAGTGCCTGGCCATATTGGCTGAAAATGGAACGAAGCATTTTGCATTGTAACAAAATTCGCGATACAACTGTTCAGCCGAACATATCCCTTTTTCAAATACCAGCATATTCATTAAACGCAAAATTGTCAACAAATGTCGTTTTTGAAAAAATGCAATTTAATAATGAATTATGAAATGCTAAATCTAAAGCAGAATGCTGAGAAACGAGTACAGTAAATAAGAAAAGGAGGGACTTTTATCAACTCATCAAAGCACCATTAATTCCGGATCAACATTCTATGTGATTTTATTATATTAATAACGTAATATACACCTCGCACACACACACAAAAGGGACAGTTCTGTATCTCCCCTTCTACTGGAACGATTGACGAAATTTAAATTGCATGTTTCATGTCTCGAAAGAGCGACTTATAATATATATCTTAGATTTATATATAGCATTGTTGTAAAATAGTTATTTTGACAGAAAATCGGACGTTTTCTGAAACAAAAAACTGTTTTTTTTTTCATATTTCGGCTCTATCACTTCAATTATGCTCAGATATTAAATTTTGTAAAGTTTGATAAAAAACTTAGAGACATTTAATAATTTATCTTGCCACACTTTTTTCAGATTTCTTTTGTCATCGTGCACGAACGAAAAAAATGTTCATTCTTTCAAATAAATTTAACAATGCGCATAACTCACGTCTGGCGTTACTATCGCTTATAACAAATGTGCCAAATTTCAAAACGCTCTAATGTATAAATTCACGTATATCTTTTCAAATTTTGAATAAGGTGATGGTAAAATTTGTATAGGGTATAGCAAAATGTTTTTAGAAAAAAATATGAATATTACAAAAAATATAAATTAAAAAACTAAATCAGAAAATATCTGCTAATTTTATTTAGACTGAACCTAAATTTTGAACTGTGAAAGAAAAAATTAAGTAAGTATAATAAAAAAGAGATATTAATAAATGTATACAAAACTGAATTAACATTGAGAAGCTAAAATTTTGAGACTAATTTTTTAAAAACTACTCTTACATTTTATTTCAGAAAAAGTCTGATATTTATCAAAACTCTATATTAGAATCTATATATAAATCTAATATATATCCTAAGTGGCGCTTTCGAGATATTGAAAAACGGCAGGTAAATTTCTTCAATCGGCCAGTTAGAAGGGAGATATAGAACTGTAGATATTGAATCCCGGTAAAAGGGAAATATAGAACTATAGATATTTGCTTTTGAACAAGGGGAATGACACATCCCATTTTATATTGTTGTATTTCAACTCACAACTCACTTTTTTTTTTTGTGTGTGTGTGTGTGTGTGTGTGTGTTACATATCGGTACATCGTTGATAACGGAAGAATGTTCTTGAGTCTGGCTTTTATTCTGAACATGCTTTTAATCGTTTTTTATTTAAGAGTTAACAGATTAGGATTCATTCTTCGAACAAATTTCTAAATTTATTCAGTAACTGATTTTACTGAAGCTGTCGAATGTTCAGTGTAAAAAATCACCCACCCCTCAAGGTCATTGTTATTAAAGAAACTACCTTGAAAGGGGCCTGCGAACTCAGTAGTCTAACAAGAGAATGTCATTAAAAATTTCAGAATAATTAATAATTATTAAAAATAAACTAATAAATAAAATAAAGTAAAAAATACAAATTATAAAAATTAAAAAACGAACAATTTTGATTTTAGTATTGCGCACCAATAACCTCGTGAATAACACCGTTCAACACTGGTAGATAAATCTAATCTGTAACATTTCGAAACATTAAAACGTTTTTATTAAAGTTGAAAATGTTCATAAAATTATCAGTTATATACATTAAAATTTCAGTGTGTTTTGATTTATATCTATTAAGGGCCTCATTAAAAAAATTAATTTTTGAGAAAAGCGTTTATTGGTTTAAATCTCTTCCTTTGTTAACCAATAACAAATTGGTTAAATATTTAAAGATATACTAAAGAGCTTAGGCTTTGCCGAATGGCAAATCTCAGAGAATGCGAAACACAGAAAATTCACTGTGCGCAAGAGCACGTCGAAGATAAATTAGAGATCTTACATTTTTAATAGAGGGGGGGCAGCATTTACCAAAAGCTGTTTCTAGGTTCTTCCTATTCTTCCCGTTCATCGGTTTCCTAGGCGGGACTGTGTTTTCAAATTTTATTTTGCCAAGGAAATATTTCACATATTAAGTGGAACCTTCGAAGTATAGAATACAATACACCCCCTTTGAGGTATATAAACTACACATAGAAGTTCAAAGAAGTTTTTGCGCATTTGAAAAAAAAAAATTGCGAATAAAAATAAAATGCTTTTTTTAGCGATCTGCCCCCCCCTTTGAATAGAATAATTTCTTTTCATCGCTTCAAATTCTACTAAAATATTTATTAATTGCCTAATTTGCGTAAACGCAAAAGGGTTTCAAGGTTTTCATGCAAATTTTCTAGTGTCCGTAAAAATACGGAACTAGTTTTAGTGATCGTACTTATTAAAAATTGTAAATTACTGCTACTACTGTTTTTCTTTGATTTAAAGGAACTACTTAAGATTTTCTCCATCTTTATTAAAATTGCTATATACCTATTATAACGCTTACTACTTTGTAATATAATTATTTTGTAATTATATCTTCAGAATTGTGAGGTTTATTTTAATTAACATGCTGTTTCCTTGTGTTAAAATCTTTCCTGCAATTCTTTTGTTTTTTCATTATATGTAAATGAAGTGAATTTTAAATAGGAATGAGTATCTAATTTTATGAGAGAGGTTTGCCAGCCCATCAGCCTGCCTTAGTATTCCTCCTTTGTTACTGTTTGAAGTGAGTGGTGTTGGTTACGCATGATGAGTTTGTCTTTCAGGGAAAATTAAGTTTGTATTCATGGAATAACAGATGCAGGTTGTTGAACTTGTTAAATTTTGACTTTAAATCATTATTTCTTGTTCTTTAAATAATGGTAACCTTGAGTCAGTACTGTTTTTTTTTCATTATTGTTTTCCACAAGATGTGGAAGTTACTATTGTTGACAGTTTTAGTTTCAGTAATTTCGAGCTAAAGTAGTTTAAACAGATTCTTTTAGCTGTTTTACATTTACTATTTTGGTACTGAAAGGTAAAGTCAAGGCAAAATTCGCTGGGCAGTCTAGAAAATTAGCTAGAGTTCAGATTAAGTCATACTGAATTTATTCTCGCATAGAGTAAACCATGTGTAACATATCCGCCTCGCAAACAACAATGAATTGCGAGAACTTTTAAGCCGGGAAAAGGCCTACTTTCAGAGCAAGTTTTACATAAGTGAATCTTCGATATCATGGGAGGTGTAAGCTATGAGACACTTGTTTCACGCAAGATAGATCGTTAACCACCTCTATCTTAACTAAATATTTTAAAGAAAAATATTAATATAAATACCTAATAGTAAAAAAAATAAGTTAAACTCATTATAAAAAATAAAATAGAAATATTTGACTTTCGGGCGACAAAAACTGAGATATATTTAATTTTAAAATTTTCGGATTTTGACGTCATTTTTAATTTGCCTTGAGCGATCGGTTAATAAACAAACTAGAATAATTTGAGGTTGATATTTTTCTCTCTTAGGTGCCAATGAATGATATTGTTTTGTAGTTTACTAGTGTGTAATGTTTTTCAATTTAAAAACTGTTGCAACTGGATACCGAGAGAATGTTTACGCAAATAATTTAAATGATGTGAAACGTTGGAAATAAGTTATTAATATTCTCATGAAGTTTTATTATTTAGAATACAAATCTAAAGAATAGCAAAACATTTATTAAACTGGAAATATTTTTAATTTTTAACTTAGTTGTTTTTAATTTTTAACTTAGAGTTACTGTACTTAGTTGCTAAATTTATAGTATACAGAAAATATATACACCGTTTCCATAAAAGTCTTTACTTAGTTTATTTATTATAAACCTTTGGTCGTAGATATGTACTTCTAGTCATAATATTGTCCGAAATGATACATATATTCACGTTTTGGCATTTTAAAATTTTTAAAATGTTACGAAATTAAACATTTTATATGTCTCTCCGTTCTCTGCCAACCTGTAACCTTATTTACATATGGCAGTGTGACGACAGTGAAGCCTGTCAGTGTTTCTCTAGGGCAAAAATTCTACAAGATTCCATGGATAAGAGCTCTTGTTAGAAAAAGAGTTATCGATCAATACCTTTCACGATAATATGATACATATCCACGTCACGTAATCTATTAACATCAGAAATATTTTTAAACTCACATTTCGTTTTTAGTTAAGTATAAACAGAAAAATTTCGCTCTTCAGTTTGTGTACGGCCCTTGAATATGGTGTCTAAATGTAAAGCTATATATCTCTGTTAATTTTTATCACACGTTTTGTATTGAACTTTACCATAACATTTCTCTAAATGTACAGAGAACGGAGAGACATATAAAATGTTTAATTTCGTAACATTTTAAAAATTTTAAAATGCCAAAACGTGAATATATGTATCATTTCGGACAAAATTATGACTAGAAGTACATATCTATGACCAAAGGTTTATAATAAATAAACTAAGTAAAGACTTTTATGGAAACGGTGTATATATTTTCTGTATACTATAAATTTTACAACTAAGTACAGTAACTCTTTGCACATGGCCCTCAGCTCTGTGTCTGAGATATTAATATCATTATAATGTGTTATTTTATTTCAAATTACAATTACAGCGTTTTCAGAGTTAGTTTACAGTTTGGATATACAAACAGTATAGATGAAGAAGTGCTGTCGAGCTTCATAAAGGAATTAATCAGACTAAAAGAACGCTAGTGGCTCAACGTTAAAGTCGCTGAGCACTGTTAGTTTGAATCGGGTTCGAATACCGGCGAACAGCATGGCTGCAAGGGAGTTTTAGTGCTTTTTCCATGTGTAACATGGATACAAGCCTTTAGAAAGTCCTCCAAGAAGACAATCATTCACTTAGTGTTTACTCCATGTGTTAACATGGATACAAGCCCTTAGAAAGTCCTCCACGAAGGCATCCATTTACTTAGGATTATAAACCAAACCAAATCAATCGAAACTCTACAGAAAATCAGAGCACATTTCTATGCGTAAATTTAGCAGCAGGAAGCATAAAAATATTATCTCGAGATGTCATCAAGAAATAAAGTAAAGATACAAGTTTGTCTAGTTAAAAAACAATTTTTTAATGAAGTATATCCATGTTGAAGGTAATGAAATTATTTGTTTAAAATACATTGCTTATTTACAATGTTAGCAGCTTATCACGTATTTCCAAATATAAGCCGAAAATTCAGATTTTGCCGCAAACATTTCGTCAATTTCTGAAACCTGTGTGCTAGCTCAGTTTAAAATCGCCTTGTAAATCCAGCTATATTTATAACCGACAAAGTGAACAGTTGATGACTAATTTATATAAGCCTATAAGTCGAATAAGATCCCGAATTTAAGAGCTTTGATTAATACATATTAAAATATAATAAAATAAAAATAATGGTTTTACAGTTATTTAACTTATAATGAAATTTTGTGATCAAATTAATTGTAAATAAGCTTGAACTTATACAAAAGCCTACTTCCAAATTTCAGTAGTAAAATAAAAATAATAATAATAATTCTCGGCTTTATACTCCTAAATATTGTTAATTGCTTTCCTGCGATCATTTCTTTCTCCCCTCAATTTGAAGAATAATAGAAGCTTTAAATGAGGGAAAGATTCATTTTTGGAATTTTAAAATTTAAACAAAACTATTTTGTAAACATGACGAAATCTAACTATGTATAAGTTAATTCGGTCCTTACACTTCTTTTAGGAAAATGTACTCTTTATAAAAAATAAAATACAAAACGTTTGACTGCCGAACGACTACAGCTGACGGAAATATTTGATATAAAAATCGGGATATATATTCAGGGTCCAAACATAAATTAAAGAGCGAAATGTTCGCATTTGTACCTAATTAAAAATAAAATATGGTTTAGAAAAAAGTGTTTCTCAGGTTGAGAAATTGTCTGAAAGCATTTCGATGCAGATTATTGTGATAAATATCGATCGATGTAATTTTTTTGTTCAAAAACCAAATCGTTTTCACAGAATCTATACAATGTGTGTGCTAGAAAATACTGGCAGATTTCAGTGTGGCATGTAAACAGCTTGTAATATTATTTTCAGGGATTAAAAATAAAAAAATATTTGTACTTTAAGGACTTTTTAAGATTACCAGATTATGGTTCTAAAGTAACGAAACTTCATGATAATAATAATAATAATAATAATGTATTTTTAGACCAAGAACACTAGTAAATTACTTGTGGGAAAATTCTTTCGTGATGTCAAATACAACAAAATTGTAAGACACTAGCAAATCACAAAAGAATATTCATTGAATGACATTTAACGAGAAAAAAAATCAAGTTCGGATTATCCTAATATATTTATTAACCGACCCCTCAATGCAAATTCAAAATGACGTCAAATATCGCAAATTTGAAAGTAAATATTCCGGTCAGTTTTTACAGCACTTGAGTCAAACGCATATATTTCAGTTTTTATAATGGGTACAAAATATTCCTGAATATAAAACCTGTAAAAAATTAGATTTCGTGTTTAAATTTTTTTTTTAAATTTAAAAACACAAAAATGCAAATCTTTGCCTATTTTAAAACATTTTTATAAGTGGAAGAATTCTACGACCAACGGTTGAGAAAATAAAGGCCTGGTAAGAACTTAGAATGCTGAGTTTACTCCAACAGCGTTAAATACACTTGCAACGGCTCTGATTATTTTGCATATGAATATCTCAAATTCATTCTTCTCAACAGCAGAACTGAAGATACTCCGCAGAAGCTATAAAAACTAATTAAAAAATCAATAAAAAAGTAAAAAACTCATCACCCACGAAATTCTGACGCATGTCAATTGTGTAAACCGGAAATGACGGCACACCGACAGGCGGAAGTCAGTAACAATTTACCCAAATCTATTTGTTCTCACAGTTAATTAAAAGAGATTGAGGCCTGATTTGATGTCCGTTAAATTCCCTGACTAAGGTGAAGGGGGTTGGTTGACTTGTCCCCTTTCCCGAAAAGCACTTTGCATAGTTAACACTTTGCTTTGCATTATCGGCATCATCAATCTGTCGTGTCTGAAATTTCCTCCCGACTTGTTCGCTGGGTGGTTTGTCGTTACTTCTGTTTTTTAATGCGTAGTTGTTGTGTAACAGAGGGGAAGGAACTATTGTGTTCCCTCCTACAGCCATATCTGACGAAGTGCTTGACTGCGCATGAAGAAGAATGGCGCGTGGTGCACAAGGCCAGCATGAATGTCTTATTCTGATTTGAGCTTCTGATATGTAATCTATTACCACAGATTAGTCCGCTCATAAAACTGCTGATGTTGGCTATCATACCAATTGTTTAAGTTTGGTAATTGGCGTCAATCCCATGTTTACAATTTGGAAAATTTAGATGTTTTTTTTTTTTCGATTTCTGCCTGCTACCGAATGTTAAATTCTGAATAAAATCTGTGGTTTGAATCCTCTCTGCGTTACTTGATTCAAAGTAAATTAAAATTAAATTAATTTGAAAGTAGCTGTTTGGTGTTACAGAATTGTGTCAACAGCGTGGATCTTGTCTAAAAATGCTTCTTTTAAATAAGATTTTTTTGAGTAGTTGCTTTTAATTATCGAACTGTTTATAATCCTGCAATCGTAGTATTTGTTATGCAAGAGACAAAGATTTATTTAGACACATATTTTCATTATGGAGCCCAGAAATAAAAGCATTTTGACAACTACAACTAACTATGACAGAACAGAACTGATAGAGTCTGCAAAGTTTAAATGAAACAATTAACAGTCTATTATCAAAACATAGACTATAAATACCAGCTTAAAAATAACATATGCATCATTTTAAGTCAATGCGCTAAATAGCTTGGCTATACCCAGGGATTCATTTATCCAAAGATGTCTAAGAACAGAATCTGGTGATTTCATTGTAATTTAGGACTCAGCAAGTTCCGCTTGGTTCGAAATGAAGGCAAAAATAACCAAAAATATTATTAGAATTTTTTTGCACAGGTGATTAAGTAAATCCTTCATAAAACTTCAATAACATTTTTAATCTGAATAATTTCTTGATAGCTTTTCGAAACAAAAGAATTTACAATTGTTTTTAATGTTGCTCTGAAAATATAGTTTATTTTTTCATTTTCAACTACCCCAATTGACATTATTGTATAGGTGTATTTATAAAATAGAAATAGGAAGTCAAGCATGGCACTAACCCAAGAATCAGTTCGCCGAATGTGCGGGAAAAGCAGGAGGACTGCCATGAAAAGTTTCAGATGTAGGCCAGATCTACTAGCAAGGAATTCCATGCGTAAAGAATCTGTCTTTGAGAAAATAGTCTCGATATAGTACAGTGATTAGTTAACTGATTTCGAAACAGGCTGAAGTATTAGTATGGGAATGAAATAATTAAAATATATATATTGTTGAGAAATCATATATAGATCTGCAGAAATTAAATGCCACAATGGAGAAGGAGAAAAAAAACAGATCAGAATTTTTTAAAACTTGTTTCGATCGTATATAAGCTACCAGCTATCAAAAAACAACTATCTTTGTGACATTATAAGTATTGATGGATTATGCAAAAATGTACACTATCAATATAACTGAAAAATGTTTTAGAGTGAAACCAATTTAAATAATTATATGTATTATTCAATTATTGTTCAATCTAGTATCATTAAATCTCCAAATAATTTTAATAAATGTTCAATAATGATCTTCAATAATAGCTTCTCCATTACTTTTCTAAATAAAAGAATTTACATTTATTTTCACTGACTCGCCTAGGCACTCACTGACTGACTATCAACTATATGGACTCTTCTCTGACTCGCGATCGACTCGCTAGACGAGACACTAACTGAATCTCCACGTACCAGGAGGGTTTACATAGGTTTTGGCTTGTGTACGAGAACATTCTGGGCTAAACCAATAAGAATTCGTTTCAGACGATTCTCCATCCGTCTATGGCACATCGCCAATTTTGTCGCCAAATGGGCGATTTTTGTCAAATGTGGCAACCTTGCTTTCCCCTGTCATTTTCTGGCAACCCTAAGCCTGCTTTGCGGGGAAGCTTTCTTACCGCGGCTGGAGCTTTCCTAACAATATGAAGATTTAAGGTCAGAAAATCCCTCTGATGACTATTGGTAAAGGTTTTAGGGATCAGTTATTGTATAACTAGACAATATACTAAAATTCTTTATATTATATGAACCATTGTTTGTAACTCTTCCTCGTCTACAACATATATTAATATATATATTGAAAGTTCTAAACTAATAACCAAAACATTGTGTCCCGTAAGTTTGTAAATGTTTAAAAAATTCATAAAAACTGAAGGAACTGAAGGAATAGACCTAGACACGGTTAGCGAAAAAGTTATTCTGGTGAAGGGGATTTTTTTTTTTTTTTTTTTTTTTTTTTTTGTTTTGTTTTGTTTTGGTCAAGGGGAAAAAATTGTTCAATTTTCGTCGATATAGGGCGCCGCACAAGCGCAGTAACAAGAAATACTTACATGAGAGTGCTATAAATTGCAGGTTTTACGATTAACATCCCATTTTAAATTTTTACTCCTACTTGCTCGTACATAATAGTTTTGATTATGATAATCAGTGGATAAAGTTCTGTTCACGAAGTTCTTTAACCTCAGTCAAGAATCGCTGACTGAAGCTTTATGAAGGTTTTGGACACAGAAAGGATGAAAGAAAGTCTTGCCAACTTGTCTTGCCAGGTCCAATCACTCTTGCCGGACTGACATCCCTGGTAAAGCGGGAAGTTTATGTCATCGCCTTCGCTGTGGTGCACCAAGTTTAGGAGTCCGTACCAAGTCAGTGGTCCATACTTTCCGATTTTGCTTCGCAGATAGACACTCTAAGGGAACAATCAATGAGTGCAGTAAATAGCGCACGAGAAGTGGCACGGAACACTGGTATACCAAAGATATGGGTATTCCGCATCCTTCACCAGTGTTTTAAAATTGTACCCCTACGAGTTGCACGCAGTCCACCAGCTCTTATTAAATGACAAAGCTAAGCGATATGAATTCGAAAATTGGGCTTTTTCGAAAATCAATGACGATCCATAGTGGCTTCTCAATATCTTGTGGACACACAAGGCTCGTTTTTCATTGTATCATTTCACTGCACACCGATAACTGTAGAATCTGGGCAAAGGAGAACTCACGTGCCTATACTGAGGAACCCGTGTATTTATCGTATTTAATTGTATGGTGTGGTTTCTTTGCATCCATTATTATGGGCCCTTTTTTCTTCGAAGAGTATTGTGTAAAAGCTGGCTGAAAGACCTGTTCAATTATTGGAAAACACTACTTGCAAATGCTCCAGGAGAAAGTGATATCGCATTCACTGGCACTGGAACATAATGCCCTTGAGACAGTGACGTTTATGTCAGGTGGGGAACCTCCTCATGTCACAACAGAAGTGAAGACGTTCCTAAGAAGAACTTTCACCAAAGAACGATTAATTAGCCATCACTATAGAAATTTGTGGCCCCCTCGCTCCACTTGATTTATGGCTCTGGGGTTATGTCACGTACAGAGTATACTGCAGCAATAGGCTATCTTCTCCGGTGCATTTAAAGGACGCCATTTGTCATGAAATGTCTTACATCCATTCGGATATGCTATATACAGTTGAAGGTGTTGTAACTCTTTTGCAAACTGTAATTTGTGGTGATCGCGGACACATAGAATAAGTATAATAAGAGCATGTATTTACAAGCATAATAAGAGTGATATGCTTGTAAACATTTGTCTGTATGCAAATAAGTATAATTTTCTTTAAAATGTGTGATTTGCTCTCGTACAGCGCCATCTATCGACTAAACTTTTAATTTTTTTTTCTTCATCAAAAAAGAAAAATCCCCGTTCACGAGAATAACGTTTTCGCAAACCGCGTTCATTTCTACCAATTCCTTCAATTTTTATGAATTTTTTAAAAAGTATTTACAGACTTATGGGACACCCTGTACTTAAATGGTTAAGTGAAAAGCCATTGTCTGCATTCAAATGTCTTTTCGAACATACTGAATTTTTAATTTTAAACAAACAAAATACAATTGTAGTTGTTCCCAGAAAGTAAAGTTCGTTTTATAAAGGAAGTTTATCTTAGCTATTACTTTCAAAAATTCTTGAGAAACCAAACAGATAGACAACTGTATAAATTGATGTAGTGAAACATAGATGAGATTTTATTTAATTTTAAAGAATATGTTTATTGCTTCTCTAATGAAATATTTCGGAAATAAACTTGTATGGCTTGTATGTAAGTGTTTCACAAGAATATTCAGAAGTATTTGGAATTATATCCATTTTTGAGTGAATAATATTTTTCAGGATTTTTTTTAATTAGGGTCGCTACGTGCCTAGAAGCTTTTGAGTTAAAAGACAGTGAAACGAATATATAAATAATCACGGAATGGCTCAAAAACAGCAAATTATCAAATGACTAAACACTAAAAGAATGTAAATTGACTTAAAACATTTTATTTAAGCCATTTTATAGGTTTGTGATTTTTAATTCTTTTGATAATTCGTTGTTTTTGAATCCTTTTGAGAAGTTTGAGGAATAGTCATACATTATACTTGCTTGTCAAATATCTGGAGGTCCGATTCTAAAGATTGCTAAGTGAAATATTGCATCTTGTTTATGTACAGCATCTGCGACTGTTTACTAGGGAAATACCGCAACAGCTATACCATCAGTTCACCATTAATCTGATAGACTTCGAGAACTAATGGTAGAAGGAACTTGGGCAAATGCATTTTTACAGAGTTCAGCATTATTGTTCTGGTCTCGACATCAGGCTTCCACTCAAAAACTGGAACCAAAATATACGTCTGCCTGATAGTTTGCATCCTTTCCGATATCTGCTGCATGTAAAATATAAAATATAACTAGCAGTTGAATGCTGTTAATGATCTAAAAGGACTCATTTTATGCATTAATATTTTCAAGTATATTTTTACCTAATATTTAAAAACATTAAAAGAAATATCATTCCTCTTCTGAAACGGCACGCCGTTTGATTACAGTCGGATTTTTGCGAGAATAAAAGATGCTTCGATCTTGCCGATTCTATTCGAGGAAGGACTAGTTAGCTTTAACATGTTCCCCTATTGCCTTATACATGCTGTTAACTACTGGAGGGTAGATCATGATAATTTTAATTTTCTCATGATTCTTGCAATTGAAATTAATTTAAGTGTTATACTTCAATTTGTTCGTGAAAGCATTCATATGGTATGTGAAACTATGCGAAGTAAAATATACTGTTGCAGTTATTCCGAGATCAAACTATGGAAAGGGAAGCGGTACGAAATGCTACTCCTCACATAAGGAACCACTACGAAGCATTTCCTGGTTTATGACAACGCCCTTATCAACAGGTAGTGTACAAGCCTATGGTCTCGATCGCTTGATTATTGTGTTTTTGAGGATAATATATTTTCGAAAGCCACAAAAATAATGAAGAAGGATTCACGTATTCTAATTAATTCAAGCTTGAAACGTTATACCTGTTATTCCAAAGTGAAATATTATATAATTTCAAAGTGGTTAATGACATGAAAATAAAATTTAATCTGTTTTGCTGGCCTTAAGCAGTTTTGAGATAAAATGTTTTTAATTAATTATTTTTCATGACATCCATGAGATTGAAATAAGTACTATTTATTATGGTACGACCATTCTGATTTCCTCTCTTTGTCCAGTTTTCATAAAGTCATTTGAACATGAAAACAAGAAATGAGCACCATGATAGTTAATGTTATGACACCCCTTTCATGCTGTTTTTAAGTTCAAAATACAATAAACCATATTGTAACGACCACCTCCTCAAGAAGACTACTTCTGCTAGGACTTAGAAGAGAAGGGCTAGCTCATAGAGCTTTTCCCCCTGAAGCAGAAAGTGAGAAGTGATGACGTAGCCATGATGACACTGAGCGCGCCAATATAATTCACAGCTTGGAAATTAGAGTTTTTGAACCAGCGTTTAAAATGAGCTGTGTGTGAAAGATAGCTATAATTTGGAAGAGGCAATGTTACTGCTTTATGCATTTTAGACTGAACCATTAAAAAATTTAATAATGCTTACTCAATTTAAAAATAATAGATAAAATGTGCTACTCTTTTAACATAAAGTTCCGTGGTTTTTTATTTTTATTTTTATTTGCAGGTTTTTTTATTTAATGCACGTGTATTTCTAATCATTTCTTTATTTGCATGCTAACTGAGAGAATTTTTATACTGCTTCTAAGATAAGTATAATAGCAGCTATTTAAATTTACTCAAAAAACAACTTTACATTGACATAGGTTTAAACATATATGACATATATGGCAACATTTCTGCTAACCTACGTTTGATTTTTGCCTAATTGTAAATTTTACATTGTTATAATTCTCTTCCGATTCAATATAATAGATATTTTTTAAATAATTTTGTAATTTATACTTATATCTATATTACAATTAAATAAATGTATATAAGATTGTTACCTTAATTTTGACAAAATAGCTTTATTCAGAGTACCTAAAATAGTTATTTAATTTTTCAAAAGTGTGAGTAAAGGAAGCAGGTCTTTTTATGCCAATTACTTTGATGTTTTATACTATTATATTTTATCTAGAATGCTAATTTAGCACAAAATCTAATCAATAATTAGTTACAAAGGATACAATAAGAATAACTTTAACAAGTACTTAAAAAAATTAGTTTGTTAAATACTTGTTATTCTTGTTGGTACTATTTTGGTACTATTCATAATACCGAAGATATTATCGATTAACTCATAGAAGTCAGATGCTTTCTGATTTCCTGTGGGGTAGAGTATACCTTTTGCGGTACTTTTTGAAAATGATGTTTTCTCTGGAGCGACTTTTTGTCTCTCGTTTCCCTTGACCATTAAATAATTTTGTTTTAGTTTGTGACACAATTTGATTTCTTCTCAATCTCTATTTAATATCAAAATTTAAAACAGTTACATCTACTAATTTCAAAATTTAAAACAGTTACATCTACTAATTTCAAAATTTAAAACAGTTACATCTTTTCATCTCTAATAATATCAAAATTTAAAACAGTTACATCTTCTAAAACAAATCCTCTATCTAAAACGCGGTTTCTCAGTAATTTGAGGCAGAGCGCGAAATGAGACTTCTGATTAAAACAAACTGCACATTTTGAAAAGAACCAACTTAGTCCAGTTTAGAGTCATAGCAGAGTTTTCAATCTATATGCATTTCGTCGAAACTGAGAGCGCATATTTTTTCTACAGAATACAAATATTCGCCTCTTTCCTTCTTTAGAGTAAGAACATTACTTTGAATTCTTGGACTACACTAAAATTTAGAAAACACTAAAAAATAAAATAAACACCATTTCTTTAATTTGATAATACTAGGTAAAGATATTCCAATGTTTTCCTTAATTTTTTTTTTCTTCCAAAAAATCATAGCTTTAAGATGACAGAGCTCTTATAACAATGCAACGTGAAATATTTTCACTAGTCCACCTGATTTTTTTCTTCTTTTTCAGTAATGCATTAATCTGCGTCTTTATAAAAATAGGCTTTAGACTTTTTTCCAAATTCTCTGATTTGTGCTCCCCCCCCCCAAATTTCGCTGTTTGAGATTTTAATTTCTGATACCAATTTCTGTCTAGATGTCGTTCACCTTCTTTGTCGCTGAACAAACATTCTAAAATTTTTCTTTTCTCTATTTTTCAATACTTTAATACAATTTAATACAATTTTCTAAGGATATTATTTTGTTCTTCAAATTATCAATGCATTTTTGTTTATCCTTAAACATTCAGGATGATCTACATTTTCATTGAGTTTTATTTCAAAATCATTAAAATTTGATTTATTATTGTCATCATCAATTTCGATTTATTATTGTCATCATAATTTACTTTCGGCACAGCATTCCATTTCAACAGTTTCTTTTTGTGGCTATTCAAACAAGCGATTTTTCATATCATCTTCATAAACACTGCATAGAAAATGTTCGCTGCAGATTTTTCCGCTCTTCACATTAATAGAATCTTCTCTTTGACATTTGTGTATCCATTCTTTCGTCAAAAGCAAACTCTCATTTGGATCCTTTGGTCCCATGAAATAAAATATCTCATCCTTTCGTACTTCTGTAAGTGCTACGGCACGTTACTGCAGCGTAAAAAGCCATATTACGTAAACGATACTTTACAATATAGAATTTAAAATAAAAACTGACTAAAATTACATATATAAAAATTATTTTAAATATATACATTATTAGAAAACAGATATATATATTATTAAAATTAATTTGGGATATGTAACCTCTAGAAAATCGTCTCGCAGCTCAATGAAACTACTGTTTTAAACGCAGGAAATCAGGACAGGTGGCATCACAGTGACGTCAGAATATTGCCTGTTACGTTCCCCCATCAGGCTCGCGTCGGCGAGGAGTCGAACAAAGAAATGAGCTAGCCCTTCTATTTATCCCTGACTTCTGCGAGCAAACAGCATTTCTAAAAACAAAGACAAATATAATCTCTCAATTTCAGCTTTGTGAAACGAATACCACTAATGTCCGTGCTTGTTAGTCTTAGAGAGATTTATAATTTTCTATATATATATATATATCTAGTCCCCTAGAGTTAAAACCACGGCACACCACCAATGATAAGAACTTATATTTATAGACTAAAATTTAGTTTTTCATTGTTTGATGTGGCATTAGCTATTCGATAATGATTATATTGAAAATTCAGTGCAGAAATAAAAGATGGTAATGATTCAGAACGATAGTGTCTAAATTTTACTGCTATTTTTTAAACAAATAAACAAAGTTAAAAAAAAGCCGGGAAGAGGACAAAATATTTCTTTTATTTGTTTCCAGAAAGCATAAAAGCTTCATCATCTAATGTAAACATATTAAACGACCGTCAGAGCCCTAACATATAAGTCAAACTTTGGAACCAAAACAAAAATCGGTGAAATAAGAATAAATTCCTCTTTTATCATAGAAGGCAAACGCTACTGCTTGACATGGTGTTAAAAAAGGAAACTAGCGCCAATTAGTGCTTTACTGATTGCTACGGCTGCCGTCAAAAAAGGAAGGAAAAAAGGTAATTCTTTGCCAAATACGTCCGTTCTGAAACAGTTACGGATGCGATTAAGCAAAATTTAGACGCCGGTGTCGAACCATCTGCTGCAGTGAAGGGAGAAGCAGCCCGGAAGTTGTGCCAACAGCTGAGCGAACAATAACACATAAACCGGAAGTTTCGAAAGCCCGCTTTCTTCTGAGCAATTTTCTTTTCTTTCGCCAAAGAGTATTCTTGCCAAGGGGTGGTATACAAATTTATAGATAATAAATTTCTGATCTTCAGCATGAAAGGGGTTGCTTTGAATTCCCATTTATTATAAGCAGAACCTACATCATAAAAGCGTAGTTTGGTTTTCAAATTTCATTTCTCTTACAAAGGTCAAAGTTGATTTATTGCTTCATACCAAATATAAAATTCTTAATTAAAATGGATAATTATTTTCTTATGTTAAGAATGAACAAAACCTCACAATGCCATGCTTATTGTTTAGACAAGTGTATATGCATGTCTGTATACATTTCTTGCATGCAAGAATGCCTGTGTACACATTTATGCATGCCTGTGTATACATTTCTCTAACACTTTTTTCTGTGTAAATTTCTCTAACACTTTTCTCAATTTTTCACTTTGTAAAGCAATACCTTTTTTTTTTTCACTTTAAAATGCTGTGACACGTAGGGTGTACTCCAACTGCGCGAATCAAAATCCCCCCCTCGTCCTGGTATAGTACAGCTGCACGTTCACTCTCCCATAGGAAGTTAAAGGAATCCCCGGGGTGTTAAACTTAAAAAGACTAATTTAATTGCTTCTAAAGGCTTTATTGGTTGTAAATAATAAGAGATACCAGGAAAAAAATACAAATAATTTTGGCGGAAAAAAAAAAACAAAATCTTACAATTTCTTTCAATAAAAACAATCATTTTTAGCTTAAAAAATTACAATTATTGTTTACTTCACACATGTCTGCAAAAGTAAAAATATAACAAAATCTAAAATAACAGCTTTACTGATCTGCTAATGGGATGGTGCGCATTGTCAATGTCTGAATATTCTTAGAGCAGTTATCCCAGAGTCCCACATGCAAACGAGCATTTGTCATTTCTGAACTGCCCAAGACTTTCATTTAAAATTATGTAGAAAGATACCTGCGACCCAGGGATGATGCTCGCGGTACAGAAAAAAACCTTTTTGAGACCCGCCGGTGATGCTAATGGCAGTGAATATGTTAAGGGATCTAAAACAAAAATTCTAAAATTATTCTTTTGTCTGAAAATTCCAGATTATTGTTTGACACCTCAAAGAATTTATCACTAATGTCTCAAAAAGATTAAAAATGTTAAAAAAATTTTTAAATATAAAATTTATAAGCTTAACGAAATGCAATTTAAATTTCGCATGCTAATGCCAGATTAACGCCTAAAACATGTTTTAATTATATGGTTATGATAAGATTACCAGTTAGGAATTAATTCCTCTCTCAAGATATAGGACATAAAACCATCCATTTGAAACGATATGTTAAATTAGCAGTACTAAATAGCAAGTGACACGCGGCAGTGTATCAGCTAAGTTCGGAAGGAACGGAAAAGAAAACAGCGAGACACCAGCCATCTGTATCTTATACGAACCGTTTCAAGCTACTTTCAACCCCTCATTACTGAAAAACTGTTACACCTACGAACTTGCAATTTTATATGTCTAATGGAGCTCCCTTAAACACCTATAATTCCAAATTCATTAATCTACCTCTTATATTTATCGACTCGTTAAAGTTTGAAAAGTGTCATTTTTATCACTCACTGACTGACTCGCTTATCAAAAACCTAGACCACTTCTAAATCACTTGGAATTTGGCATCGAGATAGATCATTAGGCATACAGAAAGGAAAAAATCTAAAACTTCTAGAAACTACATTATTATCGAGGTTAAATCAAATGATAGTCATAACGAGCATTTGACAACGTCACCAATAGATAGCGTTGCATTGATCGGCACTAGCAATACATGCGACCCTGGATGAAGCAGGAGTTTACCTAAATCACTGCAACGAAAAGTCGTAAAGTCTACTTATTATCGAAAACAAAGACTAAAAAGTGTTCAGACCTGGTTTCGTGAATGGAAACAGACTTTCAGTAAGGAGTGTTGGATTGTTGCAAGATTCTCTTACATTGGGAAATTAAAAATAAGAAGTGTGGAAAAAATGTCAAAATCAACCCAACATACTATCGAAAGAGTGTTTTACGTTCGATATTTACAGTAAAACTTCATTTCTTTATCCCAATAACTTTCAAAGAGTGAAATTTGATCAACACAAATCAACATGTCATATTTCTAAAAGTACCACTACATTCCTAGATGGAATGAAGACTAATACAGGTATTGCATATAACCTGACGTTTCACCTATGGATTATTGTACATCTGATCTCTTAAAAAGAGCTCTTTGTAAACGCAACTCCACCTTGATTGATAAATTTGGAAGAGGAATAGAAATCAATACCCCTGGAAATTTTACGAAACTCTACTATCATGGAAATCATGATCCATAAAAAAAGGGCTATCAGATCGAACAACAACGAGTATTTACTCGTTGTTCCTTGTTAGTTGCCCACAATGTGTGAAGTATTCACGTCTTCAAATTCGATATCTTCCTTGTGCAGTGCAGGTGAAGTCTGACTCTTTTCTCGGAAACATGGAAGCACTCGGCAAGTTCATCACTGCAAATTTACTGCTGCAAATCGCAATGCGAAAGACAGGAAGTACACGATTGAAAAGTCTTTTTGATTGCATGGCTGTTAGTAAGCTTACTCGCCTCTGGAAACATAGTTAACGATTTGGTAAAATCTTTCGCCTTGCATTCAGTACTGAATTTTGAATTGAATTACACGAAAATATTGCATCTGATTTAAAAGATTAACACAGTTAGGTTTATAACATTAATATTAATTAATCAGTCAAAACTCCAGAGCTATGCATCCGGTTCTGATGGAGCTATTTGTAAAATTCTGATGTGCATTCAAAAATAATTAAAATCGGGTGACTCAAGATAAACTTCAACTCAAATCAAGCAAAATGTTTCGTTCCGGTTCGGTTTGTCTCGGGCTAGACAATAAATACTACAAAATAATAAACGGATTAAACACCTAAAATGCACTTATCCCTTAACAATTAGAAATTATACAAAATATACATGAGATTCGTTTAAAATTATTACAAAATAAAAAAGCAAACACATTAATAAATACGGCTAAAATATATTGAAATAACGTAGGATAAATTAAAATATAAGTAATCCTGAACTTAGCTGATCGTTTTTATCTTTACATGCCTTACTAAAAAATATACCTATTTTAACATCAAACGAGTAGTGTATCAAGATAATTCACCAATAATTTTCTAATTTCATATTTCTAAAGATCAGGAAAGAAAGCATAGCAATTCAAAAATGTTGGTTGGAAAGAAAGTAATTTCGGTTTGCATAAATAGATAGCGTTATGTCCTTTCTGTTATTCTTCTGTCAGTTTAATAATTTTTTTCTTCTGCGATTTGGCAGCTGACACTTTTAGGTTCCTATACAAACAAATTCCCTGTATTTTTGTTAACAACTATTAGTGTACGATGGTGAGGCGTAAAAAAACATAACATTTTCGCTATATTTTACATTTATTTTAATAAAGGTGAGAAAGTGGCTAAGGCTCACAAACAGATATGTGAGGTTCCTAGCTTAACAGAACACATGTGTCAAAATTGGTTTAAACGATTTCATTTTGAAAATAACAAGTGTTCTGGCCGAACATTTTTAAGTTGAAGATGACAAAATTAAAACCAGAATTGAATGTAATCGTCAATATAATTATGCGAAAGATTGCAATAAGGTTGAATGCATCACACAATACAGTTAAAGGTCACATGAGACGTCTTGGGCTTGTTAAGAAGCTCGATATTCAAGTTTCGAATGAAATGAAAGAAATTCACTTTTCACACAGCGAATCAATCCTTGCTACACGCATTTTCAAACGTAATGCAGGCGACTCTTTTTTTAAAAGAATTATCACTGGTGATGAAAAATAGATCGCCTACAATAATTGGAAAAGATCATGGTCCGAGCATGATGAATCAGCACAAATCGAAAGGTAAATTGCATCAGAAAACGATTATGCTGTCAATTTGCTGGGATTACAAAAGTGAGGTGCATTTTGAGCTGCTTCCAAGCAACCAAGAGGAAACTCAATGTTTACTGCCAATAACTTATGAAACTGGAGAAAGAAATTAGAGGAAAATTCAAGAATTCGCAAAGGTATTGTGTTCTACCACGGGACCTACGGCCCGTGAGCAAGGCCTAACGCATCTTTAGTAGCACGCACGAAATTAATGGAGCTTGGTTGAGAAGTAAGGTGATCTGCCATATAGGCCTGATATTGCACTATGGGATTATTCTATATTTTGAAGTTTACAAATTTCTTAAATAGTGAAAAATTTCAGATAACTATGACTTTAAATTGCTATGTTCTACGAGCGCGCAAGTTACCAGAAAAATGGCCAAAAGGTCATCAAACAGAATGGAAGATATTTAACTAATTCAAAATCATTTTTTGTATAGAAAAAAATAAGTTTTATTTTACACTAAAAAACGAAATTACTTTTGTGCCAACCCAGTATCAAAAACGATTTCGAATATTGCTAAAAGTCATATAAGTAAATGTAATGGACTGCCGTGTATAGGGCTATTAATGATAAAATGCTTTTTAATTTCTTCAAATGGCTGAAAATATATAGTTAAAATTTCACTGACGGAAGCATTGCATCATATCGATAGTAAAACTCATAATCTAAATTAAACTGAAAACGATATTTCTTCTACAGGCAAGTTCACTGCACAATCACCTTTCGGATACAGCTTTCAGATAAATTGCATCCATTACTGTATCGGTGTATTATTCTGTCAATGCTTGTAAAGTAATTGACAAAATAACATAAGTAACCACAGGTGTTATTTTTTGAAGCTCAGGTCTGTACTTTCAAACATAAACTTCTAGTACACGTTAGCAAAACAGTCACTTTGTTACACGCCAGCACAGATGGCATCTTGTGTCAAATAAAGACATCAAACTGAGGTTATGAGTGAGTTTAGATTGTTTTTTGATCAATGGAATTGGATTCCATTTTAGTTAGTGCTGCATTGTTGTAAATATGACGGAACCAGAAGCTGATACATCGTTTTCAACACTGAATTGGGTTTCATAAATCTTCAGTAAAGCAGACTATGAGGTGAAAGCCCAAGAATATAGCTGTGTTATTGTAAATATAGCAGAAATGGTAACCTTGTATCTTTGATATGCTGTTTTTATCGTGCGATGAGCTGACAAACCGTCATAAAGTAGAATTGACAATGAATTGGTAATACACGCTTTCGGCTAATATCGTGAACCTTATTTTACTCAAATGGGAAAGAATTCCAATCTGTCCTGTATTATCCCAGAAAAAGCAAATTCATTACTGTTATAATAGATGGTGTAAAAGGATTAGCAAATGTAAATCAAATGAATTGCTTACTTAGTAAATCGCGTTGTGTAGCAATAACCCATAAATACTTACTAACGTGCAGATCAAAATGTGTGATCTAGAAGGAAATATGAAATCAAAATACTTACCCCAAAGTATGACAACTGTATGTTACCAAATCAATTATATTTTATTCTTTGATATTGAAATAAGCATTAATATAAATAAAATTATCAACCAGACAGACGAATAAATTTGAACATCAAGCACGAGTGAGGCGCATCACCAGAATTAACGTTGCACTCAGAATAAAGTCAGTCTTTCACCATCCGCTCGGAACAAAGTTTTGGTGTAAAAGGAACAATCAAATTTTGATGGCAGTCATTAAGCGCACTCGATTAGTCGTGGTATTTCTGCTTTTTCTTCTTTAAATCAGGAAGTTTCAGATCTCACAAACACGTGCGCGCGAAGAGTTCTCGAAAGGAGAAAGAAGCTGAAAAAAATTATTTTCTGCAACAATGTACAGGAAACAGGAGTAATTATTTTCTTGAATCTTCATGTAAAAATCTCATTAAAAAGGATTTTCATGTATAGCAGACAGCATCGAAGAAACAGCAAAAAGAAGCAGGAAATGGCACATCGCATCGGCCAGGGAGAGGACAGACCGAAAAACGTCCTACACCCTCGAACGCCAGCAGCAGAAGAGCGAGAAACCAGTTGTTGCAATCTTTTTCGTTGTTGTCCTTGAGCGGTTGCGGATAGCACACCTGACGCTGAATAATGTGGAGGCTTGCCTGCACAATTACATTAATTCCTTCTTTAAAAACCGAACCATTTTATCTTGTATCAGAAATTACATATAGTTAAGTGGGCCTGTGGCGCAACGGATAACCGCATTTGACTGCGGATCACCCAGTTAAAAATACAGTTCTGGTAGCAAACATAAATCCTTGGCACAACTTGAGATCTCTGAAAACAAGTAAATTAAAATCTTATTAGGAGCTTTAAAGTTAACTACAACAAGCCTTCTATGCCATGTGCAATTCATTCACACCGAATTAAAACATATGAAAATTTCTTAAAATGAATTCGATCAAACCATCTTTCCTCAAAGAGCAAAGCGATGACTACTGCTAGTTGACCGTATTAGGCGAAATGGCTGTGAACGTTTCGAGATATCTCTATACGAGATTTAGAGAGCTGTGTAGTAATTAGATTGTTACTACTGGTGAAATGATGGTGATCGTTGAGGTTTCATAATTCGGATATCAAATATTCAACAAAAAGTTTAAGCTCTGGTAAATATTTCTTGTGTTTAACATCAAGCAGAAGACATGTGCACTCAACTTGTTACTGATCTTTTTTCCGCATGACTTCCGAACACTGGTATTTCTATTCGACTAATAGGTTGGCCGCATGAGTTATACTATCGGTACTCTGTTGGAAAGGAAATATCTCATAAAGCTATCATGGAATTCTGTTACAGATTAACCTAACCAAATTTGTAGAAGATGCTTCTGATTTCGGTTTTGCTATGAGCTGTTCCAAGGGCACTTTTAGTATGATAAAATTACTTTTATAACAAATCTAATAACTCTAACGCAAAAAATTCACAAGTTTCTTTACCATTTCCCTATTTCTTTGATCCTTTTAGCATTTAATGAAGAAAAACCATGAATGTAGAGAACGATAGAGGAAATATAAAAAATAGAAAATTAAGTGATATGAAAACATCAAGGAAGCATTTCAGAAAATGCACTTGCACCTCACCAGAGGACATTTTAATGTAATTTTTCCTCAGGTTCATCCATTAATCCATTTTGTGGACTCTTTTGATTTAATAAAAGAATCTGCCCAATATAAAAGGATATATTTTTCAACTTTGACACTTTTCTCGATGAACCCCAACTCAGAGGAACCATTGTTACCGTTTTATAGAGAAATTATACATATTATTTACATAAAATTTAAATATATGCTAGATGGCCGAATCGGCTTTCCTTACGAAACACAATACCATAATGTATGCTTTATTCCGAAAAGCTACTAGATTAGTTCCTTACTACTAGATTAGTATTACATTAGCTACTAGATTAGTTCATTTTGCATGCAGAAATAGCCACACATTCTTTCCAAAATTTTTCTTGGTTCCAGTTCTGTATTTTTATAAAAAATATGACAACTAAACTGATATAGGGTTCCACGCTTCTATTTCCAGGCGAATGTTTTCTACCAACTAATATCAGATCTCATTTAAGTGGAATTCGAAAATTATTCCTCCTTATATATAAGAACTTTGGCCCATTCCTGCACTCCTGATCACCATAGCTCATCTTTAGTTCCTGAAGTTTGCTGGTATTTTTAGACTTTGTTTAAAGGATAATAGCAATTAATAATCTTTACAGATCTCATTTAATCTTCTATAAAGAATCCCGCATAAGCTACGGAAAATCCGACATTTGCTAGTTTTCGCAGCCGCCGTCTGATGGCCAAGATTAGTAAGTGCTGCGCCGCTGCGTGATAGTGATAAATAACCTTCAGGATCGAACTAAGTTCTACGTCGCAGAGGGCAAATATTGGACTGGCAACGCAAAAAACTGTATTTCATAATGCGCTGCCGATATTTGGATCTGTTTCCTGGGGAGAGGATACATTGGTCACGGAGCCTTCCACAGCTTTTTGGCAGCATATTTAATACGATACTGAGAACGCGACTGGTCGTCGCTATTGAACCTATGTTGCGAGCATGGTTGCAACTCGTTTGCACGGATGTGGTTAATGAATACATAAATGGGATGTGGTCCAATGCGTGGGCTTGACTAACTGGCTACTTTGTTGCTCTGGGACCATGACGAGTAAGACGTCGATCGTCTTTTCTTCTTGCATGCGCAGACGCGTATCATTTTCACAGCCGTGGTCATCAGTGTGTTGAACCCAAGTTCCATCTTTTACCACTGCCATCTGCTAATGGTTTCTGGTTTTATGAGATTACGGTATAGCCTCGAGGGTTATGGGCCTAAGGGGAGGGATGCCTTTGTGGAGGAATGTGGTTTTTATAAACGTTCCGTCGCTGGTGGACCACCATTTGCTAATGATGTAGGCAAACGTTAAGCCTGTGTTGCTCTGTGGGTAGTAAATGAACTCGGGGACATAGCTGATGTATGCCGTGAAGAATGACACTGCAATGCCAGTGCAGTGCACTGGCGGGTATTTAATCTGCACTGGCCTATATCTTAATCTTGCCGATATTTGAACCATTTTCATGCTGCGCGTGTAGATTAGTCTCCGAGCTTTTACAAAGCCAATACTAGTTTTAGCCTGTTGATCTATGAAATCCAAATAAAAATGTCTGTGGATCATTTAATAAAAAAGTTACAATCTCAGAGATAAATCAAACCAATGTAAAACACGCCAAGGAAATTCCTTCAAAAACAGCTCTTGAATCAGTGATAAGAACCCAAAAAAATCTCGACATAAGCACTAGTACAAGTGGCTTCATACGTTCAAGCAGCGTCAAAAACAGCTCAGAACACACCGATATTGTCCTGTTTCATACTGGGCAAAATTAATGATACTAGTATGTGTTAGCACACACTGTTTCAAAGAAAGATTTGTATAAAATACTTATTAATAAAATGATGTAAACTGTTACAGTTTTAATCTGCAGAATTAGAGAAATTTCATCACGTGTTATTACTCTACTAAATTCATAGATAATTTTGTTTTAAATTCCTGAAAACTAAATTTTTTTTTTCCAATGGCAGATTGTGAACAATTACAAATGTAACCCAGTCCATTAATGTATATAAGGCCGGATGTGATGGTCTCTTTATTATGGAGGCACCTAATAGGTGGGCCATCATCGGTTTTCCTATGAAGGGGACGGACAGTTACAACCCTGCCTTCTCCGGGATTCGAACCCAGGCCCTTCGGCATCGCAGTCAGCTTCCCTGAACACTATACCGACTGCGCGGCTCAAAACTAAAGGTGTTTTGTTATTAAAATTGCTAAAATTAATTTACTGCTATAAAACATTAAATGTAACCAAGGCCACACGATTTCATTGCATTTTATCGCATTTATTTGTGTCTTAAATTTGTAATTATGGAACGTAAGTTAATTAAAATTAAAAAATAAATACCTTGTTTTAGTAAACATTTAAAACTAGTACAAAATATTTTAATTATATTTTAGTGTGGTGTTTCAAAATTAATTTCATTATTATCATTATCATTATTATTATTTTTATTTTTGGTTAAAGAATCGGCAGAAGCTTTTCTTTATTCAAGTGGAGCACAAAGAGTAGAAGTATAAAAAATGTTGTTCCCTCTTAAAAGAAATTATACAGTACAAAATCATTTTAAGACGGTTCTCGCATTTGTAATGCTATTTTGACTTTATGTAAATTTTAAGTGTTCGCTGACATATAGCGCAGTGAATGTGAAAATTCGCTGTTTGATTTGTACAAACAAACCTAGTATAAATTACATCTAATACAGAAATCAATGAGAAAGCACGTGTAAAAGAGATTACACGTTATCTGAATTTTATTTTATCAGCTGACTGTTGTTTTACATTATAGGATAAGACTGTATTATCAGGGTGCCGAGTGCAAAATTTTACATCACATTTTATTTTCATGACATATCCTGCTTCAGTTACTTAAGATTTGATATAAATTCGGAAATAGAAATATATTTTACATTATCTTAAGTTAATGGTTAAGGTTTCAGTTTGAATTAAGAAACAATACGCTGAAAAAAATATCATGTAAATATAACAAGACGATTCAATGAGAATAACTGAATACACGAAGATGGGCAAAGTGAAAAACTGAAATGAAAATACACAGAAACTGAATTTATATATGTATTAAGCTAAGTTAATGCTAAAAATTCTTCTATTTAATATTTAAATACAGCTAATTAGAAAAAGCTTGAAGCTTACACACATACATTAGGAATCATGTCCAAGCATAAATGTATCTTCAGATGGTAAACGGCACCCATTGCATCACTGATAATCGAGAAAGCTTTGAACCGAAAAGAAAAAATTCAGTAGAAATCCGATTGATCTATTAGAGTTTACTTATTTTTTAGATTGCATCAGGAGCCATTTTAGACGTCCTGGGTTCAGACATGAAGCACGCCCATTGTTCAATTCTTCGTTTCTCCTCACTCCTGCTATACGTATTATATAAAGCACTTCAGTTGTAGTATCAGACATGTCTGACAGTTTATTAGTTACCTTGTCTAGTTTCGTTGCATATGTTGTTATAAACTAGAGGGTTATAAACACCAAAGCAAAACTTATAAGTTTTATGTAAACCTGAAAAGAAAATGCATAAAAACATTTCAATATGAATGAAATCAGTTCATTCTTTCCAAGCAACAACCAATTTATAAATCGTTTCTTAGCTGTCAAACCAAGAAATAAAAACTTTTGACACTTCAGATTAATACGTATACGTATGACGTCATGATTTAAATTTATTGTAATATAACAATTTTTTCTCAATATCAATGAACGAATTAACGAGTAATAACGTACTACGTCAATTATCCTTACCTGAAATAAAAATATTGCCAAAAGCAGCTATTTATTTAAAATGCTGACATTAACGAAAACTTTTCGACATACAAACACGTCACATGCAATCGCAGGCTATCTTCAACGTCAGAATATGACATTATATAGTAATAAGATATTTTTATTACATATTTTGTAAAACTGACACATTTTTACTTCCTTGTACGAAGTAAAAAGGAAGTATTGTAATCGCTAAAGGTTTCAGCCATCATATTTCAACGCAAATATCCATTTTCTCCGCTATCGAATGCAATTTAATGATGTTTTTGCGTGACATCTGTACGTAAGGACAGGATAAAGGACTCTTTTCCCCCAAAAAATTGTAAAACTAATTTAAAATGAATTCTAAAGAGAATTTGTCGGGGAAAGAATCTCGCATAACTCAAAAATGAGTAGCCTCAGAACGTTGAAATTTTGTATATAGGACTGCTATAACATGTAGATGTGCACCTCGTATTTTGGTTGCAAACGACCGCACCAAAAGTATATAAATATATGTATATATATATCTACTCTGTTACTCGGTTCAATGATCTCAGTTTCTTTATTCTTATATGTTTGTAAGTTGTGCATTTTTTGCTTTAAAAATGATTGAATTATGTTGTTATTATCTTCCGGTTAAGGATTTTATGCTTTTAGTAAATCTGTATGCAATAATTTTAGAATTATCAACAATTTAAAAGTTGTTTAAGTGCCGCCAGGCCTACTAATTTTTTTAACGGTTGAAACAGCAGAATAGTAGATTTGTTGCCAATCTAGAGAAAGTAAACTTCCCAATAACGCCTTCTTTTTATTATTGCGAATTAAGTCATGCTTAATCCATTCTGGAATTTATTCGAGGAAATAAGTGTTTAAGATTTACTTCATAATTTTCAATACAGATATTTTGAGTTTTTATGTATTTTTGCCTTGTCGCAAAGTGAAAACTGAATTAATTGAATGAGAAATACTGAATCGTATGTGAAAAACTTTCTTTTTTGTTGTTGTTGTTTGCTTAATTTCTTTTATACATCGTTTTAGATTTATTATATTATTTGAATAGAACATGTGGCAACGATTAGATAATTCTTCAGGTGATATAAATTTTGTGCATTCTGAGTTAAAAAATGAATGAAACGTAAGGCTGTTAAGTGAACCTAGAACCAGAGTGTCGCTATGGTAAACAAATATAGTGAATTTTAAAGAGTGCGTTTATTCTATTGTGGTTTATGGGCTATCGACGAAGTAGATTTAATTCAATCCAATAAGTTTAAATATAATGCAAGAAAAAATGGGTATAATTTAATGTTCCGTACAAGGAAGTCATGTGGTGCACACATCAGATTTTTTATTAACAAACTCTGCGATTTGAAAGAGAGAACTTGCAGCATTTTCCTAAATAAAGCATTTTTATCTTCGGCGACTCTCCCGAGACTGTTGCAACTCGGAAAGATGGGTGAGAAAATTAGGGTTTTCAGTTTTTTTTATCAATGCCTAGGCTGATTAAAGTAGTACGAAGAGTAGGACGAAGATGATGAAATTACTTTTCATGAATATTTGGAATCCGAGAGGGGGTTACCTGTTTCGAAACTCAATTACCCACCGTTTCGGAGAAGATGATGCCACAAACAGACAAACAGACATGCACAGATTTTATTAGTATAGATTATGTTTGGTTAATATTCTTGGGACAATATAATTAAAATCTTGCACAATCAAGCAAGTAAATAAATACGGGTGATGCTAATCATTCAAAATATTCATGTCATAAAAAAGAATTCGAATTACGTTATAAGTAATTCGAATTCGTGACAGCATTCGTTAGTTTTAAAAAAACTAACGAATGCTGTCAATTACGAGATAATCTAGTAAGTGTTTTAAAGTTTGAACTAATGTTTTAATTTAAACTACTATATTGCAATTTATCAATTCGAAAATCTTCATAATTTTTAAAAATGCTTAGTATGAATCCGCCATAATATTGCCAGAAAATCGACAGATGCATTACTTCTTTGTTTAAAAGCGATACTTAGATTTACAAAATGGAAATCAAAAGGAACATTTTCATAAAAATATATGTTTGTAAACAAAATATCAATAAAATTCGATGAAAACTGAAAGCAACTTTGAACTGGAAAGTTATTTTCCATTGACATGCTTAAATGCTTTAATCTGCAAAAGCAATTGTAATAATTAAATCTCGTAAACTTTATCGTATCTTCATTGATGCTAGTAGTAAAACTGACTTGCGCCTGTGATGATTACTAAACGTCTGACGCGCTGCACGAAATTTGCGTTAAATCGTCTTCTTTAATAATTCATTTCTCTTCTCTTGTGAGAACCCGCATTATTAAAATAAGTTCTTTCAAATAATCTCAAAATGCATTTCCTGACTTTTTACAGTATCGAGTAAATAATAGATGACACCACTATGACTTTAATATTAAGCTCTCATATGTGTTAAATGCAGCTACAAAAGGCGCCCGTTGCCTTTTAAACGCATTATGTTCGAATTTCGCCGTTCTATTCGCGAAGAATAAAGCAATAATGACATCATATTATTTATTTCTAAGACAGTCAGGATATCGATTTTTTGCGAATGTCTTTCTCTTTCCCCTTGTTTTTCCTTACGCTGGATTGGAGCTTCGCCTATTTTAGGACATTTTATGACACGGATGAAAAATTCCTTATGAGAATCCTGGAGAAGTTTCGGAACCGCAGGCTAGTTTTATTTGAAGAAATTGAAAAATTGAGTTTAAATAGAAATGCTTTATTTTATTCATTTTTCGTTAAAAGAAATAAAAAATGCCTTGGAGCTGATTTTGAATACTTATTGTCTTATTGTACATACATTTTTGAGAATAAAAGATGGCAAAATTTTAATTTATGCAACATTATCCTAAAAGATCTAATTTAAAAATAATTTCGAAATATTAGCTTTATTAAACTCAGTGGTTATATAAGTTAATATAGTTAGTATTTCGCTGCAGATTCATAAAGACTAGCATGAAGAGAATACATATTCTAGCATACAGAAAATTTGCTATAATTAACTAAAGTTAGTAACAACTTTATATTTTCTTAATAAAGATTAGTCATGGATCTTTTGACAATCATGTCAGCAGTTGACTTAAAGAACGTAATAGGATTTCCAAGAAGATGTTTGAGGATATCAAAACGAAATATTTTGAAAATATGTAGAAGAATCAGAATTAGAAATATAATTTATTTATTTACTGTGTATGACAATGGCTTTCACATTATGTTCATGGATTCTGTTGAGAAATTGGGTTAGAACTGTGGAGTCATACAACTTCTTTTGAGGTTCCAACAAAAAAATAAAAATAAAAATAAAAATAAAATAAAATAAAAGTTTGAGACCTTAACTGTCACCCAAAAGGATTTATTAAGGTTTTTTAGGCTCTCGCTGAGTCTACCATTCTGCTGTTAAACGTTTTTCTACTACTAGCACTTTTCTTTTTTCTTTCTTTCTTTCTTTCTTTTTTTTTTTTCTTCATTATTAAGCATAATTATTTTAGCACATACGCCATGCAAAATTCGACAGCAAAACTACAAAACGTTTAAAAGCAGTATTAGCGTTTAGAATTTACGATGCAGCTGAAGTGTTAGCATATATGTTTCTATTTTTCTAGCCCAGAAGTTCGTTAACCCAAAAGGGCTATTAATTTCGTTTTGATATTTTGCGTTGATTGATGATAAACGGCGAATCATTTTTAAATTGTTGCCAACAATATATTTAAATAAATTAAATAATGTAGAATCTACATAAGTATATGTTTCTCGCAATCTGATAAAACCATGGTACCTACAGACATCAAATTTTGAATAACGTACGTCTCCACATGAATATGAGCATCTGGAAGCCCAAATTTGGAATATGGAATTTCTTTTATTATCTTCTAGCTGCTGCGAGGTCAGCCTTCATCTGGCTTTTAAATGTACAGAAAATGTCTAAAGGGAACACCAAACATTAAGTTTAAAAACTGCACTGAATTTTACCCTGCAGAACAACTTTATCAAAAAACAACAAAAAAAATAATTTTTAATATGTAATACATAATACATAATTTTTAATATGTAATAAATTTTTTAATATGTAATACATTTTTATTGAAATATGTGTTTTACATATTTCAGTAGCAATATCCATTAACACAAATATTAATGTTCCTAATAAATAAATTAACCAACTTCCCGTTGTCTTCTCTGGACAAACATCCAGTATCCAAGAGAAACATTAAAAACTAAACAGGGACAGGGACAGGGAAAAGTGGACGGAGCACCAGAACTTCGTCAGTGACTTTTACAGGTGTTGCTCCGCCGCACTACTGTACCCCGCTGGGCTTTTAGTTGGCCCGCATCGGATGCTAGCCTACCAAGACATTTACATAGTAATTTTACATTAATACTAGACTTACGTATTGGATATACAATTACAAAGACACAGTATACAATTATTACAAAGAGATTGACCTATTAACAAAAGTTGGATTATGGCAGATTAATATAACATAATTACTTCGAACATACATACAAACTTTCATTTTACATTGTACGTCATACAAACAATATATTTACATTAATATATCTAGTTATATCGAATTACAATAAACATCTTTTTAAGAAACTAATTGGGGAAGAATTTTTTTTTTGTGTGCATCTTATTATACTTAGTTGAATTACTAAGGCGAAATATCTTATTAATACATTTCCTTTCATTTTTTAACTTGTTACACACAACTGCATCAGCACTGAAGTCTTACATTTTTATTTTTGTATATTAATGTATCATAAACACAGAAAATATATATTAGAAGATCGCGTAGTACTTACATTTACACTAATATATCTAATAGAGTCGTATATTATTTTTTTAATTAATGATTTAATTATTACAAGATTTTTCCCCCTCATGTCCTAATACAGTTCAAATTCTTAATGTAATTATTTTGTAAAAACTATTCATACCATATTTAGCCTGTTTCAGACATTTGCAATATTTCTGAAATCTTGCATTAATATTGCAAGTTATGGAATAAGAGGTATTTAAACAGATGTGATAACATCTTGACATATGTCTTCTCTTTTATATGCGAAAAGTTTCTTCATAATCAAGGAAACCTTTTGTTGTAATTGAGGGATCGTTAGCATGCATTTAATGTACTCAGGCGTAATTTGTGACCTTTCTTTGCAGTGTAGCTCTTTTGTAAGCTGGCACTTGAAAATATAGTGCTCTGGGTCTCCCTTTTCCCCACATACGCACTTGTCTGCTATGCGAGATATATACATAAATGCGTACGTACAGAGGACGCAAACGAAAAATTTTCTTTTGCATCCGTTTGAAATCAGTTTTATAATTCGTTTGGGGAAAAAGTCCTTTATTCTCTCCTTACGTGCAAAAACATCGTTAAATTGCATTCGATAGCGATCAAAATGGATATTTTCGTTGAAATATGGTACCCAGAATTTTTCGTGATTATAATACTTCCTTTACTTCGTACAAGGAAGTAAAAAACGATGACTAAGTTTATTAAGATGAGTTTGTTTTGATGATTCGTTTCCCATGCTCAGTTCCTTTCAAAACTCTATTATTTAATCTACGAAAGTCCTGAATCTCACTCACATGTAAATGTCTAAAACAAGAAAAATGACTAATGTTGTTTTGATGATTTTAACAAAAATATAATAAATTCAATTATTGAGCTCATATGTGTTTCTTATCTTACTCGCTATTAATGAGCATACACAAATTTGGAGTACTTCAGAAAATATTATGAAGACAGATGATAAGAAATGGTACTTTCAAATGTTTTATTCAATTTTAAAATGACATGATATGGAAGAACATTTTTAACCAAACACAGTAAACGTCCCTTACTTATTAGAGCGAAATGCATTTCTGATCTTGTCCTTTAGTTATACAATACTTTTCAAGTCTCTGCAACGGTTGGCACACTTCGTATACTTGACAACTGAGAGCAGGATTTTGCACCGTTAATAAAAACTTTTGTTGATACTCGCTTACTACATGAGACGAAAGGTACTTGATACACATATTAGATAAACATACTGATTCATAATAGATAAACATACATGATACATAATCATAAAACTGAATGGCTCCGTGCCATATATACGATTACTGATACTGATTCGCACATTTCGTATAGCCGGCTTGATTCCTTCATATATCATCTTCTGAAATACTCAAGTCCTTAGGGTTTTTTTAATCTTCTCTCACTTTAAAAAAACGGCCTTTGAAATGCCACTTTATTTTAGGGATGAGAAAATCGCACTTTCTTTCTAGTGAATAAAGAGAGTACCTATTCAACTGAAAAGTTTCAGGACTAACGTGCTGAATTCTCTCCATTACTTGTTTAGAAGACAGAATCCATCATTTGCCCTTAAGGAACAAATTCTTTGTGAATTATTTCATTTGCAATTAAAAAAAAGATCGCTTCCATAGCATTTATTGGAGATTTCTGAAACCATCGTAAGCCTTCACCAATCCGAGCAGATCATTGCTGTTTTTTCTTAGGATCATAAGTAAAGCACCAAGTTTCAGTTACATTCACAATTCGTTTCATAAAACCCAGGTAACATCAGTCATTTAGATCAAATCACAACATTCAGAAATTCAATATTCCATTTCTTTGCCAGTGCGTCAGAAAAGAAGCAAGAACAAATGTTTTAAGTTCTTCCATGGTAGTTTTTAAATAGTGTTTTTACTAATGTTAAACTCATCAGCTATCGTTCCAAGAGACAAAGTGACGATTTTTTGCAACAGGACGTTGAAATTTTCCGATTTTCTTATCCTTTACAGACTGTAAAGGACGAATTACCTCTGTATTCCTTATAAAATTGCCTGTCCCAGCGAAAGATGCTTGGATTATGACCATTACGGCTCGATTCCCGTGTGCTTTATACAACATTCATGATGTCCCCTTTGCTGATCCTCATGCTTTATAGTAAAACTGATTAGTATTCTTTGTTCATTTTGCAGATGTCCACTAGATCAAAACAATTGATTAATCGCTTAGAAATTTTATCCGTAAGTAGATGGTATTTATGACAAAGTAAGCTGATATGCCATAACAGTAAATGATATCAACTATCGTTTGGCAAGCTCGCTGGAATTTGTTAAAAATAATTAATACTAAAATTTTACAGTCGCATTGTGTATATTGATAATAGCAGAGTACGATAATATAACATTACAGGTAAGTGAAATGTAATAATATTGATAAGAAAATCATCGTGCTGCAAATAGAATTAATCGGAAGACAATGATAGATCCTGTTTTGTTGTATATGCTGTGCGGGATACGCAGGAGAAGAAAACTTAATTCAAAATGGTAAAATTATTTTTTTAACTATAACTTATTCTTACGGCATAACTTCGCAATCCGCTAGTAAGAATGGAAACGTAAACGTTTAACTTTTTCCGTAAACATGAGATCGCTTTACCTGCATTATCAGCTCAATCATAAAACATTTGTTTGCCACTTGTAATATATTTACATATTCTTTGAAAAAAGCGTCAACAAAATCATTATCTAATGCAGCGGCTCTCAACCTTTTGACTAATGCGTACCATCTAAACAAAAACTGAAAACCTTTAGTACCACCACCACTCTTGAACAAAGTTCAGATCGCAAAAATTTACGAGTGTCAGAGAAAAAGCTCAGTCAGGATGTTGGGGTTTAATTTTTGAATTTAATAGTTAAAAATACTTTACTTCTTTCCGTACCACCTATTTTTCTCTTGCGTACCACCGGTTGAAAACCGCTGATCTAATGTATACTAATGGCGGTTTTTTTATGATGATTATGATATCAGTTATATATCGATGTAGACAGTGTTTAAAATAGAAGGCTGAGAGCTCATTTCCTAATATATAGGTCCAAAATACACACTTAAATATGTAATAAAATTCAAAATTAAAAAAGTGCTCTAAAAAGATTAATATGACACGATTAGTTTTTAACGAGAATTTCAAGTAAACAATTTTTTTAATAAGAGAATAAAGAAAAAAAATTGGAATGCTTTTAGAGACAAAATATGTTAAAATATAAATAAAATTTTTGAGGAGCCAGGTAGAAGTTAAATACCAATTTCTGTTTAATACATAATATGAACATTAATTGCTTAAACACCTAACGTTTCTTTGGTAGATATTTCTTAAATATATCCCCGGCTGTTTTCAAAAGACTTAAATTTAAGTTGGTAACAGACACAAAGGAAAGAACAAAGTCGTTAAATTTGTTCTTAAGTATCTCCGTGAATTTTCTACACAAATAATTAGTGTAAGGGAAAAAAAGGAGGAAAATTCTCAACATATGTATCCAAAATCAGTGAGTTCATTGCAATGTGGTTTGCGTAGCTGAAAAGACTGAAAAAAATTGGTTTAGAAGCAGCCTAAGTTACAAATGGAGAAATATCCTCGAAACATATGAGTAAGGACGCTCAACCGAGACGGTTGTTAGTAATTCTGACTGCCGTACCGCAGGGCCAGAGTTCCAATCCCGGGGAAGGAATAGATGTTTGTAAATGTATAGTGTCTATGCGGCATAGGGGCACTCAAAATATGCGGCCAGCCAAAAGTCCTCTCCAAAAGTTAGTGGTAGGAGAAGAGAGTAGGAAACCCTTGGACCCATCTCCCTAGGGTGCATTCCTTCAAAATAGGGGGCGGAACTAAGCAAAGTCGTACTATCACCTCCTATGGTCTCAAAGCTCTTGCCAACAGCACTTGCAATTTTGATTCCGCACCACGATGAATTTCATTAAATTGCTCTAGTATTAGACAAGCGAGATCAGTCAAACATTTAGTAACATTTTAGTAATTCTTTTCACCTGTGTGTAACCAAAATGCAATAAATACATTGATTTCAGATCTGCGTTGCGTTTTCTTTCATCACTTATTTTCCAGAACCCTGTATATGTAAATTTTCCTTTTTTAATTCATACAAGTGTAATTAAATACTTCACTAATCTCAAATTTTATTCTAGAAGGTTAACGTAAAAATAAAAAATTGTTTTTTACACCTTTCGTCCAGGTGGTTGAAATAACAAATTATAAAATTTTGCGCCTTCTTTTGAGAAACGCTGTGGTAGGAGTATATGTCTAAGATCAATATTCAAGAAAATAAAACATACAACATCATTTATCGAAGTACGGTGTACATCAGAATCATAGAAATTCACATTTAAATAAATTTAAATAAAATTAAATAAATTTTTAAGTCAAATATTTTAAGTATTTGAATGTTCAAAAATAGCACTATAATTCTAAAGCTTGCTTTACGTAAGACCTGCTACAGATAATTTAATTTATTACAGACAGAAAAAAATTAATGTTATTTATTTGACTTGGAAACTGATAAATGAATCGGGTTTTCAATGTTATTTTTTACCCTTCAATAATTTGTTATTCATACGGTCTTGGAATAGCAAATATTTCTTTATAATATAACTTAAAAGCTACTTACAATATATTAATTTGTTATTTGTGTTAAAATGTAGTCTGGAAAATTCAGAAAATATTCAAAAATTAACATGCACAATAAATCTACAGAATTTAAAAAATGAATTCATAAAAGCAATGATTTTTTAAAGCAGCAAAAATAAAAAAGAGCAGAAAAGTAATTATAAGAGCAAATTTAAAATTTAGAGAGCATTAAAGCAATAATTTTATGACCTTTTTTCTATTTTACGTATGCTACTTATAATTCTCTACATATGTCGGCATCTTTATAACAGTTCCTAAAGTCCTCTTAGACCTCAGCTTTACTGATTTGCCTTTATTTCATTCACTACGTTTTGCTGATCTGAAATCCAGTAAAATGACTGCATACAATTATTATATATAAACATAATAACTTGCATAGCAAAAGAAAAATCTAGTTGTTTGTAGATGTGAATTTTGGAGAGTAAATAGAATAACAAAGAATGAGTATTCTTTCTTCTTCAATAAACATCTCGACAATAGTTATATCTGTCGAAAAAAACACTGGTTTCTTTCGTTGTTTAATCTTGGTGTTAGCGACAGTGAATATCAGACGCATTAAATTAAAAAAAATATCATTTGAGCTCCTTTTCGAAAGTATACAATACGTTAAAGAGAGCAAATTGAAATGTATTGGAGTAATTATTGATCAGGAGCTCGGTTAAAAAACATTCAATCCCCAAAACGTTTAGAACAGATTATCTATTTGCTGCAATAGTTAAGACTCATTATTTTTAAAACAATTCAAAAATGTTTCACATACTGACCTTTACGTATGTATAAAACCTCAAATTGTACGTGCGTCTATCATACACATGCAATTTATTGAGCTTAAATATATAGAGAATTTAAAAACTAAGATTTTGCAAGCACGATAAAATTAGTTTGACCACAACGTATTCTTCATTTAGATATTAACTCTTGCTCCCTTAGGCAGATTCATAGTGCGTAAAGAATTAATTAGACTACTACAAAGCGGAAGCGGAAAGTGTCGTAACGAGAAATCTCTATTTTACTTTACTATATGGAAATTAGTTTTGAAGTGCGAGCATAACAGACTCAATTTATCTTTAAATCCAAGCGATAGCTAATTCGTTCACACTTTGTCATACGTCAGTTTCGTTTTCAGTTTCAGTATAGATTATTGAAAATGATTCATTAGGTCCTATAATTTCCAAGCTAAAGACTGCACGTGTCCGTTATATTAACGTAACGAAAGAAAATTTCTTGAATTCTTAAATTAGCACGTGAAAACGTTTTTGTGATGTTTCGTGTGTTAGATAAGGCTTCATTTTCAAAAACAGCCGGTTTAAAAGAAATATTGTATGTTATAGAATATGCAAAATATTCGCCCAAGAATACTGTGCAAGGTGAGTTTCGAAAGCAATGTAATTCAGTTCCACCAAGCCACCAGAACTTTCCACGTGATGGTACTGATAATTCAGCAGCGGATGTGTGTGTGTATTTAAGTTAAGTAAAATTATTAGTGCGATATGGTTTTGTATGTAAAGTCAAAAGTCCCAGATGATCAAGCGTTTCTAATAAAACAAGTGGAGAAATCCAGATATAGTTGCTTACGCATAGCCCATACATATCATGAAATCACACTCCCTACTTGTTTCCAGTGACGTATGTTTTTTTTTTTTTCGGATAAATAAAAAGACAATGTTCATGAGCTTCCAATACTAGCAATATAACTAGAACTTTCAAAATCGCACTGCGACTGCTATGGTAACTATCAGAGGGGAAATGTTACAATAAGTGTGGGCAAAATTGAGACTATTACTTGGGCGTGTGTTATGTAAGAGCATTTACGACACCAGAACTAACGATTGACAGTTTTACTTTAGTTCATGTACTGATTTCTTTAGTTGTCATACTTTACGAAATACAAATTTTACGAAATACTTTACGAAATAAATTTCAAAATACGATGAGTCGTTTATATCAACCCCGTACATGATTTCTGAACTAAGGTATCCAACACAGACCCAAATCCACAAAACATTTTTAAGTATTGAATAGCTAAAGAAATGGGAGGCAAAATCTAACACGCAAATTTAATGCTCTCGTCCTGGTATGCAAATTTAATGTTGGTAAATTTAATGAGAACTTAGCTCAACTTGCCAAAGCTTCGATGCTTTTATTGCTAACAAATTCACTGGAAGTATACTGCATCGCGAAACATCTGAAAGTATTTAAATGGAATGGGAGAAGTGGGGTCTGGTACAAACTTTCGTAATCCTTGATGATCATAGTTGTCTGTAGTTGCCATACAGAACAATTTTCCAAGGTTTCAGAGATTCATTTGGCTTTCGAAAAGTCAAAGTTATGATTCTGATCTCAACACCACATTTATCATAATTTTCTGTATCTTTCGTATATTATCCATTCTTTCGTATTCAGTTACCGAAGGATATGGTTGCATAGGCTGCCTTTGCAGCTGCTGCGAGGGAAAACAGCAGGTCAAAAATGATCATGACAATCACAAATGTTTCATATGTGATTTTGTTTTACATATTTAATATGAAAAATAATTTAATTGAATGTGCTTCCATATGCTATGGATAGGTACCATAAATTTTACTTCCATATTCAATTTTTAGAGGGCTTTGCTTAGTTTCAAAGCGCAGAAAATTGCTTAAACCAGAATTTATTTTGTATCATATTAAAACTTCATCTACTTAAATTTTTGTTTTTTATATTTCTGATTTTTTTTCAATATTGAGGTAATTCTGTCACGAATTTGACATTAGAAATATCCTTGGAGTAGACTTGCTTATATTTTTGTATCCTCGCGTAACATTAGGATGAAATAACCTACAGGCACCTAGTAAATACTGCCATTGCACTAAACATTAGATCTTTATCTTTCACGCGGGCTTAAAATAACCAATTTTAAGGGACTGTAAGTTGTCGGCGAAGAGCAAAAAAGCTTTAGGTTGCTTTTGAAATTTAGTCTCTAACTGCTTTACAAATCAACGGATTTAAAATAAGAAGCGTAGTTTTTGATAGTTATAACTTTATTTTATTTTATCAGCAATACATATTTGATTTATTTAACCTACATTTAGTATATGATATATCTAATTCATATTTTTATAAAGCTTTAGAATATAATTGCAATTAATGAAAGATGTTTTAACGTCAAATAAATCTGTATCTCGATACTCAGCCATTCGGTTTGATTAATATAATTTAGATTGCATCTAACTCATAAATTTATTTCAATCTGGAACATTCATTTACTGACAATATGAATGTTTTTGGATTGTTTTGGTTTGTTTTGTAAGAAACCCATGTATAATATTAATAAATAACATTTCTTCTTGCATTTCATTTACTTTAGATGAAGATATACCATCTTAAGTAAATGATCCTTGCGTATTTTGTCATTATTGATTAATCGAATCGAATCGGATCTTGAATTGTTTTTATTTAAGTAGTTAAAGCGCAAATAATTTTAAAATGATTACTTTTAGCAAAACTCAAACAAAGTTTCCGAATTTTTATGTACATTAAATATTTATATTGTTGCATCAAGCTGATTTAATAAATTCACCATCAGGAATTTTCCAAATCATGAACTGCCTAAAATTGATTAAAGTGAACTTTCTCCGGTTAAGGTCAGTCAGGTACTTGGCTACGTGCCTTCATATATTCCACGAGCCTTACTTTTCATTCACAGCTAATAACTCCATGTCCACGTGACCAACGAGATGATTAAAAGTTTTCACCTAACTTCTGCAATACATCATGTCGAACGTAATAGACATCATTAATCATATCACTCATCATCTAATCGTGAATAATCAAATCACACTGATGGAAAACAGGGAGTCGTAGGCGATATGCAACATGTATTAGGTAAAATGCCATGTCCAATTTGTTTTAATTATCATTCACAAGTAATTAAAGAAAAGCAGGTTATTTTCCTAGAAACTATACTCTACACTCTGTTTATATTATATTTATCAACAAGTGTATTTCTCTTGCAATTTATACTATAACAGTAGCTTTGATTTTAACGATATTTTCACTTATGTACGCATATTTTTGAATGAACAATCAAATATCAGACACGCATTAAGTTTATTCATTCAAATCAAGCAGAAGTTTCAATAGATAATTATTACGGATAACATGAACACTCTAAATTTGAATAATTGTTAAGAAAAAGAAACAGAAACCAATTTTATCTAAATGATCGTGAAATATTTAAAATGTTTTGATCATTCATCAGGCTTAATCACATTAAAGTAAGATCATCAAAGGACTGGTTAATATCGAATGGATCCGAATAATTGTCAGAAAAAGGAGCAAAATTAAACTGATCTGTTGATCATCATAAAATGAAAACATCTAGATATCTAAATCAAACGATATCACAAATATTCATAAACTCCTAAGTCAAGCACTAATAATACTTTGGACATGTACTAATAATACTTTGGAGTTTATTTACCCAAAACTCCCAGCAAGTACTATTCTTTTTTACTATCATTTTAACCATTGCATTTATTAGAACTTAAGCCAGCACTCCATTTAAGCAATGAGAAATTTTTATGTTGGTTGACGCATTTTGAAAACTCAAAAGCTTGATTTCTAATGGAAACATACAAAAAATAATAAAAGTTCCAATCTTTTCGTCTAAAGGACGCATATATTGACAAGCATATAAAAGTAATTTCTGCCAATATCGTCATGCTCATAAAAGAGACATATCCAGAAGCAGCAGAACTATTAATGAGCTACAAACTCAGTTTAAAATTTTGTTTTGTTGCTCTGTCTATTTGCAGTCCAGAAGTGTGGTAATCCAAAAGTCATTGAACGTAACCGGCTTAAGAAGAGACCTAAGTATGACTGATTTTTGGAATTAAAAGTGGGGCTACCTGCTACTTTCGTATTTTTAAAAATTGATGTAGCGACCTCCGTATGTAGGTTGCTAACAACAGTGGCTATAATACTAACTTTCTGCCCCTTCTAATTGCCCAAAAGCATAAATTCCTTTGCGATGTCAATGAAAACAAATTATTTTCTCTAATTAGAACTCTTTGAGAGGGCAAGCTAAGCACTGCTTCATGTTTAAGTTTTTAACAAGTTACTATAAAAGATATTTTCTCCCTCCTTTCAGCATGCCTTCGCGGTGTAACGGTAGCCCACTCGGCACGTATTCGAGAGGTGGTGTTGCTCTTTTTTATGTCTCTTGCTTCAAAACAAAATTCTAATGGCTCTACTGTGGCGCCAGAACTAAAATGTGGTAGACAATAATTCGTTACCTCCAGAATTTGGTGACTGGATCCTCTAATCCCCAGTCACCCTTTAAAAGGTGGAGATGGAGTATATAAGGTATTTTCTCTCTCTTTCCAACATGCCTTCTTGATATAACGGTAGCACACTCGGTTTGGTTCGAGAAGTCCAGCTTCGAGTCTCGGGGGTGGGGTATTGTTCATTTTTCATGTCTTCTGCTTAAAAATAAATAAATAAATAAAAATAAAACAAAGTAAACAAACAAAAAGAAACGACTCTACAACGGTTTACGTGAAGTTACATTATTGTTAGTTACTGTTTACTGTTACGTGTAAATATTTACATAAGACAGCTTTATACTATCAATTCAAGTATAAGACAGCTTTATACTATCAATTTGCGAATGACAAAACATTTTTTGTTACATTTTTCGCTTTGTAAATACTAAGCTGTACTTGTAATAAATTTAAGTTTCTTTAGAATTAGTATATTTGTTTGAAGCTTAGATTCGATTTTAATTTAGTTTTATAACTGGCCGGATGGCATACAGAAGGGATAAACACTTGTTAGTGGCATCAGCCAAGTTTTAAAAAATTTACATGAAACCTACTGTAATATAATATTAATTGGCATAAATTTTGGAAGAATTTATGTTATTTATATATCTTTACGTGCTACTTTACGTCTAAGTAACGTAAAGATTTAGACGTAGATTAAGTAGTAAGTAAAGTGTAAGTAACGTAAAGATTAGATCTAGACGTACAGATTTATATATCTTTACGTCTCCAAGATCTTAAATAATTAGGCCAAAGGAACAGGAAAACTGCAAATTTTATTTCAATTTAGTGTTACGACAGTTTTTAAAAGCTGAAAAGAGCAACAAAAATTAGCTCAAAGAAATAAGCTTAAGTTTCTCTAAATATATATCGCCAGTTACAAAATAGTTCACAAAGAAAATTTTTCTGTGAGCGATTTTGACTTGTTTGCTCCCTAAGAAACTCAGCAGCATATCAAGTTAAAACAGATTAAGGTTTGAAATCGTTTACTCATTCCAATGTAACCTCCTGTTTATACCAGTTCCCAATGGAGTGGGGGCTTCAATATAAAAAATCTTTCAAAAATACTTATAGGTGTAGGAAATGTGTTTTCTGAACACTTCCAGAATGTCTACAAGCTGGGCAAAAGCTGCCAGCTTGCTTTCGAACGAACCTTATGGCCAAAAATGAGTAGAAGGTTTTCAACCTATATCTCAGTTTTATTAAAGCTATTTTCATAATTTTAATACCATTCTAATGATGATATAAAGTTTTATGCAATAATGTATAAATCGAATACATAAAAATGCGTTAGGTTACCATGCATTTTTGCTGTGTATTTTCTAAAATACACAGCAAATGAAGGAAAAAGTTCATTAAGTAAAATTCAAAATAAACGATGCAGAAATACGTTGCTATTAGGACTATTTTCGCTTATCTGATAGCATATCAAGCTCACGAAATTCATGGTGGCAAGGAGGCAAGATTGAGCCTGTCGTTGGCAAGAATCTTGTCTATCATACAGGTGACAGTACGACTTTGCGCCTTTCCGCCTCCAGTTTTAAAGAACAGCATTCTAGAAGGACGGGTCCGAAGGCTTTTCTACCGTCTTCTCCTACCGTTAACCAGAAAAGTCTCTCCAGAACACTTTTGCCTGCTGGATATCTTGAATGCCCTCGTGACGCACAGACACTATACATTTACAAACATTCATGCCTTCTCCGGGATTCAAAACCGGGCGCCAGTCGGAATCACTAACCATTATCCTGTTTGAGCGGCGCAAAAGTATTTAAAGCTAAAATACACGAATACTTATCTTGAATCTGCTTTTAATAGCAACTAAACCTGACTGGCAAAAATAACAATATTTTCACATTTCTTAATTGATTCATATATTTTATTTATCGCAATAATTGTATTTTATCGATTTCTTTTTTCAAGTATCTTCTTTATCTTTTATAATTTTTCTCAATGTATCTTAAGTATTTATGCATTAAGCTGCTAATTTATTATTTAATAATACAAGTAGTTTTTCGCGGACAGTATTTGATTAGTCAATCTGCCTTGGTATAATTAATACTTTATTAAGTTATTTTTATCATTCGAATTTCAGATATAGCATCATTCCCTGTCATACTTGGAAGTGTATTCAACATACTGTTACACTTGATTAAATGTTCTATACTTAAAAGCGTTCTGTGTTTGCAAGGAAACGCAAACTATTGAAATCGATAGATTTTTAGTAATTCCAGTGAGTTTATATAAAAGAGTGATTTTGTAGAACAGAAGAACTCATTTAAGAGTAAAACACCTTTCAATTCAATACACACTTCAGCTCTTCAGTGCCGACCAAAAGTAGAACGTTGTTTTCATATCCAGCGTGAGCTAACGTTTCGAAAATGCAGCTGTTTGTGAACGATTATATTCATTGTTTCCACCAAAAGTCAAATTACATAAGAGTCCTCTTGAACAGCTTGACGACAGGTTTTATTGATTACCCAGGGTAGATAAAATAATCCCCAGGCAAGTCAGCGTTTCAGCACTGAATATAAAGTGAAACAAGCTATCCTATAATGGTTTAGTCGTTTTAACAAATCTTTCTATGTGGGCGATATACAAAGATTAGTTAAACGCTGGTTACACATGCATAATATAGTAAGGATGTATGTCGAAATATAGATTCAGTTCTCCTTCAAAATTTGCTTATTTGTTTTTATAAACTCAAAACTCCTTATTTGATTTGAATGCTCCTCGTACAATAAGAAGGATCTCAGTTCAAATTTATAGGGTCTAGAACGGTTCAGGTAGAAGAGTATTATTTATTTTTCGAAATAATTTTGTGGTTGACAAGTAGTTGTCGAATTGTTAGTAACGATTTATTTACAATCATTGCCAAATATTAGATTAAAAATGGTCTTCAAACAGATGGTAAGATATTTTAATAAACCGTTCTCTTCCCAGTAAACGCTGTTTCAGATCATTATTTAAAACGTAAGTAGTGAAATTACGAATTATAAATAAAAATGCAATCATTGACATTCAATAAAGGTTAAGATCAAAGGAAAGGATCTATATTTCTAATGCTGAAATTTAAAAGAATCATTTAAAAGATTTTAAGTCACACACTCTCATGATTACTCTTACGACTTTATGTACTTAATAAGTTTTAATCGGCCATCATTGATTTATATCAATGTACCCCAAATTGCTTTTTATATACATACAATTAATTTTCATACTACTTTCCAAAACCTTTCTAATTAAGATACTTTTAAAGTATAATTTTCAAGCATTAAAAGTGTAACAACATCTATTACTTACTTATGTGAATATTTACCTCTGTAATAAGAGCAATTTAATTCTCGATTATTGCGGAATTAACTTCCACTTTTGAAACATTAATGATAAATAGTAGTTATAGGCGTAGAAACGAAATTTGCAGACATATAATCACCCTCGTTTATACGCACCTTTCATATTATGGCTTATACTTTAAGGGAGGATATAACGTTCATTTTCAGCAAATGATTAAAACAAAGAATGCAGTTTTCAGCTCCTTTTCCCTACCCACTTTTCAGCTGCTTGAGTTGCTACGTTTCTGTAGTCAGAAAATGTTGTGTCATAGTAGAGAATAGTGTTTTTAACCCAAAGGTGCGATAGCCCAAAACGGCTATTAGTATCAAAAGGGTGTTTTGCGAGGAACAACTAACTATAAACGGCTATATAACTTTTCAGATCCTTGCCCTATATTATATTTAAATAAATTAAATAATGAAAAATCTGATGAATGTATTCATGTTTCTCGCACTGTAAAAAATCAAAGATACCTAGAGCAGCCGTTCTCAATCTTTTAACTAACATCAAAGTAAATTTAACTAACAACAAAAGTAAATTTTCGTACCATCTAAACAAAAACTGAAAACATTTAGTACCACCGCTAGAAAATACTAATACCACCACCACTCTTTAAAAAAGCTAAGATCGCATAAATTTACGAGTGCTAAAGAAAAAACTCAAACAGGATGTTGGGGTTTTAATTTTTGAATTTAAAATTTAAAAATATTTGCTTCCTTGCGTACCACCTCTTTTTCTCTTGCGTACCAGCAGTGGTACGCGTACCACCGGTCAAGAACCCCTGACCTAGAGTCATCAAATTTTGAATAACGTAGTCCTCCACCCGAATATGGGCACCTAGAAGTTCAAATCTTGAATTTTGAATTTGCTTTATTATGTGTTTCATATTTTTTAAATTTCGAAATACTAAAACCAAATATAAACGAATTTTTGATTAAGAAACTGAAAGATTTCAAAGCTAGTGGCAACACACTGTATGGAATAAAATACTTTTATCTCCAGCGCATGAGACTGTCTGTCAGAAATTCTAAAGATCTGCTATTTTAAAATAATATAGCCTAAAGAAGCATTAGCCCAAATGCTCTCGGAACGTGTAGGTATGTATAATAAAAAAAGCGCCCGTTTGGACGTAATATAAAATCTAAAAGCTTTTAGATTTTTTTAATAAAGTATTGGTCTAACGATGTATAAGAATTTATATCTTAATTTCAGCAAATTGCCACTTAATTAGTATTTGGTTACTTACGTTATTTAGTCAAACTTAAATTTAGTTACTTACGTTGTTTTGTCAAAATATGAAACATACCGATTAGGAATTGGAAATATTTCGTATTTCTTTGCGTAAATGCTTTGGATTATTAACATGTTTGAAAGAATGTTATCTATAATTCTATAATTATATTAAATTATATCAAAATCAAGCAGACAGAAGATCGCAACTATTTGGTGCTTCTATAAAATATTATTTACACAAAGCATACACAAAACGTAAGTATGCTCAGTTCTGAATTCAATAAACATGTCGTATGCTCAGTTCGTAGCTGGTATTTGCATACATGAAATATATTCCATGCATAACATAATATAAGTAAGTTAATTAAAATCCAATTAACTAAGCAATTAGCGATACATTGCCATGGTTTGGTTTGGTTTATTAGATTACGGCAAAGCACTCGAGAGCTATCTGCCTTAAGGGAGGGATGCCTTCGTGGATGACTTTTTAAGGGAAACTACCTCGTATACACGTTACACATGGGGAAAACCACGAAAACACTCATGCAGCCAGCCTGTTCGCGGGATTCGAACCTCGGACTGAACTACCAGTGTTGAGCGACGTTACCGCTCGGCCGCTGGTGGGCACATTGCAATGAAACAACTATTCTTACATAATTCTGCAGTAAAAATCAAAGAAATTATTTTCTACTTTGAAACACTGCCATCTAACAGCAGAAAAATAACACTTTAGAAAAAATATTGAAGCATTATAAGAATAAAGTGATCTATTTATTAAGGGATTAACTGGAACCCTTAAGCATATCTTTTTCAAATGTCAACACCATTTGTATTACTTTAGGCAACTGCATACTAAGAAAATTTTTCAAATATCATTGCGAAAAATAAATCTGTAAGTTTACCAATAAGAGAATTTTACTTACTTATGTGAATATTTACCTCTGTAATAAGAGCAATTTAATTCTCGATTATTGCGGAATTAACTTCCACTTTTGAAACATTAATGATAAATACTAGTTATAGGCGTAGAAACGAAATTTGCAGACATGTAATCACCCTCGTTTATACGCACCTTTCATATTATGGCTTATACTTTAAGGGAGGATATAACGTTCATTTTCAGCAAATGATTAAAACAAAGAATGCAGTTTTCAGCTCCTTTTCCCTACCCACTTTTCAGCTGCTTGAGTTGCTACGTTTCTGTAGTCAGAAAATGTTGTGTCATAGTAGAGAATAGTGTTTTTAACCCAAAGGTGCGATAGCCCAAAACGGCTATTAGTATCAAAAGGGTGTTTTGCGAGGAACAACTAACTATAAACGGCTATATAACTTTTCAGATCCTTGCCCTATATTATATTTAAATAAATTAAATAATGAAAAATCTGATGAATGTATTCATGTTTCTCGCACTGTAAAAAATCAAAGATACCTAGAGCAGCCGTTCTCAATCTTTTAACTAACATCAAAGTAAATTTAATTAACAACAAAAGTAAATTTTCGTACCATCTAAACAAAAACTGAAAACATTTAGTACCACCGCTAGAAAATACTAATACCACCACCACTCTTTAAAAAAGCTAAGATCGCATAAATTTACGAGTGCTAAAGAAAAAACTCAAACAGGATGTTGGGGTTTTAATTTTTGAATTTAAAATTTAAAAATATTTGCTTCCTTGCGTACCACCTCTTTTTCTCTTGCGTATCAGCAGTGGTTGTTGTTGTATTAGTTGGCAATATTATTTTATAAGATGACCGCAATAAAAGAATTATTTTTTTAAGAAAATATATAAAGTAGTTCAAAGTTTCTAATCATGAAACATACCATTCTAGTAATGCGCATCTAGTTTTTATTTCAAAAGTTAGATCCTTTCTGTCACTGAGCATTAAAGTGTAAGATTAACGATTAAAAATTTAAAAACGTTTCTGTAAATTTACATTTCTTTCGCATTTCGAGATTCTGTGACTTTAAATTTGTTTTAATGTTTCTTCTTTTGTGCATAAATTAGATTATGTCTAACAGTCTACCAAAGCTAATGTTTTTAAAATATGTTTATTACTGTAAAGTATACTAATAAAAAGAACACCCATTTGAGTTTAAATTTGAGAAAATACTTGGGTATTATTTAATTACCGGTTGATAAGTTTCTACAATAATTTGATTTTAAAATTTAGCTCACAGATTAAATAACTCGCAAAAGTATTGTTCACATTTAATGCTTAATTTGTAGATACAAAAATTTCTAGATACAGAAAAGTAAATTTTCGCAAGTAAGGCAGAAACGCAACGAAAAAAATAATAATGATAGCGAAAGAACCAACCTACTATAATGATGTGCTCAGTTTCAGTTTTTCACTAGCTGTTACAAACGCGTTTTAAGTTAATTATATAATTATTTATAATAGACAATATTTCAAACGCATTTATTTTTACTTTCTTGGTAATTACATATTACTAGATTAGATATTACGTAGTAATAATAACAGACAGCATTACTCACATATGCTTATTTTTACGTTGTAAGACTTGTAGGGATTGTAGTTTATAGCTGTTAAAACTTTCCGGCATGTTATCCTTTAAATTGGAGTTTTGATAAAAAAAAAAAAAAAAAAAAAAAAAAAAAAACATTAGGCAGTCTAATTAGGCCTAGAGGAGTACACAAGTAAAATTTTGTGAAGATAACACTTATCGTTTAATTTTGTGGGTGTGCCCAAACTGGGCACACTGATTTGAATACAGTTTCGAAAAGAGTGCTGAAACGAGCATTGTTGTCAATGAATTGACCGATGAGATGCGGAGAAACAAAGAATACAGACTCTCAGTTCTCCTAGATTATCGGTGAGCCCGGTCTCGGCACATCTAGGGTTCGCTGTTTGATTTTAGGCACGATTTCAAGGTAAAAATTTAAAACTAATATAGAATAAGGAGATTAGCATACAGCCAAAAAATAACATAGAAATTTCTTTTCAATCAATTCCTTTTATACCCTAAAAACATCTGGAAGATTATTTGAAAAATGAGGGTCTTAAAAAACTAAACATGGCTAAAATATATGGACTAGTTTCTGTTGAGCTGCCATCTACTATAAATAAAGAAGGTTCAGAGTAACCTATAGTAACCTATAAATCCTTTTTCATTCAATTTTTCTGTGCGTACAGAAGGAAATTTTTAGGTGTGTCTATACCGGACACGCTGTGCCGCAAAGTGTTAACTAGTTATCTTTTTATTTTGCATGCACTACCACGTTTACATCTTCGGCTCCTATTAAGAAACCATCAAGTAACAAATTAGCTAATGTATATGAAAACGTACTTCTTGAATTTGAGAGACAGCTTTTAGAAACACTTTTATAAAATTTTGGCAACTGGCAAAAGCATCAGCAAGAAAATCGTATCGACACGCTTGCTATTTTCTTCCAGCTTATGAGCTGTGTAAATTACTATTGTGGGAAATTAATCAAAATTTTTGTTTTAAACATTCCACCTGAGCTATTATTACTTTACTGAAATATTAGAAAGAGATAATCAGTCGCCCGGCTGCCTTCACGGAGCCAGAAGTTAGTTAAGGTAGAATGGTGTTAAGTTAATATTTAAGGCAGTTAGGCTCCATGCGGATTTATTTATTTTTTTATAGTACCTCTCTTTCTTTCATTATCCTTCACCAGAATACTGTTACGAATTGTAAACATGTAGAATTACAGTATCTTTAGTATAAGGTAACACGAAATGGTTGAAAAATCCAAGCTCTGAGGGAAAAATAAAGTTACAGGGGCAAGTCTCTTTAACATTCAGGTAAGTGTTAAATTCAGGATAAGCATTAAATGTTGCCTGAATGATACCATTATCTATGCCATCTGGCCCAAGGGTCTTATTAGTATGCAGCGTTTTAACGCTGATGAGCTCCTTGTTTGTCGGGCATGGCTCTGAATCTGGTAAATTGGATTGGAAATATTGGGAGACATAAGTCTAATTTCTTTTTGTGCTGGAGTGTCGTCAACTGACGGTGTCTTGTATGAAAGTGCTGTAAAGTATATGGATAGTATCCTTGTATGGTGGAGTTTGCGTCATTCTGAATTGTAGCGGCGAGGCTGGTTGTCTTGAACACGTTGTCATTTGCGATTTTAAAGGCAGCACCATATTTTCTTAAGTGTTATGGTACAGAAGTTTTGCCATTAGGCGAGTTTGGCTTTGTTAACTTTCTTCAGGAATGTAGCACTTTTGCATTCGACACCTTATGTACTTTGTTGCGTTCGGCTGTCAGTTGATTATTTCGTCACGGTGTTTTACTGCAGATAAAAGTTTTTTGCGGTGTTTTAAGACTTGGTCGCGCATTGAGTGAATGATATAAGGCTATCATGGAGCTTGTCTAACTCTAATCAATTATTGCAGTTGTTGCACTGTGCTACCAGGCTTTGTACATGTAAAGCTAGAGCATTGCCGAAGTCACGGAGATCAATGGATTTCGTCTTCCATCTAGTTTTAGTGACTTGCTATGATTCTCTGTATACTCCGAACTCGATGAAACGATGATCACTGAGCGAGAGATGAACGAGGGATGATGATAACTACCCAGTCATGAACTGAAAATAAATGCTAGTTGTAGCTAAAGTTATATCTGGCCACCCTTGGGCCCTGATAGTTGAGATGGTTGGAAGACCATCGCTTGAATTAATTACGACTAAATTATTCGATGTAATATAGTCAAGCAATGGCTCATAAATAGTCAAGCTCATAAATAGTCAAGTCTGCTGAAGCTCCTCAAAGCGGGCTGGTGATGTTGAAGTCGCCTGCAATTAACTTGTTTCTTGTGGTGAATGTCAATATTTGCTCGAGCTCTGTGAGTGCTGACGTGATCTCATGAGAGGGACGAATATAAACACTTGCCACTATTAGACAGCCATTGAGACCCTTAAATTATACGGTCACGGCATAGTGGCCTATGTAAAACAGAGGATTGAAGAGACCATTATACACTATAGCTGCTAAATTGCTAGTAGCTTGGAAGGTCTTAAGCAAATTCAAACTGGAAATTGTTTCCATTTATGGCATAGTATGCTTGCAGCAGGGCTGACTGAAATCAAACTGATGTTCAAGAATAATTTGGGCAGTGTTGTTCGTCGCAGCCTGGCACTTTTGCAGATTCCCCTGTTTTCTGTGCTACATGTTGCGTTTAATGTTGGAATAAAGTCATCAGTTCGGCTTTGTAATATAGACATGTTCTGGCGCATGCAACGTGCGTTAGTTCTTTGCTATGCCTTTTTTCACTTGTGAGTGGTATCGGTTTGCCCACAAGCGACACACTCTGGGGATGATTTGCAAAAGTAGCTCAAATGTCATTTCAGTATTTGGCAACTGAAGTATTTTTATTCAGTATTTGGCAACAAACACTCTACGATGGCTTTTGACAAGGTAGTAAGCGTTTTGTTGAATGTCGACTATCCAGTTACACAGGCCGTATCCTGGCCGATGGGATGTGGCTTGCGATGTGAAAGGTTCTGCTCACTGAACAGGTTAGAAACCAGACTCTGAACTTACTTTCAGATTAACAAACTTACTTTCAGATAATCATCAGAGGCTTTTGATGGCACTCCCAAAACTATGTTCGTAGTTTTTTTGGAACTGGGAAATCGCAACGAGAAAGCTTGTCTTTAGCACCTCAAAAGTTTCTTTACATTTACAACGCACGAGGAGTTCTTTAGAATGCGTAGGCCTTATTTCCTCAACAATAATACCAATTCTTTTGGTACTAATTTCAGAAGTTAATTGTTGCCTAATTTGTTGTGTGCGATTTGCTTCCTTAGCTTTAATAAGCAAAACATGTTCAGAGGGCTTAATGGTTAGCTTTTCTTTCCACGAACTTCGATAAACGGTGGCATTGAATTCCGCTGGTGCTAGACATATGTCCATTTGGTATTGGAGGAACAATGCTAAGTACGAGAATTAAGTTGTTCTTGTAATGCTGTAACCTGCCCTTGTAGTTGCGAACAGAAAAGCTCCTGTTCTATCAGTACGGTGCGAAAGGAGGAGACAACATGTTGCAATACCTTGCGGTATTACATTTCAGTTGTGGTTTTTGTCATTCGATACTTTGTAGACACTTTAATTTTTACCACAATGTTTTGTACAACGATATATTGAAATTGTCAAATTGTGCCAACATTCTTTTTAAAATAATGTTTTCGTTGCTTTTTTTCTCTATCATGATGATTTATATGACGCTGTTTTTATTTTGCTAAGTTTTTTGGGTGACTTTTCCGCCCACGATATTTTCGATGGACAGCGTTAAAAGATTCATCTTGTTTCGAGAAATATTATTAGAAGATTCAAGTGCAAATAGTGTAATATTGTAAAATGTGTAATAATTTATTTTTTTCTAATTGGCAGAGTAACTCAGAAGTATCTTTTAATTAAGAGGAATAAAGAGAAGACCCGATCTCTGAAGAGAATTTACGGCTGTAATGAAAATGAAAGGCTCAATCAAGTAACAGACCTTTTGTTACTCCAAGAAAGTGCAATTATCCTCAAGAGAAAAAATTAACATCTATTTTCTTGTGTTTGTTACTACATAACACTTGCCAGATCTGAGATTCTTTAACGCGAAATCTGCAATTCAAGAGAATTATGGAACACTCAGTTTGTTAGTTTCTGAGGAAGTATCTACTGGTTTTATGGACATGCAAACAGATTCACAGCATTGGGAAGAATATATGTAGAAAGCTAAACAATTACAAAATTATTATCTTTCAAATAATTATTTTTTATAACTTGAGTCTTTTGCAAATGTTCTGTATAACGTAGAATATTTTTAAAATTTCCGCGTATGAAGTGATTTAACATTTTATAACTTTAATAAGATTTATAAAGCTGACTTTTATCTAACTATGCTGCAAAATAATCCCATATTGATATTTGATGAATTGAAAAAGAAGAATTTCCACGTGATTTTCAGAAGGAGATGGTACCACTTCATTAGAACACTTGTGCGCATCAGTATCTGAATTAACAGTTTCTGTGCTCTTGGAATCTAAGTAAAGCTCATTTCTGAGCTCAGTTCGAAATAGGAGGTAGACCCGGAAGGTGCGCGAAGAAAATCGCAACATTATTTGCTTATATGAACTCTTTTATTTTATGAAGAAACGAAATGCCCATCATGCCTTTTACTGTGATACATGCCATACAAGAAAAGATACGTCATTTATAGTTACTTTTACGAATTGCTCACTCAAACTGCCTTCGCTGAAATGCCATAAAAGAAATGTATTGCCGTGAATTTGATTGCCTGACTTTGTCACAAATGTTTCTAGTCTCCTGGTCTTGGTGCACAGCCACCGTTTATTCTTAATTTTAAAGCAAAAGGCGTTAGTGAAAAAATTAAAGTCTCTCATTAAGGCTCTTAAAAGTGGTGCATTAGCAGCAAACTGAAAATCAAAGATTAAGATCAGAGACAGTAGTATGTTGAGATTAGTAGTAGTGTTTTGAGTCCAGAGATTAGCTTAAGAGCGATCGAACCGAGTCGGGAGCTGTAATTTAGTGCTTTGACATGAAGCTGTCTTCACCGTTGTAGCCTGAAGGCTTATAAGGTATTTCTCCCGCCATTTTAGCATGCCTTCGCAGTGTAGTTGTCAGCACGCTTGGCGCGTATTCGATAGGTTCGAGATTGGAATCCCGGCGAAGGCACTGAACATTTTTCATGTCTTCTGGATTAAAAATAACCTAACGACTCTACAGGTTCTGTTGCTGATTGTTTCGGCGTATTTTTTCGTAGTTTTTCGATGACTGGCTTTGGAACTGTCCTGCGTAATATTGGCGAATAAATTGTGTTTTTATTCTTCATTTAGTGTTATCGTCAATTACTCCAAATCCACAAACCTGTAGAACGTAACAATATTATGTAAAGTAATAAAATTATGACAAATCTAATTTTTAGAATGAAATGTTGAGAAAATTATATATAAATTTCTGAAGTTAAAAATTTAAAATAACATTGCAAATAATTTTAAATACTAATCAATCCTCAAATTAAGTTGCGCTACGATGAGCACAGACATGCATGCCACTCCGTTCTAATCTGTTTCGGAAGTAGGGTGCATGGATATGAATCATGCCAATTAATAAATAAAATCAGTTATTGTCATCTACTATGCATGCGAATTTGGAGCTGGATAGCTTAACAGGAAATAGATTAAAGAGTCAATGGCAAAGTTTTGATCATAAATACAAACGAGGGAGTTAAAAAACACTGCTATTTTGAAAAAATTCTAAAAAAAGTCTTAATATGTTTCATCATTCTTGTTTTAAAAGAGATTTAAAAGTTTTTTTTTTTAACGTTTGAAAATTTCAAACCTTTATAACGGATATATTTTTGGATGTTAGAGTTTTAAAGTCCCATAAAAGTTAAATTACATAATTCATTAAGAATTAAGTTCCACATTAAAATTAAGAAAATAAGCTTTTAAACTGAAAGTTTGAGAAAAATATATATACATTTATAATATGAAAAAATTAAACACGATGGCGTAAATTTCATTTCAGATAATTTTAAACGCTAATCAGTTCTTAAACTGTGTTGTTTTAGAGATAGTAACTGCAAAGATATCTATACAGAAGCGATAAAAAACATGTGACGTAATCAAAACCTTAAAAGTAATATGTCTTGTAAGGGAGGCTATGGCCGAAAGAACTGATATCACCCTTTTGCTTGAGATTGCAACATATTTTTTAAAATGATAATAGAAATTCACCCAATTAATATTTTTTTCATAATTATTGTTTTAAAAGAGGGCGAAGTGCTTGTTTTATAATCTGAGAACATTTCACAACACTATATCCGAGAATTTTAGTTACTGAAATTTTAAAATCATTGACGTCAAACAGTTGGAAAAATTGAGCAATTTAAGAAACAATTGAAATAATTTAAAAGTAATTTTAAGTCAAGTAATTTAAAAATTTACAACTGTCATGCAATTTTTTTAAAGATTTGTTTACGCTGTATTCGATGATACATTTTTAAATTTGTTTGTGCGACAAGATATACGAAAAGCCATTTAAATGTTAGATGATAAAATGTAAATCGAATTTTGAAAAAAAAAAATCATTAGTATTTTCATCGACAAGCAGTTATGTGTACAAAATTTGAACTCGATAGTTTATCAGGAAATGGGTTGAAAAGTAATGAGAAAAATTCAACCATAGAAAAACACCTTGATCTAAATAAAAGCTTATAAAAATGTAATAAAGTAGACTTTATTGATAGTTATTAATTGTTATTTGATGTCAAATTATGAAACATACATGCAGACGTCGTATTTGCAGCTCTTGAAGCTTCCTGTCAGGTCATTGAATTTCTAGCATTTTTTATCCATACCATTCATAAATTCTATTTAAACAAAGACACAATGCAACTAAATTTATTTCGTATGAAATGCATATGAAAAACACAATTAAATTTATTATGTTAGTTACATTATGTTTGTTTACATTAACTTCTTCAACCATTTTTCTAAAAAAAAAAAAAAAAAAAAAAAAAAAAAAAAAAAATTGTATCTACTCTTATTTGTAAAATTGTAGATGAAGGTAAATTGTTTTTACATAATTAAATTAAAAGATATATCTGTGTTAATAAACTGTGGACAATATTATGAAATTGTTTAAAAATAATTTTTGCTGTTTTATCTCATTGATATATAAATAATTTTTAAAACAGTTTTTCGGTTAATGAGTTTATTTCCCAGTGTCTCTGTAATGAACCAAAGCAGATGCGTTTTTTTTCGCACATGTAGAAAGAAAACTCAATATATTAGTTATATTTTTCATATAAAAGTAACAGGAGTTTCATTAAGCCAAGCTCACTAGTGGACAAATAGATAAGACCATCAAGCGATAGTGGTTCACCGTTGGTTCTGCTTTCAATGATTGAACAAGCTCATTGCATGAAGGCTTTCATAACTTTCCTCCCATGTCATGAATATGAAAAACACTTTTCCTTAAAATATTAACCACAAAGATTCCTAACTCGAGATTCTTAACCCTCAACTATTTTCTTCAAATTAACTAAATAATTGATGAATCTGTAATTTCTTAAAGGCGCAAAATTTTCTAAAAGCATTGCGCCTTTAAACGCAATTTTGAATGTAACACGTTTAACTGCTTCATTGCATGTATTTAAATATTATTGATGAAAATGAAAACAATAACTACTATTGCTTTTTTACTGTCCAACAAATATCCAAAAGTGGTTAAATAATAATCTTCTATATAAAAAAATAACATTTTCAGTAACATAAGTAGCATATTAATAAATACGCCTACATAATTATTCTTCATCAATTATAACTTATGAAATCGTTAAATGCTTTAAATATGATAAAAGTTAGCTACAGTATTCGTATGAAGTTCATCAGAATTTTTTGAATTTTCGGGAAAATTGTATTTGTAACTGAAGCATTTGTTTTTATCTTGACTTCTTTCAGAAATGATAATTAATGTTTCGCTTCTCGAAAATTCTGAATATTCCTCATTTAAAACAACGCCTAATGTCCCCACATTCCAACGCAAATGACAATAGCAATCTATTTTAATGCTTAGGTGACGAATGGAATATCCTCCACCTCCTTTCTGGCCGGGATTCAATTTTAAAGGGGGGAGAAGAGGACACCATTCACTTCTGATAGACCCCTTGCGAGATGCGCACCCGCTCATAATAATCTCCACACAGGCGATCCTTCACTCTACGTACTTCCCTCCCCACCGTCTAATCCATCACCCTCTTCTCTCTCTCGTCAGGTATCTCTTTCTCACCCGCAACTGTGAGTGGAATCAGCCCTATTTCGTCGCCATGACAACCGCAGGTAAGGCCAGGTGGAAAAGCAGCTAAGGTGTCTGGGCAGCTGGCTTCACGCACTTCCGGTCTCGACGTCGAAGGGGGAAATTTGTGGTAACCCTTGGTCGCTATGGTGACGCATGGCACGCCAAAGCAGCTCTTGAATGGGGCTTTTACGCGGCGCGCCTGACACAGTATCGCTGAAGTGTTTCGCCTTGATTTAAAAGTTCGCGTTTTCGGTGGCATCAAATATCGCCATGAATATTCAAATTGCAGTTTTCGCCATTAGAGATAAATTATCGAAAGGTGTGCAATTAAAATATTCCACTATGTCATTATGAGTTCGATTTTTAGAAATGGGATGCATTGGAAATATTGACGAGGCAATCAAATATTCTGTACTGAATTTCAACGTGTTACGGTTACGTTATGTTATAATGGGTGTAGGATGCTTTAAAGTTTTGCCTCCCTCATTATTAAGCAATGATTTTTTACAAAGTTCGAATAAAAAATGTAATTGTTCTTTATAAATATTCTAAGCTTCACACACACACTTATTATTGAACTTATCCCAGCTCACAGTCAATAATATAAAATTCATTTTTAAATAGCATTGTATTTTAGGAGAACTCAAATTATTCCGCTAATTTTTTTGGGCACAATAATTACATTTTTTTATTCTAGATAGAGTTTTTAATGTCTCCGATCATAAATTATTAGCACTAATATTGGACATGGACGGATAAATCCATGTCTTTAATTACATACTGCTTACTTTGATACATATGTTACCGACAATGTATGAAAGCCGCATTCTATAGACTACCTAGGCAATTTACAGAATGCCGAAAATTTGCGGCAATAGAAACGATTAACATTTCCTACATTTCATAGGCATTCTACAAAATGCCAAACTACAAAACGGCAAAGTATGAAATTTGTAGGTATTTATTTGCCTTTCTTCATACTTTACCTGAACAGCATTTTCCTTTCTATGGAATGTTTAGGTATTAAATACAGCGCCTAGAGAAAGTATATGATAATTACTTAATTTTTGGTTATGTGTATCTATTATTTTCTTTTAACAGGTGCTTTTAAATTTAGAAAAGTATATAATATGTTAAACACTTGCCATGAAATCTTTTCGGGATGTCTACTATTTTTATTTCGCGGTTTAAGTGTCTCAGCAAAAAAGGAGTTGTTGCTACATGAAAATATTTGTTGCATGCTTCTTAAGCAAGAGATATATAGTGCAGAACTCTGTCTTGAATGAAGGAGCCTTTTCTTTTCTATGTAACTGAACAAGTCTCCATATGATGTTAATTTACTCTGAAATATAGTATAATTTTTTCCTACCATTTTTAACATATTAGTTCATTTCCAATACAAGATTTTATGCTTTATAGCTTTAATTTCTGGAAAATTAATTTCAAAACGGATAGGCCTATCGTAAGCGCTTAAATTAAAATCGTTCCATGTTTTAAAAGATCAGATTTGGAATTTTTTAGTCTTTTAACTTTATTTTACTTTTTTAAATAGTGTTTTTAACATTTTGAAATGTTAATGTTAAACTTTTCAAGATCAGACTGTCAGCTGAAGTTTCTAAACAGCAGAACATTTTTTATTAATCTGGTTCAGTTTTTACGAGATGAATTTAATATTCAAGATGAGACCTTAGTGGAACATTGCGTGTTATGAAATTGGATTGTGACTAAAAAGAACTGAGAAATGCTTTTTATGGGTGTAAGATATAATATTCCCCATATATGATACGCAACTATTAATTCGTGTCACAATATTTAATAGCTGCGTATCACCTATGTGACAATGCTTAATAATTACAAATCGTATGTGGATTATGAGATGATGTGATTTTGAAAAATAATATGTTGTTAATTAGTTTGTTATTGCGCATATGTTTTCTTTTTGTTTTACATTTTCAAAATGACGTTTTCTTTTAACACCTGCTATTTCTTAGTTCTATGGAAGTGTTATGCCATTAATTTAAAATTGCAACTAACCTTACAGGTTTGACCTACGCAATTCTATTTGCACAGGGAGCTTTTTATTTTCGCTAGTAATAGGGATAGAAAATGATTTAAGAATTTAATATAATTTGAATAAACTTGCATCGAATAGATAATGTGCAAAAATAAAAAAAAATATTGAAAAGTTAAGTACGTGATAAATGTATAAAATATATTGTTGCGTGCGTACGGGTTCGTAATAAATTAAATGCACACGTCCGACGAAAAGTGAAAAAAAAAAAATTATTCTTATCAGAACAAATAAAAACAAAATGCTAAAATTTCCTCAGAGATATTAGTACAATATCGCAATATCTCACAGTACTTATATTTTAAACAACTAAAACGCTGAATAGAACTCAATTTAAAACACAGAGAAACGTACAGAAAGCTAATCCGATCTCGCCGCCAATTCGCTACTTTCTAAACAACTGAATTGAGATGTTTCTCTCCAGCTTTTATAAGCTTTTTAATCCTGCACTGGAATATTCTGGTATTTTCTCGATTTTTCGGAATAGCAAAAGAGTATGATTACGAGATATCTATTTATTAAAATGTTAAATGCGCGTGCTCCTGCATTTTAATTTTTCCAGCCAAGCTTTCTCTTTAAATAAGTCTCGTGCTACACTGCACGGGAATATAAAACAATCTTAATTACAAGTTCTACTAAAAATAGCTAAAAAAAATAAAAATCTGAAAGGTTTCAGATTTTAAATTACGTTCAAAGGGGCGTTTTTTTAACATTTTGGCTGTTACCTTTATTTATTAAATATCACGTTCTTCGTACTTAAACCATAAAATTCAGTTCAAGAGCGATATCGCAAAATAGTTTTAAACTGAACATGTCTTTAGAATTTTTGATACGCAGTCTCACGCGCTGGGGATAAAAATGTTTCTTATATACAACGTTGCCATTGCTAGCTTTGAAATCCTTGAGTTTGTTAATCAAAAATTCGTTAGAGATATACCAAATATGAAAATAGATAATAAACCAAATTCCAAACTTCAAATTTGGACTTCCACATGCCCATATTTGCAGTAGGATTACGTCATTCAAAATTCGATGGCTGTATGTACCGTTGTTTTATCACAGTGCGAGAAATATGCATATATTTCTGCAGATTTTTCATTATTTCATTTCTTCAAATATAATTCTTCTCCAACATTTGGTGGCAACAGTTTGAAAAGTGAAACGTAGTGAACCAACTCATAATCGCAAAACGGAAACAATAGTCCTTCAGGGACAAAGCTCCTTTAGACTAATAAATACAAAATCCCTAACGATATGTAGATAATAGTCCCTTTCATCCTTTACTGAAACACAATAAACTGAAATATATTGTAAATAGTTAAAATCCATTTACATATTAGTAGATAAACCGAAACAGATTTCACATATGTCGAAGAGTGAAATTTAAACAAACATAAGGGTAAGACCGCTCTAATGCGTACTGTACTGCTGAAATTATTCCGTAGCAAACATCTGCTGATAATATTGAGGAGGTGTGAGACCTGGCTTTAAATTTGCGGTATGCTGTATGCTATCTTTTCTTTACTAATTCATCTATTCAATAAAGCGAATCCTTGCAACAAAGCATGATTTTCTGCAGTTACGATTTGTAGTTGTGTGTTTGTTTTGATTGTATTTTTTAGTTCCACTGTATTCTTTTCTTCTTGTTGTTGTTGTAAACCTTAAATAATGGGTAACGAAGTGCACTTATTTACACTGAAATTTCTTCCAAGAAGGTATAAAGTATTTCTCCCAGCTTCCTAACGTGCCTTCGTGGTGTAGTCTTCGCTGGGCCAGTATACCAGAGGTCCGTGGTTCGATTCCCGGCAAAGGCGTTGCTAATTTTTCATCTTGCATGCTTCCAAAAAAATCTCAAATGCCTCTACAAAGGCAAGAAAAATCATGCCATTTGGAGGAGAAAAATGAATTGCTCCATATGCAGCCTAACATTTTATTTGCTACAAAACGTTTAAATTTTTATGTCTAATGTGTTAGTAAACTATAAAATATCTACCGTTTTTCGTAATTTACAGGATATTATTAACACAGGTGCTAGAAATCAGACAATACGTCTTGTAGAGAAATGACCTAGACTTACAATATGGATACATATAGTGCAGTATTACAGATGTTTTTTCGTTCTTTGATTCTTATGATGTTTCTCGCAGGAAAAAAAAAATATTAATTTTTAGCTTATTATATTTTAGATACGTACGCATATATGTTAATTCAGTGATTATGTTATTGTTAGGGCCTCTCATTAACAGAAAACCCGTTACTTGTAAAGCTTTTAAAGAGTCATAAGATTTGATACGGTGCTGAATGCTGATATCCCTAATCACCACAAACTTCAAGACTCAGCTGCATTTATTATTCGACTATGCATGCAATGTAGAAAATTTCAAAATTTGTATGACGATAATAGGTAAAGAGATAAAGAATCTACACAGATAGTTTAAAATGTCTTTCAATAACAATATACTGGTTTACAGATACACTGTTTTTTCCTAGATTATAGGAAACCCACAAAAATATTTCCGAAAATGAAGATTCAGGTTGAAGGAATTGTTAAAGATTATTGCTGGTCTGGAAGTAAGATTTCTCAAATGACTAGGAAATACACCTCACTTTGCGCAGTCTAAATATGTGTTTAAGATCCCAAGAGAAGGAATCCCCAGACTCTACTATAAATACGCAGCACATCTGAGAAGGCTTTTGAATTATTATCTTGTATGGTTGATCCCGGTAAATTTCATGGCGATATACGTTGTCATTCTTAAATTTTATAGTATTATTATATAATTTGTTATACAAGATAAATTAGATCAAACGATTGTGTTCTTTATTTAGACATTTTCTTAAACATTAATGTGAAACACATTTCGTGTATCAAATATAAAAGTAAATTTATTATTAGATACAGAGTACAACAAAAAACATTTAAAATTTTAAACATGTTAATGAAAATTTTACGTTTTTTTCCTTTTACTGATATTTTTCCCTCTAGCAAAATTACCGTGGTGTGATTATATAAGGCGTTTTAATATCTGAAAATTAAAGTAATACTTATGTCTCCAGTTTAAATAATTATATCAATTGTTATAATAATTATCGAAATTAAGAATTACTTGAAGCTTATTTCTCATTACGCATATTAATAAGCAAGTAAGAACGAACTACAGTAGAAATTACCTAGACTCGATGGTTTTATAACACCAATGGAATTCTAATAATTCTGATTAGTGGATTGCATTTTTGTAGAGACCAAACGCGTACCTTCAATGAAAATAAGGAAATTTTAGTTTGCTATGCTTTATTTCAATAAAGATGCTTCACTGAAGAAGTGGAGGTTTATTACTGTCATTAAACGTAATTATAAACACTTCTCTTCTGACAAATTTAAACAATGAAATAATTTTAACATGCCTAAACACACTAAAAAATTACTTCTATTTCAACTGAAATAACATAATTAAATTGATTTTAATACGAATTTAATATTTTGTTATTTTTTAATACTAAATTTAAAGCTAAACATACAAAGTACATTCGCAACGGCGTAAAAAGAATTCGAATAGTTATTAATACTCAAGTGCAACAGCAAAAAAGAAATTTTACATAAAGTATACTGTTTAGTTTTGATTAAGTGAAATTTTAAGCGTGAAGTGTAAAAATGCTTTTTGTTTTGATTAGCATATTTTTAAATTGCGGTATTTTAAATAGCAAATCTGAAGATCACCCGAGTTTCGATACAAGAAAGAGTAAGAAAGTGCAAATCCACATTAGTACCATCAGGTTCAAAAATCACAGCAGTTAGAGAAAATCACAGCTGTTCAAAATTGAGTTAATTCTATAATTAACTAAACTTATGTAATCTAAAACATCTGTTTTAGATTACATAAGCACACTGAGTAGAAGATGCCAAATGTGTGTTACAAGTTCAGCTTTGTTGCAAACTGATCTGCTCGTGGAGTAGTGTTACTTCGAAAAACTACAGAAATTTCGCCACCAACGGGATAATGTTTAGTGACTCTGACTATCGTAAAGAAGGGCCCGGTTTCAAATTCCGGAGAAAGCATGGATGTTTGTAAATGTGTCTGTTCTGCATGGGGCACTCAAAATATCCGGCTGGTCGAAAGTCCACTCGAGAGGTAAGTGGTATGGGAAGAGAAGGGAGACCCTCAGACAGGTCCCTCGGGTTGCTGTCCTTCAACCTTGGGGGCGGAATTGAGCAAAGTCGTTTTGTAACCTCTATGGTGGCCAAAGCTCTTGTGAACAATTAGCACAATCTTGAACAATTAGCACTCTTGTGAACAATTAGCACCACGAAATTGCCAGGATGAATTTCGTGGGCTTGCTATGATTCAGATAAGCTAGATTAGTAACAACAACAACAAGAGAAATTCCAAACAACCAGCTCATTAAATTTAAGCAGTGGGCTTCTAAACGATATTAAACCTTTTGTTACTAATTTTATTCTCATTTAATAAGAAGGGTAGGCGGTAAAAGTGATTTAATTAAGTATTCGAAATTGAGATTTTGAGAAATCAGATATTCTAATTTTTGTTTAACAGTAGAATTAAGGATTTTAAAGCATGCGATCATAGAATGATTCAAATCCGAAGTAAGGAGTGAGTCAAAAATATGGCTAAACATTTTAATGTAGTGCGTTACTATGGAGTGTAAAGAAAAATAGTGAATAGTATATCGGATACGTAACTTCACTTTTTCGTTTTAATTACTTCATGTCCCCGAGCCTTTTTCATTGGAAAGATGGTTCCGAATAACCAGCATAAGATAACATTTGCAACATCGGCTTTTGCCTCTGCATCTGTAGTCATCATGGTGCAACTAACCATTACTAAGATTACCAGTCATATTAGCCACATCATTCTGGGCAATGATATAACTAGTGACTGATCGTTGTCCTGAATAATCTTAAGGCCGTGAAATTGGAAAAACACGATTTGAATACAGAGCTATTCCCGTCGGCTGTAGGAACAATATTTGCAATAGGAACTACTTACAATAGGAAGCATCATCCAGGAAAAAAAATCCTGAAGGAACTCAACATCTTCAGTTACACACTTGAGATTCTAACAGCGTTATCAAATTTACCTTATCCATAATACTGTCGTCACGTGATTCGATCGAACGTATAAGGATATTATCAGCTATCCCTATAACAAAACTAAATGTCATTATAGAGTTAAATGAGCGAGTAGGATTTTAATAAAAATCACCTTGGGATTCGCTGACAGCAGCTTTTACATGTAGTTCAGTTAAAGCAGCAGCCGCTTTTACCTTTGTTGATAATGTTCTAAGGGCAGCCTCATGATATCCGTGGAGAAACGAGGCTGTCAAAATACTTCAGTTAAGGTATCCCACTAAATTAATAGTGCCAATATTGAGAGTCTAGAGGTCACTTTGTAGTCTCAAGAGGGGATTTTATTATCATACTTCACAGCTTAATAGATGGGGAAAATTAAGCACAGACTTGAGATGTCAAATTCAACTTCGGCAGGTTAGAGAATTCTCAGTTCTAACTTCTGAATTTTTTCCCTTGTCTGTCTTAAACTGCAACAGTTTCTTCATCAATGTATGCTCTTACATCAGCTATTTCGTGATTGAAACCAGTGATGTTTCTTCCGCAAGTGTCTCGTTCATTACCATTATAAATTTTTACATCATTTTCCTGACTATCTGTTTCATTTTCTTCATCGCATCAATGATAGCAGATGCTTCGAACTAGTTTGTGCAGCTATTTCAGGTACAATAAGGTTCTATATAGAAGAAATAGGTACCGGTCTTGATTCTTGATTGGTAGCGATGATACCAATAATACTTTTAAATAGTTCTCTCACATTATACGGTATTCCGCATTTGCAGGCACCCACTATTCAGGTCTTTGAGTTTTTGTAGAATTTTCTTCATGAATTGTTAGATGTTAGCAAAAACACTTACATCTCGTAAAAGGTTAAAATAATATAAACATTATATTCAGAACAAAACAACAATAAATGTACTGTCATGGCAGATTTTGTCGAGAAGCTTCCTAGAACAGGAATAAATTCCTTGTTTTCTGTTCTATAATACGCCCTGTAAGGAACTCCGAAATATATTTACAGATAATTATATTATCAGAACTTCAGTCAACCTGAACAAGCTTTTTGGGATAATAAACTTGTATTATTTGAAAGCCATATAAATATACATGACGAATGCTCTTCCAGAATTTTAAATTTTTAGAGTCACAGCATTTTTAACCTAGACTAGAAAGCTTGTATATTTATTTGTGCACATTTCTATATTTTAGAAAGAAATATTTAAGACAGCAAAACATTTCGTTACAGAATAGAATTGCGTTCTCAGACTTTTGGTGCAGAAATGGCGTTGTGTCTCCAAGATTTTCCAGTTCTATGAGTTATTAATTTTTCTGCTTCATTTATCTATCTTAGTTCGTCATAAAAGACAGTGGATAAACAACAACAAAAACAATAATTGGGTGTTTTGTCATCTGCTCGGTCATCTGACCTTTCATGAGAAGCAAGTATTTCTTATTTCATTCTCATTTCCTATAATTTCTTTCTTCCCAATTGCTATCTTTCTCTTTTTTGCTCTGTAAAAGAACATTATTTCATGCAAGTCAAGAGAAATTTATTTTGCTATCAACAGTAGGAAAATTACTGACAAGAGTTTGTTAAATTTCTTAATAACTTTTAAATACAAAAACTTTTATTATTCTAAAGTGATCTGGTTGACAGCTTACATAAAATCAGATGTAATTTATCGTAAAGCATCTAAGTGGATGCATGCCTGTGAGGAGGACGTTTGAAGGAAAACTGGCTCGTATTTATGTTGTTATGTTGCACATGAAGAAGCTCACGAACACTCATGTGCAGGCATCTCATTCAGAGGATATGTATCTAAATCCAACTATCGGTGATTTTGTAGAGGAAAAGCCGGAGAGATGAAAAATTAACAACGCTTTCCCTGGGAATCGAACCACGGACCTCTGGAATACCGGCCCAGCGTGCATAACCACTACACCACGAAGGCACGCTAGGAAGGCGGGAGAAATACCTTATAATTTTACCTTTTGGTTGCTGGCGAGCATTAATGGTTGATAGGAGAATGCCATTTCTACTTCGACAGTCAAGGTTCGACATTAAACGACCCGGAACAAGCAAAACCTAACACACGAAAGAACAACTGAATAAGTATTAGCTTACTTTGTTTGGACTCGATCTCTACTGACTATACAATACATGAGTTTTCGTCGTTTTCTCCATGAGGTGATGAATGTAATGATGAGCTGATTTCTTTCAAAAAGTCCTTCCCAAAGGCATCATTCTAAAAACAAATAGTTTCCATGTGCTTTGATGTAATAAATTAGCTTTTTGCTGCAATAAATGCTTTGGCGTTTTTCACTAAGGTTGTAAAAAAGTTGTGAGCAACTTTTGTACAAAACATTTTATAAGGATTGCATACAATTTTATATTTAATAATTATTGCACAGCTGTGTCTTGGATGATACAAATTGATTGTTGATTTGATGTACGAGAAATATGAACTAATATGTGTAGCTAATGAAAACGAAATTCATATAAAATTCGTATTTACGTTGATTAATTTTAACAAGATAAAACTTTTTTTCATATATGCTTCTTTTTACGCACTTTTTTAACTTCTTAAGAAAAATATAATTTGATACTTTAAGAAGAAACTTTAAACAAATGAAAAATCAACATTTCATTTCTTGTGTGAATAGCAAATATTTGCCTATAGCTTTCTAAATGGCTTTACAAGTGGCAAGTTAAAAAAATGCCTTTTACCTTGTATAATTAAGCACAAATGAAAACAAATGATTTGCATGCAAATTTTTAATACAAAAATGCCAGGATGCAGTAAAAATACTTTTTTGTTTTAGCATTACAGTATTTTTTAGAAAATGTTTCTAATTTCGTTTACTGTTGAATTATGCTCAAGAGTTTACAGTTCGTTGATAATTAATTAGTGTATGTTCTATCTTGGGGCTATGTTTTAGCACACTCAACGGTTTCCCACAAAATCACCTTCATCATCTTTCTTTTTCAGTTCGTATTGTTTCTCTAATTCCTCGCGTTTCAGTAAGCTTCAGTGTAATTTTTTTTTCTAGAATTTATGCAACAGTTTGTTCAAAATAAAAATAACAATACGCTCGGTTTGAAAGAAACAAAAATGCGTGGAAACGGAATTACTACTTTGGCATTTTAGTGAAATTTTATTTGGAGTTTATTCTTCTCAATTCAATTATTTACTCCGCGAAATGAAAATGGGAAAGAGGATTCTTTTTTCAGTATAAACCGAATGTTATAATTCAAATGTTAAATATGCAAATACATAAGGATTTGGCAAGCAGCCAAATGCAGAAGAACGAATAAGACTCTAATAGAATTTGTTTTCTATGGAAAATGAGTAGTATTTTTAAATGCTTCTTTGTATTTTTATAAGCATTCTTTTTATTCATTTTGTGCAAATAAACAGTTTTTTAAATCATGGTTTGAGGCCAAAATACATCAAACAAAATTGCAGGTTGAATATATACGTATCATTCTTTACTTTAATCTTTATAAAATATATTCAAAAATGCAAAATAAATAGTAATATCTTACAAATGCACAAAAAATACAAAATGAAAAATATAATTAGGAAGGGAATACAGCCGTTGGCATTCCGTTTTTACAAAATTGGTAAAAATTTAATCGCGAATAAGATGCTAGAATTTTTGCCAAATAATGCTTTTGAACAAACAATATGATAAACGAGAGATTTTGTAATAAAAATGGAATTGCAAGTCATGCAAATTTATATGAAAGATAAGATTTCCTATTTTTGAGTTGACAGTGATAGCCATTTTTGGAATTATAAAATGTAATTGTTAAGTAATATTGGTGGGACACTTTCGAAAAATATCATGACGTCTCTTACTGATCTGATGTGCATCTACAACAATATTTCAGATGTTTTGATTAGCTTTTTATTAATATAAATTGTAATTTTTAAAAATACGTGTTTGCAAAGGTTTTTTTTTCCAAAGCTTGATGCTTACTTTTAACGAAAGAGTTTCATTGCCACATAAGTTTTTCTTTCGATTGGCGATAGAATTTAAAAATAGAATATAATTGCCTTTATAAAAATATACTTTCACTGCCGAATGCTATGCGTTTTTATTTCTGAAGATCTAGTACATTCATCTGCCATTCATTGCAAACGTTATATATAGAATATCTTACAGAAATACTTTTTCAGACGCATTTTGGAGTATTATTGTGAACTTAAAAATCTAGACAATGAATTTATGTATTGAGAATTCTTTAAGAAGTTTAACACGTATTTTATCAGTTTGTTTGTACAGTCCTGTATAGTAAAAAGAATAAATTGCATCAATATGAATTTTTGCAATGCCTCCCTAAGGGAAGTATATAATATTCAGAAAATGTATTTTATATCATATATATTACTTATAGTAATTATATAATGCTACTCAACACAAAAATCTGCTACTACAAAAGTATCTGTGCCAAGAATGTACAAAAAAGAAGAGCGAGGGAAAATCATATTCGAAGTGGAACATTTTGGAATTCACCTAAACAGATTTATGTACTTCTGCTTGGTTACACAATTGCCATAGGTAGGAATTTTTGCTTCAACCTACCTCAAAATTATCCTCTAAGTAAGTGAATAGGCATAAGAAAACGGTATATTTTATGGATGTTTAATGGAAAGTTGCATGTTCCAAAATCCCTCCAAATAAAATAAGTCCGAAGCCATTATTTAAATTAAACGTCACCTCATTCAATAACTGTACTCGGGCCTTATCTTCGTTGATGGTATGGAAATGATGCCATCTTAAACATTGTGCTCTAAGATACAGACAGTAAGAAGCAATGTAAGGATTTTTCTCATATAAAAATATGCTCTTGAAGTCTTCGGTAAAGAGTATGGTCTGCTTATTTGAGTAACAAGGGCTATTCAGAGATCTTAGGCCAATTATATAGTTAACTGCTAACCTTTCTTGTGTTTCTGTTATGACGAATAATAATCTTCATATGCTACAGCTATTCTTAGACGACTAGCAAGATCACTAACTGTCCCTAGGCTTAGAAAAGGCTTTAGATTACTAAGATCACGCTTATGAGAATATTCCGCTCTCTGAACAAATCCAACCCATCTAGATTTTATTTTGGGTTTGACCCGCCTCGATGTATCGACTATTCGTCGTTCCTGCTTTTCTTCTTTTAGACATGATTAAAAAATATGATCTTTTTTTCGTACTTTACCTTAACCTCGACATTGCGCGATATCGAACATATTGTTGCGTTTTGAAGGCTTCGTGGATTTGGAGTGATTAACGACAACACTTGATGAAGAATGAAAACACAATTTATTAGCCAATATTATGCAGGACAGCTTTAAAAACACCTTTACAGTCGTCGAAAAACTACGACAAGTATGCTGAAACAATCAGCTACACAGCCTTCAGGCTCTCAAGCTATAACGGTGAAGACAGCTTCACGGCAAAACACTAAAGTAGAGCTCCCCACTCGGCCGATCGCTCTCGGAGCTCAACATACTCAACATAATAACTCGACGATACCCTCGATAGCCTCAACGATGCGCACTCTCGATGCACGAACTCACGATACACTGACGAGACACTTCGAAACCAGACTGCTACTCCGTGTACAGGTATGATTTATATAGCTTTTGGTCTGCCCTCTAGAGTATTCTGGGCCAAACCGATTAGAATTCGTTCCAGAATGTTCTCCATCTGTCTATGGCACATCGCCAATTTTATTGATAAATGGGCGATTTCACGCCAAATCTGACACCCCTTGCAATTTTCTGGTAAGCCTAAACCTGCCTTACGGGGAAGCTATCTTACCGCAGCTGGGATTTTCGTAGCGCTATTTCGTTTGACGGTTTGCTCTTCGTATTTGCATATTATGTGGGCAAATAGCTCCGCAGTATTAAATTTGTGTGTTCTGTAGCATAGAATTACCATAAATGATTGCATTAAGTGAAATTTTAATCTTTTTTATACACTTAGGATCGATTTTGCAATTATCTTTTGATTCTGAATACCAGAATACTTTGTAAATAACAGTACTGGTGAAAATTTTCAATGTCTAAATTTGAAAATAACAGTTAAATTTATAAATCCTAACAATTTGGTTTTATTGTTTTATTCTTACGTCTGGCAAATTCTTATTCTGTTATAAATAACAAAAAACAAACCCCACAGTATGATTTAAATTTCGAGCTTTAAACAGTCTTTCTAAACGCAGTATTTTTTAACATTGCTGAAATTGATATTCCATTTGTATTTAAATTGCATGAATACTTTAGAAACAGATAAGAAATTCCTCCCAATTTTTCCAAATTAACTAAATTCTCCCCATTTATATCCTCTAAAGACTAGGTTAATACTTTTAATTACTACTGAGTTCTGGTTTTCACTGATAATGAATAAAATAGAATAAACGGTTCAATAGAAATTTATAATAAATAACATACTATTTTCTCAATGATCATTTAGGCACAAAATTTACTTTATGTGAACCATATTAATTCTCATGCTCTGCATACGTTTTTGAATAAATAATGTTAGTTTTACTAGATATTTTGCTGTAAATAGCACTAAAATTCAGCACGATAATTATGAAATTTCATAATCATTTTTAAGGCAATGGCAGAAAATGAAAGTACTAAATATCGAATACCTTTCAGCAAAATTAATAAATGAATAGGAAAATATAAACTCTGAATTTAGCACAGTGCTTCAAATAAAGTCAGAAAATAATTTTCAAGATTCTCTAGTCTTTTCACATTCATTACAGATGCAAGTCTACACCTATGCATTTATCTAACAGAAATTTCCTAAAAGTCATTGATTCGTAAGCGCATGTCACATTTTTATAAGAAATGACTAGTTGAATGATATGGATCAGATGCACTGAAATATGCTAAAATTAAAATGAAGATATCACGTGCATTAAATGACACTTGAACATTCTAATCCTAATTTATATCACTTACCACCATCTTCATTCATAGTGAAATGGTTTTATACATTGTATTTTCAGATGTACATAGAACTTATAAATTTTGCTTTGGCCACAGCCCGCTAGTATTCTGTTATATAATGAACTACTGTTCTGCTATATAATAAACTATAAAGTGCCAGTTTCAACTATCGGTTTTCTTTTATTTCTTTTCTTATATTCTTTCCATCCCACCGGAAGCAGAACAGGAACATTTTTGGGTAAACGCATTCACTTGAAAGCAAGGATGAAAGTTAACTGCCAAAGCTAACCACACGTTTCTTTGCGACGGTTAATATAATTGTAATGGTCTGAAGGTTGGGGAATTGGTAAATGACCTTTAAAGACATTTGTTCTCAGTTTGATCTTAGTGAAAGTGTTCTGGTTTGGGAAGATCTTGTTTAATATTTAATGAGCTAAAACCTTCGTACCAATATCTACGTAAATTGCTTTTAGGTATTGTTCCCGATGAAAAGGCGTTTAATTTATGCTTAATTGTATGACTTAACTATGAGTTGTGTAGTCTAAATAAAGCATTTAATTAGATTTTTCTCTGAGTTGTTATAACTTCAAGAGTATTCTTATTTGAAATTAAAGGCAAAAGGTCACCTGCAACTCATAATGTCTAACATATTGGGTTTAAGTACTTGATTTTAATTCAGTACTTAAATCTAAGCAAGATATTGTTGGAGACTTTGCAAATCTTCCACCGCCCGACTTCGTGAAAACATTGCCAAAGATTTGAATCAAAGTCATTAATTCTCAAATCTATCAAGGATCCTTGACAGGACGTCAAGCAAGAAATACGAAAATGAAAGCCACTGGGAGGGGGAAATAAATTAAAGATCTGTAGCTACTGTTTTCCAAGAGGAGTGGGATAACATTCCAATTTACTGCGTCAACTAAGGTGTCTGCCATGCCTACCTGAAGTCAATGTTCAAGTGAACTGCCGAAGTATACGCTTCTAAGAAAATGCACACGAAATCTTGCGACATGTACATTTATTTCTTCTGAGTTTAAGAAAATAATTTCTCCAGGCTTGCATCTAGATAATTGTAATAACTGAGATGCATCTAGATAACTGAGGCTTAATTTGTATGTTAAAAGCGTTTCCCTATAAATTTTAACAGGTTTTCTATAGCGATATGAAAACCACATGCGGACTGTATGCAAATTTACTGGTACAAAGAAGGTAATTTTTAATTATAACAAACATGAGGAAGTTAAAATTGTACCCTTAAAGTACAAGACACAGACACATTAATAGAATCTTTGAAAAGAGCTGATATAATTTTCTGTACTTGAAATTTAACACAGGAAAATTATTGTATTTTATTTTATTAAAAGGAAAAAAAAAAACTAATTTCAGAAAAGAATATTCAGACGCAAATTTAATATGTGACTTATGATCCACTATTAATATTTTTTTACACATTTTAAAGTTTGTACTTTCTTTTTAGCTGTGAGGTTTACAATATGCTATAAAACATTAAATATTATACTGCTGTCATTAAACTTGCAGCACCACGAAAGAAGTAGCTGATCAACCATAAATTTATATATACAGCATGATAGGAAATGAAAATGATTAGGAATGCAGCATATGCATAAGCAAATAATATACGCTTGAAAATACCACCTGAAAAAAAGGTAAAATATAAGTAAAAATAACGAGTTTCGCGTACGCGAATCGCTTCATTTTTCACCCGTCATCATTTGACAAGAATCAGTGGCTCGTTGGTTGATTTCTGAACATTAGTAGTACGAATTGGTTTCAAATACACGCGAACAAGCAGACTACATTAGCATGTTTGTTGATATTTTCCTTTTATAATGTGGACGAAAGTTCTCCACTAAGGTCTCACCTTATATCGTCACATGTATTTCCGTAATTAAACAATCAATTGATTAGTTGAAAATAATTGCAAAGTATCCTTGAATAAAAAGATAGAATATACAGCAGCATGTTCCCGAATTTGATTGCAGAATATAATAGCATATCATGAATATAGATCATCAAACAGCGTAACTACGCTTGAACTGCTCGAAATCCGATTATTGTCATGTGAATGTCGATCCGATGGGTCGAAGAAGGATGGACGGAGCTCAAAGCAACCTCGACGCACACCAGTGCCGGAGAAAAAAACCTCTTGTACGAAGGGATCGTATGGACAGCAGAGACATGTTACGTACCACAACATAGAAAATAAAGTAAGTAGCACGGCAAGAAGTATCTGCACATTTGGTGAAACGTCCCTTTGGAATTTTTGAGTGTCAAGCATATTTAAACGGTTGCCATTGCTTTGGTTTCTTTTAATGGTATAGCAGAAGAGTCTGCGGTTAAAGAGGCTAGCTGAATGACGCATCTGAAGGCATGAATGGCATGGCATTTTTTTAAAGATGAATCACGCTTTTTGTGCATCATTATGATATCAAGTGCAGAAGCGTATGCATACCTTGCCACCGCGTATGCGCATGGTGCTACCGAGTGAAGCGCTCGTTGAAGTTTTGCCACATGCATCGTCATACTGGTCCAGCTATGGGTGTTATTATATGCGGTGAAATTGAATGAGATTTCCGCTTATGTCTGTCGAATGCATTTGAAACTCTGTCCAGTCAACGTTATATCACAGATACGTTACAGCCAGTCGTTGGCCCTTTCCTTCCGGAACATCCTAGGTCCGCTTTCCAGCAAGGTAATCCGCGGATACATTGCGCACTCAGTGTTTGATAATCCTCGGTATATATGAGATTAGGTTCTGCTTTGGTTGGCCTATTCACTAGATCTGTACTCGATCAAACATGTCCGTTTTATAATGGCAAGGCAAAGATCTCTAATGGCTAGAATAGATGAATTTTGGCAATGATTTACTGCTGCCTTGACTGCAATATCTTCAGTAGTCATCTCTTCGACTAGTCATCATCTAGTCCAATCTCTTCGACTCTATTCCTTATACCCTAGCAGCAGTTATTGCGGCTCATAGCTTGCAGATTCGATACTGATTGTTGAATATTCTATTTATCAAACGTACCTGTAATTTTAATGATTGTGTTTCTGTATTACAAGGAAGCTGAAAAATAAACTTAATTGTGTTATATGTTATCTTTTGTTCTTTCTAGTACTGCGCTTTTAATGACAAATCAGTATACTTAAATATGCAAATCTGTACATATGCATAACGGATCTTCAGAGTATGTTTTATGAATAAAGCTAGTATGCAGTATTTAAATTCATAATTTCATGACAACAGCCATATTATGTTAAATTTCATATTGCATTTTTGATTGCGAATAAAAATGAATAAGGCACTGAACTGAAACTTGTGACAATGATACGATGATGATTTCGGCACGCTATAAAATATTACTGGCGTACGCATAATAACTGTTTTTATAAGAGTGATTTATTTTTTTAAACATCATCTTTTCTTATTTAACTTCCTTAGTATTTTATAAATTAAAATTTTTATATTTCATATTACTCGAATTATTTTAAATGTAATACATGGTTACGTGTATACATTGATTTTAAATGTAATACATGGTTACGTATTGGTTTAAGTGAAAAATTTGAATCTTCGTTCGATTTAGTTCACAAATATCTCACAATTGTCATTCACAAATATCTCTAAAATCGAAAGTTCGATTTTAGAGATATTTGTGAATGACATTGCGTCATGTGATAAGCTATTTCGATTTTTGTTTTCGTCATTGGCGCACGAATTATTCATAATTTGTCATTTCTAATTCCGCACTTAGTATTTCTTTTAAAAGCGCAGATGAATAATTATTAACTATAAAGATTGTTTTCCACTTTTCCTTAAATTTTACGTTAAAAATATAATTGTCTAGTTTTAGCATGACATTTACTTTTGGTATTGTTTTGTATGACGTTTAGTTGCAGTTTAATTATTTGTTAATAGTTTAATTATCTTGCTTCTAAAATACTTTGCACGTATCAAATCTTGAGTCTGAAATTATTCCATACTCCTCCCCCTCTTTTGCTAGCACACATTCAAAAACAGAAATTTATTTTACTTGTCAGCCTATCATATGCATGGACCAATATGGATTTCGTTTTCCAACTCAAGGTAAAGAAATAATTGATGTACATAAATTTGCGTTGTAGCTGCAAGACGAACCTTGATTCTTTGGATCGATTAGTGTTGGTCTCTTAGGATTTCCAGAAAAGGAGACTTACGTTTCTGTAGGCACTTTGAGAAGTTCCGGACGCTTTAGTCAGCAGAATATAAAGATGCTCATCGCAGCGAGATATTCTGTATTTAAGCAATTATCCGGAGTTGTGCTAACATCTAGTAATTCCCAACGTAAGACTTTAACATTATCTTGTCTTGCTGGTGAAACCTTTAAAATTAACTCGGCTTATTTTCTGCATTCACAGTGTTAAAGATAAGGTGATTGTAATAGGGTGCAAAGGTAATATAGCTTTTAAAGTTTTTTATATACTATATTTATATATTTTTTGAAGTTAAAACTATACACATATTTAAAATAAAGCCGTAAAAATATAATAAAGAGTTATTAAGCTTTAATTTTGTTTCAGTTTCCTTTTCAATTCATTTACATATATAGATTTTAATTTTAATTTTGGACACCCCTTAATCGTTTGCCTTTTAGGAGACTATTCTTTTCTAAATATCAAATATTTTGTTTTCAATAGCATATTTGTTGATTTTATTATTTTATTATTCAGCAGCATACTTTATTTGCAAATTTTTAATGTTATGTCACCTTTAATTAGTTTCTTTGATTCTTCTAGTCTAGTCGCTGGTGTTAAACTTATAGGCGTTTTTAATGTACTGTCATGTTTAATTAATTTCTTTGATTTTTCTAGTGCAGTCACTGGTATTAAATATATAGGCATTTTTCAAGACGTTTGTTAAGTTTATGTTTAATTATGCAATAATATAAAGAAAATGGGAATGTTATTGCTTAAAGCAAAGTTTTAAAAATATTAAGCAACCAATTGCAAAAGGGCATTATATCTTATGCCCAAGTGCATAAAGTGGTAGCCTTTAATAATTTAAACTTTCAAAGTGATTTTAAAACCTTTTACAAGGTAATAAAATATTAGTAAGCTAGTTAGACTGGAAACCGAACAGAAATATTCTCTTTATTTTCCGGCTTTAAGCAGTTAGGAAGATATTCATACTTCAGATTTAAGTTCTATGAAAAGGCATGCTGAAATTAAAGTGAATGATTTTCTTCAATAAACGATATAACATAAAGGAATTTTAAATTATGATTGTTGTCGCAGTGTTTATTTTAAAATGTGGCCTCTAAATATGTAGCACTGCGACACTACTGTAATCTCTTTTTAATGAAACTTATTTTGTTATGAAAATAATGCGATTGCATGAAGTTCTTTCCAAAGATTATAATGAATAATAGAACTAGAATGCTAATCAATCGTATTTTCTTTTGGCATATATACATGAAATATTTGAGCAAATTTTTGACATCTTTCATTTTGTTTTCTTAACAATTTCTAGTTTAAATATTACTTTTCTTAACTTGCGAATATTCTGTGCAACAAGGTTTAGTAATTTACTTTTAAAATCAATAAAATAAAGTATTTCAATCTATGCGTGTAAGAATTATAAAATCATTTCACTTTTTATGAACGTCAGTAAGAAACGTGCCGTTTTTTCTACTTCTACTGCTGTATTGTTTGTCTTTTACGTTAGCTATAACGAAAATATTCTACATCCAGAGCAATTTCAATTTTGAGTGTTTTGATAACATCCGTTCTGCAATAATATATGGTTATTGAAATCTATGAATTTGCTAAATGTCGACTAGTTTTCTACTTATTTTGCTTCATAAAAGAACTAGTCTTCACAAGCGATTCTTCGATTGATGATCCTGTTTCCATGTATTTACCTGAATTTACTTTCAGTAGTTAAAAATAATCTACATTTAATAATATTAACATGTGTTGTTAAGAATATATATACGTTTATATTATATTATTAAGGGCTGAACCTCCCTTTGAAAGATTTCAGATTAAATGGTTCCAAATTGTGCGCTTTACGGTTGATTGCATTAAAGTGGAATACTTCACTACATAAAATGTTTGTGAAAGCCAAGCGAAAAATCATGGAACTTATCTAACTTTGCAACAAATAGAGACAGAAGAGAATCGCAGTTTCTAATTCTATAACACAACATTATCCAGCATGGACCAGCATCTCGAAATTCATCACTTAGAAATAATTTTCAGGTAAATGTCATTGTATATAAATCCGTTACAGCGCGTATGGTTTTAACGCAAACATAGTTTTGCACGAATTTCTCTATATTTGATGATATTTTGTCGTATCTGACGGAAATGTCAGAAAATATGTCAAAATTTTTCACACACGTTGAGGTGTTAATTCGAGGTGTTTAGCTTATCACTTTTCTGCTCAGAATTGGAGTGGGAAAGGAATATTATCGCAAGCCGGAGTCGCCTTGAACAGCCGAAAATCTAGGCGTGCTAAGTCGACAGGGAAGTGTTTTGGTAGTGCTGGGACGGCGAATTATATTACAGCGTTTCTGTCATTTGGTTGTGAACAAGAAAGTGCAGGGCATAACACTTGAAACTATCTATAAAAATATAATCAATCTAAAGTGTTATTATTCGTAAATGTTGATTAATGGAATAGCACGTTATCCTTTGAATGATTTACATATTTTACACATTACAAATGTTGAGTCTCATTACGTACATTATTAAGATGTTGAATTGGGAACTAATTATGAGTTCAATATAATTTATCTTAGTATAATCTCAAATATAATAAGAAGATTTTATTACATTTTATTAGCACCTAACATAGCAAATATGCATCTAGTAACTGGCTCTCAGTATATGCTATTATGTTAGTTCATCATCATTACTAAACAGAAAAGAATTTGCTAAACCTCGGTCTAGCGCAAGAGAGCGATTCTATCTATTGCTTTTTTTAATTTTCGGTCTGTTACCGACTGGCATGACATCCAGGAATCTATTTTTAATTTATTGTGATAGAAAGGCATTATTTAAATGCAGTTTTAATACAAGGCAGCTCGCTTATTCTTAATTTGCCTTTAACGAGGTATGTTCTAATATGCTTTGCCTTTTCCAAGCTTTCTCCATGCTTTGAAAATTTATAAATGTTCTATATATATTTCAATAAAAATCACAATATAATTATTTGCCGCGGTTGGTAAGTTATTACACACAATTATGGACTTAACTCAATTGCTTCACTAAATATGTTTTAACAAAGAATTTAGATTTTATTATTTCATTGTCTAGGAAATGGCTTAAAATTCAATTAATGCTAATTTGATTTTGTCCCATTTACAGATTTATTTGCGAGTAAAGGATTTTTCATTATTAAAAAGAGGTTTTTAATTGTAATTTATTAGAAACAGAGCGAACTGATCAGATTACTATGCTTCTTCCTGAGAATAAATAATGACTTATTCAATAGTGATTTTGTATCTTATTCTTCATTCTTATTTTCTCTTATAATTTTCATTTCACTTACTGATACTATTTTCCAGGTTTTTCGGCTATCTTCTTCGATTTCAGGATGAGGTATTACTTGTTTTAGTTTTAAACTGTGAAGTTCGAAGTACGCATATAATATATGGTTATTTCCTGTTTTGCTTTTAGCCCAAAGGGGCGTTAGCCTGGAAAGGCTATTTGTATTGAAACGGCATTTTGTGTCAAATCACTGTAAACGGCTGTATCACTTTTTCAAATTGTTGCCACCAAATATTCTCGCCTAGTATGATATTTAAAGAAATTAAATAATGAAGAACCTGTATGAATGTATATGTGTTTCTCGCATTGTGAAAAAACAGCGATACCTAAAACCATCAAATTTTGAATAACGTTGTCCGCCACTCGAATATGAGCACCTGGAAGCCCAAATCTTGAATTTCCCAAATTTATTTTATTTTCTATTTAAAATTTTTTAAACTTTAACGAATTTTTGATTAAGAAACTCAATGATTTCAATGCGAGTAGTGGCAACATATTGTCAAGCATAAAATATTTCAATCTCCAGCGCGCGAAATTGTCTATCGGAAATTCTAAAGAGATGCTGTTTTTAATATTTTAGCCCAAAGGGGCTTTGCCCCAATTGCTCTCGAATCAAGTATGTATGAGTATATCTATGTGTATGTAAATCAAAAATCATGTATGTGTGAGGAATATGTATGCGTATGTGAATCTCGAATATGTATGTGAAAATGAAAAAAACACACCTTTAGGAGTAATATAAATACATATTTATTTTCTTTAATAAGTGTGAAAAATCATATTTTTGTAAGTAAACGAAAGAGACAGTATACGTTAACAGAGCATTTATTCATATAAATAATAATCTAGATAAATAAAAATGAAGCGTATATATTATATTCAATACTATTACATAGATATGAATTTAGGATGTTAAAAAAGGTTTTACAGTTTACATTCATTACATCAGAAATAAAGCAGAATGACATCATCACTGAAATTTTCCGTTAAGTGGGGATCTGAGTCTCGGCTAAGGAACCTTCGAACATTGCAAATATTCCAGAAGCATAATAATTCCACGGAGCTTTATGCACAGAGCTGTGTGTTTTATATACTTATGCATTAAAAGGAATATAAAAATTAGATTATTTTTTAATAATACTTGAAACGATGCTACAAATAATAATAAAACTAACATTTTTTGCTATATTAATTTTTAAATGTGTTTAACTCAAATCTTCTTTCAATAAACTACCTCAAAAAATTTTAAAACCGCAAAAATTTCTTTCCTCGGGAAGGAAACGACCCTCTTTGCTGAGAATTAATTAATGTAAATGCAATTTACTAGGCCTTTTAATTTTGTACTTATGTATAAATAATTGTTAACACTTTCTTAAGAGCGAAAAGGAGTGGTAAAATGTCAAAAAAGCACATTAAATGCTAGAAATTTCGTGAAGAGTAAATAAAATGAAAGTAATATCTTAACGCTAACGGTTCGAAACAGCAGAAGAAAATCAAAATAAAATTCAGAATTAGAAAAATGCATAAAACATTTTAGTAATTGTGTTAAAATTAAATAGAACTAAGATAAAGACCAAGAAATACCCTTTAGAATAAAACGATTAAAAAAATGAGGAACTGTTTTTTTTTTTTTTTTTTTTTTTCAAAAGGATATTGACTAGCTTTCAGGCTTTTCTTTGGAGAAGCAGAATTATGGAACATCGAATACTATCTAATAAAATCGAATTCCTTGTTAGTATTTAGATGGAATTAATAAACTGTCAGCACACCTTTCCTCTACTATGAGCTATATACGTAGTTTGTTTCTGTTGTCCTCTGTCACTGTTGCGGTTTTGCGGATTAATTTTAGTTTCGATTGTTTTGATACAAATTACACTTTTTAGAAATTCCTTAAATATAGGTAAAAGATTAATTACGCTATTATTTATTTTACTGTTTGGATTACTATTTACTATTCTGAGGTTACATTTTATTTCTGAGGTTACGGCCTTCTTTACCGCTCTCTTTTTCGTCTTTCCCGCCCTCGAAGTACCTCTTAAGTTGTACGCTTCTCGGCCAAGGGTATACGAGACCTTAGGTCGACGGGTATTTATGACAAAGAAGGAGCAAGCTTCTTCGGCAAGTCTCATCTGATGTACTGTATTTAGATAAACTATTAATAAATGTATAGGTATATAACCCAGTTGTTGGAATTTAGCATTCAGTAAAACAGTACAATATCAACGGCGGATCACACAAAGTGCAGTGTATTTGCAGATGATGCAGCCTTTGTAATCAGTGAGCGCTCTAGAGAAGTTTTAGAGATCAATGTTAAAAGCATTCAGAAGAAATTCAAAGACTTTTACAAACACCAAAAACTAACAAAATCTCGAGAAAAATCATGATCCATTATATTCCATATACCCTCTAAAAATAGCCGGATTACCAAAATTCCCCACTGACAACAGCAAAATCAAAATAGTGGAATCCCTAAGATGTCTAGAAAATACTACAGATAATGAATGTCATTTTATTGTACACGTACAGCCAATTCAGGAGAAAACCTTCAGTGTAGCTAACAACCTCAAAGAAATGCAGGGCATCGGCTGGAGCATGGACTCCCCAAAACAAAAGTTAATCTATAACACTGTTATAGAAAGAATAGCACTTTATGGGATAGCCATATGGCTGTCCCTGGTGGTGGTGAGAAAGCAAAAGCATTTTCAATCCATCCAAAAACCCTTCCTTTTGAATTATTCTCGAGATTATAGAACAACCTCAAATGCTGCCCTGCATCAGCTCACCAGTAGCATTCCCTTGTTCTTGGTTTCGGAGCAGGAAAACTTCATTCTTCAGCTAAAAAATGACTGCAAAATTAAAAATGAGATGAGCTGCTATCTTGTACAGCTCAACCGCCCAAAACGTATGAAAGGCATCCAGCCAGCAAAAATAATATCACGTTACGCACAAGACAGGACAAATACCAAAAACCCTTTTCGGAGATCTACATTGACGGCTCCGGCATAAGCAACAGAAGAGGATTCGCCCTAGAAATCTCTGTTAATCATCAGGATACAAAAGGTTACATATTCCAGTTCGATTAAGAGAATACTGTATTTTAATCGGAAATGTTCGCTACTGGAAGGCAAGCATATATCAGAATTTCCCAAGGACATAGATCTATACAGGTTATCTCTCGGGAATGCATGCAATCGCGAACAGTGCAGGTAACTGCGAAGTAATAAATCACTATTAGCACCCTATTTCTTGCTATTAGAACATAAACATTACCTGGCCAGCCTCACACCTGGAACTAAGGCTGCAAAATATAACCAAACAATCTTGGTAACAATGATGGGACGCTGCCGAAGCTAGGAGAAGAATTTACAACCTCCTCCCCGAAGTTTACGCCCTTCCGATTCATGTTACCAGACATATGACATGGTTTATCACGGGGAACAACCCCTTTTCCACATGCTTCCATGCAAGGAATCTCTCATCAACAGATTTCTGTGCATGTGGAGAAAGGAGTCACCCCAAAAGATTATCTGTTTTCCTCCTCGTTAACTGAGTTAATTTCTTTAAAGAAGCGGAATTCAGAAAACGATATGTGCCCATTTCTAAGCTATGCAGTCAAGAATAAGCACTTAAGGAATAAAATTTCTAAGGTTGTTGACTTCTTGGCTGCCAGAAGTCAAGAGTTATGCAGCGCAAATTATCTGCCAAGCAACTGCTTCAATAACAGCGAAACAAAGTAATTAAATTCAACTGCAGTGTATGCAGGCGGCAACTTCACAGAAACACAATATTCAACGCTAACAATATGAAGCAGGACATAGAACACTCATAAGTAGTTAAAGGGCTAATTCCTTCTTGCTCAGGGTAAATAATAGGTGGCCTCTACACTTACACGTAACATAACATAACCGATCTATTCTTCAATATTAAAACTGACAATGACGATCAAAATGAATGATTAAATGCTTTATTTCCAGTAGTTGAAATAATCAGTAACACCAGAAACAACTGTTCACCTCACGAAAAGCATATCTTTTAAATATAGTAATACGTTATCTTATTATATGAGTCTTATTTATTATTTATTATCAAACTTTACAAGTAACTCTTATTTGCAAAATAAATACTAACAAAATATATTTCCTATTGGAATACGTATGCACGATAAAAGACAGAATGGAAAGAACATACACTCCTTATTGGATTCCATCATCTAAATGATAAATGAATCTACCTGAAGCACTAGTATTACGGCTCCATTTACAAACAAAATAAACGCGCGTGTAACAGTCTTAAGGTTCAGGCCTCACTCCCAACTTCGAAAGAAATACTTAAGCACGCAACAAATAAACTTCCCTCGCAACAAATATAATTTTTGGCATTAAGAAGATCAAAACTCTTTCATACACGTTCCGCTTGGAAACAGTCGATTATTCAAGTATTTCAGGACTATTCGTTTATCATTTTAAGTAACGGATTTTGGTGAAGTATACCTGTATCTTTACTCACGCAATCATCAGATAGGTGTATAAAATTTTACAGTAACGGAAGCAAAACGATTTATGCTTCTCTTAAGGGATCAATTTTTTTTGGCCAACTGTAGAGCTTCCTGAAATGATGTTACTTAGAGATGGGATAAGAGTTATGAGCAAATATCTAATGCTATGGGCAATAATGGTCAAAACGTTTATTGCTGAACATTTTATGGATTTTCTGTTTTATTAACAGACAAATTGTAGAGACAGTTCAGTTTTCCTAAAGAAGAAACATCAACAATGAAGTGTGCTATTCAAAGAATTTGAACAATTGTTATTCCATTTACGAGTTTTAGCGAGTTGAGTTCTATTTACTAGTTGAAGGTTTTCCTACCGGCATATTACAAATGCTGCCATTCTAAGAAGAAACTACAAATAACACCCAGTTTACCGGAGTAATACATGGGACAGCATTTATAGTTAATATGGAGAGCAGTTAAAAAATCAGAGGAAAGTGGAGCAACCCACATTATAATTAACAAAAAATAGTGTTAACTATTATCTGTATTTTCAAGCAATTTCACCTGGAGAATAAGTTAATTTAGTTATGTAAATGAAATCAGAAATTAAAACAAAAGTAAGTAATTCTAAATAATTGAAGAGAAAATATCATTAGAAATAAGAAACTAATTTATAAAAATGTAGTTTACAAGAAAACTTTAATGACGAGTTCAAAAAGGTTCATTAGACTCTGTTGTGGTAGAGAGGTCTCTTAAAATTGAAGATTCTTATATTGTGTATAGTTTTAAAATGTTGATACACTTTCTATTACAAGCAATTCATTTACATATTCTTCCGGATGAAGGTAAGTTCCAGATGTTGTAAATATCATTTGTTATCACTGCAGTTATATCATACACTTTTATTTCTCCATTTTAAAACAAACAATACTGTCTACTTCCTATAGACAGTTTTGTTTTACTTTGATGGTTTGTGATAGTAATTTTTCAATCGTTTGGCAACAAACAAACGCTTTTAGACAGGATTCAGTTAGTATGCAACCTGGTTAGAGAAGAGTACAAATCTAGATGGTAAAAAACTTTCGTCCCCCACATTTTTATATACACTGGTCTGCAAAAATTAAGGACGAAGTCGAAAAATTAGCATATCAGCTGAACGAAGAGGCAGAGCGGACAGAAAGACCAATCAGGAGATTAAGTAAGTTGATGTACGGTAGCACATGCGCAGATATGCAGGTAGACGTAATGGGGGAGTGTCTGAGTAGTATAAAGCATGTTGTCGGTGTAAGATCAGTATTTCTGGCAAAGAGATTGCACGCCGTATAGCAGTTAAAATCACACCGAGTTTCTGCCTCAGCGAGAAATGGCGAATAATCAATCTGTTAGACGACATCTGGATGCTTTTACCAGAGGTCGAATCATTGGGAAGTTGGAGGAAGGCCGCAGTGTGACAAGTGTGGCTGCAGAACGTGAAACGATGCTGTGGCAATTGCTCACAGCATCGTTTCACGACTTTGGAGACAATTTCAAACTACAGGAACAGCTATCCGGGGGTTTAGTAGTGGTCGTCCACGAGAAACCACACCCGCAGATGACCGGTATATTGCCTTACAGGCCAGAAGAAACAGGCGGCAGACAGCGGGAGAAATCGCTAGACTCACGACACAGGCGACTGGACGACCGATATCGCGTTTTACCGTGGCCAGAAGACTGCACGGTGGTGGTCTGTTTGCACGACGCCCTGTACAGTGTGTACCTCTAACGCCTGCCCATCGGAGAAGGCGTTCTCTGTGGTGCCGGGAACACCGGAATTGGAGAGACAATGAATGGGGACGAGTACTCTTTACAGATGAGAGCAGATTCAGTCTGAGTAGCGATTCTCATCGCATACTCATCTGGAGAGAGCGGGGAAGCCGCAATCATCCCTCGAACATCATTGAAAGGGACAGGTATGGAGGTGGCGGTTTTCTCGTTTGGGGAGGCATCATGCTTGGTAGTCGTACAGACTTTCACATCTTCGACGCAGGTTCAGTCAACGGGACCCGTTATTATAACGAGATTCTTCTTCCATATGTGCGTCATTTTAAAAGCGCTATGGGCCCGCAGTTCCTTTTCATGGACGACTATGCACCATGTCATCGCACAGTAGCTGCCGAACAGCTCTTAGAGAGTGAGGATATTGAACGTATGGATTCGCCGGCACGATCTCCGGATCTCAATCCCGTCGAGCATGTATGGGATTTTCTAGGCAGACGCTTGGCAGCTCGTACCTTACCACCAGTAACGATTCCGGAGCTTCGATTGGCGCTGCAAGACGAATGGGCAGCAATGCCTCAACAACTCATTGACACCCTCATTCTCAGCATGGGCAGACGCTGTGAAACCTGCCTAGCAGTCAGGGGAGATCATATCCCCTATTAAAGACTGGATGTTTCTTGCTGGACACCCATCACAGGGATGATTCGGCCTTCAGTCGCATTGCGCTCCATGCTACTTTTTCAATAAAGCTTCTTTTTATCCCTCTGATTTCTCTTCTAGTAAGTGTTCTTACATTACTCATGTCCTTACGTATTGGGGATCTTACGGTATTAAATGTGTTGATTTGAAAGCTTTTGTACAAAGTTATATTGAAAAAAACCGTCTCGTCCTTAATTTTTGCACACCAGTGTAAGTCACAATAGTAGCAATCATTAGCCTTTTAGATACCATAAGCGCGAACATTGAACAGTACCCTTGCGGGGATTCGAACAAAGGAGCATTTAATTAGCATTTGGAAGTACTACCTCTTACATCCCCAAAACATGCAAAGAGGAAAGGGTCATTTTTAATGAAAGATTTCGTGTAAACATTTCCAATATTTTTAAATAACCTTTCATCATTTTTATCATTCTGTAGCGCAAAATAATGAAAATAAATTTAAGTTTAAACTATCATTTGTTAGTTAAAATTAGTTAAGTTGAAAAATTAAATCAATTAAGTTACAAAGTCTGCTGGAAAAGGAGTTATTTTTATGGAAAAGCCTGTGCATTTCGATAAAGAAGACAATGAAAAAAGACAATGAAAAATGTACCCTTTCTTCGCTACTTAAACCTATTTCCTGACAGAGCAAAAAGCTTAGGAACATTCGAGCAATTATGATGAACAGAACGAAGAAAAGAAACTGAATAATATCCGAAAAATTGCTGTTTGTAGTTAAGTAAATAAACACATCTTTCTAAATAATTAAGTCTTTAATAACATTTAAATAAAATTATACAGTAATATACTGCGCATTAAAAGGAGAAAGTACCTCCAGCATCCCAAAATTGCTTGAAATCTTTTTTTTTTTTTTAAGTAGAGGCATACTGGTTCTGAATGGTGGTAACTGATGCATTCTGTCATTCTTTTTATGTAAACTTAATCTTATTATATGATAGATACTGCGAGAGAAAAACAGGATTTCGCTCCTTTCTCCGCAGATCTCAGAAGTGAAATGAGATGTTAGTCTGAGGTTTCTGAAGTCCGGGGAAAATGGGAAACTTCATCTGCACGTTTTTTAAACGTTGACTGAGTGATTTCACTTCGGTGAATAGAACATTATTATCGTAAAGGATGAAACTTTCTATAGGAATCATTCTCAACAATATGATCTGTTTGAAACTTAGTTAAGTCATTCATTTTCTCCACAATAAGCTAAATGTTTGGAGCCTTAACTGAAATTGTAATTTTATACAACCTTGAGAAATATAAAATAATCATACACAAAATGTGATAGCTACTTTTACGGGTCTAATTGATCAAAACAATATTAACTTTAAGCGTTTCCTTACCAGTGGAAAATCCCTGTAACCTTATAGACATTTATTAAGAGTCAGGATCCTAACAGACTTGGAAAAATTCTCTCTGCTTTTCCTCGGGAATCAATAGTTCATACTGATGTGCTGACTACTGCACTTCAAGAACACGCCGAAAATATGCCTATAACACCTTGCAATCATAAATAAAATTATGTTTTAGAAATTATCAGAGAAAATGGCTTGGATTTAGTAACGGTTCGTGAAACCTATTTCTGTTGCTTTGAAACGAGTTTATCTTACACTTTCATTTGCACAGTTGTTTAACCATCTTAAACACGTACATTAATTTCCTAATCATGCATTAGTACATGTCAAGTGAGATGAGTAGATTTGTCTTCATGTTTACAACGGCTTTATATTCTGCTTGTATTAAGGTAAAGAATCTTGATTGCAGCGAATTACTCCTGACGTTTAGAGGGAAAATTTCGATTAATGAAACTGGAAAATGTTATCATTTTAATGAATAAATAGGGAAAGATTACGAAAAGCTTTGAGGAAAGAGCTAAATTTCTGAACCATTTATAGATAAAAAAAAATTCGAATATGATAGCTTCAATTAAAATTTCATTCACAATTACAATGCATTTTTCGAGCTATAAGCTAGAAAGATTTTGAAAAACGTTCTCCAGAAGTTTGTCCGATAAGTTATTTTTAGAAGAAAAATTGAATGAAAAAGTTCTTAAATCAATACGGAGAGTAGGTTTCAGTGAGGCAGAGAAACAATTTATATTTTTGGCCTTTTTAAAATAAAATACAGTTATAGAATGATTGATAAAAGTATTGCTTTGACTTTACTTAATACAAAGAATCAAGTACAGTATCTTGTTTTTTAAAGGATTTTTTTTTATCAGAAAGTTTTAGATTTTGTTTACCACAATAATATTAGATTCAACGATAACAATGCTATTTTTTTAGTAATTTTTATTTTTTTTCTTACGAAGTAGGAATGGAAAGTATTATATTTTCAGAGATAAGTTTGAAATAAAATTTAACTTTTTTCTTCCCTTATGATCTCTAGTTTATTTATTTGATAAAGAATATTGTTTTAAATAGTTTGATACAGTTTAATATATAATAAAATGACAGTGTAAGACAGTCTGATTCTGGTGATGTAGTTATTCGCAAATTACGACACTGTTATGTGAAGCATAGCGACTTAAAGTGAAATACTTTCTGTAGACATTTGAGAGATCGTTGTAATCAGTTCGTTAAAAGTTTTCAGGTTTCCCTTTAATTGAAATAATCGCGAAGAGTGTACAAATAAATTAAACAAAACTCAAATTAATAAGAGCAAAACATCATAAAAACCTAATATTTGAATAGGGAATATTTAGTTTGTTATAAAAAAATAATGCATGGCACTGGGAAAGAACAATAAAAAAGAAATTCTGAGTATTTTAACCAGAATTTAAAACAGTAGAAACTGGAAGTGAAATTTTGAGAAATTCAAAGATAATTTTCATAAATATTAATTTTCTGAAACAAAGATAACTGAAGCATTGATATATAATTAGAATCAATTTTTTTAAAAAAAGTTTTTTTGTAATGTTTAATGTCTAAGATTAAACTCATTTTTGCTTAATCTACACTAGTCTAACTTTTTATGTCTCATAGACGAGTTTTTCCTCTACTTTACTGAAGGCTTTTTCTTACAGAACAAATGTAACACATATTTGTTTTCTCTTCTTGAGGCAATAACATGGCACCTCTGAACTATGGTTATTTGCAATTCAAGTGCCCCTCTTCTGTGTGCTTTTGGAATTTTAGATTCTTAGTTACATTTAGAAGACCAGAATTTATCAGAATCAAGTGAAGATTATACGAAAGGAACTTAATTGTTAATTTGATTTAATCTTGCAAGTTTGATTAAATTTGCTGTTTTTCAAATTGTTGCCACCGAATATTAAAGAAAGCAAATAATGAAGAATCTGCATAAATCTATGTATGTTTTTCGCATTGTGATGAACAATTGTACCTAGAGATATCTGATTTTGAATAACGCAGGTTTCCACCTGAATATGGGCATCTTGAAGCCCAAATCTGGAATTTGCTTTATTATCTGTTTATATTTTGTAAGCTTTTAACGAATTTTTGATTAAGAAACTCAACTATTTCAAAGCGAGCAATGGCAACACTTTACGGAAAAAAAAATTATCTCCAGCGAGCGAGAATGTCTATCGGAAATTCTAAAGAATATGCTCATTTTAAAATTATTTTTTAATATTGCTGTTGAACTGAATTTTATAGTTCAAATGAGAAGAACATGATATTTAATAAATAAATGTAACGCACAAAAAGTTAAAAAAAACCCTCCTTTTGACGTTATTTCAAATCTGAAAGCTTTCAGATTACATTTTTTTAAAATTACAGTTGTTATTTTATTTCAAAATTCTACACAATCCGCGATACAGCATAATGCTTCTTCAGAGTTATCCTTTTGCTTAGTTCTGGTTCTTGTACGTTTCTGCTTGTCTTCCGGTTAAAAACTAGATGGAAGCTAGAAATGTGTTCAAAACATGAAAGACAAATATTTATTCTTGCGTTTTCATTTCATCATTCTTAGCTTAGCAAGCAACTAAAAATTTTTCTTTTATTGGAATTCGATCTCTTACGTTCCTTTTAGAAACGGAAACAGACAATAACAGAACAGGCAACGGAAACAATAGCAACAAAGAACCTATGTTTACAAAAAAAAAAAAAAAAAATTCTCTTTGATGGTTCTTCTCATGTATCTTTTGTTCCGAACACTGCTAAGTGATACTATACAAATTCTTCACTTTTTACCACACCCCTCAAGCCTTCGATGACATTTTATACAACAATGAAAATCACGAAACCGCGTACGCAGCGAAAGAGAGACAAGCAGAGGGAAAACATCTCAACTCCGATACCGAAGATCGCATATATTGTTGCGGATTTTGAGGACTCTAGTACATACAGACGCTATCATGTAAATACTCGCGAGCAAAGATAGAGCTGTGGACGTCTTTTTGAAAACCTTTCGGGAGACGGGGTTTGAAGATCGGATTTTCCTATACCCTCGAGAAAGTGTTGCTTTACGGTTGTTATAAAAGATTTTTTTTTTACTTATGTCTCGCACACGGTGCATTTTTCTTCCTTTTTATTATGCCCCGTGTTTGCTCTGTTTGAAAACTACGCTCAAACGCAACGGTTCTCAGTTTTTATTTTATTTTGACATTTCATGTTTCTGTATTTGCTTACTTTTTGCCGAGGAAAGTGAAAAATGGGTAAATGAAGTAATATAAAATGAAACATGGAGAAGGAAAAACGGTAAAAAAATATGGGTGTGTTTATGGAATGCCATTTGTTTTTCATTTGGATGGAAAATAGTCTTTTTTAATACATTGAAGTTTTGAAATCTGGCTCATGAAACTTTGAATAATGCCACAATAAAGTAACTGGAATTAAACTGTCTGGATGAGTAAGATTCAGCTAATTAAATGAATTTTGACAAAGTTTAGAATTTCAGCTTTTTTTAGTATATTCAATTTAACTTTTGTTTTTTAAACGAAGCTTCAACTTTGATATTATCTTCAAAATTTTTTGTCTGACGGTAACTAGAGACTTCTAAAAAAGCTAAAATAAGTTTCTTGTTTCAATCTTTTAATTAATGAGTAGTAAACTACTAAAATTAATAATTTCTTTTAAATTTATGCTTTTTTTCTCAGCATATCTTGTTTCTGTTTCTTTTGAAAAAGAGAGTAAAGTTTGCTATTACTTTATTTTTAACAACAGACACTGAGCCTACAAATAATGCTGAAGGAAGAGTAAAATAATCATTTGTTATTTTAAAAGTATTTCAGAAATAATTATTTGCGTTGTTACGTTAAAATAAGCTTGATAGATACAAGATAGCAATTTATTTAATGGTTAGCCAAAAAAAAAATTTCATTGAAGAAATTTACAAAAATAAACATATTATGATAAAATTTAACTGCATTATTAAAATGTTCAGACATTTATTAGGACTCTAATAAACATATGAATCAGATAAAATATAATAATTATTACATAAGATTATACGTTTTTGAAATTTAATAAGCTGAAAATAAAACTTCACCTTACAATCTAGCAGCCCACAGAAGAGAAGTCCTTAAAATTAAAAAAGAAAATTAATAACTATATTAAAACATTCCAAAAATGTAAAATGTTGCAAAAATTAAAAGAAAAAAAATTCTGTGCCAGTTATGTGACATACCATGTTAGATATATCTCTCATTAATTGTTACACAATTACAACTACGCTTGAAAAAAATCAGTTGATATATTATAAATTCAATCTCATTTAATTTATGTAAATTAGATATATTGTTGAAAAGATAAAAATAAAGATTTAAATTACCAAGACTCACGATTATTGCTTGTAAATCGCTCAGTTTAGATAATCTGTTAAATTTGAAATATAAATGTAAGATGTCGTATTTTACAGAATGTGCATTCTGAAAATCCGTTATGCGTAAAGATACATGCAGGTTTTGAGGCATAATCGTTTCTGTGGAGTTTATTTTGTCTAGATGAGATTTTACATAATAACCAAAATACTATGCATCTTTTTCGCAGTGTAACAAGCGTATACATATTTTTCATTTCAGAAACACTTCAATTCTGGTTTCTTTATTATGCAAGATATTTCTTCAAACATGGGTATTTAAGGAGCTTTATTTATTTTATTAATATATGGCTCACAACAATGCTCTTCCCATACGTTTAGTCACTTAACAGTTTTTGTCCGAGCACAGTTCGAATCAGCACGAGTTTGAATCTTAGTGTAATTAATAGATTATTAATTAAGTGTTAATTCCAACTCCAATATAAGGAAACAAAACAAAGGTTATATGTATATTTAAAACACAAAACAGTCAGACATTTCGCTTCAGAGATGGAATACTTACAAATCAGAAAAGTTGGAATTAGCGTGTTTAGATCCATTTCCTGTGTAAAAGATTGAAGAAAAGGGTGTATAAACGTGAGTAAGTATTTATGGAGTAGAAATCAGTGTAGTTGATTGGGAAGAGAAAAGTTCCGTTTGCACTGAATGCCTTTCTAGAAACCACAACCACTTTGTCTGTCATAAAAAGAAAAGTATTATTAACTTTATGGATTGGATTCGATTATTTAATTATGGCAAAGCACACGAGGGCTATCTACCTAAAGGGAGGGATGCCTTCGTGGATGACTTTCTAAGGGAAACTGGCTCGTATACACGTTACACATGGGGAAAACCACGATACCGCCCATGTATCCGTTCGCGGGTTTCGAACCTCGGACCGAACTACCAGTGTTCAGCGTCTTTACCAATCGGCCGCTGGCGGGCTATTAATTTTATGCTGCCTGGTTAAGTAGGTAGATGTATCAACGGAAAAGACGTACTATAGTTTCTTGCTCAATATATTTTATGCAGCCAAATCTGTTTTTCGATAAATTTCTTTTCTTTTGGACCTCCAGTTTTAAGTAGAATGAACAAGGTGATTAATTAAAGGACGAATGCAACAATGCAAACGAATGTAACAATTCAATTTTATCACTAAATAAAATAATAGCAATAATAACTGAATTTCAAAGTTAGCTGTAAATATATCATACCACATAAGCACATGTTGTAATGTAACATCACCCAGGGTTTTCTTCAAGAGATGTTCACAATGGCCACATTTTTAAATGTCATACACGAATACTTAACACTATGAGAAAAGATAATCTCCAACTTAACTATGATCGACTTTACAATATTTTTAATTTTATGATGGTCTGAAAGCTGTGAACATAAAAATGTTTTATTTCGAATTTTAAACGTACCTCAAACTATATTTTATATCTTGAAGCAGCTTCTGATTTAAAGATACGTGTATGTTATCTGCACTGCATACAAGCAAAGATGCTGAAAAGTGCTTATATTTTCTAATGAAAAATATGTAACGAAACAGAAAAGAAACGGTACTGCATTGAAAATATAATACCTTCCTTGAAGAACATTATGCTTGCTGAAATGAAAGTATCTATGTCCTAAACGAATCTTGTTCTTTCGAATCCTCCTAATCTTAGCGTAGACGCCTATCAATTCAAGGAAATTATCGTAGTCAGGAGGAAAAGGACTGTGCTTTTTGCTCTCCAAGACCGTCAGAATTTTATGGTTGGCAGTCCAATTTTTGCCTAGCGCCGTTTAAGATTTCAAAGAATACATCCTAAAGGACGGAGTCAAGATTCTCCCATCTCTCTTTCCTTATCATCAAATTTACGAGACCTTTGGCTTCATAGTATTTTAAATGACCCCATGTCGCAAAGACATTTATAAACACGCTTTATCCGAAATTCGAATCTGGTCTCAAATGTATGGCAGTCGACAGCGTTAGTTAAAATACCGAACAGGGTGGTTATGATTTAGACCAGACTAGTCAATCACCGGTGTTGCGTCATTCTTTTGCAGCTGTCGGTCAACCGAGAGCTGCACGTATATAATTATAATATATTAATGAAATCTATAATTCTACCCTATAACAATGATGCCTATATATATATATAGATAGATAGATAGATATTATTATAAGTAAAGTTGTAAGAACAATACAAAAAGACCAATTTTGGTCAAAATGTTTTGCGCAATGGGCTACAAAATTAAGGAATGAGAAGATAAATTGTAGTACGCTCGCCAAAAAGATACCAAAAGCTATATTTTCGGAAATTTTAACACAGTAGTAAAAAACTAATCAAATTGAATGAGGTAATATATTAGGCTTTATGCGAAATAAAAAGTAAATTATAAAACACAGTAAAATACTAATCGATGGTACAAGTTAAAGGCAAAAAATAAAACACAGTAAAATACTAATCGACGGAACAAGTTAAAGGCAAAAAATGTATTAGAATTGAAAATTAAAAAGCTGAAAATGGTAAATTAGCCCAATTCGAGGTCCATTCTGGCTTTTCAATGGAAATTTCTGAATGAACATCGAACTACGCTAACTCCATTACGCTTTTCGCCGAAACAGACAATTGAAACTTTGCGTTACAAAATTTTTTTAATTAATTAAATAAACTGTCCCCAAATTTTTTTTTTTGCTCTCAATTCTCTGTTCCAATTTCCCGACGCTTCCGCATAAACTGACACATTAAGGTGTAAAAAATGTAAATGCAATTCTGATGTACAGCAATAATAAAAATAAAAATAAATAGCGGTATGCTATTAGTCAAAAAGATATATATATATATATAGATAGCTATAGATATATACGATCTCGAAAGCTAAAAGAACTCTTTTACGGATGTTATTAACTGAAATTCAGTGCAACTCAGCTGTAAAGCAAAAGTTCCGTGAAAGTGAGTATAACTGAATTTTACCAATACTTGCCTGCGTAGTTTCCAGAAAGCTGTAAATTTTGAACGTGATTCCCAAGTTCCGTAGTACGTACTCGTATTAATGAGAACAACCTGACACGGTTATGAAAGGAAACAAATTCTCAACGAAACCCAAGTTACCAGGCATTCATTTAAGCTCTGAAACTTTCTAGAATAAGCAGCATATCTCCAGACATCTGAAAGTTAGTTGCAGGAAGAAAAAAGCCGGCTGCCATGAAGGTCACAATAGGTATCCATCTAGTACTAGGATTTCCTCATTTTCGTTCTATTTTTTTAAAATAACTTTGTATTAGGTATCATGTTATGTATTCATACATTTTTCAAATGCATCAGCATGTAAGTAGGACAATTGATTTTTTCTTGCCGTCTGTACTTTTGCCAAATAATGACTATTGGGTCCACTTGAGATGATGTAGAAATGCATGATCTAGACATTTATCAACTGTCGCGAGTCTCCTAAGAAAACTGAGAAAATGATGATCACTTTTATGTTGTATTTACGCCAATCTTAATTCAGTAATAATCACATTGTTTTTACTTCTAGTTCAAACTAAAGCTATATGTATAAATTCTTCGAACTGGGAAAAAAGAATTTTTTTTTTCTTAGAAGACATATTAAGCATTTGAAAAAAGGAAGGAAACAAAGAAAGAAAAATCATTCGATTTGGAAGAATAAGAGTCAGAATTATTTCTTCTAATTAGCATAACAACGATATAAATGACGTCACGTCTTTTCCAATAGAAATCATGCGACCGGGAGCGCATCCATCCTACGAGTTTCATTACAACATTTAAAACTATAGCATGATACCTGAAAAGAATTCCAGAAAATTGCTTAAATCGCAAATTTTTCTCCTTCTTGACTTAGAGGAGAGAGGAAGGTTATATTTACAGTCTTTGGAAACTTCAGAAAAGTATGAGAACTAGATTTTCCGATGCCGCGATTAAAATTATTGAAGTTGCAGTAGTTGAAACCAAGAAGGAGTTTTGGAAAACAAACATCTCTGAAAGTGAAAAATTAAGTGTGTAGAAATTCAGAACATATTTCATTTCAAAGAATATTTTTCCACCTATCTGATGATATAAATGTAAAATTAATTCTGCAGTAATTAGTTTTAAAGTGGGCTATAAAAACTATTTTTTTTACACGTGGGTTATATTTTTTTTTCGTTGAAGCCATTTAGTCAACTATTAATGTCGATTTAATTTATAGATCTGCCATTTCCTGCTCCGCATTAAGTAGCAAATTTTAAACAAAATTTCTTTGAGTGTTATTTAAAATAGTGAACGCATAGGGCATATATGTCACAGTTCCCTGAAAAAGGTTTTAAGCAACGAAATAGGTGTCAAATACGTAAAACCCTGTATCTATATATAAAAGTACTGGAAACAAAAGTTGAAAATATTGCTTAGTAGTTTACTTGGAGTTCCCTCAAAAGGCTGTGCGCAGAATTTCGTAACTGTGGGCCATTTCGTTTGTGCGATATGCAATGCAAACTAACAAGCTCTTCTTTTAATTCTTACAGATTCTTTTTTTTATTATAGTAAAATTACAAAGTATTTTATGTTAATTAACACATTTTAGCTAGAATGGTGCTATTAGTCTCGAAGTGGGATTTTACTTGGTTATAACTCATTATAAACGTCTTATCACTTTACAAATTGTTGCCCAGTATTTTTTTTTAAGAAATGAATAATGATGAATCTGCATGTATGTCCGTATGCTCCTCGCTTTGTGAAAAAATGGCGGTAACTAGAGTCATCAAATTTTGAATAACGTATTCCTCCACCCGAACATCTGCACCTGAAAGCACGAATTTTGACTTTCGAATTTGTTTTATTATTTATTTCATATTTTGCAAAACTTTTATGAATTTTTGATTAACAAACTCAACAATTTAAAAGCGACCAGTGACAACATTGTTCGAAATAAAACATTTTATTTCCAGCGAGCGAGACTTTTGCCATTCGGAAAAATATAAGACATTTTTCCTTCAATTTTAATTTACAAATAGCAATGTGTTGCTATGGCCGGAAAAAAATCCTTTTATTCTTCACGCGTTTGTGTATTGCCATTCGGTAAAGCCGAATGTACTTTCAGATTTAATCTGGAAGGCTATTGAGCAATAAATAATCTAAGTGATTTAAAAGCAAGAGACACAGCTTTTAAGAATATGTTTTTAGCTTTTTAATGTGATTGATTTAAATAAACATATAATAAAATCATGAAATGTCTAATTAGAAATATTCAATTTTTTATGGGATTGCATTAGCTACACTCATTAAAACCATTATATACTTTTTCATTTTTATGATAAATATTTTAGGCGGCTAGTTTTTAATGAAATAAGTAAGGAATATAAAAATATATATCATTACCTTGCAGTTTTTACGGTTTTGTTGTTGAACTGAGTTTTATGTGGCTTAAGCGAGAAGAATGTGATATTTAATAAATAAAGTTAACACATAAAAAGTTAATAATAGACAAAAAAATTGTTAGCCATCTTACTAAGGAAACTGAATACTGGTATGATAAACTGAGAAATAACTGAAAAAAAAAAAAAAAAAAAAAAAAAAAAAAAAAAAAGAAAGAAAGAAAAATGTATGTCAACATTTAACATTCTTTCGGAAATTCTAACATATACTGCTGTGCAGCTTTAAAAATTTTGTAATTTGTATTTGAACTGTACGTGAGATTAAGTGCGAAGAAAATGACACTTAATAATAAAGACGAAAAAGGAGGGTTTAGTAGGAGTTGGTGTAAGAGGAGATTGATAGAACGGGGACATAGCGAGAGCATTTTTATGCTCCTTAAAAAACTCTTTTGGGTGACTATTAATATATGAAACTTTTCGGTTTTTTAAGCTTTCAAATTGTTTTTAAATATATTTTTTTATGATTTGAAGCTTTATTATAACTTTCTCTTTTCGTTATTCTTCTCCTGAATACAAATGACATTAAAGACTATTTAAAACGAGGGTTTTGAATGTTTTGAAGATACAGCTTTGCGAAAAGACTCTTTTAGCTTTGAATTCTGCCTGTGCCAATCAATTTCTCCACTAGCCATTTCCTAGTCCAAGTTAAACCGCCATTAAAGTTTGAGTTAGCACAAATTGTGTAGTCTTAGGCTACAAATTCATTTTAAATTTTGAAGTGCATTTTCTCATATTTTGTGTAGTCTGTGTTTTCTTTTTTTACGTTATAAGGTATTTCTTCTGCCTTCTTAGCATGCCTTCGTGGTGTAGTGGTCAGCACGCTCAGAGCATATTCGAGAGGTCCAAGGTTCAAGTCCCGGCGAAGGTATTACTCATTTTTCATCTCTGCTGCTTTCCAAAAACCTAATGTCTCTACAGCGTTTTATAAACTATTTTAACCTAACAAAATATGAATATCCATATAGCCCTTACCAAAGACATCCAGCAAAAAATACAAAAGTCTACTGTACAATCCAAGGCAATAAAGGTCAAACAATCACATACATATATTTATACAGATGCTCCAAGGTGGAAGAATGTGCAGGATGTGCTTGTGGTATTCTGAAAACTCTTTAAAGTCCTCAAAATGAAGTAATTCTAAATGGTTGCGTACAAAACGAAAATATAATATTTCAAGCTGAACTCTCTGTGATCAAAATGGCCCTTATGTAATGCACTGAAAATAATCTAAAAAATATTAAAATATACACCGACTGTCAATCTACAATACTAATATCGAAAAATATAAAACATAAATCAGTATTAAGACAATAAATTTTTGTTATTGCAGCATCTTACCGCTATATTTGCTCCAGAATGTCTTGCTATAAAATACATATAGGAATATCAGGAAATGAAGATGGGAATGAAGCAGCGAAATCGGCAACCAATAACTTGTGATGAAGCAAAAATTTTAGGCCTGCCCTGGCTGAAATCTCACCTCAATTTGAAACTTATATTATAAGGTATTTCTTCCACCTTCTTGGCATGCCTTCGTGGTATGGTGGTCTGCACGCCGGGCGCGTATTCCATATGTCCGCGGTTCGATTCCAGGCGAAGAGATTGCTAATTTTTCAATCTCTCTTGCTTCCAAAAAAATTCCTAATGTCTCTGCAATATATCTACAGAAACTACTATGGGAAGATGAATGGCAAAACAGAGAAACTGGAAGATGTCCTTTCTCCCCATCCTTAAGTTAATACTGAAAGAACTTATGTTAGCCGTCATATAAATAAACTGGCATCTAACAGGTCACAGCCTCTTCAAATACTTACACGAAAGCAATAATTTATTCTCATATATATGGGTATGTGGAGAAAGGAGTGATAAAAATCACTTCATCAATTTTTCACTAATAAGTAAATATCGTATATAATTCCTAGAAACAATTATCTATGACTATATTAACTATGCAGTAAAATTAAAACAATTAAGGAAATATAGAAGTGATTAATCGACTACCTCTCATGTAGTGGGAAGAAAATACGTGAATCAAATTTGTCTAGCAGCTATATCATATATTCGCAAGAAAAGTCAACAGACTAATAATTTTACACTTAAATAATGCATAATATAATAAGAAATTCGTGTCTTGCACAAAAGTAATTTCTGTAAGGAAATTTTGCATAAAGAAATGTTGTATAGAATAAATTTACATTCAATAAATGAAATTTCAACAAAAGAATTTGTACACAAATAAATTTTGGATAAAGGTACAACAACAATAAAAAAGAATCCGTACATAAACGAAGAACTTTGCATAACATAAAAGAAATTTACATCTAGAAATGTTAGATAATTTTTTTTCTTTGCACTGGAAATTCTTGCATAAACCAATTTTTAAATAATGGGTATTATATACAAATATTTCGAAACAAATACAAGTATTTTATTCCAATTACACATAAATTATTGGAGATTTGCAAACATACACCTTTACAAATGCAAAGGCACCAACTTTTCTAAATTACTGCAAATGCGAAAGGCACCACCTGTTGTAAATTTATGAAAATGCGAAAGGCAATCGTTATTCTAAATTGTTGCAAGTGCGAAAGACACCAACTGCAAAACATTTTTGAAGGTACTGGACTGGTCCTTGCAAGGTTTTGTGGTGTATTGTGGTCTAAATAGGCAATGCACATAGTTAAATGGGTGCCCAACGTACTTCAAACTGATCTGTTATTTTTATACCCATACGTGGCGGCGTTTTAAATGTTGAGCTTTTTGCACAAGTTGATCCTTTGTTAAATCCAAGTTTCAATAAAATGCTTTTAAAATCATCATTGGACTTCTTAGAATTTACACAGACGGAGCAGTCTTGGCAGATCTAATAGGGTAGGAAGGTCTTTTAAGTTAGAAACCTATGCAAAAATTCAATAAATTATTAGGTCACTATAATGTTAGATAAATTGTAGGAAATATTAATCTGTATTGCAAGGAAACATTTGGTCATTTTAGGCTATGATTGCTCTAGGCCTTCCGAAGACATTTAAGTACGAAAACAATTAGAAGTTTTTCGAATTAGGTGCATTGTATGAGTTTTCGACTTAGCATTTTTAATTTCAGACTGACATACCCCGGCGAAAGCTTAAGTCATGGAGTCGCAGAAGTCAACATAACCCTAGATTGAGCTAAGTAGGGAAGCGCATGTGTTTTGGTAAGAATAGTTTCTGTTAATCCTTTCCTATTTAGTAATGTCACATTATGAAGTTACTAAGTAGGAAAACTTATTTTTCAGTTTCCTACAACATGTTTTACGACATTCCTTAGGTATTGAATAATGTTTTGTGCGAACATTTTTATAAAGTAAAAAAATAATAAGCACATGAAATTTCACGTCAGTATATTAATTACAGATGTTCAAATAACATTCATTCCTCTAGGGACGAATGCACTTTTCATATAATGCATTAGGGAAACATTTTAACATGATAAAAGATAATGTCTACAAATTTAACACATATATCATGCTTGACATCAGTTTAGCCCAATATGAAAGTATAGCTTAACAACTACTAGGTACAAAGTATTAAAACAAAGACGGCCTCAATGACTCGAGCTCCAAACACTCCGCAAGCAGGCTTGAAAGATGAATGATTCATCGATCTGTTTCTCATATAACACATTCAAAAGTCAAAAACAGAACTGCTATTCAGCCATTAGTACAATGATTAGTGTCTCTAGAGAACTCGCCTTCACAGATTTATTAGTATATTCATTCAGGCAAACGTCAAATCTTCGGACAGCAACGCTTCGAGATACGAGGGTTTGTTATACTTCCATTAGAGTGATGTCCAATTATCTTTGAAAAATAAATGTACTCCTCATCGAAACCTTTAACTAATATTCTTTCAGGTTAAGAGGTGTGTTTTTATATCGTTTCTATGTCGTTTTTACAAGTTAGTAAAGAAAAGGCATGCTCAGATAATAAATGATCGCAAAATGCTCGTAATAATTGCCAACGCTAAACTGGGTTTAAGGTTTCAAATTCCATAATCTAATGGATAACCTTTTTGATTTTTAATAAAAATAGCGAAACTAATAGAAGAAATATATAGCAATCAAAATACGTAAATAAAAAATCAAAACTGATGTTTTCCAGTAACAATTTCATTTTATATTTCTCAGTAATCATAATTTTATGTTCATCAGTTAACATAAAAGTTAATCATAATTTTATGTTTATCAGTTAACATAAAAGTTAATCATAATTTTATGCTAAGATTCATAATTTTATGCAGTAGTTTAAAACTTAATAACGAACTAATTACGCAACGGATTCCAAATTTTATTATATTGAAATGTAAATAAACTCAGCAAGTTTTGTTGCATGTATTTCAAAAATGCTTACTTTGTAAACATTTTCTGATATTGAGGATAATTTTGCGATCAACAGTTCCCTGCCATTGCAAGATAAGTAACCAACCAATATTTTAGGCTCTTCCCAACACTGACATACCTTACAGTACTACAAGCAAAGGAGAAGTGGCTTCCGAGTAAACTAGAAGTCAGCGACTTTACACAAGAGCAAACTATGAAGTATAGTTAGTAAACCTTTATATCACATCTATACTAATAAATCACGATCAATCATAGCAACAGCATCAGAGATGCGGTTGAGAAGTTCCTACGGATAACCGAGAAGTGGAGACAGTAATCCTGGATAAATTCCTACAACAAAAAGTCGCAGTAAATTAAATCTTCAAACTAGCACAGCACATTAACGTGTCATCTTTTACTTCTGGAGATCTTATGTTACTTCGTGATAAAGTTTTATTGAAATAGGCGCTCTCAAAAGGTCCGTGTGTTTGAGGCAAATTTCGATTGAGATATTTTCGCAAATGATCTTAGTAGTACTTCCTGTGGGGGTGAATGGTTATTTTTTATCAGGCAATAATCATTGTTTTTATTTCGTTATTGCATCAATCAGTTTTCTAAGTAAATTCCAAGAGTGGCGTATGCGCCTTTAAAGATAGACATATCGAGTGCTCGTAAAATGAGCTTACTTCTATTTCATTGGGAAAAACATGTCTTAAATTATGGTTGTATAGTTTATTTGTTACGGATTCTTTTAATGTTTCACTGATTCTAAGTAAAGATCATATTTGGAAAACAGGAAATTGCTTTTAAAAAAGGAAAAATCTGAAAAGTTTCCGATTTTAGGCGTCAAAAGGGTTTGCTAAGGTTTTTTGCGCTCTTGCTCAGGTTGAAGTCTAGCATTCTGCTGCTACACTTACTCTACTAATCCATCTACTAGAAATATTTTTACAAATCTACAAATCTTTTTAGCTTTATTATTAAGCATAATTTTCTCCGAACTTACGTCGTATCATATCAATATTCACTTTTCTTATTAAGATGGCTTTACGAAACTTTTTTGTCCTTTTATTACTAACGTTGTGTGCGTTTACTTTATTTATTAAATACCACGCCCTTGGCATTTACGCCATATAAAATTCGATTCAGCAACCAAATCCCAAGATATTTAAAAACAGCACATGTTTAGAATTTCTCACAGACAATCTTGCGCGCTGGAGATGGATTTTTTTTTTCCCCCTGTACTGTGTTATCACTATTTGCTTTGAAATCGTTGAGTTTGTTAATCCAAAAATTGTTAAAGTTTTACAAAATGTAAAACAGATAATAAAACAAATTCAAAATTCGGATTTCCAGCTGCCTATGTTCGGATGGAGGACTACGCTATTCAAAATTCGATGGCTCTAGGTATTGTTGTTTTTCAATACCTAGAGCCATCAACTTAGAGTTTTTCAATACCATAACCACGCAGAATATGCAAGCATTCATGCAGATTCTTCATTATTAATTTCTTTAAATATGATACAGGGCGATAATATTTGGTGCCAACAATTTGAAAAGTAATACTCCGTTTATATTGATTCAATGTAAAATGCCGTTTCGAGCCCAAATATCCCATTCGGGATATTCTAATGAGTTTGTTACCTTTTATTCACGAAATCAAGAATTTTAACAGAATTGTGTATTCTGAAAGGAAACTTTTCTTATTAAAATGCCTTAGAAAAAATCATTTTCCCTGCTCAAAGCAGTCAAGTACTGAAAGTTGTTTTTCAAATTTTCTTTTGCATTTAATTTATAGCTCTGAAGCACCCTCTACGAATAGTCGTTTCCAGTAAGTGATTTATTTGTACTAGGTTGGAATCATCATTTAGGGAGAAATCGTATCACTTAGGAAGTTTTTTTAAAGTGATAAAAGTGAGAAAAAGCAAAAGCAAAGAGAAAAAAGTTGTTAGCTGATCCCAGCAAACTGAGAAAGACGTTTACTGAGGTTTTGCAGCTTCGGTATCAATGAAGATTTATGTTGTCCTCTATGGCAGACCCATTAGGAGGTCAACGTCATGAAAATGATCAGGAGCCAGACTTGCACCTCAAACTGTCGTAAAGATGAACAGAGGTGAAATTGATGATCATGTTTTCAGAAATGGAAAGCACTCAGATGAATATTCCCTTTCAACTTTTCCGTGTGAAAAATTGCCTACTTTTGCTTGTGAGAAAACATCAGCATTTTCTATCTTTATAGGAAAATACATTGTTTTTAACATAAAATATTTTATTTAATGGGACCATTCAATTCTTTTTCCAAAAGTTTACAAAAAATGTAGCCGGATGCATAATGTTTAGTTTACTTTATTTGAATTAAAGTAAAGTAAACAAAAGTGCTACCATAGATTGAAAAATATCTTCGTAAATTATTTTAAGGGGATGTAGAGACATTAGGGTATTTTTGGAAGCAGGCAAGAGGAAAAATGACCAGCAAAGCCTTCGCCGGGAATCTAACCGCAGACCTCTGGAATACGCGCCCAGCGTGCAGACCACTACACCGCGAAGGCGGGAGAAATACCTTATATACTCCCCCTTTTAAAGGGCGACTGGGGATTTTTAGGGGAACCATTCGCCAAATCCTGGGTAAGGAGAATTATCATCCACCATTCTTTTTACTTCCTTCTACGAAGTAAAAAGGAAGTATTGTAATCGCGAAAAGTTTTAGGCAGCATATTTCAACGAAAATATCCATTTTGACCGCTATCGAATGCAATTTAACGATGTTTTCGCGTGATATCTGTACGTAAGGACAGAATAAAATACTCTTTTCCTTCACAAAAATTATAAAACTTCTTTAAAATTAATTCTGAAGAGAATTTTTCGTGGCGTCTGTACGAACGTATGTACGTACGTATCTCGCATAACTCAAAAACGAGTAGCCTCAGAACGTTGAAACTTTGTATATAGGACTGCTATAACATGTAGATGTGCACCTCGTATTTTGGTTACAATCGGCCGCACCAAACGTATATAAATATATTTATATATATATCCACTCTGTTACCCGGCTCAGTGATCTCAGTTTCTTTACTCTTATATGTTTGTAAATTGTACATTTTTTGCTTTAAAAATGATTGAATTATGTTGTTCTTATCTTCCGGCTAAGGGTGTTATGTCTTTAGTAAATATGTATGCAATTTTTGGAATTATCAACAATTTTAAATTTGTTTAAGTGCCGCTAAGCCTAATAATATTTTTTATGGCGGCCATTGCTCTTGTTTACATTTGAAACAGCAGGATAGCGGATTTGTTGCCAATCTAGAGAAATTACGCAACAACAATAACGACTTTATTTATTATTTAAATCATGCTTAATCCTTTCTGAAATTTTTTCGAGGAAATAAGCGTTTGAGATTTACTTCGTAATTTTTAATACAGATATTTTGAGTTTTTATGTATTTTTGCCTTGTCGCGAAGTGAGAACTGAATTAATTGAATGAGAAATACTCAATCGTCTGTGAAAAACTGTTTCTTTTTTGTTTTGTTTGCTTAATTTCTTTTATACATCCGTCTAGCTTTATTATAGTATTTGAATAGAACACGTGGCAACGATTAGATAATTCTGTTCTTTAAATGATATAAATTTTGTGCATTATGAGTTATAATATGAACGAAATATATAAGTTAACTGTTATATCATTATTGGATTATATAACAGTTAACTCAGTTTCCGTTATATAATTATTATATAAGTTAACTGTTATATAATTATTAATACTGTTAAGTGAATCTAGCCTGTTAAGTGAGTGTCGCTATGGTAAACAAATACTAGACTGAATTTTAAAGAATGCATTTATTCTATTGTGGTTTATGTGTTGTCGGCGAAGTAGATTTAATTCAATTCAATAAGTTTAAATGAAATGCAAGAAAAAATGCGTATAATTTAATATTCCAATACAAGGAAGTCATGTGGTGTACACATCAGATGTTTTAGTTCGGGCGACACTGTAGAAACATTAGGTATTTTTGGAAGCAGAGAAGAGAAAAAATGAGCAACGCCTTCGCCGGGAATCGAACCGCAGACCTCTGGCATACGTAATCAATGTGCACCACGAAGACCCTACACCACGAAGGCACGCTAAGAAGGCGGGAGAAATACCTTATAGGGTCTGCCTTATTTATTGTGCTTATTCACGAAAGTCATACAATTTTCACACAGTCAACAGTCTGTGTTCGGTTTACAAGAGATATTTAAGGATTTTCGATGATTATAATAATCAAGTACTGCAAAATATAAGTCAGTGATATGACGTATCTATTAAATGCTCGTATTAATTTACTCTATGACTTATTAAACATCAACGCTTCGGTGGTTGCAAGATTAAGCAATTATTTCAAGTAAGCGTAGTATGTGTCAGTCGTAAATTTTTCGTTCGTTTGAGTCGTTTGAGTTCAGTGCGGGGCGTAACTGGAATGTGAGGTGAGCTCGTTGATGATCATCAAAAGATTTGAATAAGATGGAAATATAATTAATGAATATGTAAGAATCATTGAATATTCTTCTACTGTTAACTCAAGTTAATAGGTAATTTTAATTACTTAAATTGTAGAGATCATTAAGTTTTATTCAAAAAGAAAACATGAAATTGCAGCTCTTGCCCGGAATCGAATAACGAATTTCCCACGGACTCTCCGAATATAACACTTGTTGCAAACAGTCGGTTTGTACACTGCGAAAAAAAAAAAAAAAAAAAAAAAAAGGACATTATTATATCTTCCGTTCTACTGTGACAATTGACTAAATTCAAAATTTCATGCTTCGAAAGCGTGACTTAGGATATACATTAGATTTATATACAGCCTCATTTAAACATAGGTATTTTGACACAAAATCGGACTTTTCTGAAATGACATGCCAATTTCTTTTTCGTATTTCGATTGTATGACTCAAATTGTGCCTAAATATTAAATTTTCTAAAATTTGGTGCGAAATTTGCGGAGAAATTCAAAAATTTATTTTAGCGTATTTTTTTCAGTTTTCGCCAAGAACAATTTACTTCGAATTTTTAATATATAGCAGCCCGTTTTCCTTTTCTTTCTTTCATTGTAAACGAGCGGAAAAAAAGTCATCCTTCATACTTTCAAATAATTTTAACAAAGTGCGTATTATCGTTTGGCGTTATTATCTCTAAAAAAAAAAAAAAAGGCAAATTTGAAAACGCTCCAATATGTAAATTCATGTATATATTAGAAAATTTTGAATAAAAAACTGTCAATTTTTGCAGGTGTGCCTAGAAATACATCTACTTTAAGATGATGTTAAAAATTTTGTAGGTTATATAAAATTGTTTACGAAAATTTATAAAAAATATTTTAAAATACAAATTTTAATAATAAATAATTAAAAATGGGCGAATTAAATTTGGACTAAGCGTAAATTCCATGTGTAATCAAGGAAATTTAATAAAAAGAGATATAAATAAATATATACCAAATTCAATTAACATGGAGGAGCTAAAATTTTGAGAGCTAATTTTTTAAAAACTACTTGAGCGATTTTTACAAAACTTGGCAATTTACTATAATTTGAATTGTAGAATCGCAATATGGAAAAAACTGGCATGTCACTTCCGAAAACTTCCGATGTGTCAAAATACCTGTATTAGAACAACGCTAAAATCCATTTCGTTACTGAATGTGCTTTTTAATGTTAACATTCCTCTTTTGCTAGAAAACATCTTGCGTTCGAGAATACACCTCCATACCGCTTGCTACGTTTTTCAGTATTAGATTATTATTTCAGTATTAAAGAAACTATTATTACTAATAAAATGCGTCTTGTGTATTACCGTAAAATTGCAGTTTTACTGCACTAATATGTGGTGACTTTAATACAAAAAGATGCATTTTTGAACAGAATGATTAAAAACGTTGTGAGCATCCTAATTTCATACATATATATTAATGATGAATTCAATCAAAGATTGTAGCAACAAAAGGCTTCCAATAGATAAAATCTTGAAAGAAGTGCGGTCATTACAATTTTACGAGAGTTATGTCTATACTATGCAAATGCAATTCTGAAAGCATGAAATAAAATCAATTTTCTCAAATCGTAAATTGTTGTTAAGTCTGAAGAAAAACAATATCTGATTTTAAAATTAAATTGCTGAAACTATAGAACTGAGCAGTAAAGATATATATGAATAATATTACTTTTTTAATATACCATAATATAAATAACTTTTGTATAAAAATACTCAATTTTTACGAAAGATAAAACTAATTTTTTTATACATGTATATTGAATTCAACAAATGATATTACTATAATGAAAAAATTGCTCACTTTTTACTTCCTTGTAAGAAGTAAAGGGAGTATTGCAATCGCGAAAAATTTCGGGTATCGCATTTCAACGAATTTCATTTTAACCGCTCTCGAATCCATTTGAAAGGTGTTTTTTTCGTGATATCTGTATTTACGAACAGAAGAAAGAAGAAATTTTTCAGAAGAAATTTTTTTGTGAGATCTGTACGTACGTAAGTAGATATTTATATATCTCATATAACTCAAACACAAGTAACACCAGAACGTTGAAATTTTGTATATTTTTTCTTCTATCGTCCCTTTTGTTGTGAACGTCCTAGTTGTGAACGTCCCTTTTTGGTTACAATCTGCAGGACCAAAAATTTTAATCACTCTGTTACTCGGCTGGGTGAGCTTAGTATTTTTTATTATTATATGTTGGTAAATTGTGCATTTTTTGCTTTAAAAATGATTGAATTATGTTGTTCTTGTTCCGGTTGCAGTTTTTATGCCTTTAGTTAATTTGCATGCAATAGTTGTAGAATAATCAACAATTTAAAAGTTGTTTAAGTGTGTCTAAGCCTAACGGAGTAGCCATTTGTTTACATTTGAAACGTAGCAGAACAGTGAATTAAGTCAGATTCTGCACCTTCAGTGCCTTTTAGCCGAGTGGAGCCCAAAGCAAGCTTTCAGTTTATGTTCCGAAAAATCTGCCTCTTTTGCCCGCTGGACGAATTCATTGTTTTTCCGTGGAAATTATAAATTCTAAAAACGTTGTTTAACTGTTTTAACTGTATTTGTTGTTTTTCATTTTTCTAGTTTTCAATTTTTAATAAAGATGTTTTGAATTTTCATGTATCTTTGCCTTGCCGCGGAGTGAGAACTGAGTTAATTGAATAAGAAATACGTCTTTAATGAAATTCCGGGAAATAAGTGTAACTGAAATGCAGCAAAAAATGCGCGTAACTTAACAGGCCGTAAGGGAAATCATGTGGTGTCCATATCGGACTTTTTTTTGACTTAACATAACAGGGTATTAAGAGAACAGCCAAAATCAAACCAAGGAATTTTGTTTTTAAATATTTTAACATTTGTTAACTAGTTTTAAGAATCTACATTTATGAGTTTTTAATTAAACTTTTAATATATGAAAAGGAACGAAAAATTTTATATAGTACGAAGCAACTTTTGAAAAATTAAAGGATGTCATTAAAACTAAAAAAATAAAATCTCATTAGCAGAGGTCCAGCAGTCGCCGAATGGATAATTAAAACTGACAGTTTATGGAGCGTTTGATGCCTTGCAGATTGTTGGCTTTTTCCCATGTGTTAAACCGAATATATGTTACTTTTCGGTAAAACGTTCACGAAAACAATTCTCCCATGACAGACGTAAGTCATATGCTTTCTTATAATCAATTAATTAATCAATTTATTTTCGGGTCATTGTGTGCTAAATTTTAATTTATTTCAGTTACTTTCTCTACAAAATGTTAACAATAAAAAATTCAATAATATCTTTTTTTTTTTGGATAATTGGTAATGACTGAATACATATTATAAGCCATCTTTAAGAGAAATATGCTTTTAAATATTATTTATTCTATCAGTTTATTTTATTGTTCTGTTTATGATATTTTGTTGTGTCGAAGAACAGTAAACGTTTTCTCACCTTCTGAGCTTTAGGAACCAAAGTTATATGTTTCTTATCAGATGTGCAAGTAGGAAAACTATTTCAATCCATCAGTGCTATTTAATCTTCATGTAGCAGTTTTCAGAGGATACTGTCTGCGTCTTCGTTACATTTCCGTTGCACGTCATTCTTTTGAATATCTGAAAATTAAACATGAAATGAACTAATTTTTAGTGGGCTTAAGTACTCGGTCATTTGCGGATTCAGTGTGCTACAGATTCAAGCTCTTCAATAAGTGTTTATAGTAGTAAATACTTAATCTTAATTAACCACTTATTATGATTTAAATCTTTCCTATAACATCTTTTTTCTGCAGTCCTGACCAGAATGCAAATTAGTTGGTTGAGTATTTAAGCCGATTTATATTTTAATATTCAATGTTACAACGATAGAACTTTCGGCAGCATCACTTGCAATTTAAGTCCCATGGTCACTTCAGCCAAAGTTTATTCCGAGTTTACCCATTTCGCTAGCCGACGTTAAAAGCACGCAGTTGAATATTTGAGCCAGCTTAAGCAGACTATTTTGCATAGTATCTATTGCAATGTTACGATATTTGGATTTAAACTTATATTATTTTAATTACCCTCAAGTAGTGGAGGTTAGATTTTTAAGCACAAGTGCTGCCGTCTGTTAAAGAGTTAATAAAAAGATTATTTTAGCCTTCGTAAAACTTAATCATCTTAATTCAGTATAGAGAGCGATAATTCAGTAGTCAGTTTAGTAGGGTCTGAAGGATATTGATTTAAATTTCTACACGAGCAAACTTTACATTTGTGACCCGATTCTCTCACGAACCATGCCTGGTGACGGTACAAATTTTAGCCTGCCATCACCAACATTCCAAGTTTCTACAGCATCAACAAGCCCAATGAAAGTATTTAGATGTACTTTAGATACAATACGAACATCAATGAAACCATCCAGTAGATCTGATGGCAGAAGCTCGATTTTGACTTTAATCGAAAGCTTAGCAATTCATTTTTATTATACCCTGTCGAAGAAGTACAAAGCGTGCTACATCAACCGCTGCGCTGCGAGGTCAAATACTGAACTGGTACAAAAGCATGGGTAGATATCTGCTATGTGAACTGAGTAGTCACCATTAATAATTTGATGCACTTAAGCTCCATTTCTTAGAGCATTCCCCGTGTCCCCGTAGTTAAAGACAGCATCAAATTAGAAGCAGAGTTGCATGGTAAATACCAGATGAATATCGATGAGTAATTGATTTTATTTTAAGAAGCATCCAGAAGGTGAAATTGTTGTATGGGAAGATATTCGATGCAGAAGTTATTAAAATTATATTACCCAGGTTGTTACCGCATCACCAAGATTTTATACAACTAAGAAACCCTAGTACGTTAGAACAATATTTTGAATTAATTGTAAAATTTAAAGTCGGGAGTGCGTCAGTAAATATGAGCAAACGAAAATTTGATGAAATAGTTAGCAAAAGTTTTAAACAGCCTGTAACAGAAACATGTGGCAAATTTTACTGTAGAACAATTTAGTGACCGGCAGAATTTTTCGTTCCAGTAATGGTGATCGCCGAAATACATCTGAAAAGGTTTCGATAAAAGGAAAGCGGGTGTTGACGAGCAGAAACCTTTAAACTAGGTAAGGGTGTCGTAGGTCAGAGACGTCAGCCACTTCAGATGAAATAAAATTTCTCTCAGATTCATATACAGTACAGTATTAAAAAAGTTGCCTTTCCGAACATCCAGATAGTCTTGAATATATTCCTGTAATACGCCTTACAAGGTACAGGGGCGTCTAAAGGAAATTTTTTTTAATATTTTAGGAAATACAGGTTATTTGATATTGCAAGAAAAAGATTATAACAGTGCAAGAAGACACTGTGAATGTTTAGGGCGTGTAACGGTGAACATGCAAGTTAAACATGAGCATCACAAAGTTGATTTTTTTAGCATTCTTAGAAATTTGCAAGCATGCTTGATTTTGCGACTGGAATTTCTCAAATCAGCTGGCGGGCGAACTTATTTTCCCGAAAAATCTGTACAGTTGGGCATGAATACATTGAAGGAAAGAGATGTCGATCCGCCAGCATTGGACTTGAAAGATTTGCCTCCAGAATAAAAATAAAGTTAAAGCAGTCGGTAAGAAAGTCTTCGGATATCTGTTAAGACACTTCTGAGTTAACACAAGTCATTTGATCGAAGCATAAAACAACCCACCATGTGGAGCAAACCCCTATCATTACGATTCAGTTAAAGAACAGATCATAGAAAGGTATACTATGGGAAATGTTCAGAAGCAAAATAATAATCTTTACAAACAGTCCCTACTTTGGCTAGGTAAGAATCGGTCTGATAGTACTATATATAGATATATTTGGTGCTGTTGACTGCAATGAAAAAGTAAAGGGCACAGCTAGATGTTCTAGCAGTCGCATATACAAAATTTTCAACTTTCTACAAGTAAGCGTTTTTTGAATTCTCATATAATTCAAAATATATAAGCACTATACCATACGTACGTACGTACATGAAAAAGTCACGGAAAAAGCCCTTTTGAATCTATTTTAAATCCATTTTACAATCCGTTTTGGAAAAAGAGTCCTTTATTATGCCCGTACGTACAGTTATCCCACAAAGCAATCGTCCAAATGGATTCGGGATGGTCAAAAGAGATATTTCAATTGAAATATGATAGCCGAAAATTTTCGCTATTACAGTACTTCCTTTACTTTGTATAAGGAAGTAAAAAGGAAAGAGACTAAATTGAACTGGCCAGCTGAAGCGAACACAGCTTTTGGAAAACTTAAATTAATATTATTTAAAGTCCTCGTCTTGAAATTTCCTGAAGCTGGCTTCAAATAAGAAAATGCCTTAGAGATGCGTCTTATTTCGCGGCAGAATCCATGTTTATATTAGGCGAACGATAGCTTTGTTATTTTAACGAAACTCTGAATCCAGCTTATACTGAAATTACACTAACAAACACTGAAGTTTAACTCCTTACAAAGCTGAAATTATACCACTAGCGAGAGGTAAACACTAGCTTTCCTGTTAGCTGTTTAGAAATTTAGATTTTTTATGCAAGGAACCTACGCCGGATTAAGAGTACACTCGAACCGGCACTTTTGGCATTCAAGGAAAAATATCTAGCCTAGACTAATATAAGATCTTAAATTAGAAAGAGATAATTTAAAAATTAAATACATCCCAGGAAACCAAAATGTGACGGTTGCCGTATTAAGATCTAAATGGCGAAATGAAAGGATTAAAAACTTCTATGTTGACTTTTTTATGTTGTTTTCTATGTTCACTACAAATTTTCTATTTACCAGAAACAGTTATTTCATAACTGCAGGTAGACCATAACTTAAAACTATGTATGCGTACTTGAAGAAACCCAGTCACTCTGAACATCATAACATAACGGGAATTAGGAACAGCAACTCCACCTATGATATCATTGCTAATCTCATGTTATATTACAACAGAACAAATGAGAGCAATGAATCACGACCAGTAAGTAAAGCTAATTATTTGCCACAGCTAGAAAGATTTGTAACTGAGTATGTCAAGTTCTGTGGCGCTTGCCACTTAATTAACGATATTAATTTATTCCAGCTGGTATCTAGATAGTACACTTATGAACACATTGAAAAAATAAAAAAAGACATTTGCTCATGATTGTAGAACATTTTTTGAAGTCGGTTGAAATAATTACTCGCAGAAAGGTATCTTCAAAATGTTATATAATAGTTTCTAAATAAACTTTTATATTATACTATTATATAATATTTTATATTTACTTTTATATAATACTATTATATAATATTTTATATTTACTTTTATATAATACTATTATATAATATTTTATATTTAATTTTATATAATACTAAGCTGCAATAATAGCAAGTAATCTTAGACAATGATCTTCAATTCATAAGTCATATGCTTCAGAAAATGTGTACGAGTCTTGATATAAAACATTTTAAAATGATAACTTATCGACCAGATATGTCAGATAGTCATTTACCGAGAAACTACGCTACATAAGGCTGCTGGACGAGGAACCATTATGAAGGAAATTTAAAACAAACAGCGATCAGAAAACACAGATGGGTGGCTGATGAGGTGGTAGAGACCAGGAACTTCAGAAGAACTTTCAAGGAGCATCACCAAAATGCACCAAGATAAAAAAAAAAATCAACAAGAATCAAGGACTAAATCCAGAAATGAACAAGGCGAAGAGATGACAAGGATAACTTCGTACCCCGTACACGAATTCGAGTGAAAAGCACCATGACTTATCCCACACGGAACAAATCTGTAGAAATCTGAATGAGGGACTTCCAAAATAACAAAAGAGAAATGAAGTTGAACTTTGATTCTTCAAGTATATGTTTATTTTATGTATATTAAAATATTGTGCAAAGTTTCTAATATGCATTTGTTCTACTTCAAGGCTATCTAAGTACAGCTACGGAGCTTTTTTTTCCTACTTATGTACTGTATTGTATAATAATTAAACATTTATTGTGATTTAAGCCTTTACTATAGCTTCCCCTTTCCGTAGTCCTCACCAGAAGATAGATTAGTAGTTCGTGTATTTAAGCTCAGGGTTGGAATGTTTAGATTAGAGCTTTTGGCAGCCGTGTCTTGCTATTAATTACCAACTTTACTGTTACAACCAGCTGTGCTTTAGCACCTTCCCAGCCGATGTTTTAAAATACGCGCCGTCAAATATCAGAGAGAGCTTAAGTAGACTATTTTATGCGAAGTCTTCGACTGCGTTATCTACATTTAAAATTTAACTTTCTGCTACTTTAATTTGAATACCCGTAAGATAACGGTTCGTTGTAGCACAAGCTCTGTCTTTCTGTTCAGTTTAAAATTAAATAAAAAGATCATCTTAACCTTCTTCAGACTTTGTGATTGCTACAGACTCAGGGCTAATTCTGTGTCAGTTCAGAAGGGCCTACAGGAGTGCTACACTACCCCTTAGAAACTCCTACATTTGGTGTTCAACATTTTCACGAACGAAGTCACATTACAACGTTACTATTAGCCTGCTTCAACTCCCCAAGACTCTAAATTCCTAGGGCACCAGTATGTCCGATGAAAGTCTTCGGCTTTATTGCAGACGCTATGCGGGTATTCGTGAAACCATTGAGCAGTTTCTACGGTAGAAGTTCGGTCTTAACCTCTTTTAGAAAGTTTAGGAAACCATTTTTGCTATATTCTGTGACGTAGCAACCGCTGCGCTGCGAGACCAATCCCTGAGATAATGCACAGATATCCGGAAGAATTTACTAGGAATTAATCGGAAAGAATTTCCAAGAAGTAAGAGCTGTAAGTTTGAAATATTTAAATCTGCACTTTTGAAACCTTTATCCGTGGTGAAAGATAGGGCAAAGTTGGAATCTGAGCTTTATGGTAAATACGAGACTAAGGCAGATGAATTGACTGATTTTACTTTAGGAAAAGTACAGGTGGTGATTTCGTTATATTGAAAAAAAAATCGATGCAGAAGTTATTCATTTATTATTACCCAGGTTGTTGCCGCATATTCAAGAAATTCTGGAACCAAAAGACTCTGGTACGCTAGAGCAGCTAACTAGCGGTAAAATTTGAAAGTCCGCGTACGTAGGTGGGACTAACAAAGAGATAGCGAAAAGTTTCGGAAGTACTGTAGCCGAAAGAGGTTCTAAATTTGATGAAAGGTGGCGGTTTTGTGTTCCTGTATTAAACATGATTATGTTACGTTTGACGAAAAATACTAAGAATAGTAGGAAATTTTGGCACGAATTCCTGTCAAATAACAGCAACTCTTGCATATGTTTATGTATTTTCTATGTAAAGTTAAATCTAAGTAAATCCTTTAAATATTTATTCAATAAAGTTCAATATCTTAATTGTATGAAAAATATATTCTAAGAACTAATGTATTTTAAAAGCAAAATATGTTGTTCAGAGTGCGTATTGTAAATAAAAATTAAAAGCTAACATATACTGTAAACGAGTCTAGTTCAACGTTAGGCGTTTCAGTCAACACTTTAAAGTTATATGAAATTTAAATCTAGAACATTAGATATCAAATTTAAAATAGGATGTTGATTAGGTCTGGTGTATCTAATGCTTTTAGCTACTTAGGAATACTTCAATTTGCACACACTTTTTCACCCAACGAAAACTTAGAAAGCATGTTAAAAAGTTTGAAGTTTTAGAGGGAAAAGAATGAATTATGAAGGGTGTTTTATTTTTTTGTTTTGTTTTGTTTTGGTACATGCATACTGTGCATATTTGGTATTTATCTGCTGAACTATTTTTTTCTTCCATATTCCCGGATGAAAATGTGAGACAAAACTGATTTGGATCTGAAAATTTAAATTTAAAATTGTTTGTAAAATTTAAATTTAAACCGAAGAATTAATTTTAACTTGAAAGATATTTTGTAAATGCAGGCGCGCTTTCAGATTTCAGAAATTAAAAACTTTTTCAAGGTTATTAAGCTCTTCGTTTTGTATTAGGTTACGTTTTTGTAAGTGAAAATGCAAATATTTTATGCTTAACTAACTAATTATTATGATTTGAACCTTTACTACGTCTTCTTCCTTTCGTAGTGTTTACACTCACCAGCAGCCGAGCGGTAAAGTCGTTGAAGACTGGTCATTTGACTGGGGTTTGAATCCCGGCGAACGGAATGGCTGCATGGGCGTTTTCGTGGTTTTCTCCGTATGTAACGTGTATACTAGCCAGTTTTTCTTGAAATGTCTTCCACGAAGATATCCCTTCTCTTAAGAAGATAGCCCTCGCTTGCTTTTCCATAATTTAATAAACCAAACCAAAATGTTATACTCACCAGAATGCAAATTAGTTGTTGTGTATTTAAGCTGAGGGTTTGAATATGTTAATACCAGATGCTATGTCAGCCTCGCTTGCAATTTACGTCCTATCGCCAGCTCTACAAAGTTTATTCCGGCTTTAGCCATTTACCTAGCCGACGCTAAACGTGAGCCATTCAATATTTGAGCCAGCATAAGTAGACTATTTTGTGTAGTCTTGCACTGTTAAATATAAGAGCCATCTTAAACAGACCATTCTGTGTAGCAGCCAAATGCTCCACAGGGAAGACGCACATATAACTTGATGCCCAATGTAAGCTTAGCATCTCTGAACTCGAATCCTTCCCTAAATTACTTTATAACAGGACATGGACCCTTCCCCACATATTTCTACGCAAGAAATTTGGCAAACTCTGACATCTGCATATGTGGGGAACAGGGAACTCCTGATCACTACGTTTTCTCATACCCCTTAACTGAGGATATTCACATAAAATTCCCAAGAACTGACCTCCTGGCATTCCAAAGATTTTTAATTAAAGATAAACGTCAATATCCAAAGTTTCAGAAAATTATGCCACGACTCTCTTCCTACGGCGTAGATCTCTGTCAAGTGTAAATCCACATACAGTTTAAACTTAGTGAACTTTTACATGCTGTAATTATGGACAAAATGGATCCGCTCGTGAACTGAACTTTATAAACTGCAATAAACCAATATATCTGAAATAACCCATGGACACCTACCTCTTTAGCATTATTATAACAATTCATTTAACATTGTGTTGCCAGTACTAATTATAATTATCTCATTATGTTTATTTGTTTATTAATTATGTTTATCTCCTATTTTTGTTGCACCAAATCAGATGTTCAATTTATCTTGTGAATCTCAAATTGTATTCCTACTATTTTGTAATCTACTTATGCCCTACATTATTATTTTTAATAAATACTGGATGCGGGGCGTACTGTGGAATTGCACGATGTACCATAATAGGCAAACTTTAGACCTTTTGAAAAGCTTCAGTTTATGCAAATTCTTATAAAACTTGCAATTACCCCCCCCCTTTTTTTTTTTTTCTCTCAGAGAGTTAGTATGGGAAGGCATTACCAGTTGACCTATGGTACATCGCTGGTGTCCCCCATACTTTTACCTTTACCTTTACCTGTGTAGCAGCCAACTATGATAGTTGAATTTAAACTTCAAAGTATGTTATTTCAAATACCCATAAATGGGGGAATTTTACTGCTTTGTAAGCAGAAGTAGTGTCTTTGTTAAATTAAAAAAAAGTTAGCAAAAAGGTTATTTTTAACCTTCCTGGAACCTTTTTCATTTTAATGCAAAAGGAAGTTGTAACTCACTTTTTAGTTTGGCACTGATTTTTCAACACAAGCAAACCATGCATAATAATAAAAACCAATAAACCTTTCGTTTTCATAAACTTTCTTTTTGAAGTATAAAAACACTTTAATGTGTACACAAATAGTGATTTTGACATATTATCATGAAAGAAATGGCATGAGGTTACAAAACTATTTCTAGAATCACTTCCATACGTGTAGTCTTAACATTTTCATTGCATTTTAGTTTTTAATTTAATATTTCATTACATTTTAGTTTTTAAATCTAAAATATTCCTAATCTATACCCCCCCCCGAAAAAAAAGGAATCCTTAAACGTTTAAATCACTTAGCACGATTTTCCCAAAAGGAAACAAATTTGTAAGTGCTCTACTTGTAATTTTTGTTATAACGGCTTTCGTCAATCTTCTTTCAAATTATGGTCAGGAAAAGTAACTCATATTGTAACAGAATGACGTATAAATGACATATTATAAAGAAGCCTTTTGCAATAGAAGTTCTGCTGTAGAAAAAATTCCTTAAGGAGAAAAATTAGATTGATTTATTTGCATGTCATAGTTAACGTCATAAATCTGTACGTGAAATAAGCATATAAGGTTCAAATGAAATATAATCTTTGATCTGATAAAAACTGATTTCTATTAAGAAACCTCTTAAAGCTAATTACTGGGTGTTCTAAGGCATTCGTTATTCCGAGTGTTATTTTAACTTGCATTTAAAGCTAAATTCGTTACCATGTCTCAAAATTTAATAGCAATTTACATTACGGTATAGTTTCAAACATTCTGAATGAGAACTTTTCTGGGAAATTTGCGCAGCATCAATATCATACCCTAATTTCATTTCCTTTTGAAGATAATTAAATGCCAGAAGGCCTTAAGTGCGGTTTATTCGTTCTACAAAATACCCTTGAAAGACGCTTTAAACTTTCGAACATTTGTTTGATTTGATTTGTCGGATTTTTGAGCTATTTTCCTAATTCTTAAGCTTCTTTAAATGTTTAAATATTGCCTCTGAGCAAATATTTATGTTCAGCTCTTGCTGAAGCAATACATAATAAACACTGTGCCTTAATTTCCCCCAGGATTGGTATAATTCGAATAAAATGCTCAGAGTTTGTTTATCAACCACAAACATAAATTCTCCTATTCTACTTATACCAATAAATAACTTTACAAGCGAGAAGCTTAAATATATATTTAAATATTACGATACTTATCTCGGTAATCACTAACATTACTATTTCTTGTAAAAGTGCAATTAAAAAGCATACACTTTTGTTAACTATTAATATTTACGTACTAAATGATATAATATTAAAAATGAAAATCTCTAAGCTACTATTGTCTATTGTATGTAAGTCTATTGTATGACTGCCTTCTCCATTCATATTAATTGCATATTAATGGGCTTTTGTTTTTATTCGTTTTATCATGTGCCTTTTTAGAGAAGCATAGCAGTACCTGCGCGTTCTATTTTCCCAGGTAAAATAATATAGCGTAATTATGGAAAATGCAGTTTCGCTACATGGTTTTTTACGACTGTATTAACTTCAGCAATATTGTTCAACTTTGGGTGAGGGTAATAAAAGTTTCTGGAGTGGGAAAGAGAAAGTTTTAAGTTTTGTCTGAATCTCTCCGGAGAGAAAAGACATTCAATAAAGATCTAGATAAATTATTAGTAAATAAAATATATAATAGCGCGTATATATATATATATATACATAACTGAATTAATATATCATGTTGATAACTTTGTTAGGGATAAATTGAAATAACATAAAACGCGACTGTAAAAAAATTTCTCACAAGCACTTTATTTTTATCTCATTAATTGCTTTATTGTTATTTTAGGTCTGTGAGGTGTACAATATAAATTATTAGAAAATTCATTACGTATAACTTTTTACCGTGACAGATGGAGTTATCACCACTTAATTTGAATTTAGTAATTTTTTTTGTTGTTATTGTTTAGTTCAAAAAAAGCAATCGAGGACTATTTTCCAAAGAGGGAGAATGCTTTTTGAAAGGAAACTGTCTAATATTTACCTTATAGATAGAATAAACCATGAAAACCAGACAAGCTGCTCGCTGGGATTAGAACCTTGGGTCTAATTTCCATTGTTCAGCAGTCTGATATTCTCGGCAGTCGATTAAAAGCAATAAAAAGATTAGTTGAAATCAACAATAATATTTTATGCACAACAGGTCAACGGTAGTTCAATAAAATTGATGCTTGGGTATGAGTTGTTTCAATGGTAGTATTACACCTATCTGGAGTTTAACTAACTGAAATATAATTTATCTATGTGTTACGTAAAGTTCTTCGGTGTATTTTTACCACTAAACTAAATTCCACAAGCAAACAGGCACAGATAATGCTTTAAATTTAAATTTATTCTACTTCCCCATTTTCACCATTCTACTTTCATTATTTTCACCCTCATGGGTTAAACTAAAAATAATACAACACAATGCTACCAGACGCCTGAATCTGACTATGAACACAAATCTACAAAGACAAGGTAAACAAACATAAGGCAACGGCTATTCGCTAAGTGACAAGCTGGATGGCAGATAACTGACGTTGATCCGAACTCCATGGTAATGAACTATTCCTCTAACTATGTACTCGTACTAAACTGCTCACATCTACATAACCCCTCACATCTGCATACAATCAAATATACTTTTATATTAGTGTCACAAGCACGTTATTTGTCAAATATTAATTTCTCACTCTAGAGGCAGTTTTTATCGCTCATTAGTTTATTTTGAAAATTTTATTTTAATTTACCTTTACTTAGCATTTTGTTTAATACAATCAGATAATCGGTATTTTTCAAGTATCGTCATATGTTATTTTAAAAACAGATTCAGCGAAATTGATACTAAAAAATTACCGTACCCTCTTTCTGAAGTTCAAAGTGTAGTAACCATGTTTTATGATTAGTAGATTAAAGCAAAGCAACTTGAGGGCTTCCCTCTTCAATGAAGATCTTCTAAAGGCAAATGACTCTTATAATCGTGTTACACACTAAGGAAATTTCCATCAAAATCATGTGAACCTATTCGCTGGAATAATTAGTTTAAACAATTCGCAAACCAGCACTCTGTCCTCTCGGTCGCTGCAAACGTTGAATATAAAGTTCTTTTGTTGAATTAAATATTAGTTTACCTGCTTTAATAAACCATCTTAAAATTATATTTTACAGATTTTTCCCCTATATATTTGTAGCTTGAAACCGAAGGAAAACAAATAATAAACCTTATTTTAGTTTTACGAATGGATTAACAATGCCATAGCTTTCACACCGATAAATCTGCAGGGAATGATTGTCAGAAAAAATTAAATTCTCATCAAAGTATTCTTTAATGTGTGTTCTTCTATTCTTCTATTCTGAAAAAGATTATAATTTTTCATAAGATGATTTATAATTTGAAATATAATTTGAAAATATGCACATAAAGAAAGAACAAAAATATTTACTTGAAGTTTTCCATTCTGTTGCTCATTTACGCGTGTTAAAGTAACTAGGTTTAGCAGCAATTAGGTTAACTTAAAATTTATAACATCATTAAATATTTTTTTAAAATATTTAATGATGTTATAAATTTTAAGTTATCTTCACATACTTAAGAATCAAACGAAAAATATTGATAGAGATATTTTAATAAAACAGAGATTTTTTGATATAAAATGGAATCATGCACAAAAAGTAACTCTGTATAATACATTATTCAATAAAGGATTAAATAAAAATTTTCTTATCATTAAATTAAAGTACTACAGGCCAATTATACTCAAATGAAACTACTGTCTTGCATTGCAAATAGTATTCGTAAAGTTGTAGATAAGGCTTGAATAAAAAATTGTTTGAAAGTAAAATTTAGTTTTCTTTCTTCAAATTCAAATCGAATTCTTCATATCGTATTCAAATAGGTATATTTAAAGCATACGAATACTTTTTAACATGAAAACAACTTATTATCACGAGACAATTAAATGACCAGTTAAAATGTATACATTAAATTATGATAGCAAATTGCTCGTCACTGGAACAAAATGAGATATCGATTTCATGGTGCAAATTTTTCTTTTTGAAGTTTACTGATACTTGTAGCACTAAATTATGTTATATAAATAATAATATAAGAAAAATATGAAAGCTTTCAGATTTTATATTACACGCAAGGCGGTGATTTTTTATTTGCACGTACATACACGTTTAAAGAGCATTTGGGCTAAAATTATTTAAAAACTGCATATCTTTAGAATTTTCGATAGAGAGTCTCGGGCGCTGGAGATAAAAATATTTTGTTCCTTACAGCGTGTTGCCACTGCTCTGCTTAATCAAAAATTCGTTAAAGTTTTAAAAAAATATGAAATAGGTAATAAAATAAATTCGAAATTCAAGATTTGGGCTTCCCAGGTGCCCATATTCGGATGGAAGACTACGTTATTCAAAATTTGATGGCTCTAGGTATCGCTGCTTTTTCACATTGCGAGAAACATACATACATTCATTCAAATTCTTAATTATTTAATTACTTTAAATATAATACAGGACGATAATATTTGGTGGAAGCAATTTGAAAAGCGATACAGCCGTTTATAGTGATTCGACACAAAAGGCCGTTCCGAGACTAATAGCCCTTCTGGTTTAACGCCCCTTTGAGCTAAAAGTATAAATAAAAGAAAACAGAATTAAATCCTGTTAAGATGTCAACTTCATTATTTTATTAAAAAGACAAATCCATCTCTCAGGTTTCAAATTAATGTTAATTAACTAGAGATGGAATTATGCAATGAACCCTCTCACACCGTCTTCCTCTGAAAGTGACCAATATTTGACCAATATTAGTGACCAATAGGAATGCTAATATATATATTGGTATTTAATATCACTTTTTAGGACGACGACCAACACATTAGAAAAAATTTTCGGGAATCGTAGGTTTTTGTCTCAGGCAGTGTTCAATGTTCTTAAATCCCATATCTCAGAAATTCGTCTAAATTTTTCAAGCAAAACTAAACGTTAATTAAAGTTAATTTAAAAATCAGAACTGAGAAAACATCAGTGTAATATATATTGTTCTGTCGTTTCAATTAAATTGATTTATTCCTTTTTATTATTTATTTTATTTATTCCCTTTTATTATTTATTTTATTTATTCCATTTTATTATTTATTTTATTTATTCCATTTTATTATTTATTTTATTTATTCCATTTTATTATTTATTTTATTTATTCCATTTTATTATTTATTTTATTTATCCTTTTTTATTGGGTTAATATTTTTCGTTTTTCCCAGATTAAGATGAAACGTTAATAAAAGGCATTTCTAAAAAAATATAATAATATTTCTTAATAACTAACTTTATGTACTAGAGTACTAGTATTAATTCCCATAACATTTTAAGTTTACACTTTTTAACACAATCCTATCCTATACGTGCAATATTCTGCCTCAGTTCGTAGAAAACAAGGATATCACCAACATATCCTTGTTTTGAGATATTAGTGCAGCTCCCTAAAGTGCCTTAAAGCTCTGAGTGCTTTCTCTTTTGCCTGAAAACGCTTTTTCTCTGTGTTTTTCTGAATTTTGGGAGGACTTCAAAGCCACATGAGTTCTTGCTTGGGGAATATGTTGAATGTCCTCATACCTTTCTCAGCTACCGTGATCACAAATCACTTACGGCAGCACTGATGTGGTAGCATAGGACATGTCAGGCAAGATTAGAAGCGTCACTTGGTTGGAAATCCCAGCGCTTTTGGAGCAGAGTAGGGAGAAGAATCGTGCTCCATAGAATACGGTTTGTTCTCTGCGTCAACAGCATGCTGCTGGGGAATTGCATGATGGAATATCATGCCCGGACATCATACGTCTCCTCCACCATTACTGAGATTGCCCGGTTATTGGCGCAATTTGTTTGCCGCAAATGAAACAAGGAACATTTTCTTTCACTGCAGTGTTAATTCTAATTTATTCTAGAATTCTGATTTATAAAACTGAAAGAATCACTGAGAAAAAAAGAGTTTTTGGAAGAATGTTCTTTAAGAGAAGAAAGAGCTTCAGGAAACGCTGGTACACTGATATCGCAAGATGAAATTTTTATGGTGGTATCTAGCGATATCTAGAGGTGTGGCAAAAGGTTCTAATAATATCAGGATGTCGTATCAAAGAAATACAAGCGTATCATTTTCTGTTAATGATTATTATTTCACATATGAATGCATTGCAAATTTTTAGCATCCTATTTCGTACTTCACTACAGGTTCTAACTTATTTATCATTCTGCTTAAGAAGAAGCATGACAAAAATTGGTTTTCTTTAGTTTTTGGGAATTTAGAATGGCTAGATCTGTTTAAAAGTTCTAAGATGGATTTTTCATGTAATATTTCAATTTTAAATGTATTCTACTTCACCAGTTGGGAGGATTAAACTAAAAATAATACAGCTAAGCGCTACCAGTCGCCTGGACCTGGCTGTGAACACAAAGCTACAAGAAGAAGGTAAATATAAGGCAACGGCTGTTCGCCAAGAGAACAAGCTGGATGGCAGACAAAATCTTATTTTCTTATAATTCATTGCTCAATTTTGCATCTCTAATATATATCTCTAATATATATTTTTATAGATCTAGACTAGTAACGGATCCTGGGGACTATTTACCAGATGATAATGAGCAATCGTAGCTTTCTTTATAATTTGATTGATTACGAAAATCACTTTAAATGAAGATTTTGGAGTGTGTGCGATCAATAACTCATATTACGAATTAAGATGGTGTAGTGGTTAAGGAAACTACTGCGGTACTGAAGGGCCCGGGTTCGAATCCCGGAGAAGGCTTGAATGTTTGTAAACGTGCAGTGTCTTTGCGGCATGGGGATACTCTAAATGTATGGACAACCGTGTGATTTGGTAGTAGGGAAAAGGGCTGAGAGACCCTCGGACTACCCCGGGTGTTCTCTCCTTCTAAACTGGCGTGGAAATAGAAGAAGTTCAACCTTTTTCAATTATTCTTTTATGAAATTCATGGGTTATTCTATGGGTTACTATAAGGTTATTCTCCCGCTTTCCTGGCGTGCCTTCGTGATGTAGTGGTTCTCACGCTGAGCCGGTATTCCAGAGGTCCATGGTTCGATTCCCGGCGAAGGCGGTTGCGTATTTTTCAGTCTCTCTTGCTTCAATCCTAATGTCTCTATAAGACAACAACAGTAAAGATTTTATTGAAATAGCAGCTGGAAACTCGGGTTTTAAATTTTAACTAAGGACAAAACTTAGTATTTTATTTATGACCTGTGAATCAAACCACAGCTATATGCAGAGGCAAACAGAAATTTGCCCCACCTGAATTCCAGAAGTTTCGGGTGAACACCATGCTGATGAAATTTTTAGATTTTCAGGAAGATCAAAAACATTTACGAAGATATTTATACTTGAAGGATAGACAATAAACGTCATATTTTGCAAGGAAATAAGGATCTTATTCGAAAAAAGGTTTCAAGGCATACTGTCCTTTCGCTTCAAATAACCGTAGTTAAGTGGTTTATGGTAAATAAAATATTAAGAGGCACTCTTTGGAAAACTTCAGATATTTTAGAGAATGTAACGAGAAAATGAGAGAATGTTTCACCGATTAACTGTCAAAATTAATTTTCCAAATTCCTATGAATTAAAATCATAATTTGTTTATTTAAGTAATGTAAATTCCCGTTTTACATCCTTTTAAATGTAACATAATAAAAATAAAAAATCTCGAACAAAAGTTTTTCTACCACTAGAGCTGTAAATTAAGCATAAAATTTTATTCTACTGTATCATTAACCAGAGATGTATTTACGGCATCGCTTAAGTTGCAATCTTCAGAGGGCCTTCCGTTCTAAGGGGTGTCAAAATTGCAAATTAATTTAAAGAAAGAACTAAACTTGCCCCATTTAAGGCAGATAGCCTCCAAAAATTCTTGTGAGGTAAGACCTTTACTTCATAAATCTTGCACTGAGGTTAAATATGTTTAGTTGAGAAGAAATAATGAAAATGAGAGAAACATGTGGCAGCAATATTTCTTCCAAGTTTTAGAATTTTTATTTTTAATGAACAATCAAGATTGTATGTAACTGCGAAAGGATACATATGATAAAGTCACTGCCCAGTGGAAAGTAGAAATTACCGAATTCAAATCATCGAAGACATACTGGTTTTGAAACAATGAACTTCAATGTGAGCTGTTAAAGAGTTGTCTTTAAATGATCATTGTTTAACTTTAACAAAAGTTTCTCAAATTAATTAAATTGTTCAAAGTTTCTTATAAATCTACTTATCATAGAATATTTTATTTATCCTTAGCGGTTATCTAAAGTCTCATGAGACTTAGGACTATAATGGCTGTTTGAATAACCACAATTTTTGCGCATTCAGATTTACCAACCAAAATATCTGCCAACGAGTGTAATCCTTTTCCGAATGCGTAATTTCCTCTTTCTCTCTCTCTACCCTTCTTTCTGTCTAGCTCTCTCGTATGCACTCCTACCTCCCACACAATGAAATTTCTAATTCGTTACTTTTCCCATTTACTGGAAAGGGGGATTGTCCTCACTTTATCCACGGTTACTCATATGCATTGATTCCCTTTAGAACATTAATCGGGTGTCATTAACAACGCCACATTGGCGTGAAGTACGAAACTCATCAAAGAATGAAGTGTTAATCCTTTTAAATTACGAGAAGTACCTTTAAGTTGCAATATGATTAAAAGTCCCGGACTCGAGGTATTAGTGCAGGAGAAATGTATTGAAGGAGGAAAATACCCATTTAAAGAATGTGTGGGAGAGCGGCTTAAATTCATCTATAATTTCATCACTGCAGTTTGATAAGAAAACGCTTTCAACACATGCTATCAATATTTTGGACATATTATCGAAGCAGTAAAATTTGAGGAAAAGCTCCATGTATTTGATTTTTAATTATTTGCACGTATAAAAAACAGTCAGTTTAACAATATCAATAACCTAAAAAAATAACTGAGTGACAAAAACTATTGCATCAGAAAATAGTTATGCACTTGTATTAAAACTATCCAGGATAATTTTACTCTTCATTCCACAACAGCTGTAAATAATTTCAGTTCTGTGCTTTTAGAAAGAGAACAGTGGGCAAAACATGCTGAAAAATATATTAAAATATATATTTTACTGATATTCTCAAATAAAATATAAAGTATTATTATGTATCTGCAGTAGAATATATACGGAGGCAATTAAATGATGAAGGTCCATTTATACATAACAAAAGAGCTGTGTTAAGCTAATATACAAACTGCATTTCATTTAGAAATAATATTTGCATTTTATAAGGTATATTTTAGCTATAACGCTGTTTTTTACGTTAATACTTTACCACATCTTCTATTTTTAATCTGTTGCCAGAATTAAGATTATACATTGAATTTAAATAGTGAACTAACTGAGTGGGCTGTGACTACCATTTTCTGTAGACGTTTAACTTCAGACGATCAGCTTCACATCTAGTTGATCTATATATTGGTGAATAAACTTTGAATAGATTAGACCGTAGAATTTAAGTTCTTGCAGCTAGAGTCTGAAAGCTTAGTTTTGGGAATTTATGCTTTAAATACTTGAAACCTCGTTAGTAGCAAATGACCAATATTTGTAAACTTTTTAGTTTTACCACAAATTTTTAATTTATGGCGCTACAGTGATTTAATTTGTGGCCCACAAGCGCTACAGTTTTTAATAAATCTTCTAATTAAGTTTTACTTTTTATCTATGTCGCTGAAATTTAGTTATACTTCTGTTTAGTTCAAAGATGAAAATTAATCAGAACACAAGCTGAAGATAACGTGGCCTAGAAGACAATTTTAATACTCAAAATTATGAAAATAACTTTTAATTCTACGTTTCATATCATTTAATTAAAAGCTTATTGTTACAAACATGTTGTGCTGCACGATTATATCATAGATTGCATCAGTCTGCACAAGTATAGCAATTTCTGGTTCGAAAACAAAGGGTTCCCAGTACCTAATTCTCTTGATTTCTCCCCCTTATAACTGCTTTTACTTCCAAAATCTAGCATAGTTTCCCAAATGAAAGCTTCATGTTGCTCCCGATATTGCAAGATATAAAAAAATGGGGTATCTACTTAAAAGCCATATCAAAAATGTTTAATCTACAAGTTTTCCTTTTCTATTACTGATGATATTTGTATTAATGCAGAAGATTCATATTTCGATATTATTATACACATTCCAGATTGCTATTCTTACTTACATTATTGGAAAGATCTGCAGACATTTGATGTAACGTAAGCACAGAAGTTGCGGAATAAATAGCATTATTTAGAATTCGAAATCGAAATCGAGTCAATGGCTAGGCGGCAATTAGTAGCCAACCGCTACTTTAACCGTCTCTGTTGGTATTGCCCTAAGGCGTTGGTACTTAAGTTTTTAATTAAGGCGATTTACGCCGCGCCAACTAGGCGAAACTTGTCAAATTTTGGGAAATGTAGATGGAGTAAGGGAGATGATTGGCAGGAGCCTGTCACGTGGGTGGTCACCAGCTTACGCGTACAATGAGAAATATTGGAAATATTAATAATTATCAAGTTTTGAAACAGGTTATCTAGATTGGAATAATTAAACTAATATCGCGATCTAAATGAAGACAAATGACACAACTAAGTGCAACAGATTAGCTAAACAAAATATTCAAATTCATCCTTTCTGTAAAACACAGGTTAGACAGTGGTAGTCACGTGGGAGTCACCCTCCCGTGAACTGTCCACAGCCCAATGCATCTTGAAATAGTAGATATCACAATTCAGTGAAGTCTTGGTCTGAGAAATTAAACAGTAAAGTTCTTGTACAACACTGAGGCACATGAGTTACTGTAACTATACACTATGTACATATAGGGACGGCGGTATTTGAGCGAAGTGGCAAATGGTGAAAAACATTTTACACTAGCAATAAATAATCAGAGCTTTGAAGATCCAGGTACACGGATCATGTCCATAAGTCCACAATATTACAAAGTCTCTGATATAACAATAAGAAGATTACGAAAATGACAAATATAAGATCAGTGCTTTGAAGATCCAGGTACACGGATCATGTCCATAAGTCTATAAAGTTTCAAAGACACTGGTAAAATGACACAATGAAGATAAAATAAAGATAATAGTACTATGTACAATATATACACATTTCACCATTTGCTGTTATGGAAGATGCCTCTTGGGCGCTTTGCTGCAATTTCTATAGTAGGATCATAATTTATCAGATTACGGATATGTTCGTATTGAGAAAGTTCTATTTTAGCATAGAAATTGTGGCTCGTGGTGAGAATTTGATCATCTATGGGTCTTATTTTTAGTTCTTTATGTATCTGCAGGTTACGTACGAACCATGGGGAGTCAACAATTTGTCTGAGTATTTTGTTCTGAAAGACCTGTAGTTTGTGTCTATAAGTCTTGTACACAGTGGCCCAGATAGGCACTGCATAAAGTAGGGTGGGTCTTATTAAGCTGGTATAGATCTTCTTCTTGAGACTGATATTTAATTTAGCATTTCTTCTTATTAAAGGGTAAAGAGACATTTTAGCAGCGGTGGCTTTGCGCAAGGCATACTCCGTGTGTTCTTTGAATAACAGCTGTGAGTCGAAGACCACTCCTAGATACTTGGTACTTGAAACAATTGCTAGGTCTTGATCATTAATTTTTATATTTACATTTACAGGAGTGAACTTCCGATGACGTCTGAAAAGGAGAATTTGGCTCTTTGACGGATTTACTTTTAATTTCCATGAATCATAATAGTGTGCTATGATATTTACTGCGCTTTCAAGTTTATCTACAGCGAGCTGAGGTTTTAGCGACTTGGTTAAAATTGCTGTGTCGCCGGCATATTTCACTACTTTTGCATTCAAAGGAACCGGCATATCATTCGTGTAGATATTAAACAGAAGCGGTCCCAGAACGCTTCCTTGAGCCACTCCGCTTTTAATTCTTTTTCTTGAAGAGAGAGAGTCATTAATTTTTACCTGAAAGGTCCTGTTTTTAAGATAGCTTTTCATGAGCTTAATAAAACTGATGGGCAGATGAACAAGGTGCAGCTTGTAGAGTAGACCCTCATGCCACACCTTGTCAAATGCTTTTTCTAGGTCTAGAAAGCAGCTGGCGATTGTGTTCTTTTTTGCGAAGGAGTCTGCAATAAATTCTGTAACGTTCAGTAGTTGGTGCACGGTACTATGACCGGCTCTAAAACCAAACTGCTCTTTACATATAATTTCCTTATCCTCTAGATGTTGAGTTAATCTCTTTTGGAGGACACGCTCAAATACCTTTCCCAAACTGGGGAGAAGGCTGATCGGACGGTAGGAGTTTAAGTCCTTTGGGTTTTTCCCCGGCTTGACAAACGTAATTATCTGCGCGTGCTTCCACTGTTGCGGAAAGTAATTGAGCCTCATACAAGCATTGATTATGTTTGTAATGAGGACTATGTAGGTTCTTGGGAGAGCTTTGAGAACCGTATTGGTGATGCTATCGTAGCCGGGAGCTTTCCTGGACTTTAAGTTGCTAATTATATTACTTATTTCTGCTGGAGAAGTTGGGTTGAAGTGATTATTACAATTTCTGTCAGCTAGGTGGTTAATGAAATTATCGACTTCTTCATCTGTCTCATCATTATTAGAGGCATGATTGGTGAACGTCTTTTCTAGATGCTGCGCAAGGGCTTCAGCCATGTCATGTTCAGAATAAGCAATTCCACTACTGGTGTGGAGAGGACCAATATTTCTGTTATTAGTATTCCTTAAGGAATTTCCAATACGCCAGACTGTATTCGGAGAGAAATCCATGGAGTCTAAGAAATCGTCCCAACAATTTGATCTGTACTCTAAGAGGAGGGTCTTGATGTTCCTAATTTTTCTGTTCAGATTTCTTTTAACAGTGGGATCGCCTGTTCTTCGCCAGATTTTTGCTGTGCGGTTTTTGTCTTTTATTTTCTCAATGATGTGGTCGGGGAGCTTATCTTTCTTATAATCTTTGAATTTGGTGGAATCATCAAGGGCTTTCTTAATTTTACTATTGATCTTAGTGATATTGTACTCAATGTCTACAATATCGGCAAGAGCCGGGTGTGCAGGTAATTGTTCTAGAGAATTATTGAATTTCTGCCAGTTTATAATTTTCTTTAAAGGCAAGGTTTTCTCAAAGCCATGGTAAGTAAATTTAACAGGGAGATGGTCAGAGGTTAATTGATTAATCACCTGTAGGAAAGGGATTTGCTGGATATTTTTTGTAATAACAATGTCGAGAACATCCGAGCTGCCTGTATGATGATACCTGGTAGGTTCCGTTGGTCCAAAAATTCTAAGGTCATTCGTAAGAGCATAGCTATAAAGTTTGTTGCCATTTGTGTTATTTCTTTGAGAATTCCAGCTATGATGTTTAGAATTCAGGTCCCCTGCTATAATAACAAGGTGAGTGATATTGTTAAAAATTTGCAAGTCATTGTTGGTGAGAATGTTTCTGGGGGGATTATAAGCCGAGATGATGACAATCGGCTCATTTGTGCGCGAATGCACAACGATCGCAGTGGTTTCAATGCTGCTGCTATTGGGAATATTAAACTCATTGGCGTGCAGATGCCTTTTAATTAATATCATAGTACCGCCGCCCCTGTTATGGTCTCTGTCCGTCCTGAATGCGTTGTAACCATTGATCTTGAACTTATCATTAGGTCTGAGCCAAGTTTCATTCACTAGAAACACATCAATATTATGGTGAATAAGGAAGTTTGCAACTTCAACGTTCTTGTGGCGAATACCGTTGGCGTTAAAAAATGCTAGATTTAAACTGCTGGGGGCAGTGAGGTGAGTTCTTGAATTACTGTTAATGTGGTTAAAATTCATAATTGATGCTTGATAAAAGTTCAAAGGCTTCCCAGCCGACTTGGATTTTTTCCAATATTGATTTAGATTTTAAGAACCGCTCGAAGAGATTTTTTCCTTGCAGGAATAATTTCTTCAGCCAAATTATGAAATCGGAAACGGAGCCTAAGTTCTCACTTTCGACAGCTACGTCCTGATTGGTAGATGAAGCATTCTGCTCATTAACATTTTCACTGCTATTTTGAGTTATGTTTCTTCTTGGAAGAGGTGGGAAATTTTCTAAGTTGATATCAGGGGGACTATTTTTTGAAGTTTTTCTCGCTTCTTTTTGGAATTCTTTTTCTGCAATTTTTCTTTTCAAGTTATCCGGATGCATTTCGCAACCACGGTACGAACTAATGTGGGGGCCTCCGCAGAGGCAACATTTGCCGGGTAAGTTTCTGTCTTTTGTACATGTAGTAGTAATATGGTTTTGCCCGCATTTTAAACACCTGGGCTTGTGCTTACAGTGAGCACGACTGTGGCCATACCTCTGACAGTGGTGACACTGTTTGTGTCCTGGAGTGGGTCTGAAGGGAGTAATTTTAACAGCCAAATCTAGAATATGCGTTATGTTGTATATTTTCTTGCCTTCTATGCTGCGTTTGACTTCAGCCATGAAAGTGGGTATTTTGACAATTTCATTGTCTATTTTCTTGGTAACTTGTCTTACTGTTTTAACCGGGATGTTATTGTCTATTAGTTCTTCCATAATGTCCTCGGGTTTGGTGTGAACAGATAATTTTTTGATTACAACTCTTATCGGTTTATCCTGAGGGAGAGGAAAGGTATGGTAAGGAATTTCCTTTTCGTCTAGGTATCTCGTGACTTCACGCTACTCAGTGTCCGATTTAACTTTAATGTGGATATCACCACCTTTCTGTACACATTCCATGGATATGGTAAATTGCTTAATATTATCTCTGAGGGCTTTCCAGTCCGTGACATCTGAAATGATAATCGGCGAAATTCTGTTAGCCTTTTTGTTGGGCGTGATGAAATCACCTTCATTATTAGTACTGTCTTCTTGTGAGTTTAGCGAACTAACATTTGTAGTGTCCATTTTATCATCTATTTTTAGTGAAGCGTATTTATTTTTGGTTGACGTCATTGAACCGTTGCTGCTTTCACTAAGTGTGCGTTTGTGGTATTTTTTGGGTGTAATCCATTTTTCATTATAATTATTTATTTTGCTTATTTCCTGAATAACATTTGAAACTGGTTTGGGTTGCTTTGTAGTTTGATTAGATGTCGAATCATTGCTAGTATTACCTAACGGGATGCTACCGCAGATATTTTGCACTGAATCTCCTGCAGCTTGTTTAATCGCTACACACTTCTCAAGCTCTGCATAGGTTTTTTGGAGCCATTGCTCCATTTCTGGGGTGATTTTCCGTAAGCCATTTCTAAGCGTGTTAAACGCTAAGTTAAACTCAGACATAATCTGCCTACAATCCTCAATCGTGCCATGTTTAAGAATATTCTCAACAATATCGCGCTTATTAAGGATTGCTAAATCATTTATCTCATCCATATTTACCAAGTCAAGCTATCCTATCGATGTACAAGACAATGTCCATAATGAAGCGTAGAAATCAAAAATATACTCACGAACTTGTCCAGATGAGCTACTCCAAGTACACCTCTCGAAAGAGACCAACGAAAAACACTTACTATTTATAAATAAATTTCCTTCACTTCCTAAATTTTAGAATCACACTCGTAAAGCAAAATAATAATACTGAACTACAATTCTTTAATTCCATACACCTTATTTAGAATTTAAATTTCAAAACATTATATCATCAAACGTGCGAGTGTAATTTGAAGTATTTTATCTTTACTTCATATAATGGCACGTGAAAAGATCTTACTTAATAATTTTTCCTTTCGCTTATTAAAAGATCTAATAACAAAGATCTTAAAGAAAGCAATTAATTTTAGAAATATAAATTGACATTTTCTCAGACTGCCAATTACTTAGTTTCTATAATTTTAAAACTTCAGTAAAAAATAAGAAATAGAATTAATTCCTTCTGTAAGAAGCCAAAATATCAGAATTTGAATCGATGGAATTAGGACTAGTTTATTATTATTGAGATTTTAAGATTAGTGTTAAGCAAATAATAAAAATAATTATTTCGTTTGCTCTTTCGTTTTGTTTTTCTGTTTGCTATATTAGCCGAATATAAAAGATATTCTATGATTACTAATTTTTAGTCAGTTCAGGAATTCATTTCCGGAAATTAATGAAGCTTTAAATGTATTCCTAACCAAATTTAAAAATGTGGGATGGCATCGTTCATTATAATCGGATGACGCTACAAGCTGTGAGAATAAATCTTTGACTTTTCCGATGATAGAAGTCAGACGATTCCGCCATTAAGAAGATGACGCGATTAAAAGATGTTTGAATGTAAAGGCGATTCCTTCTCTTCATCTGTAAATAACCTCATCTATTTCCTTCTACGTGTGTAATTACTTTGTAGTTTGTTGCAACTATTCATGTTTCATTACATATTCAAGTTATTTGTAAATCGGACTAGTTTATTAGCCCCTAGACAGCCACATCGGAAGTAAGATTACAGACATCATATTCCTAGACAGTAAGTACTGATTCTACAGATTTGGGCGCTCAGGCCGCGATGAGCCTGGGAAGAAGCATGATGAATATTACAAAAGAAGAGGAGTAAGTTTTGTTTCGATTATTTCCACATTGTTACTTCTAAAAATAGTGTTCTATGATATTGTGAATTAAGATGACTACCTTAAATTCTATTCCTAGAATTTCAAATTCTTTAAAGACTGGGACGACTAAGTCAATTAAACTTTTACATCAAATTGTATTTGGAACTTTGGATGATTGAAAAAATAGAACTAGATTGCGTAACTTTTGTGGTTTTCCATCTGATTTTAATATTGAAGAAACAAAACAAAAATTACTTAAAACTCTTACTGCAAGTGATTTTATTTCTGTGTGTAATTTGTTACATCTTAATTATGATTCAAATTCTGATAAAAACTGTGATTTAATATTGAATAGTCTTTGTGATTTTAAGCTTTTAAAATCCGAAAGTGATGACGGTGATGAGTTATCTGAAAACGAAAGTGTTTATGATTCTGATAAAAATGATGATATTAATTCTCTTCGGTCAGAATCACCTGCCATAAATAACTCAGTGGATGAAAAGATTATAATGCCCAGCAATATTTCTTTACATTTTCGTGATATCTTAGAAACTGTTTCTGAATTTAATGGCACTGATACATATCCAGTTGAATCCTTCATTGGTGATTTAGAAGAATCTTTTAAATTATTTAAGTTATTGGAATTACAGAAAATTGTGTTTGCTAAAAAATTGCTTACTGTTTCTGCTAAAGTATTTATTAGGTCTTTGAAGGGTATAATATCATGGGACAAATTAAAAGAAAATCTTTTATCTGAATTTGGTTCTAAAATAAACAGTGCACAACTTCATAATTTGTTACAGAAACGATACTTAAAACCTGGGGAATCACTTTCCGAATATTTAATTGCCATGCGTGAAATAGCCAGTCGCGGTTCTGTTGATGATTCATCAATTCTTGATTATGTAATCAATGGGATACCAGATCAGAGTAGTAATAAAATTGTTTTGTACGGGTGTAAAAGTATTTCTGAATCCAAAAAGAAATTAAAAATTTATGAGAAAATTCGCGTTCCAGATACGAAAAATAAGGGTTATTCAAGTACTAACACACAAAATAAAACACGCGCTGTACCTAGTAAGATTAAAGAGCCAAGGTGTTATAATTGTGGAAATTTAGGCCATAAATCGAATTTTTGTAACAATAAGTGTAAAGGATTTAAGTGTTTTCAATGCGATTTGTTTAGACACAAAGCCGTAGATTGTTCGAAAACATCATCTAAAAATATCCAAGATGCCAAAGCCGTAACTCCAATAACTCAGACTTGTCAGAAAGAAATGCATAAAACTGTTAATTTGGGTAATTTGCAAATTGATGCTTTAATAGATATTGGTAGTCAAGTAACGCTAATCCGAGAAGATATACATAAGAAGATAGGTTCTCTTGAACTTAAGTCGGCAGATCTACAGTTAACGGAATATGGCAACAAACCTATAGAGAGATTTGAAGGTGAATTCCAAATTGATCGCAGAAAATAAGAAATCTGATAGTGATTCCGAAGGGCATAAAAATGCTCATTGCAATGGAAATTTTTCTGAAGAAGGATATGGAAAAGTTGTTAATTATGGTGTTTTACTTCCAAAACAAGAAACTGATCCTTTAGTATAGTTCCTGTTACAATACAGAATGTGATCAAACTGGATACTTCATCTACAATCAAAGGTAGTGGCAATGCTTCCCTGATTTTGAATTCTGATGACGTTCTGAGTGATGCAGATTCTGATATAAGTGAAAATGATGCTATTAAAGATGAATTTGAATTAGTGCAAAAAGGAAACTCAAGCACAATACAATCAGCTTCGAAGCCAAAGAGGAGAAACGACACTGCAGAAGGAGATTCTGAAGATAATCATTTTTCTGAAGAAGAGTCAGTTGCTAAAGATGATGAATCAAATGTGAATTTTACTAGAACAATTTCAGTAAAATACCTTGCAATAGAGAAGCAAAAGAAGCCACTGGAGACGAAGAAACTACAGAGACCACCGAAGAAGAAGAGGAGATTGAAAAGCAGAAGTCAGTCAGAAAACCTGATCACAACGACGCTGATACGGAAAGCAAAGACGGAACAAAAGAAAGTAAAGAAGGTGAGAAAAAAGAAGCGAAAAAGCAGATTCAGAAGATCCAGGAAGAAAATTGAAAATCTTTGATAATGAAATACGATTTTGATGATTCCTGATTTAGACGTTTTTCCCGACTAGACAAATTTCTCCTTATTTGACTAATGGACTATTGTTTTAAAGACGTGAACTAATTTAAGAAGACTGAAGATGATGTCTAAGGATGAAATGAACGAAGGAAGACGGCTTAAAGAAGAGGATTTTGAGAAGACGCATACGAATGACGGATCTTGAAGATATCTAAGACGCATTCAGAAGACGTAATCAGACGATGTTTAAGAAGATGTAAATACGAAGACGAATCCAGACGAATTGTTCCAGACAACATAAAAGGAAGACGTGTTTGTAAAATACATGTATTCAGATAGAAATTGTTGAAGATGAACGAACACTGAAAGAGCATTTAAGAAGAGCTAACGCCGTTATTTCTGAGGATCTTAAGATGATAAGGGAAGATGGCTGAAATAAACTATTTAGGACGATTTTTCCCTCAATAGTAACTAAAAATCTTTTTTTTTGTTTTTGTTTTTTTAAATTTTATTTTTCAGATCCTTAGATGAGATGGTGGTGCTACGAGAATGCGAGGTCGCATTCCATCAGGATGGACGAGCAGTTGTGGGATGGCATCGTTCATTATAAACGGATGACGCTACAAGCTGTGAGAATAAATCTTTGACTTTTCCGATGATAGAAGTCAGACGATTCCGCCATTAAGACGATGACGTGATTAAAAGATGTTTGAATGTAAAGGCGATTCCTTCTCTTCATCTGTAAATAATCTCATCTATTTCCTTCTACGTATGTAATTACTTTGTAGTTTGTTGCAACTATTCATGTTTCATTAAATATTCAAGTTATTTGTAAATCGAACTAGTTTATTAGCCCCTGGACAGCCACATCGGAAGTAAGTTTACAGACATCATATTCCTAGAGAGTAAGTACCGATTCTACAAAAATAATCATTAAAGTTTTTGTTTTATATTTTTTCCTCAAAAATAATCTAAATTTGAAACATTTTAAAACTGGTAAGAATTTTTATTCTAGAGAAAGTAGCCAATCTTTCGAATTTCTTTAATTTATATGGTAGAATTCTTGCAGCATTGAACTACTTTTAAATGCAAATACTTTGTAAAAGAGTATTCAAGTCATAGCCAGAAATTTAGAAAAAGGAATGCATTCCTAGCTTCTCATTTATGGTAACTCATATTTCCTATTTCTCTCTCTCGGCTCAGAAATTGCTCTACATTGTCTTTATCTTTTGATATGATGAATTAAGTCAATTAAACTACAAATGCTTTTTGCACATTTTTAGACGATTTTCATTGTATATACGGAAATATTTTACCTAAAATATTTGTGTTTTAAATATTTCATTTGATAATCCTTATTCTTCACTATCTTTCTACACCTAATTCCCAGGACAATAAAGCATGTTTTTAGTATTAAAAGAGTATAACCAAACTATCATAAGCAAAAGACTCACTTGGGCTTTTAAATTAACTTTAATTAAGAAAAACAATTAAAAAGAAAAATAAACATTACATTTAAGGACGTTAGAATTATATATTTAAGTTACAAAATAAATCTCGGGGAACACCATGCTTAGTCCATGATTCCAGTACACCGACTGAAGGCTGTAGTCTTTTTTGGATGGTTTTTTTTCGGCGGCCGCTAAATGGCGTTTATTGAGCCCTAGGGTTACAAGAGGTATTTTATCTATTTTCTCTTGAAAAACCTTCCAAAACCTTTCAAGTCCAAGGAGGGTTATAGGACGACATTTGGACAATTCGCGTTATAAAAGTCTAAAAGCACAAAAATTTGTGAACCATACATCAGAAGATTTAGTAGAGATATGAGTGAAGAGTATGGTCTTGATATCTGTTTCTTGTTCCATTTTTACCAGGAAATTAACAGTGGATTTTAAATTGTGGCTGCTTGCTTTGTCTTGATGCAGTTCTACTGATGGATGGCCCTGTGGGTAAACAGAAGGTATTTCATATATTAAAACCTGGCTATAAAATATGTTTCTGATAATATCTGGCGTTGAACTTGACAGTTTTCTGCACTCTCTTTAATTAGTATTTGTCGTTATATCAAAAACCAAAAACAATCATAAGTCCCTTTGAAAAATTTTCTTTAGATTCTTTGAACCATGTTCTAAGATTTTTTTCTTCTCTTTGATGATAATAATAAACGGATCCCTTTTTATTGCAGCCATTTATATATACCCAAGATTTATCTATTGTGACAATATTTTTACATTTTTCTTCGAATAATTGTTTCTCATAGAGAATTTAGCACCGCGTTCTGCTTTCGGCGAAATGTCGTGTAGAAAAACTATGCATATTATGTTTTTTCATCTTTTTACTGTTCAAAATCAATATTTATCCTTTTGTTTACAGTTAAAACTGAGCATTTTAATGATTATTCAACTGTCTCTTGACTTCGCAGAAATTTTTTTAACATTAAAGTTCTTACCTTTGCAATATTCGAAATATTCCTTTTTTCCCTGGGCTATGTGTTTTGAACAATTTTTCTCCTTGAAGCGAAACTCTGACTTTTTTTTCCTTTCTTATTTACAATATTATCTGTTGTTGCTTTAAGCATCGAAAAATCATGGCCTTTCACAGCATTTTTTAATAACAATATACGAATAATTTTCTTCTTAAAGAACAGAAACATAGCTTTCAACTAACGTGTCAAATAGGAGACGATAATTGACACTTTGGAAAATGTAGCTGCAATTAAAAAAAATTCCAAGCAGCTGTTTTTTTATAACAAAGCAAAATGATATAAAACATGTGCGAACAGTCTCTGTTTTCAAATGGCAGCCATATGAAAAATTTAGACATAACATTCTTGCTGTACTTCATGCTTTTTCATGATATGCATAAACCAAATGTGACGTCAATGAAAGCTGCTATAAAATGTCAGTCCTATGTGGAATGCATTTTACATCTTGGCAAAATCCGAATTGTTTGAAATTTAGATTCAAAACCTCCTTTCTTGTGAGACTGGTCTGCTGTTTATCACTGAATGAGTGAAGTTAAAACCGATTATTTCTTCTTTGAAATCATACATACTCCGACGCTGATTATATGACTTTCATTTTGTCAGAGTTTGATTTTTAAATCTGGCCACATGCTTCTTTCGAGTCACGACTTCTATTTGGGCAAGTAGTCGCACCCAGTCACATTTGATGAGATTGGGGCTCTCCTTATCTTCCAAAAGTTCTTAAAAATGAAGACGAAATGGGACGAATTTTTTTTTCGAATTAAAATTCCGAATATTGAAAGAATTCTCAGATTTCTTATATCCTTCAAATAAGAATATCCTCTTAGGAAAAAATATCTTTTGCAGTAAAAGTTATTTAAGTAAAATTTTGTTTAAGTAAACCAAAATTTAAACTCTGAGTGTTATTAAGAATACAGATTTTTAAAAATATATGCCGCAAAATATAATAAGATATGCTGGAAAAATATATGCCGGAAAAAAATAAAATATATTTTTAAAAATACTATTTTTTAAAATAATATTTTTTAAAAATACTTATCCAGAAGTTATAAAAGAAATTTGCTAAATGAAGTCTTCAATTAAAACTTTGGTATCTAGAAAATTATTTTCTTACCAAAATTAGCATAAATATTTCAGTTCAAGTCCTCGATCAAATTTCAAAATTCATTACATAGGGTACTGTTTACTTTTACTAACAGTTATTTTAATTTGCAAGCCTTTCCTGAATTATCTTATTTCCCTTCATATTTCCTCATCAGGATGCAAATTAAGTAGGTGAACGAGAGTATTTAAACTGTTGAAACGAAAAGGTTAGACAAAACGTGATTTTGCTTGTGAAGCGCAAATTTGCTATTTTTGTCTTTCAACTGTTAAATTCAGTTGCGGTACGCACGCATTCTGGCCTTCTAGTTAGTATATCGTCTGTGTAGATTTACAGCCTGTCAGATTGAACTGAATTGTGTAGTCAAGGGTTATATTTCTACCTTTTAAATTTATTGTTATTGTTTAAGTTATCATACAAGTGGTCGGTGTTTTCCGTGTTTTCTATTATACTGTTTGTGATAAGTAAAAGGTTTTTTACACCTTTACCCTATTGTGTTCATCTGGAAGCCTATGCAAAAAGTCGCAATATACGAGCTTTAAGTAGCTCTAGTTATCTTTTCATGCTTGCTAAAATGCTAAAATTTTATGCTTGCATCTCACAAACATGCGTGACTGAGTGGTTCAACTAATAGGTGCAAGATGCAATACTTAATATGTCATGGCACTGTGTCCAGAATTATTGAGATGGTTTGAGAATTGTCGAGAAAGAGCAGAACGTCGATTCTAAAAAATTCACATTTCTCTGGATGGCATATTGAAACAGCGAGACACACAAGGCTGCCACAGAGTAATAGCGTTGATCCATATGCCTCTGAAACTGTGGTGTTAGCATTTATTTTCTAATGAGAGACTTCTATCGCAAATCAATAAAACTAATTTTCTGAAATTTAAGTTTTTAATATTAGGTTCAAAAGATATAAATGATGAAAAAAGGAAAAGATTCAAGTTTTCGAATCTCGAAACTTTTTTTTTTAATTTCGTAGGATTTAGGGTTCGAATGTACCATTTTTAGTTGTTGTTATTTAATCAGATGGGATTATATAAACTTGTGCTCTTGCAGGGGTATATATCCTAGAGGTTCTGCTCCACGCAGCGGAGCTTTTCTTATCCTCCGAGTTACATGGCTTCAGATAAATCAACTGCCATTTTCTGATAATTTCTGCCGAGGATGAAAAGCAGAGCTCCGACGGTAAGAACGTGATCAGAGTAGAGTATAAGTACTTGATTATGTACTCTTCCTGAGTGTGCCCTGTGCTGTCCGGCTGGAGGTCAGTGATCTATTAACTTAAATATAAGAAGCATCCTTTTTCCTTTTTAATATTTTCGAATTTGTAACCAAGAGTTATGTATTATATGCTTAATGTATACGCTATATGCTAATATATATGTTTTGTGCTTAATATGTGTATTCCTGTACTACTCATTATCTAACTGTTGATTAAGTTTTATAACTATTGACTTATAATTATAAATGACATAATATGGATATCTATGTGTATCTGTGTATGATTATCTATAACTATCTATGTATATTTATACACAACTATATATGATTATCTATGTAGTATAAGAATATCTAAGAGCTTCCAAGGCTGTATTTAAAAGCAGGCAGATGTTAAAATTTTCTTTTAATTACTTACATGGAAATATACATAGGTGGATTGTGAAGGGAATATTTTATCCGCAGAGTGTAGACAGATGACACTAGTTGTCTAGCAGCGGTTGTGCAGGTAGGTAGAATAAGTTCGCAGAAGCGTCAGAGCGATTGAAATGGCAAGACGTTTAGGAAAGTGGTCTCGCTTGGAGGTACGAGCCGTGATTCGTTGTTCTCATCAACTATTATTATCCTGAACAACTATTATTCCTGATCAACTATTATATATTTAGATACTATTTCGATCTAGAACGTGGCCATACCGTTACTGCCGATCGTTAATTGAGCCACTTATACAAGGTTGCGTGAAGCCATCCGAAGCAAGCGCCGTGGCAAGTTGAGTGATGGTGTCATCCTCCGGCATGACAATGCTCGTCCCCATACTGCTCGCCAAAATCAGGCGCCACAAAAGTTTACGTTGGAAGTCTAGAGTCACATTCCGCCATATAGCCCAAGTTTAGCACCTAGAGTTTATTTTCTTTTTCCGAAAGTGAAGGAACATTTATCTGGAATGAGGTTCTCTTCAGACAGTAAGCCCCCCCCCCCTCGATGTGAAAACAACAACCGAGAGCTAGCTCTGAAGTTATTATTACAAAGTGACGAATTATTACAAAGTTATTATTACAAAGCCAGCTTAAACCAGATGGTCCTTCGTTCAGATAAATTCCTAAATAGATTCGGTGATTATGTGAGAAAATGATACACTTAATTCCCTTTTGTATTTTCTGCCTATTGTTACTAAATAATTTTTATTACCCTTGTAACCTTTGCTTTTTCGATCCACCTCGTATTTGAATTTAATTGTGCGTAAAGCATTGAAAATCGAATGAAAATTATTCAGTTTCTGTTTTCTTCCTTTAGTATTTCCATTCAATAATTTTTATAAAAAGGCTTAACTATAGCAATAATATCCTTTGGACCACCATCTATTGATCACGCAACGATCATTTTCCCGCATGTATCTTTCACCATTTTGGGTCTCGAATATGAACAGCATTACAGTGCGTCCGTAAAGTCATTGTGCACTTTTGATCGCTCACAGGAAAATAACAAAGCAAGATAGAAATGTGAAATCTTCACCAAACAAAATAAAACCTCTTAAAGTTTCATACCTATTCAGTGCAGGTTGATGTGGGCTCCATACATGCCGTCACAGTCTACTCCGCAAATAAAAATGGTCCTATCATTTTATCATGCCTCAGGCCACACCACACGTTCACTTTAGGGCTGTTACATTCGTACTCTACATGGGCATGAGGATTTTCAGCAGCCCATATTTGGATATTATGGCAATGAACATGTCCACTAACAGGGAATGTCGCCTCATCGCTAAACACAATCTTCTGCAGAAATCAGTTATCACTGTCGATCTCATGAAACATACCTATAGGAAACGCAAATTGTTTGGGTCTATCCGTCGGTTTGATAGCGCGCAACATCTGCAAATTTTAAGGGCTTCTTAGGTAGCTCTTCCATATAGCTCTTACAGACTCGTCACTGGCCGATGACCTGCCAAAACGGGGTTTGTCCAACAAACTGTCGGTATCCTTCAACAGCTTATCCTACAGATTAATGTTATTTCTATGTGGTGGCGGTTTGTTGTACACGCGAAGATATTCACGTAGCACTTTGTCACAGATTCGAATTTGGTAAGCCACAGAACACACTGAACTTTCCTCTGTACGGTCCACATCTCGACTTTCGTGAATGGGCTGATCTGCTCGTTTGCAGTTCGCGGTGCTGCGTCATCACCTGTGTGCGCACATGCTTGCACATAAAACTTCGGAAACTTGGAGAGTTTTCCTTTCGTTTGCTGAAGATTTCACATTTATATCTTATTTTGTTGCTTTTCTGTGACCGATCAAAAGTGCACCATGACTTTAAGAACGCACTACACTTAATCGCTCACATTCGTCTTTCGTCGAATCCTTGTTTTTATCACATTAATTTCATTCCGTTTCACCATTTCCGGTTGCAGAACCCATTGCGCCCATTTCAGCATTTTCCGCATGGATCGTTTAGAAAAAAATTTGAACCGAAATATGCATTTATTGTATACGTTACCTTCCATCTGAAATACAAATCTGACAACGCAATATTGCGGTAACGCTCAGCAACATTGGCATCATTTTTAAATATTGTTACGAATTTGGTATTTAAAAAGCTAATGTTAGTTCAATTACAAATTAAATGGTTTTATTTCTCGCGCAGTGCAGCGCGTGACGAATATTAAAAGAAAGCTAAGCCGGAAAATTGAAAATACAAGAGCGCGTGCATTAAATAAATAAATATCTCTTTTTGATTTCGAGAAAGTACTGGAAAATTCTAGCGCGTGATTTTGAAATCTTATAAAAGGAGGAAAACATCTCAGTTTGTAGTAGTTGCTTAGTTTGTTGTTGTTTAGAAAACTACTGTTGTTGATTGTAGCGAATTCGCGAATTAGCGTTCTTTAGCTGTTTTGAATTACTTTCTATTGGACATTTGAGTAGTTAAAAGAAAACTACTGTGAGATATTGTAATACTGCGTGATAATTTGAGAAAGTTTAAGCATTTTTGTTGTGATAATAATAAATTTTTGTTCATTTTTTTATCGGACTTGTGCATTCATTTCATAACGAACCCGTACGCACGCAACAATTTTTGGTGTCAGGAGTGGGGTTTGAATGCCAATAACAAGAGCGATGGAAGAGCAATTAAGGCAGTTAATATCAGCCTTTGCCTCATTTAAAGAAGAAATTAAAGAGGAAATGAAATTGGGCCAGGAATCCGTTAAGGACGAAATGAAAGCCGTTCAAGCTGGTCAAGAAGAAATGAAAAGAGAAATTACCTGCATAATAGAAAATAAATTTGAAGCTATAGAAGGCAGAATTGACACAGTTGAAAATAAAGTTGGACAAATTGAAGAAAAAATTTCTTCCGTAAAAGATAAAATTGAAGAAAGAGTTTCTTCGGTGAAAGAAGAAATAGAAGAAAAAGTTTCTGCTGTGAAAGAACATATAGAAGGGAGAGTTTCTGCTGTGGAGGAACGAATTGAAGGAAGAGTTTGTGCCGTCCAACATCAAATCGAACAACAAATTGATGATAGGGTTTCTGCAGTAGCCAAAGAAGTGGATACTTTAAAGAAATTCGTAGCGACGGCAGGGAATACTAGTGATGGTTTTAAATTCTTACCGATGCCTGCTCGTCCATCTCTGAAGCTATCCACATATGATGGGAAGACATCCTGGCAAGTGTATAAAACACAATTTTCTATAGTTGCGGATGCGAATGGATGGGATTCCCAAGCGAAGGCCTGTCATCTCGCCGCTTCTTTAAGAGCCGACGCAGCGGATATCCTTCAGACTCTTCCCGAAAACAAAAGGTTAGATTTCGAAGCTCTGTCCGGCGCCTTGGAGCTGCGCTTTGGGGAGAAGTGTTTAAAAGACTACAGCAGGCTCCAATTAAAATCTCGTCAACAGAAGCTTACCGAAACACTTCAGGAGCTCGCCACGGATGTTGAAAGGCTGTCCCACCTCGCCTTTTCGGAGTCAAGAAAGAGAAATCCTGTCGCTGCAATATTTCATCGACGGCATCCGGGATCCTGAAATACAGAAAGCTCTTCGAATGGCAGATGTAAAGGACATAAAAAGCGCTCTGTTGTACGCCATGAAGTTCGAGGCAGCCCAGCAAGCAACTAATAGAGATCGCTACCCAGATCGCTACCCTAGAGCTGTGCGAGTCCATGAGCCAGTGGATCAACTGATGGCTCGTTTAGATGGTTTAGCCAGACAAGTCGACGCTTTGATACGGAGTAGGAGGGAGAAGAAAGTGGCTCTAAGGTGTTGGAGATGTGGTAGTGAAGGTCACCTAAGACGGAATTGCAGAACACCCCAGGGTACGGAATATAAAGCAGATGATTTTACCAGACAAGTCAGTGGCTTGAGACGGAACATAAGTGAAAAGAAACTAATTCTAAAATGCTGGAATTGCGGAGTTGAAGGCCACCCACATACGAAGAAATTGCAGAACATCCCGAGGTACGGAAAATAACACCATTTCCCAGCAACGACGCAGTAAACAAATTAGTGACCATATCGAGGAACGGAGGTTGTCAGATAATGAAAAACCTTGTTTTAAAGCGCTTAAAATTTATACAGTGAGTGGCAACTGTAACGAAATGTCCATTAATGGGAATATCGATGGAGTTCCTTGCGATATGATCATTGACACAGGAGCTAATGTTATCATCATTAGGAAAGATTTAGCTGAACATTTTAAAGAGAAACTTATTTGGACGCCATCCTGTGTTACCCTTCAGACTGCGTCTGGTGACAAGATCGAGATAGCTGGAACGTTAAACGTGAACATCACGTTTGGAAGTGCCGCCTACCATCACACGGCATATGTGGCGGATATTACAGATCCATGCATACTCGGATTGGACTTTTTAAGGAAATACAATTTTTCCTTAGACATCAAAAACAACAAACTGCTTTCAGCATCTGGTGACATGACTATCCATCCTCAGAAGAGATCATCACCTGGAAATGTCGACGCCTTGTCCGAAAGACCCAGCTCGGGAAGCCGCCGAAATCATGCTAGGGTCGAAAAGAAACGCAAGACTACCAGCTATTCTCCATCTCAGAAGCTCTTCGGTCGAGACCTTCTTCTGCCTTGTGACCGCCTGTTTGATCGCCATACGGATGCGCCTTCATCGCCTGAGGAACACATCCAAGATGTCCAGGCCCGTTTTGAGGGGATGCACCGTTCTGCACGAAAGCGAGTCAACTTGGCGACGGAGAAAGTGAAGACAAGATACGACACGCGAGCTACTAGACATAGATCCAACAAAGGAGACAAGGTGTGGTTGTGGAACCCGATTCAGCGAAAAGGACTGAGTCCTAAATTACAGTCACCTTCGGATGATCCGTATACAGTGCTGAACACGAATGACGTCGTGCTTCGGATCCGTAAGTCTTCGAACTCTAAACCTAACCTCTAAGTCGTTCATTACGACAGGTTAGCTAATTACTATGGCCTTAGTACGTAATGTAAATAATTGTAAATAGTATAAGACCATGGTCCTTTATGTTTTTAAATGTGTATTTGATTTGATTTGTATTTAGTATTTGTTTTGTATTTAGTATTTGATAGCATTTGATGTGTTTAAGTTAGTTATTACATTTATTGTTCATGTTGTTTGATATTGTGATGTAATGTTTATGCCTCAGTTGCATTTATGCCACAGTTGTAAGTTTAGCTTCCTGTCCAGGGACTGTACTGCCCGGGACGTGCAGTCCTTGGGAAGGGGGCAGTGTTACGAATTTGGTATTTAAAAAGCTAATGTTAGTTCATTTACAAATTAAATGGTTTTATTTCTCGCGCAGTGCAGCGCGTGACGAATATTAAAAGAAAGCTAAGCCGGAAAATTGAAAATACAAGAGCGCGTGCATTAAATAAATAAATATCTCTTTTTGATTTCGAGAAAGTACTGGAAAATTCTAGCGCGTGATTTTAAAATCTTATAAAAGGAGGAAAACATCTCAGTTTGTAGTAGTTGCTTAGTTTGTTGTTGTTTAGAAAACTACTGTTGTTGATTGTAGCGAATTCGCGGATTAGCGTTCTTTAGCTGTTTTGAATTACGTTCTATTGGACATTTGAGTAGTTAAAAGAAAACTACTGTGAGATATTGTAATAGTGCGTGATAATTTGAGAAAATTTAAGCATTTTTGTTGTGATAATAATAAATTTTTGTTCATTTTTTTTATCGGACTTGTGCATTCATTTCATAACGAACCCGTACGCACGCAACAATATTATTTTGCTGAAATTTGCAATGGTTTATTCAAGTTTATTTACATAATTCTATTATTCCCGTCAGTCTTCAAGAGTTACATGTTAAGTTTTCAACTTTTACATGTTAAGTATGGTTACATGTTAAGTTTTCAGCTTTTACATGTTAAGTTTGGTTACATGTTAAGTTTTCAGCTGTTTTAAAGAAGTACGAAAAAAGAAAATAAAAACCTGCAAGGCATGGTTCAAGGCTTTAGAAAGAATTCACTTTTTCCTATATGTCAAATAGAAGCTTCGCAGACCGAACTCTCAAAAAGTCGAACATAGAAATGAGGTAAAATTTAGCCAAGCTGTAAAAAACGACGTCTGTTAAATATCAAAAGGTAGTTTTTTAATATAGTTTATTCATATAAGAGATAATAAATGTTATTTATTAAATAACTTACTACTTTATAATGCGCAGTATTTTGCCATTTTCATAATTTTCTCGTAGTCTTGTTTTTATTTATCCCATTCATCAAAGTTCCCTTATACTGGGTGTCCCAGAAATGATGGTGGTAAAAGCGCAGAATAGACTACATCAACAAAATTCAGAAGGCGGAGCTGTGTGACGTCCATAAATGGGCGAGACTAAGCTTGTGACGTCACAATGTATTCTCGCATTTACACTACGCGTACTTTCTATTTTCTCTTAAAAATAAAGTAATAAATTGTTTGTTATTGTAAATTAATATTAAATTTTTTACTTTTAGGTTATATTTATAACATTTAAGCTTAGGCGTTACTGATAATAAGTATAATAAATTGTTTATATTTAAAATTACTATGATACAGTGAGCGAATTATACCAATCATTAAAATGATAAACCACGTCTAGTCTCTAATACTTGTACAGTTTCAATATTTTTAAAGATTCAATATTTCATTAAAGCATTTATACAAATAAAAAAAGATTTTTTAAAATTTAAATTCATATTGTGGAACATTTCAATTTTATCATTTTTACAAATTACCTTCTTGCTACTTTAACGACATAATTCCTTACATACCAATAATTAAGACATTTTCATTTTTTTTTAAATTCTAAACTTTACATAAATGAAAAAAAGAATATTTTTATTGCATATGAACATCATTACACAGCTTTCATATCAGTTTCTAAAATTCCTAAATCACTCTGTAGGCACACTAGAATTATACGCATTAATAAATAAAAAATATCTAATTACTCAAAATGAAAGAAAATAATATCAGAAAATAAATACTACAAACTTGAAACACTAAACAATGCTTCACATACGCACACACACGCATATTATCAATGAACTCATATTATCAAGTGCAATTACGATACCAAACACTGCGTATTAAAATAATGAGGTAAACGTTACTTAAAGGGTCAAAGTTTACAGTTTCGCTACTACTGAGTAGATAGTCGGACTATCGATATTTATCGTAAGTCGGAAAGCATTATCAACATATCAAAACCAAACACTTAAAAATACTATTTAAATAACAAAAAAGGTGTTTCAAATATGATTTACAATTAACACAATAATAAAAATTTAAAATACACAAACGATAAGTTAAACTTTGCCCATAAGTAAAGTTACATTACTGCTCGGCATCACACACAACCTTGTTTTCCCTTGTACACAACGATCAGTATTCGCTCGAAAAACATCAAAGAATTCCACAATTCGGTGTCCATGTGCTTATCCATCTATTTTCACTTAAAGAAAAATCAGAGAATTGCTCAAACTCGGCATTGCGAACCACATTGTCTTTGCCCATGTGCACATTCATCTATTATCACTTAAAAAACATCAGAGAATTGCACAAACTCGGCATCGCACACAACCTCGGCATTGCGCACCACATTGCCTTTGCCCATGTGCACATCGATCTATTTTCACTTAAAAAAACCTCACAGAATTGCACAAACTCGGCATCACGCACAACATTGGCATTGCGCACCACATTGGCTTTGCCCATGTACACATCGATCTATTTTCACTCAGAAAACATCAGAGAATTGCACAAACTCGGCATTGCGCACCACATTGGCTTTGCCCATGTTCATATCCATATGTTTTCACTTAAAAAATCAGACATTGAATAAACTCCGCATTGCTCATATACTGAGAAATCTGCTTTCACTTAAAAAAATCAGAGAATTGCAGAAACTCGCGCGTAACCAACTCCATTGATTCGAGTTGTAAAAACATGTGTCCAGAAAAATGATACAAAACAAAAATAAAGCTACCAGCATAAAGCAACTACCGAACATCCAAACTGCCATATTAGAAAAGCACCCAATATTTTACTTAGGTCAATAATAATAAATGAAACTTACCTTCAGTCCTCTCCTTTTGCACAATATATGGCTGTGATTTTACTGAGAAATATATGCATCAATTGGCTGGCGTCGAATTTCTCGTGTTTCCTTCTCCAAATGTCTGCAAGATAGGAATCAAACTGTCCTTTTGCCTTACGAGAACCACGGAAACTTCTTTTGATTTCTGCCCAAGTTCCTTCAATAATATTAGTATGCGCACCTGTTTCTGGATCTTCAAAACGCAAGCTATGATTGAATTTCAGGTGCGCATATCCTTCGAACGAGAGACAGTCGTACGCTTTTCAACAATCTGTTATAACAATCGATTCTGGCTGAACATTCTCATTAATGATTTCTAGCAATGTTTCGGCACCTCTGTTTTCAACAACTCTAATCACGCATTTATCTGTCCCTCTCTCAACCAAACCGAATATCCATCTTCCTTCGACTCTTTTCTCTCTAGATACTTTTGCTTGCCAAACTTGCTTTCGTCGATTTCCACAATCACGCCTTCCCAACCCAACATCACATTCTTCTTCAAGCATAACTCCATGCATACTTCCCTACAAAAACTTTTCCAATCTGTTACCGTATTTTTAGCAATAGGTAATTCCGTTCGTATAAAATCATTCCCGCATTTACCCAACCACACATAGGTAACTCGGAAAACATTACACATGCTCAATTTACTCTTCGCAAACCAGGAGTTGTTACGAACAGACCTTGAAATTCGATGCTTACATTCGCCTCCAGTTACTCTACACATCCACTCAAAACCGTCTATACGGTTCTTTCGTTCTACTAGTTTCATATCTGTTTCACAAATTGGGCACTTATATGATATTGCAATCAAACTTTTCTCCATACACCACTCAATAAAGCTTTTTTTACCTCTTCGCTCCAACTGATAAAAAAAAATCCAAATTCAGATACTCATCCATTCTGCAGTATGCACCGAGTTAGACACACTCACCAAATCAAAACTTTCTTTAAGCAAAAGAATTCTTTTCTGTATTTTTAGAAGTTAGGATTATAATTAACTCATGCATTCAATATTTTCAATCGTTTGATAATGATCGTTTTCAATCGTTTGGTATCTTAATAATACATTTGTGAGAGATAATTCGTTGCGTTAAATGCTAACACTACCACACAACACACAAAAGTAGATTTATAATTAAAAAAATCTCCCGCAGAAGATTATAAACCTAACATTTCAACTCAGTTAAAATATAATTTAAGTTTTCTTCAAATACGAATCTATAGCATACTTGTTTTTAAGAAGAAGCGTAACCAATAATACGTCATAAAAAGGCGTGTCCAAGCATAAGAGAAATAAACACAGCATCGACTGATGCAGCCTATTCTGCGATTTAACCATTGAGGGTAACTATTCTCAGGAGTGGTAGAATATGGCAAATGTAACAGGTTTCATTGTATAATATGTTGCGGAATGTCAGATGGAAATGCGGAAGCACAGTAGCATCATCTGTAATACTAGTAAACGACGACGAAGTGATTACCATACGCTTCCGAAGATGCTTGGCAACTCTTATCAGACAGCGACTCTTATTCTAGCTGCAAGGTCTGCTTAGGAAAGTCAATCTGTGTCCCGTAACCGATATCCGTTGTCAATCTAATACACGTTTTGCAGTTTCTGGTCATTTACTTGAATAGTTCTTATAAATATCAACCCTATTTGTTATAAATATCATTAATAAAAAAGACATTTAATTTTCCATGTTTTCCTTATTTACTTTACTCCTTTTTTCACGCTTCACATTTCACCGTACGAAAATTGTTACTTTTGCATTGTTCTATCACCTTTTAACATTCTTGCCATCAATTAATTCTATTACGCATTGTATATGATAGAACAGACTACACTTGAAGACAAGTGAATTTCTATGCGAATTATTACACTCTGTAGCTAACTGAAAAATAAAATGAATAAAACTTACATATATTACTTATATTGATAATGTAATTTCATTTCCTGAAGTTTCCAGTACTTAATTATATCATTAAGTAATACATTATTTATCTGTAATCTTTATCAGAATTTTTTGTGTCTATGAAAGCATAAAGAAACATAGAATAAAGAACAAATATCACGTCCACAATGCAAGCTTTGCGATAAGCCTAACATAGAGACTGATTTTTGCTGCTTGTGGAGGAAAACAATATGAAGAGTAGAAGAGGTAGCTAGGAAGATTACTGTGATTATTATATAGGGCGTCATATCCGTGAGTACTAGAATAAGATAATGTCCGAGAAATATGCTGGCTTAATCATATACAACACTACTAACAGGCGACAGTGTCTGAATAGAAATACTTTAAAAAAGCGTTATTTTTAATGAAAACAAGTTTAACATATTTTAATCTGCAATAAAATATCATTCATATCCAAATCTGTTTTTAAAATAAATTAGGTGTGAGAAGAATACTAAATGTTTTCGCATCCGAATCTTATAAGAATCTGGAATTTCGAATACTTTATCTAAAAATGATATTAATAAGAAAGGAAACAACAGCAACAATAAATAAATTAATAAACAAAATAATTAAATAAAATAGAATAAAAATCTGAAAGTGTTCAGATTTTAACTATCGACCAAAAGGTTTCTTTTAAAATTTAATATGGTTTATACGTAGAGTTTAACAATAGAGATGCTCCAGGTAGAAAAGCGAAGCATTTTATAGGCTATTAGAGGAATATGCATTTAGGCCAACTTTAAACATTGTATATCTTCTGCATATTTAAAAAAATAAAAAATATATAATGTATTCTATAAAAATGTTTAATGTAACCCTTAAATGCCTGTAGTTGCCATTTGGCAACATACTCATATTTAGTTATATAAATCTGATCAAGAACAAATTTTTACATAATTCAAAATTGCATAGTGTAACCAATTGGATACATACTGTTTAGTATATAGTTTTGAAATTTTCAGTATAACACTAACGGTGTAGTGGTGATTATTGTGAGTTGATTTGTAAGATGTGGACATCATTTGCGATTACAAATTTTTTATTTTGTGTTTGTTGTTATTATGATGTATTAAAAGTTTTAAAATTGTTTGAACAAGTTTATAAGGTATGTATTATTTCATAAAATTTTTATTACACATTTGTCTATCATATTTTTTTTTTTTTTGCATTATTTAGCCATTTTGAGATTTATTTTCTCATTTTTAAGATGTTAATAAATCGAAGATAACTATTTTTCCGTCTGTAAACTCCAAGAATTTTGTAAAAAGAGACTTAATGCAAAATTTTTTCATTTTTTAGAAATTTTACTTGACAATTATTTTTTAAATTAGGGAAAGAGGTCAATTTTTCTTAATTAAAAAGTCTCTTATTAAAATTCATCTGAAATTCTCGTTGCGTAATTAACTAAAATATGGCAAAGAAAGATGTGATATTAATAAAATCGTATAAATTAAAAGTAAAATTAATTTCGAAAAATATTTAATTTTTAAAGTAAATGAATAACAGGGATAATTTTATATATTGTGCCCTGCAAATGTGGCAAAAACGTGACAGATTTGTTTTTTCGATTTACAGTCGCTTCAGTAATTCTCCAAATAAGCGATAACGTCGCCAAATTATGGTGATCGTGCTCAATCAAGGTGAGTCCTCTGAGTTCTTCCCTTCAGGTAGCGTTATGGAAGAGGTGGGGAAAGGCTATCACGTGGCTTTTCACTCGTGACGTCACTTCCTACTCGTGCGGGGAACGGATGGAGGAAGGGGGGAGGGTTGAGCTTCGCCGCGTGGGAACAACAAAAGGTAGACACACACGGCCAGGTAACATACCGGACAGGTAACCAGCACACACGCTCTCTTTCATCTCTGCGCCAAAACTTCAAGCCTCTCTCTACGCTCTCCGTCGCCAAAGATTTATACACACACAATTGTTCCATGAGGACTGGTTCATGCTAATTAATAATTTGAGATCTTTGTAGTCATTAATTCTAGTCTGAGTAAAGAGGAAAAGACTGTTAAGAGAAGTGTTTGTGATAAAAATTTAAACCGGTGGCGGTAGATCACAAAAAGAGAAAAGGGTCTAGAGTACTGCCCAGTCATTCCGGTAATACTGGAGTCAAAGCGGCCGGTCATCATGTCGACCGCAGTTTCTGAATCTTCAATGACTATGAGCCAAAGCATGGATTCAGTCAGCACCATCACCGAAGAAGAGGTAAGAATAAAAAATATTTTTTCCCCTCTCTTCGAAATCTTCTCTGACCGCCCGTCCATCTCTGTTTACATGTTCTTGAATCTTCTAAACTTACATATGCAATGTCCACATCTCCATCTCCAGAGAATCGGTTTATATGAAAAGTTTCTGATTCTGTTAAAGGCTATTTGCATTAAATTAAAAGCCGAATTACCAATATTATGTTTGCATTTATATGATGTCATTAATGTTTGTTTATAAGTAATACGAAAACATACCAACATTCGATAAGAAGGTATCCATGCATATTGCAGATCTGAGATTAATGGCAAAATCTTACTTTGGCTCCTCGAGAGCACCTGCTAGTAGCTTGTATGAGACATACATTTTCCTCAAGACTTGAGAAACAATTGAGCGTTTTAAATAACAGTTTTTTGGGCTTTAGTATCTCCGTTATTGATAAAAATTTAACCAAACTGGTGCAGATATTGTCAATTTTAACAAAACTGGTACATATTTGTCACAGACTCCAGCTAAACTTTAGTAATTCAAAGAATAAAATAACTTGAGGGCTAATTTTATAATTTGTTTCTTGAATCTTACCAGTCATCGTCATTTGTTTCTTGAATCATATGCAACTAACTACTATATAGTTAGTTAAGTATTTTTCAATTTTTGTATTACACAACTGTTAATTTGTTGCAATTTCCTAAGGAGCTTGTCAAGAAACTCTTGTCTTTCATTTTCACCAAATCACTTTAGAACAGGGTCTAATTTATCGCTTACAATAATGTAATGGGCCTACTGTGTTTTTCATGACAATTCAGACCACAAGAGGGGGAACTATGTTCGTAGTGCTTCTTTTAAGGTAGGCTTAGTTGTAAGAAAAAATACTTCCAAAGTTATCATTACTAACTGAGGACTAAAATATTATTATATTTAGTTAGCTATTAATTAATTTATTAGCTTTAGCAAGGTTGTTTTCTCAGAAGCTCCCATAGATTTCAATATGTCTAACGCGGCATGAACCATATTTCCGTAAAACAGCATTTCGAAGCAGAAAATACCTTTTTGTTTTGACACATAATTATTGCAAATGTATTTATAAGTTTGTATGCTGAACAGAGATTAAACAAAACACGTGTCGCAGTTGTGCCAAGGTAAATAGTGTTCGAAATGCTTTAACGTTTCTATAAATAATGGGTAAACTAGAAATTATTCTGAATCAGAAAATTCTGGATCAGAAAATTTTAAATTAGCAGCATCTGAATGCTGAGGTTAAGAAGAGGAAAATGTTATAATTTTGTTCAAGAAATTACACTCACGGAAGTTTTATATATAATAAATTACGGCATGAAACCGCTTTAAGTAATATTTACCTTTCTCTCACTGAACAAAGAATGTACTATTTATACGTAACCTTGTTTGTCTATCAGTAATGGATAAAAGAAATAACTTCATGGCAAGGCTCGATCAGAAGCGAGGTCTTTTATGTTTTCTTAAGCGATTTTGACTAAATATTGAATTCTTTGTCAGTTAAACATGATAAGTGATGTCAGATTTTTAGATGAAACTCATAGCGAAAACTATTTATATTACAAGTAATAGGAATATATGTTTACCGTTACAAAAGCGTTTAAAATATAATTAATTACCTGTGATCAGGAAATGTGATTTATACCTCACACTCTACTGCATTCAGCGGGAAAACTCATACAGATCTTCAGAATAAACTTTAGTAGCATTGTAGAAAATTGTTAAAATAATGCTTCTGAACAGAAAATGGCTAAAGCTGGTTTCAAAGATTACATGTAAATCTGGTTTTTAAGCAGAAATTTCAGCTATTTTGATGTGTGAGACGAAAGGTTAAGTTACTCATCTATTTATCAATTTTCATATTATTATTATAAAACGAGCTAATTAAAATGGCTCTGCATTCTAACATTTTAAATTAATCAGTAAGTTTAAAAACAATAATTTTGTGGCTCGAAGAAAAAATTAAATTTCACTATTTTTGGTCAGTTCTAATATTTTAAATCGCTTTCAATCAGTATAACATTTAATACTACATAATCAACGTAAGTTAAAAAGTTAGTAAAACAAATCAGTAGTAATATTTTTAATCGCTTAGAAGGGAGTTTAAATTACTTTACTTTCCCATTCAATTTTGCTATCTTATTATGCATTGAATTTAACCATAGTAATACGTATTACAGTTCTCATATGTTATCAAAATAATATTTAAAGTTTCCGAAGTAAATCTTACAGTCTAACAAGTAGCTTGGTATTTTGGTAGAACGAAGATGTTTTTTCATATTTATAGCGACTTTCAACGATAAAAATGTTTCTGTAACATCTTGAAATGCTTGGAATTTACACATTTCTAGTGATTTAATATACTCAAGTAATGATGTTCGTATTGCAAAACAGAACTAATTTTTGAAAGTCAATATCTTATATTTTTAACGCTAAATTAATATTGTGTTTTGGAAAAAGAAATTTCGTTAGCAACTTAGATAAAAGTCTTAAATAATCTTCCATGTAAATTCCATAAAATAATTCCATGTAAATAATTATGTCGTAACATACAAATAATACATGTACTGTTTCTACAGAAGTTATAATACTAATAAGAAAGGGCTAGATGAATTATAGTTATAAATGAAAAATGTATATCTTAAGCATTAAAATAATATTGATAAGAAGGAATAAATAAAAGTATAACAACTTATTCCTGATTGCTTTTTAATCTGAATTCAGCACAAAGCTTAATCATTCAATCTTTTAAGTGAAATAAGAGAGTGTGTGCTTTCTCTTTCCTGTAGCAATAGCATAATTTGAAAACTTAATTACATTATTACTATGATTATTGCAGATTTATTCGTGATGATTATCTTAGCAGATAATTAATGACAAAGCTAGTATGTTCTGGGAATTTACAAGTACGTGACATTTTATTAGAAAGACGTTAAGAATGGTAAAAGGACGGGATAATACTACTTTGTTAATATTTTTATAATGTATATTATCGTTATGAAGAAATTTACTCTTGATAAATGGAAACGAAATTATTCGATCATAAGCTTGAAAATTCTATAGTTAAACAGATAAGATCTGTGGCATCTTTGATTGCAGTACGGATTATGGTTTTAAGATTTTTTACGGTTGTCCTTTACGGAGTTCGCATTTAGTTAAATAATTAAGATTATTTCTTACTTTTTTGCTGGGTTTTGACAATAGGTTTCGGTGTTATAATACTAAAATCTCAGAAAATACTTTTAATATTTTATGTGTTATTCAGAATTATTTCTTAAGAACCACTTTTCAGCGTAAATGTCATAATTTTACTGTTTATAAAATAAACTTTTTTACTTATCTTCACATGAATATGCCAAGCTCGATGATTTTTATTTACAAATGTCTAAAAGTCTAAACCTGTAGTGACGATTCTTAATATACTTGTTGCGTATAGATTATATTATCGTAATACGCTGAAAATAAAGTAAAACTTTGATTAACGAACATCGGTCACTTAAATGATGAATTGTCCGAACACATTAATGTACTTGTTCACACACTTGCCTGGATAGATACTGTCTAAGATTCCCAGAAATATTTGGAAATATTTTAGTTTTTTTAACTAGAACTTCTCGAAAATCCTGTTTCCTTATCTCCTAACATTCGATAATTTTGTAAGCACTTTTTCTTATTCATCTATCCCAATATGCTCTGGCCTTTCTTCCTTTGGTTTTACTTATCATATTTACTATTTCTGTATTCTCATATCCAACTCTTCTTACGCCTCGTTTACTGTTTCTTCCATTTTGGATGTATTTCAGTCTTTCTTAAGACGTAGGGCCCGGATTAAAAAAATAGGATTTGTGGTTGTATTATCCTTAATCTGAAAGACTAATTACATTTACGTTATCAAAGAATTAATCAATAAAATATTTAAGTGCAAGGAATTGTGCATTAACATCAATTAGTTATCAGTCGCTTAAAAAAAGAGCTAAAAAGCGGATCAGTTTGTTAAAAGATCAAGAAATTTAACAGTTTGGAGGATGAGAAAAATTCTGTTCATATTACTAAAAACTGCACTTTACTGGCATAAGAAAATACTTATGCTAAGAAATAAGCTTCTGTTTAGTGAGAATAAATAATCTAAGCATCGAAAATAAACAGTTTACCTTAAATGATCATTCAACTAAATAGGGAATACCGATTATCCAAAGTTATCTCAGTATAACTCGGCTTACATGCTCTCTCTGCTCTACTGTAATATTTATACAGTGGAACCTGGAGATACGAGTTTAATTCGTTTCAGCATTGAGCTCGTATAGCGAATTTTTCGTATCTAGAAACAAATTTTCCCTTTGAAAATAATGGCAATCCAGTTAATCCGTTCCGCACGCCCAAAAATATCAACATAAAAATAAATTTTTCTAATAAATAACACTGGTAAATAATATTACCGTAGTTTACCTTTATGATAGCATCCGACACCGATCTTTTAACTGCTTCTCGTTAATCCACACCAACAACAGCTTCTCAAAATCTTCTCGGAGTTTTGGACGGTGCTTGGAAGTAACAATAACTTCTTTAGCTACATCAAGTTTCTTAATTTCTTCCTACTTTCTTCAGAATAGTGCAAATCGTTGAAGTCGAAAGGCAGTTAAGTCTTCGCCAATTCCGTCACTCTTACCCCATGCGTTTTTAAGAAATTAAAAAAAAAATATTAATTCGTTCCAGCATTGAGCAGCATCTTAATTTCAACGGCCATGGCTTCCTTATTTTTCTTAGCAGCACTATCTGAGACAACAATCTTCTTGGGAGGCATCTTGAAATAATTACTTTCATATAAATGCAATGGACAATTACTCATAAGCCCACAAACAGGTAGATCAAAGAACGCAGAGTGATCGGACGAGGGGATTCCCCGCATCGAGCCGGATCCGGAAATAGCCCCACGCGTACCATCAGCATGGCTCTTTGCTCGTTACTCGAGTCAATGATCTTATTTAGAGACAAATGCTTCACTCACACTTTCTTCGTATCTCCAGGTTCCACTGTACTATTCACCACACATAGTTTACATAGTTTTAGCCCGGGGTTTAGAATTCCGAAAGAAATCTGTGAGAAAGTTCTTACTTTCAAAAGACAATGATTATCAAGTTTCTCTTAACCAAGAAGCAGAAAACTGAGCTTTACTGTGAGAGATATTCGAACCACGGATTTTCGAATGGCATCCTAGCATCCTAACCGAAAGAAAATGATCTAATTCCTTATAAATATAATTAGAGTAATACCTATCATTAGTTGTATAAATTACTAATAATTAATTTGATCTCTAATACATATTTGTAAAAAAGCAAATGTAATAACTTTCCTACTTTCCTGTGATTCTGTCTTAAAATGTGTACTTGTAAAAAATACTACGTTAGTCGGCGAAGCTCTGGATCTCAATCTTATTTCTTAAACTGCGTTGCCTTTTTTGAATGCAAAGAAGTTAGGCAGCTAAGTTGTTTAAAATAAAGCATTATAACACAAGGTAACTATTTTCGAAAAGAACTTTAATAACTGGTATGAAACTGATTTATCGAACGAAGGAAATTCATTTAAATTAGTAAGGGTTTTGAATCAAACTAAAGTGTTGGAGATCTTGTAGATCTGCCAGACTTAAATATGCCGTAAATGAATTTTTAGGGGCATGGTGCATTTGATGTCAATGGATACAGATGATTTGGCTAAGTCCATTCCGAAAGACGTGATGACCAAATTAAGAAGTCTTGAAGCTACAGATGGACAGTTATTCAAAAAGTTAGGTTTTAAGATAGGGAGAATAAAAGTATATTTTTTTATTGTGTTTATTCATCTAATTGTTCAGATGGCATCGTGTGTCTCCACTCGCTTTACCTCAAAGTGACTTGCGTAACAGTCAGATTACATTAAGAGAAATCTAAACTGTGTCGTTAGTGTTATCCTAAAACAGAAATTTGAAATACTTTTCCCGCAAACGTTTTACCTTGAACTATGAATCATCTCTTCAGGATCCTTCTTTTGTACATTATGCTTTCTTATTTCGTCATTAATACCTAACCGAGATTAGACTAACTGACTAATGCTAAGTATATGAGTGATGTATGCCATAAGGAAAATGATGCTTTTGTGAAGTATCTTCTACGAGAAACAGCCTCGCATTCATCTTACACATGGGAAGAAACACGCAGACGTCCAAATATCTAAGTTAAATGATATTTGAAAATTTTCTTTAAAAAATCTAACACAAAATTGCATCTTGCATTTTTTGAAGAACATATTAAGATATTCAGCATTGAAACGCTTATGTTTAACATACAGCTTTAATAATTAACTCCCCGAATTAATAATCTCCATTTGATTAGGGCTTTAACCAGGCTTTAATTTCTTTGCATAAAAGTTTGTAATTGAAATTGCTTTGTTGCTGAGGTTTGGACTAAAAATTTCATTACAGCTAATTACGATGCATTTTCTTTGTTTAACAAACAATTGCTGAGAATGATCAGTATATTGCCTAAAGAATCAGAGGTATTTTTTTTTGTGCCTTTCTGGCACAGTTATTAATTTCGGTTAGCAAGCTGGAAGGATTTGGGATCTATTTTTAGCGACGGCAGTTTGATGTTTTAAGATTCGCACTTACAAAATTAATTTAATCCGACAGTTAAGAGGAGTGTACGGTAACTCATCACTACTTAAAACTACCTGACTCGGTTTCGCTTTCTTCCCCTCTTCACCGTTTAAACATGTGCGGGGGAGGATAATGTGCAGTGTTAAAGGCATTCCTCTTATGGGGCATCGTAATGCAGTGGTTAACACAAGCAAATAGTGAATTGAAAAACCTTGAGTTCGATTTCCAGCCAGGGTACTTTTCAGTTTTCGACATTCTTATTCAGATAAGAACCTAACATATTCTCGCTTTTTCTCCTTTGCCCTCGGATTTATTTACCTATAACGTTTCATTTCCGGGACATTTTACACTAATGGATGAATGAAATTGATAACTCATTCTTTTACAGACTTGTAACAGCGTAAATTTTGTGTATGTAACTACAAAGAACTTTATTTTTATTTTTATAGTTGAATCAAAAGTTACACAAAAAATCGTTTATAGTGATATTGTATTATTCATATGCATAAATTTCCATTTTGCCAAAATAGTTAAATTTCTTTCTTTTGTAGAAGTTATTTCATTGCCATTGCTAATTTCCTACATCAGATTTTATTTGCGGACTTAAATTTAAAGTCGATTGAAAAACAAAGCACAGTTGAAATGAAAAAAATTCCAAACCAAGCTTTCATCTTTTCATCTTCGAAGTCTCTCTCTCGCTTTTCTGCTGTCAACTTGATTGCTGCCTTCTGCTCCCTTTTCCATCGTAATTTATCGTTATAAAATGCAGAAAAGGAACATGTGATCGAGGACGGGAGCTCAAATGGCACCAACAGCACTGCTTAATTCATATAAAAAATGCGCTGCACTGCTGAGGATTGAAGAAGAGTTGAATCTGCCATTGATTACAACTAAATTATGCATCTCCATATCAACAATATCAAAATTATTTACATATATTTATTTTCCCTTTTATTTTATATATCATATATTCATTGTTCGTCTACAAAGCTTTAGGAGTTTTAAAAGTGCATTCGTAAAACACAACATTTGAAGGAAAGAATTTTATCATGTTTTACCTCATGTAATACTTCTAACTCTACATATTTCTGTCTTCATGTTATAACTTATGCAACTCTGTATGTTTTTAGTACTTCTGCGGGACTTATTGCAAAGATCTTTCCTTCTGTTGTTACATTTTTCCGAGTTCTTAAATGATGTCGAACTCATGATTTTTGATGTAAAATTTCCCTTTAGCGAAATGGAAGTAGTCCTTAGGGTTCCAGATAGGGCGAATGTAGGTAGTATTAAAATAAGTTACATTTCTGTTTCCAATTAAAATCTTTGTTTCATGTAAAGAATTAAAAAGTGTAAAAATTGTTACAGTTTTAGAGACATTAGGTTATTTTTAAATGCAGGAGTGATGAAAAATGAGCAACACCCTCGCCGGGAATCGAACCACGGACCTCTGGAATACGTGCCCAGCGTGCAGACCACCACACCACGAAGGCATGATAAGAAGGCTGGAGAAATACCTTATGCTCGTTGAATATGTTTTTGGATGGGTTAGATGGTTCCTTACAGAAATCGATACTGTTCCTTCTTTGTGAGACATGAAATATATTACTACCTTCTTCAAGCAAAAGTTTCTTGAGAATTAGGCATTGAAGTTTATCAGCCCATGATTAAGAAAACAGAGGTAAACTTAAAGCTTACCTAAGTCGCAGCATCACCATTTAAATTCTGAATATTAATCTGACAAGAAATTAATCTGACATAGATAGGTTCAAAACTTTCTTTTACAAAGAAAGTATCAAAATTAATTTTATCATCGTCATATTTTGCAGAAATTTTGAAAAGGATTTTATTACTGAAAAACAATATTTCCTGATTTATATAAAAAAAATTCAGTCATAGATATACTTCTCAAAATCAAATAAACATGTCTGATTATTACTGCCTATATATAACTTCTCTACAATGAAGGATTATTTATTACACTTTGTTACAAATGGGTATATTTTTTATTTAATGAATAGTGCTAATTTCCAAAAGTTCTAAAGCTCTATTTTGCTATTTCCAAGGTTATTTCCTGTTACTGTATAGACACTTTAGCAAAGTAATGAAAGAAATACCTCGCCAAAACATCTTTTCCTTTAGAAGCTCTTCTCTGTTGATTTAGTTATAATTTTATCATAAAATTATAACTAAATCAACAGCTACAGCTAAAAAAATTAATTAATAAAAATCTTATCCCACAAATATAGTTCTCTTTTTAACTAAGGTAAAAGCAGGCAAATAAAAAAAGCATGCACAATTACTTTCTGAACAACTCATTGTTGTTTGCACAGCGACAGTTCCTTATTGAAGTAGAGCCTCCTTTGTTTTGGAATGGTAGCAATCAAATACCCTTCAGCATCGCAAGTGAAGTTTTCTGATACTAACTTTCATTTCATGGTTTTGAATTCTTAAATAAATATACCTGCATCTAAATAAAACTAAATGATTCTGTCGTGAAATTACCAGGAATCATGTCCATGCAATCTAAGATTACCTTCGATGTCTTAAACGGTCACAAATCACAATCCTGGAAGTGAATTTCGTTATTTGAAATAATATGCCCAATAGGCTTCTTCGGAAAGAGAAATTTCAATAATTAAATGCATTCTTTCCAGAAGTCGTATCTAGACATAAATAGATTGTCTAGGCATTAAACAGTAAAATAATAACCTCACTGCTAGGACACATAAAAGGAATGCCTGTACTTTCTCATGTTCTCCTCACTAAAGTTATTGCAGTCAGATGTTGTTTGGAAATTTAAAATGGTTAAGAAGCACCTTTTGCAACACTTTAGTTTTGGAATCACTGTAGAGAATTATTAGGCATCTTCCGGGGCGGAAAATGGGAAAGTCGACCGTGCTTTTGTAGAGAAGCGAATTCGAGATCTTACAATTGCTAATTGTGTGAGCGAGCTTCTTAAGAGCAAGCATAAGTGGGAAAAATATCTTTAACATCCGATGCTTAAAGTAATTAAACAATAAAATAATAAGCAATAAATAAAAATAAATCTTTTATTTATCTATATTTGTGGCAGCAAGCTACAATATTATTCTGAATATAAAATGCACTTTTTCTCTTTAAATGTACTTCTACACAGGATATCCATCTTATTTAGCAGTATAAATTACTACAAAGTACATATTAGGATAATTATCAGTTATCCTTTAAATGAAAACATTACTTACTTTTACCTTACTGCTTCAAGGACATTTAATAACCTGCATTGTAGTACACTTTCGACATATCGAGCTTACATGCATAAATTAATTACGTATGAGATTTTTGAATTGTAAAATAACTTAATATAAGGTTTTCTTATATGAAAGGCCGTCTTATGCTTTGGACAATACCGTGCTTTAAAAATCTTTATTTTAATGTTAATGAAATAAGAAATATGACTATAAAAATAGATCGGGCTCTTCCGTTTATATAAAAATACTTAAATATCAAACAATAACAACTCTTTTGTGGTTTTGTAGCTTAGTGGTGTCATTTGGAGTAAGTAATCTTTAAAAATGAGTAACATCCGCGTTCTACACGTAATTAATTTAAATTAAGAATGGATCGAAGTTACGTTGCCTTTCTTCATTACAGTAAATTAGGTATTGTTTGACGATCAAAATTTATTGCCAGCAAGTTTAAGAGCTTCAATCTATTTATCACTGTAGTGAACTTTCACTGTAGGCCACACAAAGAACATGCAGAACTGCCACCAGTTGTTGCCCAGAGATTCATTTCATCACACTTTGGTGTTTTATGACTTCGTTAAAATACTTTTAGTAGTTTCATTAATCACCTACTTCTAGTTTCTTCATGCAATGATAAATGTAATTTTTCTAACTGGAAATTTCACGGGAGATAAGCATGTTATCTAATCTCTATCGCACGAACCTAAGCAGTTCGTCGTCAACGGACTGTAACGGACAGAAGTGACAAGGACACAAAGGATTACGCAACACGATAAATATTTACCTTAAATATCAGAGGAATCACACGTTTACTTTCTAATGGCTCGTACCTTTCAAAAGAACTTATTCAACTGAAGTATTAAAGAAATCTGCAAAATGCTCTTGCGAATGTTTGTTTCAACTGTATACTTACAGTTTTACAAATCCAATTTATGCAAGTGAATGCTTCCATAAGATCAGAAATGGAAAAAAAGAAATATTTAAGCTTCAAAATTAAACTAACAATGAACAATAACTTAAACAACAGTAACGTTATTCATTAACAATTAAGAAACTTCATTTCTGTCAGATAAAATAAGTACCCGTCGTCATTTAAATAAGTGCAGTTGAAAATTTTCTTTGTTGGGAATATCTCACCAGTAAAAGCAAAAGGAATAGTTATGCTATTAGCAGGAAATTACTTTACTAACTATTAGCAGTAATTTTAGGAGAACTAGTTTTCTAAATTTTCTAAACTGAAGGAAAAAAATTGAAACAACGATATATTTAGCTTCAAAAACCTGACAAATTACTTGTATTATAGTTTGTGTATAAGTGTATTTTTAACAAACTTAATCTGAGTGAGTTCTGAAGATTTTCAAGGAGGGCTAACTAGTCATCCAATAAATAAAATGCCACATCTAATTTTTAACCATTTTACTATCACCCTTAACTCTGAGCATAATACCCAAAACTTATTTCAGAAACTTTTTAAAAGGAATTACTTTACAGTTAATATTTTAACTAATTAGATTTTAAAAGAAAACCTTAAATAGAACTTGTTAATAGGTTTAATACATATATTGCCAAGTAATGTCCGGTTTTACGTGATGTAGAAAACGAACAGTATATGATTAAAAAGCGGCAAATGCCGTTATGAGTTTATAGTGTTCCAGAGCACTATAAACTCATAACGGCATTTGCCGCTTTCTTATACTTATGATATATAAGACTTAACTAAACCTGTTTCTTTATAAGAAAGAAACTGGTATATATATGTCCTAAAATATTTTATATATTTATAGTGTATAGTCCTAAAATATTTTTAGGACTTAACTAAACCTGTTTCTTTATAAGAAAGAAACAGGTTTAGTTAAGTCCTTAAAAATATTTACTGAAATTGCTGTTAATGAATACATAAAAAGAAAATATGAAAATATGATTTTATAATAGATTTATAGAAAATATGATTTTATATTACGCCTAAAGGGCCGTTTTTTTAACGTTTTGTGTGCTAACTTTATTAACTAAATATCATTTTCTTCGCGCTTAAACCATGATTCAGTTAGACAGCAATACCACAAAATATTTAAAAAAGCATATCTTTAGAATTTCCGATGTGCAATCTCGCGTGATGGAGATAAAAATGATTTTTTTCTTTCGTACTCTGTTGCCATTACTCACTTTGAAATCGTTGAGTTAATTAATGAAAAATTCGTTAAAGTTTTACAAAATATTAGAAAGATAATAAAATAAATTCTAAATTCTAAATATGGGCTTCCAGATGCCCATATCCGAGTGGAGAACTACTTTATTCAGAATTTGATGTTTTTAGGGACCTTTGTTTTTTCACATTGCGAGAAACGTACATACATTCATGCAGATTCTTCATTATTTAATTTCTTTAACTATAATGCACGGCTCTAATATTTGGTGGCAACAATTTGAAAAGTGATACTTTGTTTATAGTGGACGAATCTAAACGCCTAAACGAAATTAATAGCCCTTCCGGGCAAATTGCCCTTTAGGTCCAATAATGTGTGTCTTATTGCCATGTACATATTATCATAGGTATTCAAAAAACGAAGTGAATATCTATTTTCAAACATTTCCTTAGGGATATAAAGATATGCTTACAAGCAGAATCTTCTTATAAATAATAATACGTATATTCAAAATGCTAACAAACATACATCAATAAAAATGTAAACACTTGTTACGTGTAAAACCTGATGTAACCATATATACATTCATAAAGATATAACTATATTTTGCCTGTACACAGTAGTATAAGTATGTATATTTATAAAAAAAGCACATGAAAACTTTTCAGCATTAATTTAAAATCATCATTTGGTTTAAAATTCAAATTATGTCTCACATCTAGCTATGTCTGACGATCGTCTGCTTTGTGAGAAAATTAGTATTTCCAAAAGATATTTTGGGTGTTTTATGATAATTGTGTTGTTTTTACGTACAAATGCAATATGTGTCAGTCTATAGGCACTTGAAATAAAACAACTCAATCTTCCTTATTTTTCATACAAACTAAATACTTTCTTCTGTCACAGAAAATTTGTCAGCATTCTTTAAGTGAAAATACTTCCAGACATTTGTAAATAATATTTAAGTATTTACATGAAGCACGATGGTACTTTTCATGTGATATCTTTCTTAATATAGGTATTAATCTGGAATCTAATGCATCTCGTATTTTTCAGGAAAACTTTATAACTTCCTTCTTGTATATTTATATGGACTAGTTGTGTAATATTAACTAAAGTCCTTCCTATTATACTGATAAAAAATGTTCGCTATGGTCTGAAATATTGCAACAAAGTCTTAAGAAGGTGTTAATTAACCTTTTTATTTAATGGTTAAACGAAAAAAAAGCACAACATGTGTATACAAACAAAAAGCACAACATGTGTATGCAAACAAACTCCACCACTTGCGTGTATTTAAAATAACAAAGCTGAAATTTCCAATTGAACAGTTTCGTAGATAAACAAATTGGCCTATTAATTGCCCTCGGCAATTTCAGCCAATGGGCTACAAATTGGCCTGCCAGTTTAAAATTTTAATGTCGCGCGTAAACAAAATGGCTAAAGCGGAAGACTTATTTTGGGTAGGAACTTAGCTGATCTTAAATAGTATAGCTTGAGATGATGATCAGTTTCTTGGTACAAATGTTCTCAGCCCCATCACTGGCCATAAGTGAATTAAATGCTGGTAGTTCGACCTAGTTTTCGACGTAGAGGAACGGGTTAGTTGCAAGGTTAGTTTTCGTAGTATACGCTATGTGTAATGTGAATGCGAGCCAGTTTCCCTTCGAAAGTCCTCTAGAGAGACGTTCCAGGGCAGATAGCGCTTATGAGCTTTCCCTTTGCCCTATTCAAATAACCTAACATAACCAACTCTGCTCAAAATTAATAGCTCAAAATTAATAGGGTATTATAAGAATATATATTACAATATTTGATTTCAAATTTTTTTTCTATTTTTATTTCTTAGTTAAAGAAAATAAGCAGATTTTTATCAAAAACCGTTTTCAGGCATTTGTAACACAAACAGGAAAAATTCTGATGTGGACACATTATTTCTTTGTACGCTTACACATTTTTGCTGCACTTCATTTAAACTTATTTCCTCGAATTATTTTAACTTAATTAACCGATTCCTCAAGGGAAGTTGAAAATTACATCAAAATCTGCAAGCTTGGAAATTAAATATCTTGATCAATTTTGGTTGTACGGGAGGCAGATTTCTTATAATTTTATGTTTTTTTCCTAACGAATTATAAAACTTTCCCAAATATAGAGTATAGGAGATTAAAAAAGTTAAAAGTTAGATTTCATTATTTGTCCCAAATTAATCTAAAAGATTTGAATTTGCCGAAAAATGAGTATTTAAAACGTTTCTGTAATTGGAAGCATTTGTCTGCGAGCAACGATTGCGAAAATAAAGGGGGATTCACAACTAGATGTTATAACAGTTTCATATACAAAATTTGAAAGTTCTAAGGCTAATCGTTTTTGAGTTATGCGAAATACCTACGTACGTATAGACTTAACACGAAAAATTCCATTTTTAATCCATTTTACAATTAGTTTTATAATAATGCGTCCTTTAATCGCACGTACAGATGTCAAGTAAAACAATAGTAAAAAATGATTGAGAAAAGGTCAAAATGGATGAAAATTGAAATCTGTAACGGGACATTTTTCGCGATCACAATAACTCCTTTCAAATGCTCTCTACCACAGCATTTAAAGTTTTTAGGATGAATGAAGGATAAATTCATAATTCTTTAAATTCTGCGATATTTTATATCATTAAATTCATGAAAGTTATTCCTAAGAAATTCATTTTTTACGTACCTGTTTTCAGGAAACTCTCTAAAAATTTGCAGTTCTTTCCCATTTTATGCTGCTTTACTAAAATATTGTATACCTTGGTATCGTTCCACAGATGCAATAATATCAAAATATTTTTATTCCTAAATTCTTTAAAATTAATAACCTTAAAATCTTTAAATACGAAAAGTTTCAGTTTGGTCATATGGACAACCTAACTTTGCAAACTGACGATGGATAAGAGGCAAATATATATTTTCCCATTTAAGTGACAAAACACTTCAAACTTTATTTCCTTAAGCGTGAAGAAAGAAGTTTATTATTGGCGCGACAATATGTTAGCAATACCACAATGTTCTGATCTGCCAGTGGCGCCAACATTCCTGCATATTTAATAAAGTCTGAATAAACTGTCTAGACAACGACAGAAGAGAAGAAAAAACGCCCCCTTGATTTGAAAAAAGGAACTAGCTAAACGTGAAAATTCAATATATTATTGAACAATTTTTTTAAAGGCTGAACTAAAATCCTGTTATTAACAGTAAATTGCATTTAACAAAATTTTATATTCACGAGTTGACAATACGAAGAAAGCAATATGAGAGTTGGTGAATATTAATTCCATTAATTTTGCAATGCCTTTTGAATTGATCCTAATAACTTTGAAGTGGAAAACGCATAGTATTAATGAAAGTTTTAAAAGGGCGATTTTGCACCTGAAGATCCATTTAATAATGAAAGAGGAAAAACGATTTAATCTGTTAATTTAACAAGATCTTCTCTTAGATGCTTATATCAAAACCCGTCTGTAATTTACAAAATGAAAAAAACCTCACGTAAAATTACGATTAAAATAAAATTATGATACGTGTGATTTTTCGTAATTACAAATAATAATTCAACTAATTTGAAAGGAGCCAATATTCATCCAAGAATCTATATTTTCATTTAGAACGAACACTTTTTTAATTTTTTGATGAAACCCCAATAGCACGGTTAATTTCATATGACTGTAGATTCATTTGAGCCACATAAAATACTTACTTGGCTTAGGAGATTTGAACCCACTTTCTCTGAACTTGCAAATAAGTATTTTCTGTCAATGAAAAATATATTTCTACTTCCATAGTTATGTTATATGAAGGTGGCCGTAAAGATGTTTGCGGTTTTCCTATTTGAATGGAGATTGTACGTATCATGGGCATTGTAATTTGGCAATGAAAGAACACATATAAAATTTAGAGAATCTATTCTATTCTGTTATTCCAAAATAAGTGCTACTAGAATTACATTCCTCTTTTAATTAATTTCCTTTTTAATAAATCTCTAAAACTGTGGAACTGGAAATCATTCGATCTACTTAAGTAAATGTCTAAACATTGAATGAAAATGATTTTTTTTGTTTAACTTGCTCTTAAGATTATGATAATTCAGAATGGCTGATTAGTCATTTAGCCATCTCACCATGAGAACATTCATTGGAAATGCACCACGGCATGCGAACGAAACTGCAGAAACCTAAAGAGAGGAAGACATCAGATTTATAGAAAAGCCGTACACTGGGGTCGAATTCATAGCGTTAGTTTTGAGTTAGCAGTCAACCTCCGATAATCACCATACCCAGAATCCCACTGAAAAATTTATTACATATACAAATTGGTATAGCCTTATCAATGGCCAAACGGTTAAAGACCTGGGTTAAGGACCTTTCCTGGGTTCAAATCCTGGCAAACGGGATGGCTGCATAGTTGGTTTCTAGGTTTTTGTCATGAGTAACGTGAATATGAGCCAGTTTCCCTTATAAAGGCCACTATGTGATTTTGCAATGAAACATGATTTCTAATGATCCATTACATGATCCCACATGATTTCTTAGTGATCCCTTACAATAACGCAGATAACCTCGTGTGCTTTTCCCTATTCGAGTATCCCTCGCCTTCTTCACAAAAATACAAACTGGTAGATATTTCTTTAACCAGGAGCAATATTTCAGCTTAATAAAGATTTATTGGTTCTAGTGTTTGGATGAAAGTAATCAAATCTTTCTGATTTTAAAGACTGAAGCAGCGAGAAGCTTGCCTGTATAATTATAAAATATCTTTATTAAGCTATATTGAAAACTGATTTTAACGTAATATATTATATCGAAAACTAAATTTAACGTGCAGCTGTTTTCGGTTTCCATCAACACAATCGTTGTTATTAGTCTTAGAAAATATCCTAAGAAGTCTGTCTAAATACTTATATCTTTTGTTCTTTCAGGCAATTATACTCTTGAAGAGTACAAAATCTGCTTTTATATATGTTTTATCAGTTTTTTCTGGCAAATACTAGCAAAGGAAACTCTATTAAGTCTATCAAACCTGGTGTCTCGACTTGCATTTCAATAGCGGTACTATAATTTTCGCATTTTATTGCATATTAGCTTAATATTTGCGTTTGATAACGGAAGGTCTTTGCCTGCAATATCCAATACATGGTCCACAATCTTATGTGATGACTGGAACGCGACAGAGAGTGACTACTCGGGAAATTCTACTGACTCAGCGAATTGCTCTTCGGCATTTTCCTTGTACCATCCACTTACTTCTCTCTGGAGATTTATTTGCTTTTTTTTTATTTCCAGGGTATTCATTAATTGGTGAAAATAAGACGTAAGAGTTGTATTCTTCTTCTTGTTTAACTATATCAGTAGCTGTTGCCTAACAGATTGATAAATGAGCTTCTGTGTATGTGTGTATATTGGAAGTATCGTTATATATATATATATATATATATATCGATTTTTGTTTTTCTTACATTTATCGATATTTGCTTTTCTCTTATTATTTACCTTTACTTATCTTGCAATGACTAACTTTTAATTCAATGTTCTTTTTTACATGGTTGTGTGGTTTATGCAGATCAATAAAACGTATCAAAATCTTTATTTTATGTAGAGTTTCAGTAATTGTAGTCATTGTATTATTATTGTTTTGTACTGAAAACATTAATTATGAGTTTTTCTTTAAAAACATACAGCATTTTATTCTGAGTCGCTATGTTACGTCTGAGTTAATGAGTTGATATATTTAATTTCGTTCATTCGAATTAGATGATCAGAAAACTCCTTTTTTTTAAATGTCGTTTCCATGCCTTATTGCATATATTTTTCTGCTTATATTATGTTACATCAGCTAAAAATTCTTCTATTTTGTTATCATAGTATTTGCCAATACTATGGTATAAATCATTAACTTTTTTTTGCTTCTTATTACTCTTTATGTTTGGATAAATTAGGTCTACAGGAATTTTAAACCAATTTAAAAAGCATATTTGCCATAAGAATGAAAAATGATTTGCTTATAATTGTGAGGGGTAGACTAATTTTATCCCGATCACATCGAAAGCCTTAAGAAAAAACTTTCAAATGTCCAAATACACAATGTCTGAGGACGAGGATGATAATGTGTACCTGCGTAAAAGGTAGATACAGGTTTGAGTCTGTTAAGTTCGGGATTTTTATATGGAGGTTTAAACCTAAGAATTACTTTTAAAACAGAAGGGAACGTTCTGAATATTTAAAAATATATAATCTGAGAAACCTAATTACATTTCTGTTTCTATTCTGTATTGCACACTCTCGTGCACGAGTTGAGCGGTGTAATGAACTTAACAAATAATTAATATAAGCTGTTTATTGTAGGTCAGATCTTCAATTAAAGAAAATTTCTAACGCATTAAATAAGTTTGAAATAACTACCTGAAAATATTCTTCACCTGACTATCAAATAATAATTTCATATTAGGTAGTTAGCACTTAAAGCCTTCTACAAGATCTAAACTATAAGCCACAGCGTAAAGAAAGGCATGAATGCCAAGATTTCTTCAGAACATCTTAAACAACATTAAATCACATAGTTATAAGTTAATGCATCTTTACTCTGTTCTTAATTTAGAAGATGCAAATTAGCGGGTTTGAAGAAGACTTGACTTAACCTTCACTTTAGCTAATTTACATCTTTTTCCGGAGCTCGCGTTTGCACGCGAAATTAGAAGAGAAAAAGAACGGGTTAAACACTTTGAACAAAAATGTTTTATTCTAATGTACAAGCACTTGGACCATTTACATGTTTTCCTTTAAAATACAAGACAGTATAAACTAAAATTCTTATATTGTAAATTTGCTTGCATGGGCAATAAGCTTTTTCTCTGTGGTATGTGATCTTAATACGGCAACATGTCTGATTTTATAAAATCTAAAAGAATAAAAATGTAAGAATTTTATCTCATTGTATTTCGAGATGTAAACGTAAAAATTGGAAAGAAGAAATGAATGAATATGAAGAAAATTGGAATTCCTATTTTAGTGCCAAGCAAACTTTTGCCATCAAATATTGTTTTTCAATTTTTCAATCATTAGTTTTTCGAACTTCGAAGTAGCTTGCAAGGTTTATCCTACGTTATCTAACAGTTAATTTTTAGTTAAAGTTACTTTCCTATCCATTCTTAATTTCAGCTTACAACTTCCGACCAGAACGTATTTTCAGAATCGCGATCAAATGCAAATGAGGAGAAAAAGTATTTAACTTTGAAGTTCTACTGACTTCGTTAGAGAACCAGATATTCTGAGAAGCGCGCGTTTTCCTTTTAGGCTACTCTCTCTCTTAAGCTATTATTACGCTTGGCCGTACTTTAGGCCCTTGATAGCTTCGCCGTTAGTTAGCGTTAAGGGGCCAACTCTGTTAGAATCTTGATAGCTTAGGCTATATCTTTTTAGTTTAGTTACGTTTTACTTCTTAGTATTCCTGAGTTCAAGCCCAAGTTGGAGGCTTTGTTGTCAATTCCAAGAATGAGTTGTCTGTTAAATTTATTTTGAATAATAAAGGGTATTTAATCTTTCTTGAGTTCTGCTCTCTGTTCTCTGAACTAAGCGATTATTCTCTTACCAGTTCTTAAGGTTCGTCATTGTTAGTTGTAACTCAAAGGCAGAGATCTTACAAGCTGATATAAATTAGTATTTGCAATACCGCCAAATTTAGTTTTCATTTAAGTGATGCCTTTGAATTAGAACTGATAAAAGCTAATCATTCTCAAAAATCACGTTAACTTTAACCAATACCCCACACCGGAATTCCAACATGCGTCCATTTCTCAACAGGTTGATAGTCGTCTAATTTGCATATTTCAAGCGCTAATCTACGCGTAGAAGTCCAGTTGCCTTTGTTTCGTTTTTTTTTTCTATTGTAGATAATTGGCATAAATAAATACACCACTGGACATTAGCTAAAATATTCAGAGAATATAGTGTTTTAGATCATTTATGATTTTGACGACTAGTGTGCATTTAAAGCATATCTTTATAGTATATTATATTTGAATTTATTTGTTACTTGGAATGCCCTATTTAAATAAATAAATAAAAATAAAAGAAGAGCTTTTCAAGGGGCCTGACATTTTGACAAATGTTAGAAAGAAAGAATGGAACAAGAAACAATTATTACCAACTATGAGGTGGCCGATTAGCTGGGTTTAAGTAATTTTAATTTAATTTTGTAAGTAATTTGATTGCTGCCAACTCCTAGATTATTTAGCTTCGCTTCAATTCTGATGGAGGAATCCCTTCCTGCTGCTCCTGGAAAACAAAACAGTCCGAGAACCACTAGTTTACATCTTTCGCCTTATGTCGTTCGTTTCGTTTCGTGTGTTCGTCGTATGTTAAGTGTTTTTTTTTTTATGTCAGTTCATTTTACGTTACGCTACCAAGAATTTAACATCACACGAGCTGGCAAAATACTATTCTAAGAACTACTGCAAACTACTGGCCCTTTATTCATGCATACTGGCAAATCCCAAATTTGAAAACGGTCGTTCTTGCAGGAGAAAATAGCTTGTTTCGTCTTTAAGCGAAAGTAAGAATTAAACAGTTTATTACATTTTAGCCTATGTTGCTCTGTTTTGTGCGATGATTACAAGAGTCGGCTGCCAGATCACCGAGACCGGGTTTGAATCGCAGAGAAGACATGAAAGTATGCAATTGTCCATCCCCTTTTCTTGTAGGTGCAAAATCGGTCACGCTCTGTGTTGCACATTGGGCAATGTTTTTGATGATAGATGGCTTAATGACTAATGCGTTCAACCATTCCAAACGCAGGCTTGACTAGCAACCTGTTGACCTGTTGAATTTAAAAGAATATTGACCTACTTACTATATGGAGATATATTTTTGAAATAAAATATATATACCTTCAAATATATTTTATCACTTTCTTATTGCTAAAATGTACCCACTTTTATAACTTTTATAGATATACTATTTATGTATCCTGTTTATGCAATGAAAAAAAGTATTATTCATATAATGAATTTTGCTGTGTTAGTGTAATGAGTAAAAAACTTTCCTAGATTCGTACATTATCTTGTCGGTTTCAAAATAATTTTTTGTCTGTCAGGTAGAAACAGTTCACTACTTTTTGTTTTAAAATGATTGCAACCAAAGTTATTTTAAAGTGCCATAAATAAATTTTCAAATAGAAGACGCTATTTCAACAGTGATAAAGTTGCAACTAACATTCAACGAAATAATCAAAAACAAATATTCAGATAGCATTTCTGATTTATGAGTTGTACTTACAGTACATAAAAGCCTTTGAGAAAAATTAGTATACAGTTTCAAGATGCTTCTTCCCCAAGGATTACATTTATCCACTTATAACGTACCATCGTACAAGCCAGTTAAAAGTCATCGTATAAAGATAAGTCACGTTAAAGTCGCCGACTTCTAAAATAAAATTTTTTCTGCATTATTATTTTCTCTTCTGTATTCCTCACAAAGGGAACTTCTTTCCTTTTTTCCCCATATCTCCTTTTAGTTGCTCACAAATGTAGATATAGAAAATCCTTCTGCTTTACCCATTAGTCCCGAAACTCCCGAAGTGGATTTGGATGTAAATCCAATATTTGTGTATTTACGGAATTTTTTGAGCTTCGAATGAAGAAAAGAGATGGCAAGAATTTTTATGGGGATATTTTTTCTCTCCATTTTTCTACTTTCCGGGTGTTTTAAGCATTAAATTTTCTCTGCACCGGGCCACAAAGCGAAAAAAGGTAGCATTTCGTTTGTTGAAATATTTGTGAGCCTCCGTATCGCATTATAAGCCTATGTTTTAGAATATATCTAGATATTTTACGCTTAAAAACGGAAAAAAACTTATGAAGAAAAGCTTCATGTTGCTTTTACGTTTGTTTTGCTACTGTATGTTGCATAGAATGGTACCATTTATTACTATTTGCAGCGATTGGTAGAAATATATTCTCGAGACGATTAATATCTGTATTTTTATTTTAAATAATGTTAGAGTTTCATGGTATATTTCTAAAGAATTTAAGAAAGTTAGTTTTTACGTGAGGGAAAAAAATACTTCTACTAACAATATAAATAACTACAACAAATTCTTATTCATTCTGTACAGATGTGTAATATAATGCGTTAAAAGCATCTTTTACTGTTTACAATAAAACATTTTAATCAGAATTAGTAAGATATGTTATTTAAAAATAAAATAAAATTTAAACAATTAAAAATCATTTACAGCTTTTGAGACTTCCAATATTTTAGGCTATTACAGATTGATTAAATTTGAGAACTAAACTAAATATTTTATGTTTCACAAAATAGAACACTCTGAGAGTTGGTTATATACGATGCGTATGAATAAGTTAAACACCTTCTAATTCATATAGTAGTAATACTGGACGAGGCGAATGGGTGACTTTACCGTGATAGAGTAACGCAAATGTTTCATAATGATTCAAAAGAATTTTTTAGAAAGACTCGGCTCAGATTCTTGACGTCAGCATGAAGCTGATCATTTTAGCAGATTTGTACTAAATATGATTATAATAATACTTATAATGCGATACAGAGGCTCACAAATATATACAGAGTACACTTTTTTATTTTGTTTTGTAAAGCCCATAAATGCATTTAGTGAGTCATGTTCTTGTAAAATATTAATTGCCACACAAAATGACAATATTTTAATATTTACAGAATTAAAATATTAGAAGTATGTCGTTTGGTATGCCCTACAATTTTACCATTTTATTGTATACTATATACGAAATATATTCCTCATAAGACTCATTCAATGCATTTAAAATGCAGCACCATTCAAACTGGTTTCTGAATTTGCAAAAAAAATTGCAAAAATGCTTAATTTTTGCCAAATCTGTTTTACTTTCCATTGGTACTTATAGCGCTAACTATTTTTACGTAAAAACAAAATGCATGTTAGAGAAATCTACAACTATTTTCTTGCTGTTGTATCTGCGCCGAAATATTTACGTAATATTTCTCTCAATAGCCCAGCTACGTTACGTTCTTTAAGCTTTTCCACTATCGTACATTTTTTCTGAATCATTTGGACTTGGTCATAGCTCAACATGGCAAACAATGCATTATTTTTGTATATAATGCACGCTAGATGATAACTGATAACAATTGTAATTCAATTAAATTTACGTGGACAAGCGAATTTGATGGACTAATTTGGTGCCATTCTTAAGATAGCCAGTTTCTTAAAACTGTTTTGTAAAGAAACCAGTTTTGTGATGGTTTTTCACAGCTCCTTTCTGACTTACAAATAAGCTAGGTTCTTAATAATGATAAGACTAAACTGTAAATAATTAATTTATATTTACATATGCCGTAGTTTAACCTAGCTTTAAAGTCTCAGAAGAATTCAGTAAAAGTACCGTTCAGCGAAATGAGTTAATACAAACTCCGTTTGTAGTTAAGTGATTTCAATGTATCGAATGTATCACTGATATACTGTAAAAGCTATTTCTCCCGCCTTCTTAGCATGACTTCGTGGTGTAGTGGTCACCACACTCGGCGTGTATTCGAGAGGTCTGTGGTTCGATTCCGGCGAGGCACTGCTCATTTTTCATCTCTCCTGCTTTCAAAAAATACCTAATGTCTCTACAACTGAACACATTGAAAATTGTTTTGAAAGTGGAACACACTGATTATTTATGATTTCGCAATAATTAGACACAACTGAAAGCGTATTAGATTTAACTGCCATAACATGTTATAGGATGAGGATGATTAACATGCTTGTATAAATCTGTATATGTATATCTTTTTTAGAAGGCGGCATTTATTAAGTGTTCTATAACAGTCCTCAGTTTACCTGTTAGAGCCGTTACTTCTATGAGGTGTATGTTTAATATCGTTGTACGCTGCTATGCTGTGAAAAAGATCAAAGTTTAATTCTCAAAGTACGGCTTATATTGAACGCATCGGTTATGCGCACTCAGTTTATCGAATCATTGTAGTTATGATATGTCGAGTATTTAATATAGGTAAGGCGTTTGAGTACACTTATTCTATATTTAGCACAGTTTTATTAAAGAATCATAAGTTAGAATAACTATGAAATTTTTATTTAACAAGTTAGAGAGTTTGCTTAGCTCAAATCGAACACAAACAAAATGCAAATCAAAGTTAACAATCTTTACAAACATTTAAATCGAAATGCTGAAAAAAAGAACTAACAAGAGATTCAATTATAAGATTTAAATAGCTTTAGGTTTAACTATTAGGCAATGTTATCAGGAGTATATTACATGAAAGAAGGTAACATACAGAAAAGAATGAAGCACAAATACAATGGAAGTGCAAAATCTTTTTAAGACATCTACATCTAATAAACGAAGGTAGATTCCTTTCTAGCCAATATATCGTTTGGCTCTCGTTTGTTTTTGACGTTACCGAGTTTCACTATGCAAAAGTGACAACAATTTATTCTAGCAAGTTATGACAACTTTATATCAATTTAACAGCAAAACTTTTGTCCCTGTCAAAATGGAATAATAATTGAGAATTTCACATCAAATATTAATTTTAGAAGTTTTTGTTACGGAAGAAAGAAATTGCTTTATATTGCTAAATTAACTAGTCTTGCTTCTTTTATAAGTAGCTTATATTAGCTTTTACAATTTAAATTAATAAATGGTACTGATAGCATATGCTTACGCTAAATTCCATGGAAACATTTCTAACATTCACGAAAAATTGGAGAAACGTATTTATAAAACTTAAGGAACCCGAATAATTGTGAAATATTGGAATAAAAAATTATGTTTCAAACTGCTTCATTAAACTTTTTCATTCATAGATTTATTAGTAACACTCCACTGCAGTGCTGGAAGATGCAATTGCGTTAAGGTATCATTGCACCTATCATGAGTTTATTAAACCTCACCTGTTTCATATTAGAGCTTCGTTCTGCTTATTGCGAACTTAATAGGCATTCATAATTGGCACTTGGACTTGTTTATCAACCACCCTCACTCATGGACCATGATACTGCAAAGGAAACAAAATATTGGAAGCATGGCCTTTACTTCCGAATATCGATCTGAATATGGATGAGGCTGGAATTAATTGTATTGACTGATTAACGCTCTTGTAACGACGCCTTCCGGAATTAATGAACAGATTAATGAAGATTAAACAAGAGCACTAATGAAAGTATAAATTACCGATGATTAATTGGCCGCAGCGAGTGCAGGATATACACATTTTGATGGAATTTTAAAGAAGTTACGATAACGAATGGGAATCTTCGATACTAATGGTACTTTCATTTTCTGACTGGACTACAACTGACTAGCTAGTATCGCATAAATCATACTTATGACAGCATTAAGATAAATATATATAAACTCTCTGTAGTGTTTGTAAAATAACACACTACCGGGAGATGAAATCTCCTTTTTACAGAAGGGATTCTTTAACTCCTCTACATTTTTCGGATGCGCTTGAAATATACTTTACATTTTTATTAAGACATTTATTACAGTAGAGCTCCATTTTTCGAATTGAAAGAAAATAAGTGATTTTGGATAAAGTGGCTGTAAACAGAAGCGTGTTTTGTAGTATATTTCCATATCTATATAAACTTAATTGATATATCAATTGCATTTAAAAGAAAAATTATGTTCTTTCGAGAATTTTGACCTTAATGGTTACAAACATCTATGTCGAACTAGTATTTGTAAATCAATGCACATGAAATTTATCTTTAGACAGAGATATTAGAGCGTATTAGTTTTGCTTTAAACTGACTGACATAACTTGATTTAATTGTAAAATACTTATTTACTTCTATGAGTAGTTTTCAGACTCACTGGCTGAAACGAACAAAGGTTTCGGACTCACCCAGTGAAAAAGCGGAAATAAATTTTTTGGACTCACTATTTTAAATTTAAAATTGGAAAGGAAAATTAGATTATTTTCTGGGTTCACTAGCTGTAGTTAAAAAAAATGTTAATGACAAACTACGGACTCGCAAAATAATAATAAAAAAAAAAGATAAATTTGTTTCACTTTTTCTGCTAACCAATACTAGGTTAAGTAGGATGATTTTTGTATGATTAGGGCTAGAAAATATATTAAATCATGAGATTAAGAAAGTGCTATAAACTGTAAATATCAACAAAAATTATAAAAAAAAAGTTTAAACCAAGGAAGAAAGAAGGAGGAGGACGTTTATACTAAGCCAAAATCATTGCCCTATACAGAAACATCAGTAATGAAAATTCTATTAGAAATTACTTGTAAATTAATCATTTTCTATTTTATCTAACTTTGCGTATCAGGACTAATCAGGATCTCATTCTGCATAATTATCCAGTCTTTAATCTTAATGCGAAAGTTAAAAGTAACTATTTTTAGTCTCAATTGCGATTAGCTGCAGATATCTCAGAAGAAAAATAAAGCTATAAAAAGAATATATCTAGTTATCTAAAAGTATACAAATGCGAACATACCTGAAGTTTTAAGGAAGAGAACGTAGAGGGAAAGAAAGCGGAATTTATTGTATCTATTTGAATTATATTCATATTCCATTTTTTCCCTAAGCTTGTATAGTTTTCTCATAATTCAGTACTATCGTACGAACAGATTGTATAATTAGACCTCATATAATTCAGTCAAATTGTTTGATATTTTTCATAATTATGGTATCAAGTAATATTTTGTTTGGATTTCACTATTTCGTACCGTTTCTCTCCTTTGAAACACGGTATCTATTTCCAGGAAAAGTATTCACTAAAGCTAGAAAAAATTGGCAAGGATGAGAGATTTCCTAATAAATCTAACTACAGGGTGGTCATAAAAAACTTCCCCAATATATGAATCTTTAGCGGGCTATCCATTCAAGTGATCTGAATTAAATTTCAGATATTGTTACTTGAAGATACGTGATCGAGATTGTGAAGGTTAGTTAGTTAGTTTTAAGCACTGGCCCCCAGCCCACCTAGCAGGCGAAACCTGCCATACGGCTATGAGGGGACAGGCCAAGCCACAAAGCATAACAACAACAACAAAAAAAAAAAAAAAAAAAAAGGTTAACACAACAGAAAATAACAAACTTAATAAACATATGCTATTAAGTTCAGATCATACAATTGCACCACCCCCCCAAAAAAAGTAAAGCAGATTACATGCATTTCAAACACCCTCGGTGAAATACTATATAGATGTGTCGTTTCCATTTCTGTGTTTTTTCCTAAGTTTAAAAATCTTTATAGATTTTACTTTCAATTAATTATCTACATCAAATCTTCTTTATATTATCAGAATTCATCTTAAATTTATAAGTTACTTCAATTATTTCTGTTTTCAGTATTAAACTGAATTCAGTATGATTTTCTGCTTTGTTATATCCCGATATCAATATTATTCTTATTCTCATTCACAGTTTGCATAATATCTCTTGCAAATTTTCTAAACAATTTATAGTTACTAAATAAATCCTCAAACTTCGCAAATTTATATTTTCCTCTCACACTTCCAGTCAGGCAACAGTCCTCGACGAAATGCTTTGAATCGCCGAATTTATTACAAACTTTACATATATCATTTTCTTGGAGGTGGAACCTTTTTAAGTAAGCAGGGAACCTTCTATGTGCAGTGAGAATTTGATTCACATCTGCATCTCCTAAAATTCGCATTTTTTTGCTAATTTTTAAACATTTTAGATAGTTTTTGTTTCTTTCGGAGAGATCCCACAAATTTTTGTGATTTGAGATTGTGAAGGTATTTTTTCCCTTCTTTCTGCATGCCTTCGTGGTGTATCGGTTAGCACACTCGGCGCCTGTTCGAGAAGCCCAGGTTCGAATCCCGGCGAGGGCATGGCTCATTTTTCATGTCTCCTGCTTCAAAATGACTACCTAATGACTACAAGAATTAAAACAATGGAGATTCACGGTTATGGTAACAGTGGAAAAATTTCCAAATTTTTGAATATCAACACCTACTTCTCTCCTACGCAAATAGATCAGCTCGTTGGAAAACCGTCAATGACGTTGAAACGATACATGTATGACGAAAATTTGCGGACTAAAACATTTGCAAAGAACAGCACTGTAAAGGACCAATAACAATACAAGAGAGGAGAGGGTAAAAGCTTTTTGGGATTAAAAGTTTTCAACGTGCCTCCCTTTGCAGTCGATAACGCATTATATGCGGGGAATTGTTGGGAACAATGACAAACGTAACATCGCAGAAGGAATCCATATAACTTAACATTCTCTGGCATCTTTCAGTTCTAACAAATCTCATGGATTTGACGTGTACTCCTTAGATTTTAGATAAGCACAGAGCAAGAAATCCATCTGAGTGAAGTCGGGGTATCGCGGTAACCACGAAACTACAAGGTGACTGTATCTTGAAATGGAGCACAAGTTGAAAACTTAATTACAAGAAAAGTTCCCCCTATCTTGTGTTGTCACTGGTCCTTTACACTGCTTTTCTTTGCAAATGCTTTGCGCCAGCAATTTTTGTTATACGTGTATTGTTCCAACGCCATTTATAGTGTTTCAATGCGGCATTCCAACGCCATTTATGGTGTTTCAGTGCGCTGATAAATTTACGCAGGGAAAAAGTGGGCCTTGCTTTTCGAAATGATTACACTGTAACCGTAATCTAAACCGTAAGGACTCTACTGTTTAAAATAATTCCAATCTCGAGTGCCTACCTTCAAATTATATTATCTGATATATCCTTTGGATTGGTTAAGCGGATAAGCCGCTAGGGAATCATACACCGGGGAAGTTTTTTTAAGACCATCCTATACTTTAATTTCCTGTTAGATAATTATTACACTAATAGTAATAACTTTAAAAAAATTGAAAGAGAATTTTGGTCAAACCAGAAGCCATCACACGTCTCTTAGCTCAGCTATTTAAAATCTGATGAAAATACTAGTATCCCAGTTGTGGAAACCGTTCATCACAGTACTTATGGTTGAAAGCGATATTCTTTCATTACAGATAACATAAAGTCTAACTTCTTTTTTTAAGTTTCTAATTCATAATAAGATTTATAACAAATTTCAGATAGTCTTTCTTCTTTAACAAAGCTGCAGGGTAGTCAAGGCAATCTCAGTCCTAGAATTCTTTTCTACACTCTTATTTATATTCGGAAATATTTTAAAACACTTCCTTTTTCGGAAATCGAATATAATAATGCGAATGTTTTTGAAATTCTTGCTTTTTCGAAAAATTTGTATTCGAATACGTTTTAAAAACTTGCTCTTTCAAAAATTCGAAGAAAGTACTATTTTTATGAACTTAATGACGAATGTGCTATTTATAAAACGGTAATGATTTGAAAATTCTTTTTGTTTCCTCCTAGTAACATTGTTTACTCGTATAAATCTATATATTTTGCCCTTAAGGTACCACAAATAAGGCGCAACAGTTTTGATATACATTCAGTAATGTAATCAATACTCTTAATAAACTTTATATTTTCACTTTTCTTGCCCACAGTTTCAAAACACTAGTATCGATGAAAACTTCTGAATATAAAATAATGGCGGAATTTCATTTTCTTCAAGTTTGATTTGGTATTTCGTTGCTGAAGAAATGTTTTTATTTTTGATGAATGGGCTTAAGAATTAATGCGCTACTGGAAGAAATGCTCTATCGCGCTATTCTAACATTTTATTTGATTTTTGTAAAATAGTATTTTGGCAGACTTACTTTAAATGCATAATTTTTCTTTCTTTCTTTAATGTATGCAGTAGAAATACACAAATGTGCTTATTTCGTAAGATTTTAAGCTTAGCTAACCAAATTCTACTCCAGGATTTCTGAAGTTTTCAAGTCTGACTGTTTTCAGTATACTAAATAATTCTTTGCGTTTACAGTCTTTTGAAATTACAAAAAGTGCCACTGCTTTTGTGAGGTTTTTAGTTTAAGTTACCAGATTGTTCTGAATTCCACTCCAGGTTTGTTCAAAGTCTTTTTGTGAGTCTGAGTTTGACTGTTTTGAATTCATTATAGACATATCAAACATTCAAAACGTTTCGAAAGAACAATTATTTACTAGAATATTTTTCCTTCGTCACATAATAAAAAGCAGCTTATCAACACGGATCACTCTGGTGTTACTATGTAAAAGGGATTAATAGTTTTTAGATACAAATGATGGTTGATGATTTGCTATTCGATGCTGATATCTGATTGGTTGTCGAAAACGAATAACTTACAATTTTTTGTGAAAGGGTCGTGCATCTTTCTTTCAGTGGTTAGCAGGATGAAAATGGTTTGAAACAATTGTTCTTCCGAAACAAATCGTCGAGTGACAGTAGGCAAGATATATACAATAACTCCTATTCTCCCTTTTTTAAAGTCTTGACGCTTATCTGGTGTGGTATGTTATTTGAATACGACAGAGCTACTAAGAGAAGGGATGCCTTTGTGGAGGAGTTTTAAGGGAAACTAGCTCGTATTTATGTTTTAAGACGTAAACTAACCATGCAGGCAGCCCATTCTCCTGGACTTCGACCCAGACGATGTCAAAATACCAGCATTCAGCGGTCTTAACCACTTGGCCACTGGTGGGAAACTCATCGGGTACTATGTTATGCATTAAAATTAATTATTTGTCGTTGAAATTTTTGACATTTAAACCAGTGCTGTTCTTCATGCCACTGCCACCTATGAGTTGACTTTAATTCAGAGTCTGCGAGAAGTAAGAAACTATAGTCTACTTACATTACTTACTACTTGCATTACTCAACTTACTTACTGAGGTTGTAAATGATTGGTAGTGAGGAAGCATTTAAATTAGAAAGAAATAATTAAGAAATTAAGAACATTAAAAGTATTAGTCAAATAAAATACTTATAAAATGCATTGAAATACATCGATATAAAAATGCAAATGTTATATACAGGTACATAAAAATTAGAAAATTTATACAAGTTACAATCGTTCATTAGTAAGAATAATATCACAGAACTATTTATTCGTAATACAGTGAAATACAACAGTATAAGTGGTTCTGTGTTATTTTAAATAAAATATTAAAATTAATTATCATAAATGAAGTAATTTTGTTTCAAATGTTAACCATAGCGGATTTTTATTTTATTAGGAACAAAAGAAATTATATTAAACTAGTAAGTTAAAAAATACATTTTTTTCCTCCTAGTGGGATAAAAGGCAACTAAAAGGCAAAACAAAGTAACACTAAGGAAAGTTATGAAAATTCGACAAACAAATGGAAGTTACATTTTTTGCAACAAAATGTTTGAAATATTTAGTAAATGTAAATTTACATTATGTACGGATGTATATAGAGTTTAAGTCAAAAAGAATCTCTCGTTGCATATAGTCATAGCAAATATAATTAGTCTAATTAAACTTTGAATATCCGAATGTTAGTTAAATTTTATAGCTGCTCGATATCAGATCATTTTGTCACGTGACATACAGTATACAGTTAAATGTTCAACCCGCATACTTTGAAGAATATCCGATGGATTAAGACAACATTGCCATGCATATTTGAGTTTATCAAGATTGGATGACAATAGTAGTATGAAAACGATATATTCAACATATCTCTTCTTCCTGTCCCCCTACAAAAAATTGCTACTAGTGAGGCCCGGCGATTTTGGACTCCAGATAAGGCCGTTTTTTGAAATACTGGATGCGTATTGCATGATAAAAGGATTTCATTACAGAGTGATACGAAACTTGGATAGTTAATTTAATGTTTCATAGATAAATATGTGCCAATTACGGTGCTTGCTATAATCATTTGTAAAAGAATGATTTACCTTGTACGTAGCCTTATATATAAGATAATTTTGGAAAAACTATTGCTCCATATTCGTTGTTATCTTCTTAGGCATTTGTAGAGTTCCAAAAAATTTGTTGCGTCATAAGATCTAGTGTTTGGGATTAAGGAGAAAATCGTAGCAGTAGCCTTATAAAATATGCTTATGTATCTTAAAAAAGAGAGAGAGAAAAGAAAAAAAAAGGTTTCTTTAGTTAAATTTATTAAATGTAAATGTAACTTATACATCAATAAACACGAATAATCTGTGTGTAAATACAATAAGTCAATAGAAATGACAATATCAATAGAAATTTATAAGTTTCTTTAGAGTACACTGAAATAAAAATTTTCGGTTTTTATATCTAGTATTTTCACCAATTAAATAAAATAAACAAGTTACTGGAGGATGAATATTTTACATGTCGCGAAAAGAGGGGAATGTGTAAGGAACTATTGAATTCCCCCGTGCGTGTTGTTGTGGTGTAAGTGATAGAAATATCCGGCTAGAATTGTAACATCTGTGGTTTGAAGCCCAACTAGAGCGCAATCGGTTTCTCACTCCCAAAGTTCTAATGTTTGTAAAAGTAAAATGGCAAAGGTCGAGAATCAGTGTTCTAGTTGCGTGTCAAAAGTTTCGAATTTCATCCAAACTTACTTGTTGATATGGAATGATAATTCTTGATGAAATAAACAACTAAAATTTGTTTAAATTGTGAGGGGGAAGAAGTTGTTATGAATTAGATATGTCGAAAATCGCAGGAGTAAAAAACGTACTCTTGCCTTCAAGATATAAAAGTTATGCTCAAAAAGAAACCGACCAAACAACAAAGCCTAACACTAACCCACTTAAAGCATGCTCCTTTCATTGCCTTGATTAAGAATGCTCAAATTAATTTCTTGTGCAGTCTGGTAAGAAATTTTCTTTTAATTTTTTTTCATAACTCCACTTTTTTTCTTTCTTCTTCTTTTAGCCCTTAACTTTTTACTTTTAACTTTTTGCATCAAATCTTTATTTATTTTTTAATATATTTTTTTAACTTCCGGAGTAATTTTACATCATTAATTCCCTTTTTCCGACGAGTTTTTATCCCGCATTTTTTTTAACAAACTTTTATTTTCAAATTCATACCGCTTTTAATTGAAATTCGAGAGATGAGAGCGACATAGTCGGAGGGGGTTGAAAATAGTTAGGGGTTTGGAGGACGTGGGGACAATTCTCTGCCTTCTGGGGGTTAATGGAAGAGGGTGTAGAATGACAAAATGCTTACTTTGGAATTCCTGATTTTCTCTATCTTTTTAATTCTTGCTGCTGTGTCTTCTGAAATTCCTTTATGCTATTATTTTTTTTCCGTGTGTTTTATTTTTAGTGTGTCTGTTTCTGTCTCAGCAGAGCTAGTTGTTCTCAAGTGGGAAAAAGTGCACAGAGATTGTTTTGAGCAAAGAATCCGTGCATGCATTATGCACATAACTCGGTTTGTCGACCGTAAACGAGACTTTTATGACTTGCGGAATGTAATAACTCAAAGTGGTCGCTTTAGTCTCCTCAAGGAGTGAGGATGAAGCGAAATGTAATAAATGTGACAGGAATGAAGTTACCGGGATACTTTTTTCCCGTTTCAGACTTCGTCTGTCACAGTTACAAAAATTTACAGGAGCGAAATATTTGAAAAATGAGAAATGTTTTGCAGCAAAAACGTTGATGAAATGAAGGCACTATTTTTTCGCTTTTGGTGGTGATATTTTTGGAATTCACTGGAAAGATCCTGAAATAAAGTAAATAAGAAGCAAACGCTGGAACCATAACAACTGTATTAAACCCGGCAAATCCGACAAGCGTATTGAACAAAAATTTTAATTGAACAAATAACGATTTAAATTTTCATTTAATAAATATTGTTGTCGAAATGCCTGTGTTCTGTTGGATCTTTTATCTTTAGACAGTTGATACTTCAGCATAGACAACAGGGTCAATGCTGTGGAATCAAAGAATTTTGCTCGTCTGCATCGCTTTGTCTCTGTATTTTTAAAGATGCACACATCTTAAGCATCAATGCTTGAAAAAGTCTGTAAACACAAATAATTTGTATATATGCGATACTAGTACTTGTGACGGCACAACGCTTGAGGAGTTATCATGTTTATATTAGAATGGATGTTGGAGTAACATGTTAAGTCTACCGGATTCTTTAGTTTATAACAAAGCAAGCGAAGACCAACTGCCTGAGGGAAAAGATGGCTTCGTGGATGGTTCGTGGTTTTAAGAAAAACTGCTTAGTACTCTCATTTTACAGGTCCATATAGTAGCTAGGTAAACACGTCTGTAATACCGTAAGTGAATGCGGTATTACTGAATCTAGATAACTATTAAACTTCCCCCCTCCCAATTTTGAGGGCGAGCACCTCGGGGTTGATATCAAGGAATCCTACCCTTCTTTCCCTGCCATCATCCTCTCTAAAGGACTTCCAGTTTGACTTGTGTTTTGAGTGCCTCTTTGCCTAATAGACACTAACCACTTACAAACATTCATATCTTCTCCGAGATTGTAACCCAGATCCATCGGTAGGGCAGTCAGTATCACTAACCCTATACCGACCGAGTAGCACTCTCATCATAAGTTGGAAAAAAACTTCGAAAACTGTGCAACCAACTTGTTAGCGGGGATTTGCATTCAGGTCAGATTACAGCTGAACTACAGGTGGCTCTGTTATAAGTTAGAAGCTATTAACTTACGTATATTGTGTACACAAGAAGCTTAAGAAGAAGGCAAGAAATAATGCTGGACGTACTACCATCTGATGTCAGATGCAGCATACTTTGTCTAGCGTGATATAAATGTTTTACCTATATTTGCTTTTTTTTCACCACGCTCCTTACTATGATGACACCTCTTTCGCGTTTTTTCCTTTGTGTGATTAATCCTTAAAGCCGTTGCCTATGTGTTCTAATAACTGAACCTCGCTGTTCGAATATCAGAGAAACACCACACAAGCTCAGTCTAAACCGACCAAAATCTCTAGACTGGAATTATACTTAATGGTAACAAAACTTTTTACCACTCCATGCGTTGCAGCCTATCTTATTTGCGCATACTTAATGTTAAAATAACCAACTGTATAATGGTTATACTTTAATATATTTATTAAAGAAAAAACTAAACAATAAACTGCAATTAAACCGCAGTCTGAAAAATTTCAGATTACAATTTAAATCTTAAGAAATTGACCATTAAAATGCCAGAAGTTCATAAAATAGTTGTAAATTTTAAAAACCTAAAAACCGTAAATTATTAAAATTTGCAACATATTCTTCGTAATTGCAGTTGAAGACCAGAAAGAGTTTTAAGCTCACGATTAGCTTATAAGTTAACTAATTAAAACTACACTCAATGTTCAGGACATAAAATTACATATTTAAAATGAACTGTTAAAAATAGCAATGCCAAATTGTATGACAAAATCAAAATACTGTTATTTAGGTATAAAATGTTGCCCCTTGAAGAATCTTGCGCTTATTTAATACAGAAAAACTGAATCATTCAAGAGGCATTTATTTCATTGAATCGATTGCGTACGAGGCTTGCAGCAAGCATTTTGTTTATATGGCAATAATTTTAATTTTGACAGGACAAGAAGCCCGCTCATTGAAGTTTTAGCTACCCCTCCCGAATTGTTTAAAATTATGCATTTTATATTTATAATAAAAATTAATAATTAAATCGTCAAGACACCTATTTATGAAGTGATAAGGAAAACTAACATAAAATGAATAATGTGTTCACTGTGACACAAAGGGTTTTTAAACTGCAAAATTAAATAACGCAGCATAATTTCAAGAGAAATTTGAAACAGCTAAAGTGTTTAATGGAAAAAGCAATATTTAATAGACAGGTTTACAAATAATCTCTTTACGGAAGCAGAACTATAGATTGTGAACAGAATCTTAAATGCCCGCATTTCTGAGTTCTAGTTACATTTCTAACGTTGGCCTTGTAAATTTTTATTCAGAATTTTTTTATTTGGACAAAAAATTCAATCATCAAGAATGAGAATTTTAAATAATTTAGATCCAGAGTTTATCGTTGAAAATAAAATAATCGGTCTAAGCGGTATGCAAATAATCATGCAAAAAACAATAGCAGTAAGCTAAGGTATTGAGCTTATTGCATGGAAGTGAAACAATAGCATGTTAAAAACAAAAATATATGAATATAAAATGAGAATATAAAGAGAGGAAATATTAAATGTAAAAGAAATAAAAAGTGCGAAAAGATATTACTTCATTTAAAACCACTTCTAGGTTAGAATTTAATATTTAATATGAAAGTTGTCTTAAGTTGTATTCTACTCGAAAATTAAGTAGTTGAAATGTAAATAATTTGTGATTGTATAGACAGAAGCTTCGAAAATGTGAAAAATTAAAAGCGGGAAAAATCATCAAGAAGAAGAAAGAGACATCCAATAACCGGAGTAGCAGTCATAAATATTCACATAATTATTTGTTGTGTAATGCGCTATAAATGTAGCCCATTTTTATTATTAATTCCTATCTCTAAATATTAACAGGATTTTTGAAAGTTTCTGTTTACACTCGCAGAAAACATTCCTTTCATGAGAAAATCGAGCGACACCAAACGCGGCAGGGAATAAGTCATTCCAAATTGAAAATTTTTATTTTGAAAACATATAAATCTTTGTTACCGACGGCTGGCAATTCCGTAATTTCAAACCGCAAGAGTCATTCCAAACCACGAATTACACAGGACTTAGCGAACGCATCGAACACGAACCACAAGAGCATAAATTACACATACGTCTGCACTCGGAATAACTTTGACATTAATTTCCACCTAATGAGCGAGAGTTTTAGTCAAAGAGTTTCCGAAAACATTTACGTTGGATCTCGTTAAAATAGCAAGGGAACGAAGAGGCGAATAAAATATGGATGCTGTGCGGCGATATGACGTGTTCTATCCAAGAAGATGAGACTCCAGCCTTCGACAGGACCGGGCAGTAGCAACATATTATTTTGCCAATCAGAGCGAGGATGATTGATTACGCGGAGATGAACAAAAAACAACTATTTAGGGACTGAATGATTAGAGACATACCATAATGAAGTGGAGATAAGGATGGAATAAATTTGCGAAGGACTTGCACTTCTGGTAAATGAAACACCTTGCCTTCTTTTATATATACTATAGTTACATGCGTGTATGCGGTATGCAGAGACAGAGAGTTAAGATAAGTCAAATACGCATTTAATTATTTCTGGATATAAATTATTGATATCTGAGCAGGATAAACAATTGGAGTTTAAATTTTTTATACGTGAAATGTTTCGTCACAAATAAACGTGTTAATAATTTTTTAATATTTTATTTCTTTAATATTTCAATAAAAAAAAGATTGTGCAGTTCAAGGTCCAGTTTTAAGACTATTTTTGGGGGGTGGTCTATTGCCCAAAGAAGAATCTGAGGACCAATCAACTGTATTTTTCAGAAATGTATCAGTAATCATATTGTAGAGTCATCAGGTTTATATATGAAGCAGGAGAAGTGAAAATTTGTAATGCCTTCGCCGAGACTCGAACATGGACCTCTCGAATACACCCCAAGTGTGCTACCGTTACACCGTGAAGGCATGATAGAGGGAGGAAGAAACTACCTTACATACTCCTACCTTCTAAAGGGGAGTGGAGATTTAGAAACTCATCGCCAAATCCTGGTTGATTAATTATTATCCGCTACCTTTTAGTTCGGGCGCAACTGTAGATTCATTAGGTTTTTTGATGCTGAAGACATGAAAAAATGTGCAATCCCCCCCCGCCAGAACTCCAATTCTTGACCTCTCGAATACGCGCCAATGTGCTACCGTTAAACCACGAAGGCATGCTGGAAAGAGGGAGAAAATACCTTATAATATATACTAAAAAATGTTCTTACTTTCGGCAGTATATTATGCATTTGAAGGTCCAGTTTCAAAAACCTCCTTAGAAATTTGTTGATTGATCTGTAGTTTTGCTTCCCCGAAAAAGAGTATTAGGAATAATCGACTCGTTTTTTCAGAAATATTCCAATAATCGTAAAAATGTAAAAGCCGTCTTTCTTTTTGCAATATTTTATTAACAAAAGTTAACATAGTATTTCAAGAAGTTTCAAGACCTCTCTAAGATTTTATTGACTTGTCTGCTGTTCTGCTTTTCTGAAGAAGGTTTGTTTGGTTTGGTTTATTAGATTACGGCAAAGCACTCGAGGGCTGTCTGCCTTAAGGGAGGGATACCTTCGTGGAAGACTTTTAAGGGAAACTGGCTCGCATACACGTTACACATGGGGAAAACCACGAAAACACTCATGCAGCCAGCCCGTTCGCGGTATTCGAACCTCGGACCGAACTACCAGTGTTCAGCGACGTTACCGCTCGGCCGCTGGTGGGCTTCTGCTGAAGAAGAAACTGCAGGCTAATTAACTCGATTTTTCAAGAAAGCTTTTTTCATAGATGGGTATTTTCTTGAAGATATGCCGTTTTATTTCTTTTGTAATATAGCGTCGACAACAAATTAAGTCAGTTTCTACGCCTTCAGGGTCTTGCTGCTGAGTGAGACCAAAAGTAAACTTTGTTCACTGAAAACTCTGTCTTCTTGTCCTCTGGCCGAATTGCTTGTTTTTGCGTAGAAACTATAATTTTAATTCTAAAAATGTGTTTTTAAATTGTTTTATCTGTATTCGGTGTTCTTTGTTTTTATATATCTTTCAATTTTTAATATATATATTTTGAACTTTTATGTATTAAGGCCTTGTCGCGAAGTGAGAACTAAATTAATAGAATAAGAAATAGATCTCTAATAAAAATCGAGGAAATAAGTTAAAATGAAAAGGAGGAAAAAATGTCTAATTTAATATTCCGTACAATTAATACACATCAGATTTTTATGAGATTAAAAGTAGTATCGTTGTATTTAACACAATAATTTTTTTTTTCATTTTTCTACAGCTTAAATGCTTTTTCCTAATAGGCCTTTTTCTTCCGCTAAGCGCCCACCAGCGGCCAAGCGCTGAAATCGCTAAACACATGTATTTCGGTCCGAGGTTCGAATCCTACGAATGGGCCTGCTGCATGGGCGTTTTCGTGGTTTTTTTTCATTTGTAATGTACATACGACCCTGTTTTTTTAGAAAATCCTCCACGAAGCCTTAAGAAGATAGCCCTCGAGAACTTTGCCATAATCAAATAAAACAAAAACTTTCCGCAAGCTTTTTTTTTCCTTTTGAGGATGGTATACATGCGATAAATTTTAACGTGTAATAATGCTTAAAGACTCCTTTTTCTAAACTTTACCATTTTTCTTTTATTTCCTAAAAATATTCAAATGATTAAAATAAATCTTTTTAAAGTGTGTCATTCCAAACTAATCCCTATCATATGATTCTTATAAATGCGGGTTATGTACGTACATACGTACAAATTAAACTGAAGCTTTTCATTAAATAATATTTAAGCAGAAAGATTTATAAGTCGCTCTTAGGAAGACAATATTTTGCGCCTCTTTTGAGAAACTTCGACATTCTTAACCTAACATCAAAAACACAATCTTTATTAACATATAATCCGTCACATTTTTACTTCCCTCCATTGCTAACTATGATGTTGTAAATACAAGAAAAACATAAAATTAACAGTCTTAAACTCAAATTGCATGCAGGTCGCATGCACGGCCTGAAAACAGTTGAGGGACAGTTTTTTTTAACAAAGTTTCAAATAGCTAACGAAATTTTAACTTAATTTTAAATTTCAGTTTCTAAAGACTTATCAAAACATGCATAAACAAATAATAATATTAATGCTCTTTCCGTTAAGTAATAAATTTTGTATCGATACATGCAGAAAAATGCATATGATTGTGTGTAAACAATAATACATTTCTCTGTTTTTTACTGCAGCTTGACACCTGATGGCATTGAGTTTGATAACGTTTGTAGCCTTTTGTTTGTTTGTAATTACTGGAAACTAGCTTCATCACGGACTGTAGTTGCTCATTAGTCAATCGCGCCCTTTTGTTACACTGTTAATTTTCAGCTGCGAAAAAACTGTTCACATATATCTACGTACTTACAAACAAAGAGATTATATTTATCGTAAAAATTCACAACTGAGAATATTTATCTTTAGAGAAGTAAGAATGAATGTTAATCAGATCTGTATCTTCGAATCTTTGAATTAGATTTATATCAGACTCTTCTTATGCTAATGCTTTATCGCTTTACCTCTTTAAAAGGCTTCTCTGTTGTCAAGGCTTATCTCTTTGAAGGGGGAATATATAAGATAAAAAATATGTAAATATAAATTATAATTAGCAATAGCCCCTTAATTTCTTACTTTTATTTCAGTACTTCTCCTCTCTATTCTAAAATTAGTAATAATTTTTTTGCCCTGCGTATTTTTGACATTAATCCATATATGACTTTTACATAACGGTGTTGACGTAGCTAACTCAGAACTCAAAATTTCGAGAACCGAAACCTTTCTTTGAATAAGCTTCCACACCGGATAACTGCGTAGTTTGCTTCTACATCTGTTGCCGCTAAGACTCTGACTCCCTGCTTTCTTCCTATCGCAACAATATCAAAAACATAAATATTCTGGAAACAGGCACGATTTGATTGCCAAGTGAATTGCTATCACAAATGTCAATTGAAATAAAAGTGAATCTTCAGTTTGCCTTGGCTGCCAAGTTTGCTGTTTGTTACGAATCAACGTCTTCAAACTATGCCATTAATTTCAAAACTATAAATGTATAATATGTATTTATTACATACACGTCTATTTATAGTTTTGAAATTAATTACTTTGCATTTAATTAATTTCAAAACTATAAATATATATCTATGTCATCGCATACATACATATTTATAATTTTAAAATTAATTACTTTGGATTTGACAAACTCAAACGCTTAAATTCATGAAATGAAAGGACTTCTAATTAAATAAACGGACTAAGGCCGAAGGATGCGAATAGGTTTGTAAATGTAAAATAGAATTACTAAAGTTATTGCTTAAAGAGTAAGAAAATTTGTTTACTCGGTAATACTTGATGATTTCCTTGAAGAAGTAATCATAAATTCTATAATTTTAAATTAATCATTTTCCCACTTATCTATCGATTTGAAATAAATGAAATCGAAACTGTAATATATGCTAATTAAAATGAGATATCAGTAAAAAAATAAAACATTTGAAAGAAACTTGTCAGTAAGAGTTTGAAGCTAGGTTACGTAGTTAGGTCAAGTCTTGAATTGCCATGTTATCCTTTACGAAAACTATATAACTTTTTATCCCCACTGCCATACACCCATGCATAAAATCTACATGTACTATAAATATAAAGATGGATGTTAAAGCTTTTTATTTATGTTAGCTAACTTCTGTCTAGGTGTTTCTGACAAGTTTATTTTATCTGGCTAAGGTGGAGTATATACTTCAGCTTTTACAATATAAAGACGTCACTGAAAAGCCGATGTATCCCAAGAAACACGACGACTAGAACATTCTCATCTTCCTGATAAGCTCACGTTCCACCAATAACATCTGAAAAAAGTGCCGCTACAAGCCGTAAAAAAGAAGCCGGTGTACTCTCCACATGCACCCAAATGACAACCCACCGTTTCTGTGGGCTATTACGTCATAACTCTAAACCAAACCTTCCTGCTGTTGGAATTATTAATAACTTCTTAGCTATTAAAACCTCTACCTAAATCCATCGAATACTCTTTTTCCTGGAACACTCAGGTAAAAAAAAATTATGATCCCCAAGTGAGGATATCAAAAGGTAACATTCAAATAGCCCGAGCATAACATTTGATTGTGTTGTTCGGTTCGATCCAAAGTGCTGTTTAATGTCTTGTATCAAGAGCACCGGTTGGGGAAATAATTTTCCCTCTTAAGTGCGCCCTGGTGTTTGGTTAATTTGATCACGTACTAGTCTAATCGGTAGTGAACCGCGTAACTGAACTCCGGAATGTGTAATTCTGGTTGGTAATTATTGTTGGCGTATGGATGGAAGTGTTTGTTTAGTGGTTGCTTTTGGGTTGTTTTACGATTCTTATTTTACCTCCTGTGATCAAATGCATGAGTATTCTGAACTCAACATTCCGGTAGTATGTCTTTCGGCAATATCCGAGTTAAATTTGCCTTTTCATAAATTTCTCTGAGTTTATGTATCTGGCGTTCGCAAGCTGAATGCAGACAGTTGATAAAAGCGCTTTTAATTAAGGCAAAATACGCGATATATCTGCCAAGATAGGGATGCTTTCATGGAGGACATTTTAAGGAAAACTGGCTCTGATTCGCATTACAAATAGGAAAAAAAAAAAAAAAAAAAAAAAAAAAAAACGGAGACGTCCACGCAGACAGCCTGCTCACAAGGATTAAAACTCGAAACGAACTACCAATTTTCAGCAACTTTATCTGCTCTGGGAATGGTGTGCGTTGGGTGTAGTAAAATAAATGTATATAATAATCAGTGTAATAAATTTTTATATATGATTAAACTGCCTTGACTTGAATACAAACATACACTATTACACAAAATAGTCAACAAAATTTAAGTGAATGAAATATTGATTGTAACTATTAACAAACCACTCCTGAAACATTCTTCACACATCCAAATTCCATCCAACCATAAAATTTTAACTTCATTTCATATTATTCCTTTGCCTTCCGTATTGTATCCTGACCAATACTTTGGTTGATGAGATGATAAAGAGATAAATGCATTGCAGAGACATTAGGTTATTTCGAAGCAGGAGAAATGAAAAATGAGCAATGCCCTCGCCGGGACTCGAACCTCAGACCTCCCGGAATACGCGTCGAGTGTGCTGGCAATTACACCACGAAGGCATGCTAAAAATGCGAGAGAAATAACTTATATACTCCCCCTTTTAAAGGGCGAGTATATAAGGTAACTGGTTAAAGGACGACTAGGGATAAGTGGGTACCCAATCGCCAAATTCTGGTGATGGAGAATCATCATCCACCACCTTTTTTTTAGTTCGGGCGCCACTGCAGAAACATTAAGTTATTTCGAAGCAGGAGACATGAAAAATAAGCGATGCCCTCGCCGGGACTTGAATCTCGGACCTCACGAATACGCACCGAGTGTGCTAACCGTTACACCCCAAAGGCATGCTAAGAAGGCGGGAAAACTACCTTATAGCATTTTTCACCTTTAGCGGATCACTAATGAGCAACTACCAAATAGCATGTTGGAAGACAAAATCTCAGTAGTGTTATTGTTGCTAATGCTCACTTGTCTGACGTAGTCAGCCCAAGCCCACGAAATTCCTCGTGACAAGGAACGCAAGATTACGCCTGTCGTTGAAAACAGCCTTGAGCACCATTCAGGTGACAGTGCGACTTAGCTCCGTTCCGGCCCCAATTTTGATGGAGAGCACGGCGGGGAGATGGGTCCGAGAATCTCCCACTCCTCTTCCCCTACCACCGACCTCTCGAGAGGACGATCGGCTCCGCGCATATTTACAGTGCCGCCATGCCGCACCGACATTAGCATCCATTTACAAACATCCATGCCTTCTCCAGGATTCGAACCCGGGCCCTTCGGCACGGCAGTCAGCGACGCTAACCACTATACCAGGTGGGTGGTAAATCTCAGTAGTAATTGTTTCATACGCTTGCAATGGTAAAAGAATTTACCGATTTTTCACTTAATTTTAATTAATTGCAAATAATACAAATTTGTATTAATATACATGCTGTGATACTACTTGTATTTATATTATAATGAAATAAACAACTTTTGCTAAAGAACTTCTTCTCCTCTTAGGTAGAAATAATTTAAAAAAATTTCTCATAATGTATTTTAGAATGAAATTTTTGCATGATTCGGTTTGTATCCCCTTTTCCCATGAAAACCATGTTTTAAAGATTATGTGCTTTCTGCATACTTCTTTTCCCAATTTGTGTTGTTTATAAACATAATAATTGCCTCTAAACTTCATGAGATATCTGTAACTACCTATATCTCTCATTTTATAACTAAGAACAATAAGTTAGTACAAACGAATAATAATTTAGTGTTGCAAGAACATTAACATTTCATCTAAGGTGTTACAATATGCCATACTAATTACTTATCAACAGAAAGGTTTAGTTTTTCTAAAGAACTGCTAGTTTTTCCCATTCGAAATAGAACCTATTATAAGCTGACCAAGTGAATGAATGCATTTGAACTCTTAATTTCATAATAGAAATATCATTATAAACGCCATAAGCTACTTTATTCATTTATTTGTACTTCATGGTATCTGTTCACCAACCGTAAAATCTGAACTTCGGTACTGCAGTCAAAACTCATTTGATAAAGTTTGGGTGCGTTTATTTTGTTGAATAGTGGATCATAAACGCACGACTGCTCAGCTTCTTTTATTCTATGTTTGCTTCGAATAATCAACTTCAGTTTTTGAATTTTGAATGTTGAGTTACCTGTAGGTCAAGTGCATGGACCAGTTCAGAAGTCTCCACGCTACTTGATTGCTTCTATGTGTATTACCGAAGGATAAATGTCAAAGATCGTACGTAATAATCACATTACTATTACTAACCGATAAATAAAATCTGTATACAGTTAACTCCAGATTAACTGAGGCGGATAACAATGTTTAACCTAGCCTTGTCTAAAAAGAAAAGTTTATTTATTGAGGAACAATGGTAAATAACTATCACATATTTCTATAAGTATTAGCCCAAAGGGCGTTAGCAGAGAAGCGCTATTAATTTCCTCTTAGCATTTTGTGGCGTTTCACTATGAACTTGGCTTCACTTTTCAAATTGTTGCCACCAAATATTAGAGTCCTGCATTATATTTAAAGAAATTAAGTAATGAAGAATCTGTCTGAATGTATGTATGTTTCTAGCGCTGTGAAAAAACAACGGTACCAAGAGACAAGAAATTTTGAATAACGTAGTCTTCCATTCGAATATGGGCATCTGGAAGCCCAAATTTGGAATTTGGAATTTTCTTATTATCTGTTTCATATTTTGTAAATCATTAAAGAATTTTTGATTAACAGACTCAACAATTTCCAAGCAAGCAATCGCAATACCGGGGAAAAAAAACATTTTTATCTCCAGCGCGTGAAACTGTGCATCGGAAATTCTAAAAGCATGTTCTTTTAAAATTATTTTGCGATATTGCTGTTGAATTAAATTTTATGATTTAAGTGCGAAAAGCGTATATAGGTAAAACAGAAAAAGTTAAAAAATCGTCTCTTTGGGCGTAATATAAAATCTGAGAGCTTTAATTTTTTTTTTTTTTTTTAAATATGGATTACTTCTCTTTCCTGTATTTTTTCAATTGCCCTCAGAATAACTGCAATTATAAGTTAAACTATGAATTTTTTCCGGCATTATCCAGGTTAATCGGGAACTGAGTATAATTTTATATTCTTTTTGAAGAATTTCTTTCGTTGTATGTTGTTGTTGAGACTAATGTCACGTGTCTAACCCCATCAAAACAAGCTCACTATATCAAGCGTGGCAAGGAGTACAAAATTACTGTCTTTGGCAATACCCCTTGGATACCATAAAAGTAACAGTACGATTTTGCTTAGTTCCATCCTAGTTTTGAGAGAAAGAGGTCGAAGGGTCTCCCAACCCTCTTCCCATACCACCAAACCACACGAGAAGACTTTCCGCTTGCCATCTAGTTAGAGTGCTCCTATTCCGACAAAACATTACACATTTACAAACATCCGTGCCTCCTCCGGGATTTGAACCAGGGTCCTTCTGTATGGTAGTCAGAGTCACTAACAACTACCCCGTTTCGGCGACTCTTTTGTTCTGGTAGGGTTGATTATGAAACAACTCTTGAGAGTTATCTGCCGAAGTTGAACCTGACTTCGTGGAGATTTTAATAATGGAAATTAGTCTCTGTTTAATGAATTTTAATGCAATTCTAAAGAGTGGCTTCTGTCTGATTATTATATTATGCAAAGCAAAGATATGATCTTTGCTACACGATGGAAAGCTCTTAAGAGAAGGAATCAGAGCGTCATTCCCTTTGAACACTTTCAAGAACGTACAAGTTATCAATAAAGTACAGGAATGAGAAATCAAATACGATGCTTATAAGTTATTCCTAGTTTATCATTGTGGCAAAGGCCGACGTCAAAACCTTTGACAATGAACAATGCAATGATAATGACTCTCATATTCGTCAGCGACTGATAGAAACCTGGTAAATAAATATAATAAGAACACTACTATGATGTTGGTCGGTTTAGCCGTAAATTATTACACGAAGAAAATTAAGAATTAATGATTTATGATTAAATGAAGATTGATAATAAAGGAAATTAAATAATGAAGAATTTCCAGGAAATCAAAGTACTGGATGAGTTCCATTTCATTTTCATTGCAGTCGCTGGTTGAATCTTTGACGTTGATCTGGCATTGCCTGATATCATAACTTACGAATTTAACTGACCCACACATTTTATTATTTTTCTTAGCAGTTGCAGATAAAAGTAGACATCAAAACACATTTACAGGGCTTATTAACATATTCGTAAACAAATTAGAGCAAAACCACAAAATCAGAGGTTGTTTACACACTTTTAGTACATTTTTTCTGCTTTAATGTTTACATGAAAAGTACTTGTTTTTTACATGCTTTGTTAGGTTAGGTTTTGTGGACTAAATCTACGTCTTTGATTTCCAGGACTAGAGGTCGCTTCTGTAGTATAATATGATACTTTTTAGTCCAAAGGGGCTTTGTCCCTGAAGGACTATTGTTTTCGTTTTGCGATTTTGCGTCGGACTCATAAACGTCGGTTCACTTTTCAAACTGTTGCCACAAAATGTTAGAGTCCTGCATTATATTTGAAGAAATTAAATAATGAAAAATCTGCATAAATGATTGTCTATTTCTCGCATTGTGATAAAACAATGGTACATAGAGCCATCGAATTTTGAATGACGAAATCCTACTGCGAATATGGGCATCTGAAATCCCAAATTTGGAATTTGTTTTATTATAGATTTTATATTTTGTAAAACTTTAACGAATTTTTGATTTACAAACTCAATGCTTTAAAAGCGAGAAATGGCAACGTTATATATATAAAAAAAAAATACTTTTATCTCCAGCTCGCGAGACTGTGTATATCGGAAATTCTAAAGATATGCTTAATTTAACATTATTTTGCGATATTGCTCTTGAACTGAATTTTATGGTTTAAGTGCAAAGAACATGATATTTAATAAATAAAGGTAACACTCAAAACATTAATAAAACGCCCCTTTGGACGTAATTTAAAATCTGAAACATTTCAGATTTTTTTTTTTATCTCTTTTCTTCTTCTTTCTATAGCCCATGCAAGTACATTACGCAACTTTGTGGGAATATGAAAAAAACATGGATTTTAAATAGCAGTTGCTATTAGTATTTTATCAACATATTAGACGGCAAATTTGGATTCATGCTTACGAAATTTATCGTGATAGAGTTATGCTTCCCGAATGCTCTGCGTGTTGAGAGATTTATTTCTTCTTTAAATATAAGAGTTTAAATATTATGTCGATAAAACGAAGATTTAAACATTCTGTTTTCATATTTAATTTCTTTTTGTACTTCAAATCAGCAACAATCACAAATAAATCCTTTCATTAAACTATCTTTGAGTAATTTTAATTAAGATGCAGTTCATTTTTGCTCTTTTATGGTAGTTAATCAATCATTTCCTGTTAACTGATACAGATAAATTCGTGCTTAGATAAAAATCACAGTATTTCCTTATATATCTCAGCTTAAATAACTTGGATAAATAATTCTTGGATAAAGAATGTTTCATATTCATCAATGTGTTAGGGAAAGTGAGATGATTACTATAATTCTAGCACTTTTTAAGATTTGTTTGTTTATTGTTTTGCTTCATTTGATAAAGGGAAATTTAAAGCTATTACGATTTTTGTTGAATCAGTAATCAAAATTATTTGAACCAATTGTAAAAGTATGTAGGATCATCAGAGCGTCCTTTGTTGTTTTCCACGTAAATTTATTGAATTTTAATTTTCTACGAAAATGCAATGCCTGTTGAATTTCATATTTATTATAATTCATGTTAATTGAAACATAGTACTTTGTGCATCTCTTTATATTATATTCCTTAACATATGCAAAACAACTCTTTAAGCTTTTATAAACGCTAATTTAATGACTTCCTTTTTTAGGTGATGAACAAAAACACTTTTTTTTTAGAAAAGAAAAACTGCAACCGTATTTATTGTAAAACATATTTATTGTATGCGCTTTTAAAGTAAATGATATTAATACGTTAAATTCATAGGCCACCCAGCGGCTGAGCGGTAAAATTGCTGAAGACTGGTAGTTCGGTCCGGACTTCGAATCTCGGCAAATAAGGTGGCTGAATGGCCGTTTCCGTGACTTTCGTCATGTGTAACGGGTATGCAACCCAGTTTCCCCAAGTCCTTCACGAAAGCATACCTTCCATTAGGCAGATAGCCATCGTATGCTTTGACATAGTCAAATAAACCAAACCAAACGTTAGGTTCGTAATAATGAGTTGCTCACGCATAATTCTTTTAAGACTTTTGAAGCATTACTTTTAACTACAGCTGTTTAGCAAATGAGCAAATAATTTCTGCTTTTTAAAAAGGCGAGAGAAGAATGGTTCGTAAAGCAAAGAAGCGGGAACAGAAGCGGAAGTAACCCTAAAGGATAGATAGTTAGGTAGGTAATAGCAGGATTTTTTTGCAGTCTATAGGGTAAGAAGGCTAAAGGAAAGCAGATACGAAAGCTATGAAATACATGCACATAACATGGTGAATTACTGAAGGAAAGCAATTGTTCCTCCTGCGTTAGTATATTTTCTTCAAAGAAAGTATTTAAAATCCCCGACGTTCTAATTTAAAATTAAGTTTGAAACATCAGTGGGAAATCTGCTTGTTTCTCATAACTTTCATCAAGGTGTAGCAGGTAGAACACGTTGATCAGAGCCGTGACCCGTAGGAGAAAGTTAAAGTATAAAAATACGTAATTTTAGAACAGAAAATAGGAACTCTGCTAATTAACAGCAGGAAAATATTAAAAATTAAAATAGAAATTTAACTTTTACTTACCGTTGGATGATGGATCTAATTTTAAGATGTCAAGCAACAGCAAATCTGCTGAAGCTTACTTTAATTAACCAAAATAGGCTCAATTTACAAGCGTACGACTTACGATAGTACGTATAGTTATGTTATTGTATTTAAAATAGATTTATAGGCTTAAAGTATTTAAAATAGCTTATTACATATTAATAAGCTATTTTAAGTATTACTAATAAATTAGGTTAAAAATAATTTATTGACTACTATACGTAAAATAGCCTTATAATAGAATATGTTATTAGATTTAATAGACTTCATAAATATTAATATACTACTTCTTTCTAAGAGATATACGAGGACATGCATTTTTATCTTCAGCGCGTGAGGCTGTCCACCAGAAATTCTAAAGATATACTGTTTTTAAATATTTTTAGCATAATGTGGCGTTCGCCCAAATTCTCTTGAAACATGTATGCATTTATAAATGAAAAAACTCCTGTTTATTATTTAATTTTTTAACGCGACAGTATACTTTTTTTAGAAAAAATTCCGAGACATTTTTATTCTTTCCTGGATAGGTTTGCTTTGAAATCTTTTCTTTTTACACGTCATATTCCTCCTGAAATTAATATATACAGGGTATTTTATGCTGTTATATTGTGCGTTTTGGAAAACATGGTATTAAAGTACATTCGGTGAACAAATACACATTACCTTTCATAAGTGTAGTTGTTCTTTTCGCGCAGTATGCTTTTCTTCTTTTCATTTTTCAAAATTTGCTTGTTCAGAAGTAATTGCTCAGAATAATTTTCTTTGCTATTACTCCGAACTATGCTCTTTTTTTATTTTTTTATTCTGCTAAAGAAACGAGTTTAAGAAGAAATTTTACTTTTATTAGTTTAAAATCTCCATGTGCATTTTTTATTTAACATAATGATCTCTTCTCACGGGATACAATGTTAAGGTAAAACATATTTTCCACGAATTAAATTCTTTTCAATATACGATTTTATATTTTTACACAGAGATATCCCTCATTTTGAAACCGAAGAATCCTTTTTTATGCTTATTATTCAAATAAAAATTTATCAGACAGAATGCTTTATAATAGATTTATTAAAACATAATACTCAGAATGAAATAAAAAAAACATTTGCGTATCTAATTATGCCAAATATTGCATCAACAGATCATATCATTATAGCATCATTTACGCAGGATTTCTTAAAAAGATTCGAAAAACTGGGAAGAGCGGGGGAAAAAAAACAATGCCTTTAAAAATGTGAGTGAAATATTACTGCCGGTAGTGAATTAAAAAATCCCCCGCTAATTCTTCAAAATATTGTATGTATATATGCATAAAAAACATCATTTTTCAAAAATGTTCAAAAGCATTTCTCTACCCTCCCTTTCCAACCTGCTGCACGAATGAGTTTTCCTCCTATTTGCTTTAAAAGGCACCTGTGACTGAGTAACTCAGTGTGGAAAAAATAAAAAAAAAATTAAATCTGGTATTCGTATATTTTTCCACTTTATTTTGTTTTTACTTTTTTTCCTACATCGGATGGGGCTGGAAGATAAATAGTGTTAGGCAGATCGCGTAGTGTCCGGAAGCTAAGTGCACAAGCAAAAGAGAAAATAAATAAATAAGCGAATTGCCGGGTGAAGAAAAAGACAAATTAAATCTCGAATTATTCTCAATAATCCGATCAATTAACCGACGTAGATTAAACTTTTGAATAATTAAGATGCCAACAAGAAGAAAAAGGGGCTGACTCGAAAATGCATTATTACATTTTTTTTTTCTTTTCAACTGGCAAGCATTGAGTAATGTTTTGCATTCCGGAGCATAGAAAAATTGTGATTGGTGGGTAATGTTTTCTTTATAAATAATTTATTTTAGGCAGCGCGTCATCCTTATGAAACAAATTATCAATAACGCAGGCACGCGCTGTTTCTTTCTTTCTTTTTTTCCTTCTGGAGAAGCAGATACTATGAAACTAATTTCTCTGAATTTTTTCAATTTTTTATTTGTCGATTTTTAGTAAATACTGACTGGCAAAAATGAATTTCGTATTTGCCAAAGGTATTCCAAGCGTTCAATATTGCTTTTATTGGACATCTTTAGCAAAGAAAAGATTTTTAATTATTACTGCGATTAAAAGAGTATTATTCTATCAGCTGGCAAAATTCACGTTGGTTAAATGCATGATGAAAGTAATATGGATTGCATTATTTAGATCAGGGGTCCTCAACCGGTGGTACGCGTACCACTGGTAGTACGCAAGAGAAAAAATGGTGGTACGCAAAGAAGCAAAGTATTTTTAACTATTAAATTCAAGCATTAAAACATCGTAATTGATTTTTTTTCTCTAACACTCATAAATTTATGCAATCTGAGCTTTGCTCAAGAGTGGTGGTGACAGTAATACTTTGTAGTGGTGATACTAAAGATTTTCAGTTTTTGTTTAGATGGTACGCGTTTGTCAAAAGGTTGAGAACCGCTGATTTAGATTATGGCAATGCACAGGCAGTCTATCTACCTATGCGGAGGGTTGCTTTCGTGGAGAAATTTTCAAGGGAAAGTAACTCGCTTTTACATTATACATGAGGAAGACCACGGAAACTTCCCTAAAGCCAGGACTTCTGCCGGATTTGGAAACCGGTCAAACTACCGCGTTCACACATTTCATCCGCTAGTGAGCCGCAAGAGACCTGTGAGAGAGAACTCGAGAAAACTGTTCTAAGATTTCAAGTATTTACATTTATGTCTCTCAGGCGAATTGGACTAACACTGCATATGGAATTATTTGATTAAAATCAAATATGTCATACCTTACGAAGGTTAACTGCTTAAGGTAAGGGATGCTTTACTAGAAGAGCTATCTAAGGAAAATTTTCACAGGTGGGCGAGTGAATAAGTCCTGTGAATACTGATAGTTCGGCTCAGGCTTAAATTGCTACTAACGAATTGGGTGCACGAGCCTTTTCATAGTTTTTTTTTTTTTTTTCAATCAATAATGTGAATGCGTTCAAGCTTCCCTTATAAATTTCTCCACGAAGTTAGGTAGATAAGGTAGTGTGTTTCGACTGATTCGTCACTCTTGGCCAGAAGCTTTGCTGCAATCATCTATGTGCTGCTATGATCGCCTTTATCGCCATAGTATTAAAACTATAAATGTTCTGGAATTGTAAATGTTCATGATTGGAGTGCCAAGTCAATTGTGACCACAAATGAGAATTTAAATAAATATGGAATTTAATCCGGCTCGACTGCTTGTTCTTCAAAATGGATGGACGCTCTAAGCATCATGTATCTACGCCATCGGTATTTCTGCGCATGTGCGCTACATGTGTTGGTACATCAGTGCTTCCAAAATTGTGCTGTCATTATACGTATATATCAAAATAGCTATATTTGTATTAAACAAAAGTAACTGTATTAAATTAAAATATTATAATTCTTATAGCATAATTACACCATAATTCGTTAAGTATTTTTGAATCGTAGCTTTATAAATTCAGAAAAGTAATACAATCAATTATTTATAACTTTAAAATGAAAATGTTAAAAAAATCTTTCTTGATAAATAAGAAATAACATCGAAATGCACATTGCATTAATTTCCAGGTTTTCTTGCAATTCTTCCTGTTGTTTTATTAATTTAAGTTTGCCGAAGCTTATTCTCCCTAATAATAACTGACAAATTAAAAAAATATAATTAAGGTAATTTTCGAATTCGTATAGCCAGTTCGGTGACCCTTCTAGTGATTCGCCTGAGGCAAGTGCCCTTGTCCCGGCTCTGATTACCGTTGTACATGAAGGAAACTACGAAATCACATACCTAATGAACCCGTTTGCACAGATTCAAATTATTAGTATTCAGCGATTCGTCCATTGGTCTATTGGTACATAGTAATACGCATGAAGTAACACTAGCTACCTATTTATTTATGGCATTAGGTAAATAATGTTACGCATGAAGAAGACCGTCACAAAATTAGTTTTAAATAAATTCTGATAAAGTATACGAGGGTTTATTGCTTTAGGAAGTAATGCCATTTTGGATGCTTATGCAGTATTTTAGTTTGAATTAGTATTTATTTTATGCACCTGAAAAAACACTCCTTTGATATCTTGGAACGGAGCTTAAAATTTGCTTGTATTTCGTGGTTCTAGATATTTATCTATCAGTGAATCGCTGAAGATGTCTTTAATATTAAGCTTCTGTGGTCGATACCAGCATTAAATGCATTATTCTTTGGTGTCATGCTTTCATTACCTGGTTTCGTATATTTAACTAAAGAGTAATTTAAATAATAATTTAGTTAAATATATATTCGTATATTTATTTTTGTTTATTTAACAGGGCCATGCAGCTAAAAATCAGTTAACAACTTATGCCGAGTTTAGATGATGGTCACATCCATAGATATTGAAAGAAAAACTATTTTTACACTTTATCGTTTGGAGTTCTTTAAAAAAAACTCCAAAACTGACGGCGAATGCAATAGTAAACACACTATTTTAAAACCTCTTACCTTTAAAAAAAGTATATTCAGATCTAGTCACAAAAGTCAATTGTTATGCATCTGATAAGCTTATGGTTATCGTCCTCTTTTCTTCAGACTGCCCTTTCTCATTTTTTCCTTTTTCCCATTTTCATAAATCAAGCACTCGCTTTCTTTTCATATATATTTTCTTGCTCCATGTTTTATCATTGTCATTCATGCAGAATTAAAATTTAACAACACAGAATAAATTTCTTTGGATAAACATGTTGATTTTAACCAATCAAATTTACATACCAGCAATCAAATGCGCATATGTGAGCAGCTTTCCATCTAAGCTGCGTCTACGTGCGACAACGGCTTTATTCAGGGAAGTTGCTCAAATGATTTCAAATGATTTTCTGATTTTGCACAACATTAACGTACAAAACGTTAAGGATGATACAAATAATACGTAGAAGTTTGTGATAGAAGATGGCAGTACGATACACTCTGTTTTTATCCGAGATGTTTCATTATCAGAAATGGAATAAATAATGCACCACGCATGTATTGTGCAACTCTAATTTCGTTACTAAAATTGCATTTCTCGCTGCTATAATTTTATCCACAGCGAAAGAAAATTTAGAGGAAAGCTTGCATACGAGCATAATTTATTTCAACTGCACTATCAATATTAAATATACTTCGAAATTTACACATGTTATGCTTGCATTTTTTTCAATTAATTAATATTTTTGAATGACCTTACATTATTTTGTTTCGACATAACTTGATTTAAGCAAAGTCTATTTTTATTTTCTCGAATTAGAAAAGCAAATTCGTTATTTTATTTACGATAATTTTTTGTGCATATAAAAACTACCTTTCTCCACTTAACTAAGTTGTAATATAAAGTAATCAAAAAAATACGTTATGCTTTCATTTCATAAAAAAAAAAAAAGAAAAGAAAAAAAAAAAAAAAAAAGAAATACATCGAGTTTGAGCTCTGATAATTTAAAACTCATGGGTCTATCAAAAAAGCAAGAAATGAACATGATATTATTTGCGTGTAACAAATATTAATTTGATCAAATTTGAAAGAAAAACTAAATATTAAATTGCGAAATTTGCAGAAAAGCCTAAACAATCAAATTTGCGTTAAAACTAAATAATAACTTGCCGTCTCACACTGTTGTCATATAGCAACCTCTGTCAAACTACAGAAAAATAAAAATACAAAGATGTCCGCAGCAAAACAGCGAAATCCTGACTTTTGCGCACCAGTTACTGCAATAGACAAAGGAGACTGCAGGAAGTGACGCTAGCCAGAGGTAGCGTATGCGGGAGGGGACAGGACACCGTTTCCTGTTAGCACTCCCAGACCCAACCCTGATACTACACGGTCCGATACATACTCATAATAGCAGACGAAGCAACTTTTCATTCATTCTTTCCCACTCTCGTTCTTTTCCCGTAGTTTTTCATTCATAAAATTCGTTCGTTTTATCGTCGGTGAGTGTAGATGTTTAATGCTATTTTATATATCAGTGGGTTTATTTAGAAAGGAACGAAGAGGTTTTTTTTTTTTTTTTTATATATATATATATATATATAAGGGTTTCCGGGATTTTTTTAACGAGTGCAAAATCGCTTTTAATTGTGTTTATAAAGCGCGAGACAGGTTATTCAACCTATGTTTTGTAATGAGTCTATGCTTTCAAATAGGGTGATATGATGATTTGTTTGTTGATTATATGCGATTTAGTTTATAGTTATGATTTTGCCACCTACGTTGCTCAAATGACAATTTTTTAACGACTGCTTTAACTTCTTGCTCAGAGCAATGTGAATAATATTGCCTTGAGCAAAATCATGCATGTTTGCATTTCTGAGGCTTAATAAAATCTGTTAAGACATTTTTCCAAACCCAAGCAGTACCGATAATTAAACAGGTAGATTACTGGAAGTTTCAGAAGAGTTTTTATGAGCACTTATATTTATCATACAACGAAGTACGTAAAATGTATATCCAAATGTAGATTTCTAGCCCCAACCAGCGGCCGAGCGGTCAAGTCTCTGAACACTGGGAGTTTGGTTCGAAGTTCGAATCCCGCGAACGGGCTGGCTGCATGGGCGTTTTCGTGATTTTTCCTATGTGTTACGTGTTAATACGAGCCAGTTTCCCTTAGAAAGCCCTCCACGAAAGGGCGAAACACGTTAATAATATAGATTTCTACGTTCTAGATTTATAGAACATACTCATATATATATATATATATATATATTAACGTATGACACAGAAAGATAATTGTTAAAACCAGCACATGCAAAATTGACCTAATAATATTATTGGCCTTTTCAGTCTTCTATAGAGATATGTCTTCTATAGAAATAATAAACTTTAGAATACAGTTGAGTTGCTTCATTTATTAAGGATATTCAACTGAAGAACTGGAGGCGGAACAAATGGTATTTAAACTAAGAATGCATCATCAAATGTGTTGTTTTGTGACTCAATGTAGTACGGAACAAATTCCAAAATTCTTAGCGAGTTCTAAAACGTGCAATGGCAGACTTCCAAAGAATGCAAATCCAGTTCGGCTTTGATGCTCTGTAAGATATATGGTGTACAGTGGGAATTTATCCTGTTCTTACCATTTCCTCATGGCCTCCCATATATCCCATATAACCCATATAGGACCGCATGCTTGAAATTTCTTCGTAATTTAATCATCCATAGGGATGACAGTTGGGCTAAGATATGAGGCATGTTTTTAAAGTAAGTACAATTTAGAAATTCCGACGCGAAAACCCTGGGGTCCGTATTCCGCGCGTGCGCGCTGTGTAGCTACATCGCTTGGCAAGTCACAGACACCATTACGGAAACTTTCGATCATGTGAACGTTTCTTTTTGAATTAAAATGGCTCCTCCAATTGAGAGTAACGCCAACTGTGAAGTACGATCGGTGATTCGTTTTCTTACTGCTAAAAATGTTACAGCAGCTGAAATTCATTATAAAAGATCGGCGAAATGTACGGAGGAAACATATGAGCGATGGATTGGTACGAAAATGGGTTAGAGACTGAATGTTCATGATGATGAAAGAAGTGGGTGACCTTCTGTTATTAGCGTTTGGTGCAGAAAGTTGGCTAATGATTGAAATAGAACAGACGATTTACGATTTCATCATTATCTGATGACTCAATGTAGTATATGCAGTGTTTTGTGAGAAACTGTTAGCGAACGCTTAAATTATTGTTGACAGAGGTGCACAAAACCAAGCGTTTAATATTTAACTTTCTTTCTGGGGCAAACTGAGGAAAGTGATCATTTTTTAAGACAATGCCAGAATCGAAGTAGCAATCTATGGAATGGCGGCATTCAGCTCAAAAGATCATGTATGTTGTATTTTGAGACAGGAAGGGATGTTGCTGTGGATTTTTTGCCTCATAGTAACACAATAAACTCTACGACGTAAAGATACCTTAAACGAATTGCACTATGCAATCCAAAGCAAAAGGAGTGGCATGATGAGTAGGGCGATCCTTTCCCTTCATGACATGCCGCTAAACGAACTCAAGATCTCATCGCTTTATTTCTCTGGGAGCAACATGTTCACCCTCCGTAAGGTCCGGATGTATAGTGTTCAATGAGTACCACCTCTTCTTGCATTTGATGAAACATCTGGGAAGATGCGTTTTGAAGAAGCTTTGTTACAACGATGATGATGACTTCAAAATGACCGTGTTGCAGTGATGTCAAATCAGGCTGCAAAGTACTATGAAGAGGGGATTCAAAAACTGGTTGTACGACACGATAAGCATCTTAATATGTGCGGAACGTATGTAGGAAAGCAGATTGATGTGCATATAAAATTAATAAAAAAAGTTATGATTTATTTCTAAATGATTATTTACTTTAAAAACATTACTCATTGCAGTCCTTTCCCCATTACTAGGAGATTATTCCCTCCTCCTTTTCAAATTTCGAAAAATAAATGCATACATTTTTCTAGATTTAGATGATTTGATGATTTTTTACATATTAAACATCAAAAAGTGTAGAAAATGTGGATAAATACCAAAACTTGAGTAGAAGTATTTTTTTTTACATTCTCAAACTGAAACTAAATACTTAAAAGTTGAATAAAAGTTTGACCGCATCACCCCTCTGAAACTATGCAACTCCCCTTAAAGGGATCCCAGCTGGTTGAGGACCCCTGATATATCTATTCTGCGATCAGTGAATATCACGTATATAAGAAAGAGATTTCATGAAAGGCGTTTTCATTTCAAGTGGTCTAATTAATGGAGGAATTTTGTTATATTTACGAATCAGTCCAGCTTTCCTTAGCAGAACGACCTGAGATGACTCTGATTTCAAAAAACAGTTCTTCTAATATTTATGAAAGTGGTACTAGCTTCGGATTTCGTTTTGTTAGGTGAACGTACAAAAATTAAGTGTTCCCTTGATGAAATGTTAAAGTTTATAGCTGATTCAAGGATGATATCTTGAATGTCTGTGTAGCATTTATGTAAGCGAAATAGAACATCCATTTGTCTTGTAAATTTTTCGCACTAAGCTATGTTGATAGATTGAGCTTTGCCATCAAAAAGAAAGTTTTTACCTGGGAAACCTTACTTGAGATCTTCTAAACTGAATCCTACCGAACAGAAATAGCGAGGCCTCTTTTCAAACTCTGGTGGGGATTTAAAAGCGGAAATGATCTTCGCTGTTGCCAACTTAAATATGAAATAACGTTATCAACAACACGAAACATCGGTGCATGTCCAACTCTGTGGTAACAGGGGACAACAGTTCCTACTTAGCGGCTTTAACTAGTGAAATGTGACATTTTATTTCTTGAATTTATTCTGCCTGAGTTAATTTTATCAGTAAATATCTTTTTAAGAATACAGATTGTTGCAGGATCTAAAAGTTTTATAACTTGTTTAAATTGAAGAACTTGCCCATATCATTGAAGAGTTTTTGAGTTTTGCAACTTTTTTTATTCTTCCTTAATTTATAGAATTTAATGCGTAGAAATATTTTATTGAAAATTAGTTTTTAATGCTTCCTTAACATTCAGGAACTGGTTATCGCTGAAGAGAACTTTCCTTTGACCTGTATGAGATAACAACATGTTTGTATGTAAAATTTACACTATGTTTGCAAAAGAATATTTCCCTTTAACCGAATAATGCTTTACTCTCATATTAATTGCTTCCTGAAGACTCGTGAAATTTTATTAAAGCAAGAATGGGAGAGTTTTATCGTTTGATAAAAATATTAATTTTTATGGATAAAAATAGATGGCTTTGTTTCTTCTCCCGAGGCATAACTTTGATCAATATGGTTATACCGTAATGATGGCGTTCGTTTCTTTATTGGAAATCGTTGTTGCAGATGCGTCAAGAGGTTTAAAACCGAACGACTCCAGAACTGACTTTCTTTATTCGATTCGACTGAAATTGGATAAAATGAATTTGCCTCAACAAACACTCGAATTTAACGAATGCTACAACCAAATACTTAGTTTGAGAAACTTGTTTCTGCTTTAAAAATTCACTCTTGGGGGACTTGCGAGGAGTTCTTTTGTAAAGCGCTTCGAATAAGATTTTAAAGCGGTGTTTTCAAAAATTTTGTTTTTTGAAGATTTTTCAAATGAATGAAGTTAGTCCCCAAGAAACTTAAGGTGCGCTTTAGTTAATTACCACATCAATAATTTAAGGAAGTATTGATAATTAAGACCATTTTCCCGCAAGTTTAGGATTTGTGCACTAAAATTGCAAGTAAAAATAGTCTTCACTTTCATCTAATCTTCAAGTTAGATACTAATGAAATATTTTAATTGAAAAATAAATGTTTTCGATGTTTTAATTGATAAATATATTAACTCACTGGGCAGACAGCGGCGGACTGATAACTTTTACAACATTAAAAGAGATATTCTTCCCATATTCGAATACGTTTCCGTATTAATCATCGAAAAAATCATCAGACGTAAATTACGATGTTATATGACCCGTTAATCTCTGGTCAACAAAGGTTATTTGGTCATTAATACTTATGTAAAAGATCCATTTATTTTGAGAAATATCAATTTCGATTGAAAAGCGAAACCTAAATCGCCCAGTTTAAGGAAGAGGAAAGTTCTTGGCTCTTCACTCTTCAAAGTTCAAATCCCATTTTCTTCCCCCGCCCCCGGATTTTATTCTGACATTCGCCTGCTCTGCATTAATTCCCTTAAAATTTGAATAGAGTAGTTACGAGATTCACGATATTATTCATCTACAATATTTTGTAACATTACGAATATTTAATAGTATTCTCTTATGAATAAAGCAATTATCAATACTATTGCTGTAGTTTTAAAAAGTATAATTTCCATCATCATTATTATTGTAAGCAGTAGCTAACAATTCTTCATTCATTGAGTAATATTGAGTTGCTGCTTATCTTATGGTCATTATAAAAGGACTTTTCATACTTCCTTCACAAATGATATTAAAGCACGTCATTGGGTAATAATTCAAGTTTGAATGCGTGCGAAACTAATCAGCTGAAACTTTTTTACCCAAGATATTTATTATATACATATATGCAATAAAGCAAATAAAATAAGATAAAATATTAAGCAAAGAGCTAAACTGTTTTACTTACTAATACTATGATCACAAATCGTATTTTGAAAATTAGTTTTACATATATGACAGGCAGAAACTCATAAAGCATTCAGTCGGAACGCGATTTCAAGTTAGAAGAGCAGAATTAGGGACATGAAACACCCTCGTCTTTGGAATTTGAACTTTCTAAGCAGCGCTATGCTATACACATAACATAACATACTGTTATCATACCCTTTCAAGGGAAATGTTTAAACTACAAATTGGAGGATTTCTTTTTGCGTTGAATATAAACATACACTGACGCTATGCGTTTCACTTTACACTTCACAATGTTACAAGCTTTAGGATCCTAAATGATCACTTAAAGGATGATATTTACCCTCGGACGAAATGATTAAGTAACAGGAATATAATGTTAACAATTTACGTGCATTTTTAAGAAAGTTCACTTGGCTATCGTAAATTAAATCAGTATTCAAAACAAAAAGAACAAGGGTTACCATATAGAAATGAGAATCTAAGACCATGGATAGGGCATATAACCCCCTCTTCTGAGAATCGAGTAAAATGTGTGTTTTGTATTGATACCTGTTAAGTATAGGTACAGTATATGTGCTTTTATATTGCTGTAATATATTCTGTAATGTACTTGTGACTGCTTCTTTCCAAAATTAATAACTAAAGTTATTGGTGTAATTATTCGTCTTAAGTTCCCCTCATCTCCTTGAAAAATTTCTGTGGATGGTGATGTCAAAAGACCTTTATGAAAAATTAATCTTGGTGATCGGAAAGGCTACAAAATAAACGTTACAGAAGGTTGTATAACAGATGAAAGCTGGTGTGAAAGAATAAAAAGAAATTGAAATACGAGGACAACAAAATAGTCAAGATACTGAAAAACTGACTGCATATTTTTTGAAACATTTTACTCGGAACATGTCTACTCGGAAGATGATGTGGATGGCTGGGATTTCTTTTTCTCGCATATTTTTCATTAAATAACATTTTTAATGAAAACTCATTTTTGGATTTTGTACGTTCATAAAAATCACTATATAAATCTTAGGAGTCAAATTTCATGTTTAAAAGGTTCCTTTACATATAATACATTTCTTAAGGAACACCAAATATTGTTTGCAGCTGAGATAATTTTTCTATTGCAAATGATGCATTTAGAAGCGAACCTTATTAGATAAGCGGACAATCACTGTCATTTAAAAATCTCGGATGTAATTACAAATCCTTTACTACCCGGGCTAATCTTGCCCGGGTAGCGTCCGAACGGTAAAGTCGCTAAATACTGGTATTTCGGTCCGGGGATCGAATCCCAGCGACCAGGCTGGCTGCATAGGTATTTTCGTGGTTTTCCTCATGTGTACTGTGTATACGAGCGAGGTTTCCTTAGAAAATCCTCCACGATGGCATCCGTCCCCTTAGACAGATAGCCCTTGAGTGCTTTGCTGTAATTAAATAAACCAAAGCAAACTAAATCGGCTTAATCCCGAGACCCTGTAAACTGTCGAAACAGCGTATTTGTAAATAACAGAAGAATAACTTTCAGTAGAAAGTGTAGGCATTTATGCATCATCTTAAGGGCAGGGACTGACAGATCAGTATTTTTCCGTACAAATATACTGGGATCACTTCTTAGCATTATAAAATATTATATAAATTCACTCACTTATGCGGTAATAACTGTGAGTTTATTATACTTATGTTCTGAAAATAACGTTCTTACAAGCTAGATCGCTTTACTGAGAATGCAATAACAATCTGTGAAAGATGTCGATACTTATTTTTATCATTAAACATTATTATTCAAGGAAAACATTTTTTTTGTTTGTTTGTTTGTTTGTTTTTAAATCAGCGTAGGAACTTTGTTCAGTAATTTTTTCCATTTGTTCAGTTGAAAAGTTAAAACTTCATGCCTCATTTTACCCTCACGAGAAAATGGCGACGCTAAACTGATTAAAAACTGTATCAGGAGCCAGTTTTCGCTTATGGCACTATGCCAAATTATTTCACGCAAAGTATACGGGCACGGTGTGACCTTGGCCAAGATCTGGAAGTGTTTCCTACACCCAGGCAACAAAATTTTGTTTACAATGGATAATATATTTCTAGTGCTGTAGCTACGGAATTTTACAAACACAATGTTCGGTAGTAACGCTGAAGATAATTTTCGGAACAAATACAAAAATATGCCATTATAGCTATGTGTAAATAGTAATTTTCACTTAAATTACTTAAAAGGGTAATTAATGAAGAAAAATAAATACAGCATTTATCATGAGCAGAATATGAAATTCTTCACTTCAGATTTATTTTTAAAATTCCAATAAAATAGGCAACATTTTCCGTTTTTTTCCTATGGAACAAATAGTTTATTCAAGATATGTTTCTACAATATAATTAATTGACTGATTGCGAGAAAAATAAGGGAAGCATTCATTTGGATGCAGGTTAAAATCAAATATATCTGTTTAACAAATTTTGTCGAATTTCCGGCTTTTTTAATTGATTCTATTAATTGAAAAGAAAAACATTTTTAAGAAAGACTTTTAAAACTTTTTAAGACTTTAGTTGAAAGTTTAGATTATAAGGTATTTCTCCTGCCTTCTCAGCATGTCTTCGCAGTGTAGTGATCAGCACGCTGGGCGTGTATTCCAGAGGTTCGTGGTTCAATTTCTAAGCGAAGGCGTTGCTTCTTTTCCCCTCTTTCCTGTTTCAAAAATAACCTAATGACTCTACAGTAGCGCTCGAACTAAAAAGTTGGTGGATGATGATTCTCTTCCACTAGGATTTGTGATTGGGTTCCTAATTCTCAGTCGCCCTTTAAAAGGAGAAGTATATAAAGTATTTCTGCCACCTTCTTAGGATGCTTTCGTAATGTGCTTCACGCTCGGTCCGTACTCGAGAGGTCCGTGGTTCGATTCCCGGCGAGGGCATTGCTTATTTTTCAAGTGTCGTGTTTCCAAATAACCTAATAGCTCTACAAGTTTAGCTGAAAAGAATAACTCAATAATATATGTAATATAAGGCACTTACAAGAACGAATCGTTGAACACTGGTCGTTCGCTCTGGGGCTCAAATTTCGACGACGGATTATCTGCATGCGTGGTTTTCTCCATGCTAATTTCCATTTTTCCACAAAAATTATTCCTTTTATTTTCCTTTACCATGTTTAATATTTAAATATACGAAAGCGTTCTTTCTATGCAAATACAAAATCTCTATGCTCTACCGATTTCTTTCATTATTCCTCTCTGCAACTAACGAGCTAATAATGGTATAAAGACTATATTTCGAGAATGAACAGAAAGTCTTTTTTAGTTTTGCGGGGTTTGTTCATTGACGAATGAATGTAAATGAAATGAAGTTTTACTGGTAGCTTACTGTGAATTTCCCTTAGTGGACGATAATTTGTCATCACTTGAACTTGTGCAGGTCTCGTAATGATGAACTTACGCAGTTGCGCTTTGAATGGGGTAGAATATGAGGAATTACCTTCCATGCACATTATTGTGATGTAATAGGTAGCACGTCTTCCTCGCAGTTGGAAAATCAATTGTACGAATCCCGGCGAGGATATAATTCTAATAATTGAATAATTAATATGTGTAAAGTGATCGAGATATGAAGATCATGTTAGTACTTTTCAGTTTCAAAAAGTTGTTTTGCGAACAGAGCTATCAAAGCTCCGAGTTATTTCCGTTTAATCATAACAACCGCGTTATCTGAGTTCAGTCATAGCACTATGATTAGGTGTTTTTTATCAGAGCGAAAATTTGTTCGTCGTATCTTTCAGAATTTTCTTCTCTGATTATATAATAATTTTTGCAGTTTTCAGAAGGATAGATCTGCAGGCAAATAGGTGATATGTCCTTTACTTTTGTATCATATGTATCCTTTCAAATGGTGTTTGCGTAATCAGTTATATTTGAATAACTTATCCTAAGTCACTGTTAAATACTGATTCGCATATTTTAAAAAACGTATTTAATATCACAATATAAATTCGCAAGCTAATTTTCATTTTTACTCTCTATTAACGTATTTTAATTTCGTTGCCTACACGTTCATATCTGCAGTTTACTTAAGTCAGTTGTCGCAGAGGAGAATTGCTGTAAAAGTAACGACAAAATTCAGTACTCGTCGTAAAGGAATACTTTGAATACTAGTAAGCGAATAGTTAAAACATTGCAAGCAAAAACTTCAGTCTAGAGTGTAATATCTTGAAGATTTTTACCATTAGAATAATTTTTATAATATTTTATATAAATTTTTTAAAAATATCAAATTTTAATGTAGAACGAATTATGCAATTAAACAGAAATCGCGATTCGACCTTTATATGCAGATTTCAGTTTCACACCCGAAACAGTTTTAAGCCGAGTAATCTCGATAGACTTACTTATCCAAGTGTTAAGTCCCACAGAGAGTGCACATGTAGAACAACTAATCTATAATTAAAAATGAACTGTTAAAAATGGCGATGCAAATGGTATAGGAAAAAATTTTGTTACGATATAATTTTCTTATTAACTTAATGCTACGTGGACAGGCTTGCTCTCATTAGACGCCGAAGAGACTTAATTTTCCAAAACATTGCCGTGCATTTATTTCGTTTTATCGCTCGCGGACGAGAATTACAACACAATTCCTTCCGCAGCAACATAACTCCTTCCGTTTCATATTTTTCCAGGGCACAAAATCAGTGAACTGAAAAGAATTAACGTTCATATTAGCATGTGTCTTCCAAAGATAGTTTAAAAAATACATAAATTACTTATTATATGTCTTTCTTAAATAGAGAGAGGAAATATTTTAGTCATCTTCTAAAAACAACTTCCATTCTGATCAATTTTAGAAAGTTTTCCGCAACTCAAATGATTTCTTCTTGGGAATGTTTCTTCTGTTATAAAAAATAAAGATCTTCGAAGGAAATTTGACAGCCAGCCCAATAAAACAGGACAAACCTTGAACCTGAAGAAGAGAAACCTTCGCTCAGCCTGTGCTTCTCAACGGACGTTGCTGGCTGACTTCAGATACTTATGAGCCCAGCCTTCTATGAGTTTTGAAGGTGAAAAGTTCATATTTGGCCGGTTCACACGGGAGAAGACCCCTTTCATTCGCGGACCCCTTCAACAGAAAAGAATAAAGAAAGAAAGCAAGAAAAGGGGGTGAGATATTCTCACGAACTGTAATCGATGATGTTCCGGCGGAAGTTACTTCCGGTGCAAGATACGCCGCTCTCTCCTTTCCAATCTATTGAACAGATAACCTAAAAGTGGGTTTTTGAAGCGAAGTATTGACGTATGTATGCTTCTTGCATCCCTTTTGGGTGGCTAAACTGCAATATATTGATTCAATATTGAAGTATAGTTACTCTTTAAGCTTATTTAAATAATATATTATAAATACATAATGGTAATACCAAATGACATTGTTGTTTAGCTCTTAAAAATTACTGTGATATGCGAAAATGTATCATCTGAGCTAAAGATCCCCCCACAAAAAAAGCTAAGCTACAGAAATGAAAAATTATGTATATTTATGTTACCAGCAAAGTATGAAAGGTCAGTATTCAATAAAATACCTAGGCATCGTTGCAACATGGTAGGCTTGAATGCGATTTTGACCTCACTACATTACTTTTTTCGCACAAAGACATTTCCCATGTTGACGCTTTGTTTTGCACATATACTTGACGAATTATTGGCCACTTTCATTGGACTGAGGAACTGAAACTGACCAGAGAGGAATTTCGTGGTCAGGAGTTCCTTCCATTCTATGCAATTTCTTAGGACTTGAAATAAACTGTTATGTCGTATAGAGTGGTTGTAAAATTCTTTTAGAAGTTCCATATCGGTAGACACTATCCTCTATCACACTCATTACAACTGCTAATATATTGGGAGAATTATTATATCTTTCCCTAGGCAATGTATATAACAGGGTTGGCCCCAAACTTCATGTCAGTAAGAGCCGCACGTTTGAATTCAGGAATGTTCGAGAGCCGCATCTAGATTTTCTAAAAGTCACAAGTTCATATTTACATCATTGTAGAAGTAGTGGAAGAGGTTTTAAATAGAAAGAAATCCCTGATAACTTTGTAAAAAGAGTCTAAACTGATTGATTACTTCTTTTTGAACACTGAATAGTTTTAGTTTACCATATTTCATACATATATTTTATATGCACGACCCGCACAAATTGCCTGCGACAGCCATATCAGGCTCGCGATTATAGATTTTTTATTTGACTTAAATTTTAGCAGCAGTTTTTTAAACATATTGTGAAAACCTCAAAACTGTTCTCCAAATAGTTCAGAAGTTATTAACATTTTTTGTTTTTGGTAGCAGAAATTTAAAGAGAGAGTTTTTTTTAATACTTCAGTTTTGAAAGGATTAATGGAACATCAAATAATGGAACATCAAATAATTCTATTTCCTTTCACCAAAAGCGCAAGTGAAATGAAGTGAGATTTATACAAGCTTCCTATTAAATTGATAATATTTAAAACTGAAAATCAAATTCATGCTTTTCAAAATCCATTTTTTGTTGATAATCATCTTCTAAAGATAATAAGCTATTTCCTAGTAAGATAATAAGATAATAAGCTATTCCCTAGTAAGATAATAAGCTATTTCCTGGTAAGATAATAAGATAATAAGCTATTTCCTAGTAAGATAATAAGATAATAAGCTTCCAAAGATAATAAGCTATTTGTTGAAGGTAAAATTAAAATTGCTATGTTTTTGTGCACTTTTATTATTTCATCTTTGGTAAAAGGTATATAGCATTAATATTTGTAGTCGTTTTTGAAAAATATTTGAGCTGAGAATTAGTTAAATTCTTTTTTTTACCTCACTGGCTATGATATTACGAAATTTTTTAAAAAAATTATTAACAGAAGTATCCATAATTCTATAAAAGAATTTTATGCAGTATATCACAAGAAATACACCAAAGATATTGATATTTACAAATGCAGTAAAAAATGTAACAAATAAAAATTTTTAAATAATTTAAATTTTATTCAGAAAAGTAATTTAATACTTTCTTTTAACAAATTCTGTCCATAATTCATTATTAATATAAATACACATGAGAAATAAGTAGTATTTTACATAAACGAAAATTGTAACACAAAATATTTTTATTTTTTATTTTTGATTGGTCACCTTTTTAAAATAGAAAAACTTTTTTTTTTTTTTGTTTGTTCTTTTGAAGTTAGATGTATGAAATAATTTTTGCATATATACATTTATTTGTTTGTTTGATGAAAACTGCGCATGAAATTTAGATTATAAATTGATTAATTTTAAAATTGTAAACTTTAAATTTATATTTCTCCATGTTACTTTTTTGTTGACATTCGTGTAATTAAGATAAAGCTTTCAATTTTTTTTGCATATGTTTGTTAGTATATTTTGGATAAAAATGTACATAGAACTAACAAATTATTCTTAAAAATATATAAGCTGAGAATTCCTTAGATATGTTTATTTTTTCGCTTGCACTGATAGCAAATTGTATTATTTTATCTAACAAGAAAGGCATTTAAAATTCCTTGCATGGTTTTGGTTATTGTATCTCAAGGGATGCATGAAAAATGTAGAAATATCAATATTTGATAATGCTGTGGAATATTTTCAAAAAGGAAATTTTTTAAATATTTTTAAAGTTTATTTAAACAATCAGTTTAATAATATTTTTTCAAAAATTCGCTTTTGTCCGTTGTTAAAAAAAATCATATAGCCACAATCTTCACTATTAATTGGATGACGTATTTAAAAAAAAGAAAAGTTTGAAAGGGTAGTGTATCCTTTTAAGATTAACTTTTCGTTAAAAATTGTTAGATTTTTTTAGTCTCTCTGCGACTTTGTGAACTAATTTAAAGTAAAGGATGACAGGAGTAAATTCTGCTTCCCTCTCCCTCCCCACACACATCCTCACCGCTCTAAACTATCGTTGCTTTCAAAATGTAAGACAAAACCAGCAAATTAATGCTAAAAGAACATTCTGTTTGAGAAAACTGTAAGAAAAAGCTATTTTTTGTTTTATGCTTTTATTATTTTTCTTCCACTTTGAAATTAATACAAACACTAAAAGAAGAAAATTTCAAACAATATAAAATAACGAATATCAGATATCTTTTTGTTCGGCTAATTAAGGTGAATTTTCAGGCATACTTTTGCACAGTTTTTCTACAAATTTATAAACAACTCGCAAAAAAAAAAATTCATCGAATTTTTCAAACATTTCTTTCGTTGATCTGATCAACTTAAAACTTAAACAGCGTATTTTAATCCTTTTAAAGAAGCGATACTTGAAAAATAGATCGAAATATCTTAATTCAATTCATGTAAATGATGAAAGAGGAAAGATTTGTTTAGCTTTGCTTCATTACGTTTGCGTTATTTAAATAACATTAGCAGAAGCGAAAAGGTAATTATTTTTCTTTTAGCATACGAAAATAAAGATTCATTACGAGTTCATAAAAATATCATAAAATTGAAAAATTTCTCAGGCAATTAATTAATTACGCAATTATTTTTTTTCTCTTTCAGTTTTATACTGGGCATACAGAGTTTTTCAGCGGTGAATAGTTTGTCATCCATAAAATAACTCCCGATTCTTCAAGACCGAGATATTTAAAAATGTTATCGCATGAAGTCAAATTAATTATTAAGCAGAAAAACTGTAAAAAGCAAGAAAATTCCTTTTAAAACGAATTCAACCAAATTCGGGGAAGAATTTTTTTAATGTTTATTCCTTTTACGGATAATGATATAAATCAGTAAATAGTTGGGTAAATCTAGAAGTAAATGCGTGTGTTTATCTTTTGGGAAAAAAATTAGAAGTCAAATTAAAAGGATAAATTTGGCGTGGGAATTGAACGAAATGATGTGATTTAATTTAACTGTACTACGTATATTCTCTCTCTCTCTGTATATATATATATATATATATATATATGCATGCATGCATATATAAATATACATTCTTATAATGTATATGACAGATTGAAAAATGTTATACAGTTAAATGAAAATCTAAAAAGTAATTGGGGGGAAATTAAGGTTCACTGAGCGCTTTTGCATCAGATTTGACTAAAACGCTAGATTTAAATATTTTATCTAGATAGGGTTTGAAAAGATCCTGAGTGTACAAAATATACATATTAAAAATACCTTAAACCGAAAGCATGGAACAGTAATGAGGTTAAAACTCTAATACCTGTAATGTAATTGTGTTCTTTTGACACTGAGTGTCTGAATGTGTCAAGAATTAATTTTAGTACTTCATTTGTCAATCTTTGCTATATGTATGCTATGACAACTATTGGTCAGAAGATACAGTTCATGAAGTCAGTATTGTTCGCGGTGATTTAAATTATCACATGTTGTGACGCTTAAGTACTAATTGTCTAACTGACCTAGGAAGTGACCGCAAACGGCTATGATAATTAGCACTTTAAAATATTGGACGGGGGGGGAATCTTGCTCTGGAGGCAGTTTCAAAAATCTGATTCTCATGCAACGACTCAAAATTGTTTTCACTGCTGAGCTTCGATCTACAGGTCAAAGGAGGATAGATTACGTTAATTCGTTAACAAGAGACAAGGGATTTCTCATCGACACTCGTGCTATGGCTAGGTATAGAACGTTATCGGAAAAGATATATTAACTTGTTTGGTACTTTTGTCAACTGTGCACTTCATTTAAAAGCTATAAAAAAAAGGTCTTTTAAAAAATTTCGCTTGTAAACAATAAAATAAATCCTTACTAAAAATTACGTTTGTAAATATACAATTTTAACACAACTAAAATTAAAACCTTATATTTATTCTACTGATAGTCTATTAATTGTAAAGTCTAGCTACTTTTATTTCAGAAATACTGAAAGAGAATAATGCATGCGTTGTCTTATCCTTGTAATATATAACATTTAATTTAAAGTCAGTTGTTGCTGAATACACTTTTTTTTTGTACGGGGCATTCATATGTTATGCCCTAAGTAAAGATATTAAAAGAGTTGCTATAACCGTGCAAAATTTTAAAAGGTTGCATGATTTGAGTTAATTAAGAAGCGCTGATATAGAGCATTCATAATTTTGATTCATTTATTGAGTATTCATGTTTTTACTTCCTTGTACGAAGTAAAAAGGAAGTATTGAAATCGCGAAAAGCTTCAGGCAGCATATTTCAACGAAAATATCCACTTTGACTGCGGCATCTGTACGAATGTATATACGTACGTTTCAATCGGCCGCGCCAAACGTATATAAATATATTTATAAATATATCCAATCTGTTACCCGGCTCAGTGATATCAGTTTCTTTACTCTTATATGTTTGTAAATTGTACATTTTTTGCTTTAAAAATGATTGAATTATGTTGTTTTTATCTTCACGTTAAGGGTTTTATGCCTTTAGTAAATCTGTATGCAATATTTTTAGAATTATCAACAATTTTAAAATTGTTTAAGTGCCGCTAATCCTAATTTGATGGCGGCCATTGCTCTTGTTTACATTTGAAACAGCTGAGTAGCGGATTTGTTGCCAATCTAGAGAAACTTAGCTTCGCAACAACAAAAATAACGCCTTCATTTATTATTTAAATCATGCTTAATCCTTTCTGGAATTTTTTCGAGGAAATAAGTGTTTAAGATTTACTTCATAAATTTTAATACAGATATTTTGAGTTTTTATGTATTTTTGCCTTGTCGCGAAGTGAAAACTGAATTAATTGAATGAGAAATACTCAATCGTCTGTGAAAAACTGTTTCTTTTTTGTTTTGTTTGCTTAATTTCTTTTATACATAGTTCTAGCTTTATTACAGTATTTTAATAGAACATGTGGCAACGATTAGATAATTCTTTAAATGATACAAATTTTGTGCATTCTGAGTTATAATATGAACGAATTATACTACTCTTAAGTAAACCTAGTCTAATAATTTTGTGCATCTCCAACGTCAGATGATGGTGGTTCAGTGAGTTCACTAATTTTAACACTTTTTCATTTTTGACAATATTTTAATTACTATATACAGAGCGTATTCTTAGGCCGCCGCCTTCAACATGAACAAACTTTATTCTCTTACAACTAAGCGAGCAACAGCGCCCTCTAGCCCTTTTCTTCAAATTACACAACACTCCCCACCTGAACTCGGTGGAGAGTTCATCTTTCAATAATATATTCTAGAATATTCAATTAATATTTCGACAATAAATCCTGGAGAAATGGTTAAATATAACAAACATGCATACATAATTATAAGCACATAAAATTTTACAAAACATTAAATGATACCTATCAGCAAGGTCAGGAGAATCAAACCTAAAAATACAAAATACAAACATTAGTTAAGGTCCATATTATATAACAATTGTATAGGCCTTTTTAAGGTACCAGTAGGTGTTTTAATTATGCAAGATCTTATTTTACCATCTCTGCCTGGCATTAATTCCAAAATTTTACCTATTGTCCAAAGATTTCTGGGATGTTTGTCGTCATGAATCAAGACAATATCGTTGATTTTAAACTGAGATGCGTTAGAGTGTGGAGGACAAATATTGGCAGATCTCAGATTAAAAAGATACTCTGATCTCCAACGCTTCCAAAAATGATTTAAAATATCTTGATGGTATTTATATCGTTTAATAATTGAATTTCTTGACCCAGCCAAATTATTTGATGTTATTTTATTAGCAGGCAGAGATAGCAATCGTCTACCAACCAGAAAATGAGAGGGTGTTAGTGGAGAAGGTTCATTGGGATCGGTAAACACGTAGGTAATTGGTCTACAATTAATCATTGCCTCGATTTCAATGAGCACTGTTTCAAGCTCTTTCACAGTAAGGGATGATCGACCAATAATTTTTCGCAAGCTGGATTTTATGGTTCGTACTATACGCTCCCAAAACCCTCCCCACCATGGACCCCTCTCAATAATAAATTTCCAATTTATGCCTCTAGCAGAAAATAATTCTTTCACAGATGAGTCACTCAAAGTTTTAAAAATATATTTTAGTTCTTTATCAGCTCTTTTAAAAGTCTTGGCATTATCGGAGTACACGGTGGTACACAGTCCTCGGCGAGCTAAAAATCTTCGGAAAGCTAGCAAAAAACTTTCAGTGCTGAGATCAGTTACTATCTCTATATGTAAGGCACGAGTGACCGCACACGTTAACAACAGCATGTAAACTTTACCTTGCCTGTCTTTCGTAAAAAATGGACCGGCGAAGTCCAACCCGGTCACAGCAAATGGAGGCGACTCTTGAATTCTGTCTGGAGGAAGTGAAGCGATATCCTGTACCCCAGGACGAGCACTATATCGTTTGCATATCACACATTTTCTGATGATAGTCTTAACACGCTGTCTTCCCTTAATGATCCAATATTTGTCTCTGATCTGAGTTAGTGTCGAATTAACTCCAGCATGGAATACCCTTTCATGCGAGTCCATGATGATCAACTCGGTAAACTTGCATTTTGAGGGTAATAGAATAGGATGTTTTAAATTCTCGTGACAGTCTGCAAATTGAATGCGACCTTTCAACCGAAGAATTCCCTCCTCATCAAGCCTTGGATTAAGGGAGTAGATGGAAGAATCGAGAATTGATTTTTTATTTGATAACTTAATTATTTCCGCTTGATACGATTCTCGTTGCGTAATTTTTACCCAATAATGTTCAGCTGCTTTAATCTCAAAAGCACTTAAAGGTCCATTCCCTGTAGACCTTTTCCGAAGCCTCCCAATAAATCTAAATACATAGGCAGTAATTCGAAGTAATTTTCCTAAAGAACTGAATTTTTCTATATGCAAAATTGGGGATTCATTGTTAATCACAGGTACAGTCAGAATAATACTTTTCCTTAACTCCAACGATTCTGAATTTGGTTGTAATTTATTTTGTTTCGGAAAACTTTCAGTAGGAAAACGTAACCAGTGTGGCCCATGCCACCACAGATCATTCTTAACTAGTGACTTAGCACTAATTCCTCGAGTTAGTAAATCGGAAGGATTTTGTTTCCCTTCGCAATGGTTCCACAATTTTTTGTTGCATATACTCTGTATTTCTGTAACACGATTGGCGATAAATGGTTTCCAATTATTTGGCGAACCTTTAATCCAAGTAATGGCGATTTCGGAATCACTCCAAAAATAAACATCCTCAATTAAATCACCAAACAATTTTTTCAAATATTTATACATTCGAGCAGCCACGAGTGCTCCCATTAACTCTAAACGAGGAAGCGTGATTGATCTTAAAGGTGCAACTCTGCATTTCGACATGATAAAGGAAGTTTTAATTTTAGAATCACTCGTACAATATCTGAAATATGAGATGGCCCCATATGCTTTAGGACTAGCGTCCGAAAATAGGTGAAGGCTTATATTCATTGGATCGTCATCAAAGAAATTTCTCTGTATCGATATTTCAGTTAAATCATTAAGTTCCTCCCGCCAAATGTTGAATTTGTCCTTAATCTCTGCAGGAAGGACCTCATCCCAGTCAGAACCGGAACACCAGATTTCTTGCATAATAATTTTTGCCCGAATAACAAAGGGTGCAATAAATCCAAATGGATCGTATATTTGGGCGATACTTTGCAAAAGTTTCCTTTTTGTAGCAAAATCGTTTCCAGTAGAAAAGTCAATTAAATTTTTTAAATTTAACTTTATATTGTCTTCAATGGAATTCCAAATCATGCCTAAGAAATTCGATTCACTAGTTAGCTTGTTATCTGATTCCTTAATCCCATTTGAGACCCATAAATCGTTTAATGCTTTAGAATTGGTTCTTAATTTTCTGAAATTCATCCCAACATCCTTAAATATATTAACCGCATCTACAGATAACCGATATGCATCTTTAACCGTTCCTGCTCCAAAATATAGGTCATCGACATAGACAGAAGAATTTAACATTTGGAAACTGTCCGGCATTTTATCTTTATATTTTCGAATGTGATATTTTATAGTGGCGGCCAAAATGAAAGGAGATATAGTCAAACCGAAAGCTACGCGACACATTTGCATAATCTTAAAGGAGTCATTATTTTCATTAAACCAAAGAAATTTTAGAAATTTTCTATCACCTTCAGCAATTCCTATCATCAAAAAGGCTTTTTCAACATCTCCACAAAACGCTATCTTAAACTTACGAAAATTTAACATAATGTCTAGTATATTTGGATTTAGATTAGGTCCCGATTCAAGGCAGTCATTTAACGAATTCGTGTCCTCTGTCCTTGAGCTAGCATCGTACACAATTCTTACCTTAGTACTTTCACTAGGTCGTATCACTGCTCGGTGCGGCATAAAATATCCCAAATTTGTATCATTATTTGGACATTCCTCCACAATTCCTTCTAATATCTGGTTCTCTTATATTTTTATATTCCCGAAAAATCTCCGGAGTTTTACTTAGTTTATTGTGAAGGTTTGCGAATCGTTTCTTAGCTACGTCAAAATTATTTCCTAAATTATTCGGACTGTATTTCCGGATTAAATTTGCCTCATATCTTCCGTTTTTAAACTGCAAATTTCTTTCAAACTGGTCTACTATTTCGCAGTCCATATCGGAATAATCACCAGAATCATTAATTCCCATATGTTCTAATTCCCAAAAACCTTTTAAATCTTTCAACACAACAGTGTTTGTCATTACCGCTAAATTTTCAGAACAATTTTTGTTTGTTTTATTTTTCTCGATTACTGCGGCAACCCAACCAAACACAGAACTGACTGCGTGCAACCCTTCAGATATTTTAATTCTTTCAGAATAAACTACATTCCAGAATTCATCCCCTCCAATTAATATCTCAACATCTATGTTATTTTTTCTTGCGCAATCGGCGATCTGCAACCCCATATGCTCCATGAAGTCTGCAATTTGTTTACTAGGCACACTGATGGACGCCGAGGAAATAACATCCGAGATCAAACATTCAATTTTTATTTTATTATTTTGTTTCCAATTCTGAATTTCGATTTCAACGACCGGATAGGAATGATTCATTGCCTTCGTCGCACCAAATGAATAAACAGAAAGTCTTTCATAACGGATTGGAGTAAGTTTTAAATGGTCGGCCAATTTTTTCGTTATAAAGGATCTGTGACTGCCTTGATCAAGAATTAATCTAGTTAATTTTGATTTATACTTAGAACAAGCATAAACTGTACAAGTTTGTAATAATATTTCCCTGGCATTACAGTCATTATTATTATCACCTTGAGGAACAGAAGCAATCAATTTTAAGTTTTGAACTTTATTTCTTTCCTCAGAATTCAAAGTCAGAGATTCAGTTTCATTTTTGGAATAACCTTGTTCCAACTTTTTGTTTACAAGGGATTTATTAGTACAAATCGATTCATTGTGATACATACCGCCACATTTATTACATTTAGTTTTATTTCTGCACCTTTTTGAAGTATGGAATTTTTTAAAACAAGAAAAGCAGCGGTTTTCGGATCTTAGTTTCTTTAATTTATCAGAAACATTCACTTCGCATTTAAATGACTCGTGCAAATTATCACAAAAGATGCATTTTCGGTTAACTGCAGTATGAAATGCAGCCGTGGGTGTATTTTTTACATATTTTCTAGTTTCATATTTTGATTGATCGACTCGCGGAGGCACAGGATTTTTCCTTTCGCTTAATACTAGATTTGAAACTTCCCTGCATTCTATTTCCGTTTTAATAAATTGTGTTAATTCCGAAACTTCAACTTTATCTTTCGATCCTCTTTGCCGATTAAATTCCAAAACTAAATCGTCCGGAATTAATTTTAATAATATTTGAATTAATAAATGTCCATATGAGCCAGAAGTTACTTCTAAAGTTTCCAAATTACGAATCGAAACTTCTAATTCGTCATATAATTTACGTAAAGCCTTTACGTTAGCAGAATTTTTAACGGCTTCTAAATTGAGAATTTTATTCATGAATGAATTAGTGATCAGGTCTTTTCGACCATATCTGTCCTTTAGTAATGCTACACAACTATCATAATTACTTTCTGTTAACTCAAAGCCTGACACAACATTCGAAGCTTGTCCCGTTAAGAATGTTTTTAAGTATACAAATTTTTGTATTTTTGAAAGCGTTTCGTTTTTATGTATCGAATTTTCGAAACTATTCCAAAATTCATTCCATTGTTTGGGGTCTCCCCAAAATTTATCAATCATAAATTTTGGTAATTTCAGCGTACTACTCCCACTAGAACTGGAACTTACATGCAAAATTTCATTACCACTAGACTGGCTTAAATCAGAACTTTGGGGATTCCTCGCTGGCGGTACTGCGGTAACCGCACCTAGAAACTGCTTAATTTGACTACAAGCAATTATACATTTGTCATTGTATTCTTCGCTTATACTACAATCTTCTTCAATTAAGTTAACATCAATTAACTCTTGTATTTCATCATCAAGCGTTCTCAAATTATTTTTCTTTTCGGTTAATAATTCAAAGAATTCTCGTAATTCTTTAATCAAATTTTCCTCCCCTTCAATTTTTAATTTATCTTCAATCACTTTAATTAACCTAGTAACAGGCGATCTCAATGTGGAACGTTTACGTTTCAATCTATCTAACTTCTCTTCCATTTTATTTAATTTAAATACACCCACGACAGCAATAATAAATACTTACTAATGTACTACAAATAATCACTAAATAATTAATTTAAGATTTCCCTACCTTTATTTGGAATTCCATTGTCACTTGAATATGAAATATCCATTGAAATCGAAACACTTGGATCGAACACCTAAAATCTTCACAAAGCCTTAATTCCTTAAGCCGATGCACCATCTAATAATTTTGTGCATCTTTCAAATCAGATGATGGTGGTTCAGTGGGTTTACTAATTTTAACACTTTTTCATTTTTGACAATATTTTAATTACTATATACAGAGCGTATTCTTAGGCCGCCGCCTTCAACATGAACAAACTTTATTCTCTTACAACTAAGCGAGCAACAGCGCCCTCTAGCCCTTTTCTTCAAATTACACAACACCTAGCGCCAGAGTGTCGCTGTGGTAAACAAAGTGAATTTTAAAGAATGCATTTATTCTATTGTGGTTTATGCGCTATCGGCGAAGTAGGCTTAATTCAATCTAATAAGTTTAAATGAAATGCAAGAAAAAATGCGTATAATTTAATATTCCGCACAAGGAAGTCATGTGGTGCACACATCAGATTTTTTATTCAAGCATTCATGAGATTCAGCAAACCTCATTAAGAGTTTGTTTTTCTTTCATCTAAATACTTTGCTAGTCATTTTGTATAGTATATGTGAATAATTTTAGTGAAATTATATGTAAATTGTAGTATCTATTGAGTAATGTAATATGAAAGGTCTCAGAGTGTGAAGCATCCCCTGGAAAATCCCTTTAACACTAAGGTATATATGTCTTAGCGACAAAATGGCAATCTTTAACGACAATTCGCCAATAATCGCCGTGCTTGATGACCATTTGGCGACATTTAGGGCGGACTTCTGAGTAATTGTAATTGGTCCGATCACTCCGTAACGGTATCGGGCCCTATCCAACCGCAACTTTGTATGCCTTCCAGCAACTTCGAGAAATCGTAGGTATAGAAAATTTCTAGGACGGGGAAAACTTTATAAGATCAGAAAGAACATCAGTTTAGTTTGGTTGAGACTTCACTTCAGAGTTTAGTTCAGGGTATTGAAAGATTTCTGTGCGCACTTACGCTTTTGAAGCTCTTGTGTTCAACGTTCCTGGTAGTTTAAAGTGGTAACTACTCATTGTGCTCTGTCATAACGAGAAGATTTGTAAAAGTAGTTTTCCAAAGTTTCCAAACTGTAACGTTTTCTTTTGAAAAAAAAATTTCATCAATCTCTCATCGGTTCTGTGTGCATTCAGTCCATTGGCAACCCTCATGCGTGTAAAGTATTAGGTGTAAATAGCCATTTTACGCTTAATACTTTATATACGTACGGGTTATTTATTTAATTTTTGTAAACAGGATAGTGCAATAGAAATCGGAAATACACTTCCATTCTGATACTCCGTTCATTCACTAAAGTGACTGCATCATTTATACCGTAAAAAAGTAATTCTCATTAAACACACCTCAAAGAACAAAACTTTAATTCCCATCTTTATATTTACGAAGCGTTTGCTTTAAACAAGCTACAAAGAAAAGTAATAAGTAAAATGTTACTTTAATCGCTAGATAATTATTCTGATATATTACAGAATGATGGGTGACATAGTGATCCGTTTCTTGGCGCGGAGGTCCATTAGCTAGCGACGCGCACTCAGTTGTTGCTCGAGACGAAGTTGTTTTAATGGATCAAACAAAACAGAATGGCCTAATGAGAAGATTGATAATACCTCATTCTTGTGTTAATTCTATCTTATCCAGATGTTATTTTCTACGCAGTACAACTTTTGATACTAATTAAGAAATCTTTGCGTTGCGATTTTAATGAGTTCATTTTCGATGGTACTAAACCAAATTAAGGAAACCGAATCTTTGGAATACAATCAATCTACTTATGCTAATGAAATCTCATACATTGATGAAAATATATTTTAAAAATTGTTTTTAATAAAATTATAGAGAAAGAAATTGATAACATATTTAAATTTCATATTCACTATTTTAAATTCAAATTCAAATTCAATATTTTAAAAATTGATAATATATTCCTTTTTTCTGCAGTTCAATTTTAAATATTTAAATATAAAACGCTACATTTTCCGTGTTTTATTTCAAGGGTAGAAAGAGAACCTTTAAAAAACAACTCTTAATATTTTGAAAATATTAATTATCTAGAAACGTAACATAACGTATATTATTTAGTGTTCCAATATGTTTTTGTGTTTGAGAATTTGATTTACTTAATCATATGATGCTGGATGTGATTAATTTAACAAGAGCTCTTAAACAGAAATAAAAATTGGACTAAACAATAAATAAATAATAAGAAGCTAAATTCATTTAAAAAAACTTTTCAATCCTTAAAACAATGAATAAATTATTATTTGTCTAGAAATAGACAATTACTTCAGTTTCATTTCGTAAAATTCCAGAGGGGTTTAATAAAATAAAAATATTCGTCATAATGCGCTTTCTGATAGAAATAACGAACGCATAAATACATTTCCCGTGTAATTTAAATGGCTCTTTTCGCTGTTTTAACCGATGTACTTGTATGTTTTCATTTGTTCTTAACTATATGCCTAAAAGATATTCGCACACGTTTTGAGCAATTTAAATGCAGCAAGACAATCATAACACAAATGTTGTTTTTAAAGGGCTCAAGCTGGCAGCTTCGGTTTTTCTCTTTAACTATAAAACTTCATTTGATTTCCATGTCGAAAGTGCATCAGTAAACTTAACCGCAGCAATATTTTCTCGCTTTTATCGTATTATTTTCTATAATCCACAGCTTTATGGTAATTTGGTATTTTTACTTTACTGTATACCTCCTGCAGTTATTATTGTTATTCTATTGTCTATAGGAATTCGGTATAAAATAATAGCATTCTTTTGTATTTGGGAGAGATGCCACTCAAAGTGCTGACCTCTTCCTTTGAACTACGTTTATTTCCCTTTAATTATCTGCACCAATTTGACTGTCCATAGCTTTAGTTAAACTCCGAGTTTGCATGAGGCCACCATGTTGTGTTGTTGATGCTTATGCTCATCTGCTTGACGTAGTCCCACGAAAATCCTCGTGGCAAGTAGCGCAAGATTCCCCCTGCCGTTGGCAACAGCCTTGAGCACCTAACAGGTGACAGTGGGATTTGGCTTAGTTTCGCCCTCAATTTTGATGGAAATTACCCCGGGGGGACGGGTCCGAGTGTTTCCCACCCATCATCAATTACGTTCCTGCTAAAAAAATTATTTTCTGAACTATATTCTCTCATTCTTGTGTTAATTCTTTAAATGTTGACAGTGGAGAACTACCCTTTAATTTCTCATCGCGTGCGCTCCGACCATACATTCTATGACGAATATTGCTCCTTCTATCACCCCCTAAAGTTTTGCCCACTTGTTCAGATTCACCCTCTATATTGAAGTAGTAGGTGCTGATTGTGAGACTGTTCCATTTATAAATCTTCTATATCTGTTTATATATCAATAAGGAAAAATAAATGTTTATATTGAATTATTAGCTAGTTGGATAAGTTTTATTAGCATTTCGTTATTTTTTTATACAGATTTTTAAAAACAGTCAGCTCGCAAAAGTTGTTTATCCTTTATGTAACAAAACTTCAAATGAGCAGTTAAAGGCTAAAATTAAGATATATGTTAAAACATTTATTTTCCTGAATTTAATAAAACAACTAATTTAATAAATATTTATAATATTTAATAAAACAACTAATTTAATAAACGTCTGGAATTTTTTTTAAATTTCTGTGTAATTAGGTATGCAATATAAATGAATATGTTCTTGAAGACTTTTAAGTTATTATGTTCAGCTTGTGCAATAGTCTATTATGCAAATATTAACCAGAAAGCATTTCTATAAATAAATTTCTGCTTTACTTTAATAACCTTTAATTTTATTAAAAATCATAAATTTCCTGTTGAGTGTTAAAATCACGGTCACACTTTTCTGTTAAATTAGAAGTAATTGAAATTACATAATACGCCGAAACACTTAATTTAAATTTCACATTTCGAAATAAGCTGCGACATGAAGATGAAGTTCCGGTTTCTGCAATATCACAAGTAGCATCGGCGGCCGCAAATGCTTCCCTAGTGCAGTGCTCTGCACCTTAATTATCCCAGCAACTAAACTTATATCCCCGTAAAACAAATTCAGATCTTTTGCTGAAAGTAGCTCATTATTTCTCAAGCTTTCTTGATAAATGTAGGCAGCCGAAAACTTTTAAGAGCGCTTTTCTATTTAAAACAGGTCACCTATTTGTTAAAATTAACTAATTATACCATCTGCTTGGTGTAGAGTGGTACAAATAGCTCATTATAGCTCCGATTCGTTTTCCATTTTTACGCTATTTAGGTTCCGTAACGAGATACTTAAGTTTTGAAATACGAGCGCTCCTGTTTGCTCGGAAATTTTTCAAGTGGATTCGCTTCTGACAGATCTTCCAGGAAAGGTATATTTCTATTTCTTGAGCTAGTTCAACACTTGTATATGCATAAAAATACTTGGAATTTGTAAAATTGCTTTAAGAATCCAGAGATCGTATATCACAGAAATGCATATCATTAATTTTTGAAAGCTTGTTCCTACTCAACTATGCGCAGGTATCGAAGAAAATGAAATACATTCATTTTTGTAGGATAAAATAACTTAAAATGTATATGCAATTAAATATTCTACTGGAAATTTTGTAGAGTGGGCAAATGGTACGAAAAAATACTTACCACTGAATCGAAGTGAATGTATTACTCGTTCAAAAACTCAAATTCGGTATTAATGTAAATAATAATTTTATTCCAGAAAGTATACATTTAAAAAAATTTCATCGCACGCAAAAAGCTCTTGAAGTTTCTAATTCCTTTTCATTAGAGAACTTTTGGTTAATCTTGATACGGCTGTTTTGCAGAAGAAAAGGTACTTGGATTAAATACGTTTGGATTAAATGCTTGGTAACTACTGTTGTTATACACTGGTGTGCAAAAATTAAGGACGAGACGGTTTTTTCAATATAACTTTGTACAAAAGCTTTCCAAATCAACACATTTAATATCGTAAGATCCCCAATACGTAAGGACGTGAGTAATGTAAGCAACACTTACTAAAAGAGAAATCAGAGGTATAAAAAGAAGCTTTATTGAAAAAGTAGCATGGAGCGCAATGCGACTGAAGGCCGAAACATCCCTGTGATGGGTGTCCAGCAAGAAACATCCGGTCTTTAATAGGGGATATGATCTCCCCTGACTGCTAGGCAGGTTTCACAGCGTCTGCCCATGCTGAGAATGAGGGTGTCAATGAGTTGTTGAGGCATTGCTGCCCATTCGTCTTGCAGCGCCAATCGAAGCTTTGGAGTCGTTACTGGTGGTAGGTACAAGCTGCCAAGCGTCTGCTTGGAAAATCCCATACACACTCGACGGGATTAAGATCCGGAGATCGTGCCGGCCAATCCATACTTTCAATATCCTCACTCTCTAAGAGCTGTTCGGCAGCTACTGTGCCACGAGGATGGTGCATTGTCGTCCATGAAAAGGAATTGCGGACCCATAGCGCCTCTAAAAAGACGCACATATGGAAGAAGAATCTCGTTACAATAACGGGTCCCGTTGACTGAACCTGCGTCGAAGATGTGAAGGTCTGTACGACTACCAAGCATGATGCCTTCCCAAACGAGAACACCGCCACCTCCATACCTGTCCCTTTCAATGATGTTCGAGGTATGATTGCGGCTTCCCCGCTCTCTCCAGATGAGTATGCGATGAGAATCGCTACTCAGACTGAATCTGCTCTCATCTGTAAAGAGTACTCGTCCCCATTCATTGTCTCCCCAATTCCGGTGTTCCCGGCACCGCAGAGAACGCCTTCTCCGATGGGCAGGCGTGAGAAGTACGCACCGTACAGGGCGTCGTGCAAACAGACCACCACCGTGCAGTCTTCTGGCCACGGTAAAACGCGATATCGGTCGTCCAGTCGCCTGTGTCATGTGTCTAGCGATTTCTCCCGCTGTCTACCACCTGTTTCTTCTGGCCTGTAAGGCAATATACCGGTCGTCTGCGGGTGTGGTTCCTCGTGGACGACCGCTACTAAATCCCCGGATAGCTGTTCCTGTAGTTTGAAATTGTCTCCAAAGTCGTGAAACGATGCTGTGAGCAATTCCGAACTCTGCAGCCACACTTGTCACACTGCGGCCTTCCTCCAACTTCCCAATGATTCGACCTCGGGTAAAAGCATCCAGATGTCGTCTAACAGATTGATTATTCGCCATTTCTCGCTGAGGCAGCAACTCGGTGTGATTTTAACTGCTATACGGCGTGCAATCTCTTTGCCAGAAATACTGATCTTACACCGACAACATGCTTTATACTACTCAGACACTCCTCCATTACGTCTACCTGCATATCTGCGCATTCTGTCCGCTCTGCCTCTTCGTTCAGCTGATATGCTAATTTTTCGACTTCGTCCTTAATTTTTGCACACCAGTGTAGATATATAATGACTAAAATACTATGGCCGTTCGTACATTCTTTGGACGGTTTGCTTTGCTGTAAAAAATCTCTTCTGCTTGGAACTTTTTTAAAACTGAAACTATATTTTTAAAAAGTACAAATTATCATCTTGACAGTTTTTCTTTATGCAAAATGTTATTTTAGAAGAAGCAGTGGATGGAAGGCTGTATTTGTGTTCTTGCCGAAGAACATTTTTCTTATCTGGTTATCAAAAAGCGTAGAAAAGCCCATGTTTTTTTATATCTAAAATACGATAGATAATGTTGTCAAAAACAAAGGAAGAAAACTTCAAAATTTAGCTTCAAGTGAAAAATTGTTCCAAATATGTATCCAAAGAAAAAAACGGAATGTTTCGAATGTTTCAAAAGTAAGATCTTTTACTTGAAAAGAAATTCCGCCAAGTCAAAGGACAGTTGTAAATTCATTAAAATGCTCAGTGTCAAATGTAAACAAAGTGATTAATGCTGACTTGAATCTTAGAAAGGCGAGAAAACGTAATGTGCATCGTCTTTCTCCATGACATATCGCCGAACGCAGAACGCGCTGCAGATTTCTTTATGAGAAACATTTATCTGGATGACTGTTGTCAGAACAGATGAACTTTAGGTGTACTTAAATAACTGCAATAAAAATAAATTGATTTATTATTATCAAAGACGAGAAAAATCTTAAAACATTGTTCAAGAAATCTAAAGAAAGTTTTTCTAAGGGATTTATCACTGTTGCTCGTTTTTCATATAAAAGCAAATTAAACAGAGTGGCGAAAAGTGTTAAGATCAACTGCACATATTATCAAAAACATATTTTATTCTCTGTTTTAATTGCATCTTTCTGTATTTCAAATAAAGGCAATAGTTTTATCGTATTTTATAATTACATTTTTGCTTAGAACGATATGCTTCACAACAGTCCTTGATTTGTAGTCTTCGGCTTCAAGCATTGCAGAGGTAGTCTGACTTTTGGTTTTGACCATAGTTTTTCTAATTAGAATAGGCATAGACCAGGCATTCTTTAGTTAATAGAATAGGCATTCTTTAATTCGATTTTCTTCATTCCGCTGTAATGTGTGAGTTGCAGCACTTAGTATCTGTTAAACAGTGTTCGTTAATATATTATAGTACATGTAATTAAGAAAACAGGTTCCCAGAAAAATGTGTATCTCCTGTAATCGTGAAGAATTTAAGCATGTCGTATTTGGAAATCTGTTAGAGAGCAATAGGATAAAATACCTCTTCCTGTACTACAAAAGGATTTATTGTCTTGGAAATTGCGGTGTCTAAAGATAGCGAAGAATAAGGATAATCAAACAGAACATTTCTGTAATAACAATTAAAATTGTGTAAAAAATGTACGAACAGCCTCTGTATAATATAAATTTTAATTTCATTCTGATAAGTATACTCGAATTTTTATTCCTTGTGTATGATATTGTTTCCGAGACGTATGCTAAGAAATACCCTTTAATATTATGAAATCGGGGATTTGCTTTCAAATTTAGTAAGGAATTTGTTTTTCATTTTGCCATTTAGTGAATGGTGTAAAAACACACCGTCTCGAGCGTGACGGGAATTCTTTTCGCTGCAGGAAGTAATTAAAAAGATACTGAACCGTGCTATTATTTTTGCTTTGCACTGAAAATTACATGCGGGTAAAATATGAAGTTATTTTCAAATTGTTGAGTCGCTTATAAGTAATACAAAGTTAGTCATTTGAAAACACACTTTCGCTTTTTGAACCGCATTTTAGATGCAGAATTTATCATCAGCCGTAGATTGTATTATGAATTATTGAAATGACGAAAGAAAGCGAAAATACGTGTTTAACTCCTCTTAGGACATGTCGGCAGAAAAATAATTTTAAACTTAAATACGCATATCATATTAATAATATTTACAATTTTTATAAGGAAAAATACAACAGACGAATTCAGTTGCCAAAAAGAAGAATCAATGCTTTAATTAAATAAAGCTTTACTTTATTTAACATGGAGTTAACGATATCACGCAAAAACTGAGGAGTGTTGTTATTAAATTCTGGTATTACCCTAAACAAACTGAAGCATTTCTCAACCAACAACATAGTTTGGTAGTAATATTTACTGTCAAAGCTGCATTTGAAGCCATTTTCCATATTTTTATTTCTCCTTAATATTCCGTACTACACTAACATACTGCATCTATTTTTCTTTGTTTGTGACGATCCAATTTCTAAGCATTTTGTAAAAAAATAAAATAAAATAAAATAAATTACGAAAAGAAGCAAATATTAGTCAGTTTCCTATAATGTATGAAATTCTGTAAATTTTCCTACAATGTACGAAAGTATTGAGTGAATGGTGTAAAAGAATGCGATAGCTTTATACGTTGCTAAAGGCCTATGCATGGTGCTTAAATTTCAAAGGAAAAAAAAAAAAAAAAAACATTCGATAGAATAGCAACTAAGATCTGGAATTAAAATGTAAATTTTTCATTTGCTATTATCCTAAACAAAGTTTAAATTAACAAATTTCAGTCTAAGTCAATGTCTGTTTTGAATAAAATTACTGTTTAGAATGCAATCGTAAACTAAAAAAAAAAATATGTTATCAAGTTCAAACTAGAAGTTCGTCAACTTTAAATTAGCATCTGAGTTAGAACGAAATATTTTATGCTTTGACAACTACGTTTATTAATGAAACGTTTATTAAATGCGAGATTAATAAAACATAATTTAATGCAATTAAAAAGTGCAACATTTTTTAGTTCTTCAAGAACAATGAAAAGTTTAGTTAATATAGCAAGAAATTTCATATATTCAAATAAAAAAGCAAATTCAAATTTTGAAGCTTTTGAATCTTTCTATTGCAACAAGTCACCGTCTTTAATGCACATCTTTAATCTCTCAAAAGTTTTACTTTTTGAGTCGCTGTAACATTTTAGCGCAGTTAAAATCAAATTAGTCAGGATTGGTCTAAACGCTCTAAAAACACGCTGTTTCACTATGCCTTTAGCTTTTAATTCCAGTATTTGCTGGGTATTCCTCAGGCACATGATTCTGTCGTGTCCAAGTAGGGTTATCTCATCTTAGGCTTTCCCTTCCTTCTCAAGGGATTTAACCCGCTATCCCTCGGTGGCGTTGGCTGATGGCTTTTGGGCAGAGAGTTACAACTCGGTAAACGATTGCACAAATATCCCAGGGTGTGGACACAACTACTGGACATCGGCAACCGGAGCTATTATGTCCAGTGTTTATGGCATTAAGGAGGGTGGGGAGCAATATTAGGTTTTCGTCCTCTTTGGTCGTTTAACGGTGTTTATCGGTTTGTTTGTCTTTCTCCCTTTTATAATGATTGGAAAGAGGAGGGTAATGTTTGATTTTGCTTGTTATGAGCATCGGTGGCTAGAACGGGGTTAAAGTTGTGGACTTTTGTACAGGATATTTTTAAAAAGTTTTATGCGATTACTTTATATTGAAGGAATGAATAGTTTTTGTTTTTGAATTTAATATGGAATACCCATTAACAAGGAAAATTGTCTGCATTTATTGTTTACATTATTAAGTTTTATTTATTTACTTATTTAGTTTTAATATTTATATGCTTGCCACTCTAAAGAAGCAGAACTTAGGTTTTTCTGCTTATGTATTGCAGTGCGAGGCAAAACGTGGGACTGTTAGCTGTTCTTCTGCTGCCAGATTATTCTCAATGTAAAGCTGTCTCGTGATATACAGAATTAAAGTTTCTAATATTCCTCAGAATATGATGTAAATGCAGCGTTTAGATTTTGGAAACATCACAAATGTTTGGAAAATACTTTACATTTTCTATTGAGCAATTTTACATTTTTCTCTTTGCATCTTATCAAAAGTACTTTTACTTATTTTTTCTACCGAAAAGTAGGAACAGTTAGGCTAGTTTCCAATCTATTAATTTTGGTTAAGTCTTTCTAAATTAATATTTTGATTGTAAATATTTCGTTTTAAATTCATGAAATAAAACATTAGTGTATTATATATGGATTCAGTTTACTACTTTTATCTTGGTAAATAAAGAAACTGAGAGAATGCTTTCATTTTATGCCAGCAGTAAAGTTTTTCGTTTACCATACATATATTTTTAGCCAGAATGTTTTAATTCAGTAATGCTAGTATTAAAATAGTCTAATTTCGCAAGTATTTAAATGTGCAGCTTTCTAAATGCTATTATCATGACTGTTAAACCATTGTTCATGAAGCATACACCATTATTCTCTATTTACATTTCCTTAAATTGCTTAAAAAAGGAGGTTTTAGAAATAGGAAGACTAAAATTAGACAAAGTTCGAATTATAATTTAAAAAACGAGATATCATTGTTATGAGTATTATTGATTTGCTCTTTAACTCCATATTTTTAGCATTATGGGGGCTACGCTAATAATTTGCAAAAAGAAATCTGAGCTAAAAATGCAGAATCAAATATCAGATTTCTTATTATACATGATCCATTTTAGAAATTGGAATTTTTAATCGTACTTACATCTGAAGTTTTAACTAAAAACCAAATGATTATTCATCGGCTATGCAGTCATCTTTATCAATTATTAGAAAGATCTTTATAAATTATAATAATGTATTTTTATGTATTTTAACTTATAACTATCAGATATGTTATAAGAGAAGAAAATATGGAACAATATTTTAAGAAATGCGTTTATTGTTTCAATACACATTACGTTAAGCAATTACAGATTGATTAAATTTGAAAGATAAATTAAAAATCTTCAGTTTTACTGAATGACAACGCTCTGTGAACTTAATGTGTATATAGAAGATAAATTAAACGTTTTATATTTACTCAGTGGCAATACTTGCTATTACGAGTGGTGGGTGTAACCATAATAATGTAATATAATGTAACGTGACGTAATTGTTCATAAATTTTGACAAGACACCGCTGAGGGCATTTATGAACAATAAAATAATGCTGTTTTTTCTATATAATTTTATATTTTTTGTATTCAATTAAATATTCAATGACACTTGTTTAATTTTAGATGTTAATGTTATTTTTTATATTTAAAGATTTTTATAGTACTTCTAATATGTAGCATATTCACGATTAAAATGCCAACTTTTTGTAATGGATTCTAAAGGTTCAAGCACCTAGGCATGCTGCAGTCTTATTTTCTTGGCCTGTCAGCTTAGATATTGCTGATATTTTTAAGGGAAACTTGTTGAAAAATATTGAAATTTGACGTTTTTAAAATAATTAATGCATTTTTAAACGAAATTTTCTGAAAATTATAGTAACCAAGTAGACCAAGGTAAGTAACGGTTTTAAATGATTTATGAAAAGACGAAAATCTGAGTTTTAACACTTTGACCCCTTTTGCCAATACATCGTATTTTAATACCTTTTACGAGTGAATCGGCACAATAAAACGAAGAGAACAGACTAAAATTAATCGCAGTTACAGTTAGAAAAACTTAATCGCTGTCAATGATTATGAAAAAAAGGAATGGAATTTGCTGTCTGAACTTAGAAAATTGTAGATATTTTTTGCCTTTATAGGTATTACTGCTTTTTTTAAGATCTGCCTTAGCCAACTACTATGTTACTATTAAAGAAGAAAAATTACTAAAGATTCGTTATAACAAATTTGTTTCTATGGATGGTACATAGAGCTCATTACTTTTAAAAATTATGCACAACTTACGAAGAACATAAGAGTTGTCATTTCAAGCATTTCTAATGCAAATAGATTCATTTAGAAGAAGAGGGATATTTTTGAAGGAAATACCACACTCTTGTTAGTCATTTTCCTTTTTAAAATGAAAAAAAAAATAGCTTATCGCTAAACTAACGAGAGTTCAGATCATCTAATAACAATAACACCTCAATTAGTTTTATGTAATTTTAGGAGAAAATTCAAATTCAAATATATTTCATATTATCGCAGATTCATATCATCAAGTATAATGCAATGTCCTCGCTTTTACCAGAAGAATACTTTATTTTGCACAGAATCCTGATTTAGAAGGCACTCCAAAGGTACCTTCATAACTTGCCTGAAAACTCGACCTTCGCAAAGCATTGCTCTTAAAGCACCCACTCAGCGCAAGACTCTCTTTTATTTATATTAATTCCCAAAGCGATACAAAGCTCCTCTCACCTCCCTCGACAACTCTGAGCCGTTATTTCAGCAATATGGCGTCCTTATAAAGGGGTTTCTTATATCAGCACTCTTGCGAGCGGGTCAATGGGGTCATTTGAGCGTTATTTACGATTACGCCGGACCATAGGTCGTGTACTTAGCAGCACCAGTGAAAGCAGGGGCTGAAATTCCCTCCAACAGGCTCTAGAATGTCTTCCTACGGCTAATGTAGTTCTTAGGTTTGTTTTCTCTCAACAGGAGTAGGGTGCTCTCGTTTTTTTATTACCATGGTTTCTTATTGTGTGGCCTATGGTGATTTGGTGAAGTGTGAGAGAAGGTATTATTCTGATGTTTGTCGCCGGATGAAGGCGTTGTTTTTCGTTGTCTTTGGGGATTTATCTGTGGTGCATCCGACTTAATCTGCGTAGAGCGGATTGAATGCTATGTCGCAAAAATTATTCTTGAAAAATGTTAAAGACCTTTCTAGTCCTAATTAATATTGTTACAAATTTTGCATATATGTAAATAACTGTAGTGAAATTGTAGTAGCTTTGCATGAAACATGAGAACATGAAAAGTCTGAAGAGAGCTTGTAACTTTTCATGTATAACAGGGGCAAAGTCTATGAACAGAATGATGCTTAATAATAAAAAGACAGAAAAGAGTGTAACAGCACACTGGTAGACTGCGAGCTCAGCGAGAGTGTAAAAAACTTTAGAAAACCCACTTGGGCGACTGTTAAAAAATATGAAACTGAAAAATGAGCTGTACTCTGTCGCACCACGTATCTTCTAATTTGTTTACATCACGAGAGCTTATATAAATGAATGTGATGATTCTTTACAGATGAAAAACGCACTATAATACGTCTAACAAATGTTATTTTAGTAACTGTCTTAGATTTATAAATAGCATATTTTTTGCAATATATAGCATACGAAAAGATCTATGATTCTAGGACTCTACTGACTCTGCCGGTTTCCTTTTCAGAGATGCTTCCATAGGGAAAATATGTGTCTTATTATCGAAAAAAACTGCAAGTGTATTGATAGTCTGAGTGAAATTTCATTCTTATATAGCCAAAACTTCATGTAAATGTGCATATCAAGATAGGTTTCAATTCATAACCTTAGTTCTTTCTAATCTTTTCGTCTGTACGACCTTACGACCTCTGCCTGAATTTTGCGAAGTTTTATAGGTAATTTTAATTACTGTGCATAAAATAAACTGCGCGCATGTTTGTCATAATGATCACGCACGAATTTGATCTCGTTTGACTTATTTTTGCGCAGAAGGTTTTCTTCAGCGCGGTTACAAAAAAAAAAAAAAAAAAAAAAAAAAAAAAAAACAGGTATGACAATAAAGAATGTCGTGTATTATAAACAATATATTAGTCTGCGTAAAGGAAAGATATCATAAAAATGATTATTTCACGGTAATCAAAATTTTAATAATTTATTTGAGATATTCTTATGCAGCTGTGCTCCTTTCACTTAATATTAGTATCATCGATATCTGTTTTCCTTTTGTTATTTATGCTATAAGGAATCGTAAAATGATGTTCTTAGAGATTAGTTTAACTAATTTTTGAAAAATACTATCTACTTGTTTAACTAAATATTGGATTTTAAGATAATCGATTGGTATTATTAAACTCTAAAGCTATATATAAATTTTTCAATAAAATATGCCTCATAAATGACTAAAGCTATTTTAATTTTTAATTACTGAATGTTTTCTTTTCTCTGTTTTTTTAGGTAAGTTGTTTTTGCTCCTTGAAACTGGAATCAGATAAGTTTTGTGAGGTGTTTTGCTTGGTAATGTATGCTTAGATAATCATTTTTATTTTGTGAATTGAAATAGTATTATCCACACATGCATAGGTATATGTCTTCAAAGCATAAAAAACCATCTGATCCGATTATTAAAAGGAGTAAAAAAAATCCAATGTATTTAAACTGCAAAAATTTCATCGCATAAGAATTTCAATAAAAAATATTACTGCAAGAATGCGAGACTGAAAAAGTGAAAAGGAATGCATCTAATTATCGGCAGTTTTTCCTAAATTTTAATATCATGTATTATCTTTGCTTAACTTCGTTTTCTAATTAAACTAATTATGACGGAAATTAAGGGGAAAAAACTCCGCTCCAAATGGTTGAATTTTATTCCATTTTTTTACATTGAAAAACACAACTTCGTACTAATTAGTAGAGCCGACTTGATTTCTGTCTTCCCTATGTTCATTTTGACGCTGATTTAAAAGAAATCTTTATTTTTATCGTCTGAACTATAATGGCAAGCCTAATGCGGAATCTTTTAGTTGTTTTGTAAGTTTAATCGCACTCAATAATTTTTGTTTTTGTTTGGATGCTTTGATTTCTTCATACTTCTGGCAATCACTGATATAGAAATGAAGTCACCTAATTTTTTATACATATTTCACAAACGCTCAGCGTGTTCATTTGTGCTGATATGACAGACATGTGTCGTTGGGAGGTTTTATTTGAATATGCTGGAAAGTGTCTGATGCTGCATCTGAATAAATTAAGATTGTTTGACTTACTACTTCGGCGATCATTACTTGGGAGAGTATATCGAACAAAATTTGCCGCAAAAACAGAGATTATTTGTATCTCAGACGAAATTTTCTTCCAATATATATATCTGAATATGACATACGGGATGAAGAGATAAAGGCGCTAATGTCACGGTCACCCCAATCTTCGGACTTAATCACTTGTGATATTTTTTTTGTGTGGGTTGTCTATGCCTTCACATACCACTAATCTCCAGGATCTTCATAATCACATCACGGGCTTTGGTCAATAGTGACACTAGTATGCATATTGGATAAAACGGTTTATCACGTGGATATTCACCATAACAGTAAAGATCGGCACACTGAGTACATGTACATATATGAAAAACACTTGATGAGTGTACCTCTATTCCAGTTAAATAAAATTGGATACCAGTTACGTAGTTTGATTACTATGGACTGTTAAAGTGTTTCGCGGAATTAAGAATAATTGGGTGAGCTTTACTTACGGCGAAGTATCTGTTGCGAAATCGATATGTAATTGAAAACATTTGTTAAACTCGCATGCCATCTTAAAATTTCGAAAATGAATTCAGATGTTCGAATAAAAGAATTGTACATTTTGATCACATTATGCATACATTAAGTAATTATGCATAAATGACTTACATAAATTAAAACTTTTAACAAAGAACAAAATCGACTGGAATATAAAGGCACTCTCACATATAAAATGTTTTATATTTTTGAAGGAACTGAACAAGAGAAATGAAGACTTATGTACATGACAAGCTTCACAAAAATTATATTTATATGTTGAATTCGTGCTTCTGAAAAGATAATTAAACTGCTTAAATGCTTTACCTTCAAAAAGAATTATGTAAATTTGCCATTTCATAAACGATAAGCTGCATTTATGTGATAGGTATGGCTTTTAAATTGACGTCAGGTATTTAAACCATCAAGGTAATATCATTTCCTGAAGTGCTGTTCGTCCATTTTGTAGGATAGAAAATTTGATTTGAGGATAGCAGTGCAATGAAAATATAAAGAAATAGATGACTAAATCAAAAATTTTCAGTCTGTTATTATAATGACATTTCATATGCAAGGATTATGTCAGTTATTCAATTATCCTTTTGACTAGAATGTAATCCCCGAATAGGGAATGGATCTAAGATTTTCTCTTTCTCCGATGGATGATCTATCACCTAATCTGCTCGGAGTCGTTAAATGGCTCCTGTATCGTTTAGGTTAATTTTGTTAACTTGACATCTGACTGACTAATTTAAAGTGGACACCACTTCACATACTTCCTTCTTATTTTGTGCAGCACGTATACCTGTAAAATACGTTGACAGGGAATGACTGGCATTTCTGGAACTCAAGAATTGTATTTCAGATGGACGCCTCTACAAAGATCTGGATCTCGAACACGGGTATATGCAGAAATTTACCTTATCAACCAAACCATTTGGAGTTGTTAACCAAGTTATCTAATTTTTGTTTAATTGGGTTTGTACGCTTATATTAAAACGGTTCTCGGAAAATGCTTTTTTGGCAGTTATCCTTAAAATGTGAAAGCTTATAATCAAGTCGCCTTTAAAATAATTTTCTTTGGAACACATAATTCATCGCTTCGGACTCTCCTGGAAACGAATGTGATATGCCTGTTTTGGTATTTATCACAGACTGGCCGTTACATCATTTCGGACAGGTTGAAAATATTGACACGATTAAACCGCCTTGATAAAAGAAAACAGCAAGAGCACAGAAGTTGTTCTCACGTTCTTCAAAATGTAAGAAGTTGCTACCATTTTGTTTACATATAAACTTCTGAAGCTACAACATATTGTTGGAAACTTGTCATTAATATAAAGATTACGAAAATTTTATTTTAGCTTTATGCATCAAGCTAGGTATAATGGAGAGCAGTGCGACTACTTGACAATTAATTTACTTAATATTCATATAAGTAATCAAGAAATTACATGATAAAAAATAACAAAAGTACATTTTTACTATTTCTAAAACAGCGTATTTAATCAGGATTTTAAATATTTTTAAAATTATTAAGGCTCAATACGCTAGGTAAAATAATCTTTGAAATTTTAAAGGGATTATTCAAAAACGTAACGGAAATGTTAGTCAGTCATGTATTTTCTTATACACTGTTTTATCGTTGTGTATAATCCCTTTGTTTTGATTTGCTTTTGAGTTTTATTGCGTGTGTAAATTATGAGTCTCCAAAGTGTACGATAAGACACTCAAGAGATCGATAAATAGCAAAGGATCCATTTGGAGCCAGTTACGCTTTCGTGATGGAAAGCTGGCAACCACGCTTGGAAGTTATGTGGTTTATCTTAGTCGTGTACGTGCCAGCAATGCACCCATTCGTCAACAAGCCAATGAAGTCTTATCTAATATAACAGTTTAATTCACTTAGGATCGTATTCAGAGACGTCCAATATAGCGCGTTTCCACTCAATATACGCCGTCAAGTAGCATTCACCTGGAATATAATTAATTCCCAACCACCTGATAAACTAAACTTCGAAGAGCCCAGTGACTTACTAATATCCTACCGACATCAATAAATATGAGCTGCAGTTAATCGGTATAAACTGGTGAACTATGAACAACATTCAAATTTCTTGGGAACTGTAATTTATTTGTTCAAATTTTTAATAATAAGCCTTTTCAAACCGAGCATCCGTGTTTTTTCGTGTTTTCAGACGAATTGGGTCTGTGAGGATGGTTGCCTTGCAGAAATGGTATTCCATATAAGTTTTTATTTTATGTCTTAAGAAATACTAATCAGTATCGAATGTGGTTATGTGTGGTAGGTGATAGTCATGATAGTTTTTTTTCCACGTTAGTTAATCACGTTCTTAATACCTTATAAAATTCAGCTTTGGGCGAAAAGGTTTATTAAATTTAGAGAGATAAACTATGGGATTTTTTTTATGTTAAAATAAAAAAGGATTTTGCTAACACTTCTCAGTAATTGCAATAAATATAAGTCCTATTTAGGATGAATTAGTTAATGTGAAATAGTCAGAATAATTGAGCAAGAAGACGAAAGGCTATGTTGATTGCCTCTCGAAATGCGTTGAACCGTTTTACTTAAAGCTTGAATTTGGTTAGGTATAAATGCCATAACTGACACCAAGTTTCGTAAATTTGTTGACATGCATTATATGTTTTCGGTACATACTTTTATTATTTACTTTCAAGAATTGTTGTTGTGTTGTGTCTCATTTCACTTGTCTGACAGTAACATCAAAACAAGCCCACGAAATTCATCATGGCAAGGAAAGCAAGGTTGCGCCTTTCATTGGAAAGAGTCTTGAGCAGCATACAGGTGACATTACGACTTCGCTCAATTTCGCCCCCAATTTTGATGGAGAGTAAGTACCACGGGGAACGGGCCCTAGGGTCTCCCACCTCTCCTCCTCTACCACTAACCTCTCGAGAAGACATTCGACTCGCCATACATTTAGAGTGTCCCCATGCTGCAAAGACACTATGCATTTACAAACATTCACGCCTTCTCCGGAATTCGAACTCAGGCACCGCTGCACGTTCCACTAATCACTATATCGTCTGGAGGGCAATATTCAAAGACTGTTAATATTTAACTCTTGTTCTACCAAGCAAAAGTTTAATTTTGCAATAGATAAAACTGACGTCCCCAAAATAGTAAAGAGACAGCCTAAGAAAGTAAACTGTTATCAATAAACATGAATATCAAAAATATATGCACATAGTAGATATAATAATTTTATTTAGTGTTAATGTTGTAGAGACATTAGGTTAATTGGAAAAACACAGAGAGATGAAAATTAACAACGCCTTCGTCGGGAAGCGTACCACGGACCTCTGAAATACCAGTTCAGTGTGCTGACCACTACATCACAAGGCATGATAGGAAAGCGGGAGAAATACATTATATACTCTCCTTCTTTTTAAAGGGTGACTGGAGTTTTTAGGGGCCCAATCGCCAAATTCATCATCCAACACCCTTTTAGTTCGGGCTTTTAGTAGAGACATTAGGACTTCCTTGGAATGTTTACATTTGCAATTAATTAAAAATTAAATATCGTTTAGAAAAAGTTTTTTGTTGTTAGGAGATTACGTGATGAGAATTTCTGTGCAGATTATTGTGAAAAATATTGATCAAGATGATTTTTTTTCTTTCAAAATGGTGATCTCATTCAAAGACTCGTATAGAATTCGTATTCTTAGAAAACGCTAACAGGCTTTAGTACTGGCAAGTAGCTATTTCATAATATTACTTGCATTAATTAAAAATAAGGAATATGTGCAATTGATTGATTTTTATATACTATCACCAGATTCTAAAATAATAAAACTTTATGAGAATATTAATAATATACTTTCAGACTTTGAAAAATTTAAATTACTTATGTAAAGATTCTTTCGACATAAAAAATGTAACAAAATTGTAAACTAAAGACACTAGTAAATCACAAAAGTATATCCCTGAATGGTATTTCAAGAGGAAAAACTTAATCCAGAATTGTTCTGATGTTATTCCCTCGACGCAGATTGAAAATGATGCCAAATGTCGCAAGTTTTGAAATCAAAGATCTCGGTCCATCTTTGTTGTACAAAGTCAAACATTTTGTGTTTCATTTTTTAGAACGAGTACAGAATTTCCCTAAATGTAAGTATAGGAACCAGAGGAATCTGTAAAAAGTTAAATTTCGTATTTTATATAAAATTATTTTTTTTTAAATTTGTCTTTAAAACCGTTAAGAGTTAAGAAAGCATAAATATTTGCCTAGTTAATTTTGTAATTGGAAGTATATGTCTAGAACCAAAGGTTACTAAGTTAAGAGTAAAGCGGTTAAAAATAAGCGGATATTTTGACTCTAGAATGTGTTGATGACATGTGCAAGAGAAGTCGGGTAGACTGTGAGCTCATCGAAAGCCTAAAACCCCTTAATAAAGCCTTCTGGATGACCGTTAAAATGTGAAACCTATTAGCGCTCTCTCAACTTTTTTTTCTTTGAGGGAGGTATATTTCGGTTCCTTCCGCTTTATTTAAAAGTAAACTTAGGTTTTTCAATACATGTTTCATAGCACTTCTTAAAATTTATTTTGATGTTTTTTCATATGAACTATAATTTTTAAAACGCCGTATCGTCTACTGAATCGTACAATAAATACATTTACAATAAATAGTAATCGTATAATAAATATCTGTCGGAAAATAGCGTTTTAAACACATGTGGTTTCGTACTTCAAATTTTTTATATCTCTTTAGTAAGTACCGGTTTTTAGATATTTCAATAATGTTAAATGTGTTCCACGCAAACTGGAAAAGTCACTGTAAGTGAACATTTTAACATTAAGTAGAAAACTAAACTTTTGATTGGTATAGGTTTTCAATCTATGACAAGTTCTAAATCTATGCTAGTCTAAAAGAATATGCTACTAAAGTTAAGCGCCTTATTTTCAAACTTTTCGCCATCTAACGTTTTTTTTTTTTTTTTCCTTTGCTGAATTTTAAATGTATCACACTATTAAACATCAGTAAACACTAAATGTCAAAAATACAATATATGCACGAAACTTCACCTCGGCTCATAATAAAAATTTTTTATTAAAGACTGTTCTTTCATAAAAAAATTCATTAAAGGCGATTCTTCCATACACACACGCATTTCATCCATAGAATTAAATACACGTACATAAAATCTATTCTGAGCTCCCTACTATCTGTGTTAAGTAAACAGGAGTACGTACATAAAACTGAAAATCACGATGACCTCAACAGAATCTAGTAACATAGTACTGAACGCCTGAGTAGTATAAACAATAAATAACTCTTCTTTAATTGTTATTTGGTAACTTGCAAACTGCAGTTCTGTATTTCGGAGAGCATGCAATTCATGATCACATAGACATACGTTTGTTCTGTACACTATGCTGCTTATATATTGCTATGTATGAGAATTGTTGAAAATTTTTGTAACAGCTGGAAATGAGATTATTTAAATAAATTTCAATCTTTTCAGTTGAATACTTAAAGAATTTACGTGATGACTTTTATTAAATTAGCTGATCTTCTATGGCAAAAAAATTTAAGTTTATCTGCCACAGGAAATACGTTTTCCTTAAGGAATTTCTAAGAGAAATGGCCTGGCATTCACATTACGGGTGGGAAAACATACAGCTGAGCTTCTCAAGATAGTTTGTGGACACGTGGACTGTACACACGTGGACCAGCACACGTGGACTGTGCGCATAAGGAGTAATGCCTTCGTGGAGTACGTTTTAGGGAAGCTGGCGCATATTTAAATTATTCATAAGGAACACACGAGGATTGTGTGCCTACAGCGAAATGCTTTCATAGAGGAGGTTTTAGGGAAATTGGCTCTTGTTTAAGTCATACATGATAATCAACAAAATCGCTCAAGCAGTCAACCAGTTCATAGGAATTCGAATCCAGGTGGAACTACCAGTGTTAAGCAGTTTTTTCCACCTATTAACATTTTTTACTTGAAGACTGTCTAATCCGTATTGAACAACTCGTGATTTCTGTTAAGCCTTTGATGGTCTACAACTCGATTTTTAAAAACTCGAACAAAATTGAACATATTATTAAGAAAAGAACTAAACGGAAGAGAAATTAAACAATTATTTTTAATTTGCATAATTTAATAGCTTACTGGGAAGGAGGTGCTACTTTTTAGTCCAAAGGGCCTTTGTCCCTGAAGGACTATTGCTTTCGTTTTGCGATTTTGCGTTGAAAACTTTAAAAGGCTGTATCACTTTTCATATCGTTGCCACCAAATACCATCACCCTGTATTGTATTTGAAAAAATTAAATAATGAAGAATCTGCATGAATGTATGTACGTTTCTCGCATTGTGATAAAACAACGGTATCTACAGCTATAAAATCTTGAATGACTTAATCCTACTGCGAATATGGGCATCTGAAAGCCCAAATTTGAAATTTGGAATTTGTTTTATTATCGATTTCCTATTTTGTAAAACTTTAACGAGTTTTTGATTAACAAACTCAAGGATTTCAAAACGAGCAATGGCAACACTCTACGGGAAGGGGGACCTTTTTATCTTGAGCGCGCGGAACTGTGTATCGGAAATTCTAAAGATAGGCTCATTTTAAAATTATTTTGCGACATTGCTGTTGAACTGAATTTTATGGTTCAAGTGCAAAGAACATGATATTTAATAAATAAAGGTGACACACAAAACGTTAAAAAGAAGGGTCCCTTTTGACGTAATTGAAAATCTGAAACCTTTCAGATATTTTTTTATTTTTTATTTTTAATTTATTTACTGAATCAGTGAGGCGAATTTTTAAGTATTCAATACGAAAAACTGAATGCTTAAATATATGCAGTTCACGTTCTTGCTGAATGAAATACCTTGTGTTCCGTTAACTTGATTCCATTATTTATTTGCGCAGATATCAAATGCTTGGTATCGAAACTTTTATTTATCGACTTATTATCACAGCAGTAGAAAAATAAATAATTATGCAAATAAATGAAAACAAGTTCATTGCGAGGTGCAATCTGACACTGTTCTTAATTTAGACTTTTCAGATCGCTTATAATTTATAAATCCAGACGAGGACATGACATCATAAGCGGCTCCTCTCATCTATCGAATTAACAAGAGCGTAATTATGCATCTAGAAAATCTCTTCTACTTCCGAAGGCCCCAATTATATCTAGCCAGTTAAGTCCCTGCCATTTTGTAGAGTTACTCACCTGTAGTTAACCCGAACCGGAAACGCGGTCAATAATCCTATATGCTGAGTGTGCGCTCAGCTTGTGCGCACAGGCAAATCCTTCGGTCACCTAATCACTTTGAGAAGCAGCGGTTGGCTGGATTTCAATAGATCTGCAGTCGTAAAAGGCAGCATAGTGAAGAGGGGCGTGGCATCCACCTGTCAATCATGCTCTAGAGTTCCATAGAGGAATTATTCTAACATTCACTAAGGGCTTTTCAGGTTACAGCCTTAAATTACGTACCTGCATTAGATGTATTTTTTATGATAAATGTTTTTCGCAGAATTTTGGAGAAAACTGAAAATTTTAATATCTGCTACTAAATATCGTTTTGGGTCTGTAAATATTGCGAAAATAGAGATACATAATTTTATTGATCTAAAAAGATTACAAAGGCAGCAAAGTTTTTTAATATCCCATAACAAAATATTAAATTCTGAAAATTCTCTCCAAATTGATACTACCGTATCCAGATTTAATTAAAAATCATTACTTTGTTGTTTTATTCCCTAATATTTAAGTAAGCATCTCTCCATGATAACTGTCTACCGTAAATAATAGTCTCTAACGGCGACCAGTACAGCTTTCAGTAGTGACCATCCAAACTGTTTAGAATCACCTTGAAGAGGTTTTTGTTGCTTGTGGACTAAAATGTTTACATTCGAATGTATAAACTGTGACGGACAAGATTGATTTCATTTTTGAGTAAAGATATAACATATAGAATAAATTATTTTATCGTGAGTGTAATTTCTATTCATTTGTTCGAGAAAAGAAATATTCTTTTAAAAAATGAAAAGTTCTATTTGATTAATTCTATTATTTAATATTTAATTCTCTTGATTCTACTGTTCTGTTAACTCTTTCAGAAAGGAAAAGTTTTGGAAATTTTATGTCATCGAAATGATTAAAGCTTTGATCTTACATTCTGCAATTTATCGCATTTAGACTTAATGGAATTTATATAATGTTATAAAGGTAGGTAGAAAAACACAGGAAAAATCTACTTCGTCTCGTCTGGATTCGAACACCCAGTTTTTGATGAATGGCACCGATATATTAATCATTCTATAAGAAGAGTTGAAATATTGATTCTATCAATATTGTATAAGTTATATAACAGAATGAATATTTCAACCGTGTTTTAGGTTATTTTATTATGTATTATAAATTCGAAATTAATAATTAATTCTTCAAAAATTAAATACAAATCTTTTTATTTTGGACCAATAAGAGATTTCGAGAATAAAGTGTATATTTTTAATACAAATTTTTACTTTAAAATATTCCTTGGAAGTTTAAAAATAATCTGAATTTATTGATAGTCTGAATTAAAATAATTGCAGAATTTACAGACATGAAGCGAATGGATGTTATTGAACATCAATGCAATGAAACATCAAAGATTAGTTAGTGATTTCCCTCTACGAACATCACTGTACAGGTTTAGTACTGAATATTTCCTATTATTCTACGCTAAATTCCTCTTTATTTAGGATGGCTCGTAATGAAGCCTCTAACTGAAAGGATCATCGTCATAATCTGTTCACAATATAAAATAAAATATTTACCTTACAATGCGCAGAAACTTTTGGATATGCATAAACAAACAAAAAAAAAATCATCCTCAAACTATAGTTGCCTAGAATTAATAATATACTGTCTAAATGAAGATTTTTATGAGCATATTATGTGTAATCTTCAGGATATCAAAACGATAAAATGGAACAAATGCGGAAAGCCTTTTTTTTTTTACATGACAATGGACAACTTGAGTCACAGAATTTAAACATTTCTTGAGCTGTTGATGACTTTTATTTCAGATCTTTTTATCTGTAGCTTTATACGGAAGAATTCGAATTTAAATTAAATTAAAAAATAATTGCTTAAAACTGCCACAATAACATTTAACTCTCTTCCTTAATAATCTGTTCAAATAGTCAGAAATTTTACCGTAGTTGCTCATCAATTGAGTGATGATAAATGACTATTGCAGTTTCTTCTAAAAGAACTAAAACCTGTAGTTAGTGTTTGTAAGCGAATCTGCATTTTCAAAAGCGTACCATCTGACATGCCATCATTACATTTCCTCGTTCTTCATTCATTTTGATAATTTCTTTGGACTATTTTGCATGATATTTGATTTTGTTTTGCTCGATTCCAGCTTATATTACCCCCTTTTAAGGGGTGACTTTGGATTAGGGAACCCAATTGCCAAATTCCGGCCGGTGAAGAATCATCATCCGTCCCCTTTAGTTAAGGCACTACTGTAGAGACATTAGTTTATTATGAAGTGGGAGACAAGAAAAATGTGCAATATCTTCTTCGGCACTCGAACCTGGACTTCTCGAATACGCGCCGGATGTGCTAGCCGTTACACCACGAAGGCAAGTAGAAAGGACGAAGAAAATACCTTCAAGGTAACAGAAAAAAGAGTATGAGTATCAGAGAGAGACATAATGTAGAGCAGTGAAACAGATGAAATTTTAACGTATTCCTGATTTCTTTTTTGTATCAAAATACATAGAACCCAATAGGATTCAGGCATGGATGGAAAGCAGTAATTTTTTTTTTTTAAATTTAGCAACAATTTTCGTCCTTTGAAAAAATTCCAAAAAATGCTATAAAGTAATGAAAAACTAGTTGGATATATTTGGGCAAGAACATATTGTAAAATGAATGCAACAATATGCAGCCTCTAGAAATTTAATAGTGGAGCCAGGCACTAAAAGGAGCTTGGGGTTTTTTAATGGTTTATGTGTCTACGGCAAAGGCTCGAGGTCTATGTGCTTAAGGGAAGGGATGCCTTCGTGGAGGACTTTCTAAGGGAAACTGGCTCGTATTCACGTTACACACGGGAAAAACCACGAAAACGCCCATGCAGGGATTCGAACCTCGGACCGAACTAATAGTGTTCAACAACTTTACCACTCGGCAGCTGGTGAGCACTAAAAGGAGCTAGCAGAAGACAAAAAAAATCATTTTTATTTTCAAAATATGTTTTTTAAAAATAAATATTTCGAATACCCTTCTTGTGACACCAAATAGAAGATTTCATTGAATACTTGAACCTAGAGCCTTTATCGTGCTAGTAATAGCATTTGATGAATCGAAAATTTGATAGAAACGATGTATATAGACGGTTTTCTAAATTAATAATGCTCTAAACGTACAACTTGCATTCAATTTGCGTCCAGTCAGATAGGAAGAAAACAACAGTACGGCTTTCACTTTTCGAAAGCATCAAGATTCAATTTAGAAGGTGACAGTAATTGAATATCTGGCCAAATCCCAAATGCGTTATCCCTCCAATATAAACGAAACTCGCCTTCACTGAGAGAAATAGTAGTTGTTGGTTTTAGATCGGGGTACGCCTCTTTTCTCTGTTTCCTTTATTTGGACTTGAAAGGTTGCCAATACGTAGATTAAATCTTGGACATCTCAAACCTGAAGTTTTTATGAGAAGCAGGTGACATAAAATTTTTATTTCTTAATGAAAAATTGTAACTTTTAGTGAAAATTTCTTTATTTATATGACACCTCTTAGTAAGTTTTTTTTTTGTGAAAAATGATGTATTTAGCTTAGCGAACTAAAAGTATTACTAAACAATTTTATTTTATTACTATACTGCTATTTAAAAATTTGTATGCTTATCTTCAGAGAGCTAAGTTGTTTTGAACTAAAATGCAATTTTTCTTTTCGTTACTACTACCTATTGTTTTATGTGAAATTTTGTTAATTTTTATTAGTTTAGTTTAGAATGTAAGTAAACAGTTTCGATGCACAGAGAGCTCACAACACTTTGTCCATTTATCAGTTGCTGTCATTCTTTCTCAGCTAGCATAAGCTACGTCGTTCTCTTCTTGCTTTGAAATGGATTTCCGTCCATTTCATAGCCACAATGAATCAAATCCATACTTTCGTAATAAGGATTGATTTTAAATAAAATACATCACTTAATCTTACTGTATATAAACTTAAATGATGCATTTTCTGTAGTAGATTAGTAGTTATGAAAGCGGGTCTTCTGACGAGTATTGGAAGCTGAAAGGTTCAGAAAAGTCCTATTTGAAAGCACAGCACAGTTTTTCGTCAAATATAAAGAATTATATCGTCTAAACAACTTTGTATAAATGAAAAATTTCAATAGGTGTATTTTCATAAGCTTTAGTTCGGTGCGTCCTTTCAAAGAGCGCTGAAAGAGAAGACAGTCTAAGAAACCACACGTAATGTGGGACCACTCAAGAAAAAAAGACGTGTTGGAGGTTCTTTCTTCTTTAAGCAGTTGCTGCTGCCAAAATGTGTTAACTTATTCTTCTTTTCTTTCACAAGATTGGCAGCAGCAGATTGTAGATGCTATTAGTTTTTTCTCAGCAGGCAACACGAAAGATCATCTATGGTCTCACTGGGATTCGAATTACGAGTATTTTATCTGATAGCTGGATTTTCAAAGCTACTTACAACAACAGAGCAAAGCATGGGAGAATGCGAAATTCCTTGTAAGCTATCTCATGAGGATAACATATTGTTGCGTTGTACGGGTTCGGGGATTTGGAATGAAGAATCAAGACACAATTTAGTATTACACAAGAGTTCCAAAGATGTGTTTAGAGTCGTCAAAAAACTACGATAAACACTAAAACAATCAGCAACACAGCCTTCGGACTATCAGGCTATAACGGTGGATACAGCTTCACTCAAAGAACTAAAGTACAGCTGCCGATTCGGTCGATCGCTCTCGAGCTAATTTCTGAATTCAAGACACTACTAATGAACTTAACATATTCTCTATACTCTTCTACTTTGCGTGCAGGCAGATTATACATAACTTTTGACCTGTCTTCGAGACCATTCTCGGGAAAACCGGTAAGAATTCGTCCTTGAAAATGTTCTCGCTCCGTCTATGGCATGTCGTCAATTTTTTCGCCGAATGGGTGATTTTGGGACAAATCTGGTATCTTTGCCTTTCCCTACCACCTCCTGGCAACCCAAACCCTGTTTTGTGGGGAAGCCATCTTACCGCAGCTGGGCATTTCGTAACAATATTTTAAAGATAATATGTCGTCAACTAATTTACCTCAAGCTATTGGTATCACTGGATATTGTATTACAAAATTAAATCTGATTACAAAAATTAAATTCAGTTCAACAGCAACATCGAAAAATAATTTTAAAATGAGCCTATATTTAGAATTTCAGATACACAGTTCTGCGCGCTGGAGATAAGAATGTCCTTCCCCCCGGTAGCGTGTTGCCATTGCTCGCTTTTAAATCGTCGAGTTTGTTAATCAAAAATTCGTTAAAGCTTTACAAAATATGAAATGGATAATAAAACAAATTCCAAATTTGGGCTTCCAGATGCCCATATTCGGGTGGAAACGTACGTTATTCAAAATTAGATGGCTCTATGTACCTTTGTTTTATCACAGTGCGAGAAGCATACATACATCTATGCAGATTCTTCGTTATTTAATTTCTTTAAATATAATACAGAGCAATAATATTTGGTGGCAACAGTTTGAAAAGTGAATCGGACATTTATAGTGAACCAACACAAAATGCCAGAACGAAAATAATAGTCTTTCAAGGCAAGTTGCCTCTTTTACTCTAAAACAAACAAAAACAAAATAAAAAATCCCTCTGAATTTTAGCACTATCATTGAGCTTACAGCTTCGATAGTATTTTGCAATAGTCCGAATTTCATTTAAAATTACAAATGTGGTTCGTTTTTTATAATCTAAGTCAAAAATTTTGGTATTAAATTTCAGTTGTGGGCCGTTAGGTAATTCTATTCTATATATGAATCAGTGAATAATTCTGTTTCACATTTATAAATTGAATAATCCCATAAAATATAAAACTCAATAATTTTTGCAAGGATATTGGCAGCACTTAGTATTAAAATATACTTATTTTTATTCGCAAAATTATTTTTAGTTGTAAATCCTACTAAATGTTGTAAATTTGCTCCAGTGTTAATGCCTATACATAACTGAACCTTTTAGCCTTGAATTATTTTGTATATATTCTGTTTAACTTTACTCAATTCTCTTTCTGCAAGAAAATAGTACAAATGTTTCTAGGAGTCCGAAATTATTATTATTATTATTATTTTCTCTCCCTTCCTAAGAATATTCTTCTGATACCAAATACTGAAATATATGGGTTTTCTTCAGAGTAAACACAGTAAACTCTTTGATGGGACTATTTCCATCAAATGAGCATTTCTGAAAGTAATTAATATTTCTAATATTAAAAGAAATATTATTAAAAATCACCTCTCTAAGGAGACCGAAATCATTCGTGGTCGGCTTAGACAAGGTCAGAAAAGTAAGCTTTTTCATTAGTTTCCGTAGGAAATTCATACTGGAGGATGCTGAATATAATAGCGTACTATTATTTCGTTTTATGCGGTTATCAATGATAACATGTTTGATTAATAGCTAAAAGAAAAATATCATTATTTATGATAAAAAGGATTTCGATAAGAGAATTTTTCTATCCCAATACGATTTGTGTGACACTAAATTTAGATATATGTAGCATTCTGAAGTTGATTTTTATCTGCTGATATTATTATCTTTTTATTTAATCTCATAAAAACGAACACAAATATGCACAAGAGACTCGTATGCTTGGACTTCCAAATGCAAAAGATGTTACCAAAAAAAAAATAATAATATTGAAACATCTTTACCCATTAAAAAAATATTCTTTCAATTTATCCTTCAAGGACTATCCAACAAGCTCTTGAAACTGTTGATGAATATTCAAAATGCTCTTGAATTCTTTCATTAAGCATTTCAAGAGGTAAAATTCTAGATTATTTTTTCCGTAGCTCTTGGGAACGGAGAATGTCCGATGTTAACTTCAGGTATAGGTCATAAATACAGCTATATTACTGCTTTCAAGTGACATTTACAAATGAAGGCATCTTGTTAAATTTTCATAAATTTAGCATTTACTTTGTATAATTCACTCGATTTACTCTTTATTTTCTTTTCCTCAAGTTAGAATAACCTCAAGTCATTTTATCCTTTATCCTTCATTTCCATCTTTGTCTTGAATTAAAACCTGTGATATTTAAGATATTTTGCTTTAAGTCTCTGCAGGTAACATATTCTCATCAAATAAGAAGGGTTTGCAATATGAGCAGAATATTTCAAATATAATATGCTCGAATATTTTTAGAAAGATTTTTGCCTCTTTTCTTTCAGTAACATTAACAGTGCTCCTACGTAACAATTTTTATTTTCATGATCTATTTGAAAAAAAATCTGAAGGGTTTCAAATTTCACCTGTCGCTCAAAAGGGTTTGTTAAGGTTTTTTACACTCTCGTTGAGCTCGTGGTCTACCAGTTTACTCTTGTACTCACTTCTGCTAACCAATTTCTTTTTGTCTTTTTAGCTTTATTATTAAGAATAATTTTCTTCGCACTTACGCCATATACAATTCAACGGCAAAATTACGAAAATTTTAAGAGTTACATACCAGCCTCTGCTTAGAATTTCGATGTAGTTTTATGTGTTGGCATACATTTTTATATATTTTTAAGTCTTTTCTCATTTTATCATAACAGTATTCAGTTTTCTTAGTAAGATGCCAAAAAAAATTTTTTGTGTAATGAATTTATTTATTACACGTGCATTAACATGGGTTTGTGTGTTCACTTTATATATTTATGTATCAGGTTCTTAGCACTTGCACCACATAAAATTCAGTTCAACAGCAAAATCTCAAAACATTTAAGAACAGCATAGCTTTAGAATTCTCAATAGAGTGTTAGAGAATGCCATACACATTTTTGTATTCGCTATATTATTTAAAAAAAACTAGCCGTTCGCGCAACCAGTCGTCTACAACAGTTATCATAAAGCAGAAAAAGTACATAGTGCTTTTAGTGAGACCAGCTAGTATAAATTCATAAAATATTGAATTAACATCTCATGAATTAGCATCAATATTAATTAGACATCTCATGAATTTAATATATGTTTATTTAAATCAATCACATCAAAAAGTAGAAAAATATTCTTAAAAACTATGTTTATTGCTTTTAAATCGCTTAGTTTATTCCTTAATAACGTTTCAGATTAAATTTGAAAGTATATTAGACTTTACTGAATGGCAACACTCTGCAGCACGGAAGAAGAAAGTATTTTATTTTCGGCCGCGGTAACACATTGCTTTCTTAGAATTAACATTTGTTAATTAAAATTGAAAGATAGATATCTTAAATGTTTTCGAATGGCAACAGTCTCGCGCGAGATAAAAATATATTATTTCAAATATTTTTGTAGTGTTTACACTGCTGCGTTCGTTGAGTTTGTTAATCAAAAACTCACCGAAGTTTTACGAAATGTGAAATAAATAATAAAATAATAAAACAAATAAATAATAAAACAAATTCGAAATTCAAAATTCGGGCTTTCACGTGCACTTGTGCCTGGTGGAAGAATACGTTATTCAAAATTTGTTTATTCTAAGTACCTTTGCTTTTGCACAATGCGAGGAACATACATGTATACATATGGATTGTTTATTACTTAATTTCTTTAAAAAAATACAAGACAATAATATTTGGTGGCAACAGTATGAAAATTGCTGAAACGTTTACATTGAAACAACGCAAAATCCTATTTCGAGAAGCGGTTTTTAGCTTAAAAAAGGGCTAAAATTAAGAGATGCAGCATGCAGAAATCTGATAACAAACTAGGCGGGGATGCTATTTAATACTGAAACTGCCTGCATAGAGGCTAATGGGAATAATCTTGAAAAAAAAAAAAAAATCAGTGTCCTTATAATATTAAAAGTTAATTGGTAGTAGAATACGAATTTATAAGTGCAAAAATACTGAAAGAAAATATTACAGAGAAAATAGTTCACGAGGCAAAACTATCGCCATTCAAGGAGGGGAAAAAATGAAATTACGCTATATGAATCCTATCAAGAGAAAATGTAGTAGAAAATAAGCTGGGAAAACTTCTTCCCAATTTCAAAGTATTATCGTTAGAAAAAGAAAATAGTACTTAGGAATCATCACAAAAATGTGAGTTTAACATGTTAACTCGTAACATTTCTAAGAAATTGAAACACCTATTAAAAATATGCTTTCGTGCTTCCACGATGTTGTTTTGGAAATATAACATCACTAAGTAGACTCGAGAGCATCGGTAAATGAGATTCATTTTATAAAAGTATCAGAATCAAAATCGTTAGGCATACATTTAAAAGCAAGATGTAAGGGAAATAACCAGTTTCGATTTCTGATTTCAATAAGAATAATCTGCATTGTTCAGAGATGCAATAACCACACCTAAATGCATGAACCAATCTTCATTAACGCTAAGCAAAAATTAGAACAGCAAACCAAAAAATCACCGTAAATTATAGTTAATTTTAATTTTGGCATATGACTCGGGCATTAAGAGTTAAAAGTTAAGTACGGCCATAAGGACAAAATTACAAACAAAAATGAATTAAAAATGGTACTCCCCCTACCTAATTCACACAATTCCCCCTTAGAAGTCCTTTTCCCAACCCTTCCTCGCCAGCTTCCATAAAACTTAGTCCGCCTCTCCCCGAAGCATGCCGGGAAATAAACACTCCTTTAAAAATCTCTGCCATAATTCAAGAACCAAACTTGAAATATTAAAACTGATGATAACGTGTTCGTAAATTTTCCTCAAGGGTAAGTAAGGGGATTTCGAGTATGAGGAAGGGTGAGGTATGCTTCCTTCACAAAACAGGTGTTTTAAGAGCTTTTTAACGGTTTCTGAAGAAATAATATAAAAATGGCAAAAGCAAAAAGTTGTCTAGGAAAGAGAGAGCAGTTTTAAGTTATGGCCCAGGCATAAAGTTTATCATTTTCAGGAAATGAAAGCAAACGGTTAATGACTGTCTAGCTGTATGAGGAGGGTGTTTAGAAAATATATGTATTAAGGGGCGTTGGGGGGTGTATACGCAATGGCGTGGCGGAGGCCATAAACGACGTTCCATGATGGCCCTGGGTTGTAAATAATTAGAGCTTCAAATTGTCGAGCGAATTACTGTTAGGAATTACTAATTGGCTATTAAGCGTTAAATGCCGGGAGTTTTCGAGATGGGTACCGCTAGGTTTTATTGTTATTATTATTGTTTTTTTATATTTTTTAAAAGTTTGAGGGGTGGGACATATTGCAGTTTATTACATTGATGTGGTTGTGGTGTTTGATGCTAATAGATGTATAAATCGCAGATGGTGACTTAATAAAGTAAAAGAGGAGCTGGTCAGAAGTAAGGTTTCCAATTAACTGAAGTTTTATATTGCATTAAAATAAATAAATAAATAACGAAAACATCAGTTAATCTACTAATAGATGACCAGATGAAACTAGATACCTCAAATAAGTTTATAATTTACGAATAACTTATTAAATTAAGGAGCAAAATGTCTGTTTATTCTTATATACATAAATAACGATGATTTGTTTTTAAAAAATGTTATTTAAATTTTATAAAAAATGTGTATTTTCGCTGGTAAAGTTTTATATAAACAAGCAAATAATTTAGTCCCACTGTTTAGGAATTACGCCTATTTAATATTTTAATTATATAATCTTGTCTAACTTTGGCGTATTTCTACTTTATGGTTTGTTTGGATTATACCTGCATCCAAGTTCTTTCCTGGCCAATGCTACTGCCCTTGTATTTGCTCGTATATGTTTCAAATTTATAATGCTACTAATTTTATGTTTCATTTTCTTTTGCTCTGTATTGTATTCTAATGCTATATCACAAAGCTTCCTGAAGCTATGAAACAATTACATACTACTATTTAATTAAAGATGATTAATATCTTTCAATTAATTGGACCAAAACTTATGATCGTCTTTATAAGATCGAAGCAATTTTTGTTCAAATTATAAATTTGATCAAAAAAAAATTATATTTAAAATGTATTTGAAAAAGGGGCGGGATTTTTTTTAATAATAAATATATTCACAATAATCAATGAAATTACTTTTCGATATTAAAAGGTGTGGTCTTCCTGCAGTAAAAAGCTTTTTCAAAAGCATGACAATAATTGCAATACCAGAGTCTCATTATTAGTTTCAATCTTTAGTTAGACATGTGAGTTTCATTCATATTGACTGAAGGTAAAATTTTGTAGCTGTGTAAGCAAGATATTTCAATAAATAATAGAAATAATATATGTTCTCTTCAAATATTGCAAAAGGTAAAATAAGCATATTCAATACGTCAATGAAGCGTAAAACAAAGATAAAAACAAATTAATTGAAACTTAATACCAGAAAATAATTATTGCCAAATAATATTGGGCCAAATGTGATACAATAATTTCCAAAAATTTTACTTCCAGCTGTAGTGAAACGTAAATATTAAAAATAAAATCACGAAACATATCGAAGACAGATGGTTTGGATGAAAGTTTCCCTTCGCCTGCATTTTCACCCACCCCGAAAGTCGAGGGGGGTGAAGACCAATCCCCTGAAACTCAAACGAAGTGGGTCAGACTGCAAACAGCAACAGCGAAACGCAAAAGCAATTTCAGCTCCAAATACATACAGTGAATTAAATAAAGCCATGCTGGTGCATTGGTACAGATAGCAGATGTTGGGCGGACGGTCTGCACACAGCCCGCGTATACCGTCAGTGCCGTTCGCAGCAGCTGCTAACGCCGGTAGCCAGTGACCCCGACTTGGCTTTCACCAGGTACCCATGCTCGATTAATAAACGTATATCGTAGTCTAGGGGACGGCGCAAAAAGTGCTGAATGCAGCATGGACAGTGCTTATTATATCTCTTAAACACCAGCTTCTGCTATTTTCTCAAAAACGATTCTTTAATTTCAGGAAATCGCAAGAGTATATAATGATATCTCAAAAGTATCATTTAATAAATAAATGAATATCTCTAGACAAGCTGAAAAATATGATTACAATAAATATATGGTTTAGGAGTTTGGAAGCTAGGTAATTCTGAACAGCGTATAATTTCATTTGCTATATAATAAAGCCTCGAATATCCGAACAATCAGTTAACCGAAATCATTAGAATCTGTTGAAAGAAAGGTTTGGGAGAACTGTTTAAAATTAAACACAGATGTATCGAGTTAAAATTATTCGAAATCACTTTTTCTCCTCTCTAATTGTTGATAATTTTTGAACTTTTAAAACATCCCCAAATCACTATTTTCACATTCTTTTACTGTATACTCACCATTCTTATCCCAGAGCTTTTTTTTTTTTTTTTTTTTTTTTAACTTTTCAGTTTTAGTTTCTGTAAATAGAATTGAAAGAACAGGTTTGTGAGCGTATTGTAGTTTCTCAAAGCAAAATAATCGCACTTTCAATTAAAGAAAAATTGAGAATTCGAAGCAGTATTTGCGTTAGCTGCAGTTTCATCGTTCTTAACACCTGGTAATTTGTAATTTAGCTTTATTAGGTTACAGAAACTTGGATTATAATGCAGAGAAATCAACTAATTGCGACTAGTATATTTTTCTGTTCGTTCTGCTGAAAAGTGTAGTTTAAATATTGACGACATAGAAAGGTAACTGAAAGCAGTGCCGTATGTAAGATTTCCCAACGCCTTTAGTTCTGGAGGTAGTACCACAAGGTAGATACTGGCACTAGAGGCTATACTCCAAAGTAAAGTTACCTAATACAGGTTAGAAGTATACTTTATTTCTTCTTGTATGTAGATCAGAATAACATATGCACTTTTGGAAATCCTGAAATACTTTTCAGATCAACAGAAATATGAGCCACAGTATCTGTTAGCTTGAGTTCTCCAATGACATCAACGGCGTACACTGATATGTCTCTCCAGATGAATAAAAACTCTGACTATAATTGGTTTATGCGTAACATAAACACCAGACAAGGTTCGTTTAAAACCAGATTGTATTATGTTATTATGGGTAATGCCCAAAAAGGCTAAGCTTCATCCCATGCTCGAGCTCCATCCCAATATTATGTCGCATTGCACTGGACAAATTCTCTTAGAAAACCCTCCATGGCCTAAGGGGGAAAACCCTTAGGCATGACATCGCGTGTTTAACCAGCACTGTGTTAACCAATATAATTATATAACTATCATTATTATTTTACATGGAATTGTTTATTTCGAGTAGTTATTACGATTATTTACTATAACTACTCAAATTTTTGTAAAAATTATGTGCCTTTGGCTTAGCCAAACATTTAAAAAAACATTAAAATATTTTTATCTTTGGATTTTTAACGCTAAAATAAATATATATAGTCTTATTTCAGGACCTGAAACTGAGGCTATTTAATTATTTATTCTAAAGCACACTTTCAATTAATTTTAATTTAAAGAATCTTTTACAAACTGAGTACAGTCTTGTTCTTGATGGACAGGAAACGAACGCGTCACAGACTAGGTAGGGAACTTTTTCTTGTTCAAATCATACTCAAACTTTTTACAAATTGTCTTTTGACCAGTAACAAGGCCATTTACCACCAAATTCACAGCTACATAACGAATTTCCTGCAGCCATTGTCTGAGTTTTGAAATGAGTTCTTTATTTTAAACATAACTGAGAGATTCAGGTTTAGCTTTACTTTTTGCTTTCTGTGTGCCATTCTCGAACCATAGATTCAGTCTCAATATTTGTGCCTGAAATTCAACTGCTTCAATAACCATCTGCCTCAATCATGCTCTTTGCTCCATACTGCTTGCAACAAAGTTCTTTGTCTAGCCAACCATTTCTTTTGCTAAGAAGTGATGATATATTTTTCATCATATTTAATAGACGTAATTGGAATGTCGTAAGTTTGTAAGTTATAAGTTTGTAATGTGTAAGTTTGTAAATAAATTTGAAAGTTGACTCTTTGGCTGACTTGAATTACTTGAATAAAGGCAATTTTATTCTTTGCCTCAAACACTTTCATTATTTTGTTGTCGGATCACATACATGTGGTCGTCTAATTTGTGAGATTACGATTAGAAAATTTATTTTTGCAGTTCCGATCATATGAGAAGAAAAAAATGTTTAATTAACTGAAAGTATCTTATACATTAACTTTAGAAATCATGCGTTATAAATTTTCGAATAGTTTAAACATATTTTAAACTACTGTTTAATTACACTTGTTATTCCCAGTTTGTCTTTTCAATTAATATCAAATCGAAAACAAAAGAAACTTTGTTCCTTTTAAAGGAACACGTCTATATAGATTTCTTCGGGAAGAAAATAATCTGGAGCTAATCCGGGAAACTCGAGTAAATACTGAATATTTGATTTCGGTTGAAATGAAAATATTCGTACGATGAGCATGGAAATGAATATTTTAATTAATATTTCGAAATAAGCTGAACTTCATTGTGTATTCAGGATTGTCATAATTAAAACTGGAATAAATAAACATCTTTGTACTCGAATTTGCATGCGGCATCCAATATATAAAAGTCTTTTCTGTAAAGCAGCTGAAAATATATAACTTCACTACAAGCAGAAATTGAAATAAAAAAAAAAAACGAAAGAAGTTATATTTATAAATTAAAGAGCAGTGAAAACAAGTATAAAATACATAATTTTTTACTATAATAGGAAAAACCTTACTTTTGTGCAATATTACTTTCGAGAATAATTTTATGGATGATCCGAACCCATAGAGATAATCACTGTTGCAAGTTCGGATTTCTTTTTTTACTACAAATGCAAAAGAAAATTTAGAAAAGTTATTCTTTCCTTTTTCAATACAATTTCCGTTGCTTATTTGTATTGTGATCATGCCTTTTCCTAAACTAATACTTTTAAGAAAACTCTGCCTGCGCATTGTAGCTACAGAGGTTTATAACAAATAGAGTGTAACTACAGATGTTTATATGTATTGGGTTAATAAAAATTTCTTCCAGTGGTTAACTGTTCACATACAGTCAATTCCTTTATATATCACTTTTTACGTATATGAAATGTCTGGATACTTCCTTAGAACTAAATTTTTGGAATGCTGTCGTTACGTTTTTCAGAATTTGTTAAATTTGCTGAAAATGATGATCTAATGGTAACAGAAGAGTTCATTCTACAGAACAAATTTGATGCTTAAAGGGAAACTTTTAGAAAAACTATAATTTTCTTTGCAATAAATTTTTATGCGAAAAAACATTACCGTGCAGTAAAGATTCAATTGCCTGATCAAGCGTTTTCTAGTTTACACAATAATCTTTTTTTAAGAACTGCTGTTTGTTTTGCAGATGAACACGTCTCTTCGGTTCTGTTGAGCTCTGAAGATAGCTAACATGTTTTTAATGGAAATTTCTGTCTTAGCTGAGGAAATTTGTTTAACAACAGAAGATGGCCATTTTGCCTATAAGTCATAAACAAAGAGCCAAGTTTCGCCACCAAATCTTATCTTGCTTGTTAGCTCAATACAAACATGATACAGAAAAATTCGAACTTACTTCTGATTTACTATGAATATATGAGGCACAAAACGATTGCAAATATTTCTTTTGTTCATAGCTCTTGTAAAAAATTTCCAGGCAGTATTTTGTTGATATTAAGCTCATCTACTATCGTTCGAAGTGACAGGTGACAGTTTTCCGTTAGCAGCTGCTGAACATTTCCCATGTGATCATCTGTTCAAGATTTGAAGAGCAACCGCTTCTGAGTTCATTTTCAATGTTATCTTCGTAACAAGAACAGTCCCTACAAAGAAGAAACAAGAATGAGGTCATGTTATGGTTTGACCTTTGTTGATTCTCAAACATTTCCATAGATCTTTGTTGGAGTTTCTATTAGCCTGAAGGGAAAATCTTATTTGTTTCTAGGTCTTCGAGTGCATATCAATAGAAATCGACTGAAGAAAATTACATAAAAACCTTTCGTGTTTCTTCTTGTAAATTGATTACATTTCAGTACGGGGGAATTATTCCTGTATAATGTTTTATTATTTGGTAGCTTTTCTGGAATTAGTAGCAGCCCTAACAATTTTAAACCCAATAATTTGTAAATGTATTGTTTATGTATGCATAACATAAAAGGTATGTTATAGCCCTAATTTTCTATAACTAGAAAATACAGCATTATATGTAAAGTAAGAATGAAGCGATAATTAAATTTTCTCGAATCCAAATTTTAAACAGTTTTTTAACCTTTCGAAAACTGAATTTATCGAAACTTCATAGAAGAAGAAGAAGAAAATGGAATTTTTATCTAATGTTAAAATTTTTAATTAAAGTAAAATTTCAAATCCATGCTTTAAAAAAAATGAGTACGCGGTTGTTAAAAATACTCTTGTGTTTAATAAGGAGATATACTAAAGAACATAACTGATTTAGATTTGTTTTCCCAATGTGATTTCAGAAAATATATTTAAAAAATAGAAATTAAATTTAAATAAAAAATCTGAAAACTCTCAGATTTTATATTTATATAATGAGCATTTTTTACCATTTTGTGATTAGTTATTAAATATCATGTTCTTCGCACTTAAACCACGAAATTCAATTCAACGGTAATATCACAAAATATTTAAAAGAGCACATCTTGAGAATTTCCGATACACAGTCTCGCGTGCGGGAGAATGATTCTCCCGCCCGTACAGTATTGCCATCACTCGCTTTGAAATCGTTGAGTTTGTTATACAAAAATTCTTTAATGTTTGATAAAATATGAAATAAAAAATAAAACAAATTCCAATTTCGTGCTTCCAGATGCCCATATTCGAATAGAGGACTACGTTATTCAAAATTTCATGTCTCCAGGCGCCGTTGTTTTTTCACAGTGCGAGAAACATACATACATACTTTCATGCAGATTCTTCATTATTTAATTTCTTTAAATATAATACAGAGCTCTAAAATTTGGTGGCAACAATTTGAAAACTGAACCGACGCAAAATGCCAAAACGAAATTAATAGCCCTTCTAGGCTAACGCCCTTTGGGATAATAAGTGGAAACTTTTTATTTTTTTAACCTTTTAAAATTAAAGCGAAGGTAGAAGAGTAAGATGATTTCAAGAATTAACACAGGAATATATTAAACATGGAATCCTTGTTCTCCAGAAAATTAAAAGTGTGTAAAGCAGGGGGCCACCAAATCTGGTTTGGTAATGGCTTGGCGTTAGTTTTGAAGTGATGCATGTTCACTGAAATTCAGATAATCGTTTACTTTCTTTTCCTAAACACTTCTATTATCCACGTCAATTGAAATCAATTCTTCAAACGTTTTCCTAAAATGTTTTCTTAAACGCTTAATAAGTTAGATTTGGTTGCATTTTCACCTTGCTTGTGTTCCTTAAAACCTTATTCAACATATTATTCATAAAAACTTAAGTTTATTATTCTTATCATATAGCCGTTTAAACGTTTTATAGCTGTTACATCTCCTGCTCTGTTTATTAGGATGTGTAACACGTTAAGTTGGAAGCAACAGTCTTTGCATCTCCCTCCACCTACTATTGTTTACCTTTTATCTTTTTAAGACTACTATTTTTCTTTTCACATATCCTGTTGTGATGAATATTTTGAATAAGTATTATTCTCATTTCGATAACAAGTTCTCTATAAATAATATAGAATAAAATGACTTAACTAAGAAAATAAGTAATTGTGAATGTATACAAAATGATCATTTTGCTATAATTTTACGTATTATTCTTCAATTTCATGTAACTTATGTAACAATGTTTCAGTTCATTTCATCTGAAATATGTAATGTTTTGTATAATTTGATAGGTCAAATGACATGCGTACGTTTCAAACAATACTCGCGTCATTACTGATGCTTGAGAGGACAAGTATTTACAACTTTCTGAAGGCGTATAACGATTGCGATAGTCACTTGTTAAACTGGCAACGTGCAAAATTCCCATGAAAGTACGAGCAGCTCTTTAATTTCTATTTTACTATAAATGTGATCTGCCTTCAAATAAAAGTTTAGTTACAATTCATAATTTCCCAGAATTTTTAAACTCATCCTCTCTTTTCAAAGCGGTGTCTTTCTTTTGTTCAACTCCCCATCAGCCCTCACAACAGCGAATTATATTACACATCCTTTGAATGTGATCAACAGACAGTACCCTGCTTGATCAGCTACTCTTGCCCTTGCAAACGATGGTATAATCGATGTACTTTGAATGCGATCTTCAGGCAATGACTGAAAAATGCACAAACAGTTTTAGATATTTATTGAACATGCACTGCGTCAAATTAAGAATTACAAATTTTAATGCATTAAAGAAACAAAATGGTAACTATTAAAGATTTCGCGAAGCATTTATAGGAAGAAAAGCATGCATAGGAGAAGCATGCCATGACATGTACAGCGTTATGTATAGAAAGAAAATGTTGCTTGCCAACATGCGAGGCAGCGATGGCATGCGAGGCAACATGCTATAAACAGTTTTTGACAACATGCGGGAAGTGTTGACTAATATGGCTTGGAATGATTCTTGAAAGAAAGCGTGACTGTCACGTTTGTGTTATCAAAAGAATGTTTAGATATTTTTTTCTTCCAACAGTGTTTAGGCAACCAAATTTTCCAAACGTGTTCTTATTGCCTGCCCATCTGTTGTGCCTCGTTACTGTCACTCGAACTTGTAACGCTCCGCCTTGATTTCCTCAGCACCCACGTTGAAAAACTGTGCTCTAACTCACCAGTGGGCAAAAGCCGGACCTCGGGCCGAATTCGGCCCTTTTTCAACTGCGTAAGGTGAACCGCTATGAAATCGTGTGCAACATGTCTCTGCTACCCGATTTTACTGCCGAAATCAGAAACAGGAAAGCGCATGTGTTGTTACAATGTATATGCGCGCATGAGCAGGTCTGCACTAGAGGACAACTTAAGCTGATACCATTAGATATGCCCCTTTTTGTCTTCACCTTCCTTGAAATTTGGGTATACATTTTACATATCATTATATCATTCGCATGTAGCTTCGTCGTAACCCCGTGTTTAGAGCCTGAGGCTTATTCAAAATAAAAATTATGAAATTAAGTGCATAGAATGCGATTTTAAATAATATTGTGCGTACCTTTCCTCCCATCGCGTCCCAGCACACAATGAGACCACAGCAATAGATCGTCACACAACTACCTTGAGATGTCTCTGCCCGCATGATGCACTAAAAGAGATAGATAATTTTGGCCCATCGTTCAAAGTATTTGCTCACCCTGCTCTAAATAGTACTCAGGTGCATATCTGGGTCCTGAAAACTCTTCTAAGTAAATTTATTTTTGCACCAAATTGTACCTTAGTTTGATCCACCCGACCACTTAGCGTCTCCTCATTATTCATTAAGTGTCACGATAAGCGAAGGGCAGTGCCCAGACCTGCAGACAAAAAATAACACTCACATAACCGGCCCCAACTGGGAATGAAAAACTTCTCAAGAAAAGCACGAACGGAGAAAGAAGTGCTGTAGGGAAAATTGTGGCGCGTGCCAGCAGGGTAGGGAGGGCAGGGGGCGTCACGCAAGAAGGCCCCACCTGCCCTCTTCGAACACCGGGCCGTCACGCGCCAGCGAGTCGCGCACGCGCCACCATCTGTCGCGTTTTTAACCCTCGACTTTTGTTTCGTGTTGTGTGGAAACGCAGCTTTGAAATAACTCCGAAGTTTTCTAACACCTGCAAGTATAGTTGGACTTCTCTCCGGCTGTGGCAAAGCAGCGACAGAATGCATGCATTGGATATATTTTAATTGACACGATGATACTCTGTTTCTCATGTGTGTGCTTACTTTTGAACTTTGAGACCGTAGCTTTTCCCGTTTCCTACACAAGCAGAAGCTCTGACAGAAATGATGTGACTTCTTTAGAAATAAAATTTGTGCATGTGTTAGGCATACCTTAATAATTCTGATAATAAGCCCAGTGTGCGTACGTTATATAATGCAGAAGTAACCAGAAATAATGTGCCAGTGCACATAAAATTGTACAGATTCGTTGTATGTTGTTACACTGAAATCTTATTTAAAATGCTTCAACGAAAGGTGGCTTTAAGTAAAAAAAACTCCTATTTGACACTAAAATGAAAACTTGAATAATTTTATAAAAAAGAGATACTAAATAACTATGGAAGGAAATAGGATTTCTGAACATATGATTTCTCTTTCATGTTACATCTAATTGATCATAGTTTCAAAATAGAACGTTTCTCAATCAGTGTGTTAATTAGCTACACGTCGCTTCACACTGATGTACTTGTGTTTGGTAGATACTTCTGACTGTTCTATTTCTGTGGAATGAGGGCTTTGAAATTCGTAGATCTAAAAATCTTGTCGGGAGGTTAGTGGCAGGGAAAGAAAGTTAGGAAACCTTCAAATTCCATCCAATGACATGCTCTATATCAAATCTGAGATGCAGCTAAACAAATAATCCTAGTACTTTAAAAGTTGAGAAATACCTTCTGCTTTATTTAATCCAATCCAGAATTTATTTGTAATCCAATCCAGAATTGCAGTATTTTCTTGCTTGAAATTGAGCTTGCATTTTGAAAAAAAAAAAAAAAAAAAAAAAAAAAAAAAAAAAAATTGTGTTCCATTTTATGAAGTGAAAATATTTTTTAGTTCCCTGAAAAACGCCTTTAACCAAACGCGAAATGAATATATACATAAAGGATTCAAAGTTTTCATTTGAAAAATGCTGAAATTTCATTTTAAAAAATATTCTCAAATAGCTCGAACTAAATGTTTCCATAATGTTATAAAAAATGTTTAAGCCATTTTTATATACATAGAATGCAAAATAATAAAAAGTGCATTAAGTGCAAAAGATTTTTGATGTTAGGCCTGCTATGAATAATGAAATGTAAAAGCGACAAATATGAACATACATACGAAGATACATGGATCATTGTAAAAATCAAACTCTGTACTGTGCGGCATACGGCGTTCGAATCATCTCTTATTTATTAAAAAAATTATTGGAAATATTTAAAATAATCAAATATCAATCGAATATATTATTAACGAGCAAAATTAAGATTTAAATTATTCAAAATTCATCTATTGCTTCTAAATCTCACATTTCATTAAAAAAATTACAGAGTGATTAAACCTTAAAATTAATTTCAAGCTCTACGCTAAAAGACAGCACTCTGGGAGTTACTATATATAAAGCCATGTCGAGAATACGTTCTTGTTTCGCACCGTGGCAACATTTTTCAAGTCTTGTGCATGATAAATGCATGATAGTGTTAACGTAGTGAATATGACGGTCCCAAAATTTTGGGAAGACTTCTCTTTAAAATTGCTCTCAAAATCAAAACTCGACACAGCCTTTATGTATCCATTCACAGCTTAAAAATACATCCTTTCTTGTTTTATTGTATTAATTTTCTCTCTATCTTTATCTGAAATTTATTTTTTAATATTTCAGATTGCTTTTTTATGTCTAAAAATTAATTTTAGGACTGTGAAACCATTTTATATATTATTTCAAATCACACAGGAATATTTATTAAAATTAAGAATATTTCTGTTGTAGGATGAGCTTTGCGCATGTTTGAAGAAATTACAAACTTTGTTTTTCCCTATCGAAATTATTTCTTGCAAAAAGAATAGTTTCATATGCCGAAGGTACTTTTTCAGACTAATTTTCGTTTTGCATGTTTTCAAAACATGAGTTATTTTTTGCATATTCCTAGATCTTTATAGCAAGTTGATATTGGTATTTATCAAAGTCTTTCCATTTCTTTCAAAATTTTTGGATTTCTCCAAATTTATATTATTACTGTTTTCCAGTCCTTTGTCAGACATTGCAGCCACCAATATTTAATCCAGTAAAAAGATGGATGAATGGGGTAAAAGATGAATGACAGACCAATTTAAAGTGTAAATTACCAAAATCGAAGATTTGGTTCTAACTCTGACCTTGCCCACTGAGAATAAGTATCCTCACTCTACCCTTTGAAATTTTATATATTGAAATTTTTGTAACTAGTCTTTGCCGATTTCATCAAAACACCTAAAACTTCAGAGTGATACCTAAATGTTATGTGACTGGTAAATGTTTTGTACATTTATATATTTTATATATATTCTAAATTACAGTTTTCAATTTATATAAGTATATTATATGACTTGTATTATGTAAAAATATAAGCTTGTTGCAGTCCTCTATTTGTGTACTTTTTATTCGATAACACACAATCTTCCGTCTGTGTGTGAACGAATGAAGTAAAGTGTTCTTCATCCATCTAGGACCGTCTTAACACATGGGCTCGCTGGAACTCACCTGAGAACCCCCACAACCGTAGGGGATCCATGCCAGTCTATCTTTGTCATCAATTGACTTGCCATTAACAAAAATAATTTGCCATTACAATTAATTCTATTTAATGCAGAACCCAAACTATGTTTCCCAATTTTTTTCAGACTGTAAACGCTTTTTACAAATTCGAGAATATTCTCGGTAGTTTACAGTGTCAAATTTGTGCAATGATCACACAACTGTGACTAGTAATATGATCTACTTCTGAACTGTATATCCTGATGCTAACAGACTTGAGAGTCTTACTGTAGTTTATACATCAAGGTATAAATTACAGTAAAACTCTCAAGCACTGTAATATTGTTTATGAAAATTGTGATATTCTCCTTGCACTCTGCAGAAATTGGGAAGTTTAAATATGTTTTCCTAAATGTTGAAATTCGGCTCAGAATGTTTATGCGCATAAGGATTACCAGCTGCACAGGAGAATGTTCGAGAGTCAAACTTGTAAGAAAATGTGTTTCGTAGCACAAAGGAGCAGCAATGTTTGAATTCGCTTTTACTCATATGCATGGAAAATGACATTCTTAAGACCAAAGATTTCAAGGCCAATGACAAAGCAATTCTTTCAAAAGAAATGCTAGAAGTAAGAATACGAATATCGTAGAAATTTCTTATCTTGTCTCCTAATCTGTGTTTATGTCTTGACACCAATTTTGTTTTTTGCTAAAGGGCCAATAAATCGGTTATTTACATTTCATGTCGTGCGTGGTTATCGTAGTAGTCCCAGCAAACTAGTTTGTCTAGAAGATCATAAATGCTGCTAAGATGGCGCTACGGATATCAGCAGAGGAAAAGTAGGAAAACTGTGTTAAAATTTTCAGTTCTGAGCATATTACTCTGAAACTTTTTGTTAACTCCAATGTTAATAAAATGTCAACAGTTCTGTAAAGCAAACTAAATGTTATTAACATTATAATATGATTAATAATCTGATATTATTTATCAGAGTTATGGATAAACTTTTGAGGTTTTATTTATTTATTTCGACTAATAGCTAATTTTGAGTTAAAGCAACATTCCTATCTCTGTCCTCTTCACCCACGCTTTTCATACCAGAATGTGAATCAGATAGTGCACGTTAATTCAGATTAAGGGAGAAAGAAGTGCTATTTAAGAGAAGATTTCGCAAGTTGATTTTAAAGCGTGTTCTGCCTACTTGAGGCCACGCTGTTACCCTTACTAAATAGCGATCTGATTCTGTCACGTTCATTGCTTCTAGCCATTAGGCTTGTCTCACTGGCATCTACGAGCCAGAACCTTCCTGCGGGCTTACGTTAACTTGTGAGCCGTCAGGCTAGTCTAAATTACATTTTATTTTAAGTTCAACATTACTTGTTTAAGCCAGAAGTGTTGGCTTATGTAAACTCGAGTTTGGTTGCCTGTTAACTCTTTGTGATCGAATAAAAGGGCTTTTTCCCCCTTTTTCTGAATTTGTCTGACTACTGATAAAGGCACGAGGATAATTCTTTTACAGTCTTAGAGTTCGTGAGTTTATGTTACCCAAACGTACGAGATTCTATAAACTGATGGGAAACTTGCAAATGATTTTCAGTAGCAAGTAAATTTTTGGTTCATTTCAGCGTTGGGCTCTAAACTCATAGCAGCTTTCACGGATAATTAAAAAAATCATATCTATAAATTAATCTAAAAGTGGAAATCAGAGCAAATGCAGTTTTCGCCAGACACAAAATTACAGTAGTTGATATATGAATAAATCGTTAGTTTTAAACGAGATTTGATAGCACCCTCGTATAACCTTCACTGCCTAACAATACGAAAATTTTTAAAAGAAATAGTTGGTTATATTCAATTAAAAACTCAGTATTTTATGAGAACATACTTACTGTATTTAAATTTACTCAGTGTACCAATTAAAATTATGCCATACGGTACGCATGGCTTATGTGTCAGGAACTGTTGATATCTGATCTGGGATGCTAAGTTTTAGCCCAACATTTCTTTTGCCACGTTGGTCGATATGGTGGTTGGTTATTAGAGGCTAACTGCCTTTTCTAACCTCTGGGTTACCGAGACGTTGGTCCTCATTACAGTGGGCTTTTCAAAGCCCGGATAAGGTATGACCGTAGGGTCTTTAAGGAATATAGGTTACTTAAAAGCAACCAAACCGAAGGATTTCTTGAGATGCTCTTAGCAAAGAAGAAAGGGTGCTATTTGTCGACGCGTTATGCATGTTTGTAACTTTATTACTGAATACGAACGAGCAAATACCTTTCAATGGGCATTTAAACTGATAGTAATAAATGGACCAGCTGTGATTCCTAGAATGCGATAACCGAACCGTGCTCAATCAAAACAGCTGTATTATCACCACTGACTTTCAAGGTTTATAGCCTAAAACAGGTACACACTCCTTTTCCTAACGAGGCACACCACGGTAAAATCGCTTAGCGCTGGTAGTTCGGTCTGATGTTCGAATCTCGCGAATGCGCTGCTTGCATGGGCGTTTTCGTGGTTTTCCCACGTGTAACGTGTATACGAGCCAGTACCCCTTAGAAAGTCCTCCACGAAGACATCTATCATCCTTAGGCAGATAGCCCTTGAGAACTGTGCCGTAATTAATCAAACAAACCTTTTCTACCGACACTTATTCGCAAGATCATCCATATCCTGAACATACCAGCAGTATGTCTTTTACAAATAAAAATTAATATATAAATGTCATGCAATCATTGCTGTAATACAAATATTTCTTTCTTTTCCAGGAATTATACCTTTATGATGGCTTATAAAAAATTTATTTAACAAATCGTGCAAGTAGCAGCTATTATTTTCTGTACTGATACCCGAAACATCTAAAACATATCGAATCTTAGCAATGACAGGATTGTGGAATATATATTAGAGTTTTATGGAAACGAAAAGAAGTAAAAGAAAAATCACCTACACATTTCACAAGATATCACTTACTGCTAAAACACTAGATAGCGATTTGTTGGAAAATGTACGATGTCGTGAAGCGTGACAAAAGGATATCGCGATCGGGACAAGAAGAGCCAAATGTGGCGATAAATAAAGCCAAATGGCAACCAATGCGTGAGTTACGAGGGACAAAAATTTCAGCCAGCTGCGTGGTAAGAAAATCGAAATGAATTATTTTCTTAGTATTCACAGTTCGCTCCTGTCTTTTTAAATATATATATTATGATGCTTCGTACGTCAATTGATCCTGAATTATTGATACTTTTTAAAAGTGGTAAAATAATTTGTGACATTCTGAATTTCTTCCTCTTCTTGTTATTATCTCCGGTTTCCCTTCATTCACTGAAGGATTCGATTTTAAATACTAGGTGAAGTGTTTGAATTTTCATAATTTGATACACACTGTCGACGTTTTCATGTGAATATAGGTAAAATATTACTTTTTTATGGAAGTACTTTTCAAAACAATCTGAAAGGCAGTACACATTTTTCCTTTTATAAAAGAAAGATATTTGATCATATGATAGAAATTTTATAAGAGAGGAAAATGTATTCTTCGTAAGAGAGAAAAAATATTTTCGCGCCTTAAAAATTATATTGTTATGATTCTAACATAGTACTTATATGTCAAATTTTCGTGGTAAACAACATAATGCTAAGTAAAGCATTTTCTTCCTTTTTAGGAAAATGATAAAAAAGATTATTGAAGTAATTTTATGAGATGAAATTTTATTTAGCAACCAAAAAGTTAAGATATGATTTTTTTAACAAGCGTCACAGATTCAAAGAATGAACAGGAGTTAAATACCTACTGCTTTAAATGCTGTGATTTTGCTGTATGCCTCGAAAACAATTATAACAGTTGCAACTGGATGAAAACAAAATGTTTACAGAAATTAATGCTGGAACAATATTCAAACTAAACTTCAAATATTCAAATTTAACTGAATTCTCAAATACAGTTAAATTAAATTTGACTGCATTGGAGAATTTTTTATACTGAAAGAAAATTAAGATAATGGTCCACTAATTATGCTACAGACAATGATTATTAGTGTTCTTGCAGTTACCTACTTCATGACTACGAAAAGAATGTAGTTAAAATTTCTCAATGTAGTTAAAATTTCTAACGGTTAAAATTTCTCAGTTTTTAAAGTTAACGCTCGCTTTATTTTTTTCTAAACAATGTTCTTAATCATATTTCAAAATTCTTTCTGGATAGTTTTATATTAATATAAATTTGTAAAATATTTATTTTGTTGTCAGACTTTATTTTATCCATTGAAATTTTAATTTTAAAGGAAATTTTCACTCAGGTATAAAAATAGAGGCACTGCAAATATCATATAAAATTAATAACTGATGTATATTATACCGAAAATTTTTTAATCTATGTTCTAAACCGATACAAAAACGTATGAATAGAATTATTCTTTATAATGAAGAGTAACTTTATGGTGGCTCAAATTTCTGATTTGTTTTCATGAATCATAGGAAAAATTTTAAAGATTTTGCGAATATAATTTTTTTTAAACCAAAATCGTATAAATTCGCGAATTTTTGGATATTTTCCTATCAGCACCATGCAGATGACAGTGCGATTTAACTCAATTCCGCCCTTAATTTTGATGGACAGTCCCCAGGGGGGCATGGGTCTGAGGGTCTCCCACACCTCTCTTCTTTCACCAAGTCACACGAGAAGACTTTCGTCTTGCCGCAGATTCAGAGCGCCGCTATGCCGCACCGACACCTTCTGAGAGATTCGAACCAGGGCCCTTTAGCACGTCAGTCAGCGACTCTAACCACTATACCGGTTGGGCGGCGCATCAGCGCTTCATTTGTATTAAATGGAAATCCTCCATTGCGAAACAGTTAATGTAAATCGCAGGCCGCGAAAATTTAGCGAATTTGCACTTCTTATTTCGCGACTGTATGCCAGTTTTGCCTATTTTCAAGTGAAAACATTGCCACTCTATTTATAACTTACCCATTATATATTGTAAAATATCAGTATTTTTATTAATGTAGCCTTAAGATTAATAAGATTAACAAAGAGTTTAACATAGTTTTCGAGAAATATAAAAGATTTAATATTATATGGAATACCAGTAGTAAAGTAAAGAGAAACTGAGAAATGCAGTAATGAGATTTTGAAGCTTTTCAGATTTTCATACAATGGTAATATTTTTCTCCGAAGTATTCGCAGCTCACCAGCAGCTGAGAGGTAAAGTCGCTGAATAGTGGTAGTTCGGTTTGAAGTAAGAACGGGCTGAATGCAAGTGTGATTTCGTGGTTTTGCCCATGCGTTGCGTGAATACAAACCATTTTCCCTTAGAAAGACCTCCACGAGGGCGTTCCTCCCTTAGGCAAGATAGCTCTCGAGTGCTTTGCCGTAGTTAAATTAAATCAAACCAAAACGCAGTATTCGCTGTTACTGATTTTGCGTCTTGTTGCGCTATATAAATAAACGTTTGTTAATTTTAAATCTGCGCTTTTATTTAAGCTTAGTTTTGGTCAACGAGATAATTTGCCAGCTTTTCTGAAATGACCTTAGGATTCTTAAGTAAGATTAAGAATAAATCACAAACTTATCAAATAAACTAAATATTACGCTGGATACTTATATTAGATATCAAATGAAACGCTTATTAATCTTCGCTAATACCATATCGGCTAGAATATAAGATAATGGGATATTTTTACCTTTAAAATGTCGTTCTAAAAACAAATCTTCTTATATGCATTGTCTAGCCATTAATTTAATAGAGTTTATCCTTTATTTCTCAACTTTTGCGCTGAAAGAAAAAAATCTTAACTTTAAGTATAATACTTACCTCCACCTGTTCAGGAATTAAGAAGGATCTTCAACATGTTGAGTTCATTTGAACCCGGCTCAGATCCCAGAGAACAAGCTAGGTGCCTGGTAATTAGGTTTCGTGATTTTCTCCACGTGTAACCCGGAAACGAATTAGTTTCTCTTAGAAAGTACTCCACGAAGGCAGAAGGCATCCTTCCCTTTGGCAGATATGCTTGTGTGCTTTGTATACACGCGAAATGCACACTGGGTTATAAGAAGAATATTTGAATTTCTTTGTAAGCTTAAAAAATGCGGAATAACCTTACATGTGAGGCCAATGGTGTATTTTGTAAGTTTTTATTACCATTCCCTAGAGCGAAATAGTTTTGGAAATGAAACAATTAAATTTTTTATTTAAAAAAATTTGCATATATATATAATCATATGATGAGATATATGATTTCGTGTATCAGCGACAAAGAAAACGTTTTGAACGATTCGCCAGCAATCTTTTCGAGATATTTATTGTTTTCGTTGCTCAGATTTCTTGTCCTGCAGCAGAGAAAGTGTTGCCACTCTAGGGAGTTGTTGCAAATCTTGTGCACAAGTGTTCCAGTGAAATAAATTCATATCGATTTATCAAATAATAAAGTCTCCCTCCCTTCAAATAAATGCACAAGTCTCCACTTGCATGAATTTACGATGAAATAATATCGCAGCAATCTTTTTAGACCATGGTCTTTGAACATCTCATTAAAAATATTAGATTTTACGTTTTCATGTCTTCAATAAAAGAGTAAATTTTAACTTTAATGAGTTTGCCGAAAATGCTTAAACTAGTTATTTAAAGTTGAAATTAAATCTGCAATCCTATCACACCTCTTTTTAAACTTATTATATATTTAAAAAATTGAATGACTTTAATTATTTGAAACTTTAATAAACTTTTCGAAATGTGAGACTGTAATCGGAAAATTTCACATCTCACTTTGTTTTTCTCTTCTCCAGATTTAGTTGAAAATGTCTTCTTCTAAACTCAACTTCTCTTTTTCTCGCCAGCACTTGTTTTACTCGTGACGAGTCAAAATTGTGAAATAAAACTATGGCTATTTAAATAGAAGAAATATGTATAAAAATGTAAAAATACATGACTTCTACTTTAACGTCTATTAATTTAAATCGCAAATTATAATAAAAGTTTTATAGAATCTGCACATTAAATCGCATTTTCAGAACCAGTGGGAAGAAAATCTTCTGTAGTTAAATTTTGAAAGAGAAAATCCAACCTTTAACCGTAAATGTATCTCTTTCATGGTACATATCCTAGAGCAACATCAGCGAGGCTGAAAGCATGAAAATGCGTTACAAGATATTATACTCAGCATAATTACTAAAACCGGTAACCATTTCAGATCTAATATCATCCCGAATGAGATGATGCCATCCTCTGAGCCATAAAAGCCCACTTATTTTTAAAATGTGAATAATCATCTCCCCCCGCCCCTCAACATATTCCAATATTGCAAAAGGAGCGTAACCGAGAGCTATTTTCTACTTTAAACGAGCTCATTACAAACTTTTCCATGAACACTACCCACAAAGATGGCATCGCGGATACAAAAGAGCGAACGGCGACTTTAATCATTTCCTTTAAGACGCGTTAATATGCTGGATGAAAATTAATAACGAACAAAATCTGTCACGGTCAATTTTGCAAGAGATCCCTTGGAAAGTTAATTCTTCGTTGAATCGGCACCCTGGTGGCTAATTCCAGTAATGATAGGTAAAGCGGATTATTCTGAATCCCCCACCGAATAATTCGGGGTCCTGGGGGCTGCGCTTTAATCGTGATGTCCAGCTTAGCTAAATAATTGGGATTGAAGGCTTGCACAATTTGATCGGGTGGGATTTAATTCTCTGTTGATTACAGAGAGCGGGCTATTGTGAGTGCAGCTGACTTTGGGCCTAATCTTAAGCAAACTGTGGTCAAGGATTTCGCTCCAAAGCAACAGGCTCTGCGCTTGGCGAGTATGGAAGATCCTTTGTGCAAGATTAATGAGCATAATAACATAAAGGGTGAGTTTACCGAGGAAACTAAGCTTTAATAAAGTACAAAGGATTGTTTTCTCTTCATTCTACATTTCGAAACTATTATTATATAGCTTTACTATGTCTCGACTACTAAATTCCATTCTAGCTGTTGTCTTAATTTATAAAAATCGTTGAGTGAGTTATTTTGTACAGTAATTTGTCATAGCGTAAATAATTTTTTTTGCTGTGAAAGGTTGGCATGGTCTGGAGGTCTGCCTGGCTATAGTTGTAAGGTTTATTTTGATTAATTAGCTATTTCATTTTAATTATTTTCTTTGGTTTCTAGTTCTCCGTCGGTCTTCATAAGAATGCATTTAAGGTTGGAATATGAGTTGTAGAGACATTACGTTACTTTTGATGCAGGAGATGTGAAAAATTTGCAATTCCCTAGCCGGGACTCGAACCTGGACTTCTTGAATACGCGCCGATTGTGCTACTTTTACACCAGGAAGAGTGAAGATAACTTATATACTCTGCCTTTCAAAGAGCGAATGGGGATTAGCGGACACAATCGCCCAATCGTGGTGGTGAGATAGAGTAACGTGATTTGGCCCCTGTTATGGCCTGATGGCTAAACTTGCTTCGACCCCGGTGGCCGTGGGTTTCACCCCCTTGCAACAACAACAACCTTGTAGAGTAACGAGTGCAATAAATATTTAGTAACCGTGGACTGGCAACAGCGAGTTTGCTGCTTATCGTACTAGTCAGTAAATTTTAGTCGTGCCGTTGTGACTAGTGTCCTACAGGAGAATAATGAGTGATTTTGCTTTTTGTTAAGGACTAGTATGAGTTAGAAAAAAAGAAGTTGGAAGCGGTGCATGGCAGGCGAAATATTAATTTGTTTCTTATCTTCTGAATATACGTATGGCTTTGAATCCCTGGATAGCTTTTATTAACTTTAGGTTTTTATTGTAAAAAACCTGTTAATAGTTTTTTACAGTAAATCTATAATTAGCAAATAAATACTGAGTTTTATTCCTTGTGGACTATTGGAGTTTATTTTTATATTAGTTTGTGATGAATATAATTTGGCCGAACAAAGTACGTTTAGTCATGTAGGAAAGTTAAGCTAAGTGAAATATTATATGGTCAGTAAAACGTTTCATGAAAATGCTTGTAAATATTTTACATTTCTTCATTGCATCTCGATCAGGTCCCTCTTTGCGAACGAAACGCTGCGCAACGAATACTTTGTTGTCTTAAGGGGGGAGTACACATAAAATTGAAGAGAAATTTTTCTTTTTGTTTGGAAGGAAAAAATATTCTTCTTATATGATTATTATTTTCCACAAGGGTCTACCTCAAGGTGGACAGCAAAATTGGCTGACAAAGCATTGTGCCGGAATTCGAATTACAGAGATTTAACGGATATTTGTGATTGCATAATATCGTTCGGACATAGAAGGGTTTAAAATTCGCCAAACAGAAAATCCTTGCCATTCTTAAAGAACTTAATAACAGAGGTGTTGGTGTCACCAATTCTCATGAACATCGCTATGAAACAATACTCAAGTGGAATAAATTAGTATACAGAAATTCTACTTCTGCCTCTTTGGCTAAATTATTTTTTTCTTCCATTCCTCACAGGCTGAATAATAAAAGTTTTTTCTGCAATTTTGAAATTACTAAATTTCTAACTAGATATAGTAATTTCAACTCATATCTGAAGAGATTTGGGTTATCTAATACAGAGTGTTTCAGCAACATTAGTGGAGTGCAAAATATGCAACATTTCTTGTTCTATTGTTCAAAACTTACGGAAGGACGAAAAGAACTTATTTCTAAGTTGAATTCCTCCTCTTCATGTATTTGTTCAGGATATAATGTCATTCCTTTTTTTTTTTCTGTACATTTATCTCTTACGTGTCATCTGTGAATTTGTAAATTTTGTTATTTTGTGTTGTGTTTTTGTATTTGTTTTGTTTTCTTTACTTACCTCTGTAAGTCTTGAGTAATACTATGTGGAGCCCAAGCAATTTAAATATTCTTAAAGAAAAAAAAAAAAAAAAAAAAAAAAAAATCTGAAAGGTTTCAGATTTTAAATTACGTCCACAGGGATGTTTTTAACATTTTGTCTGTTACCTTTATTTATTAAATATCACGTTCTTAGCACATAAACCGTAAATTAAGTTGAACAGCAATCTCGCAAAATAGTTTTCAGTTAAGCATATCTTTAGAATTTCCGATACAGAGTCCCGCGTGCTGGAGATAAAAATGTTTTTTCTGTACAACGTTGACATTGCTCGCTTTGAAATCATTGAGTTTGTTAATCAAAAATTCGTTAAAGTTTTACAAAATACGAAATCGATAATAAAACAAATTCCAAATTTCAAATTTGAGCTTCCGCATGCCCATATTCGCAGTAGGATTACGTCACTCAAAACTCGATGGCTGCATGTACTGTTGTTTTATCACAATGCGAGAAATATACATAGATTTATGCATATTTTTGATTATTTAATTTCTTCAAATATAATGCAGGACTCTAACTTTTGGTGGCAACAGCTTGAAAAGTGAAACGGACATTTATAGTGAATCAACGCAAAATCGCAAAACGAAAACAATAGTCCTTTCAAGAACAAAGCCCCTTTGAACTTAAAACAAAAGAAAAAGGAAAAAGAAAAAAAATCTGAAAGCTTTCAGATTTTACATTACCCCCAAAGGGATATTTTTTAACATTTTGTGTGTTACCACATTTATTTATTAAATATCATATTCTTCGCACTCAAACCATAAAGTTCAATTCAACAGCAATATAGCAAAACAATTTTAAAATGAGCATACCTATAGAGTTTCCTATACACAGTCTCGTGCGCTGGAAATAATTTTTTTTTTTTTTTTTTTTTTTTTTTTTTGCGTACAGTTTTGTCATTGCTCGCTTTGAAATCGTTGAGTTTGTTGATCAAAAATTCGTTGAAGTGTTACAAACTATGAAATCGATAATAAAGCTATTTCAAATTCCAAATTAGGGCATCCAGATGCCCATATTCGGTAGAAGATTACATTATTCAATATCTGATGTCTCTAGGTACCGCTGTTTTATCACAATGCGAGAAACATACATACATTTATGCAGATTCTTTATTATTTAATTTCTTTAACTATAACACAGGGCGATAATATTTGGTGGTAACAATTTGAAAAGTGAAACGGACATTTTCTATGATAATGGGATATCCGTATGCATTTTCACTTGATTACTTAAGTTTGCTCTATGTTTTAAGTTGTTAAATTAGGTATTAAGTTTTCAGCTCAAGATGCCAAAGCGAAATAAATAGCACCTTTGGGCTTAAAAAAAAAAAAAAAAAAAAAAAAAAAAAAAACGAAAATCTTGTAGAGGTTATGAGAAGAAGTTTAGGAAAAGAAGTTATGAGACCTTTTAATTCCTTCCCGAGTGTTCTCTGTTGAAACTCGGGCTGAAACTTGAAAAAAAAAAAAAAAAAAAAAAAAAAAAAAACCACCTCTAATTGTCAATTATAAAAGTGCACAAACCGACACGACAGGGGCTATATATATCCATCTTGGTCATGATCTGATTCAGATCTAGAGAATGAGTAGTAACAACGCCGTGCGTGAGTATGGGATTTATATTTTCGCATAGAAAATGAAAGTTATCTGATTTACGGAACTATTTTGTTTGGAAAAGAAATAAGATCCTAAAATAATACAGTTAGTAAAGGATGTAGTTCGTGAAAGGAGATTCGGTTCATATTACTTATTTACAACACACGTATCCTTTTCTAGGAGATGTGGCTCGTAAATTTGCTACGCGAAGTAAATAATCGGAAGCCTCACATAGACAAATCTTTTCATCTAGGGAAAAGGTCTAAGTTTTAACAATTCAAGCCATTTTACTCTATGTATGAAAATGGCAACTACTTCCGAATCAAATAAATTTATTGCTAAATCAGACTGGCCGCATCTAATTCTGCATCAAATGATTCAGCAGCATCATTCAGCATTATCATTAGTTTCCATTTAAAAAAAATTAAATTAATCTTCTGTGTTCACTTGATTATTTAAGTTTGCTCTCTGTTTTAAGTTTTTAAATTAGGTATTAATTAAAAATTTTGTTACATATCATTACTATCTATGTACTTCTGGTGTTATGTTATAGGTTCCCATACTAGGGTGGAGGATTACGTTATTCAAAATTTGATGGATTTAGGTACCGTTGTTTTTTCACAATGCGAGAAACATATATACATTCATACAGATTTTTCATTATTAAATTTATTTAAATATAATATATGGCGACAATATTTTTTGGCAACAATTTAAAAAGGTGATACGCCGTTTATAGTGAACCGACGCAAAATGCAGTTTCGATACTAGTAGCTTTTGTGGGCTAACGCTTCTTTGAGCTAAAAAAAGAAGTATTTTGATTATTTGAAGGAAAAAAAAGAAATATATATATATATATACACGAAACGTAATACAGTCCTCTTGGATACTTCAGATTATTACCCCTTGTGAAGTCGATCTGAAACATAAAAATTTGAATAATCTATATCATTTTATAAATTTTTATATGATTGGTATTTCAATTTTAAATAAATTATAAAAAAATAAAAAATTGTAAGGGATTTAATTCTGACTTCTTATTTAAATGTAAAAATTTTCTTATATAAACTTTATAAGAGTTTTTAATGACAAACTCGTTTTAGTTTTTATCTTGCAATTTGCAATTTTTAAATTGAATTTTTTCTCTCCTATCATTCAATTTTTATAGTTTGTAAGCGTAAGTGTTTTGAAATGGATCTATGGAATAAAGTTTGGAATATTTGGAATAAATGTGAGGAAGTAATGCTTATCGAAATTACGCTTCTTTTGCATATCCCTAACAAAAGCTAAAGCTTCTTCTCTATTCCTTTACCAATTTATCTTCACAGTTTCGAAAGGAAATAGGCGTATTTTTAATCAGTAAGTTACCTAATTAATTCTGAACACAACTGCGGGTTTGTTAAATGTTTTCCTAATATTTATCCTTTTCTCTCTCAGCTGAAAGAATAATCCTTTCTTCCACTCCATGCGCATTTAATAATATGCGAGATATATTTCGAAGCCTATGCGTTGGTTACATAAACTACAAAATAAAAATGGAATGAATTCGAAAAATCTTCGCGCAAATTGCTTAACTGTAACTGAATTCTATTTGGGCGCCCTTATCAAAGATGTTGTATGTACAACATATATATATTTATTTCGAGAAAATACATTTCCCTTTTATCCTTACACATTGCGGTAAACCCAACATTGGAAAAATCTTCGGAAATAACACAGTCTTTCGCATAATTCGTCATAATCAACTACGTCGTGAGAGTGCAGCATCTGTCTTCAAAGATATCCGTATGCATTTAGGAATATTTGAATCTGGAAAAGAATGTTATTTTGTTCTCATTCACTTACATTTCCCAACTATCTTTGTTCCTAAACGAGCAATTAAATTACAAGGTTCCCGTCTCGTAAGCGTTTGAAATATTTTTACTAGGGAAAGAAAGGTTGAAAAGAGGGAAAAAAAAATGGTTTCGGTTAGAAAAATGCTAAAAAAGAGATTTGAAAGAGATTTTTAAATGGCTCATTTTTCATCTTTTGAAGTAGAAATAATTGAGGCTAGTTTATTAAGGGGGTATAATTGTAATCATATATTACTCTGGATTTAGCGTTTTTTCCCCCCTTCCTTCTTCTTCTTTTTCTAAATTGATAGGGAGAACTTTATTTTTCGAACGAAAAGTTTTCTTTTTTTCTTCTTTGGTTATAAATGTTTTAAGGTTTTTCTTTGAAAAATAAAGCGATAACGTGTAAATTCTTTCATATTTTTCAGCAGTCATTTATTTTGTACAAATTTTAGAAGTTCATTTTAGTATTATTATTTTTTGCTTTCAGAAATTACGCACAAAAATTAATTATTCTTAAATTCCCTCTAAAATATATTTTGACGTTAGAAACATTTTTAACGGAGTGCATTTTAATTTATTTTTTGACTGTTACTATACCGTTGTGCTGTCCAGCTATTTATCGCCCATTCTGCTCGAGAAGTGTTGCCGTTGCACGAGACCATAAACATCTTTAATTTATTTTCCACTCTGCTTAAGAAGCCAGTTTTTATAAAGTTACCATTCAATGGAATAAAGACTTTAATTTACATCACATGTTACCTGAAAAGCCAGTTTCTAGAATGTTGCCATTCGACGTGAGATGAGATCTTTAATTTATCTTTAAAATTGTATCTGCTTAATCAACGATTTGAAAGCAGTAAAACTACTTTTTAAGAATTAAAATTTTTCTTTTATTTCTTAATGGTGGAGCCAATTTATATAGCTTCATTTGTAATAGTTCTAACTTTTATGAATATCTCGAGCATTATTGAAATTACTCGTAATTAAAGAATTTCTGATATCATGAACAACGTGCTGTAGTAGAGAATCCTTTGGCATTTCTGTACGAGTTTCTCGTAGAATATTATTTATTCTTTTATGAGATATTTTAAGCTAATTTAAGTTCTTTTAACGAGTCACTGCAAACAAAAATGACGCTCTGTTGTTGTTACTAAACCTCCTGTTATGAACTTAGCCCGAACAGGCCTACAAATTTTATTGTAACCAAGAGGCAAGAGGTAGCGCCTATCGTTGATCTACGGCTTGGGCACTATACTTACGGTGCGAGTAATGGCTTGTTCTATCCTAATTTTGATACAGAAGTCTTTTTCACTGACTCTGTTGCAGTGTCTGAGCGAGTGTGCAGCCAGTTTAACCCACTAAGTGTGCTACTTTAAAACAAAGTCTCTTCATTCTCTCTCATTTCGCGTGCCGTCACCACAGCACAGCACTTCTCTTCGCACCTCATTTGAGACGCGTTAGTTTTCATTCGTACGCTTCGCACGAGGCTAAACACGCTAAACGAAAATTAAGTGGAAGAAAAAGTAATCGGCCATCTGCTGTAGCTGTCGTTAGCTTAGATAAGAGGCAAGCTGTGTACGGCGGAAAATGAGCCTGAAGGGCCTATTTTAGAGTAACAGGCTGTAGCATCAGAATGTATAACTTCCGAACCTTGGCCTAAGGCCAAGATCGCAGCTCAGGGTGGCATTAAACCAAGACGGCTTAGATGACGATTAGTAAACCATATCGTAAGTTATATGGACACAAGTCGGGACATACGCATATACTTACTTCGTACTGTGCTACAGTGCCTTTCTGTTAACCTGTTTCTCTTAAAAGTTATACTGAAATTGTTCTAAATAAAGAGGGCATAGATGACGATTAGTAAACTATATGGTAAGTATATGGACACAAATCAGGACCATGCGTATATACCTACTTCGTACTGTGCTACAGTGCCTTTCTGTTAACCTGTTTCTCTCTTAAAAGTTAAACTGAAATTCTTCTAAAACCGGAAACTAAATGGTTCTCAATCTTTTTTACGATGGTTTTTTCTACATAATAAAAGAATCTGAGCCGCAAATTTACGTTACTCCTCTCCTTTTTTGTTTCTGCATTTATATAAAAATAATTTTTTATGGGTGATAAATGCATTTGATGCCCAAAAGATATAGAATTTCTCTTGCCCTTCTGTTTCAACAAGTCGCTCAAAAGATTGCTTCAAAAATAGCAGAAAAGTAATAAAAAGTACATCTAGAAAAAAGAACATCGATAACAAAATACTAAGAGCAATACCATTGAGATCTACCCTAGATTGACCTTACTCTTATTTTCGATACGTAAGTGAAAAAAGGAGTAAGTGTCCATTTATCACCTATGAGAGCTGCAGAAATAAATTACAAGGTGCTGCAGAAAAACAAATAAAAGTTTCCCGCCGAAAATAAAGAAAAACAAATTCTAACTTTCAAGTCAGAAACCTTTAACTTTTGTGTTTGCCGTACTGTCGCCTGCGGAGAAGAAGTGAAGAGAGTGGACGGTCAGTGGTTGTATGTCAGGTGATTCCTTCTCCCACCTATCCTACTCCCACCTTGGTTTCATTTCATTTCTTTTGGAGTAGAGAGAAATAAAAAAATATTCAGGAATCTTTTTATTTTTTGGCTCCTTTTGTTTTCTTGTTTCACCGTATATTTCATTCGTCAGATGTCTTTTTGACAGTTCAGATTTTTTCCCGCAGCCCCCCCCCCAGGGTTTAAAAAACAAACGCCTCACAGATTAGAAATAAAATGCCCTGTAGCATATTAAGTTAGAAAAGCATTCCAAAGGAAAAAAAAAAGAATCGATGAAAATTTTCTGTTCTTTTTTCTTTTTTTTTCCGGCGAATTCGGATCGTCTGCTGACAGTGAAGTTCATATTTTGCCTCCAGTTTGAGAACAGCTTTTGAGGATTTCACTTTTGTTCCGTACATATAAAGCTCCATGTAAAAAATCCATCTCTGAAACTAATTTTTGATGCTTTACAATTTCGTGGTTTACAAAATAAATAAATAAATAAATAGAAGTAAAAATTCTGCTGTTAATTATTATTATCGTTATCTTTATTATTATTTCCCGTTCCCCTCTCAAATCAAAGTTCTGTTTGATGATATTTAAGCAATACTAAGTAAAATAATTTTGATTTCATGTGTTTGCTCTAAAGAGAGCTTAAATTTATCTACCATTTCTAAAAATATTGTGCAAATTATGTGATTTGCCACATTTTTCCCATTTGTCATTTGCCACACGATTTTCTACGGAAAAGAATATAGATATTTTTCTTTGACTTGTGGTGAAGTTACTTCATGATTTTACTTCATCTGTTGCAAGTTGAAAATATTAAAAGTACAAAAATTCATCGATTGCTTCTAAACTATTAGATGCATTGTTTAGTTAGCCTATCTTAAATATGCTAATATAATTTATTTGAGGCAACAAGCTGGGCAAAATCATTTAACAGAAACTCGTTTTATAGTAAATTGTTGAAAAATAGTTATTATTACGTATTGTTTTCCAGTTTAAAGTAAACAGCTGAAAAAAATAAGCTTAAAGAGTATGTGAAACAGTACATATAAATTATGTATCGAATTGCGGAATCTATAGTAAAGGTTACCAGTTTCACTATTTACTGAAAGGCTTGAAAAATTGATGGAAACTACAGGAAATCAGCAGCTGTTATGGTTTAGAAGATATATTGTTCTTTAGATTCGGTTCGGTTCACTGAATAACTCAGAGCAACTCGAAGGCTATTTGCCTATAGGAGGGATGCTTTCGCAGAGAACATTTTAAAGGAAACTGGTTCATATCGACGTTACACATGGGGAAAACTACGAAAACCCAACCATGCAGCCAGCCTGTTCCCAGGTATTCGGTCCCAGGTCAATCTACCAGTGTTCAGCGACTTTACCGCTCTGTTCTTTAGGAAAACTTTAAATTTATGTTGTGCTATTTATTTTGGCTTATAGTTATGTATTTTACTACAGCAAGATGGAACATCCTGATCGTCTTTAATTATCTGTCAGTCACATGCCATCTATGAAACAGTTTGATGATCAAGATTTAAAATTCTTAGCATTGTTTGCTCTGAAAGCCTGGCGTCATTTTAAAGTCGAAGACACCATCATTTTAAATTTATTAAAATCAGTCGTTGCTACTCTAACCTGCTCAAAACTCAAAATTCTGAGCATGGTTTCTGTTAAGTGTATGGTACCATCTTGAAGTCAAAATTACTATGATTTTTAAACCAGACAAAATCAACAATGTTACTTACAGGGGGAAAAAGTCATCTCTGCGGTTAAAGATAAATTTTATTCACTTTACGAGTGGGGGAAGAAAAAATAATCTGCTACATTATAAACAAAGTTTGCGCAAATAATAAAAAGAACGACTTAGTTAACAATGAAAAAATTTTTATTACTTGGTATAGTAATCATTTTTGTTCACCAAAAATTTCTTTTAATCCGCACTGTATTGAAGGAGAGAAACAAATAAGTTTTATGGAACTTTTTGTTCTCATATGTTGAATTAGGCTGGTTTTTTGTCTTCCAAATAGACATACTGCCACAACAGCAGTGTATTTTCAAGAAGTATCATAGCCAAAAATCAAGGAAGCAAGGTAGTTACCGTGCAACACGAAGAATCACTTCAACTTTCAGCAGGATTGTGCTATGCTTAAGAAAGTATTACATTTGTTCGCTGGATACCAAAATAAATGTTTGACTTGCACCAATGATCACTACATCAAATAATATCAATAGACAGCTAATTATTATTACAATTATTTTGAGTAACATTTACTTCATTCGGTACTTTCTCATTTGCAACCCCCACAAAAATGGTGCCAAAATGCTGTGCCTAATATTGTGTCTGGAAACCATTATTTAAACCTTTCACTACAATAGATCTTCCTGCAAATTTATGGCCCTCTGCGATATACATATCCCATTAAAAAAGACCATTGCGACATCTTTGTCCTACTACCTCTGAGAAACAACCTTAAAGTAAAAAAAAATTCAGATTTAATTAAATCTGTACTACATAAAACTGAAGCACATTGTACTACAAAAAAATAATAACCACGCGTAAAAGATAAATTGGCAATGAAAGGGTTAACACTGAAAATCTTCAAAATCTAGTTTGGCGACTTTTCATTTTGGTTCATAATCAAATTTATGAATGTTTCATGGTTTTGAGCTTAAGACCTTCCAGAAATGGTATTGTTAGTAAGAAAATACTCTTTGATCTTATGTAACGGAATTATTATTCGCTGTATCTGCTTGCTCTTGTGCAATAAACAGAGTTTAATTTAACTAATACTCGTAATATTACGTAAACACAGTAAGTAATGCTCTTGCTTATCTACAATGTAAGGCTGTTGTACTTACAGAAAACTGACACTTCAGCTTGCAAGATGACAGCAAATGTTTTTTATATAATCCATAATATACATAATTTTCTTAGTAGCAGTTACGTCCTGTAGCTTGCTTTACTTTAATAATACAATATCTAGTATTTGCCGCCTATATAATATGCGTTAATGGACTGTATCTTGGTATTGGTAAAGCTTTTGGTCAAGAAGAGGTTGCTTAATTTGCAGAAAAGTCAAAATTTAAGCGTGTAATTTTCGATAGCTATGTCCCTCAGCCCGCTTATTATTTAAGACACAGTTGGATTCTTAATTTAAATCAGCATTTGCTTGATACTTTACTTAAAAATCCATATATTTTATGCATTATTTATGCGAAAAATCCCCTAAATAAATATACGAATTTCTTTTTGCAAATTTCTGCGACTCCAGTTATGAACAAAGTTTCACTTTTATACAGTATAAATTGAATTTTCAAGATTGTTTTCAGAAATCGTTAAGAAATTCCTCTTCGAAAACTAAATGCCAGTTAGCTAGCATTGTAATTCAACACTGCTGTAGGCTCCAACCATTTCATCATAATTTCTTTTTCATCCACTGGCAGCTTACAAATTTCTTTTCCACTTCGTGAAATAATTGGCTTAAATGACCTAAGTTTTTAACATTCTTCATCTTTGCAGCTTCCTTCTTTCAAAATTACTTTTGAAAGTCTACTATATTAAGATGATACTAAAGTTTCTCTGAACTCCAAAGAATGTAATTGACATTCTTCTATAAAATAGCTCATATTCAATAGAGAAGGTCAGTAATGCATAAAATTGAATAGGAAATTCCGCAATACTGAATCATTAAAATAGTTCAAAAATGAATTAAATCTGCTTCATATATAAAAAGAAATTATTAACTTTCTGAAGAATGCATCAATTTAAATGAAACACGGAAATAAATACATTTCATCCTTTGTGCCTTGCACACTTACAACAAAAAATGCAACTAAATTGAATTTCTAAGTTTTATTTTACATCGGTGGCATCACTAGCTAAAGAAGAGGAGGAAAAAATCTTTGACGTAATCACATACGCTGTGGAATTCTGTAGCTCCGAACTCGACTGTCATTGGCTGGCTACGATTCCCCACGCAATTCAAGACACACTTCAACAAGTTAGCATTTCATATTCGAAGCTTATTAAAACGCGGGAGAGAGGATAGAACTTTTAATGATGCATACGAAACGAGTCTTGCCAGTATCCGCATCTCTAAAGTGGTCCTTTTCCAGATTAATTGAACAAGTACTTGAACATGATTTTGAAGCACTGGTTGAAAATCCTAACAACCTACTTCAATAGACCAGTGTTGCTAGGCAACGAAGCGGGTGATACCAATCGGAAGAGGGGGGGACGAGAAATAGGATTATTAGGCGTTTCTATATTACTTGAACAGCAGGTATATATTTTTTACAAGAAGAACTTTCTGAAAAGCATTAATAATACGTTGGAATGGTTGAGACTTTTTTTTTCACCCCAAACTTGTGTACACAGCTTGAAGTGCTGTTTTTCTTTTTCGGTTTGGGAATAACAAAATTATGAAGTGAAGATTCTTTATTAAAAACGAATAATTGAACAAAGTACTCTAAATAAGCTGATCTCAGTCTAAATCTTTTTTTTTTAATGAGTTAATTATTTTTTTCCCCTTTGAATTGACTGACACTTGAAAAGAATTTAGATTCCTTCAATATTTTTCTAATGTTTTTAATAAGCCTAGATCAATTTTGATATACAAAATCTAGCTTCAGACGTAATTATTGAAATTAAGTTAAAATTCCATTTAAATGCGAGTTTCATAAAAATTTTTCACGTAAGTAAGTTATTAAAAAGTGTTGAAAATATATACTTTAATATACTTTATGGAATATTTATTGCAATTTATTCATTATCATGACAGGAAGAATTTGGAACCCGTTGCTAACGTTTTTGTGCAATTTCTGTTTCATTGTCAATGTACGTATTTCTTTCTCAATTTAAGTAATATGTCAATGTACGTATGTGCTGTCATAATACTATCAACGAAGCACAAGTTACCGACTCCGCTTTCCTGCCATTACAGCCCCAAACTAAGATACTTTCTCCATCATGTTTTACAGTTGGTATTAAATGTTGTTTTCCAATTCGGTGTTAGGCTTTCTCCACACATATTGTCGTCCATCACTCTCGTAAATGTTAAACATTGATTCGTCGGACAAAATAACTGTGTTCCAAAATTTGTCTGATAAATCAAACATAAGATTTTTCAAAATCCAATCTCTTTCTCCTGTTTATTTCTGAAATGAAAGGTTTCTTTCTAGCTGCCCTTCCACAATAACTTCCTCCACGTCAAACATTCTGTATAGTCTGTACAGTAAACGTTTTATGCGAAGTATTAGCAACATCTTTGGCTAACTGAGGTGCACTTATTTTAGGGTTTTTCTTAACCTCTTTGATAATGCCTTGTTTATCTTGCAAAAAATATTCGAGGCCTTCCACTTCTAATCTTATTTTCCGTTGATCCTGTCTCTTTGAATTATTTTTTTATTACATCTAACAGTAAATAAACTTATGTTCAGTTGTAATCATTTAGCACGATAAGCTAAACCCTCATTTCTGAGCCCAATAATCATGTTTTTAACATTAACATCCAACTTTATAGACTTCGAAGCCATTTTAACACAGTATTAGCTAAATAATGTTTTAAAAGTTTTGAAGTCGCACTGCAGACTTTATATGAACAGGGTTTCTTATCAGTTTAAACACGTGACCTCAACATATCAAAATTTGCATAGCAGTTAGTACTTTGCCAATACATTTTTGATATGAAAATTTACGTTTTTGTTGTATATTTTGTGTAAAAGGCATATTAAAGTTTCATTAGATTTGTGTATTCATTACCTCCTGTGTTTGTTATGTCTAGCTAAAATTGTTAAGTATTTCCTTTGTTAGGAAATATGATCAACTATAGTTAGGATATACTTTGTTAGGAAATATGATCAACTAGGCAACTGCCAATACTTTTTTTGCTTACTGTGTATTTAAAAGCTGTAATTATATACAGCAGTATTTCTCAACCGTCGATCCGAAAACAGTATTCGCTGGTCTTTTCTGTTTTTTAAGTTCTACAATTGTGTTTGTATAAAGATTATGACAATAGTCCAGATTACTAACCTTACTGGTCCACGATAAAACACTGATGTCCACTCACATATTTTACCGGTCCTACAAGTAAATCGCGTTGACAAACAATGCTGTATAGAACAGTATTACGCATCAGTTTGTAAGAAAGTACACGAGAGAGCATTTTGTGTACAACGATAAATTTTAACTTGTGCCTTCTCACGTATTTATGGAAGAAAAAATTAACTACCGTGATCTCTTTCAATGCATGCACTTTTCAGAAAGTTACTCCACCTTTTATGCTCTTGTTTTCTTCTCCTTTTATCACCACTAATAATCTTTATTTTTTAAGGACAGAAACGAAAGCCTATCGTTAATTCTAAGACATTGCTTTCATACCACTCGGGTGGTAGAGATTGGCGCTTTTTATTGGCGACTTGGGAACATTTGGCGCGGTAGCAATCTGGTCGTAAACTTGTTGGCACGTTAATGATCTTGCAATTTCGGCCTTGCAATGGATTTTCTCTTTCTTGCTCTTCTTTTTTTTATTCTTTGCTGTTCCCGTGTTAGAAATCTTCGCATGGGGATGATTTATTTTAAATATAGGCAACAAAAGCAGTTAAACATTTAAGGGATGATGAATCAAATTGTCGAAAGGTACTGTTAACGACTAGATAATCAGTTACAGTCACAAGGTTTAACATTTAAAAGCAATTTTTCATCTCTGAAGAATAAGTAGTAAAGTCGCTTATTTTTCAGATTTGGAATAATTTACAGATGTTCTGCAAGAATGAGTTTTATTTGTATGCCAATGAAGCAATTTAAATGAGACGTACTCTATCTTTTGTAGCTGTTTCTGGAGGAATTGCTCATTATGGAAAAAGTTCATTTAGAAAGGGAATTTGAATTCTTTTATTGACTGTTTTGGTTAAATAGGTTTGTTTTAATCTGGCAAAAGCTTTTCCCGCATGCTACGTTTTTGTGTTCGTGAATATTAGCCGTCACATTAATAATGTGAAGTGCTAAATTCAAAATAAAATTGCATTTTAATATGGAAATGAATTGTGATTCATGAACTGTTATTTTTAGGAAAAAATGTTTTATCTTTTAAATTAATTGCTGATTAAAGTATACTCTTTTTCTCATCATAAATAATCAAAGTAATTTTAATATTTATAGTTTCAGTAATTCATTAAAACTCTTACCAATATATTTTTCAGCAGGAATCAAATACAGTTCTTTCGCAGAATTACTGCTTATGAATTATAACGAAAATATTAAACATTCTGTCTGAAACAGTCTTTCCTCCTGTATTATAGTACCACTAATAATGACTAATGAGCATCTGCTTGAAATCAAAGAACATTAGAAATTTCTTTCCAGATTCCATTGAGAGGTAGACTGAAAAAAAGTTTAGTGTTAATTAAAATAACAGCGAGCATTTCTTAAAATTTATTATTTAGGCGCACTTGTAAGTGACAGGAATCAGTTGTGTTAAAAATAGTATCAGAGGGATATTATTAAAAAAGAGGGAATTTAAATTATTAAGAAACATTTACATTGTTTTTAAGTCTTTCAGTTAGTTGAATAATGTGTTGTTCTAATTTGAAAGAAAAACTAAAGGTCGTATGATACATCGAATGGCAAAAGATCTGAGATCTGGCAGTTTTCTAAGCTGAACACATTATAAACGGCCTGGTAGAACAACGCAGCGTAATATATGGGGAAATGGGTAGTAGGACATATATAATATAACAAGGAAGGGGAAATGGGTAGTAGAGATAGGATGTCTGAATCGTTGAGTTCTCTCATTCCACACATCATAGAATAAAAAAAAATTCCTCATTCAAAAACTCAACTTTTCCTTTCATTCCAGTCTTTTGAATCCTAATCTAAAAGTTGTTAAGACCTGGTTCACCAATGTAACCTCATGGCCGTTCCAGTTGCAACACTCTTCATTTTCTCGAGCGATTTTAGCGTTTCATGTTATGCATAATATGTAACTGTTTTAAATTTTAAAGTAGTTATCTCTTTATGTACTTGATTTGATTAACAGATATTCTAGAAGAACACAAAAGCTTTGAGCTGTTGTTCAAATTGCATCAATTTATATTGAAAACACGAGTCTGAAGATCGAAGAAGTTTCATTATGTACTTCTGCTAGGGAATTTCGTTCCTATCTTCTAGAAATATAGGTGGTTCTATTTTATAATGGTTTCAATAGATTTAAGATGAGAACAATTAAATTTTTGTTACTTATGTTGTTGACGAATGCCCACTTGTTTGACATATAGTCAGCCTAAACCCAAGAAATTTACCGTTGCAAGGAGCGCAAGATTACGCCTGTCGTTGGCAACAGCCTTGAGCACCTTACAGGTGACAGTGTGATTTAGCTCAGTTCCGCCCCCAAATTTGATGGAGAGCATCACGGGGGTACGGGTCCGAAAGCCTCCAACTCTCTTTCCCTACCATCAACCTCTTGAGAGGACTTTCGACTTGACGCATATTTAGCGTCTGTATGGCCTTACAAACATCTATGCCTTCTCCGGGATTCGAACCGGGGCTGTTCGGCACGCAGTCAGCAAATCTTCGGAATCTTGAGATAGATTACAGCATGTGGTAATAAGATTCTATCTTTGAAATGAAAGTCCTCAAATAAGTTTTGAGCAGAATTTGTCTTGTTCAGAATTGTGCGCAGAATCTATGACAGCAGTGTTCAATCCGCGAAATGCCGTTCACTATCCAAGCCACTGGTGTGGGTGCTTTATTTGACCTAAAAAAAAAAAAAAAAAAAAAAAAAAAAAAAAAAAAGGATAAGTGTATACAAATTTGAATACAAATACAAAAACTGGTTAGGTGTTTTTAAGTAGATTTAATGTTTAGATGGCATTATTTTAATGTTCAGATGGCATTATTTAATGGCAGATTTTAATATTTACTTTAATGAAATAAATTTACGTTTCTAAAGACAGGGTTTATAAGGTGTTTTCTCTCTACGTACTGCATGCCTTCGGCGCGTATTCGACATTCCCTTCGAGGGCATTGTATATGTTTTATGTCTCTTGCTTACAAATCCTAATGTCTCGACAAATTAACTAAATATTATAAATAAAATGAACAAATATATCAATTATTCTGTTTAAGAAAAGTGCTTACAAGATTTTAGTCTTCTGGGGAAGTAATTATCTTAGACACCTCATGTTCAACAATGATGTTTATTATATCCTCAGAAATACTGGTCACTTTGTAAGGTATTTCTCCCTCCTTACCACTGCCTTAGTGGTGTAATTGGAAACGCGTCCGGCTAATTATCGAAAAGTCCGGAACTGGAATCCTGACGAGGGTATTGCAAATTTTCATATTTTCTGCGTCGAAATAAAATATCTCAACAGTCGTGCCCGAACTAAACAGGTGGTGGATGATAATTTATCACTTGACGATGGGGGATGGTGTCTAGTTCTCTCCAGTCGCCTTTTAAGTGGAGGATAATGTAAGGTCTTCCTCCTTACAGCATAACTTCGGAGAATAATTGGAAGTACGTCCGGATAGCAATGGAAAAGTCTAGAGTTCTAATCGTGGCTGGACACTGCCCAATTTCAAGTCTTTTACTCCGAAATAAGATGCCTAATGTTACCTACACCTTATACAAGACACTAAAAGTCACTTTAGAAGTTTGCGTGAAGCTATTAAAGGAGTTGAAAGAACTTGAGGGTGGATAATTAAAAGCTAGCATTCTTAGTCAATTCAGTTTCTGTTAATTACCAACAACAGAAGTTCAGAAATTTTTTCCATTCACATGGAGGATATGTGGTAAGATTAAAGAATCACTACGTTTATACCCAAAAATTTGTAATTAAAATGAGAAAAGTCAGCTGTGCTTACTTTTTCCTCTGCATCTGATGTTCAGATATGCTTAGAAAAAAGGAATTGTATGATGCGAAAGAACTCATATAAAATCTCCTATCTATTTCGTTTCAATGAAATAGTTTAGAAGATTAATTTGAGAAAGACATCTTCCCTAAATACCATACGCGTAATGTATTGTTTCACACCAACAATCTGTTGTTTTCTGAAATAAACATTTCGGTACAGGCTTAACCAGCGACAGTTGAGTTTCTTATTAGGGATTCGTCATTTAAATTTATGGAAATGTTTAGATGTTTCAAGCGGAAACATAGGTATTGAATAACGTATATAGCTTAAACGATAATCGACACAATAATTTGTCTCACACGAGGCTCCAAAATCCGACGAGAAATAGAGACTTTGTTAATAAAATATTGGCAATAGTTCAAGATCATAAAAAACACGTATACCTGATTATCTTCGCGGCAATTCGTACCGTTTATATCTCAACATTTAACTTTTAAAATACTGACTGACTTTGTAACTAAATAAAAGGAATTCAGTATAAATTTGCGATAAATGAGCAATTAGATGAAATAAATCTCTAACTAGGCCATATCAGTTCAAAGCCCGAGGAAAATGTCGGAGATTTTATCTAATTAATTTTTTTCTATATTCTATAATACTTCAAGTTACATAAATTTAATCTTTGCACAATAATATACATTTTGAAAATATTAATATCTTATCAAAATATGGCATTTCTGGCATTCAGAATATGAGCATATCCGTATTATTTTATAAATGCTTTTGAAGACAGCATTTCTAAATTTAGGAAATTCCACAAATTAATACTTTAGATGATTATCCAAGACTGCCGATATAGCTCATCAAAGGAAATCGGATGGTTGTTCAGAGCGGTCAATAACCGTTGGAAAGCACTTCACTCGACTGAAATTGAAATCTAAATACAAGAATTTCAACTGCAACGACTTGAGCTGTTGGAGTTGGGAATAGTTTGGCTGTTGGTACCAAACTTGCCTTGCAATTAATCCTCATTAAAGAATTTAGAGTGTGCTTAAGTTTTGTGCCTCAGCATAGGAAAGTAAAAATAAACTTTGGATAAGACGTATAACAATAAAAGCAATCAACCAGATTGGAAACTTAAATTCTAATTTTTAAGTCTTACTGTAAATATATGATGAGTATATATGTCGTCTGGGAATATACAGAAAGTATGACATTTTTTTTATTTAAAAATAATTAAAGTTGTGATGGAACACTTTGCTGACAAGACGCAATTACATGCGACCTTCGCCCGCCAGCTGCCGAGCGGTAAGGTCGCTGAACATTGGTAGCTCGGTCCGGGGCTAGAACCCCGGCGAATAGGCTGGCTGCATGGGCGTTTTCGTGGTTTTTTGGATGTGTAACGTGTATACGAGCCAATTATACTTAGAAAGTCCTCCAAGAAGGCTATCCTTTTTTTAGGCAGATAGCCCTCGAGAGCTTTTCCATAATGAAATAACCCTAAACGCCGAACACTCAACCTTCTAGCTGCAGTGTTTTGCCCCATATCATTTCAGCCATAATATGTTATATTCATATCCTGAATTTATTAAAAATACAACTTTCTAAACCTTTTCTAAAATGCAATGCTGCTAACAGTATTCAAATTCGAAGCTTTTATTTTTTCCCCATGATATCAAAAGATAGGTTTACTTGCAAATCCCAGATTTTAGATGAAGCTATGTATTAAGAACCGTATAAGAGGCTGATATAGAATAAAATATTTAAAATTCTTTACATTATATCAAGAATATATTATATAATATTACGGTAAAGCGCAACAGAAAACATGCAAACCAGACAAAATAGTATTGTGTTTCAGCAGCTTTCATTGGTACTTTTCGACAAAATGTTTTTCTTCAAATTTCTATCATAAATTTTTCAGTTTCCAACTTCTCCGAAACTTTTTTATACTACGATCTCATCGAATTGCACATTCCAAGAATCAAAAATGCCATAAGCGGCCATTCGCCAACTTCAAGGAAAATTTCTTTTTAAACTGGATACTTACAGGGTCACCTTCAAAATGTGATTTTTTCACGTAGTACGAAAAAAGGTATTGTGGTAATGGAAAAAAAAGGCCAGTCATCCAAACTGCTATTCGCACCGAAACTGCTACATCGAACCATTCGAAATGTAATATCAGTCTTAGGAGATGTGGCACTAAGCGAGCTCGAATCGAGTTGAATCCGAAGTGACCAATGGTATTTAAGGTCGAATCTCAAATAATTCTAAGCAGCAAATGCTATTTTAATTGAATTACAAATCCTGTTGTAATTTTACAGTGTGAAATACGTAATCACATCTTATTATTTACACTAAGAATTTGGATAATTTTTTTTCGTTTTGCCGAATGGAAACACACTGGCATAAGGTTAAAAAATGCAATCTTTTCCTTCAGACAGCGGCAACACATTTCCCCCAAATCCCTGAATTTGTTGATTAAGTTTGAAAGATAAATAAATATCTTACGATTTTCCGAGTGGCAACATATTTCCTTTCAATCGCTGTGTTTTCAAAAATATAAAACAAACATTAAAAAAAATGAAGTTCAAAATTCGAACTTCGATGTAGACCCGCTTGGAGTCCTGTTTTGCATATTGAACTGGAATACTGCACAATGAATTTTAAAGAAAATTTTAAAAGGAAATAGTATAAAAATGATTTGAATATAAAAATAATCGAACGTAGAAAGGTTCAAAATAGAAATAATAATGGAAAATAAAAATTTCGTTCGAGTGTTTAATGATTTAATATTACATTTTCCTCCCAGCAAACCAGAAAAATACGAATGTAAGGATTTCTAAAATTCGCTTAAACAATCCATATAAAGTCATTGTCCTAATTATAAACAGGGCAGATGGAAATTGTATACAAATGTGGAGTCATCATTTTAAAAAGGAACGTTTAGGAACATGCGGTTCGTAAAAGATGCAAGAGATGCAGACAATCATTAATGCAATTAGTCTAAGCTATATTTAATTTATCTCATATATGTTTTTACCAAATAGAAGAAATATCTGTTGCAATTATTTGCATTTTCATTTTTCATGTACTTAAGCAAGTAACAATCAAAGCGTGCTATGTACTAAGTTTGGGGTTATCAAGAAAGAACCAAAAAGTAAATAAGATCGGTGCGAAGCTTTGTTACAGAATCTTCATGTATGAAATATTAACTTGTTCTTAGCGAGCATCGATAATTTTACTTCCCTCTGCCTCTATATCTATATTACTAAATAAATGTTTTAAAATTTTGACAACTAACCTAAGCAAGCACTCTCAGTTTATTATGAAAAGGAGCATCGGAAACAAAATTTTTCAAGTCTTTTGAAGATCTCACATAATATTGCACTCCATGTCTTGGGAATTTAACCTAGAGAAGCTGTTGTAATTTAATTCCTTGCTTTCATAGGTTTTAAAATAAAAATGTTGATACAATTGTGAACAATAAAATTAATTTTCCTTCCCGTAATGTAACTAATGAAGTTTTGTAAGCTGTCTGCAAGAACTGATTAAAGGTTTGAGCAACATGGGTGCCACCTGAACGTATTTTTCTGGTTTGCTGGGAGAAAAACGTAATATTGGATCTTTAAACACTCGAAAGAAATTTTTTCGAAGCGTTTGTAGTTTTATTTCCCGGGCTATGGTATTTCGGCAAATAAAAAAATACTTCTGTTCGAAGAAAATATTTATAGCAAAGCTTCGTGCACAAGCGATTTAATGAAAAATTAACGCCTTCGCAACAAATTCTGGAATAATTAAGTTTATTTTTTAAATAAATCGCAAATCTCCTGCATGGGATTAAGTTATTATGAATAACTTTTATTTTCCGATTACGCCTTTTATTAAACAACAGTTCACTAAACATAAATCCTTATACTCTGTATTTTTAATTTCTGGAAACTTATTTTTATGCTAGTGAGTCAAACACAGCTTAAAAATATTTCAGATCTTCAACTTAAATCTCGATATCAAAATCTGATTGCTACTCCATTTTAATTTTAAGTATTTCGTATTTTTAATTGGAAAAGTAACTTTAAAAGCCAACTGGTAAACTCTTCGAAAAGTTAGATTATCTCAAATTTTCAATTAAAAATGTTTTTACCAAATTCCTTTCGTTATCTACGCACATATATAACAGTGGTTTCGCTAATAGGTCTAAATAATGGAATCAATAACTTTTTAATTGAATATTACGAATACGCACGGGGTTTCCCTTTACTTGAGCAAAAATTCTGTTGGTTAAGTTCGAAATGATCATACTTTATTTGAAACTATCCATGTGTTTACTCTTCTTTATTATCTGCAGCCTTAAACAAATAATATTCTTCAAATTTCTGAAATGAAAGACGATTAAATCTATGCCAATTATTCTGAAATTAGCCGCACGTTGAATGTATCTAAGTTTTGATGGCTTGGGCACGTGGCAGTTGCGAAAGCACAACAAAGAACCGCTTTAAAATAAAAGTCCTAAAAAAATAATCATCTTACCCACTTCCGAAGGCAAATCGTAAACAAAAAAGGGACACGAATAATGCAACAAAAAAAGACGACCAGCAATGACAAGGAGTTTTTTCCACCTCTTCCTTTCACTCATTGCGAGAGTTCTTATTCCTGCATGACTCGACATTTGGGTCATCAGATTGCGGAGAGGATTTAGAATTGTGACTCATCATTGCTTGTGATGTAATCGGTGCATACTGATGTGTCTTCCTCTGCGCTATTGGAGAAATGCATGTTATGGGATTAAATTCCATGCAACGTGGAGTTTTCGTCTTGAGAAATACGAGATCAAAATAATTGGAAAGAAAGAGGTAGTGGCGTAACTACTAGCAAAGAAGATTTGAGAAGTTAATATATCCTGCATTGATTTCAGAATTTTCAGTGCCTTTTGTTGCTCACTATTACCAAACGAGCACTGGAGCATACGTTTTCTTTCTATGATAAAGATGAAGCTAGAAAGTTAAAACCGAGATTTAGCGCATGAGCTATAAAATAACTTGCAGTTTTTCTTTTCTGTTACGTACGTAATAGTGTAAATTATGATAAACTTCTCTACAAATACTGTAAAAATGTATTTCGACCTAAAAGATAAAAACTCTTTTTAGTATTTAGAACGCATTCATTCTAAATATATTAATTTTGATTCAGAATTTAGAATTAATACATCATTTATTTTGCATTTAAATTCTAAATAAATATCTTCTTGCAGTTGCATTTAGAATCTAAATGAAGATGCTGTCTGATTATTGGTTTAAAAGTGTATATTAATTGAAAATACTAAATAAGTATGACCTTATAGATGGTAATCTAGAGCATGATATTTATTTAGCATTTAAAAAAAAGACTAACCATGGATTTTATTTGTTAATGATTAGTATGTAGAATAAACTCGAAGATATCTCCTGATTATATTTATTTAGTGTAAATTGTACATGTATAGAAGTTGTGAAATGATTATCTGAAACAATTATTGAGCTTTACATAATGAGAACTAAGGTACGGGCCATAAAATGATTTGTAACTTGTTTTTCTTGTTCTGTTACGTTACGAACTAGTGTAAATGGGGATAAAATTTTAACACAGTCTATAAATAATTTATTTTAATCTTCAAGATTATATTTTGGTATCTAAAATATATTGATTCTAAATGTACTCGTTATAATCCAATATTAAAATTTAATATATTTATTTAGTGTTTAGAACTGGAATAAAACCCTTTTGATAATTTGTGCTTGTAATTTAAATGAAGATCTTCTAATGATAAATGATACAGCTTAATATTTATATATTTAGAATTTATTCATTCTAAATACTAAAAAAATATTATTTTGAAGAAAATAACTTTATGCAATTAATGAAGAAGTTCGACATAAAAATTACTACAAATAAGCAAAACTTTTTTTTAAAATAGGAAGAAAATAACATTTTAAAGAAATATTTGGAATTTGTGTTTCAATATTTAGTGCGAGATATACGCAAGAAATATTCGAAAATTTCGTCTGTGTATTTATTAATATAAGGGATTTAAGCACTCCCTATTGTCGTGATAACTACGACAAGCGTTTAAATTTTTTTTATCCCTTATGCAGTGTTGTTCATCATACATTTTAAAATGGTTTCATTTATTCGTAGAGGTTATGTTTTTGAGTTTCAGCCTTACTTCGCACCATTCTTAAAATTCAAATTGTTATAAACTTATTAAAATCATGTCCTTAAAAAAGAGCTCTGTAATCAATTTTAAAGCTGTTTCCTATGGGTTTACTCTTTTTACAGTTTTCCTCATCATTGTTTCGAGTAAAATTCTAAACTAAAACTGTTATCCATTTAAAAATATGCTGTGTTATTGTGACATAAATTTCTCTCGTCTGCTGTGTTCTTTTTATAACTTAAACAGTTTATTGCAGTGAATTTGCGCTTGAAAGCTGTGAGCGTTATGTTTAAATTTAACTCTGTTTCAACATTTCTGTTTAAACTGTCTGAGCAGAAAAGGATTAAACTGTAGTGTAGTTTAATTCAGATACCAGAATACGTTAAATTCGCCAAGTGTGATTCTTTCTTGTGAAGAACTACCTTGTGAATTGTAAACTTTCTTATGAATTAGAAAATTCCTAAAATATTCGTTATATTATAAAATTCGTTATTCGTCGCTTAAAAAAGAATTGTTAATTTAATGCTGTCTAGACTCAAATTAAATAATATACTCAGTAATGGAAACTTAGAATTGTGTTTATTCAACATAACTATATCTGTAAACAATGAAATGGCATTTACAATTTTAATTTTTCTCATGTTATAATATCTAACTAAGTGTTCAGATTTTATTTTCTAATATTTATAAACTAACTATATTGTGAGACCTTAAAATGAAGAAATTCTATTCTAGTTATTATTTTTGCAGGACTTACCAGGAAATTCTTCATCAAATGAAGTTCTTCGACTTCGCCTTCCAAAACGTATCTCATTATAGCAAATAGTAAGAGAAAACAAAATATGGTCTCGGCACATCCGAGGCCGAGCAGATAAAGTGCTGAACCTAGAACTGAAATTCGGGTTAAAATTCCCGGGAAAAGATTTGTTGCATGTGCATTTAAATTTTACCAAATCTAAAAATTTCGGAGGCATTGATTTAAATGAATAACAACCATTAAAAATTATAAAAAATACTGCAAACAGCCCAAAAAATGTCTGTATAGAGTCTACATGCTAAGAATGTGTATATCTGCTAAGAATGAGCCATTTTTGAGACGCTTGTCATGGAAAAATGAAGTCTACGACAATGCATATTTCAGTATAAGAATACTTGCAGTCTTCAGAGACTTTCTTATAGCTTCATATTAATATTTTTATTAAATGTATTAAATGTAGATGAACCTAGTAAATGAATAAATGAATTCACTTTTTGTCAATAGAAAATTATGTTTATTTCTACTCCCTCAGACGGAACTTTCTCTTTGTTCTCTATTGTTATCGAGTAAATACATGCTTTCACCTTCGAGTTTTCACTTCTGCAACTGAAGAAGTTTCTATCTATGTAACCTACGAAACTACAACTCTACACATTTACCCAATTTAACGCTTATTCTTGTTGCTATAGTATCTTAAGCACTTATTCTTCAGCGTGTTCGTTTTTGTTATAAATTAATTATATGTCTTTTATTAAATGAACGAAACTGAATTAAGGCAAATGAATTTAGGGAACTGGATGTCTTTATTTTTTTCAATAAAAATTTATTATGCGAATTGGACAAATCCTATGTTTTCTCTGATCTGAATATTAAAAGGTTCTCTTAGCTTCCAAATCCTTTAAATACGAATAAGGAGAAAATGCATTAAAATATCTTAACATTAATATTTTTCTTAGCGATAAAGACCTTTAAATTTAAGCAAAATTTGAAATTTTCGTCGAATTCAAAACAGATTTAAGCATAGAAGTTTTAAAAATACACATATACTTATTAAGAAGATACAAATTAAGTTTAGTAAATGAGTTAGAAAAAACGTTTAGTAATGCATATTTAAAAGTCTTGAGCTTTCAGTTTCATTTTCATCTGCACATAATTTGATAAAACATATTTGAATAAGAGTTTAGATTTCAACTACAAGATCAAAATTCAATAACTATGGCAGCTATGGCAGTTCAGCTCCATTGGTGAAAATACGAAGTCATGTAAGAGAAACTGTGTTTGTATACCGTAGTATAGTTGATAGAAGCAGCTAAGATGTATTTGTAGTAGATTATGCATACTCAGAACTACATCAAAAATTTACAAGAAAGCGCAGCACACTGATTAGTTGAAAATGCCGACAGGTTTCGCAAGTGGCATACTGAAATAGTTCAGCACTAGGAGTGGCACGAGGTGCTGGTGACAGAAATACTTCTGAAACCGCAGAATTTTGTTAATGAAAGCTTCTTTTGTGCATCAGTATTTCTAAAGTCATCTTTCTAAAGTCATGAGTTAAAATATTTAACGGTATTTTCTGGCGGAGAGAAGTCTCAGATTTAAAAGCTTCATTTGATGAACAACACGTAAAGATGCGAGTTCTGTAATCGCGACTCTTTCCCATATTCGTGGGATTTGGGAAGCGGAATGTTCCATCCCTAATTAACTCTCCAAGGATTATGGGCGTAAAATTCGACACAGAGAAATGGCCTTCCAATTCGTTGCATCCGTAAAATTCTCTCAGCTGCTGACTGATCCGATTTCGCTTCGCTCGAAACGACTTTTTCTACCACACATGTTCTTTTTCGAATTAGTTGAGAATTTAATATTCTTTACATTCGTCCCCACGTTTTTCTGCCATGCTTAATTGGTAGAGGAAAATTGGTAATTACCAGAAAAGTTTAATTATCTAGTGCTGCTATTTTAACACTGTGTCTATGGAATAACCCAATCAAAACTTATGTCATCGGCAACAGAATTACTGGGTGATTTCGAGCGATTACTGTAAAGTAACTTCTTATAAAAAGCTTCTGTCTAATAAGGACGCCGATAAAAAGTCTAATATCACAAAATATCTTCTTGATGCGAAAATAAGATGGTCTTATGTGTAAAATAGCCTAGTATTTTTGAAGGATTTCTTCGAGGTGGGCATAATATAAGACAACCTCATATTATTTATAAACTTGATATAGCGAAGGTATTCTACAAGAAAGGCAACTTTATATGGTGTACCTCTAGTAAAGCCGAGTATTTGATATAACTCATAATCTAGAAACTGAAGAATACGTTTTCAATTCATTAATTTATTTTTTAATGGCTAAAGTAATCTTTACCCATTAAAGATGAGTAAAATTAACATAAGAGCAATTTAAATGTAAAAACCACTTCCTGAATTCTAGCCAATGAGATATGTCTTTCCTATTATTACATTCTGAGAGTATGCGAAAGCCATACAGGAATTTTAGAATTTTCATTTTTTTTTCCTTTCAACGTTTACAAACATATTTTGCAAAAATAATTCCTTATTTACACAGTCATTAAAAATAATGTTTTCAAAAGCATGCAAGTAGCTATCATATTACGAAAAAAGTACTTTTTAGTTTATACAGAAACTTCAAATTGAGGAAAAAGAAGAACTGTAGCGTTTCTTTGGTTTAATAATTAACAACAACGCAAAAAAATAAAAAAAGTGGGAGGAACTCGTATATTCTTGATGTTGCTCAGCAAAAATTTTAAAGAAATAAATTGCTATAAGGATTTGTTTTTTATTTGTGATTACGTAGTTCGCATAGAGAGGCATCATAAAAGGTAGTCTAACGACTACCAAAATCAAGCGGAAATTCTGAAAAAACAATAGTTCTGCGACCTCCGCTATTTCTGAATGTGTAATGAGCATGGCTAAAAATAGCCGCCGATGATTAGTGCTAAAGTGGATTTAGTCCAGATTTGAAGGAAGAAAACGCATTAATTCCTTTTAAAATTAGAGCCCTAATGGTAAATCCAAAGCAGAAGATAACAACTAAGAAATAAGTAGATATTGTTACTGATTATACCAATGGAATTGTGTTAATATATCGATGATAAATCAGATGTTACTTTATTGTCGATTTTCTGTTTCTTGAAAAAAATCACGATTTGATGGGAATGTAATCCGAAAATTTTTTCATTGAATATGTGTTTCACACATGAAATAATAAAGTAGCAGCATATGCACGCGAAAAAGGAAATAAAATAAAAGGGTTACAGTTCTTTTCTTTTTAATAAAGTACGCATGTATTCACTTATTTTTCCATGTTGATAAAAATTACAGGATGGCGATACAAAAAAGTTTTACAAGAAAGCATTATGTGAATTTTCTGTTTAGGAATAACTACAGTGAAGTTATTCCTTTTATTGAATATAGTATTTTTATTGAATCTATAATAAATCTAAAGCATTTTATATAAATGTATGTTTTTATTTAAAACAATAGCTGAAATGACTTCAGTACCGACGGAGAAAGGACTTTGTAATGTATACCAATAAGGTCTTTTTGACGAAGCAATACCTTGTTTTAATTTCCTTTAAAAATGATTCACAGATATGTGCGATTTCATAACGAATATTGACAACTTCAGAACTAGAACTTAAAATCAAATTTTTTTATTCAAACGAATTTCATAAAATTAATTTTCTAAATTCGCAGAAAAATAAATAACCAGAAGAAAATCATATGTAATGTTAAGTATTATTGTCCACTTTAAACAAATTCAAGCAATTTTAGCTTAAATAATATCAAACAGTATGATTATAAAATTCTTTACTCTGTTTCATAATTGATATATAATTCAAAGCAACATAATCAAACATTTAGCATGAAACAGATTTTTGCCATAAGATAGTTATAATTTTATTTAATATAATTTGCATTATACAATTCACTTTAAAAATTTCAAATAGAGTGATAAATTTAATAAATTTTTTTAACAGTATAAGATATTGTTTATAGTCTACTATATTCTGAAATTCTATCTTAAATTTAGGTAACAGTATGAAGTGAGAAGTCAGATTCTATTTATTTTCTATTGAATTAGTTTATTTCTCACGTTACTAAAATTGTCATAGAAAATCAAAATAATAAAAAAAATGAATTTAAAAGATTGAATTTAAAGTGAAAATGGTTCTTTCATCTTTCTTTAAGGAAAAAGACTCTATTGTATGTTCTTGAAAAAAAAAATTCAAGTGAAAATGGTTTTTACACCTTTTTAAGCCGAAATTATTCTATATTCTGTTACTCGATATTCTCGATATTCTATATTATTATAATACTTATCTGTTTTGTGAGTATTTAATTTTAGAAAAAAAAAAGAGCTTTGCCATGGAAATGTTAAGAGAAAATGATGAAAGCTCAGATATACTGAGTCTCCGAGAATGAAGATATGATTTTATGAGATCTTTGTTATGTATGTACTATGTGAAACGGATCAAAAGTGCTTTTGTTTCAATCAAGCATTTAAAATGTTTATCTACCACTGTTTTTATAACATGAGCAATCACGTGTAACACATGAGCACAGTCGAGATTCTCCTTAGGTTAGTATATGGTGCCGCCAAATGAGTAACTAGAATTTCGGACATTTTTTTCCTCTGTTGAAAGATTTCAGTTTCACTATGCACGTGGAAATACTACAGTTCTTTTTATTCCCGCGAATCAAGCAAGTGGAAATAGAAAATGCTGAGTTGCAGTTATACCTTCAACAAGAGGGAGCACTGTCTCATTTTGGGAATCACGTGCTACAGAATTGAATCGACGACTTCCAGGGCGATGGATTATAGAAATGGATTTATCTCATGATTTGCAAGAATTCCTGATCTTAGCTCACTCGACTTCTTCCTCTGGAGTTTGTCAAAAATGTAGTTTCTTATGGAATAGCGTATAATCACGATCATCTCAATGAAGGAATCAGACAGACAGTTGCAAACGTATACCAGACACTCTTACCAGGATAGAGACTGAAACTGTATATTACTATGACGTCTGCCATGCTGTTAAAGGTACAAGTATTGAAGTGTTTTAATCGTTTACGTGATCTGTTTAAATGATTGAGTGAAAAAGAAGCATTTTAAATCCAATTCGCGTGATATGAAATTCGCAAAATGTCTTAAAATTCTACTTTTCTATCCGAGGCTGGATGATTTAGATTTCTGGAAATCACTAGAGCAGAGATTCGTTAAAGGGGGTGGGGTTGATTTTCCGCTGGGGGATTTTATAGATTCAGAGGGTGAATTCGGTTAGCTTTTTATTTAGCTGGTAAGTATTTGGTTTCAGTTTATGAATACGAAAAACTGCTTTTATTCAAATTTTGGTAATTATCAATATTTTCTACACTCGCAAAGCGACGGTGAAAGGGATGCATAACAATTTGAGAACAACTACACTACAGGGTTATTTGATGAAGGGGGGGGCCTCTTAAGTGAAACTGTGTGTTTTCACGTTACATACAGAGAAAATACCAAAACTGTCAAGCAACCAGTTTAACCAGAACTCGATCTCAGGTCGGAAAACCAGTGTTTATCGGGTGGGATAACAAGTGTTTTTAAGCTCAGCCACTAGTGCGCGGATTCATTTTGGGAGAACATGTGTTAAGATCCAAACATGGCCGATGAATGAAGTTCAACTTACGGTACCCTTAATTCCTCAGATAGTATAGCGGTTAGGGAAGCCTACTGTGATAAAAGCCCGGGTTCGAATACCGAAGGAAGCATGGATATTTGTAAATGTATAGTGTATACATATTTGTAAATGTATAGTGGGGCATGGGGGACACTCTAAATACGAGGCGAGCCGAAAATCCCCTCGAGATGTTGATGGTAGACAAAGAAGGGGTAGGAGATGTCAAAACCGTCACCCGGGGTGCTTTCCTTCAAAACTGCGAGTGGGAATGAGCGAAGTCGTACTGTCACTTGTATGGTGTTCTTGGCTCGACCAATGACAGTCCCAATCTTGCCCTTCTTGCCACAATGAATTTCGTGGGCTTGTTCTGATGTCACTGTCAGGCAAGTGGGATAAGACACAACACACGCACAACATAGTAACTTATACTTTAATTTTTTTTATCTTCGCAACTGTTTGGTAGAGAAATATATTAAAAATTTCTACATATTCAGGTAATCGTAATTAAGCAAGTGACGTTACTTGCTTTTAATTAAGTCTTTAAGCAGTTATAATTTTAAATAAGTTACATTTGCATGGAATGATGAGAAAGCAAATAGGATGATGTTATAACAAACAAAAAAAAATCATTCAATCGCTTAAAAATTGCAAATTTATTTCTAAATTCAATAACTTAAAGTTGCAAGTGATAAACCACTTTCAAAATATTACATCATTGCACCATCGACCGTAAATTTTAAACATCCACATCTTCCAAATTAAATGTCGCGTCTCTCTTTCGTATTAGAAATTTCGTCATTCTTCCCCAACGTAAAATGTAAAACTAATTGAGAGCAATATAAATGTATTAAAATCAGATTTTGTGTTAAACTAATGATTTGCTGTAATGAGGTCTCGTACTAGGAATATTAGTGTATCATCAAAGTCTATCATGATCTCCTTCATTACTGTAGTTTTTGTGTAGCTGCTTAAAATCGCTTTCCTCTTGATACGCTTCCAAATTGCAGTTTTCCTGCAAATTTACTTTTCTTCGCCTTGCCTCGGAGGCCTTTTAAAAATAAAGTGATTTTAAATGTTAAAAGGCTGAATTATTTCTTGATGGATTAAAAATTCTGAACAAATTCGATAATTTTATAACTGCGTTCGATTCTTTGATATCGTTGTTAATTATTATGTCAATATATATGATTTTTCGGTACTTTGTTGGGGGACTTAATACTTAAAAACGTAATTGCTTTCACGTTACGCAAAACGATACAAAAGTTTTAGTTTGCCTATAGGGAATTCTTCTTTGATGAAAGGTTTAGTTAATTAGTTATTGATCAAATGAGATTAGCTTTACTTTTTCTTCTATTTTGTGATAAGAGAATGCTTTTTCGAAAGAAAATTTTACAACAGACGTTTTGAAAAGCAACCGTTTTGCATTCAGCTATAATCAATATTTAGAATATTAAGTTGCCATATTGCCAAAGAAAAAAAAGATTGATTATGCAAGCAGAAATTCGCTTAATTAAGATTAAAAGTTCTGTGCACTGCCTTTAAAGACAGAACAGACTGTTCGGGCGGTTGCAAACTCGTTATATAAAACAAATGCCATTGCGACATTGAAATGCACGTACTCGAAAATATCGGCTTGGTTAGTCTGCCGCAACAATAAATACACGCTAGCAGGTAATGCTGTGTTTTAATCATCCTTTTTGTTAGACATTGTGTTAGGTCAGCTATAAACAGCCATAAAATTAAATAAATAAAAAAAAATATACTGAGAAGAAACGTTCACAAAGGCATGCTGGTAGGGCAATAAGTTAAAAAGGAAAAACAATTATTGCCCACTCATTTTCTAAATAAAATTTATTGGAATTCTAACACTTGTTTCAGGTCCCCTAACAAGCCTAAAAGCATTGGTAGAATGTCTTTTTTGATATTCGTCATCGAATGACCATTGCATCGCTTTGAATAGCTTGAATTATCAAGATACGTTGATTCCGTTGAATCATCTTTAAAAGGAGAAAAGAAACCAGAAGGTGGGATATTTGGAGGGGGGATAAAAACTAAACTTCCTTGCTCAGACATCTTTTTCTTAAAATGCGACGTCTTGAGGAATAGTCGAAAAATGCTTTAATTCCGTTAGCATTACGTCACGATTTCCTAGGTTTCTTTTGCCTAATTTTGGAACTCAAAGCACTGTATTATTTATGCCAAATGACACAATTTAAATAGAATTATAGAATCCTGGCTGATTTATGTCAGAAGCATTCCTAGAATAAACCTTATTATTGCAGAATTTCTTTTTCCTACAAAACATAGAATTTTTAATTCTAGAATAGAACTTCTCTATAATTCTGCCCATGCTAGAATACTAGAAAGAAATGTAGAATAAAACAGATACAAATTTAAAAATTCGGTTAAAATTTTTAAACGTAATTTTATAAAAATTCGGTTGAAAATGTTCAACTGAGTTTTTATAGAATTGAATAACATTTTTCAAGTAGAATTATGAGAAAGAATATATTACCGTAAAGTTATTTCTGTGAAATTAGTCTTACCATTTCATGGTTATTCACTAACATTCACGTGAACGTTTAAATATTGTAAAGAAAACTCGCTACTTGCATTCGAAAGCAAATAACCCCAAAAAATTGATCCAAGAGCATATTCAAAGCACGGCACTTAGCGCTCGTGACGTCACAAACGGGGATTCGAAAAAAGGCCCTGAAAATCATCTGCCGCGCCCTAAAAAGCGGGATATAAAAACTTAGATATCCTATTCCCCGACCCTGCATGCTAAAGCCAAAAGCCTCAATCATTTCCTGCTTGCTATTTTTTTATTTCATTTATTTATTTTTTTAAAAAATCTTCTCTATACGTGCTCAAACGACAGCTGTTCAGAAATATAGAGAGAAAAGTACCCCGGATGCGCACAAGGGAGGTTGGGAAAGGGGGACAGGGGCTTTCACAAAAGCTCTCGTCTGCCGGCTTATGCGACCACCTGTTGGATCGACAAACACACTGCGCTGTTTTGCGCGGCTGCATCGTTGTGAAGTGGAAGCATGGTTTCCGGTTAGAAGAGTCTAGTTATTTAACCATTGGTGCATCGCGTCGTGCGCTATCAGGTTGTCTTTTCCCACTTGCGTTGAGGATGGCGGAGATTTTTGAACGAAAATAAACATTTTACGACTTGCACACAGTTTTCATTCCAGTCGAGGCTTAAGATATGATAAGCAATTCTTCAAGCGAACTTAAGCTATGATAATTTTACAGCGATTTCACGATTCTGGGTTTTATTTTAAATAGAAAAACTATCCAAATGGCACAGTGAAAATAAATGAAAATATCACAACACTTCGCCTCATTCTCCAAATATTTATATAACGTGCTAGCAAATTCTTTCGGCTACGTACAAATCCGAATTGCTACAGTTCAAAGATAAAGGTTTTATAGTGGCGAATAAACTGCTGCGAAAACCAAATAATACAGAAATACTAAATATATATACAATCATTTTCTTTTTCTGTTCATACTAACCACAGCTAATGTTCAGCTAAAGTCATAAAGACTGCCGAAAACATGGCAAACATACAAATAACATTAATATAATGCCAGGTACGATAAAGAAAATAAAAGTAGAAACTATAAGGATAATTTTTGTTACATATAACTAGATTTGTGAGTTCCGAAGCTCATTGGGAGATCTAAAACTTCGAAATAAATTTAAACGTGAACAGTTATTTACATAATACAGCAACAATATTCTTATTGAAATACTGTTGTTTTATTTTGATTGAATTATTTGGATTACGGCAAAGCGCGTGAAAGTTATCAACCTTCTAATGAAAGACAAATATTTGTACAATTTCTTGAATTCAGCATGTCAGGTTTTCAATATGTCAGTTGTGTCATTCAACTGACATTCAGCATGTCCGTTTTAGTTTTAGAATGGCATGCTATTCACCATTCAGCAGGCCAGTTAGTTGTGTCAGTGTCAATTCAGCATGCCAGTTATCAGCATGTCAGTTTTTCTTCTTCTTTGTTAAATGAATTAATTATTTATCAATAAAGATCACATTTTTATTCATATAAGATAGAGTTTAAACTGTTATTTTAACAGAATTGAAAGCACGGTGTTTATCAATAGATATGATGTTAAGCAACATATCTGCTGTTTGGTTAAGTAATAATTAGAATAATAGCAAATTACAATTTCTTTTAGAGAATGAAAAAGGTAAAAATTTTGAAAATCATTTTTAATTATTAAATCCTAATTTGTTCAAACAATTTGATCAATGTTTTAAAGGTTATAAAAACTTTGAAGCATTACTGTCTCATGATTCATTGTTGTTATTAATAAGCTTTCATGTAAATTAAAATGCGAGTTCAAATTTTTGACATATTGGTTTGGTTGGTTGAATATGGCAAAGCCTCGAGGGCAATAGGCCTAAGGGGAAGGATGCCTTCGTGGAGTACTTTATAATAGAAACCGGTTTGTATACACGTTACACATGGAGTAAACCACGAAAACGGCCATACACTCAGCCTGTTCGCGTGATTTGAACCTCGGACCAAACTACCAGTATTCAGCAACCTTGCCACTCAGCCGCTGGTGGGCCTTTTTTGACATATGAATAAGTTATTTTGTAAAATTATATCAATCGCAAGATGTCTTTCTTTTCTCAACGTAGGAAAAGTTTTAACATTTTACGACTATTTTCATTTATTTAAATTAAAAGGTAATGAAATTAAAATATCTTGATATACCAACAAATACTATTGCTGTCTTTAATTGCATTTATCCGAACTTGGCGACTTTGTATTTTGAGGGAAAATTTGCCTCCGATTTATCATGATTCCAGCAAAATGGATTTTATCCTGCACTAAATCGGGCAATGAAAGGCAACAGTCATCCATTGCCCACCAATGGGTATATAGTTATCATTGATTTATTTCTGAATTCTTGACTTGGTTACAGAATGCTAATTTAATACTTGTACACAAACTGAATTGTATTTAGCGTGAATATAAAATCTTATGTTGAAATAGGTCTTTAATATTTACTTCCTTAATGCATTGTAAACTGATAAAATTAAAAACTAGGTTTTCAGCAGTCTTTATGACTTTAGCTGAACAAATGGAATTTAGAAGTACAAACATATTTCACTCAAAGAGCAATGATTTGGAAATACTCAAAGACCAATGATTTGGAAATACAAATATATTTTACTCAAAGACTTTATACTTCTAGGTTTATCCACGGCTTGTTACGCAATTCAAAACATAAAGTTAAACATGCTAAAAGTACTTTTGTCTTGTTTATCCTTCGCTTGTTACTTAATGCAAAACTTAAAAGATAAACATGCTAAAAGTATGAGATCTTTGAGTAAAATATATTTGTATTTCCAAAGAATGCTGTGCATAGCTTTAAGATGCAACTTGTGTATGCATTTTTAACGTTCCCACTGTACACTTCCGTTAAATGAAATGTGTATATAATATTATTTTTACTCTTAAATAAATAATTCCTTTTAATGGAAGTAATCAATAATTTGGAGTTAATATTATAATATTGGTACATAACCATGACACTATGCTTTACGTAAATTGTTTTAAATGAATGGTTAATTTTTACATTTGTACTATATGATAAACGCATGCCGTTTATATTTATATATTGTACATACTATTAAGTAAAAAATTACATAACATTATGTAAATAACAGATAACTACTTAATTATTTATTGTGTTTATTTTATTCAGGTAAGTGTCTTTTGAAAAAAAATGTTTCGTCGTAGAAGAGAGTTTGGTAAGATAATATCATATATTAATTTTTCCCAAGAGTTATTACCTAGCATAGCTGTATGTTTTCACGCTCATATTGAAGCTTCTTTTACAAAGATCTATTATGGGTTTAAAAAGGTTGAACAGTGTTTAGAATTTACGGAATTAGAGACATCACTTTTGTTCTTTTGACTGAATAAATAAATTTTCGTAATTATGATACAGCATTTTTTGTAAATTCAACGTGTTAAAGAACACAACTAGGCTCGAAATTGGGAATCTTCAAAAAGAAAGGCCAACCCTGCTCTGAGAAATGGTTACTTGCCTGGTCACATGGAATGTCAACACTTGTCACCCCGCGTATCTCATAATATAATATACCATTATAATAATGGCCGAAAACATTGTCTCTGCTTTAGATGTTTCTAACATAAATAAATTTGCTTTAGTATATCTTACAGTATTCTTAAAATTACAAAATTTATTATAAATCTGGAGCAGTTTACAAAATAATACTTGTATGGAGTCATTTGTCAAACACTTCAAAAAATTTAAAATTAAAAAGTTTTCAAATCTAAAAATCTAATTGTATTTATGTTATTTAAAAATAATTCATATTTAGTTTGAGCTTTGGTATCTCTAAATGTCATTCCATCTACTGTCAAAAAAAAGATCCATTTTAGTATGTACCCCAGTAAAAAAAGGAAAAAAAATATGTGAGAATAATAATAATAACAAATAATTTTTTAGAGTCTGCATATTTATCTTCTTTATATATTAAATAACTTCTTTGAATACTTAAAATGATACATTATTATTTCAGTATGTCTGCAATATTTAGGATTTTCCTTGTGGGTATTAAAAGTATCAGAGGGCTTTAAAACGTTTTCGTTAATAGTGTTTTCTCGCAAATGTTAAAAGTAGTTTTATGTTTAACTTCAAAGCTTTAAAATGAGATATAGAAATTTATATTTTTAACGGAAAGATAAATTAAACTTCCTAAATAAGCCTCTTTACAAAAGCTTGAGCAGGTGATTCTTAGAATTTCTATAAAATAGAGTTTGAAAAGCCATTCAAACAATGGAGGCAACATAATTAATTGAACTGCATATGGGAATAAACTTCATTTAACAATATCAAGGCCACTTTCAATTATTATTGAAGTAAAATTCGAAAAGAATTACTGATTGCAATATTGCATTACTCTGTCGCTGAGCTCACAGTCTACTAATCTCACTCACTCCTGCCAATGCATTTGTTTCGTCTATTTAGCTTATTTTTATTAACAAGTATAATTTTTTTATACTTACGCCAAATGTAATTCAACAGCAAAAATACGTTAGAAGCAGCATACGTTTAGAATTGTCGACGCAGTGTTAAGTGTTGGCATACCTTTTTCTATATTTTTCAGTCTTTTCTCAGTCCATCATATCAATGTTTAGTTTTTTTAGTAGGATGGCGTACAAAACGTTTTATTTTAACGTTTTGTGAGTTAACTACATTTATTAAATATGACGTTCTTTGCACTTACGCCACATAAAATTCATGTCAACAGCAAAATTATAAAATAGTTAAAAGCAGCATAACTTTAGAGTTTTCTATTGACAGTATTCTACGATGGAGATAAAAAATGTTTTCTTCCTCCCATAGTTGTCATTGCTCGCTTTAAAATTGTTGAGTGTGTTAATCAAAAATTCTTTAAAGCTTTACAAAATATGAAATAAGTAATAAAAAATATATAACGGCATTCTATAAAAATACTGAATATTCTTAAGTAGATAGATTACAAATTAAACCCATTTTTAGTATTTAAATCAATTGTATTCAAAGGTAAGAAAAGATTTAATCCACGATAATCTACGTGGAATCACATAGTGATTCAATGCAAAATCTCATTTTGAGCCATTTGTAATTTAAATATTTTTGTAATTTAAAACTCTATAGCAATCTACCACGACACGCATTGCCATCTGAGGGTAATATTCGTCGCAAGTCTCGTGTGTAAGAGATTAAGTGACATAAATCGATTACAAGCAAAAAATATCGTGGACGGAAATGTGGAGAAAACAACGCAATGCGAAATCACCTTCGTACAAAACATCACAAGAAAAAAGAAGGAAAAGAGAAAACACGCAGCACTAAAACATCCTGATGTAAAACATTGTCGTCGAAAATAAAGCTATTCAAGAACCTCGCAGTTTTAAAACACTGTAGTAAAAATTATCGAGGTGAATATAAAGCACCTACAAATTCACCTACAAATCATCGCATGATGATAACATAGCAGATATGTGTTTTAGGCTTTAAAAGTTGTAAATGTATATTTGTATTATTATTTGTAAGGATAGGACGGAATGAGGAATATTTTTAGCTGCATATTTCATATTTTTGGATTTATTAATTTTTTGCTAAAAAAGCAAGTTTAACCACTAAAAAACCTGAAAATGAGCAGGAAACTGAAACTTTTTTTGCAATTTATTTTTGTGTTTTACGTATTTCTATATTTAAATTTATGTATTGTTAGTACATAATTTTAAATTTTATAATTTAAATACATAAATACATATACTAAATTTTAAGAATTTATTTTATGTATTTATATATTTTAATTTATGTACTGTTAGTCTTTCGAGAAGTGATATTGGCAATCTTTTATGAAAAACACAGTCTAAAAATTAGAAAGGGAAGATGAATTTAGATTGCTTGTATTAAAATTGTTTAATTAATTATCAAATTGTAAAATTATTTCTTTTACTTTGTTAATCTTTACGACGATGTTTTCGCCTTGCGTTGTTTTCTCGATCACAGGCGAAAGCCTCACGGCAAAAACAGCACAATGTGGACGATAAAGTAGCGGAGAAAACAATGTTTGACAAAGAGGTCGCTATGCAAAATATCGCGGCAGAAAAGAAAGCAAGGGAAAAACATCGCAGTTCTAAAACATTGTGGTACAAAACATTGTCGTCGAAAATTTCGAGGTAAGAAAGGAAAGAGGCTATAAATCGTCACGTGACAATAACATCGGTGGCGTACGATCTTGCTTTGTTTCAAAAGTTCAAAAGTTACGAATGAGAAATATTTTAACTTTTATATAGCATATTTTGAACTAACTAATAATTGTTTGCTGAAAACGTAAGCAGGAATCTTAAGCATTAATAAATTGAAATGAGTAGAAGATTATTGCCACGTACAGCAGTTAACAGATTTGTAACCTTACGTAATTAACTAATAAGGGTCATTAATTAAGTATTCTCTTTTATAAAGTATTTTTTTATGAAAAATATAGTCAAAAATATTAGGAAAAGAAACATAAATATCTGCATGAGGTTACCTATAGTAAAATTTTTTAATTATTTATAAAACTGTAAAATTATTTCTTTTCACTTTTGTTAATCTGAAATTCTTTTAGTGGAAATAAAATTTTGTTTAGTTTCATTTCGTTCGTCTTCTTAATGTATCGTTAATATTTTCGTGTAGAACGTGCAGTTAATTGTTTAGATTTATTAAAAGACGAAATATGTCATCTAAAGCATTAACAATTTTAATATTAACACAATTTTCAATTTTTGAATGCTTACGTTTCCTGCTACATTTTCAGCAAAAATATATTCGTTGTTAAAAAATATGAGATATAAAAGTAAAAGTATTCACGATTCCTTCTTGAACACACAACTTAATTTACGAAACAACTTTTAAAGCCTGAAAAACGTATGTGTGCGATGTTATTGTCATGCAATAGTTTGCAGCTGCGGAGTTTTTGAACCGCTTTATTTTCGACGACGATGTTTCATTACGTAAAAAAATAAAAATAAAATAAAACAAAGTTCTGTACATAATTATTTACACTCACTGCTAAGGATTAAATTGATTACCCCGAAGTGAATTCAGTTCTCGAAACCTAAAAACAGATTACAAAACAGTTCTGAAAAAATTAAAAATAAGAAGAATGCAAAATAAAAAATTTAGATATACTATAATATTACGTCGGTGTACAAAAAGAATACAACGATTAATTTAACCGCAGAATTTAAACTCACAAACATTTTTTTACGTAACAAATTTTGCCATTTTGGCTAAGAGGCCTAAAGAAGTATTATTTTAATCAAAAAAAATAATAAAAAAAATAAACGTCACTTGAAGCGACACTCATAAATAGTAAAACGGTTGGTAACATTCTCCCCACATTAAATTACGTGTATATTTCTGGTCAAAACATTTGTACAACTGTTCCAATGCAGAAGACTTGTATTTTTCATAGCAGAATAAAAATCAAGAAAACTAATCTTCTGCTACTGAATATACTGGCAGCCCTAAAAAGCAAGATTAAAACTATCTTAATCCAAGATTAGTTTTGTTGATACATTATTTTTGTTTTGTTTTGTTTCCACGCATAAATTTTCCCACCACCATTACTTTATAGACAGGCTTCTCTGCTTTAAAATAGACAGCCTTTTGATAAATTCTTCTTTCGTCCAGACTGAGGCAGACTAGTATATAGGCAGTCGCTTGTGTTGCTAAGCTCAATAGGCATTAAATCAGCATGTAATTTAAACGAGCTGTTTTTGTGGTACTAGTCTATACTATTAATATTGTATTAAAAGATGCGAGAGTCGTGATTTGGCCAGAGAACGAATATATCTAGCCCTATTCATTAATTTATAACCAGAATTCGAATACTCAGTGGTAAAGTTCTATCTTTCAGCTTCTTTTGTCAAATTTGGCATATCTGAATACATTCTTTTGTTTTTTTTATAACACTTTTGAGTGTTTGAGTGCATAAGCTGTCTTTTTACACTCCGCGTGCATTTAAATGTTATACAAAGGATACTGCTTACATACGTTGGTTAACAAAATGTATCTGTTAGTCAAAACGTAAATTTTTAAGCGGCATGCGAATGATTACTCTCTATTGTGCATAATTTATGCATTAGAACATGTTTTATTAAATACAATAAAGGTAAATATATAAATAAAATTACTAACTGACTAAATTGTAAATTGTTTCAGTTACTATAACATAAAATGCAAATGTAATTATTAAATAATTATATTTCTTTTATGTCGCCCATTTAGTTAAACAACGTATTATTTTAACTAAATAGCCGAATCATTTATAATAATATTATACTAATGCATGTGGTATGACTTTGTGATACATGTAGTTTTTGATAACAAAGTAAAATTCCATTTGCCTGGATTACTGGATTTTAGCCAATGCAGATAACCGTAACGTCCGGATAAGTAGATTGCTGCTTATATGCGTGCGGCTAAATATGTATTTACCATAAAATAAACAAGGGAAATTTATTTCCCGTTTGCGGAATTTTATGTGAACAAACATAAGTCATTTAAAAATTGAAATTTTTTAATCTTATTAAAATTTTTTAAAATTTTTTAATAAGATTGGAAATACCGGGTGACCCAAAATCCGTAACATTTGAAAACTAAATAATTCACAGAATAATGTAGGTAGAGAAGTAAGAATTGACCCACATTTTTTAAATGACGTGGGGTTTTATTAAAACACAAAAAATGAAGAAAAAAAAAAGACCAACATATGCCTCTGGGCAGCAAAATGTCATCGCATGAGAACCGCATATGAAATGAGCAGTAGTAAGAGAGGGAATCAGTCCCTTCGCGATTTTTTTCAGTTTTCTATCCTCGCCTCCGGGTGTTTGTTACGGTGTGATTTAGATTTATTACATAAATCGTGAATGGACTCTTTTCCTTCGAGAAAAAAGGTAGTTATGGTATTCAAATTGTCAGTGTAACGGGTGCGAGGTGCATTGATATGTCACAGAATAGCATCATCTCTAGTCTGGTTGATTAATACCTGCGTGAAGGTATGAATTTTATGCAGGATAGCGCTCCACTTCATATTGCTGCACGTGTGAAAGATTCTTGCACACATCGTTTGGTAAGTATTGTGTGCTGAGCCGCTACTTCCGTCATGCTTGGCCTCTCGGGTCCCCAGATCTCAATCCGTATGATTATTGGTTGTGGAGTTTCCTGAAATTTCAAATCTATCGCGATCGTCCGACCTCGTTTGTTCTTCGACTACAGGTATTGTTGATGAATGATGTCCGAGGTGAGGAAAATTTGTTACGAAGAATATAGTCTTTGATAAAAATCAATTGTTAAGTTAATTATTGCTTTTGTTACCATATGAAGCGCCATCTCTTGGCCGCTTTAAACACATTTTTTTGGCTTTCAATAAAACCTCACGACATTTCAAGCAAGTATCGGTTTTTACCTCTATACCTACAATGCTATTTTAACTAAAATACAACGCAAAATTAATTTTTGCTTAGGTACATCCTAAAGTTAAATGCACATAAAATTTTTTTAAGTTTCATTAAGTAAACAAATAAGTTTTGTTATTTGGCCTGACACGGAACGCATAATTTATATCTCTTAACTAAAATTAATCCATGGGGATATTCTTCATTGATACAAAACGGAAAATAAATAAATATTGTGCATATTGAAAAGGAGCATTATTTCTCTGTTACGATTCAATAAATTAGCTGTGTATGTTCATCTAGAAGGAATAACATAACGTAAATATATACTGTACATTTTGTATCTTTGCCCACCAGCGGCCGAGCGGTAAAGTCGCTGAACACTGGTAGTTTGGTCCGAGGTTCGAATCCCGCGAACGGGCTGGCTGCATGGGCGTTTTCGTGGTTTTCCCCATGTGTAACGTGTATACGAGCCAGTTTCTCTTAGAAAGTCCTCCACGAAGGCATCCCTTCCCTTAGGCAGATAGCCCTCGAGGCTTTTGCCATAATCACACACACATTTCGTATCTTTCTTTGATATTTGAATGATTAAAACTAATAAAAGCTGTAAATAAATTAATACAAGCTTAATTTTATAGGATTTTGAAAGAAGAAAAGTACCTGTATTTTTTGTGTACGACCGCAGTAACAAGATCGTGTTATTAGTTAAACTTATACCCCGCATGAACTTTTATCTGGTATGGTCTGGGTTGGTTTATTTGATTATGGCAAAGTACTGGAGGGCTACCTGCCTAAGGGGAGGGATACCTTCGTGGCAGACTTTCTAAGGGAAACTGGCTCGTAAACAGAACAGATTACAAACGGGGAAAACCGTGAAAGCGTCCATGCAGACAGTCCGTTCACCAGGGGTCGAACCCCAGACGGAACTACCAGTGTCTAACGACTGTATCGTTCTGCTGCTAGTGGGCTTTTACCTAGTATGATTGATCATTTAAAATTTATTCTGAGTTAAACAGTAAGCAAAAGTGCATGCAATATACGCCCACGTTATATCTGTTGTTGGGGAAAATTTTTAAACCAATGAAAACATTAAAAATTTGCACTCTTTCTGCAATAGTATGCGTACAGTGAAAGTAACCTTTAGGCTCAAAATACCTACATGTTGGTGGCTTTCTGAAAATTTAGCATCATTATACATATGCTTACTTTTGCACTAAAATTATACGAAATTTCAAGTTTCAGTTGGAACTGTACAATTTCTTCGAGAAAAATGGATACTTTTTATGTTTGTTCTGAATATAAAGGTTTTCTTGAAATACCTTTAAATTCTAATGCTAATGGTTGCTAAATGGCTTTAAGAAAAAATAATACTTATTTTAATTTTGTGCTACTCTTAAACATAATTATAGATTTTTTGAAAATTGACTCAAGAAGTAATGTTATGTAATTACTTAAAATAATCACCTTATTATCCTTTCTTGCAGAAATATCGGCAAATAAATTACTTTTAGTTATAATTTTTAAACGGATAAGAAAAAGAATATTTTCTATAATGTTGGGAAGTGTACATTTTCAACTGTCACAAGGATTCCTTTTTCGCCTTAACTTTCTCAGCGGTAAAATCATAAAAAAGGACAATAAATCACTCCAATACCACATACTTCACTCTTTCGCTCTTAAACATAACAGATGATTGCGCAGAGAAACCAATTTATCTAAACTCTCTTTCTTTTTTCGAAATAGCACATTTCAAAGATTAGATCGACAATTCGTGTTTCTTCCTCTGATTGATGCGAACTTTCCCAAAAAAGACCAACTACTCCCTGCTTGAATCTCTATCAAATTAGAAAGACATCTTTGCTGTTAATACATGCTTCATTCTCATTTTCCATTTGCTTTAATAAATTATTTATTTCTGATTTTACTATTAGTGTGTTCCTGTATAATTACATAAATGGCTATGCATATCGCATATGAGTTTCTGTGTGTATTCTCTTCCTTTTTTTCTCTCGGTATGCATGTAAGCCTCTAAGTAAAATGTGTCTATATGCATACATATATATGGGTATGTAATTGTGTAAAATATGTATATGCGTGCGTATATATGTACTTTGTATTTATTCATTTTATATGTACTTTATACATATAGTTATGCATGTTTCTGCTGAATGTGGTTGGATTGGGAAAATGTAAACTAGTTTCAGTTTAATTTAGATTAAAGAGAACAAATACAAGAACTGCTGAACGGCTACGAGTGGAGAAATATAATTTTATTTCGAAATCAAAGCATGTTGCTATTTTAGTGCTAGAGTGAGTCCTTTGAAGAGGTGTTCTTTTCTGGATCTTTGCTTTGAAAGTGGTTTTTTTCCACATTTAACGGCAGCGACGTTGTACTTCAATGTCACCATCATTTTGGTATGCAGTCGCCCACACTGTAACTCTGAGTTGCTGATGCAGATTTAGAACTATCTTGACTAATGATCTAAACTCAGAATTTTGATTTAAAATGAAAAAAAAAATGTTTCACGTTTAATATACAATTCATCATTTCCCCCTTTTATTCTAAACTTTCTGATCGGAATCTTCGATTTCGAATTTATAGTATGGTATCCAATATTAAGTAATCACTTACTTCATAGATTCATCACGATGTGAAGGAAAAAGGATGGAAAACGATATGAAGTATGTTTAAAGTCCCACATCCTATATATTTCCTTAAAATCCTACATAATCCTACATCTTTCCTTAAAATATTCATAGCTTCGTTCTTTCAGCAAAACGTTAATGAGCATCTAAACGAATTTTCAAAGAATTAGAAGTGTCGTAAAACAGACTATATTGAGATTTCCGGGTTATATTTAAACATGGGTACCAAACGTGGGGCGTAATTTAGAATAGCTTTTTTAATATAGCCCTTGCAATTTAGCAAGAATTTTTGTCATAACTGAAAGACGTAATATGTTAATGATTATAAACAAGATGATGGATTAAGTTCTAAAAACTTCGATATTTGGCGAAGAAGTTATTTATACGAAAGGATGCCTCATGTATTGAAAGTGACGAAGTATTTGGAGAAAATGGAAGCAAAATGTAAGACTTTGTTAAACACTGTGACAGAACGGGAAAACAGGGATGAAGGTAGCACAGGAAGAGATTTAAGTGGTGGTATCTTGTGTGCAATTTCGTTGCTCGCAGGAGCGCTGAGCTGTGAAATTACTCGTTTTGCGGAATGGTGAAATCCGATATGAAGATATTTAATGGAAGTAAGATGTGAAATGAAGATTAAATACACACACTACTTGCGTTTCTGAAGTTCTAACATTGAATATTTCCGACTAATCCCTGTGGACCTAGCAAACAAGCTAAGAAATTACTATGTCTGTAAAGTAGCAAGGTACAATAACCAAACAGAGACACTGTTATGTACTAACAGTTCTCAAAAGAAATCACTTCCGAGAATTGTTATTTCCGACAAATGAGTGTATGTACACCATTATGGTTTCTACATGAGAAACACTGGAAGACTTAAAATCGGCAAAATGCTAAAAAGAAACTAAAAAAATTGCAAATAAGACGTTACTGATCTAAGTTTGTTGAAACATTATTTGTTTAAATTGTTTGGAAGAGATACAACGCGAATGAACTTCAGTTTCTAAGTAACACATAAATGACACCTAAGTACTTCTGTGCAGTTTTACGCGCTGTTGCTACCAAGCACATTTACTGCAAGTAGAAATTTTTGCGAATTGTGTGTCATGCCCTGTCTAATTCGGTGAATAAATCTGATACTAGTATGAAAGGCATGGTATTCTCTGATAACTTACCTGTTGTCCATATATGGGTGACTTGCTGTCAATAAAAGTACGAGTTTCCTATATTGAGCAACGTTACATTTCAAAGTACGTACCTTTGAATAGCATGCAGATTCAAATCATTTATTTTTCCTTTTTTAAAATGAAATTCTAAACTTGGAAACTGTGTTTTATAAAATTAAAACTCATCAGTGGATTAAATAATTTACTGATTTCTTTGGATCAAGTAACGGATGCTAATAATTTTTCAAATTTTTGGTTACAGTCGCTAAAATGTTTCATAGAAGTAAAATTTTGATTAATGACATCTTGAAATCTATTGTAACAATAATGCATTGCTAAACTCTAAAATTACGGCATATGAACGTCTCCTTTTAAGATGAAGACGGATGTGCTCTAAAATTAATAACACCTTTCTGAAAAATGTAATAAGGTTAAAAAAGTCCTATCATTATTCAAACTTTTAGGCGCTTTAGTAAGGGCGTTTCAAAATGGTTCTTATGGGTGTATTTTCTATAACAAATAACACAATGTAATTCAGGTGACGGTAATATGAAAAGTTTCATGATAAATCTCTTTTTCTTAAAAATGTCACCAGCTCAGCGCAGCATTAGGTAACTCATCCATAGCTTTAAAAAGCTGGTATAGTGGGTATTTCATTCACGTCTGGGTTTATGAAATGGTTTATGTACACCTTCAATAGTTGCTATGGTTACCTGAGACGTTTTGGACAATCAATGGCCGGCCAATCACACAACAAGAGGTTACAATCAATAAAAAATGAATTCCGTCCCATATATATACGAACATGCAACTCGCTTGTACCAATTGAACATGTCTTTCGTTGGACGCAATTTTCCCGCATTTTTTATTTATTCTTTCCATGAAAAGCAATTTATTTCACATCCAGGCCTGCGGAGGACGATTTTGGGCATTCAGGGTCTGTCATTTTTTAAACCGCTTTGCCTCTTCCCCCCCCCCCCACAGAACTCTCTTTCTGAAATGTAATGCAAGTTTTAACATTTACTATCCGTGTATTTGTTCTGCACTGTAGGGAAAAATTCCATGAATTTGAAAGTTTATTTTAAAGTTTTCATGCATGTTTTTATGTCTATAAACGGGACAATAACTATTTCCATGGTTTAATTATCGTGTGCTGCATAGTTTGAAGAAAGATTTTATTATTATTTTGCACTCTATAATATTCCTGCTGCGAGAGTAATTTTCATACCAAAAATAACTGGAAAAATTATCCTGTGTTCACGAAAAAATTTATAATGAAATATTACTATTATTAATTTCTCATTTAAAATCAACAATAAATTGTTTTAACAGGTATGGGTCATATCTGGTTTTTAATATAGTTTCTAAATGATGCATAATATTTGATGGAATTTTATATATGTTGCATAAAATTTAATAGCATCTATAATTTCAAATGGTTTTAACTCTTCTCTTTGGTAAAAACTGCTTTTCAATTAACAAATCCGGTTTGATTTATCTTGGACCACACGATATAACATCATCTTACAGTTTGTATTCTTCTCTTGCTTTGATTTTTTTAGACCACTTTGTATTTTTTCATCTTTTTTTTTTAACTATGAATTACTGCTGGACAATTTGCTTTTGAATGATTAACTAGCAAAATATAGTTTCATTTCCGTATGTCTAAAGGCAATCACTCTGTTTCATATTCAAATCCCATATAGTTTGTATTATGACAGAAGCAGGATATCTTACGTCTGCTATCTGTTTTTATAAAAGGATAATTTTGCTACTGGAAGCATATTTGTGCACTATACTATACATAAAGTCTCCGGACATAAGTTCAGAAATAAAAGTTTGCTGATATGGCCTATATTGTATTTACAATGTCTTCCCAAGCACGTCCTCTTCATCTGGTTAATACGCGTAAAAGAAGGTACATTTTGTACTTGGAAAGTACAAAATATATCTTCTGCCTGTCGCCTCACATACGTAAAAAGGAGTGTCATTGAGATGTATAATTACGGAAAGCTACATTAGGAATTTGTCTGCAAAACGTTACTGCTGAGAATTTATGATGCTATTCAGGTCCAATATTTTGCATAAATTGCATTTGGAATTGCACCTCGAATATTAAAATGTAAGGAAACACTAAGAAATACTCTTCAGGTAATAACAAGGTCTAAACAGAGGTATGGAATCTACTCGATATTATTTAAGACATTACATGCACTGCGAAGTATTGGATTTGCATGTTAGTAACGTAACTTATTCTTTCATCCGTACACAGAACGTTTGAAGACAGCTTATATTTCCTGGTTTATTTGTAATCTTGCTGTTGTATATAAGCATCTTTGTGGTGCATTTAACATCCCGCTCACAAAGTTGTATTCTATTGTGTATACGCTACGAGTGATGCTGCTTCATCTGGTTAATACTCGTTATATAGTATACGAGTCATGCTGCTTCATCTGGTTAATACTCGTAATAGGATCATCTTGTCTTGAGAAATCTGAGGGAATATTACAGCCGGTGAAAGGATGTTTGGAAGCATCTTGGGGACGGGTAATTTTCAAAGCCTGTATATAAGTCTGTACATAAGCCCCTCCTCTGAAGGTTCATCTTGGCATGATGGAGGAGCGGTAATGTTTCCCGAAGGGGGAAGTGGCAAATAACCCTCCACACACCTGTGGTCAGTTTCTAACATGGGTGTAGAGCAGGTGTTGATAGTACACGAGATTTTGTACTCACAAAGGCGTTCCTCTAATATTGGGTGGGGACCAGCAAATCTAGCATCTTCCTACCCATGCGTCTGACTGTGATGCCTCTTTTTGGAGGTGAGCACAAGTTAATCCATCACCTTGTCGTACAAAAGCCTCGTGTTGGTACTTGGATTGCTAATCTTCGATTATCATGATGTAATGACCACTTTTCTGGGCATCAGAGAGTGGAAACTGGCACTAAGAACTAGAGTATAGTTAGTGCATTGGTGCTACATGGAATCGTTATAATGTTGAACCGTGCGCAGGGTCAGTGTTAAATAATGATAATGTTTACCAATGTCCAGGTACTTTGTGTAAAAGTAATTGATGACAGTAAGTAGTTCCCAGGTGCAGTGTGCAGTAAAGATGACTTAATAGAAATATGGCATCAGCCACGGGAAAAGTGTCAGCCTCTGTGTACAGTTTCTACTGAAAGATATGGAGGTGACAGTATTATTCAGTGGAAATCCTTTATGCATTACTTTCAGGGCCCGCATGGTGATCGACATAATATGTTGACTTGAGAGTCTACCTTAACATGCCTGACAATTATGCCTTACCATCAGTTTAGGAATACAATCTTGAATTCAGTTAGCATTAAAGCACGTAGCCATAAAGCAATAACAGTTACACAGTGGTTCAGAGGTAGTGTAGTGCAATACAAATGACATTAGGGAAGACTGTATGACAGACTGTAATTTAATTTACATAAAATACTAAACAAATATAAAGGTCTTGCGGGGTGTTTTATAGTTCAGCATTAGTAGATAGTAGGAGGGTTAAGTTGCAATTTTATTTCTAAAGGATTTTTAAAAAATATCCAAAAATTATTTTTTTCAAAAATAAAACAGAAAAAAAAATAAATAAAAAATATATATATATATAAAAAGATAAAAATCTGAAAGGTTTCAGAATTTAAATTACGTCCAAAGGGGCGTTTTAAAAACATTTTGTCTGATACCTTTATTTATTAAATATCACGTTCTTTGCACTTAAACCATAAAATTCAGTTCAAGAGCAATATCGCAAAATAGTTTTAAATTGAGCCTTTAGAATTTCCGATGCGCAGTGTCACGTGCTGGAGATAAAAAGGTTTTTTCTGTACAACGTTGCCATTGCTCGCTTTGAAATCCTTGAGTTTGTTAACCCAAAATTCGTTAAAGATTTACAAAATATGAAATCGATAATAAAACAAATTCCAAATTTCAAATTTGGGCTTCCACATGCCCATATTCGCAATAGGATTACGTCACTCAAAATTCGATGGATTTATGTACAGTTGTTTTAGCACAGTGCGAGAAAGATGCATACATTTATGCAGATTTTCCATTATTTAATTTCTTAAAATATAATGCAGGTCTATAACATTTAGTGGCAACAGTTTGAAAAGTGAAACGGATATTTATAGCGAACCAACGCAAAATCGCAAAAAGAAAGCAATAGTCCTTCAGGGACAAAGTCCCTTTGGATTAAAAATCTGATTTTAGTGTAGTAAATCTTAATTTCAGAAAATAAATGAAGAAAGCAGGGATGTTTGATTAAAAATGCGATAGCCTCAAATAAAAAGAAAGCTCAGTTAGTAGTAAAGAGCTAAAAGTTTGAGTGCTAATTAATTATAAAAAAATGTTCATGCAATGTTTTCCAAATTTGGTACTTTATCATAATTTGAGGTGTAGAATCGAACTATTAAAAACTCGATATGTCATTTCAGAAAAAGTCTGCTTTTATGTCAAAATATATTCTCTCTCTCTCTCTATATATATATATATTCTAAACTGCGCTTTTGAGACATCAGAACTCAAGTTGAATTTCCTCGATAGGCTTACTATATCGGGAGACACAGAACTGCCTCCCACTATTTTTTGACGCACTGTACCATTCAGGTTCTCATCTTATTTGCTCCTAATCTGTCTTGTGTTTCGATTCGGTTGCTTGAGAATCCTGTCTGGAGATCAAATTAAAAAAGTTTAAAATGAAATGTACTGGAGTCCAGAATAAAGAGTGTAAAATAAAGATTTGTTACACAATTATATTAAATAAGACAACTTTTTATTACAGAATTCCTCTTCTTGCCTCGAGGATTTTCGTGGGCTTGCGCTGTCAGACAAGTGAGCATAAGTAACAACAACAGAAGTGTATTTCTAACACTGCTTTCAAAATTTTTGTCAAAGACATCATTTTTAGGTTTGATGCATGTAACAGGCCATGTTGAATGCACTTCAATAAATGGCATTTTTTCCAAGTTCGAATGCCTGGTGACATTTTGTGCTCAGAGTTTACATTAAACATGAGTACATCTAACTAGACTGTTACCTACATTCTTAAAATTAATTTTTGAAACAGAAACTAAAACCAATTGTGAAATTTGTATCCGATGTGCGGAATAAATACGTTAGTCTGTATCACATGCATCGAAATATAACATGTGACTATTATGACGTGATTATAACACTTGACTATATATAACACGTTTTATGACTATTTATACATCGAAATATAACGCGATATCCCGATGGTCATAAGGGACATTGTTTAATTGATTTCTGTGAAATTTAAGAGCACATTTTTGAAGGCTATCAATTCAAATACTGCAGATTTTATAAAATTTAAATATGACTTAAAAGCTTAATGAATTTTTTATAAACATTTAGTTATTTTAGTTTATATGTATTTCTCCGCCTTCTTAACGAGCCTTCGTAGTGTAGTGGTCTGCACACTCAGGGCGTAACTGAGAGGTCCGCGGTTCGCTTCCCGGCGAAGGCGTTGCATACTTTTCATCCTGCCTGCCTCCAAAAATACTTAAAATCTCTACAGTATTTTAAAATGAGAAATTCTTTATAATGTCTTTTCGACTTCAAGTTCAAATGTACCTGCGTGGTTTTCTGAATTACTGCGCAATTTACTTCATGATGATATAAGTATGTCTTTATGAATAAAATAAGTCTTTATGAATAACATCAATTTCATTCAAATTTGGTCGAAAATAATCCATGAGAGATTTCGTTTCAAACGAAAAGAGTTATTGCTTGATATGCAAATCATATAAAGCAGAAATAGCAATTATTTCGGGTATATTTTGTGGATCAGGGGCCTTAATACTCATCTGTATGTCGAAAAGTTTTGTATTCGATTCCCAATTAAAGGAAATATTGGAAAATAATATTAATTAGGTATATAGATAAACACAATAACAACTATAAAAATACCGAAACTGGTAATGGGCTTCAAGTCTAATACATGAAGTTTTACACACTTAATTTGAGGTTAACTGCTATAGACATTTAGAACATAAATTTAAAGAAACATTTTACAGTTTGCATAATATTATTACAATATGCACTCGATTGCCCAAGTGCGGATCACACGTACGCGACGGTGCACATACAGAAGCACGCAACGCAATGGGTACGCTACAAATTGTACCATACTCATTCGGCCTATTTAAAACTTCAAAAAAGCAAATAGTTTTTAAGTTATAAAAAATAAAAGAGATTGTTATAGAGCGCTAGCAGAAATTGATACTGACAGCCCGCTATTCTTTGAAACAATAATAACAATTTTGCATTTCTCTCACCATTTGTCAGTAAGTGATACCTATTCTTTTCAACATTTGTAGAAACAGATAAATAAAATTAAGTAATTGAAAATAATGATATTGGGTTTTAGAATAGACTGAAAAATTATTTCTGCAAAGCAAATATGTTTTTCATTTAGAAGCATTTAACATATTCCATTTGGTTGCTCGAGTTTAGCTATTGAATATGCAAGACACGAAGCTAATGGTTTGCAAATAACAGTTGTCGCAAACCTGAACTTATAGCCCGGAGATATCACCGTTGCAACGCACCCATTGCCTTCCAGTAAGCACTCTAATAACAATGAATAAAAATAAAAGCCCACGTTGCGTGACGTCAGTGTGTACGTATATCACCTGGTGTCTCTTTAAATGGGTATCACGTTATGCATTATATAAAAGTCCATCTCGAATTCTGGAGCACGCAACTCCAGATGTATAGAGGCTCTCAGATGTATAGAATACATGCCGAATAGAGGTACTTTTTTACGACTACGGAATGTGTGATTGAAAACATAACGCCAGAGATGCTGTTCAAAGATTGAATGTTAAGCATATTTAAAAAAAATGCAAGTTTTGAAATATAAGTAATTGAAGTACATTATTTATACAGAAAGAGAGCGACAAGCACATATTTATATATAATATATATACACAGTAATATTTAAAGCGTAGTGTCATTGCATGGATAAAACATCTATGTTTTCTGTATAGGAGTTATCGAGGAAAGAAAAAATCAAATAACAAAATAAGAGACGGTTTAATTTCATTGTTACTTATATTTTTCATAATCAAAATTCAGGTCATTGACACCTTTTTTTCTGTTGTTACAACAACCACAGGTTGATTTCTAGAATTTTGTAAAGTTATCTTTTGATGGCTTGTCTGTTCCTCGGAAAACATTTGGCCTAAAAGATGAAATATTTTCATATTTTTTAACCAAAATCTCAAATTAAGGAATTAGGTCCTAAGGTTAAATTCCCCTTTGGCTTTAAAGTACACGATATTTTAACCATCAAGCCTGACAAACGAGTTTTTGTCCCGGCTCCTTCTATAATCTTAGAATGCTTAAAGAATACTACATAAGAATAAAATAAAACGAGTACAAATTATTGTAGACTAAACTGAAATGCAATACAAACAAACTTAACGCAAAACTGTAACAACAAAGAAATTCAGATTATGTACAATTCACATTTAAGCTTGATATTAGCGTCTGTGTTGGTGAATTTCACGAATTAATTGCATAATACGCAGCAACTGGAGGGCAACTTACCAGCTCAGAGAACTACCACGCTCGTGCCACGTGAGAGAAGCAAAGGATTTGGCTTTAAGTTACTGGCGATGTTGATTCTCAATCCCTTGGATTAGGTTCTCAGTATATGAAAATTTTGGAACAAGCAGATAAAAGTGTAGAAGTATAGAACGCGCAATAAGCGAATTACTTTCTGGTAGAGTTTGAATGTTATTTCATATAAAATGATACACGAAGATCTTTTCTGGAAACCACAGCTGATATTTTCATAGGGTTCCATTATGCAGTTAGGGACTTCTTTATTTCCGAAAATTAAATAATTTCTATGAAACATTAAAATTCCAACAGTTTTATTTTATCATGGATTTATACCATTAATTAAAATCTTACATAATATCTAAACAAATAAAATCTAATATACCGTCATTATACAATTATTTCATTATATTTCTTTCAAAAAATCTTCATTTAACATCATAAGAAACGAAGGAAGTCAAGCAGCATTTTAGTTCTAAGGTATTAAAATTTGCAGTAGAAATAACAATTCAGAGTAATAAAAAAACCCGTGCAAATTTCAGTTTTATTTTATGAGTTTTAAATTTGAAATGGCTTCGTTTTGAAGTAAGAATTAGTTTATTCATAATTTATGACTAAAACTATTTTCCAAAATTTTGTTTGTTGGATCTTTTAATAACTATTCCTCAGTCTTTTTCTGGAATAGCAGGTACCCTTCCAGCTTTATTAAGTACTAAGACTGAAACCTAGGTTTAGCGGTTTTGTGATTTGCGTTTTATGTTTTAAAAGGAACTATTAAAGTGAACAATTATAATTTAGAGAAAACACTTATAGAATGTAAATGCTGAAAATTTAAAAAAAAATATGTTTTTGAAAGGAATTTCTAAAATATTTAAATATTTTTCTCAAATATTTGAAAGGCAAAAGGATAAATTTTTCATTCTCTTATTTGTTTTCTATAAATTTCAAAATTTTGGAACACTCACTATCGATTATGCTTGTTTTTAAATCTTGAGATCTCAGGAACTGCTAAAAATTTCGGAAAATTTACTGAAAATCCCGAATGAAATAAATTGCATATTTAGGAAACTCTGTTTCCCAAATATGCAATATGCTCCACTGCGTCATTCTAGAACAGAATATTATTTCTTCTATTTCTTTTTTTATGTATTTTTATACGAAATCTTTATTTAAAAGTAGATTTAAAAAAGAAACCTAAAATCAAAATTTCTGCTAAGTTGAACATCATATTGCTATTTTTGGCTTCATACCTGAACACTTACATTTATTTTTTTAAAAATAATTTAATTGTTATTTACCTATGAAGAACTGTACGTTCGAAGTATTTTGAAATACATATTTTTGATTTTTAAAGTCTTTTTTAAATTTATGGTTTATTAAGAAACAGAAAGTATTCCATAAAGAACTGTTTATATAACTTTATACTTAGGGCTTAGGCATACAGAGCTTGGCATAATATTATAATGTTTAGAGTGCTCCAATAATTCCGATTTTGTGTCATAGAAAAGGAAAATGAAAGTTGGGACACTTCGCTCATGAAAAAAAAAAAAAAGTACGCTGCATTTAGAACCACAGATCGTGTTAACGGGTTATTGTTTCTTAACAAATGCAAATATTCTGTAATTATTTGGAAACACTAACGAAGAACAATCTTGAGAAATTTAGACGTTGTATCAGTCGTAATTATAGTATAGTCGATAAAATTTCTTTCCTAATGAATGATTTGTCATGCTGTAACTAATTTAGTTATTTTTTTCGGTTAAATCAGAACAAAAGGTACACACATGTGAAGGAAAAAATATTCTAAAATCGATTAATTTTCGCTGTGAGCCGAAATAAAAAAAATGTATAACTTGCTAGAACTTCCGATAAGATTAAGCAGAGATACGATCACTAAAAGTTTTTCTGTGTCGAAAAAAAGTCAAATTGGCGAAAATAATCTGGAAATCGAGGGACTTTCTTCTTTTCGTGTGGGGAAAAATCCTTTCAGCCTCACAACGGCAATTTCCCCACCGGAGCTTTTCGGAACAAGAGAAAGAAAAGCAAGGGGGGAGATAAAAGTGTAGGGGGTTGAAAATATTATAGCAGTTGATACGGACCCTCTCGCAGTTAAATTATTGAATGACATTAGTCAGGGAAACTCCGTTCTGTTTGACTGGTGACGTCATACACCATTACAGCTGTTACTATGGTTACGGACGGCGTTCTAAAACAAACGAAAAGCCTATCGTCCATATTTGGCTCTTTAGCGTTTGTCGCTCTGTTTCACGAATATTAGATTAAATTTGGCGATGAAGCGTAGGATTTTTTAAAGAATTTCCGATTTTATTTTCTCTTTTAAATGCTGGCTCGAAAAGTTTTGTTGGCGTTGAGTTTCTCACGAATAACCTAACATGCGAATATTTATTTTTTTCAGCTCCACTGTCTCCTACGTCATTCAAGAGTTAAGACGAAATTTAAATTTTGACGTTACGAGCGTTTTTGAGAAGTAATTTCGTTTTTAGCTTAAGAACATACGCGTCTCTTGGGCTGTCCAATTTGGGATGTCGTGGGCAACTTAAATAATAAAATGCGCACACTATAACTAAAATAAAACAGAAAAACAAATGCGTAAAGTAAGAAGACGTAAGAAGTTCTAAACTAAGATAGAACTAAAGCCCTCAAATAAGAAGATATATGCTGATATAACAGCTAAGTAAGACTATTTTAATAAATTTAATTTAGCCCTGGGAAATTATTATGCAAGAAATACTTCGTAAAAGTGAATTGTTTTATTGATATTTATATTAGTAGCATAGGTAACAGAAAATAATTTTAATGTTTTATATACACGCATTCTAAAAAGGAATGTCGTTCCTGAAGGAAGCGTGTCGATTGTATGATATAGAATTAAAGAAATACACCTGTCACCCAATTGAACTGTTTTCATGCTTATTCAATACACAAGTATTCATTGTATGTCGCTCAGCCGCCCTGATGGCTATAGTGGATAGTCTTCCTGCTTACTGTGACGTCGGGCTCAAATCCTGAAGAAAGCATGGATATTTATAAGCGTATATGACACACTACTATTGTACATATCTATGTGTATTTAAAGTTTAAACACACTACTAAGGTGTTAAGTAAGTTATACACTAACATAGTTACAAAAAAAAAAATGATAATAAATCATTCGTTATTTAAAATTTTTAGAATTCATTATTTAAGAAGAAAGAAATATTACTCAGCTTTTGTAGAACATAATAGGTCGAAAACTTATTGCAGAACAAAATAAATCGAAAAGTTAAATGTTCAAAAGACACTTACTAATTTACTTACACTTCACAAAAGACACTTACTAATCCAATGTTTTCAAATATAACATTAGTTTTACCTTATACGCCGAGAACGTGCTATAGGAACATTTCCAAAAAGACCAGATGGTATAATGTCTAGAACGACAGAGTGGATGAGATGACTCATAGTTAGTACCTTTTGTCCAACTTGTCTCAAGTTAAATTTCTTTCTACAAAACATTCTTCTAACAGTATAGTGTCTGTGTAGCATGGGGGCATCCCCGAAACGCCCATACGAAAGTCCTCTTGTGGGATTTGGTGATAGGAAAGGAAAGGTGGAAGACCCTGAAATTGTCCTTCGGGGTACTCGCCATTAAAATTAATAGTTAATTGGGCGGGACAGCACCTGTACCACAAATGGTGAGTTTTGGGTATCATGCCCACCTTGTACTTGTTCTCAAGATATGCAAAGTTATTATGGTTCTCAGGATGCTAAAAGTAATGCTACGTATAGATTCCACATATTTTGCAAATAGCTAGTTATTCGAAACAGTATAGTGATAGTAATTTTGTGTTCCTGCGATATTCGTTCTCCATGATCGCTTATAGCATATAAGCAGATTGACCTATACGTAAACTGACAAAACAATTCTAAGACTGAATTTTATTTTTCAAAATCATAATGCTGAACTTCCCCCAATATTTTTGCTTGAAGAAAAAGTGAATCACTCTTTTTATAGCATTTTACGAACGATTCGAAAGCCTAAAATATACTGTTAGATTATACCTTTTAATTGCACTGTGGTCGCGACATTTTCTCACTGTATCTGAAGAGAAAGCTTTTCTGAGCGTCTAAGTGGTTAAGACAGCTGATACTGATATTTCGAACCTTAGCAAACGGAAATACTATATGGTGGTTTTCCTCATAATGTGAACGCGAGCCAGAGAGCCTTAGAAAATTCTTCGTGAAGGCATCCTTTAAGGCAGGTAAGCCTCGTATGTTTGCATATGCAAATAATCCTTGTATTCAAATGATTTAACCTATTTCAGTCTCACAATTTTTTTTTCAGCTTTAAGAAATTCGGAATTCACTTAGAGTTAAATCAAGGCTACATGAGAAGTATATTTTATTGCAGGAATTCAGACAATGCTGCCCATGCCACGTCAGCAGCATAAGGATGAGCACTGTCCTGACGACAGAACACTATTTCTTTTGGAAATATATTTATTTATCATGGCTCTGCGCAAATGAGTTTTCTGGAAGAGTTCTTAATGGTCACCGCTCGCTATCTACCCATGGATTAACAATGTTGACATTCATAAATGGCCTGCCAGAATGAATTTTGTCAATCCCAAAAGTGCTACTGACTTTCAGGTCTCTTGCCGAAATACCGAATCCCGGCTAAGTCTCTAAACATTTATTTTGAATGCCGTAAAATTTTAAGTGTTTCGTTACAATAATTCCAAAGCTAAACATAAAATTCAGTCATATTTCTGCATTATTTTTGCTAAAATGTCTTCCTCATCGGCTGTGTGTTACGTCTTACTATCCAGTTGCAGGTTCAGAAGCACGAAGTACTTGTCCTTTACATTATGTTCATGGCTAAATATCGGAAAAGAAATATAATGCCAATATTACACAATTTTAATCAGATCTGATATAAAAAAATATTCCTTTTGATATGATCCGAAAATAAATTATTTCTTACACTGAGTTCTTAGAATCTGAAAATTCAGCTTTCATCTATTCAATGCGATTATTCAACTTTATGATTTATGATTCAACTTTGAATCATACAGGCTAATACTTTGTTTCATAGAAAAATCTTTTTCATCGAGTTTAAATCATTAGGCTTTATATCTTTGGTTTTCTTAAATAAAGTATATATTTTCCATTAAATAGATTTTTCAAGTTCTCGTGTAGAAGTCCTTACTCAAATATATAAGTAATAAGGTTTCACACGTGTGAAAGGTTCAAGTGATGAGTTGGCAAGAGTTCGGTTTATTATAAAAAAATAATATTTTTTAAATTAATTACAGAATAATGGTTATTTTCCTTAGATGTGCGAAATATCTCTATCAGAAGCTTTCTAATTGTTTTAGAACATTAGGCTACGTTAGGCTCGCTGCATTACGCTATTATTCATAAATTGTTCACTCATCTTGGTAAGTAACTATGTGAAGTTACTATGTGAAACATAAGATGTTATATTTATCAGTTATATGACCTCACACATAGACAGCTCTTAGATTGTTCGCATTAGGCTAAATATAACATCTTTAATTTAACTTTTAATCAATCTGCAATTTTTAATAGAGTGATTTCAAAGCAATAAACAAACTTTTAAGTAATTACAGTCTCATCATTTAATAACTTATTTAAGTGATGAAATGCTTTTAATGTACATAATATTCAATTGATAATGCAAGGTTCATAACATTATATTTAATGGATAATGCAATTCATAAAACATTTTAATTCTATATATTATTTATGTGGCTGAGATTTTTATATTTTCCAAGAACGTTTTGAAATTCTGTTATTTTTAATTGCAATTTTTTTAAGTTTATCTTTATAGCATTTTCTCTTGTGAAACGTCTGATTTTTCCACAAAGCGTTATTATTTATGTTATAACTGTTTAAAAGAATATCAAATCTTTAAAAAATTTCCTCTGAAGAGAATTAAAAATTAAAGAGTTGGTATTTTTTACACATGGTGTTTCAATAAATAGAACTGAATCGGGACACTGTAACGAATTTCATTCTTACTTTTTCAAAGGAAAAAATCTTCAGTTCTTTCGTAAGAAGACAAAAAAAGTTTCTTTGCAGTCTTATTTAGAAGCACCAGTTTTTACCAATTTTTCATTCCCGTTTTCCTTTCTTTCTCAAATTATTTTAAAGCTCCAAATTCCACAATATTAGAAATGGTATCTTAGTTGGGCTATTCTTTTATATTATCGGGAAAAAGTGCTCGAAATTCTCTTTCATTTATCCTATTCCCAGTATCACTGCAGTATGCTCTTCTCCAAATTTTGATTCATTAGACAATGGAATCACGTATCTTGCAGCCTTAAAATATGTAAACACAATCCCTTCATCTATTATGAACACTCGTTTGTTTGGATTAAAATTGTTCTCATTTAATCTTCAGTTGCTGATTGAAGTAACAAGAGTTAAATGCAATATTTATAAATGGAATGCATTGTTCTCTCCATGAATTCAGAATGCGAGCTGCAGTCTGAGTTAAATAAGATCCTTTGATATATATATTTGCGTTAACTGAGTTCTAATATTAAATTACGAATTGATTTCTAATACTTCAAGCGGAACATTTTGCGTAGTTTATCCTATTGTAACTTTACCCTTTTGAGCGCTCATAATAAATTGTTGAATAATTAGAACATAGATTAAAGATAATTAATTTCTTCTGGTGAATTGATGCGCGGCTGAAATAGAATATTTGTAACTACGCTTTGTAGAACTGTAATACAGAAAAAGGAGTTACCAACTCTTTATATTTTTGTGTGTATATAATGAAATCTAATTATTTATTGCTAGCCCATAACTGTGACAATCAAAGTGAAACGAATATAAATATTAAACAAATTTTGAAGCATTTTAAAGGTCTTGATTGTTACAAAATTCAGACAATTCCGGTTTTAAATAAATTATATGTAACTTATAAGAGTTAACATTTATTAAAGTTTATTTTACGGTGCAATTAAATTCGTAAAATGCACGGGATTACTTGTCTTATTTCTGCATTTTACTGTTTGCTGTTTCTTCATACTGCAGGACTAAATATTGCCGGAATGGGCAAGCTTAGTAAAATTTGGTACAGGTGCTGGCTACGATTTTTGACGAACGAGCTGACTGCTTAGATATTCACGGTTTGCCTCATTTATTAGGTGGATACGAACCAATTTCAATTAGAAAGACATCCACGAAATTTTACGTCTAAGACAGACGGCTATTCCGTGGTTTAGCATAATTAATCCATCATTTGTTAATCGTCTGTATATGGGACTTGATGTCTCTTTCTGTTGATGAACTTCGTATTAGGGTAACGTAAATTTTATTTCCCCTATTTAGACTTTATGTCAGCATCCCCCATGAAAAATGTATCTAAAATTTATTATAGTGGACATAATGGACTTCAAGCAATTATTACTCTTGGTAGACATTATGCGAATTATCGCGAAGTCTAAACTAGACATTGAAAGAATCAAGAACAGAATTAGAACGAATCAAGCACACATATGAAACGCTTTGAATTATTTGGGTAATTTAAACAAGAGTAAAGGAAGGAGACATTTCTTTAAAAATTATTTTCTTAAGAATGGAATAACGGTTCAATGATACAGCATGAAACTGGTTTTATCTGTTTTCATTTTTCCTGCTGCTAAAATTCAATTAAAAGTTTGATTTGCATAATATACATCTCATACATTTAGACTTTAATGCCTCAAAATATTATTGTTACAATTTCAACCTGTAATTGTATAATATTTTAAGCCGCAGATTTGATAAAATATATGAACTGTACTGACACGAAGAAGAAGTTAATTCCCTTCAATGATTCAAAAGGCAGTTTATGTGTAACTGTGCTGAAATGTGTAATGAATTAGGATGACTCATAGGGAAAATATCCATTTACCTTTCGCGACCCATGGGATTAGGCACGCCTTCCGAATGACATCTGTTACAAGTCTAAGCGCATTTATATGCTCGGTGCTCATTAAACATGCTGTAGGAGATACGTGAGCATATTATTGATTTCATTAGTTGCATTATATCTCTTTTATCCCTTAATGACATTAAAAAAAACTAGTTACTTTATTTTCATGTGATGTTAAGCTTCTATGTGCAGATTTTACAATAATAAGATAGAGAAAGTGACAGTCTCTTGATTGATGTTTCATAAGCATGTTCACCTCGCTTGCATAAAACTTGCTGTATACATATTTTTGTATTTACGTTTACCATAAAATACTGCTTTTGAAGTGCGGAGCGTTTGCAGAGTCAGCTGCTGTTTCAATTTTAACAAAGATAACCTCATAAAGTACATATTTTTGCGCCCTTTAGCGAACACGGATGTGGCATTAAATCAAACGACAGCTATTTTGGCAGATGAAACTTATTGATCAGAACCAGAGCCGGAGCACAATCAGAAACCTGATTTTCTCTCGTTTTTGCCATTTTTATGCCTTTTTCCTTCTCTCCCGAAGTAAACACATGCAAATGGCGCACAGAAAAACGCATTTGTTACCCCTACATCAATCCCCCCCACAGAGAAAAAGAAGAAATTCCCTTTGCCAGATACACACCGGATAAAGTATTAGCTAAATAAGTAAATCAAAATGAAAAAAAAAAAAAAAAAAAAAAAAAAAAAGGGAATAGTATACCATTTCACGAGATTTTTCCCTATACGGACAAGAAGTCAAATGGGTTAATATTCCCTTCTTATTCCTATTTTGGATTCGGAACTTCTTTTCATGAGTTTCATACTTTTTCAGAGATTTCTTTTTCGCTGCTATGGCTTCTATTTTTTGCAATATATAGGGGATTTGTAGGATATTTCTTGCTGTTAAAATCACTCCCTATCTTTCTGTACTGTATTTATCTTTTTCGCTGTATTACCAAAGGGATTCTCAGATATTTTACTTTTGAATAAAAGAACTCCGGAAGTAAATGCACTTATATATAGAGAGATAGATAGATCAAGATATTAATTCATTAATGTAGGAGGAAAACAATAATTAAAGAATTAAATTTTTAGCTTTTAGTTTTAAGATATGTTTTTTCTCTTTCTTTTGTTTTGATATTTTTTTCTTTGCATTATGCCCCTATCTTTATAGGTTTGTGTGTACATGACTTACATAGTACAAAGTATGCGATTTTCAACAAAGGTAATACTTAGAAAGCAAATAGAGACTGATACACTAATTTACAAAGTGCAATCAGTTAAGCCATATTTACATACAAGTGCTACTGATTAAATGTTATTAGCCCATTAGCTATAACTTATATTGTAGTTGCTTATCTTTAAGAAAACTTAGTATGTGTAATAGTTAAACTAATTTAAGAAAATGTAATTAATTTTAATACGCCGAATAAAACTAATTTATTTTCTTCCATTTCTCTCTATATTTTTTACTAAAAACCTTAAAACGATAGTAGCATTATAATGAAGAATGTAATGGCATTATGTCAAAGCAGAAATATTAGTGATGAAATTCAGAGTATGTTAAAAATAGAACTGCAAAAATGTTTTTTAAAACTAGTTAGGGATAAAATAAAAAACTAATTAGGGATATATATATATATATATTTATATATACCGAAAAGAAATATGAAAATATTGTAATGAATATATATTTAACCCATGGATTTGTATTTCGTAAAGTATTTTACGTAATTAAATAACTTTGAAGCATTTAAATTACTTAAATTTATAAAATTAAATATATTTTAATTTTTGAAACTGTAAATGTTTACATGATTTTAAGCTTAGCTTTTTAATCTAAAACAAATATTTAAAAATTCAGAAGGTTCTTATTAGCTGCTTTTTTATTCTTTCTTAAAGCATAAAACTCTTTAAATTAAAAAAGAAGTTTACCTAAAATTTGAGCATTTGTAGGTTTAATATCTAAATAAATTCAAATAATCACTTTATTAGAGTGATTTGAAGTTTGAAGGATAACTGAACTTGGTGATACAAATTTAAAGTAAAGTTTGGAAATCGTTTTAATTTATTTGATGATGTAATATACAAACCGTGACAACAAATATTGCCACACATTCATCACGTTGAGGCAATCATACCAGTTTTTCTAACAGTTCTATAAGTTTGTAAAATTTTTAAGCCTTGTTTGTGATAATTATCTAAGCTTTTTGCGCTGCTATACGACTGTGACTATGTTTATCTTTAAAGAATAAAACAAGATGGAAACAGAGAGTTAGAACATTTATAATATCTAGTTGATTCACTAATTAGAAGAACTATAATTAGGTTACCGATCGAGGCTAAATTTTGTAGCTTTTTGCACATTAACTTGTCGGATCATAAGTTATTTTCAATAAAAGTTTAGTTATTATGAATTTAATTATATTTTTAAGTTCTTATGTCGACGATAACTTTATTTTACTTATGTATAGTCTAATTTAGGCCTTTTGATTAAGATCAAAAGGACAAATAAGACTTAAATTTAAAGATGCAACTTCAGAATGAACATTTTTAATAGCACAATTTTAAAACCTAAATTTAAAATATATACCAGTTTTAAGACAACAAAACCTTTGAATGAATGACTTGAATTCGATTACAGTCTTGAACATTAAAAGCTTTTCCGTTTGGCAAAATTTACAGTTTAAGCATATCTGAAAATTAAATTGACAAAACTTTAAATATCATGACTAAAAATTCTTGAAAGAAGGGGAAGAAAAAGAATTAATTCCTATTTCTTAAATAATGTAGACGAAAAAAGTAAATAGTGATGACATATCAGAAAGTATAAGATATAATAATTATTATAAAACAATTTCCATGATTTTTTCTTCTGTTACATGTTGATTCAAAAACTTTGTTGACTACTTCAAGTTTGTTTTTGCATTCGTGTGTATCGAATGACTGTGTTGGATTAACCACCGAGATATCTTCTATACTCAACGAAAGTACAAAGAGATATTATATATAGTTGTATAGCCAGGCGCTGTGCTATAAGCTTAAGTGGGAGCTACGGTGGACTAGGAAACCCAATCGATGGGAAGTAAAGCCGGTTTGTATTCCACAAACACTGCTCCGCCAATTACACCTTGTGCTCGATCCGCGAATGAAACTTGGTAAGTGGTCCCGCACAGAAACAGATTAAGTGGATGAATTCCTCCCCCACTTTCGCATTACCTTCAAATCGGAATGAAAGTGTTTGAGGTAAACTGGTATGAGCTCCCAAGTACTTAAGAAGGGAAACTTTAGTTGGATATCGCCAGCGTAATAGCTACTACATGAAAATCAGAATTTTTTGAATTGTTCAAAAGTGAAAAAAGATGACAAAATTCAGACATTTAAGGAATGGAAAATATTACGCATACAGTGTAAGTATATTGTTGATTATAATTAACTTTACTCTAGTTACCTAGAGCCCGTTCTGGTAGATCTATTTCGTTGAAACTTGGCATATACATTGCATGGACCACAGGGAAAGAAATCTGCAATGAAAATTAATAGTTCAAATTTCAACCAACAGATGGAGCTTTTCAAGCATCAAGCAATGTAGGCATAATATTATGCTTATTCGAAGTTTTTTAAAACGCCAGTAGTCGGTGCCTTAAAATCATTCTTCACCATGCTTTTACACAAGAAAGATAGAACTTTACTGATCAAGTTATTGTATCAGAACGGCAGTAATTTTTCAAATTCACTGCGAGAATATCGATGCTTAAAAGGCTTACAAAGGAGCCTCCGTCGAGGCAGGGTTTGCGAAAGGTAATTACTAAATTTCAAAAGGCTGGGGAGCTTGTGTATAAGTTTTGTGTGTGTTGCGAGGAAGAGGACAGAAACGGAATTAAAATAAAGGTTTTGAAAAAGTCGCTCTTGTGGTCGAAGGAGTATCTGGTTCGTGTTCCAGTAGCGTCATGTGATTTGTCTCTCCCTTGGTTGACAGTAGAAAGGTTCTGCGATCCATTGTAGAAAGGTATCCATACAGGATCCATGTTCTACAAAAATTGCAGACTACAGACCCGAATAAATGCATTGATATTACTGGCTTTCTTTTGATCAGAATAGCCGTTGTCAGTGAATGGCCTTGGAATATTTTATAGTCGGACGAGTCTCATTTTACCCTATACCGAGCACTTAATACTCAAAACTTTCGCAAATGCTTTACTGAAATTTCTTATGTTGTGCATGAATGGTCTCTGATTGTATATACATTACTGCATGGTGCAATTTTTCTGAGGATTTCCTTCTTGGTCTTTTTCTCTTTGAGAATACTTATCAAGGCCCTCAAGTTTGCTCCATCATGGGTTCCAGTTACTGCGAACGTTTTCCAATAGCAAGCCATTCTTGCCTTACAAGAACGAAGATGTTTAGAGGCTACTGTATCTATGCAAGATGGTGCACCACCTCACATTGTCGGACTAGTGAAGGCATTCTTCGTGCCTCCTTCGGAGCTGATAATGCAACTTAAGATAGTTTCTCGACTACCTGGCATCCTGACTTGAATCAGTGTGATTTCTGGCTGTGGGAATTCCTGAAAGATCATGCCTACGGAGAAAGCATACGGATTATGCCTAAATTGAAAGCAAACATAGTATTTATGTTGCTGCAATTGATCGAGAAACCCTTTTGCGCTACTATTGATCATGTGATAACATGTTTCGAACGTGTTATTGGCGCAAATATAATTAATACTGAACGAATGCTGCGGTTAAATAATGTTTTCTGCTTTCACTTTGTGTTGTGCTCTTCATGTGCTTTCACTTCTCACCTGGTGGTCGAAATTTAAACCATTGTTTTCTATTTCAGTTTTCTTTTCATATGGTCCATATAACATATATATGAAGTTTTAACGAAATACCTATGCCAGAATGTGCTCTACACAAGTATAAATAGGGTAATTTGAATCATAAACACCATGTATAATATTTTTAGATATAGAGCTGACAACAATATAGTTTTAATGTCATTTGCTAGCTGAAAATAATCAACGCTTAGTTTATGGATATTACTAGATAATTAACAATAATCAGAATTTCCTACAATATTTGACACTTTTAGCAGCTAGAAGTTTTATTTATTTGAAAACTGATAAAAATGAATATTTGAATTTTGCAGCCATTCACGTCAACAAATATTTAAAAATTTGACAACAAACATTTTCATTGATATTTAATAGCCATTTTACTATTGAATGAATAATTCACAAATTTTCTGAAGATATTTTGAGGAAATTATCGAACCTTATTTAAATGAGTTTTAAACTAATTTTAACAGTTTAAGCTCTATAGCTTTTATCAGAAAATCATAATCGTAGAATAATATGTCTACAAAAATGCTGAAACAGTTTAAATTTTCATATATAATATTGACTTTAGGTAGAATAATAAAACAATTACTATTAAATATATTTCTTTTTAGACTTAACCTTGGGATAAAAAGAGATTTCATTGCAAATGCTTATCGAGAGTTTTTAACTCTCGATAAGCATTTGCATTATTAACATTTTATGAATTTTTATGAATTTTATGATTAACATTTTATGAACAAAGAGGATACTTTGTTCATAAAATGTCAATGAATTCTACTCTTCTTTGCTTTGTATTTCATTCGATGTTCAGTAACTCCAGATGCTCAGTAAGGAAGTTTTTAATGATAGTTTTTGATATAAAATTACTTCTCATATTGTTTTCGTACAGTGCCTAAATTAGTCATTTTACGGTTAAGGTGTCAGTATATATTCTGCTGTACTGAAAATACAATAATTTGATTTAAAATTATCTAGAAATGTTTAGGATATTTATTTTTTACTTTAATGCTGAAATTATTTAAGATTTTTTGCAATGGAATAATTTCTTGGAAAACGATTCTGCTTTTTTAGCTTCTTAAATTTGCCAAATAGAAGAAGTGAGACCTTCAAATTCTTTAACCTGTAAAATACGTTTTACTGTCAAATAATGAAATTTGCTGCGAAACATACAATAAGGGGTTTAAAAAATTAACTTCATCTGTAAAATTGGTTTTTCCTGCAACATATATTCATTGGAAGGAAACAAACATTAGAGTGCAAGCACTCCTCTATCCAATTGTTCCTGATTGTGCCATACAGAACGGTTTGCTCTTTAATATGGAACAATTTCTAATGCATATGAAAGGAAAGCTTTTATTACATGAATAGCTTTCTTATACATATTTCTTCTTTATTACATAATTTATTTAATGCACCTGCAGCAAGTTCCGTTCCCTAGTCTCTTTTAATTTTTACGAAGAATTTAAAATATTATGTGAAACTTAATACTATTTTATTCGAAAAAAACATTTAAAATATGCATAATTTTGAACTGATGAAACTTTAACTATTGTATATAATATTGAGGATCACACATTTTAACTTTTTTTTTTTTCAAATATTAATTTAAATGTAATGCTTTGTTCCTCTAAGCGATATAGGAAATAAGATCATTTTTCGAAATAAATTAAACTAAAATAAAGAAACATTTTTTGTAATTTCACGAAAAAATTGCTCTATGTTAGCAGTCAGTGAAAAAGATAAAGTATTACTTTTTATCAAAATATTGAAATTTTTGAATTGCATTAGATTATATATTCGAATCTACTGCCTATCCATATGTGTTTACATTAATAACACAGCCCATATTACTTACGCTATTAAACATATTCAAAATTTAAAATAATAAAAACATTTAATAAGATGGATCTGCAAAAATTTAACCCAAAAGTTCTTAATTATTTTTTTTCTTAAACAGTAAATATTTCAAAATTAGAAATATAAAATATAAATGTTTTCCACTCAGAGTCTTTTAAAATGCAGAAATTTGAAAATTTTTCAATAAATAAACAATACACTCATTTGCTTGTAGACTTTAATAAACAATATACTTCTTTAGTTTATATTCTATGATTCACTGAAACTCTTTAATTAATACATTCCTGGATTCTTCATCATAACATTCTAGTTTAGAAATACGTTTTGCTTTAAACTGAATTGAATGCTAGCTAAATATCGTATTTGTTGCTCACAGAATAATGTTGAGAATCGAATATGCATTGAAGAAGCATTTCATTGTATTTTTACTTATATTTAATTAGAGGGTCGAATACTTATTTCCAAACACGTGTTGCCAGAACTTATTCTTCAACAAGCAAAACTTTTCGAATATTCCTAGTTAATTAGAGGCCGAGCATGACAAGCGATCTCTGTTTGTTTCATAAAGTGTGCACTTAATATTTTTCGAATTATTTTAGACGATGTCATAAATACTTACCCTATCTTCAGAGAGCCCAGGTATTTTAATGCGTCATTAGTGAAGCCAAATGTCATGTGACAAATATTTGTTCAAATTTAAAAATATCGCTTAATAGTCGCTTGGAAGGAAACACATTCAAAGTTTAAGGAGGAAAAGGAAAATATTTCGTAGCGGTTTACAGAAATAATGCAGTACTCTGACATTTTAAAAAAATAATAAAGCTTCTAGTATTGTGCCTTCAAATGAGAGTGATAAAGGTATAGTGACTCTGTAGTTTCAATAAAATAAGTAACTTTTTAAACTCTTTGAACTCTGCGCATAACGTGTTATGCGAAAAAAAAAATGTTACAAGGCATGTTAAATTTTATACTTATATAAAATGTCATTCAAATTGATGGTTTTATAAAGTTTAATAAATAAGATAAATTTTCTTTTCTACTTTTTTTATTCTGTATGCGTCGTTATCACAATTATCCTTTTACAGCTGTGAAAAATTAGGGCTTCATTTTCATGCTTCCTTATTTATTGTTTGCAGATTTAGTAGCTTAGGTTTGAATGTTATCATATCCTTTTCATGAGATTAGAGATGCCAAAAAATATTTATAGTTAATAAATCGTTTTTCGAATTTCTGTTCGGGTAAGTGTGAATAAAACGTTTCTTAGCTAATGCTGTCTATTCTAAAGAACGTAATAATATATTGCACATTTAAAATATCAGGTTTTTAAGATAAGTTTGAAATATTTTGCCAATTCGATTATTTTATCTGCATTACCATTTTCAAACAAATGCACAAATTCCTCGGCTTTCAAACCTGATACTCAATCTTGCATACTCTTAATGAATTTAAAGCGTTTCAAACATTTTGAAAATGTCTTATATTGTCAAAGTACACATATAATGAGTTTTATTAAACATCCAGTATGCATTCAGATACTAATGATCAAAAATTTCAAATTAATGAATTTGAAAAGCTCCTTTTTTAGTTAAATCGAACTTATATTTTCCTATTCAACAGCATAGGACTTTGTCTTGGCTGTACTGTCGTACAAATAGTACGCTGCACTTTTGCATATATTTTTTGAGGATATCGGAATGCAGAAGAAAATGTGTGGGGAAAATGTAAATAAATTCTTAACAGAAATTATATATGTTTTTATAGTGATTGCACCGTATTCAGAATAAAGTAAAAACATTAAAAAAATTAAAACTCAAATTCTATTTTAATTTTGTTTTTTGATAGCTTTCAAACTTATATAGTACATTGATTGAAAGTCGCATCAGTGTACATTCAATTTACATAGCAATCCTGATAGTCGAATAGTGACAGTAGTTCTAAATATTTATACTGACATGCATAGGTTGTACATTCATTAAATATGCTTCGGAGCAGGAAAAGTGAAAAATCAACGATGTCCTCACCGGTATTATAACTGCACACCTTCAGATTTGTTAGAAGGACGTTCTTTCCAATTACAACATGAAAGCCTACAGTAAGGAAGGAAAAACCTTACATTCTCCCTTTTGAAGAGCAAATGTGAGGAAGGAAGCCAGTAGCCAAATCCTGGTAGCGATAAATTTGATCCCCAATCACATTTTAGTTCGAGCTATCCATGTATTCGGTTTATTTCAGAGGAGAAAACATGAGAAATCAATGGTTCTTTCATCAGGATTCGAACTCCAAACTTTTCGATTTACTAGCTGGACGTACCTTTCAATTTTCTCTCGAAGAGACGCGGTTCTGACGAATAAAATTTCTTTCGTAATTTTCACAAAATATATTTTATTTTTCGGAAAACTCATATTCATTTTTAAACTTGGAAACATGAACTGAAGCAAACTTTTCTAGCACATATGCATTTTTAATATAAGTCAATCAATAGAAATCGAAGGATACGTTTCGTACGCTAAAATGTCACTGTCTTTTAATTTAAATCTTTAAATAAATTTGAACTTTTTTAGTTCAAGTAGAACGTAATGTACTCTTCCATGCTTGTTGTGATCGTTTTTACAAAAGACAACATAAGTTAACGTGCTAGCAAAGTACGTTCTTGCCATTGCTCGTTTTTGCTGAATATCGGAAAGCAAAAGAAGTTATTCTTCCTAAGCAAAAGTATTATTTTGTAAGGTATTTCTCCCGCCTGCTTCCTTAGCATGCCTTCGTGGTGTAGTGGTCAGCACATTCGGCGCGTATTCCAGAGGTCCGAGATTCAAGTCTCGGCAAGGGCATTTCTCATTTTGCATGTCTCCTGCTTCAAAAAGAGAACCCTAATGTCTTTACAGTGGCGCCCGAACTAAAAAAGATGGGGGATGATGATTCTCCTCCACTAGGATTTGAAGATTACGTCCCCTAATCCCTAGTCGACCTTTAGGAGTATATAAGGTTTTTTCTAGTCTTCATAGCATAACTTTGTGGTATAGTGATCAGCACGCTTGGCGCGTATTCGAGAGGTCCGTGTTCAAGTCCGGGCCGGGGAATTGCTCATTTTTTATGTCTTCTTCTTCGAAATAATCTAATGTCTCTACAACTTCATTTTATACTTTATTTCAAATATTTATCTCATTTACTTTATTCATTGAAATTAGCATTAATGAGGTCTTTCATACTACTTCGTATGGTAGAAGAAATAATTCGACGATGATTCCAATTTAGATACTTTTATGTTTTCTGATAGCAGCATTCTTTTGTGGCGTAAAGGTTAGTACACTTGGCGCGTATTCGAGAGGCCCAGGTTTGAGTCCCGGAAGGGAATTGCTCATTTTTCGTGTCTCCTGTTTCAAAAATACCTAATGTCGCTACAGGTTCGTCGAAATAAAAGGTGAAGGATGATGACTCTTCACCAGCAGGATTTCGCGATTGGGTCTTCTAATCCCCAGTCGCTCTTTAAAATAAGGAGTATATAAATTTTTTTTCCCTACTTTCTCTAATTTTTCATGAGTTCGTGGTGTAACGGTAGCACACTCCGCGCGTATTCGAGAGGTCCAAGGTCGAGTCCTGTCGAGGGCATTGCACAGTTTTCACGTCTTCTGTATAAGAAAAACCTAATGACTCTACAAGCTGAAATTTTTCAGATCAGCTATCTGAAGTTTTAGTTCGCTTAGAGCAATTATGAAATAAAATTTCATATGATACGCTACCTGAAAACTACATCAATATTATTAAAGTTTCATTTTCAAGCAAATAGAAACTCAAGTTTATCTAAACAGGAAACTATCTGACTTTATAAATGGACAGAAAATCTTTGATTTCCCAATAAATGGCAACTTTGATGATCAGCAAATTTGCGTTACAAACATGCACTTCTAAGGTTCTCTTTATTTATCTTATCTTGGCGGCAAGCTGAAGATTACTCAGAATACATATCGTTTTCTGAAATTCCATTCTGCTTCCTACTTGACTTGTGTCAAAGATATCCCCAACTCTGCAATAGATTAATCCATTTTATCTTCACGCGACGTTACGAACTGGCCCCGATAAATTTCGGCTTCCAAAATGCCCTTATGTCATATCTGCTAGATCGATTTTCAAGTATTTCTGAACCGAAATCGATATATGCATCATCCTTTGATATGACCTCTCAAAATGTCCGGCAAATATTATGTCACTTGAAGCGAGCAGTTTTAGAGTTTTGCGAAGCATTTCTAAACCCGTACTATACTGTATGATTTAGTTTAGAGGGATACCGAGAAATAGTCCAGGTTTTATCACGACAACTTAAGTGTAGAATTTGTTTTAAGTGAATTTATATAGGTGCGTTTTCAATATTTCACTTAATTTATTTCCTGAAAGGTTTGTTGCAATTATGTTCTGTAGAGCAGTATTTAAATTGTATTTTTTTAATTAAATAAATTGAATTTTTAGGAAAATATTTATTTATATTTTAATACCCAGAAGAACTGATTAGAGTTGTTTTCAGCAATTAGACTCCATGTTCTGGAAAAATAACAGTTATTTCTTCTTGAAGAAATGTTTGTTACAAGCCTCGCACGCAATCGATTCCGTGAAGTAAATGCACATTTACGCCACAAACATTTGAGTATTTTCTATTATTAGTATTCTCACGTGGCGTTACTTTTCTATTAGATAATGTAGATTATTTTCCCTACCGTGTTTATCAGCTAGATCATATATGCGAATTTATTTATATTCGATATTTTGAATTTTTTGAGATTAGTTTTAAAGCTATCAGGTTAATTGAAACTTCTAGCTTAAAATTGTTTGAGGCCTTAAAAGAAATTCCTTATCCGAAGATCTGAATGCATATAGAAGTATAAAAGTCATAAAATGCTATGAAGGTTATTACATTACGAATGTAAGGAAGAAGGAAGTTCCTTACTATGTTACTCTGTAAAATGACAGCCTCAAGTTTGGTTTAGTAACAAATAGTGATCCTTTTAATATCAGATACATCTATTCCGGTGTTTTACATGTTTCATGTATTAACGTTTCTATCGTGATTGATTGGTAATGACTAGTACCTGTTAGAACAGGAGTTAGTCATTATCGTTGATCATTATCAAAGTCTTTACCTTTATCTAATCTATTTAATTATTAAAGTCATAATCTTTATTTAATCGGATTCTTTAAAGAAATAACCTGGATAATCCTTGCAAAAGAATGAAACCTTATTTATCAGCTTTCAAAATTTATTCAGTAAAACTCCTGTATATTACAGCAAGCTGTTAAGGTTTCATTGAAACTACAAAAATGAATGGAAGCTTGTTGAGACATTAGGATTTTTTTAGAAGTAGGAATGATGAAAAATTAACAACGCCTTTGCCTGGAATTGAACCACGGACCTCTGGAATACCGGCTGAGCGTGATGGCCCACTACACCACGAAGGCACGCTATGAAGGCGGGAGAAATATGTTATATACTCCCTCTTTTAAAAAGCTACTGGAGTTTTTAGGGGATCCAATCTCCAAATCCTAGGTGAGGAGAATCATCATCATCCAACACCCTTTTAGTTCGGGCGCCACTGTAGAGACATTAGGATTTTTTGAGAAGCAGGAAAGATGAAAAATTAGCATCGCCTTTGCCGGGAATCGAATCACGGACTTCTGGAATACCGGCTCTGTGTGCTGACCCACTACACCACGAAGGCACGCTATGAAGGCGGGAGAAATACCTTGTAAGCTTATTAAAAATATTTTTATTTTCCCTTCCACTTCAAAATGCATTTTAACTTCAATTACTTGAAGTTCAGCATTTTAAAGTTTTCCCTTCTTTACGATATTTTTTCTAAAATGCTTCGTGTGATTGTCTTCCCTTGTCGCGAATAGCTCAAGTGAATAAAAGGTATTTTAATCTGAATGTTAGACCGATGGAAATCCAAGTTATTTAGTTCTATTGATTCTGGATTAGTATAATAAAGTGTATGTGTTTCATTTCTGAGCCAATTCTGAGGGAAATCTGGTTACAGACAATGTAAAAAATTAGAATTGAATTTAAATATTTGTAGCATTTCCAATAATGTTTTAGCTTACGTCTTAACCGAATGCCATTTAATATAACTAATTAATTCTAGCTACCTTGCTACTTCCTTTATATTTTTCTTTTTTTTTTTCCTTTGCTGCCCTGGTATAATAAGACGAACAGTCTATTTCAAACTCTGATTTTAAATTTGATTGAAGAACAGCAGTGTATTTCCAGGCATATCTTCATTTTACAAAATACAGCCAAAAATAAAGTTGTAGTAAGCAAAATATGATTTTGTACTTTTATGATCTAAATCAGCGATTCTTAAACTATTGTAATAGAAACGTTTAAGCTTCGTGATTTAAAGACGCAGATGAGTGATCCGTAAAGATAAAATGTCTTTAGTTACTGATTTAAATTATGAAAAATGTAAAATAATGTTCGATTTATGTTAATGGTTCAAAATATACGAGTTCTTGAACCCTTTAACAATCACTGACCTGTGTTCACTGCGTATAAAATCTTCCTATACAGCATTTTACACATTATTTAGATTATTTATGGTAAATGTATATTCTGTGCTGCAAATATTCAGAAATCCATATCTATATGTATGATCATCATATAGATATGGATCAGCGTATAGATATAGATCGCTCATATATGGATGACATACAAAAGAAAGAGAAAATTAAAATATCCTTAATTATTTTGAAATTAAGATATTATTTTTTTTTTGCAATTAGATAAAATTCACAGCTTGGCATGCAACTCGCTGTGAGATTAGATTCAAAATGACTTTGCCTTTTTTATTTTCAGAGCTAATCTCTTCTGTTTACAATCCGGTTTTCTACATCAGTACCTGCGACATGCATTGATTATCTGCACTTTTAACAGAAAATATTATTTGAAGTTAATATGTACAGTCGTGTCTAAGTAGTAGTAGTATTAAAATCACGAAACACAGCAAACTAACCAAGATGTTATAGTTCTTAAATAAAAATGCTATACTAATAGCTTACTCTAATAGTGAATATCTAATGGTCCAATAGTAAGCTCTAATGCTGTATTATATGTCAGATATTATATTGGCATTAATATTTACAAAACCTTATACCTATTTTTATCAACCGATTGATTCTTCACATGATAAATGATGAAATAAGCAGCTGAATTTATTAAGTTTTCCATTATGCTTTTTTGTATAAATTATTTACTTCTTTTAAAATCTTATTTGAATATCCTTCAGGAAACCGGTTTTCGCCATTTATTTTTATACAGAAAATATGTATTTCATTTTCATAAACATTTTCAATACCCTTCATGCGACCTGTTTTCATATTTGTTTTTCAACATCATTCATCGATGTTGTCATGACACTGAAAAAAACAGCACCACTAGTCCGCTTTTCTTCTTAACTTGTTCTTCTGACGTTCTCCGCAACACATGATCCAGTACCTCAGACATCACAGGTATAGGTTCTCCTGTATTGATTGCTCGTGGTCGGTATAGTCTTCAACTTCTACTTGATGGGGTAAACTCGTTTCAGAAGTTTTTGTTGATATCGGTATTGTTTTTTCTCCTTCTCTGCTCTTCATTCACTCATTTTCTCCACACCCCCTTTGTATCGTTTTCCGTTTCCTGTACGGCAGGCTAGTGGGCGGCTTTAGTTTCAGTTTTCGACGGCCACATGTTATGGGAAGCGTGAGGAGAATTTTCAGAGATTTTTTATTCTTTTTGGTGGCCAACATGGGATGGAAAATAGCAAATTGTACGCAGAATAAAGTGAGCATATACACGCACTCTTTTCCTAGATATCAATCAATATATACGGGCCGATATCGTTGAGCATAATGCGGTATTACACAACATATCAGTGTAGGTATACCTATACATTTATCATCTTTTTGATTTATCTCTGTATTATGTTTCAAAATGTCTATATTACACGGTATATCATCCTAACCAAAAACATTTAATTTGACATTGCTCAAACTCAGATTTATACCTTAATTTAAGATTTCGATTTTATATCTTGTTATGTAATAGCGAATTTTTTTACCCATTTTCGCCTTAGCATGAATAAAGAATATAGAAAAATTACATCAGCTCTGACAAGCATTAGTTTACATTAATGACTAGAGATATATTTCTCGAATCAGAAATACAAACCTAAAAGATTCGTAAATCTCTCGGTGCTTTCAAATCTTCAGTTTGTGAAAAGAAAATCGCATAAGGATAATAATATAAAATATTTAACACATTTTCGATTATGCTGGTATTTGAAATTTTCATTTTAATTAGAACACAGGTTTTACTTATAACTCGCAGTTTTTAAAAATACAATTGTATTTACTAGAAATTTACAAGCGAATATTAAAAAACAAAATACGAAACCAAACCGTTTGTATCTTAAACTTCTTAATATATATTATATAATATAAGTATTATATAAATGTGTAATACAATATAATAAATAAAATAAATATCATAAATGTAATATACAATATATAATAAAATACAACATATATAACAATTCAAATTTTTACCCATTTGAAAAAAAAAGTAAACATAAAGGAGAGAGGATTATGTCTCCTTTACATGGTGCTCTGCAGTGCTAATCTAAATCACCTCTCTCCTCTATACTTAGGTGAGAGAGAAGAGTTAGCTTAGGTTAATACCAAACATGGAATACTAAATTCTGCCCCAAAAATCAAAGCGTAGCTTTAAGGACCATCATGAGGAGATACTGATGATCATGATTCACCAAAATTAAAGTGGTCACCGAAACTGAAGTCTTTTCAGAACGGATTTTTAACTGGATTCGAATAAAACTCCTTGTTTTAAAATACAACTATTAACTTGTTCTTAAATTAAAAATTATAAAAGATTCTGGAGAAGGGAAAAAATTCGAATTTATGAATCTTCAATCTTTTTTAACATTAAAACAATTCGAGCATTAGAATTTATGTTTTGTCCCATCCTTATTAATAATTAAAGTTGCGTATAGCCGTTTTTAATTATTATTTGGTAATTAAAGCGCTTTTGATCAGTGAAAAATGAAACTGAAATAACTTTCTAAATGTCCTTCATATGACTAGCATATCTGTTCTTACGTTTATATGGCTCACGTTAATTCTTGTTGTTTTAATATGTCCAACATATCAGTTCTGTTCATAAATTTGGTTTAAATGCAATTTTTTGTAGTTAAAATGTAAGAGTGAAGGTGAATGTTTTCTTTTAACTTCAAAGCTAAATTAATATATTCAGTTTCGCAGTTAATGAAAAAATAATGCGCATAGAATTAAAATTGATTAACATTAAGTAAATCGTTAAAAATACTGTTTGTGATAAGATAAATTTTATACGTGACACTGAATTTCAGACAATCCTTGTTTGGAAAAATAATTAAATCAAAGTTCGATGGGAGTTTTCTTTTCATTTCCTGAAACATAATCGGAGAATTAAGGTTACAAAATTACTGGAATATTCGCAAGTCTAAGATTAAATACTACTTAAAACCTTTGTTTAAGTAAATGATTTCAAGCAGGATGTGAAAACATACATATGAGAAAATGGAAAGTGACTTTTATTGAATCTGACATATTTGCTGCAGAGTAGTTCCTAAGATTTAAATTTTGGTTATTTAGTTGATTGCAGGAAACTTCAATTATTCATTTAAAATGATGCTTTTAAACCCACATTAAAGTTCTGATGGGCACAAAAGTTAATTATGACTATAATCATAAAACGTGCACATCAACACCTTAATGAATGCATTTGAATCTGATATTAAAAGAAAACATTTATGTGTTCATCAAAAATAATCTTAAGCTCTTAAAATCTTTTAAATAGATACAAATTATCTAAATATTTTCTAGGAATAACAATTATCTAAGAATGTTTAACAAATTATCTAAGAATTTTTAAATTTTCAGAATATATTAGTTAAACTAATAGTTAAGCGATTTTATAGTTTCATTATTATGAAATGTAATAATAAGCAATTTAAAATTCTGCTTAAATTTAACAAACATAATAAATGTTAACAAGTTACAGCACCAAGATGAATGACCTTATTTATTGGCAGTTTAACTTATAAGGTATTTTATCCCTTCTTTTTGCATAATTTCGTGGTGTAACGGTAGCACACTCGACGTGTATTCAAGAGGTCCAGGTTCATATCCCGGTGAGGGCATTGCACATTTTTCTCCTGCTTAACCTGAAATCTCTAGAAACTTAGACTTGCATGCTCTAACTAATCAGTTCGATGAAATAAGAGTAACCCTGTTACATATTATTAATTTAATGGAAAGGCATGAATTATGTATTTACACTGATATAAAGAATAATTGCTAGCTTAAAGAGAGCGTAAAAATGGTAATGGATTTTTTAAACTTTCCGCTTATGAAAAGTATGCGGATCCTTCAAATTTGCATCTGGCGATGCATTGTCGTAAATATCAGGCATGAAATGTTAGAAGCGAAACCTAGTGTCAATAAGCAGTTTAAGGACACATAAAAAATGTGCATTTATCATAATGCATCTGCGGAACGAAATAAAAATTTAAAAAGGAAAAGCGCTCAAATGCTTCTGCCTTATTGTTTTTTAACTTTTCCGCCGCGATCCGCACTTAAATAAATAACATCCTGAAGAACATATTGCCATACGTTTTTATCTTGTTTCCTTCACATTACATTCAGCATACAAAAATTTTTAATGTTTTGAATATCTCTCTGAAAAACATCAAAGAATTCTCTCGATTAAGCAAGATGAGCGGAAATATTCGAATCATTATGCGTTGGAATGTTTAATGCATTTCTATTTTATTTATGATAATAATCGTAGTGGGATCATCGGGAGAGAAGTTAATTTTATAAAGAAATCAAAATAAGCTGCATGAGTTACATAAATTAAAGAATTTTTCCTGTCGTAGAAAAAGTAAAATTATATCCAATTTATTCTTCAGAAATGTATCAAACATTCCTGTTAGTTTTGTTTTTAAATTATCATAAAAGACTTGCTACAAAGACAAGTAAACATAAAAATACTATCTGCAATAGTCGGAAAAATTTGTATTTTAGGCATATCTAATTGAGTGTATTATCTACAAAGAATTAAAGTGTATAAACATTAGCATCGAGTTTATTGATTCGAAACTTTAATTGCTAAAAGAGTGTTATTTGTAATTTTCACAACTGAAGTTTATAGCCTTTTAAAAATATTGCAGTGATTGACTTATTTAGAGTTTAAAAGATCAAGAAGATATCAAGCGCGTAAAATGATTGAGCTTATAATTTAAAAAGATTTTATTACTTTTTATCTCATATGATGGCTTTAAAATTTCAATAACAATTTCAAGAACAACACAATTTAACTCAGTACAAACATCAGCATAAAAAAATTGACAATTAGTTTTAAATTTCAGTAGCAATAACGCTGAAGTTAAATATTGTTGTGTCTTCTATTGGTTCACGTGAAATGTAATTGCGCACAATACAGCTGGCGGGTAATACATAATACAACTGGCCCTAAACTTTTTCATAATAAATAATAATACATAATATAACGCGTATAACATATATTATCAACAAGCATCAAGCTTTTTGGCTTGTGCTGCGTCGAAAACACTTATCACTAGGTGTCTGAGGTCATGTTTTTCCCGTTTGTTGAGAAATCTCTAATACTAATTTCCTATAAAGCTCCTTCTGTGTGTGTGAGGCTCTCTTTCTATATATGAAAAATTCTATTATTCTGCTGTGACCATGATGCAAACGCCATCTTTATGTGCAAATGGGCAGGAAACACTAAAAATTAAAGAGTAGCATGTAAGTGAAGAGCATTTTTTATTCAATAGAACCATCCAATTCTGATATTAAGAGAGTTCAATCGAAGTTTCGGCTACTATAACAGGGAGCTGACATTGCCACCGCAGAGAATCACAGGCGTTTTAAAATTATTTGGGCCTCTAATCAGACAGACGCAGCAGTTTTATAGTCCCAGCGAAAACATTCTATTTTCTGCCCACCCGGATATATCGTACACGATACCTTTCATGTAGTCTCAGAAAAAAATCCAAGGAGAATTGGTCCAGCGGTTGTTTGCCGATGAAGAGGACTACTGCGCTCGAACTACTGTTTCGCATTTAAATATTTCCGAACATCATGGCTGAAACAGATTGAAGTCCCATTATGCTTAAATTTCATATTTTGGGGCAGTTCCTGCTGAGGTGGGTCATCAATAGCTCAAGCAAGACGTCCTCTAAAAATGCTTACAACACCATCCGTCCAAATGAGGCAAGAAATGTTTTCCTTTAAAGTAGTCCTTTATATTGTAGGACCAAACATTAATCCAAACCTGTGTTCTATGTTTCACATGGTGATGTAATAGGGAGGTTTTCACCGCTCATACATACGACTTATGTGTTCATAGTAGTTTCCCAGAATACCTGAAAATAAATATGACTGATTTCGTCAGTAGATAAGACTCAAAAGGGGCTCCGCCAGATTCTACAGCAAGTATAATTGAGCGAAAGCAACCCTCTAGGGGTAATCTTCAGGCTGTACACACTTACTCACTCATGATATGGGTGAAATTTGATTGAATCTTGGATCCTTAAAAGCGTGGTTTATTAAAAGACCAAAGTGACTTTATCATAGAGTGTCTTCTGCATGATAAAATACTATCGATGTTCGATGTTCCGTTTGTCCCGGATACATGGAATGTCTTTCGAATTAACCCATTTTGCATAATCTTAAATTCAACCTTGAAAACATCTGTCTGTGTCTGAAATTCGTCAATAGGTCGGGAGCCAACAATCCTGCGATAAATCTATGTAAAGTACGGCTAGGTAGGCTGCCTTAATAAGAAAATATTAATCACGGAGTTCTAAAGTAACTCCTTGTAAATCGCTTGGCAAGCTTAAAATCGATTCGCTCAGAGAAATACATATAAATACATTAAAAGCCAAGGTAAAATTAATTTTGTAGAATTTTGAGTTGATTAACTAGTTTTGTTTAGCCTTTTTTATTTCTCTTTAATTCACTATTTACACAATATTTACAATTTCATCAGAATAATTAACAAGGTGGAAGTGAGTGAGTATGAGTTTTAGCAGACACCAGCATTCATTATTTGCTGCAATTCAATCATACTAGTGCTTAAAACGTAGTAGGAAGGTAATCTGGTAAACTCTTTTTAGGTTGCTTCGTGTGAACTCGAATTTAGCTTCCAACGGTAAAGTTCAGGTTTTGGAAGACTTTTATTATGATTTACAAGTTTCGCCATCATACAGTCAGTTATTTGGCCGAAAGAAGAAATAAATGTTATTTTTTTAATCTATAAGCAATTTTAAACTTAAAATAAAAGCTTTAATTTAATACTAAATTTTATGCAAACATAACTATAATTCTATATACGGAAAATACGAGTAGCTGGTTCTAGTAATCAACTTAAGATGAAAGTTTGAAGTATACTTTAGATTTTGACTAGAATTCCGTAATATAAATTAATGATTTAGATCCCATAATTCTAACTTAATGGCTCTTAAAATACATAATGTTAACATAATTTTAGCAGCAGATAACTTTAGAATTTACTATAAAATAACTAACACCTGTCAGGAAAATATACGAACTAAGCATTTATTCAAGAAGCATAGTAAATTATTTTAAAACTTATTTAGTTTACGAGTATCAGTTCAGGCTGTGAGGTATTTTATATTAACTAATCAGTTATTATGATTTAAACCTGTACTTTAACTTCTTCTTTCCGTATTCCTGACTAGAATGCAAATTAGTTCTTGTGTGTGTTCAAGTTGAGGGATTTGGATATTTGAATTAGAGTTTCTGGCAGCCGCATCTTGTTCTATTCCAGCTGTTCTAAAGTTTCGGCTTTAACATCTTGCTAGCTGATGTTCTAAAATACGACTAGTAAATCTCTACGCCAGCTTAAGTAGTCTGTTTTATATGTAGCCTGCGGTTACGTTCTTATATTGAAAGTTAATATTCTATTATGTTAATGTAAACACTCACAAGGTAGCAGAAATTAGTTGAACCACAAGCTATGCCTGTCCTGTTCAATTTTAAGACTGAATAATAAGTTATTTTAACCTTCTTGAGTCATTGTGATTTTGATATTTGTTTAGTAGAGTCTGCAAGATTTAGCATCTAGATACAGTATAACCTTACAAGGTAGTCCGAGTTACTTTCGCATAAGGAGAAATTTTCAGAAATGATAATTTGGATTTTATTGAAATTTTTCTGTGCTGTAAATAAATTAATAAAGTAAGAAAACGTTAAGATGAATGATGAAAGTTATAAGGATAAGAGGTACTTGAGTGGAGGATAATATATCGCTTTTTAATAATTTCTTGATGTACCACTGATTTTAACAGAACTTTGTCTTTCATAGCGACCATATGAAAGACATTCTATAAATCTTTTGATAAAATTAGTGCTATTTTACAACGATAGCTTCATCGAGTAACTTAACCCCCCCTATATTTGGGCAAAAACATTACGATGCATCCCAGAGAGTATTGATTCTTTCTTAAACATCTTACGACTTCATTATTTTGTGATCGGAGACATCGGTAATATCGAACTGTGAGGTGATAGACACAGAAATAAACGTCAAGCGGATATGTGCATTTCTACATAAGTAGCTATGAGCTTAATTGTGAATAGCGCTAATGATGTGGTTAAGTTCCTTCTGCTGTTTTCAGTTCTTGTTTTCTCAATGTAATGAAAATAAAATATGATCAGTATTTAAGCAGCGAATTTAAGAGTGGTAGAGTTAGTTTCGAATTTATGCCGCTTTTTGGAAGTAGCTTTGTACACTGCGGGGAGGGAAAAAATGTGACAGTTCTATCTATATCTCCCATTCTAATGGGCCGATTAACGAAATTCAAATTGCATTTTTCATGTCTTGAAAGTGCGACTTAGGATATACATTAGTTTTGTATATAGTATTGTTCTAATACAGGTATTTTGACACAAAATCGGACTGTTTTTTGAAATGACATGCCAAATATTTTCCATAGTTCGATTCTACGACTGAAATTATGCGGAAATATTAAATTTTGCAAAATTTAAGAAGAAATTCAAAAATTTATCTTGGCGCATTTTTTTCAAGTTTGCACCAATAATAATTCACTTGTTTAACTTCTTAATTTATAGCAACATACTTTCATTTTTTCATTGCAGACGAGCGAAAAAAAGTCGTCGTTCGTACTTTGAAATAATTTTAACAAAGTGCGTAAACCATATTTGGCGTTCTTATAGCTTATAACAAATATAATAAATTTCAAAACGCACCAATATGTAAATTCATGTATATCATAGGAAATTTTTAATACAAAACTTCAATTGTTTGCAGGTATGCTTAGAAATACATCTACTTTACGATGATGGTAAAAATTTTGTAGGTTATAATTCAAAATGTTTTTCGATATATTTATAAAAATATTTTAAAATAAATCATAAAAAATGCACGAATTATATTTGGATTAAGCCTAAATTTCCTATTCAGGAAGAAGGAATCAAATAAGTTTAATAAAAAAAGAGATACTAATAAATATATACCAAATTCAATTAACATTGAGAAGCTAAAATTTTGAGAGCTAATGTTTTAAAAATCTACTCGTTCGATGTTTAGGAAACTTGGCAGATTGTGACATAATTTGAATCGTAGAATAGAAATATGAAAAAAAAATTGGCATGTTATTTCAAAAAAAGTCCTATTTTTGTGTCAAGATACCTATATTAGAAAATTGCTCTATATAAATTATATTTCTATATATAAATCTAATACATATTCTAAGTCGCGCTTTCGAGACATGAAAAACGCAGTTTGAATTTCGTCAATTTGCCCAGTAGAGCGGGAGATATAGCACTGTCCCTTTTTTGGGGAGAGATAGTGTACGTGAAAAGTTGGGGCTTAGATTAGTCTCATTGTCCGGTGCACGCATCCCATTTGTACTCGCGCATAGTGGAATATGTACGTCTGATACGTCTGATCTTGGGACATTAAGTCTTGGCTGGAAGGAGCATTCCTGAACGTTTGCCGCGTGATTTTTTCTGAAAACAAACTAAGATTCTAACTGCCACATGCGTGTATAAAACGTGAAAGTTCGCTGTTTTTACAATACCAGCAACATACGTTTAGGGAAGGGACTCCTAACAGACTCAGACGCCTTGTCCTAATTATCTAATTTATGCTGGTTATTCAGTAATTTCTTGGGAGACCGTTTGTTTTCTTTTTCACCTCCCGCTATCTAGGTCTGTTGAGCTTCACAATCTAAAAATCCCCTTTAATCGCGAATGCTGTAATTCCTGCTGCGCACTTGCTAAGTTATCTAGCTTTTCCGTTAACACGAGAGGCGATTTAATTTCCCTTCATTCATTTATTAATGATTCTTTAGCTTCGGCACTCGTGCACCTTTTCATTTAGTCCTCAACTGTTAATTCTTTCAACTAAGCAGATGTATTATTTTCTAACTAGTTTACCCATCCAATCAAAATAAGTTTGCAGTTCATACATAATAATCTTTCTATCTATTGTTTTGTTTCTGTATATCACTTATACATTTTTGATTAAAGGCCTTAAACGCTTAGATCCAACAAAAAACGCTTGAGTTGAGCGCGCTTTCGTGTTTACTCGTTTCACGAATTATTCTGTCCTTCCTCTGTTGGTAAAACAACTAGAATGGGTTGACGATCCGGTTTCTGACAAAGACATAGATTTAGCTTGGGTCTCAGAAAGGGCTAAATATAAGAAATATAAGCTAATATCTGTTACCTTGACATCAAATTTTGGTATGAATCTTTTCATTTCAAGCATGTTTCACTGAAAGGGAATAATTGACAAATTCGCAGTGGATTCTGAAATGCTCTTCACAGTTGCAATTATTAACCTCTATAGCTCAAATTATGTTTGTGCTACCTTTTTCTCTTCCTTTTCTTTCTTTCCTATCTTTCTCTCTTTCTTTTTTCATTTTCTTCCTTTTTTCATTCTCTCTCTTTTTTCCTCTCGGTAACAGTGAAGAGCGATCTTAATCTTTTCTTCTTAATAACCTTCATTACGTAGAATTGCATTGTTTAGGTGCTCTTTTCTCATTCCCTGGTCTATATTAACATCAAAATCTCGAACTGGTTGTAATAGCTTCTCAGGCTTGGCTCTCATTATATATAGCATTTTCCTATTTCAATCCAGGTCTGGATTTCCTCACTGCTACTAAATTAAAACACAATACTTCTGGTAGATATAAATTTGTCTTTATACATGGTATACAATTCTATACAATTCTAGTCAGAATTATATTACAGGATACACAATTTACTGTATCAATATTAAGGTTTATCATTTAAGACCAATTAATACAATAAGGTATAATGCACTGACAATTATAAATAAAAGATTTAACTTCTTATTCAATTTTTATTTAAATTCAGTATAATTCACAATTAATATGAAATATAATTCAGATAATTTACAGAGAATTGCTTTCTCCTCTCACTTAATATAGACTTTTCTCTGTCTTACCAAATTAATACATTTTGGAGGTTCATTGATATTCTGCAACAGTCTTTACATGCATATATTACTTACACACATATTAAATACACTCTGGGCTAAAATACACATACATTTACTAAAATGGTAACTAATGGTAACTAATTTAATCTCAGCTTAGTAATGAACAATCAAGCAATATCACAGCTAATAACTGAGCAAATTTTGCAATTTGATTCAGATATAAATTTAACTCCAATTTTAAATCCGATTCCTTTAAAAGAATTTTACCTTTTTCTTTTCCCCAAATTTATTAAGATTAACACGTGGTACTCATTTGAGCTATCCTCTTATGTAGCACAGGCACCATATTCCACTGCAGGGGTTTTCGTCATCGCTTCACCAGACACTTCGCGAAATTGAATTCTTGATGATCTAGCTAGCCTTCTGACACTAGCATACATTCAATTTCGAATTCCTTCTTTCACGGTCGGCTTCCCAGCAGCGAACGTCTAGCTGCTGTTTCGAAGCAATGGTACTGTCTTCAAATAAAAGATTTTCTTCGTGCCGTTCTGTCGAAGCGCTGTCGTACATAAATATTTTTATACAATCTTTAGGTGGTTAGTGAGACCCAAAATCCATACTGCTTCCACCACTTACATTGAGTCTATAATATCACAGACTATCACGGAAATCAGACTGTGAGATTAAAGGCGTAAAATATCTATTTCTGAACTACAATATATACGAAAAACTATTAACAATCAAAATAGTCAAATAAACATCTTTAACACACTGTCGTCTCATACAGCTCTTCGGGAACTGTGTTTCTACGAAACAAACAGGTTTCTTCAGAAGCGAAAATCCTCATTGCCCGATGCGCACATTTCTTTCGGTCGCACACAGTGGAATGTACACGTCTGTCCTTGTGACAATAAGGCTTAATTGGAAGGAACATTCCTGAAAGTTCTCAGCACTGTTTTTTTCTGGAATCACGTAGAATCTTTAAGCCTAATTTCCACATGCATGTAGAACACATGAAAATTCGCTGTCTTTACAATGTATTCTATGTCTCACACACATATATATAATCATGGATATTTATGATAAAAGATTCAAGCTAAGCAACATAGTAAAATTATTATTTTTCTTTTCATATCATTGAGCATTCAGGATTAATTAAGGCAACAGGCAGTTGCATAAAAATAGAATTTTCAACGGTAGTTAAGTAACTATAAACTTCCAAACATAAATGTAACAAATACAAAAATATTTCAAATTAAAAAATAAAATCCATAACTACTTAAAATACATTTTTTTGTTTGATCATAAATCCCCGCCTAAATTTAAAGCAAAGCTCATGGTGTGTTAAATGCTTAAAACTTTCTTTCAATAAAAAATGCGAACTAAAATATCCACGACTTCATATATTTGAAGTAACTGAAGCACTAAAATATATAGCAGCTATAATATGTAAGTGTGCCGTTTCGCTGACATTCCCACAGGAAGGGCGTAAAGAACGTTGCTACTGAAAAAAAAAAAAGTTTTGATCCAAATTTAGGAACCCTGTCTCAACGCTTGGTCAAATTTCTGAAGTTTCGTAGAACGCGGGAGCGTGACGGACCAATCATTTTGAAGGGATTGCTGGTGTGTCGTGTCGCGCTTCGATTGGTTAGAGCTCAAAAAGGTTGCTAGGATAGAGTAGAATTCATAAGTCACGCACGGACACGTTGAACTTGTTCGGACATGCAGAAAAGAATCTATTGATTTCAATAATTTTTAGAGTTTCAATGTATTGAACGGTTATGAGAGTAATTCAATTTCAAAAATTAAGAAATATTCTTTATAAAAAATGCTGCCTCTTTAATAGAATTTATTATTCAAATAGTCAAAAGAAAACGTTGAATATCAATCCTGACATTCTGCGGAAAACGTCTTATGCAAATAATACGAATTGCCTGTGCCCAGAGCAACCAAGCCTTAAATTAATTACGTTGTATCTTTCGTATCACAGAATTTAAAGGAAACATTTGAGGAATAAGTAAATACTGAACTAATCCAAATCAAAATAGGGCAATGAATTCAGGTGTGTTTTCGTGTAGCGTTTCTTAAGTATTCTTATACTAGTTATCATTAAAATTCGACGGAATTCAAGTACCACTCTATGCTTTACATGAACGCACATACACGTCAACTGTATAAATACCACAATGGCTTGATTATAATATTCTAATATGATCAGTATGGTATTTGAAAATTACGGTGGAGTCCAGAAATATAGGAAATGAATTATCGATGAAAACATAAATCTTGCTTATTGATATAATAGACACTGTCATAATACTCAGCAGAGGTTTTACATAGTATACTGATGTAAAATTCTTATTCAGTACCCCGTGTGTCTTAATGACTTTTATATTAAGAAATAATTTTATTGCTTTATAAAAAACATCAATACAAATACGTGCTAATTTCAGTAATCAATATTATCTGTACATTGACTCATGTTGGTAGCACAGTTTTATTGTTTATACGTTCAGCAGGTTTATTTTGAGAACCAGTTTAGACAGTTGTGTGTTACCATCTGATATTTCCAATTATCTGACAACCATTCTAATTTGCTTATATCGGAGCCCTAAAAATTAATTATACATTAAGATAAATGCAGCCCTGATTGGTAGAATAGTTAGCAATGCTGACTACTGTATCGTTGGGCTTGAGTTGGAATCCTGGAGTAGGGTTACATGTTTGTAGGTGTATGACGTCTGAGTGGCATAGGTGCACTAAAACACTGATGAGCAGAAATTACTGTCGTGTTAATGGTAGAGGAAAGTCCTCAGATCTGTTCAGTAGGCCGTTTTCCATCAAAATTGGGAAAAACCTTCATTTTTCTCGGAGATGTAATCCGATTCCTCTTCAATACAGCCTGAGTAACCTTCTCGGTGTCGAGAAGACAACGTGCGTGTGCGAGGGTACTAGCCATTTCCGACGAATTTATTACCTACCAAATGCTCCAATAATTAAATAGTAATAAGATACTGTCTTACTAATACCTTCATTTTAATATTCAAAACAAGTGTATTCACTCAGTTTTATTTCATCTTTGGTACTGAATGATCTTTTTTGTAGAACATTTATAAGTTATTTCTCCCGCCTTCTTGGCATACCATCGTGGTGTCGTGGTCTGCATGCTGAGCGCGTATTTCAGAGGTCCGTGGTTCGATTCTTGGCTAAGACGTTGCTCATCTTTCATTTCTCTTGCTTCCAAAAAAATCCTAATGTCTCTACACACTTACAAATATTTTTAAATACTGTTGTCAGATTTAATTAAAGGAAGCGTTTTAATTTCATATAATTACTTTAAAAAGCATATTGCCGTCTTGTATACAAATGTGTCGTACGCGAAAGAGTAGCGTATAATTTTTCAGCTCAGAGAAAACACAATGTTAACACAGTAGGACACATAAGATGCACAAAAATACATTACTATGTAATTGTCCAATATATACTAAATGTAACATTTTACAAAGCATATAAAACGAGGTATGGTATCACATGACCTCCCGGTCTACAGAATAAGACCGACAAGTTTGGGAATCTCTAGTATAACTTATTAACTGATATTTCTAAGTATCTAATCACTTTAGATTTAATCACTCATTCAGAAAAAGCAAGTAAACCAATTTTTGAAAAATGTCAAGTATTAAACACTGCCTTATCCAAGTGAGTCTAAAATGCAAAGTTAAATCGTTTTCAGAGAAAAAAGATAAAACCATTGCATCAATTACTACAGACGATTATGACGTCCGTTACTGAGAGCAAACGTCATCAGAATGGCCCTTTCCACCACAAACGTCATTTTCATAGCCCTGAACATTGCTACCAGGTTACACCCAAAACTTGAATTCTTTCTTCAGTAGCAAACCCAGTCCAGTGGCCAGGGCTTCTTTTCCCCATCGTGTTAATGGAACTTTGACGAGAGTTTTATTCAAATGCGAAAATTACAAAGTGACGTGTTTGTTGGCTGTGGCATTCTGTAATTGAGGTTTTCTTTGTACCGAAGTGCTGATGGAGATAGAGGTTTTGAGGGGTCGGTCCCACGCTGGGATTGCGTGCTTTAAACTTTATATTATATTTTATGTTTCTTGGATGATACCGAGTTTCTAACGATATATGTTTCAAAAATCTTGCTTTACATATGAAATTAATAAATTTATATAATTATACGAAACGTAAAATATTTGAGAGCTATTCTTAATGATTTTCAAGGAAACGTTCTGAGATAATAAATCAGAATGAATCGATAATAAACTCAAGAATCTGGATATGAATTGTGAGAAATAAGGAGTAGTAGACCCTCTTCTGGTATTTGCAACTGATTGTTTGATAAGTATTTGTATTCGAGTTCTGAGGTAACCTATTTTGGATATGAATTGGTAGGAATATGGAAGGAAAGATCAGTTTGGTGTTTGTAACGGACTGCTTGGTGTTTGGAAAGTACCTAGCTCTTTTGAAGGATACACTTCAATAAATATAGCTTATTAATAATACTATTTAGAGAATAGAATTTCATGAAAATGGAGAATTTTCATTAGAATGGAGATCTTTGGCAAATGATGAAAGTAAATGTATCTTAAATCCATTTTTGTGTTGTCATTTAATATGTTGAAAGTTCTATTATCGATTATAAAGAGCTAGTAAATATGGCTAGTACACATATATTTAAATGAGCGTGTTTCTAAAAAGAAAAAGGCTACTACCTCAATGATATAATAATTATATTCTTACGCTAACTAAATAATATATGCTACATTTTCAACAGAGTTTACAAAACAGGAGCCGAAATACACTGGTGAATAGCTCAAGCGAACGAACGAACTGCAAAGTCGTGTTCGTAGTTTCCTTTCTGTATAACGTTAATGCGAGTTTATCTTAGAAAGGTACATAGATATTTCTTCCCTTTGGAAAATAGTCCTCACCTTCTTTATAATGATCCAAACTATCCAGTTCTTGAAAGTTTAAGAACCGAATTCATAAAAATGCCAATTACTTGGCTAAACAATTTACGTTTCCTTTTTACATACATTGTTTTGTAACTATGTGTACCTCTTGGTATTTTATAATTTTTGCTTGTGGTTTAGAATGACGTACACAGTGTGTTTTTATAATTTAATGACGAATTTGTAAAAATACGTATTTGGAAATAAAAGCGTTCTTTGTTTTTTATACGATCGGGAACAATTTCTACAATTTTATGGACTGGTATACCCCAAAACTTCTGAAGTTTTAACTGAGGTAAACTCTTGTCAAAATTATGCCCCATAACATTAAGATTTCATTTTAGTGAAAAGATAATACTCTGCACTTAATGAGAAACAGGAGGGTTCATAAAAATTATAAATTTGTTGCAAAAAATATAACGATAGTCTTTTTATTGTTCGAAAGCATTATAAAATTCTATTATCTGATCGAACTTTTCTCAAGTCGCTGAATTTTTATCATAAACCAGAACAACTCCTCATCCCTTTCAAACAAGAATTCTTCGCGAATTATTCTATGCCAATCAAAGGATTCAGAAACTCCTTCTTTATTTGAAGATTATAAAGCAAAATTCCTCTGGTCGAAGCGAATTATTTGTTACCCATGCAGACGGTTTCCTTTCGAGGTAATAAAGTAAAACTCCACCCATCGTCACCAGGTGTGATTTGCTTAAAAATTTCGGATAAGAATTTCGAAATTTCGAAATTCCCCCTGCCATTTCAATAACGTCCTTATTGGTTTCTGCTTTTCAGCCTTTGAATCTGCAACAGCAGGTATCAGGCGACATGAACTTGAAAGAAGATTTAATTTAAAACAATCTTTCCGAGAAAAAACAGTTGAGGCGTGTTAATTATCACTGCCAGCAATTATGATTTAGCTGGTTCTATGGTATTAATTGAAAACATTAAGTTCTTAAGTTTTATATGAATACTAGATGTGCAATTTACATTTACATTACCTTATGACATGATCCTTCTTCTATTTCTACGCGTTTAAATGGAAACAGGTTTCGTTTTCGAAATACATTTAATTGGTACTTATAATTTCGTAATAAATTATACAAATTTAATAGGTACAGTATTACTAATTTGCATATTCGATTACATTAATGAAAAGTACGCTGGCTTTTATAAATATCAGTGGTATCTTTGGTGCACAAAAATGTAAGGATTAAAAGTAGCGTCCTTGGTACTGAATTGGATTTTTTTCTGTGAATACTTTGAGAGTTGATAAGGTATTTTTCTCTTCTTACCGTGTGCTTTTGGGCTGTAAATGGGCAGCACGTCCTTCTAATATCGAGCGGTCCAGTGTTCGAATCTCGACGAAGGCATTGCATATTTTTCATATCCCTCAGATATTGATAAATGGCTCTGAAAACTGTGTCGAAGAAAAGATTTGACAACTCAGCATTACAAGTGATGTATAAGACATGAAATGACACATTGATGTTCAATAGTTAAAAGTACTGAAAATGGTCAGATTGAGTACTGAGTATGAAGCGAATGTTTTACATGCGTAATAATGTAAATTGGGCTGTCACATTTTTCTATAAACATTTGATTTTCCCTTATGTCAACAACCAAAATTTCTAACCAATGACCGAGCATCCGAGTACATATATGGAATTTTAAACGCGAGAGCTGAGAAATGTGACCGTTCTACAATTTATCTTGAACTACTGTTTGATACTGTATTTCTTCAAACTCAAGATTTACTGATTATGATATTTATTAAAATTGTGAATTATTCTTAAATATGAATTTGCTACTCAATACTATCCTATATGTTTTATACCAGTTCCATATTACCTTTTACCGAAAAATTTGTTTCCTGCTTTTTTACACCAAGTACGAAGTAATGGTTAAAATACTGGAGCAATTTCAGCATTCTGTGAGACAACGCATTATCATTCGCATTAGCAGTTTTTATTTATTTATGTGATTATGGCAAAGCCGCGAGGGATATCTGCCTAAGGGGAGGGATGCCTTCGTGGAGGACATTCTAATAGAAACTCGCTCATATACACGTACATATAGGGAAAATCACGAAAACGACCATGCTGCCAGCCTGTTCGCTGCATTCGAACCTCGGACTGAACTACCAGTGTTCAGCGACTTTACCGCTCGGCCGCTGGTGGCCCTCACATTGAAAAGCAGAGCTGTATGACGGTAGTGGTAAAGATCTTATTTTAATAGCTTTTCCTTTTCATTCACTGGTAAATTCTTCCTACAGTTTTGCTTAAACTCTGCGCATAATTTGCGATTATTTGTCATTTTGAAAGGTAACAAGCAATCGGTTACGCCTTAATATTGACCATAAAATTTCGAAAGAAATTGAAGATAATTTTTCTAATACAAAATCGTCTCGTTCACAGATATAGAGGGAAATTTCAAGGTTATGCTCTGCTGTGTACGTTTAGAATCGAAGAAGTGTATCATGTTTCATTCGAGGTCATTCATTCATTTAGAAGAATAAAACATTCTTTCCAAATCTTCTGAAACATTGTCAAAAAAGTCATTTCGAAATACTCATCCGATCTTGTTTTTGTGTCTTTTGCTAACGGTTATTTGTACGCATTGACTTGAAATTTTTGTCACCATAAAATGTTTCCTAAAAATTAATTCTACGTTATAAAATAAAATGCACATTATTTAAACTGCATGCGATTGTCCCTAATCCATTTAATACCGTAGAGGTTTTATTGGTTTGGACAATATTTTCTCTATGTTTTATTTAGCTAAGTAATAACGTGGATCATCATCACATAACTATTTTCCTCTTCGAAATCCTATTGCTCATCTGAACGCTGGAAAATAAGCTAGGAATTATCTGTTGTTGTCTCATATAGAACCTTATGAACAGTCTTTGTCAGTCTGTAATCCAGATATTAATACTTTATAACGCTCGAAACTCTATTGCGTCCATGTTTGGAATTACGGCTGTCAAGATTGAGATTTTGGTTATTAATAAATTAAAGAATGGTTATCAAATTTGCTATTTAGCCTTTTCCAGAGTATATAAAATAAGTAACAGCGTACAAAATGCATTTAATGTTGCTACGCTTTCAACGAATCTTTGGATAGACCTCTATATTATAGCTATTAAATAACTTGAAAAATTAGGGAAGTTTTGTTTGTTATTTTTATATATTAAGTGTCATGTTCTTTGCACTTAAACCACAAAAAATTCAATTCAATAGCAATATCACATAATATTTTAAAATAGCATAACTCTAGAATTACCGATAGACAGTCTCGTGCGTTAAAGATAAAAGCGTTTCTTTTTTGTACAGTGTTGCCATTGCTCGCTTTGAAAGCGTAACGTTTCTTAATCAAAATATCAGCAAAGGTTTACAATATATGAAACAGATAATAAAACAAATCTGAGATTTAAAATTTGAACTTCGGGGCAAACTTCGGGCTTATGCTCGAGTGGAAGATCAAGTAGATGGCTTCAAGTACCCTCGTTCTTTTGCATTGCGAAAAACATACATAAATTCATGCATATTCTTCGTCATTTAGTTTCTTTAAATATAATGCAGGGCGATAATATTTGGTGGCAACAATTTTAAAAAGTGATTTTGCGTTTATAGTGAAATACCACAAAATGCCGTTTCGAAACTGTTAGCCCTTCAGGCTAACCGCCTCTTTGGGCTGAAAAATATTCTGATTTATCATTTTAATCTGATTTAAATCTGATTTTTTAAAAAATAAGATTTCATATTAGGTTCGAAAGGGCGTTTGTTTTATTTACAGACAAATACACTTTTTGAAAGCATTTGAGCTAACGCCCGTTTGTGATGGAAATACTTTATATCTATTGAATTTCTACTTTATATCTATAGCATATCTATTGAATTTCTACTTTATATCTATAGCATATCTTTAGAATTTCCGATAGACAGTATCGCCTGCTGGAGATAAAAATGTTTTATTACCTACAATGTTGCTACTGCTCGCTTTGAAATCGTTGAGTTTTTTAATAAAAAATTCCTTAAAGTTTTACATAATATGAAACAGGCAATAAAATAAATTCTAAATTCCAAATTCGGGTTTACAGGTGTTCATATTCGGGTGGAGGGTTACGTTATTCAAAATTTGATGGCTCTAGGTACCGTTGTTGTTCACAGTGCGAGAAACACACATACGTTCGTGCAGATTCTTTAGTATTTAATTTTTTTAAATATAATATAGGGCGACAATATTTCGCGCTACAATTCGATTCAGACTTTTATAATGATTCAAAGAAAAAGTTGCGTCACAATATGAATATTTATTGTTTTCTTATAAAGATGGTTATGTAAAGTACAATATATGATTTAGAATTGCAGCGTTTGTTTTCTCAGTTAATCTGCAATCGTTTTGATATATTCAACAAAGATAATTTAAAAGCTCTATGGAGCACGTATTATGTAACAATATTCTGATAAAAAGGACGAAACACTACTTTAGAAATATATGCATTATCAGATATTTTCTATTAATTTTCCTTCCGTCATACTTAACTGTGGCTAATGATAGGAACACTTATCACAGGAATGGATGTCAGTAGCCATAATAACTACTGCATGAAGTGTGGTCGCTATCTGCGTTCTAAAATATCAGTTTGAAAAACTGCTGTTTCAAGTCTGATACTAAACGAAGACAATTTTAAACTTTGTAAAAAAATTTCCACTGCGTAATGCAATCTCAATCCAAAGAACTTGGTTTCTTTTCGTGTGTCCTGATGACACCGAAAAGCGTAAAAAGCTGTAATAGTTCTGAAACGACCACTGTCTGATAAGCAGAAGTCAAATGTGCCTCATCTCCTGCACCATACCTTTCGCCTAATGTCTGCCTATCCAGGCTCTGTACTGTTACAAGTAGAGAGAGCACATCATATCACTCTACCCACCGCCTCTTCCCTTTCAAGGCTTGCATCTTCCAGAAAATCAGACACCAGGGGGAAAGGGGTTCCTTTTGTGCAACAACGAGAGGAAGTTTTGCGCAGCAGAGGATGCAAAAGAGGGAAGTGCCCCTGGGGGCTTTTCGGCATCCGTGTCCATTCAACGAGCGTGCAAGTAGCTGCATTTAATAGGAGAAACTAGAAAGAAAATGTGTTCTATATGGTTTGCCGGTAGTGAAAGGGTTCGCTAACAGCCTTCAGGAGGAACAGCAAAGAAGTAATCAATATTGCTGAAACTTTGATTAAAAATTTTCAGAGATCTAGCGCAGTAGGTTTTGTTGATAAACTTTGTTTTATACTGCGACTGAAGGTGAGGCTTAATGTAACGCCTAATTCCACAAGTCGGCAGAAACCCAAGGACTACTCTCAGAGAGCATTCAAATTAGATTTTTATTTCGCGAGAAAATCAGGAAAGAAAATAATAGTAGATGGAACTCGCAAAACCTCTGCTGCGCAAAAAGTCATAACTTTGTCGCATAGAAAAATTTTTATGTATTGTAAAGTATCGCAGATAATGATGTTTTACATAAATACTTCCATGAATATTTATTTTATGTGAATCTTCTTAATATATTTCGCATGGATTGTATTTATATTATATGAATTTTATTAATATATATCATATGGCTAATTAAGAGTATTTTTATGCTTTACAAAAACGTATTATACTTTCAGTTTCATAAGATAACGAACTTACGATGACTTTTTATTAGTTTTTTGATTGAAATATAAAATAGGATATAATTTGGTATTTTTATATTTTAATCACTTGTCGTATGCTTAGACTTTTATAGTCTAAACACAGAAAAAGGCCCACAAGAGACGGAGCGATCAAGTCCCCGAACACTGTTAGGTCGGTCTGAAGTTTGAATCCCGAGAGCAGGCTAGCTGCATGGGTGTTTTCGCGGTTTTCCTCATGTGTAACAGTTAATGCGAGCTAGTTTGCCTTAAAAATCCTTCCATGAAGGCATCCATCCCTTCCGTGTACTGCCTCAGGGCGGAATAGGTAAATAATTATAATATGCTTAATATTCTTTTAAACAAATTACCCTGAAATTGCAGAAAATTAAAATAAAATTAGCACGGAACTGAGCTAAATTACTTCCAACAAATTTTGTGTTACTTTGATATTACATAAATCAAATCTGCATTAGATTTTTCTTTGTAGAGTCATTAGGATTTTTATTGTTGGAGACGTGAAAGATGGGCAATGCCTTCGCTGTGACTCGAACCCTGGACCTCTCAAATACGCGCAGAGTCGTGCTAACGTTACACCACGAAGGCATGAAGAAAGGAGGGAGAAATTACTTTATATACTCACCCTTTTAAAGGGTGATTGTCGATTAGAGGACTCAGTGACTATATCCTGGTGGTGAAGAATCATCATCCTCAACCTTTTAGTTCGCGCGCCACCTGTAGTGTCATTAGGTTATTTTGAGGTAGGAAGACGTGAAAAATGTGCAATGTACTCGTTGGGTCTCGAACCTGGAACTCTCGAATACGCGCCGTGTGTGCTACCGTTACATCACGAAGGCATGCAGAAAGGAAGGAGGAAAAGCCTTATATGTTGAGCATATTAAATTTAACGGAAGTATAACATGTGCTTCATATGTTAACGCACTAGATCACAGAGACGTTTTATGATAAAAATTTGTCTATTTTCCATGCTAATTGCCAAATTAAATATGTGAAACCATTTCTACTGTTAATTCAAGTATAATTTTCTGTGCTTTATCTGCTATTCAGATTATATGTATGGAGAATACAGCTTGCTATATACCGTACATAAATTTTGTTTATTATATGTAAACCGGAAAAGAAATAAAAATTGTTTTCTGCATCATAACTATTGTGAGTTAATAATTGAAAATCCTGTCTAGGCATTGAAAGATATAGTTTCGATAAGAACTCAAGTTTCCTTACGTAGTGATCAAAATTAGAACATACCTCTAGGAGCTTAAAGATCTTATTTCGATTTCCTGTAAGAGTGCAATTTAAGTCTGATAAAATGCTTCTTTTCCTGCTATAAATATGTCGTAAAGTAGACATTTTAATGGCAATTTGATTTTTTGAAGCGCATATTATAAGATTTATTTCAGTTGAAGGATTGCTTTGCCTGAAATAAATACGTAGGTATGCATTTGATACGGGAATTGTATTTCTCAATTCTTCTTATTTCGCTTTAGACTGTACAATAAATAAGTTAAAAAAAACCTGAAATTGCATCATGGAAAAATATGTTCTGAGAAAGAAGAGAAATTCTTTGCAAGCAAAAAGTAAAATACTTCCTTTAGGATGAAATGAGAAAATATTTTTATTATTTCTATAACAATTTATTTGTTTTTCTATTTTTGCGTTCTTTTGTATTTGCAAACGTAAAGAATCATAGTTGCGTTTCAGTAAAATGAATATTCCTGCGCGTGGAAACCTAATATAAATTAGTTTATTTTCAGTTATTTTGAAAATAAAATGTCTAATTGTTTCTAATTTCATTTTAGGAAACATTTTCAAGCAACAATTCAATGAGCATATCAAGTATTAGAATTGAATACCTCTTTCCATATTAGTTAATAAATATCTGAGCTTAGATCAATGAAAGTTACGAGCATTCACACTGCAATGAAAATTAATATATAATTTAAATAATTAATCCTCGATTTTGCCTCTTATTGCAATCAAAATATGTCCGTTAATAACCCAATCATTTTTTAAATATAATAAATACATTTCATTTGCAAAGTATTTGGTTATTAATATTTTACCATGCTACCAACAACGAAAAGAATGCAATGATATTTTCTTTTTAAAATTTTATATGAATGTTAAATATCAGAATGATTAGCTATAACCAATTTTCAAGCGTTTAAAACAGTATATGACATTTAAGCAAAATAAACAATAGTAATACTTACGTAATAAAAAAATCGTCGTATTTGACATGGATAAGATTGATCCGCAAGATTATGAGAAATGAATATTTCATGAGCCCAACAGTATCCTTAAGAGTTTTGATCTAACCCAAGCGGAGTTACTGATTGCCAAAACAGCAAATGTCATTTTTTAGCTAATTTCATGAGTAGTTTTAATTTCAAGGCTTTAAGAACAAATTCAAGAGACAGAAAAATGTCTTAAAACAACAAGTGTTTCTACAGTTTCCATTCTTAAAGTACGACGATACTTCATTAATAGAAATATAGGTGCTAAGGAAGTTACTTAGAGAATTAACTTTTATGAAAATTATATGAACATTTATGCGACCCACTCAAAGTATGAAAACTTGGCATGAAGTTGCAGAAATTTAGATTCTCAAACATTTTGCAACAGGAAGTGCATATGTAGGTTCAATATTTAAAAATACAATGCCGCCAACCACATTTTTCAAACACAATATATCTGTATTCAAATTTCTCGAAGAGGGAAATGGAGGGAACGGTTTGATGGTTAACAAGATCTGTCAGGTTCCTTAGCTATCAGTCCAAGCTTGTATCCCTGATAAAGCATGGACTTCTATGATAATAGTTTCTTTGTATGGCGGCTATTCTTAAACACTTGCCGACAGAAAAACCTTTCGAGTAGTAGAAGACCATCGGATTTTATGTTCTGGGAACCTCTTAATCAAAACTAGGATGAAACTCAAGTGGACACCTCTTGGGTGCTTTGCCTAAATCGAACAATCCAACCCAATGACGGGAGCTTCCCATTACAGAAACCTTTCTCTACATTTCTGTAAGAAAATATTTAGCGTAAAGTAACGTATGTGATAATTTTTATGACTGGACAAAACACCAGGAATCCACAGTTCTGAAATAAAAATTGCACTTCAGATTTCATCTATGTATAATTGCGTATGGGTAAAATGGAACACGTATAGTAGTTTATTATAGAAGATATGAATACATTATTGGAAAATATAAAAGTATATATAAAGCGGAAGATGAAAAATATTCAAAATATAGCATGAATTGTGCAAATAATTTGTTTGACCAAGACGAGTGTCCTACGCCAGACAATGGATGACCCTTGCATGCATAATAAGATCCAGAAGACAGATGGAGATATAGTTTCGAAATAGGTTTTGCATGTGACTGTACGTTCATTCCCGAATGCTTACCAAAATGTTAAATCGAAATTAGTGATTGAGACACAGCGGGAAGAACGAGCTCCATTAAACACCAACACTTCTGAGCAATTGCTCATTCCGGACGCATCATTAAGTTCGAGACGCATCCATTTAGGAATCTGCCCCTCGGACTACTCTCTTATCCTTCCACAGACACACCAATACCCCCGGTAATCACACGGAGTGTTTCATCTCCGGCCCGCCATATTCCTTAATAATCGCCGCTTGTTTAATCCACAAGTATGAGACCGCCCGGATGTGTGCGGTGGTGGGCTTTTTCCACTGTCCCACTGTCGATTGCGGGACTCGAAACGCATAAATAACGCGAGTCCCCGAGGAGCGAATGACACATTTCGAGCGGTGATAATCTCTCATGAAAACTTTCCGCTAATCTCCGGGTCCTTGCATCATTTAAAAGGATTTTTGCTTCGTGTTCGGAACTAATGCGCGGTGGGGAATTGGGGAATTCTGGGGGTGGTGGTGGTGGGTCTGGAGGGGTTTTAAAATGTTTATCCCGACGTGAATAAGAACTCGCTTAACAGAACAGAGGTACAAGATGTGAGGTTACGCGAGGAAGTCAAATTTGTAGGTTTCCTTCATATTTTCTACTTTCTTTTAATTTCAATTCGTAATAAATATTCGTAATAAATATTACGGGAAATTTTAATTGACTGTTTTTTTTTACATCTGAAGACAGGCTTCTGCCAACTTCAGGTCCTATCATAAAACTCAATTCATTCTACTGCGCTAACCTTTTCGCGACGGCGCACCTTTGTTTAAGACGCTCATGCGGGGCGGAAAGGAATCGAAGGCAGTCACCGCACAGGACGGAGGTTTTGCATCGCTAAGCCTAATTTTATAAAAAAAAATGAAAGGATCCATATATTAATGTCGAACCAAATAGTTTGTTAAAGTTTCTTATGCTCTCGCTGGGCTAGCAGTTTATCAATCTGCTCAAGCACTTCTGCTAAAGCAGCCTTTTAAAAAAAATATTTTTAATTTTATTATTAACCATCACTTTCTTCGCACTAACGCCACTTTAAATTCAATAGAAAAATCCTAAAATCTTTTAAAGCAGCATTTCTTTACGAGCATTTCTCTAAGAGTGCCAAATAACACCGTAGTTGGTTTTTATAACTGCGATGTTATTTTTTTAAAATATTTAAGGGCGATAACATTTAGTGGCATCAACGCTTTGTTTAAAAAGTGAAATGGCATGAAACTGATTTGAACCGAAAATCATACTCGAGAGTAATAGCACCTCTTGTGCTAATAATAATTGTAACAAGAGTTTAAAGAATTTGGATTTTAGCACTGTACGTATTACTCAAGTCTTCTAAATGCTGTTGATTATATTTATTTGCTTATAATCTTATCCATGTAGTGAATTTGTATTTTTTCTAGGCTGCTTATATTATTTTTAGAAAATTTATATCTTTAATTCATAGCTTGCCAGTTCTTATAACGTTTCACATTTTTCTCTAATATCATGCTTAAATTAGTCTTATTACTAATTTTGCATTTGTCTCTAAATATTCGAATGAACGAATGAAATATTCAAAATAAAATATTCAAATGAACCTTCTCTCAACACAAGAAAAAGTTTAAAAAATTAAAAATGACACAAACACGAAATTCAGAAGCTGAAGAACTTTATTGCCTTTACAACTGCAGTAGTTATAAGTAAACATAACTTAATTAGATCTTTATTGCTTTTCCAGCAGCAGTATTTATAAGTATGGGTAACCACATTTGAGGACAGAAATAAACCTTGTAGCTATTGAACATCTTCTATAAAATATATAAAGCCAAACGATTCTGTAGCAAATATGTGATAAATAGGCTAACTATATTTCCGCTCTAAAAAGATGATAAATGGATAGCGCAACAGGATTATAGTTAATCGTGACAAAAAAAAATGAAAGAAATGTTTCATGACATGAAATATTGAGCGTGCTGTTATTCTCCAGTAGAAAAAAAACGTATGAACATTTAGGCACAATTAAAGGTGACGTATATTTTGCTAATGTTTTGCTATGAATAGTTCAATGAAGTCATATTGAACAGTATTTTGGTTCTTTCTACAACTTATCATGGAACTTCTAATATTTCATGGCTCAGTTTTGTACCGGAATTAAACATAGCTTTCATTATTTCATTGCTTAACCAAGATTTGGCGACATATTTTTTATAGTAAAACAATTCTTTCAATTGGTGTTGTTTTTTAGATTTAAGGAGAGAATAAACTCTACAATATTGAAAAATGTTCTTGAAAATAAAGGCATTTTCGCCGATTTCAGAAATTTCTGTCAGGTACAGGAACGTTCTTTTTATTCTTAGCATTCAGCTGACTTATGTTTAATGTTTAGAATTGTTTGAATGCTGGAAATATGAATACTGATCGAACAATCCAGCTCCATGGTCAGCCATAGTTTCATTGTTCATGATTGTAATATTTGATTTCAAGTTTTGCGCTGTAATTAATGACTATTTCGCAAAACTATGTTTGTAATTTTTATTAAAATGAAATAAGTCTGTCATTTTTTATCAAAACAAATTGGTACAGTTCTCTTCAAAATGATGCATGTCATCAGCCTAAAGATAAGGCGTTCTAAAAATCTTTATTAATTACAATGATATATTAATAACTGTCTTCTTTTAAAAATAATTGTAAATTTAGTCACGTATATTGCTAACAATTAAAAACGTACCAAAAATAAACCATGTGAAGAATTTAGAAATATCTTTAATTTCATTTTTGTAAAAAACTAACTTGTTTCTTTTGCACGCGATTAAAATCCAAAAATTAGAGTAGTACAAAATTTATGTTTTATTTTGAATTTAAAACGATAACGAAATCATAGGTATTATTCCTTAGTTTATAATTATATTTCCAAAATTAACTCTAAAAGCAACGTAAATCATCTTATATTTTGCTCCATATATATAAGTATAGCTCCTTATATAAGTAATCATAAAACATGATAAATTTTCTAATATGTACGTTACCGGCAATGCATGAAAGCCATTCTTAAGCATTATTGTCGAAAACTGTACTGCAGTATATGAAACGATTAATATTTCACACATTTCCTTGGCATTCTATAGAAAGCTACACGTCTATGATTCGTTTCGAATATCACGTTCCATTTTTACTACCTGTTGTGTGTGTTTAAAGAAAACCAGTGATGCACATGCATGCGCAAATCCTCGTAAAAAATTCATACTTTCTTTGGCTTTTCTAGTAAAAAGTGGCGAAATGTATATTTTGCGCGGCCGATTTCAAAACTGAAAATGCTATCGAAGGTAACATTGATTCTAAAATCAATCCCGAAACACAGTCAAAAAATGGAAATGAATTAGGAAAAAAAAAATCCCACTGCTTTTTTAGGAACTATTGATGCGAGTTCCTATCCTGCCGTCGACAAGAGACGACGTGATTCGCGCATATTGGCAGTTATAATTAGTGTGATAGCGGAGATTTCTACCGAATTGGAACTCTGGAAGAATTTTGAACTATCTATATTTGAGATCACAATTCAATTTATGCCGTAAGGACTTGGCCCACCAGCGGTCGAGCGGTAAAGTCGTTGAACCCTGGTAGCTCGGCCCGATGTTCGAATCCTGCGAACGGGTTGGCTACATGGGCATTTTCATGGTTTCTCTACGAGAAAGTTTCTCTTAAAAATTCCTCCACAAAGGCATCTCTTCCCTTAGGATAGCCCTTGAGGCTTTCTCGTAATCACATAAACAAAAATAAACCCAAAGGACTTGCTTAAAACTGAAGATATTCCTGACCATGAAATTCTTTCCTGGTGCGTTGCAGTTGCTCAGTCCAGCGGAAGTAAGCAAAGATTCGTCAAGTATCTGCGTAAAACAAAGTGCCATAATATGAAATGTCTTTGCGTAAAAAAAAGCAATGAAGTATAATTCGACACGTCATTCAAGCCCACCTAGAAGTAGGTTAATTTTAATTTCTTATCTCTTATATGAATATTTTGTTTCCTTTAATAAGAAAGATATAAATTTTGTTTTATACAACTATAATTTTTTTTATTTTGAATAAAATGTTTTTAAGAACACTTTCTCATTATTTTTTCCAAACAGCATTTATACTTCTGAGGAATGCACATCTTTTTGAAATAATAACCTTTTCGTCACCTTTTTCATATTTTGCCTGAATATCATTTACCATTTTATAGAATACAAATATTCTGGAAAACATTCTATAAAATATTTGCATTAAATACAAATACAAAGCCTAAGGAAGTTTGCATAAAATACAAAGCCTAAGTTTGTACTAAATACAAAGCTTAAGGAAAGTATATAAATATTTTCGTATTTATACTTTGAGTAAAACCTCCAGTCATTGTGTAAAATGACTAGGTATTTGTATAGAATGTCAGCGTTTCATACATTCCCGGTAACATATAAAAACCGTTATAAAACATGGTATATTCTGTAATAGGAAATATATTTAAAGTAAATACTTTAATAACGTTTTCCAAATTTTAAAATGCAAATTTTAGTGCGATTACAGTTTTTTTGTCCAGAAGATTTATTTAATTTTTGGAAAAGTATTAGTTTATTAAAAAGCTAAAATCTACGTAATACATGCTTAAAATGTTGTAAAGATAATTATTATAAACAGGCAAATTTTTTTCTTTATGTATTATCATGATTTGTTTATTTTTCAATATACAAACATTACTTCGTTTTAACTTCGCATCATTCTGGGTATATTTTAGTACACAATTTTATGAGTATTTTATGTATTAATATCCAAAACATTTAATCCAGATTTCATCATTATTAATAGTAATAAGTGATTTATCGAGTTCTTTGACCATACAGATGTAGCTAAAACTTGTATCCTCTTTTTTATTTTTACTTTGATATATTAACTGCATTAGACAATGTTACATTTTTCAGTATAAATTTAAAAAATATTAATATCAGAAAGCAAATAGAATTCACTACTTTTTGAATGCATTTAATAGAAAAATAGTGCTTTTTGTTTTTAACAAAATTCACAGTATTTTATATTTATATCTTAGTTGTATATCATTTGAAAAATGCATTCATGTAAAAATGAACAAAATGCGGGTTTCCAATGTAAACTATTAAAATAATCATATGTGTACAAGGTAAAGGGAATCAAATGGGTTGTTAAAACACATTTATTATTCTTCGGAGAATTTGAGGTTTTCATTTTCAATAACTTCTTGCATAAATTTTCCATGGCTGGATGAGTTTCAGTCATTTAGCTAGAAAATTAAAATCCTTTGTATACCTAGTAACCAAACAATTATTCTTCATGAATAAAATCTACTAGGAAAGAAATATTATGACAAGAGTTGTTTTGCTTGTGATGCATCATCATGCATTTGGAATCAAGCATTTTAACTGTATATTTGCATTTCATTATGTTTCGTTTACATTACTTTGAAAATTAAAAGTTCAAATCTATGCATAGAATATGAATGTATGATTACAGACATAAAGAGAATTATTTAGCAGAATTAGAATGAGTATCCAAGGTCCCACACTCTGTTCTTTACAAAGTAAAGTAATAATATGCAAAAATGCTTAGAAGTTTCAAATAATGTTTCATTTTTAAGCTTTCTTTTATATTAAAATGCGATTTATTATAAGCTGGTAGAATATTTTAAACTCATTTTGCTGTGATACATATATTACTGTTTACTTTGTATATTATGTTACGAAATGTATATTATTGTTTACTTTCTTGCATTTGCATAATTAATTGCATCAAAAACGTTTGGCGCAATAGGTTAAGCAAATTATTTTATAACTTTTTACTTTCTAAGATTAACCTAGTAGGAACTTTTAACAAACATTTTTAATTTAGTACTTCCTCCGGACATATTAGAATGAACTGAAATATTTTGATAGTAACTGATTTATAAAATTCATTTGTACTTTTTATTTCCTGTACGAAGCAGAGGAAGTATTGTAATCGTGAAAAATTTCAGGTATCAAATTTCATCGAAAATATCCATTTTGACCGTTCTCAAATCCATTTAAACAATGTTATTGCGTGACATCTCTACGCAGGAAAGATTAAAAGACTCTTTTTACCAAAACGAATTGTATAGCAGATTTAAAATGGATTCACGAGACATTTTTTTTCGTGACGTCTGCAAGTACGTACGTATGTATGCAGCTCTCATAAATCAAAAACGAGTAGACTCAGAACGTTGAAATTTTATACATGGGACTGCTATGACATATAGTTGTACTCCTCCGATTTAGGTTACAATCGCCGCGCCAAAAGTGTATATATATACCCACTTTGTTACTGTGTCGGGGAGCTCAGATCTTTTATCCTTGTATGTTGGAAAATTGTGTTTCTTTTGCTTTAAAAGTAATTGAATTGTGTTGTTCTTATGTTCCTGTTAAGGTTTTTAAGCCTTTGGTTAATTTGTATGCAGTAGTTGTAGAATTATCAACAATTTAAAAGGTTGCTTAAGTGCTCCTAAGCCTAATGAAGCCGCCATTTGTTTGAGTTTGAAACTCTCAGTAGAATAGTGAATTAAGTCAGTTTTTGCACCAACTTCAGTGTCTTTTTGCCGAACGTGACCGAAAGTAAGCTTTCAGTTTTGTGCACCGAAATGTCTGCCTTCGTACCCGCTGGCTGAATTGTTTGCTTTTGCGTTGAAACTCTAATTTTTAATTGTAACAATATTTTAATTATATTTGATGTTTTATGTTTTTTTTTTTTTGTATTTTACAATTTTCAATGAAGATGTTTTGAGTTTTTATGTATTTTTGCCTTGGTGTGAAATGGTAACTGAATTGATTGAATCAGAAATATATCTCTAATTTAATCGAGGAAATAAGTTTAAATGAAATGCAACAAAAAAGTGTATAATTTAATGAGCCGTACAAGGAAGACATATGGTAACAACAACAGATTTTTAAATATCCATTGAAATTACCATTGAAAAAAATGTCATATTTGAAGCTCTAATAAATGCTTAAGCGATAACTTTGTCACTTTTATGTTATGTACCTCGCACTATATTACTAGTTGTATCTATTGTTATTTCCATGTCATTTATCTCGCACTATATTACTGGTTACACCTAAAAATCTAAATTTGGTTGTCACTTTCATGTTGTTTATTTCGCACCACATTACTGAAAAACTGAAAAATTTAATTTTGATATTTGCACATGCTTTTGGGATTTAGCTTTAGGATTGCTTTTACACTAGAGAAACATCTAAACATTCAAACAAGAGTATCTCTTAATCGCATGAATTGCAGATTTAGCAAATTACATCGTTCTAATTTCATATGTTTCAAAGCAAGTTATAAACTTTTCAGTACCCTTAAGCGTAATAAATCCACGAACAATTTACCAAATAATTACGAATTTTCAAATATTCTCGGAATTGATGCTTCCCTATTTTGATTTCGTTGGAACTTCACTGCGTAGAGAGTGTAACATTTTACCGAGAACATTAAACTCCTTCTAATTAAAGTTTGAAATTAGGAATGATTATTTATAATCTAAAGTTCCTTTTGAGCACAGTCTTATTTAGCTTATATAGAGAACTAGAATTAATTTAGATTAATTCTTAATTGTTTTAATGTATCTCCAATTTCTAATTAATAAATGAGTTTGAAATATTCTGCCAGCTTATTTTCAGAATTTATCTTAATCGATGCATTGAGCATTACGGTGCATGCTCGCACGGCGTCATTTCCAGAAACTTAAATGATTTTATTGCTGAGAGCTTCGAATTAATCGATACCAAAACTGTCTAGTTAAGTGAAGATCTATGCCTCAAAATCGCGTAAATGAATTCAAGAAAACAAGCAAACAATATTACTTTTGTCACATTTTTTTAAAATTACGAACATTAAAAGTTTAACTTTCTGTTAGGCATTTGAATTCAAAGTGCAAGTTTATTTCTAGCGACCGTTCCGTTTAAATATTAGGTAAAATCATTTCAGGAATGGCAAAATAAGTACAGTTATTCCACTTTAAATGTAATGACAACACGTGTTTTGAAAAAAGGACAAAATTCAATGAAATTATGTGATTTTTGAAAAATTTCTGGGGAAGTAAATTTTCCATGCAGTAGCAATATTTGCCTTACCAAGATGTTAACAATTATGTTGCATAGCATACAGCCAGACGTGGAAATATTATCTCATGCTGTGTTGCTGTCAACATGGTATACTTATATAAAGAAGAAAATTACTTCTTATTTTTAAAAATTTTTGACTTTTATAATATGAAATATTTCTAGCGTGCTTCCTTTTCTATGTACTATTTGGCATACTTTAATGACAACAATATTCCAAAACATACATATCAATTATATTTCCAGGTATTTCCTAAACACAAATGCAAGAGCAAGCGTTTCATATTTCAAATTAACTTCTGTGCTTTTTATCGCTCCTTCACATGTAAAAATAGAAGATACAGAAAAGGTAATTAAATTACAACCAATTTGTTCCACGTTTTGGTCACAAAAGCAGGAATTTAAACTAAGGATTTTTTTCATGCATGATATCTTAATTAAATTTACCGGAATCTTTATGTTGTCGCTTAGTCGCTGATCGAGTTGCATGTGTAAAAGTAAAGAATATCGCTTCACAAGAATATGAGTTTGAAATATTCGACCAGCTTATTTTCAGAAGGGATCTCTTACTTAATATTTTAGTCCTAATTTAAGTAAATTAATTATACTTAATTAACTCATGCACACGATAGCATTTCTTAAAATGTGGAACTGCAACCAAAACAAAAACAAAATGTGGCTGACCAATTTAAACTGTCAACATAAACTCTGCATACATTCCTAACAGGCGCATTTTGATTTGGCTGTATGAAGTACTAAATTTAAATCATTAGACTCTAAGTAATATTTTGCTATTCAGAATTGTAAACTTATAGAATTTTTGAAATATTTTAATTGAGATAGTTTCTAAGGTTAAGAAATGGAAAATATCCCATAAATCTAATTATATTATGTATATGTTACGGTGAAACACCGAAATCTGGAGAATGTCGACTTTCACCGGTGAATGTCAACATTCACATAGTCTCTTGGTGTATGTCTCCAAAATATTTTCCAAATACTCTTATTTCTGACTTACACCGGTCAATGTTCACATGCACCATGTACTAATGGTGAATGTTGAACATATAACAATATTATATTTTCTTCTCCGTAATTCAGTCGCGAATAAACGCACTTGAGACTTGAAATAAGAACTTAAGAACATGAGAACCTAAAACACACAATACATTCAAAATGAGAAAGGAAAATAATAGAAGTTAAAAACTTACTTAATTTTACAGTACGTTCTAAATGAGAAAACAAAATAACAGTAATAAAAAACTTACTAAATTATGTGATCCAAATCTTATTTATTGCAACAACTTGAACTATTATGGCACTTTATGACCTCTCTTTTCGACTTACACCAGAGCATATCTGTGATTGTTGACATACACCGATGAGGGTCCGAATATGCAACATTGTAGTGCAATATTCGATCTTTCACCAACATATTTGGTGAATGTTAACATTCTCCGGTGAATGTCGACATTCTCCAATTTCGGTCTTTCACGGTAACATATATGCGAGTATGAGGATGACTTGTTTTCCAGCTCTTAGTTTATGTGCTATGGCGAAACACTAAAGACATTAAATGAAAAAAATAGTCCCCCTAGAAAACTAATAAATTTTTTTTACGTTAGACGTGGAAGCCGTGGCTCTCCAGACAGCTATACATTTCATTCACCAAGAATAGAAAAAGAATCGAGACAGGGCCAATCAGAAAATTCCACCACTCGGCTATTAGTGGAATTTATTGCAAAATTTTTCTTTTTTTTCACTGTTCGGTAATTGGTGAAATTTAAGTAGGCTTTGATTTTTGAACTTCTAGAAGTTTTATAAACTAACTATGGCTCATTTATCTGTATCCTGCTGTTTGTTGATGCATTTTTACGGGCTGCAATAATCCTAGACAAGAAGAAAACACTAAAAGCGCTGGGGCCAAACTGAATTGCTGAATGTCATATGAGGGACTTTAATTTTCATTGCGTAATACCTGGTCTCGCGGTGTAGTTTGCTGACTTGCGCCTGAAGCCCTCGGACTCGTAGCACTGGGCTTGGCTTGATGTCTCTGCTCTGAAAAGCCTTTTTACTTTTTGTTATTTTCATTACATATTTTTGATGATGGCGGCTCTATGACGCCGGCACAGCGACGAAAGGGGAGGGAAATTGTTGATGTCGCTAATTTCCTCGTTTTCCGCCATCCCTTTTTTTCACTTTTCAGCTTCGCTTAACAAAGATCTAAGGGCTTATTAAAGGAGTAAATGCCCTCACCGGGCTTGTCTTTCTCTACCTGTACTTAAGGCCTGCAGATGCAATTTCAAATGGGAATTTTTACTCATGGAGAGAGGTAATCCTGGTTGGAGTGGAAATGTGCTTGCCTTGTTTCCTTTTTTTATTAAGACACAGAGAGAAAGAGAGGAAAAGGAAGATACTTTTCATAATTTAAGAGAGAGATATGTACGTGGAATATTCGGGGGATTGAAAACTGTTTTGTAAATATTTTTGAAAATTAGAAGTACTCTCTACCTCAGAGAAAAGGTGGCATCGTGTATTCTCGGAAGGGATTTCTAAGCATTGAAAGAAGATGCGTTTTCCCCCACCGTGTCGAAATTAATGAACTTCTTCTAACTCTATTAGTTTAACGAATCTTCAGGATGATTCTAAATAAATGATAATTATGGTAAATCATGAAGTTTAAAAGACTTTTTTAGATGCTACAAAGATGCATGTAATTCAGTCTCTGAGCTAGGCTGGCAAATGTAATTGGCATCAGACTATCTAATTTAATATAGATTTAATTTAGTTAATACCACGGAAAACACGAAAAAATGTTCTTCGACCATCAGAATACTTAATGGGAATATAAGAGCTTCATGACATTTAGAATCTTGATGCTTTTAAAACTTGCAAAGAATACTTTATAGTGACTGATATAGCTACAAATTCTTTATAAAGTCTAGAAAAGAGGTTTTTTGGAAGACAAAATGAATTAAGTAATTTGCAGGCAACCATTTGGAAAATAATTAAAAGTGTTTCTCCTGTTCATAGTTATTTTGTTCAAAGCACTGGGGTTGAAACATTTCACTTTGTACATCTTTACAAACTGAAATCAAACGTATAGGTAAATAATAAACTCAACTATCTGCATCGAAGGAATTCTAACTCTGTGTGTCTCCAATCTTATCACGTTTAACTTCTAAATTTGCTATGCGAACTAAATAACCAACACTCACCAAAGTTGCTTCAGTTCCTGTGAAATCGTGGTACCGAACGAAAATCAGTAGATACCAATGTAGACACCAAATATTTAAAGTAGATATATAGATAGAAGCGTCGTCACAAAATTTTTAGTATGTAGATAAATAGATTGCTCACAAGAATTTGAAAGTAAATAATTCTTCGAAATAATCTGAAAGTAGGAAAGTAAATAACTAAATTCTTTGCGGAATGAAGGTTAATGCGGTTTCTCATCTCTGAAGGACAAAGCAATATTCCAACCAAAGTCCTGGCAAATAAATTTTCCACCATACCTTTGTATGCAAGCTTATGCAAAAGGATAGGTTGTTTTAAACTAATTATCTATTGGCACAAACTTTCATTTATCTGAAAATTCCACAATTTGTTTTATATGTTTTTCAAATACTTAGCACATTCATATTTGTTGATACGGCAGATAATGCTGTAGTAATTCGTTTCATATGCTGCTGATATTACCGTCAAATAGATCATCCCCATAGGTGATACTGTTTCGGATATCCTAGAAATTAGCTGGAAGTGGAGGCAGAGACTGATTATTTATGACAAGAAAACATCACATGGACTACATCAGAAAACCCGGATGGTCACTACATAACGCGTCCATTCTTCAAATTGCCCATTCCATCCACCTTTGTGCCAAAGCTTGATTGCGATGCTTTGTTTGATTGCCAAAGTTTTTGCCAAAGTTTGATTGAGGTGGTCTCTATGACAAACTTCGATTGAGTCCTCTTGTACGTTATTTGAGTATTTGTCTTTGATGCTACAGTATCATGTTCGTTTCGATATTTATGTTGGTAAACCAACAACTGCCATGATGAAAGGTGTAATTATCATTGTTTTAATTAAATTATGGCATCAATGACATTTTCAAACTATCTAAGTAAATCCCCTCATTGACACAAAGATGGACGTGCCAACAACATCTGCCGTGTCTATAAAGATGGACCCACTGAGCTTTTATGAAACCTTAAAGTAAATTTTAGTGAATTTATATCTGTTATAGTTTCATATAAACTTGGTATTGGTTGTGTAATTAATTTGTTATGAATTTAAAAAAAATATTTCACGTTATTATTAAAAACCCTAAACTTCTTAGACACTAGGCAGAAGGTAACATTGCTGCTGAATTTATCACAAGGTACTGAAAGAGCAAATTCAGTTGCTTAATACACATTTATATTCTTAAAGAGCCTAGCGAATAAACACTCGCTGACTCTTTTAAAAATGCAAGGAGTGCACATTTTAGAGGAGAAGACATATATTTCGCAAAGCATAACTTTAACCAAGGTATTACGAGTCCCTCAAATCTGTAATTATGTAACCACTAGGGAAAAATTCTGACGCATTACCATCGCAAAATGTAAAGGTATTCCTAATTCAAATTGCTCTCTGAGTGAATATCATGATTATAAATTTTGACTTATGTTTCAAATTTATATCCAAATTTTATGTAGAGCAATTATTATACATTCCAGTTTTGCGTTAATGGATCACAGTCTATAGCGACAGAAATGACAATTATAGCTGCACGATATTTCGCTAATTTCAGTGCAATAATTAGCCATCAATATTGAAATTTAATTATTTAGAGTTAAACATAGTTATTTAATGATCAATCTAAATATCCTTAGTTAATATTCCTTCTTATGGCTTAGAGACTCATGAAACTGATGTTATGCGTAATGTAATCAATATGAGATTTTGATTAATATTTAGTGCTTGCAAATGAAATGATCAAGGGTTTTATTCGAAATCACAAGTTACTAAAACATCATGCGTGATATTGGTTATATGTTTGCAGCTTATAATTGTTTAATATTGCGAAATTATCATGCGGTTTTCTAGAGCAGTATTGAATGCACTATCCTTTATTGCTTTTTGAAATAATTATTCTAGGGAAGATATCCGGGTATAATTATAATCACCTCTACAACTCCTCAAGTTATTGCTAAACAAGGATTTATTTATATATATATATATATTAGAATGAAAAGAAAATAAAAAAGAACAATCGTCATAACTTCATACGTCTACCCTCATCCCATCGTCAACCTCTCATCTCCCCGCGCTCATATAGGTGACGCTTTAACGTTATTTAGCTCAGTTACAGTTACAATTCCTACATTACCACAATAAAAACTAAAAAAGTGATAATAATTAATTTCTTTTATAATTTTATGTTTGTCAAAAAATCAATAATTACACGATTTCTAAGGTATTTTAAAAGGGAAAAAGATTATGAATGTACAATTAATTCATTAAAATTTTGTAGATAATTGATTATTAGGTAGTGTCATTTTATTTGAACACCATATTAAATAAAATCACAATTATTATTTTCTTCCTCTACTTTATATACTTAGAAATAACTAGCACGTTAATTATTTCGAAAACGTAGTGAAAAGATTCCGTACATTATTAAAAATATAATGCATGTTAGCTGTTTATAAGTTATGTGTAGCGTTTGATGTTAACTGAAATAATTAATTTCATTGGAGAGATTTTTGAATCACACAAAATATATCACCTTCTTAATTAGTCCATAGGAGCTGCCACAAACAATATTAGCTTTCACGTTGTTAGTAACTCTCTTAACCTCACTCTCGTTTATGAATAAGGTAATTAAATAAGTAACAAATATGAAAACTTGCAGTCTTTGTATTTAAAACTGGGATCTAACATTCCAAAACAGTGCTTGATAAAAATTTTAAAAGTATAAAGAAAGGTACAAATATGTAGTCTTTTTTACTTCCCTTTTCGAAGTAAAGGAACTATTAAGATTTCGGGTTTCATATTTCAAAGAAAATATTCATTTTGACCGCTCTCGAATCCATTTTAAGGATGCTTTGCGGGACATCTGTATGCACGGAAAAAGCAAAGATGTTGCCAAAACGGATTGTAAAATGGATTCAGAAGAGAGTTTTTCCTTGAAGTTTGTACATACGTATGTAAGTATCTTGTATAACTAAAAAAACGAGTAGTCGTAGAGCATTGAAATTTTGTATATGGAACTGCTATAACATGTAGTTGTTGTTGCAACCGGCCGCATCCCCCCCCCAACTTATATATGTCCGGCTTGGTGAGCTTAAGCTTTTTCATTCTTATGAGCACTTTTTGCTTTAAAGTGATTGAATTATTGATTGAATTATTTGTTCTTATGTTCCGGTTAAATTTTTTATGCCTTTAGTTAATCTGCATGCATTAGTTGTATCGTTATCAACAATTTAAAAGTCTAAGTGACAAGTTACGACTAACAAGGCCGCCATTTATTTACATTCGAAATTCTTAGTAGAATAGTGAATTTAGTTAGTTACTTCACCAACCTTTTTTGCCCATTGGAATCAAAAGTTAACTTGCACTCTTTCGCCCGGAAGATTTTGTTTTCCTGCCCGTTGGTTGAATTTGTTTCGGAATAGAAAGCTCTATTTCAATTATATATAAAAAAGTATTATCTCTTTTTAACTATATTTGGTACTTAACGTTTTTTATTTTTCCCAATTTTGCTTTGAGATGCTTTGAGTTTTTATGCTTGAGCCTTGCCACGAAGTGAGAACTGAAATAATAGCACGAGAAATATATCTCATAATAGAATTCGAGGAAATTTGTTTGATTAAAGTGCAGCAAAAAATGCGTATAATTTAATAGGCCATACAAGTAAATCATGTGATGGCCACATTAGACTTTGTTTTTATGTCATCTCGCGATTTTTGTGAACGTGGAAATTATTTATGCATCATGAATAGTCAATTCTAAATGAAATAATTTATAATCATTGTTCTAGTGAAATATAGCATACTTCCTTCGATTCTGAGAAACGATATTTTTATCATTATTTTATCGCGTAATAAAATAACTAATAAGGAAATTAATCTTCGTTGGGCTGGAATTTACTCCCGATTTTAGCTTACTCCATATAACACACGATACCTTAATCGATGACTGACTTTTAACAAATCGCCATATCTGTATAAAAAGACAAGGTAGACAAAATGTTAATTAATCTTAAAAGTCTGTATTAGGCAACAAGACTATTACAAGCTCTTCAATGGTTTATCGATGTCCCTTCATTGTTTTATCGATGACTGATTTTAATGTATTACAATATCGTAAAAAAAGTACCAGGTGCGAAACGATTATCAGTCTTTTACTACGCTATACTAGCGTTTTAAAAGGTGATTAATTCTACTTTCCTTACATAAATTCTGTATCTACTCTCCACGCTTTTCTGTGATTTTGAATATATCGTACAGACTCATTTTATATAATAAAAATGAAGAAAAGTTTGAGATTTAGAAAAATACTTTTCTTATTTGACAACTTGATGAATCGGGCTGTTTGAAATGTATCTAAGCTGTAGCAGCTTAATGTTAAGTTTACTAAAATGGCTGTCATGAACATCATCGATAAACATCGAATATATAAAAACAAAGTTACAAAAAAAAAACCTTTTTAAAAGATTTTTGTCATATAAAACACGTGAAATACATTATCATCTTTATACTCGTGACATATACCGCGGTAAATATTTTGTAATCCATGAGAATTATCCCAAAGTTTAAAGCTTAAAAATGTTTCATTACTTGTATTTGCAAACACGTTTTATCACGTCTAAGCTAATAAAAGCTAGTTTTCTTAATAAAGCTCAGCTTCGTTTCGAAAATTTCCACTGATATACGTTGGTAATCACTCTTGTTTCATACGATGGCAGCCGCAGCATTAAAAGGGGCTGCAACTCACGGAAAACGGAATTCTTTATTATTTTCTCCCTTTACTTCTTTATAACCTAACCAGCCTTCTATAACTTTTCAGTCTATTAAGGCACTTTGACTGACAGACACGTATAGTGTTGCTGAGATTTAACCAGAATCCCAGTCACGTCATTTGAGAAAGTAGAAAGATAAATCCAACAACTTGAACACGGAAGCGCGTGATACCGGTTGAAAATAAACCTAAAAAAATGGAGTAGCTAAGTTCTGGGAGTTTTCTGTCATAAATCAGTGCTTGAGGTGGATTTTAAAGCTAATCTACCTCTTTCGTGGTCTCTTGATATACACTTAAGCGTCCTTTTAGTTCCCCGTGCATTCCGGATAGCGAATTAAAGAAGGTTGGCGTTTACTTGTTGTTCTGCACGCGACTGGCGTTATATCGCCAAGGGCATTTTAGCCAAATGTCAGAAAGGAAATGCTGCTAACTGACAACATTTATTTTTGACAACTGAATTTATTATATCAGTTTAAAAGGAGTCGAATTTAGTAGAAAATTCTTAGGATGTAAAATTAGAAAACAGAATGTTGTTCATAAATTTATTTGTGTTTGATGGAAAAGTAATCGAAACGAGACACATGAGTGACTTTGATTTATTTATTATGTAAACAAAAGTGGAAAATACTTTAATGTATGAGTTGCTCTCGACTTAACGGTGTAATAATGGCGATGACATCCACGATTAATCTAAAACCACGTTTAATTAGGGTAAAATTTTAAAAACCCAGGTAAGAGTAGTAACTCACATTATAATCACTAAAAAAATGCTGTTGTCTATATTTTCAAGCAATTTAACTTGGTTAATAAGTTTATCTCATTACTTAAATTCGGTATTTAAATAGAAAGACCACTTGTAAACAACGAAAGAATAAACCTTATTAAAAATTAACAAATTGAGTTATATCTCTAAGTATATAAAATTAATGGTTACGCACCTATTTTTTTTACAGTTTGAAAATTGCTTTATTTTTAATGGATAATTTAACAATGTTTATAAATTTCGAGCTACTTGCAGTTAAATTATGTACTGTTGTGGAGAAATGCAGCTTTCAAATATTATAACATAATCTTTTATCGGCTGCTTGTTAATCTACGCGATCTTTTTTTTTATTTTCCGTAGGCAGTTTTGTTTTATTGTGATGGTTTGTGATAATCAGTTTTCCGTTAATCCACTTCAAGTTAAACGGGAGTTAATTATACTGATCAGTAAAATAAACAATATATAGTCTTTGGTAATTTTAAAATTCCTCTTCAATTTTAAGTGAAAAAATTGCTCTGTATTAAAGTGTAATAAATACCGGAAATGAAATTCAAATCTGTCAATTACTACAAGATTAAGTATTTACGCATTTACTAATTTTTTGTGTTTTCGAAGTTACAGACATCTTGTATGCCGATTCATCTATACGAAAGCCCTTTGGGGATCATTAAATCACTTGAAATTATATTTATTATCCACGCGATCTTGAAACTATTACTCCTGAATATGTTTCAAGCCCTGATCTTCCCAAGTGAACAACAAATATCCCATATCCAGAATGCTGCCAGTCAACGCAGCATAAGACTATTAATTTATTTTTTATATTGCATTATTTATACTGAGCTATTTAAAAGCAATAAAGGTACACGTTTATAATTCATAGCTTTATTTTATTTTTAATAATATATTTAATTAATATAATTTATACTACATTTAATTGCTTTAATTTATAATCTAATCAATTACCGATTTTTACTAGTGTAACTAATTTGCAACATTAATGTAACTAATAAAAGATGCTTCTTCGTCACATATAACAATATACAATTATTGCTTGATCAGTCAGAGTATGATTTCGTAACATAATTAGTTGTTGAAATAAGTTAATTTCTTTTACGAAATACTAGCCGCTACACGGGCAGCCTTTGTCTGGCTTTTAAATGTATCGAAAAAATGCTTAATGGGAACTCGAAATCTTAAATTTAAAACTGCACAGAATTTTACTCTGCAGCTCAATTTTATCCAATTTTTTTCCAATAAAAAATATTACATATTAAAAACATTACAATGAAATAAGCAATATCTCTTAATACAAATATTAACTATCTTAATAAATAAATTAACCATTTTCCTGTTGCCTTCTCTCGAGAAACGTCCAGTATCCAAGAGAAACATTAAATTTTAAAACTGCACAGAATTATCGCCCTCATTTTTCCGAGTGGCTACAGTGCTGATATCATCTGCAATGGCAACAGCGATATATCATCAACAATGGCTGCGTGCTATCGATTTGATGCGAAAAATAAACATAACAAAAACAATATAAAAAAATAAACATATAAATAAATAAATAAATAAAATCCCATTCGAATTTTGAAAAAAATATCTTCGAGGTGCCCTGGCTCTGGTCTAGAGTCACCTATGTACCAAATTTCGTAGTCAGGGGTCTATTTAGGTTACGCGCAGCACGAGCGAAAGGCACACACACACACAGACAGACTCTTCCTTTTATTGTATGTAGAGATAACCACATTTCAGCAATTATTTATCCGCTCGACAAGATTCTTTATAACTTATTCAGATTTGTACTCAAACATTTGCACAATAAATTTTCCCTTAATTTCTGGGGGAACGTCTGCTAGCTCTGCATACCTATAGAAGTGCATACTGCTCGAAATCAGCACAAAATGTAAGATTTCCGCTTGTAGAACGTTTTTATCTATCTCTCAACAGCGCCATGTGTCATCTCCATTCGAGATATAAAATATGTTTATCTCAGTCCTTTCTACATCCCTTTACACTTTATCACACATTTTTGAATTACCCTGTATTTAAAGATTTTTTTTTAATAATTAATTGCGATGTATCAAATTATGAAATGATTTTCAGATAAAATTTTACATTCTAATTTCTCACAAAAGTAGGATTTAATTATTAGTTTATTTACAAAAAGTGTTCGAAGTTATTAGAGATTTTATTTATGGAGGATTATGAACGAATTGAATTCATACAAAATTGGAAAACTGTAATAACAGCATTTAAAATTATCATTTTTAAATACCCCGATAAGAACTTCTCCGTGACTTTTATTTTTTACAGTTCGATAATGTTGTGTCCCTGCAGCAAAGACAATATTAGCACTTAAAATATTGTAACGTCATGCGCAAGCGATACGAAAGAATTAAATGCTGAAGTACTTTTTTTATTTGTTTTAATTAAGTAATTCCCCATTTCTCCACGTGGCAGTTACTTACTATGAAATGATAATATCAAAGCAAAGTTTTGTCTTCCATTTAGCTTTGCCATTTTAAGCAGCTTATTTTAAGTATACATTTTATACTCTATATCTTTAATTTCTGGTAAACTAATTCTTAAAAACTGTAGGTCTCTCTTAACCGTATGCTCTCAGATTATTCCAGATGTTAAACCAAGTTAGTATACCAAGATCAGATTGCAGTATATTGTTAATCTTATAATTTTTATACTTTTAAAATATTCTTAAAATGCTTTGAAACCTTTAATGATAACATTTTTATATGTTAAACTTCAATTAGAAGCTTTTAGATTCCATTTTTTTTCTTGGCCGAAAAGGCATTAGCTCAGAAGGGCTATTAATTTCGTTTCGGCATTTTGCGTTGAAAACTTTAAAAGGCTGTATCAATTTTCAAATTGTTGCCAATTTGAAACTTGATGCCACCAAATATTATTGTCCTGTATTATATTTAAAGAAATTAAATAATGAAGAATCTGTATAAATGTATGTATGTTTCTTGCATTGTGATTAAACAACGGTGCATAGAGCTATCAAATTATGAATAACGTAATCTTCCACACGAATATGGGCATCTATAAGCATAAATTTGGAATTTGGAATTAGTTTTACTATCGATTTCATATTTTGAATTTATGAGTTTTTGATTAAGAAACTCAACGATTTCAAAGCGAGCAACGGCAACACTGTACGAAAAAAAACATTTCTACCTCCAGTGCACGAGACTGTGTATCGAAATTCTAAAGATATGCTCTGTTTAAACTGTGATATTGCTTTTGAATTGAATTTTATAGTTTAAGTACGGAGAGCATGATATTTAATAAATAAAGGTCAGACACAAAACATTAAAAAAGCCTCTTTGGGCGTAACATAAAATATCTGAAAACTTTCAAATATTTTAAAACATTTTTGTATAGTTTTTGTAAATTTTTTGTGCAGTTAGTTTTGTGCAATAATAAAGTTAATCCATTAGAGTTATACATTTTCCGCATTATGTTAAAAGCAACATATGAAATAAAATTTAGTAGCCAAACGTGCGAGTAACAAACTAATATTGCATCCACGTCACTTGTTTAAGCGTGAACCTACATTGCAATGGTAAACAAACTCCCGGGTTACCAAATGCCTCGTAGACTTTGACAAATGGCTGAATCTCGTCCTGCTTTTAAAAACTCTTGAACATTACTTTGGCGAGTCGGTGTTTCTGATGGGAAAAGGCAAGACATCGGCGTGAGAGTTTGTAATATATTACAACCCAAAAGCGGAGTAGTCTTCATAGCTCCTAAGTCATCGTTTAGGTCGCCAGGGAATGGGTTGTACCTGATTGAGTTTCGAAATTGAAAATGGTGCGGAAGAAGGCGGAAATTTCACGCCTTTTGAACTCGCTTCACGCTGATGAATATTTTTAGTACAAAGTTCTTTGTTTTGAAATTATGCAACGAAATCAGGAAGTTATCGAGTGTGCCTAGGTGTTTTTGTTGTTTGTTTATTGCTTTTTTTTTTTTTTGTTGTTGTTCCTGGAGAAGGTTTTTCCTCATCATCGTAGATGATAGGCAATTAAAATGGCATCGGACGTGAAACGTCGATAGATTATTAATGATGTTCATCAAAGTACACTCCTTGAAACTCAAAAGTTTTTCTTTCTGATGCTTCACTTTTAATGCATGTTTTACTGAGATAACTTAAGTACTTAATATTTTGGGAAATACAGAGATTTAATTTAAATATTTCTGGTGATGCCAGAAACTGAAATGAGCGTACTCAATACTTTACAAATTTAGCTCTAAGCTCGTACAAAGCAGAAACTTGAAGGAAACAACGTTCTTATTTCTTATATTTCAACATATAAGGCTTTTAAATCTGCACAACAGACGTCAAAATTAATTTCTGGAATACTATTTAAGTTTCTGGTTGTTTTTTCAGAAGATCTTTAATGCTATTAAAAATGGCCTTTGAACGGAGACTCTCCTTTAGGGAAAATGAAGTGGTCTTCAGGTGCCGAGGCTGGTGAATAAGGCGGATGACTGAGACGTGCGACACTTTCATTTGCTAGAAATTTGTTTTTGGAAATGGAATATATGTGATTCCACAATATTGTGTAATAGAAGAAGAGAACACATATTTCTTATAGAAAATCTACGATATTTCTGTGAGCAGTAATTTTGCTGATACATATTACGTTTATCAGATATCCTTTGAGGTTATAGGTGATTATTTTTTAGCAACATTTGACGAAATTTTTCGATTTCGTATTTATTTGAGACTACGATGGATGATAATTTCTAATCTCAGCATCAGCAACTTCGCGTGGATCACCTTAATAGTTAATAACCGTCTACTTGAGAAAATGTTCAAAATAATTTGTTTCCTTTTCTTTTTGTTTCCTTTCCTTTTATTAAGTTAGAATGCCGAAGTTTCTAAGTTCTCTGGAGTTAATCCAGCATTATCTTTCTGCATTATATAATATAACTGCGTACTTCTTCTCCTGAAAATCTACCTTATGGTTCCTGATATGCTTTCTGATAAATTCATTGTGTCAAATTAGATATTTTAAATGGGTTCGTTGTTTCTTTAGCGAAAGCATATATTGATACAAAATTCCGTTTTACTTTTTATGAAGAGTCTGGCATTAGGATTCTTATATTTACTCCTCTTTACGAGCATGAAAGTAAAGCATGTTAGCTGTATTTAGATTAACAAGGTATACATTATGAATCTCTGTGACTGCGTTAAGCTAATTTCAAGTAATATAAAAATTTCTCTTCGTTTTTAGAAATTTTAAATATTTATGGAATAATACGAAGGCGTTCTGAAAAGTTTCCGACCTCAATTTGTAGATGGCAATTTAGATCAACCGAAGAGGGGAGGGAAACTTGTTTGAGCATCATTTGTAAACTACCAATCAAAATTTCAACGACTTTGAAAGCGAACATTGACCATTTCTTTTGCGAGTTGTTATGACCGTGTTTGCAAAAATGGAAAACGATCAAATATTGTGCTGATACCTGCTTTTGAAATGTAGTACGCATACTCAGATTAAAGAGGAGTTGAACACAGTGTACGGAGATTCTGCATCTTCATTTACTACTGTGAAATTTTGGGCAGCTAAATGTAAACGTGGGCGTACCAGCTTGGATGACGATGAACGTTCAAGACGGCCAAAAACTGCAACCACTGAAGAAAAAATCGCTAAAATCCACCAAACGGTGCTGGCGACCATCGAATTAAGATTAGAGAGATAGCAGAGGCTATTAGCATGTCCAAAGAACATGCTGAACCGTGATCTAGATATGCGCAAACTCGCTGCGCGTTGGGTTCCAACTTTGCTCACTTTGGACCGAAAATGTGCCCGAAAGAACGTTTACGTTTACGCAGTTCTGTTGGCGAAATAATCAGAATGTTTTCGACTATTAATCACTGTAGATGAAACTCGGATTCACCATTACAGCCCAGAAACAAAACCACAGTCAAAACAGTGGCCTACAAAGGGAGAATGGGGCTCCAAAAATGGCAATAACTGTGCATTCTGCTGGGAAAGTGATAGCAACACCGTTTTTGAAAAGCCATGAAATTGTTTTAATAGATTATTTTAGAAAGGGAAAAACCATAACCGGAGCTATGCAACGTTAGTTGACAAGCTGAAGGTAGAAATTACGGAAAATCGGCCACATTTGCAAAAGAAAACATTTTGTTTCACTCAAGACAGTGCTCCATCTTAGACCTCGGCAGTTGTAATATCGAAAATCTATGAATTACGATTTGGACTGCTTGACCACTGATTGACATAATTTATTTATCGATTGTACTTTAAATATATTAACTTTTTTACTTAAAATATATTAATTAATAAAACTACGATGGAGAATCACTAGGATCTTTTTCTGTCCCTGGGATATAATTGATTGGCATAATTTATTTAGTGATTGTACATAAACTATACTACAGTGCGATATGCATCAATCAAGCAAAACTGAATTATCACTTGAGAACATTCTCAAATTTTGTCTGAAAAAGGTTTCATTTAAGTTTTATTATGTGCATTTCATTATTTTACAAGCTGTACAATACTTAACAATATAATATTAATAAGCAAATTCTATAGCCAACTTTCGAGTACATGTATGAATACTAACTTCCGTTTATAAATATGATTTTTCAAAAATTGCGTGTTCCGCAGCATGCCCATTAGGAAAACTCAAACTACACACCTGAATGCATAGGCGGTACGTTTTAAATTTCTGCTATGCTACAATTCTCAAAATAAATTCTAATGGGGAAAATTTGAATTTAAATATAAATGAATTATTAGGTTTAATACTTATACTACAAATAAATGATTTAGCACAAATGTACCTTAAGGTGGAACACAAAGCTGAGAAAGTTGCAAAAACAGGGATTCGGATTCCGAACTCATGACCAGAAAATTTCCCCACCACCACCACCCCGTGCTACATTCACGTTTCCGCCACAATCTACTCCCACTCTATCATCATAAAAGTACGGAATATTCAAATCTGGTTGGCATAGATGACTAAGTAAATGAATTTTTAAACTAGATTTTTTGGTCCAGTTTAAATGTGCTATCATTTAAAAGAATCATCATCACATTTTGTTTTTGAGTTTCTAGTGCTTTTCGTATAAAAAGAAAAAAAAGAAAGGAATTTTAAAGCGGAGTTGTGACTGAAGTCAAACTCACTGCAAAAAAAAATGTATTCAAATGAAAGATGTGCTTACACATGTGCGTGAACTAAAAAATGCATTTATGGATAAAATGCAAATTTAACATACTAATTTTTAATGAAATAGAATATTTAAAAAGCTATCGAATTTCAATTTTAAATACGTTATTAATTTTTTCAAGAAATTATCTGCCAGTGCTGCTTGAAATAACCAGGTCATTAGTTTCTTTAACAATACATGTATGTAGAATTAGGACTGGGAATAAACGCCAGAGAAAATTCTGAAAACTTAAGAACTTGGATTGTATTTTATAACCTGAAGTCCTGAAATTGTTGATTGCTCTATGCAAAGTATCACTGTAGATGGAATTTTTATCTTTTTGTTTTTTAAAAAAAAGCTTAATTCAATAAATTGCTGTCTTTTTTTAACGTGGAGATTTCAGCTATAAAGGTCTGTATTTTATATTTTTTTTAAATCTGGCAGAAATATTTTTAAGCACAATATTCATTCCTTGAAGCCCATCACTGCTTTCGCAGCCATAATTTTTTTATTGCTTCTGTTTAATCATCTGACCCGAATGCCTTTGCAAATGTACGGATAGAAGTGGAACATGGTTTAATTTCATGCAATCCTTCTTCCGTCCATCATCACAGATGTGAATCAAGTCAGTTCGTTCGGACAAGATACGCAAAACGCTCGTATCACACTAATGGAAACGAGATTTATCTCTTTTATTTTTTCTGACATTGCATGATCGAAAACGAACAGGCAGACATAAAATTTGATGTCATTAGATAAATAGTGACTAAACCTGATAACTATAATTTTTTATTGCATTCGTGATATTTGATTTCGATTAGTAATAGAACTGATAATTATTGAACTGTCCATTATTCTCTTTGCATATTTCAGTCATAATGTCTTTCAGCTACCACGATAAATATAAAATGGCAGGACTACAGCATTCTAGTGAAACTTACTGAATTTACAATTGTTCTCGTTTTTATTTATATTCAATTCAAATATGTTAAAGTATTTGGTAATAAATAATTAATCCATTATTAAAATTCACTACAGTTTGCTTTTACTATGAACACACACACATAAATAAGAAGTTTTTAAAATAAATTTGTATCTAATAAATAATAATCTTTTATTAAGATAAATAAATAAATAAATAAACTAATTCACTTACCAATCTAAAATTAACTTTCATGCTCGATAGATAATGGTTTTCAATAATAAATAAATAAAATATTTAAATTATTATAAAATTAAATTACACTATTTAGTAAGATATATTTTCCTAGATACTCCTAGCTCCCAGTAAAGTGTTCAGAGAAAAAAAAAATACCCAAGATATATCATTGTAAAATTTTTTACTCTGCTGTTATATTTCAGTTAATGATATACAATTCACGTTAGTATCATGTAATCACTATGTTTCTGACACGCTTTTAGATTTACGTGTTCGATAGAAATTTTAATGGGTTATAAATTCAAATTATCGTTTCTTATATGTATGTTTTATTATTTAGTCCCTTACTACTAAAGGGTAGAAAACATTAGTTAATTCCAGTTAATATATCCTAAATGATCCATAAATTATTATATTATTGTTATTTCGATGGTATTTCAAGTTAGTTAATCCATAAATTTCTCTTACCACATTCGTATGAATTGATTTCGCAATATCATGGCGAAATGAATTCAAATTAAGTTGGGAATTAAGCGAAATGCAAATAAGGAAAAAATACCTGAAAAGTGTTGTAATCTCAGTTCATGAGTTAAAATAAATAATTTTACCGTTTGTGATAATTTTTTCTAAACAAAACTGCTGTGTTATCGCCAGATATCAAGTACTGAAACTTTCTCTTTGCATTCAATGCCTTCATCGAGTTTTTGATTGGATTAGCTTTTAATACGAGGAAAAATACTTTACTTAAGATTTGAATACTTTTATTGGGGTAAAAAAAAATCAATTTACATATACATTATTTTATGTTGTTTCACAGACCTCCGTTTCCAAAATATTGTATCCCCGTAAAAATGAGTTAAAAAAAGCATGCTTATGGAGATATAAAATTTCTTGTTCTTTTAAAGGTTTCTTCCCCTTTGGAAAACAAACTTCGGTATCAAATTTTATTATATATATAAAGAGACTCACAACGAAGGCTTTGTACAACATACGACAAAAAAATTAGTTGCAAGAACCACTGGGACTACCAAAAAAAGAGAAAAAAGAAAGTAAAAAAAGCAAGGGTAAAACGAAGAAACAAAAGTTTGATCGAATGAAAAGAGAAATCAAATCAAAAAACAAAATGCAATAAGTAAAGCTAGAAAAGACATCCGTAGTAAGGAGAAAAATAAATAAGTAGAAAAATAGAACAGCAAATTCTACTCGAACTCAACGACTAATGTCTTCTCTCTCGCGCGAAATAACGCCACTTACGAGATTTCCCGAGATCTCCACTGAGGATTAAAGATGGCGTAACTTTATCTTATTTTTACCTTGCTTTTCGGTTTGGTCTAATGAAATTTGCAAGCAAGAGCGATTGCGAGGATAGAAGCTTTTTTCCTAATATTATTTATAAACTCATTTTGTCCACATTTACTGAAGATCTGAGTCATTTAATAACTAGCTTACTCCGAGAACAATCTTTTAATTCTTAGAATTGTTACCACATAGATAAAAAATAGCGGGATCTTATGAACGTATTTAATGTTCTATTTGTGTCAAACATGATACAAAGGCTCTCTTATTATCAGGGATTCGGCAATGCTACATAAACATTTGACTTAAAAAAATGAATTTTGAAAAGAATTATTTGCATTTGAGAGTGAATTTATAACATTGATTAAATTTGTAATTTTAAGTAGTTAAATTGCACATATATGATAAAAAAAAATACTGTTTCCACGTGCGGTAATTAGTTTACATTTACATAAATGTTGTAAAACTTATCTAAATTATTTGATAATTTCACTAAAACAAAAGAAATAGCGATAAACTGTTTTAGTGAGTCGAAAAAGTATTTGTGCTTTGGCGGATCATGATGTAACACATATATCACATATAAAACCGTAGTTTATCATTTTTATATGCTCATTGCATTTGTACAAAATTGCAAGTAACTATCTGTAAATAATTTTTATTACACTGGAAGTTTAGTGGTCTAACATTAGTAGGAAAATACAGACTTACAAGCGCCATGTGTCTCATCCTTTATATCTACATAAATACATATATTTTATACATGTATCTGTATATTAAGTTCGTAATATGCAATGTCTGAAGTTTCATGCGAATCGTCTTGCAGTTTTGTTTTTTGTTTTTGCTTTTATTTTAATGTAACAGCTATCTTAACTTTCTGGGACCTATATTCAATAACTGCTACTTTCTGAAGCCAGCATTTAGAACACTGAACTTTCAACTCAATTTCCAGAAGTTTCAACAAGAAATGAGATTATTTATTTATTATTCTATTTATTCTTAAAGTTCGTATAAAATATACTTTCTGAACGTCAGTGTTTAATCTAGAAATTCTTACATAACTTTAATTTATATGAACCTCAAACTTTGTTTTATTCAGGAACAGTAATATTTAGTTTAATGATTTATAATTCGTTTTGATAAGCCATGATAAGTTAAATACCAATCATTTTCTATCAGTCGCTTTATTACTACTATTTTTTAAGTCTGATTCGTAAATATTGCAAAGATTACAAGCGAATGTTTGTGGGTAGTGTTTATGATCTCATTAAAAAAGTGGATTGCTTTGTAATTAAGAGGTTGCAATACAAGAGTTTTTTTTTAATCTTAAAAGAATAACTTCGAAGTATAAGGATAAGTTTGTTCAACTTGGCGCGACCCACCAGCGGCCGAGCGGTAAAGTCGCTGAACACTGGTAGCTCGGTCAGAGGTTTGAATCTCGCGAACGGGATGGCTTCATGGTGGTTTTCCTCATGTGTAACGTGTATACGAGCCTGTTTCCCTTAGAAAGTCCTCCACGGAGGCATCCCTTCCGTTAGGCAGATACGGATATTTCTCGAGACTTTACCGTAATTAAATAACCTAACCTAACTTGGCGCGTTTATTATAATAGAGGGACTGGAAAGTAATGTCGCTTTCTTACATTAAACTCACACGAATAATTTTTTGAGACTTTTTAATTTTAATCGATAATGTAATCACCCTCGTTATCAACAACCTTTTGCCATCTAGTGTGCAGATTTTCAATTCCCAGACCGATATAAATCAATTGGGTTTTGAGTAAAATATCTCAAGATAGCATTTTGGACATCATTCACATTTTCAAATTTTTGGCACTAAGTGTGTGTGTGTGTGATTATGGCAAAGCCTCGAGGGCTATTTGCCTAAGGGGAGGGATGCCTTCGTGGAGGACTTTCTAAGGGAAACTGGCTCGTATACACGTTACACATGGGGAAAACCACGAAAACGCCCATGCAGGCAGCCCGTTCGCGGGATTCGAACCTCGGACCGAACTACCAGTGTTCAGCGACTTTACCGCTCGGCCGCTGGTGGGCCTTTTGGCACTAAGAAAATGTTGTAGGGATTGGAATGAATGGAAATCATAGTGTACGATATCGGGCGAGTATGGTCGGTGATACAGCATCCAAATTCATTCCCATCCAAATTCATTCATTTTTCCAGTGTTCATCTTGCACAGTGCGGTCTTGCATTGTCGTGTTGCAGAATGATGCCTTTTCTATTGACAATCGCCGGATATTTTTCGATAAAAGATTGGTTCACTCGATCCAATTGTTCACAATAAAGATCTGCATTAACAGTTTGTCCAGGTTTCAGCAATTCAAAAGGAACAATTCCTCGAATACTCCGCCAAACACACAGAAGTGCCTTTTTGGAATGTAAACACTTTGTAACTCCTATTAAAACTGCCTTTTGCGTTTTGGATTATCATATAGGACCCGTTTTTCGTTCCCAGTAATCAAATGACCAAAAAACGATTCTGTATGGTGTCATTGAAGCAATACGTTGCATGTGATGGATCGGTTGGCTTTGTTCTCTTCGGACAGATTATGGGGGACTCAAACACCTGCTTTGCTTATTTTTCCGTTCTGCTTTAAATGTTCTTGGATGGTCGACCAAGGTTGGTTAAGAGTGTTTGACATGGATTTGCTTCCACTTCTGCCCTTAGCATGTTGTTCTCGACATGCGCAGAAACGACATTACTTTCCGGTCGCCCTATTATTTAAATAAAAATATTTTGATGTAAAAAAAAATTATTTTTTAAAATTTAATTTTATCATTTCATCATTATTTCTTGTTATATATTTAGACAATTATGGTATGTCATTGGTATAATGTTTAGACCATTTAATAATATTATTCAACACCTTCAACTTAGTGTCATATATGTGAAGATGTTTTATGAGCAAGCTTTATTTTCTTTTGTACAATGTCTTCAAAAATGTAGAATAATCTTATATATGAGTTCGTCGCATAATCGTGTTAATATTATATATTTTAGGATGTGTTTACTTTTGTCAATCTCTGTCCGATTTTTTTTTTCATATTTGTTCCTTTATGGGATTTTACTTAATTGGGAACTAATAAACACATCAGACGTGAAATAAATAATCTCTATGTGTGGAATAATTACAAAGTCGTGGAAAGGTTTAAAAAAACCATATTATTTAAACAGTATTTTGGAAATAAAGGCATTTTCTTGTGTTAACGATATCAGCTACAGCTCGTGGTGATATAAATAAACAGAACAGTTAAAATGAGGAATAGTAATCAAAGACTATGCAATTTAAATCTTACTCGATATGGCTCAGTAATTCTAACCACAGCATCAAAATCAATTTCGCGGCAGCAAAGCCGAAAATTGCGGCTATCGTAGCTGGCAGGAACTAAACGTAGAGTGCCATAAATATGCTCTGTGTTAAAATCCAAAAACCTCAGCTTAAATACTAGCTAACTTATTTATATTCAGGTAAGAACTTATAATAAAGATCCAAATTATAATAACTGGTTAAATTAAATAATAACCCTATAACTTCCCTTTTTATTTTTAATAATAAAATTGCGAATTCTAATGCTACCAGCGGTCAAGCTGTAAGTCGCTGAACACTTGGTAGTCCGTTAGGACGTTCGAATCCTGCAAACGGTCTGGCTGTACGCGCGTTTTCGTGGTTTTCTTTCCCATGTGTAGAATGCAAACGGGCCAGTTTCCCTTAGAAAATCTTTAACGAAACCATCTCTTCCCTTAGTCAGATAGGTAGACCTCGGGGCTTTGCCATAATAAAATAAACTAAACTTGATGCTGTAGATTTAAAGGAATTAATAAAGTTTGGAATCAGAAGCTTTTATATTTATTTTCAGAAGTCGTACTGTGAGAAAGCTATTCTTATGTATTTTTGAATTTGACTGAAAACCTAACCTATGAAAATTACCTTAATATTTTTTTTAAAATTATTAACCCACAAAATAAAACTATCTGCATCATAAACTTAATGATCATAATTGTACGTTATTGCTTGAATTATGAGCCAATAATAAACTATGTTATCTATATTCATTCATGATACATCATTTCAACAAACAACTGTTGCAATTAAGCACCTAATGTTTACGTTATAATATTTCAGTGATTCGAAACAAATTGATATATTTTAATAAAATGGATGATGAACGAATATTATTCCTGCGATGTGTTCTGAGTGTAAACAAACATATGCATACTACATCATATACCTGTTATCGTTTCTGATTAATCATGATTAATAATGTAATCGCTTTAGAGTGTTTCAGGTAGGATGGTAAATGCATTTCCTTAAGAGTGTTCTTATCTGAAGATACGCTTTTCAAGAAGCAATTAAAGCAAGTGTTAAAGATGATTAAGTGGATCGTGCAGCTGAAGCCGGAGGGTTTGTTTGCATTATTCAAAAGTGATAGATTTGAGGCCGTTGTGGTACATTAAGCAGATAAAAATCTCAGCGGTATCTCAAATACCATGTTTCGAAAGAATAAGTTGATTGAATTATGATGTAGGCGTTTTTTAAATATTAACTCCGAGAGCTGATAATTCTTTCACACGGCAGTATATTTGTTACAGAATGAGCTTTAAATGTTTTAACCTTCTTAATTTTATAGAATCTTAACAATTCCATGCAACGTTTGTTAATTAAACATTAGTATTAGAGTGACAGATTCTCATTAATTTACATCCTAATAAGTTATCTATATACGAATTCTATTAAATTACTTTTCAATTGCGATCTATAACTTGTAACATTAAAATAACATTCATTTAGACAAGTTGTAAGATATTTTTCTCCTTCCTTTCCGCATTCCATCATGGTGTAACTGGAAGCATATACGGCGCGTATTCGAGAGTTCCAAGTTCGAGTCCCAGCAAAAGCGTTGCTAATTTTTCATGTTTCCTGCTTCAAAATAATTTCTACCATGACTATAATATTCTTCTCTATATAATATATTTTTACAATTATTGTTTTGTTTTGCACCAAATATATTTGTAATCATAAGTAATAATTTCTTTGCTAATTGTATTCCTTTTCTATTTTTCAGGTAAGTTCTTAAACGTTATCTTTGAAAATAGAGGGCTTATAATTTGTTCATTGTATAGAAGGTAAGTATTTTTTATCAAAATATCTCCTAAAAAATCTAAGCAATGAAAAATAAATGTGAAATGCTTTTAGAATAATTTTTGCAAACTAAATAATTTAATTCCACTTTTCTAACGTTATGAAAAGGTTTCTAATATGCAGCCATAAACTATTAAAGCTGAATAAAGAAGATTAAATGCATCAATTAATTTATACTATTGTAAGCAAAATAATAGGAATACAGAATTAACCTAAAGCGAAGCAAAATAATTCCTTGTCAGTCGTTCTATCATCTGCCGAGCGGATAGGAGCACTGCACGTTGGTAGTTCGACCTAATTTCAAATATTCAACGAACAGGTTGACTGTATGGAGGTTTCGTGATTTTCCTAATAAATAATGTGAATGTCAGCCCCTTTCTCTTAAAAAAATCTTTCACGAAAGTATGTCTTCCCTTAGTCAGGTAATTTTAGTGGTAATCTTATGAGAAGTAATCCTAGCGTGCTTTGTCATAATCTTAGAAATCAAATCTTTATGAACTTTTATAACAGTCTATTTCAAGCGATTCATAGTTTATCTGTTATCTTGGATACTGGAACTGAGTTATGAATAATATATATCTATTATTTTGAAGAATTCATTTTCAGGTCATATTTCTTTTGTCTCAGGTGTTCTGCTAACACTTAATAAAAAAAATAGGTAAAAATAAAAGTGAAAAAATAATGGATTGTTCATTAATTGCTATGGCCTGGAATTTTTACTTATTCTAGATTCCCAAAGATAAATTTAAAGCTCAAATAAAAAAAATGACAACAAGTAAAAACTATAGTATTCTTAGAATGAAATAATATAACGCGTATTATTATTCAATACGCGTATCTCGTATTGAAATTTTTCGCGAAAAATAACTTTTATTCAGAAGTATTATAAACAATTTTTTTTCATATTGATGATTTCATATGCATCTGCTATGCTATTTACGAATGTCACTCAAATATAGAAATTACTCGCATACAGCTTTACTTTCCATCATTTATTCTCAAACAATGGATTAAAATTGATGAAAAAGAACAAAGCAGCACTTTTTAAGCCTTCAAAAACTTCTTTGTCGACATTATTAAAAAAAACTTTATTATCATGAAAACAGTGTTAAATATACTCGTAAAAGTATATATTTATCATTTCATTTTGCTTCTTTTTCTGTCTTTCTGTTCCCGGAAAATGTCTCCAGAACTCAGCGCGGATTCCAGATTTTAATTAATTTCCAAAGAGGGATTAGGGAATATTTTTGTACTTGATTATCACAAAGAGGGATTTTTGTTCAATTTAAGAGGTATTTTCTTCGAGGTTTATCGATGGATTTGGATAATTTGAAAGTGGATTTCTATTAAAAATACTCGAGGCTTTGATTAAGAAACCTTTATAATTTTAAAATAAACCTTTGAAAGGAGGAAAAAAACCAAAGCAGAAAAGAAAAATATATAGAATTTCAATTTTCTTCCGAATTTGGCTGTGATTAGAATATCGATCTGCTTTTAAAAAGCAGCTTTTCTTATATGATAAAAAAGTATAATTTTCTAATAAGGATCTTAGATTTATGTTTTTTTATATCGACAGGGAACCGTAATTACTTGGTTTTCATGAGAATTAATTTTTTTTCATTTCTGAAACTGAAAAAGTTTGCAACTTTATTTTAATTTTAGTAGGAGCATATTCTTTCAAACAGTAGGATAACCACATATCCCTATCTAGATGTTCATTCGCTTTCTAAATTTGAACGAATGAAATGATTTTGAGATTAATATTTAAATCATGGAGCAGATATTTATAGAAAGCAAATTATCATATTCAGGTAAAGGATCTGCAGTTTTACAATATAAATGTCTTATTAGATAAAAGTAAAGAAATTAGGAGTAGACGTGTTATCGAACATAGAAAATAAGAAATGGATTGTTTGTAACCTCAAACAAACTATAACAAAAGAATATGTCGTAGTGTCTCCACGTAATCTGTATTGCTTATGTACGGGTTCGTAACGGATTGAATGCACACAGAACCGATAATAGCTTGATAAAATTTATTCTCCCAAAAGAAACACTTTACAGTTCTGAAACTTTCCAGAAAAGTACTCGTACAACTCTTCTCAGTATAACAGAACGTAATCAGTAGTTACCACTTCAAACTACTAATAATGTTAAACACAACACAATGCAAAGAGACCATGCACTGTCCAGTCATATATACCTTTCCCACAGCCGCCGAGAAATCAATGCTACCTTCCATTTATCGAAATTACTGAAATTACATATATGGTTAAAGTTACATATAAGGGCCGGATAAGGTTACAGTTAGTCAATTACCGTAGTAGTTACAGTTATAAAGAGACAGGACTAAATGGTCGCCAAGTTTGGCGACTTTGCGCAATTTCTCGTCAAATTTGGCGAAAAAAGTAGTTGTCAAAAACCATTGCCAGCTTGGCGATATTTTACGAATTTAGTGAGACAACCATTTACCCCAATGTTAAATAGACTTGCCCTGTTATCCTATTTTTCCAGGCAGAGCATCGCTCTCTCCAGACTTTTCATGTTTCATTGTACAAAATATACTACAATTTCACACATAATTTCACCAAAATTATTTACATTTGTACAAAATTCGTAACATTTGATTAATAAAAGTTTTTTTGTTGACTTAAGCGCATGCAACAGTTGGTTGATACTTGCATTTGGCCAGAATTTTTGTTCTTTCAATCGAGAATGCAGGCAGCAAAGTTAAGAACATTCATATCGATTCCGGTTCTTCTTGTTCAAAAAACAGTTCATTAACAGCACATTTTTTAATACCAGGGCGATGTAGTACCGTCGCACGGAGTGCTAAAGATCGGAACTTCATATCTATATTTGAAGATACAGACATTAAGATCCTTTAAAGCTTATCACTTTATTCTTATTCTTTCTGTTTTTACTTCCTTGTGCGAAGTAAAAAGGAAATATTGTAATCGCGAAAAATTTCGGGTAACATATTTCAACGAAGATATCGATTTTGACAGCTATTCAACGCAATTTAATGATGTTTTTGCTTGACATCCGCAAGTAAGGACATAATAAAGGCCGTTTTCTCCCCAAAAAATTATAAAACTGATAAAAAAGGAATTCTGAAGAAAATTTTTCGTGGAGTCTGTGCGTACTTATGTACCTCGAATAACTCAAAAACGAGTAGCCTCAGAACGTTACAATTTTGTACGTAGGAGTGCTGTGCACCTCGTATTTTGGTTGCAATCGGCCGCCCCAAAAGTATATATATATATATATATATATATATATCACTCTGTTGCTCGGCTCAGTGAGCTCAGTTTCTTTATTCTTGTATGTTTGTAAATTGGGCATTTCTTGCTTTAAAAATGATTGAATTATGTTGTTCTTATCTTCCGGTTAAGGTTTTTATGCCTTTAGTTAATCTGCATGCAATAATTATGGGGCTATCAACAATTTAAAAGTTGTTTAAGTGCAGCTAAGCCTAACGACTTTTGAGGATGATGGACATGTTTGTTTATAATTCAAACTTGGCAAAATAGCAGATTTTTTACCAATCTAGAGAAACTAAGCTTCCCAACAACAAAGACAGCGCCTTCTTTTATTATTGAGAATTAAATCATGCGTAATCCATTCTGCAATTCATTCGAGGTTTTTCACATTTACTTCGTAATTCTTAATATGGATATTTTGAGTTTTTATGTATTTTTGCCTTGTCGGAGAACTGAATTGAGAACAATGAACTGAGAACTGAATTAACTGAATGAGAAATACTGAAGCGTCTGCGAAAAACTGTTTCTTTTTTGTTTTGTTTGCTTAATTTCTTTTATACATCGTTTTAGATTTATTATAGTATTTGAATATAACATGTGGCAACGATTAGATAATTCTTCAAATGATATAAATTTATATGCATTCTGAGTTATAATATGGACGAAAAGTAACGCTGTTAAGTGAACCTAGCGCCAGAGTGTCGCTATGGTAAACAAATATAGTGAATTTTAAAGAGTGCATTTATTCCATTGTGGTTTATGCGGCATCAACGATGTAGATTTAATTCAGTCTAATAAGTTTAAATGAAATGAAAAAAAAAATGCGTATTATTTAATATTCCGTGCAAGGAAGTCATGTGATGTACACATCAGATTTTTATGAATTACTTGAACTGGGAATATTTTTTATAATAATGATGAATTATTGAATGATGATTTCAGATCATGACGTGTTTAGAGTCATTTAAAATTAAACTTAGTATTTTGGTTATCTTTCCATCTATAACTATATTAATATCTGTCTGTATGTACACTTTTCAATTTACATTTGTATCTGTAACTATATCTACCTCTTTCAGGTATTACGATATATAAATGATTTACTGTGATAATATTCAAAAGCTTAGAAGGTATTTGTCCCGCCTTCATAGCATGCCTTCGCGGTACAGTGGTCTGCACCCTGGGAAGCGTATTCCAGAGGTCCGTGGTTCGATTCCCGGTGAAATCGTTGCTCATTTTTCATCTTTTCTATTAAAAAGAAAAAAATCCCTAATAGCTCTACAAGCATTTACCGCAGTTTTACCTTTATTTGGATTAGATATGTAAAAAATTTCCGAAAAATCGCGCTGTGCAAGTATTTTATCGTTTTAAACTAAAATGAAAAAAATACTTTTATTTCCTAAAGCATATTAAGCTCTACTCATTAGAAATTCAAAGAAACAAAATTGAATTCAATTTCGCATTCATTAGATCTATACATCCTTAAATTTAACCTCAACAGCTTTTTAAGTTGAGAAAACTGATCAAGCAACTGTATATAAATATCAATGTTCCTTTTTCCATTATCTCTCCTACATGAATTATCTTTCATACATAACAGAATTACTACGTAACAATATTCTCATATAAACTTTATTTAATTCAAACTAAGATTGACATTAAATAATAATTAAATGTTCTTAGATGAATAATTTTTCATTCAATTTGTAAAATTTAAATTAAATCTCATTTAAATATTTTCATATTGCCCTCATGACACAGAAAATTATTAAGATGAGTTAATGCATACGTATTTAAATAAATTCACACCTCAGAATATATCCTACTAAATATAAAATGCTTCTATTTAATGGACGAATGATATTACATTCACTCTACTCTCAGTTTGGAGTCTCCACAATTCGACTGCCCGAGGAGGTTCATTAGGAAATGTTCTCAGCAGATTTTAAAATAATTCACTTATTCGTAATATAGACTTGCTGAATATATTCGCATGGATATGTTGCAGAAAATAACCAGAGTAAGCATATCGATATAGCGATTTTACCCTCGGGATATGGGCTGAGAATTTGAACCAAGTCGTTCTTTAAAGTGTGTTTCATTTCGAATATTGTAATTAATTTTTTGTTGCTGTTTCAGCGTTTCTCTACACAGAGCAATTCAATATGATTAATTCTTGCATTATTGAAAATACTTGAAGAGCCTTAGGTTCATTTTTTTTTTGGAAACAAAAGCAATGATTCGTTCTGATTTTGTCCTTTTTATTTTGATTAAGAGGAATAATTTTTCAGCTTTCTCGAGATTCAAGAATTCTAATGCCCAACCCGTAACACTGAATTTAAGAATTATGCGTAATTCAAGAGTAAAATAATTCCAAAATTTCACGCGCATCAGTGTTTTCTTTATTAAATAGTGCCCAGAACGTCGCATTCCAGTTAAACAAGTCCACGACGTAAATTTTCTTAGGCTTATAAACCTTGGTAACGATTCCTTAATTTTAAATTTGGAACCTAACTACCACATCAGGATTAAACATTCAGATTAAAACTCCACAGAAAGTGCTCTCTTTTCTTAATCAATGACTGTTGAACATTCGGAGTAATTTAACTCTGTTGCCTAATCTGCACCACTTTAATCCTTTTAATGACTTTCATTTGAAAATGGCTTTAAGAGATATTTAGATGAAGCGAAACTTCTGAAAGACTACATGCTGCCTAAACTGTTCTTTGGTATAATGACTGCTTCTTAATTCTAAGATAAACGCTATTTTAGTACATACATATGTCGAAAGCAATTATACCAAAGTTTGAAAAATATAATAAGAGACAGCTAAAACGTAAAGAGAGTAGATTTAGAGTAGACTGTGTAAGGGGTATTTTGCTTAATATGACCTTTACAAAACGTCGTAAAGTATATGAAAAGTATTAAAATTTTTATTTATATTTTTACTATGAGTTTTTATCATTTAAACTGATGTAAGCAGACTAAAGATGAGGATTCACTTAAAGTTTAGATTTTCAGGTTTGAGGCATCTTTGAAAAAGAGTTGCGTTTATTTAGAGATTTGTAAGAGTAGAGAGCTTAATGTAAAGAATAGGTCTTACTTCATTCTCAGATATGTTTTACACTAGGAATGAAAATTAGTTCTGAGAATGTAGTACCTATTTCTGCGTGCATGCATGCAATTTGTATTCATTCTTTGTCTGTGTTTGTGTACGTACATAAATACTGTTTCTAAAAATGATAAACTAAAATTTTTCTTTATCGGGAATAATCGTTATTCTGCGCTATAATGTTCTGGATTTCAATTTTAAATATGTAAGTAGCTCTTGTAAAACCGAAGATACATCATTTGATAATTCGGCGAAGTTTAGTTAATTCGGCGATGTCAGAAGCGTCGAGATCTAATTAGCATCTCAGTTTGTAACGGAGATCTGGAATTGCCTAGATTCAACTCTCCCCTTCCCACTGCCTTTTGTCTGGTGTAGTAATTTGTGAAGTAATTGAGGTCAAATATTAGTTTGTATTAGATGAGATATAGTCATGACTTTCCTCTTACAATTCATTTTAGAGCCTTGTTGGACGTAATTCTTCTAGAAGTTTTTGGATTTTTTATTTTTTTAATTTTAAAAGGCAGTTTTTTAAGATTATTATTTAGTTTTATTCTGTTTTCAAAAGCAATGTTAAAATTATTTTTGAAGATAATAGAGTTATCTGAATTTATTGTCCACTAGCTATTATGCTTTATGGTGCACTATTGGATCTATCGGAAACTTGGAATCTATGAAGGTCAAGCTTTCGTTTAATTTGGATTTCTCATTTGGAAAACCCCATTACCTTTGTGAACAGAAAAGTTGAACTTTAAAAAAAATATAGCTTGGATATTTTTTTAATAGAGTAATGGTCAATTTCTGTGCATTTGAAAGCCCGTTTAAAATTGTTTTGAACTGAGGAGTTCCAAACTGTCATAAAAAGTTGGGATATCATGGAACGCTAGTTCAGAGCTCATCCACCTTCTCATAAACTGCTAAAATTGTGTGATTTCTGCTTTCATATCTGGAATAATCTTCCTTCCGATATTTACTAATGGCTGTTAAATCAATGCCATTTGTGTTTGCAACTACTTTGCATATCAGAAAATGGAGCAGGAGCATTTTGGGAGGGTAATGTTTATTGTTTTAGCTGACAGCCTATTTCTTTAACTCTGCGACAAAACTTCAGACAATATTTAGCAAAATTTAGTCATGAATAATTAACTTGGGTTATTTCAAGAAAATAATTAAAATTATTTTAAATTACTTTTGTAAAGGTCTTTTCGGAGGTAACATAACATACATTGACATCTATACGACATTACATGCATAGAGGATTCCTAACACTGTTTCAATATAATTTTGAATAAAATTCCTAATTTTTTGAGATTTAAGCAAGATAAGTCTCTGCTGCTACTAGTATTATTAAAAAACTTGAAAGTGTCCAAAACAAAGCTCTCCGTATTATTACGGGCGCTATAAGGAACACTCCTATTCTAGCAATTCAGTGTTTTGTTTTATTTCTGAATTGCATTAAGCCCTACAATAAGAAAGATAATTGAAAGACATGCAGTCCTTCTTTATCAAAAGCTAATTTGCCTGCCCAACAATACTTTTTAGAGGAATTAAGACACCAACGTAGAAAAAAATTTCAAAACTCAAAAAGGATTTACACAATATGCTTATTTAGCAGCCACTGACATGAATGTCCATCCCAATTCTCAAATTCTCTGTAGGCCTGTTTGATATTTTAAAAATTTTCCTGTTATTTTTAAGAGCTAAAGATGCCTAATTATAATGAATTAAAAGAAAACTTACTACTTAATAAAAGTAATGATTTAAAAAGCTTCATTTTTGACCAAGATCTCTTTTTATCGATATTTATTTAAACGAACAGATATTTAATGGAGCATAGCATACAAACATGCAGGGGAAAAATATTAAGGCATTTTTAAATAAAGCTGCGAAGCACGAAATACTTCTTCCAGAGTAATGAAAGCGGGACACTGTAAGAAACTCAGTTCCCATCGTTTCATCTTATAAGACCGTCGATGTAGGTAAAAGAGAATGCCCCACCTTTCTTATAATTACATCATAGCACGAGAGATGTTTTTCTTTGCTTCTGAGCTCTGCTGTATCATAAGAAATTTCTGGCATATATGGACAGTTTGAAACCTCTTTCGAAGATGTAAAGCTACAATCTGTATGCTTTCTACGCAGTTTTTCTGTAAACTGAGATTTATACCGTGTGTACACTGTTTCTCTATGTCTAAACGTTTCTATCATTATATTTATCTCAGTGTATATCTATATATGTGTGCGTATTCTTTACAAAATTTTATTCGTAATGTGATTAATAATACGGGTATTTATTATTTAATAAGTAACCGTAATAGTTAAATATAATAGTGTAGGGGTTTATTTTAATTTCCTAATAGTTATTTTAATTTTTCAATATGCTTTCCTTTACTTTCTTATTCCCCACCATTGATTCTCTACTATAAAGATCGGGATCGCGTTTTATGTAAATGAAGTAGAACTAGTATTTAAATTGAAGTCTCGGTCACTTCAGCAGAAGAACTTAAAAGTTCTTAGTAGAGCGTGTTCCGCATCCTGGCCACGTCGTTGCTTTAAGCTTAATCTTACTACAATTGGTCGTATTCCCCGGTGATAAGGGCCACCTACTGTGCAGCTTCGGCTGGTTTTAGATAGCATTAGATTAGTTTCTTATTTTCTGTCTTAAGTTAAAGCAAAAGTGGAGGCTTACTGTAAGCCCAAGTGGAGTCACCTGTGAATCATTATTGAGTTAGATAAAGAGTAAATTAAACTTTCTTTGGACTTGGTTTTTACACATTAGCTCGGCGATATTTCGCTACACAGTTCATAACTATTCTAGCTTACAAGGACCTCAAATTTAGCTAAACCATTACAACACTAACAGTATTACAAGCAAAAGACGTTATCATAAGTATTAAATTTAACAGTAAAATATAATACAAGTGTATATACACATAAGTTCTGCAAATTGAAATTACACAAGCTTAATTAATGACATAATGTTTTATACAGTTTAAAATATCACATTAATGGAGCGTATAATAAAAGTTTAATTTACTGAATAAGGTAAATTACACTTTTAATTATACTTTATCGCTTCTCGAGTTAATAAATTCGGTTTTGACTACTAATTAAAGTAACATAGCCATTTTTAGGATTTTATTTAGCAACTTCTAAAGTAGTTAAGATATTGGTGGATCACAGGTTTTACCAAAAACACTCCATAGTTATTGATGTACATGGAAACGTCGAAAGTTTCGCTGGAATTCTACTTTAAATTAAGCTGGTCGTTAAAAATCATAAATATATCATAGTAAACATTTTTGGATTTAACTCAGATTTTGTTTCATGTCATCGTCGATGGTTAGATTTCTCATAGCGCTAGAAAATATTTTAAAACCATGCTTAACACAGCGCAGGGCAGAAGTAAATAGGAAGTCACCAAGTTTTCTCATTTAGATAAAAAAAGGTTAAAACGGAACAGCTACTCAGAAGAAATACAGGTACAGGTACAGGTAAAATTAATAGGGGACAAAAGCGATGTACCGTAAGTCAACTGGTAATGCTTTCGAGAAAGATTCCTGAGTGCCACTGTTTAGCTACCGCATATATAAACTGCATATCGGCAGACTCTGTGTTCATGGAGAGATGCATGGCGTTCAAAATCCTCACGAGGATTCATGATTTACGCCAGCAGAACGCTTTTATTTATTGCTCAACACCACATCAATGTGCCATTTCCATAAGGACATTCCAGAAGAAATTTAAATTATAACATGGGAAGTTTGGTTGCGAATTCAAGCTATCTTGCACTGCCTCCTTTACGAAGTGGTGTGCACGTTCATTTTGCTGGTAACTTATATGTGATTAACACAATTGATTTGCATTTTAAGAGACTGGAAAGATAAAAACTTGATCATAAAAATTATGAATTATTGTAAAGGGTTCTTTTATCTCAGAATTGCATTAATTTCCACTTGGTTATTTTAATGAATACTTACGCTGTTATTATTGCTCTTATAAACTGTCTGAGCTATTGCATGTTTTATCGCCATTGATTACGTTTGAAAATACTATTGTTAGCATTAAAGTGATCCTTTCAGATGTATTTGTTCATTGTTGATGTGTACAAACTATTTGTCTGCATAATTTATCATTTGCTGTAGAATCCTCTATTAAGTGCTGGGATATGAAAATGTGTATTAATTAATGGGAATACATTCACATTCTAGGTGGAGGATGATGACAATAAATTTTTCCTGTCTTCGAAGTCGAGGCGTGAATGTATTATTATCAATTTGTGGTTTTTGTTGTATTTTCCATACTTATGTATGTTAACATATGTATATTCTTCCATACAATTAACTTATATTATATATACGATAGGATACATAAAGCTATTGTAGAAGTTGTTCTAAATATTTTGGCTATATGTAATAGAAATAAGTACATTATTGTTAAAATTAGATTATTCATTTCTTTATCACAGGAAAGGTCCTATACTACAACGTAATATCTTTCAATGTTTTCTGTAACTGTCCTTTAAGGTATTTTCGGCATTATTCATTTCAGGCTCCATTTAAAATTTACATCTGTTTAAGACTTTGACCATTTTCGATTTGCTTTTTTTAATGTTAGAGAAGCTTTAACAAGCTAAGCTAAGTTTCTGATGTATTACAGAAAATTGTCCTCTGAAGCAACTGCCACTGATTGAAATCGTCGGAAGCCTTTTCATTGCGTGAATGGCATAAAAGTTTATAATCTTTTATTTCCTCTGAGACTTTTATTTTCCCTTTTTGACACAGATCATTGAATAGATTTAGAGTTTCCTTGCTATTATTATGCAGGATATAACTTGTTCTTCCGTATTTAATTCATGTTTTCAGGGAAATTTTTTTCAAGTCCTCAGGATTATTTAATTTATATCAATGAATGATAAAAGGTGTACTTAAGGCTGCATGTGGTCCATGGATATTTTTCTGGGGTTTACGATTAGGCTAAAAACTTATTATCGTTGACTGACTATGAATTTTCAAATTTTCACATTTTTAGCCACTTTAAACTTCTTCAAGTCAAAGGTGTCAACAATATCACTGAAAAAAAAATCGGATGTTGTTTTCTTTTATTTAATTACTTATAATGGTTTTATAAACTTTCATTATAATTTATATAAAATATTTTTATCCTTAGTTTTTAAAGATACAAATATTTCCCCCAAAAGGTAATCTGTGTGGCACTTTGCAGTTTTTTTTTTTGGGGGGGGGTTAATTTTGCCTTTGGTCTTGGTGTTGTTCTGGTAAATTGTTTGCAAAAGATTACTACCAGAAGAAACTTTAAGTAACTCGTATGTATTATTCTAATATATATTCCTAAATATTTATTATGCGTAAAGTGTTGCGACCCATGATCCCAATATGCATATTAGCCCTCGAATGTATTAAAGATATCGGCCACTGATTTTAGCTGCCGAAAATGGTCTAACTGAATTCTGCTTTCAGATTTAGTTTGACCCATGATCTCAGGGCAGAAACGGACCCTCGAGGATAAACACGTTGTCTGCTGCTAGCTCATATTGTTGAAGGCATTTAACTGGATTTTTCTTTAATAGCTAGGGTGGCACATACTCAAAAAGAATTTTGGTTGTTCCATTAAGATTTACAGCAGCGTGTGGTTGAAACATTTCCGTTAATAAACAGTTCGTCCATGTAACAGTCTGTGATTTATATATAATAAAAAAATTGGAGTAAATGTTAATTTGGGTTAGAACTAGAGCTGAAATTTGATGCTTTTTTGCTTGAGTGAAGAATCAAGTAGTGTCTCAATAAACCTACTTCGTAAAATGTGAATCGCCTTGGCGAAGATTTTCTGGCCAAGTGCGTCTGAAATTGAATTCGAAAAGCGAGGAGAGAATTTTATTAAACATTTCTATACGCACTTTAAACTCAGATTTCGTTTCCTAGAGAGTCGACGAAGCTTCACGATATTATGCAACTTCACATTGTGAAATCCCGAGCACATTCCCAAGCCGCATCGGTAATATTAATTTTTCTTTTTTTAAGGAAATTGAAACCCAACTTTCAATTTCCAATCTCCATTTTTATTTTTCAATATTTTTTAAATTTTATTTTTACTTGTACTTTTATTTAAAAAAAATAGTAAAAGAGGGGGGCACTTTTTAAAGTCCTTTCAAATACAGACACGAAACTTCAACGAATAGTAGGAGAAAATAAATTTTTTTAACGTTTTATTTACTTTTTCTTTCCCTTTGCATGCAGATAACGTTTGCATAAAACGTTGAATAAATAAATAAATAAAATGGAAAGAAATTCCTTCTTTTCTCCTTTTTTTCCTGATGCCGAATTCCTGGGCATACAATGCCAAAAGTGGAGATTCAATAAAAATGGAGAACAGTTAATACATACCTCCTATCTATTTTCGTAGTATCGTTCTCGTGTAAACCCCCAAGGTAAAAGTAATGGAAAAATGAAAAATTTGTTCCCTTCAAATTGATATAGTAGTTGCTAGAACATTTTCTTCGCTCGTGCATTCGTGAGCTAAGGGAAATGTTGTGCATAACCGACCTCTTACAGTATCCAGAGAATTTTGATCCAGGTAGAAATTGAATTTGCTTGAATTATAAATATATATTCACATAATTTGATAAAATATGAGAAAACTGTATTTTATATGTGTGTCAAAAGAGTTAGAAATATTTCTATTTTTTTCAATCTGAAACATTTGGCAAACAGGCTGTAACTCGTTATATTCACAAACTGCCAGATAAAATGATACTGTACCATATAAATTGGTGAAACCGTTTATATCTATAAAATAACTTATCAAAAGTCAGAAACTCACACACGTCAATTTGAAATGAAACTTGTTTCTGTACATTGAAATGCAAGGTAGTTTTTGGTATTTTTCATTTTACAAATTCATTAAAATTACAAAATAATAATTGTCGGGTTTTTATAGAAAGTTTATTTTTACGTGAGCACAACTAAGTTTTGTTTAATACTTTTACGACAGTTTTTTTAAATTTATTTATCATTGATATTTTCATGATGTTACTTGTTTGATTAGAAAGCAGATTAATATTTCGAATTTTAACTGATTTTTCAGTACCCATAGAGTACATATATTACTCTTTTTATTTCGTAAAGAATATCTGTGAAATTTTAATTTCGTACGAAACACTTTCGTGCTTTATACATGAAAACGCCATCCAAACATATTTTCTAAGTATATGCAGGCTTCTTATAGAAATAATAATGGTGTAGAATGATGTGCACTTATAACGTTCGAAATAAATAAAGTGGATATTGTTTTAGTTTAAGTTTAATATGAATGGTTGTGCCAGTTAAAAATAAGTTATAAACATAATGATGAAATTTTAATAAACATGTTATTTAATTAAGTATTTATTTGTTAGGCAAATACAATGATATTTTCTTTTTACTATGGTAATGCACTGTTCCTGTGTAATGTACACAGATTTTATGAAGGATCATATGTGGAGTTTTCTGAGTACTCAGTGCAAACTATTCGTCACAGAATTGGGATTTTTAAAACTATATAAATGTTTTTCGTATACAAACCTTTGTTACTCAAATGAGTTTGCATTATTCGCATCAAAATATCCTTTATGGAGGCAAAATTATATATATATATATATATATATATAAGTATTATAAGAGTTATATATGTATGTATTTAATAAGATATAACAAAATACGATAGCTGCTAATTATCGACCTCAAAATTAACATTCTAAATTTCGTGATTTCCCCTTAAATTAATCTGTTCTCCAAAATTCCAGATTTTTCTATGCTACCTAACGTGTTAATGCAGATATCTCTTGTCCAATCAAATTAATTGTAAACCAAAACTCGGAACTGAAACTTTTCCCAATTCCTTCCTCCTTCCTTCCTCTGAAGTACTGCGACACTCTGCCCTTTTTCGCTTACGCTTTCGTGCTGGCAACACTCTACTTTTCCATTTTGTAGCTTACTTGCTTAAGATGACGTCGTATTTCAAAATGGAACTTATTGTATTCAAATATAATTAATAGCTTGTCTGAAAAAGGATGATTTGATATAAGTAAAAGAATAAAGATTGTGATTCTTCAAGCTCAGTTATGATAAATGCGTGATCATGCTTTTCACTCAGCCCTACCTTCAGCCACTATTGTCTTCTCAGCCATCTACGCAATTTCGAAAGCTTTTAAAAGTTCCAGTGTCTTCTTCTACACATTTGGAAATATTAAATATACTATATATACATATATCTTATAGCTTATATGTATTACTGAGTCTTAAATTTAAAAGCTATTTCACAAGGATTGAGGTCCTTATATGCAAACATATTATCTTATATGTAAACATATTATCTATTATTTATGCTCAAATCGCTATGTAGCCATATATCGGCATTTATGCTCAGGAATTTCTAAATTTTCATAAAACTCCATTTTAAGAAGAATAAATCTTTAAATACTGTGTATATGCACATACTAGTATACCTATAAACTGATGTCAGGAATAATTCGTTTATACATAACCCATTACCTAAGAAATTCCTCGTTTGTACATAGATGTTAACACCCACAGATGCCTTTATTATTCATATAAAATCATCTTTTACGAAGTACAAGTCCTTAAATCTACTGTGCAGTGTTTAGTAGTTGTACATTTAAGGCAGGAAATATCTAATCTATATTACGCTGTTATGCTTAGAACGTTTAATATTATTTGTAAGAAATCCCCTTTTATGAAGAATAAGTCCTTAAATTAAATATATAAGTATCTAGTATTTGTAACATTTAAACCACATAATATCTTTTTATACATATTGTTACGAAATGTCAAAGTGCGGTAAGATAGCTTCTCCGTAAAGCAGGTTTAGGGCTGCCAGTAAATAGCAAGACTGGGTTGCCACATTTGGCGAGAAATCCCCTATTTGGGGACACAATTGGGATTATGACATAGACGGAAGGAGAACCCCCTGGAAATAATTCTTACTGGTTTAGCCCAGAATGCTCTCGAACACAAGCCAAAAGCTATCCTGCTGGTACGCGGACAGCCAGTCAATGTCGAGTCCATCGAGTTGATAGTCAGTCAATGAGTGCCTAGTCGAGTCGGTGAGATTGTGTGCCTTGAAGTCTAGTGCCGAGTTGGTCGAGTGCATCGAGAGTCTCTTAGTGTATCGCGAGTTACTGCATCTTCGAGTTTTATCTAAGAGTGTGATGAGCTTCGAGAATGACCGAACCGAGTCGGGAGCTGTACTCTAGTGTATTATCGAGTGGATCGCGAGTTGTAGCGTGGAGAGTCTCGAGAGTACGTAGAGTTCCGAGAACGATCGATGAGAGTGGGGAGCTGTAGTCTGGTGCTTTGCCGTTAAGCTATCTCCACCGTTGTAGCCTGATAGTCTGAAGGCTGTGTCGCTGATTGTTTCAGCGTGTTTATAGTAGTTATTCGAAGAATGTAAAAACGTGATTTTGGAATTGTCTTGAATAATACTAAATTGCGTTTCGATACTTCATCAAGTGTCAACGTTATTGAATCCAAATCCACGAACCCGTACGAACGTAAAGGAAGAAAAACGTAACAATATGAATTTATACTAAGCTATTTTTATATTATTTATACACAGCCATTTTTTTACGAAGAATCAATACTTAAGTCTAATATACGGTTACCTGGTATTTATAAATTTAAGTCAGAAAAAAATCTCGTTTGTACATGCTTAAATCAGGTCAGTAGTTTTTCTATCAAATTACATTTTACGAAGCAGAGATCCTATAACTATATAAATAAATGTATACAAGTCTAATATCTATAAATTTACTTAAGAAAGTATCACAGATTTACATAAGCACTTAGTGTCAGAAGTTCCTGTGATTTTTTTGTGTGAATAACATTTTACAAAGAATTAGTCCTTAAGTCTGATGTATAGGCGACTAACATCTATAAATATACATCAGGTAATATATCATTTATCCTAAAACGTATTTTATAGAAATAAATTATGTATCTTTCTCAAGATGAAAAGAAACTACGTAATCCGGAATCTAAACAGTCGCGCGTTTTGATTGCTCGGAATATCTTATTTCTCTTCAACAGACACTGACCATGATTAACCAAGCATGGCACTGAGAGTACAAAGAGAGCTCAGTAAGAGATACTAAAAGAGGTAGAAAAAGAATGAAAGATAGAAGAATAAAAAGTGCTGCTCTTTTGCAGCTTCAACTCAGATAATCACTAAACGTATTTATTCTGTTACTTTTCTCTATGATTTCTGTTGCAGCGGTTAGATACCTTGTTGGACTTTGCTAAACATAAACTAATTTTAATTTAGGAAGTGAGCATTATGATTCATTTCTGAGTTATTGAAATATATCTAAAACTGGAAAATATATAATATAGAGCCAATATTCGTTTTGTAATTTTGAGAAAAAAGGCATTTTAGTTTTTAATGTGCTAAACCACACATACAAATTTCAAATAAATATATCCAAGCGCTAATTAATTTCTTAAATTAAAAAAAGACATGTAATTAATTTATATTTTGTTGTATATAACACTAAAACATTAATATCAAAGTTCTTTTTTCTCGAATGCACGTTGAGTTACAGAAACTAGCCGTGCCTTACTTGTAATGTAATGCTAAATAAAAGCACTATAAGAAGAAGACTTGTGACGAAATTTATAATTCAGATGAAATCACTGCAAATGCCTGACTGCAAAATTTCGAATGAGATATCAATTACAGGCAAAACGTGTTCTCTCTAGTACTTGTAACTAATTATATTTTGCAAAGAGAAATGTTCCGTAAAACTTTATCAAAACTCATCATAGAGAAAAGCATCCTATAATTAGACTATCAAATGTAGCTTTTACAAAAAGGCACGAAAACTACCAATCATGTAAATGTTAGATAGTTTACAGAAATGTAACATATCTTGCATATGTTAGATAGTTTACAGAAATGTAACATATCTTGCATATGTTAGATAGTTTACAGAAATGTAACATATCTTGCATATGTTAGATAGTTTACAGAAATGTAACATATCTTGCATATGTTAGATAGTTTACAGAAATGTAACATATCTTGCATATGTTAGATAGTTTACAGAAATGTAACATATCTTGCATATGTTAGATAGTTTACAGAAATGTAACATATCTTTTATTATTCATATAAAATCATCTTTTACGAAGTAGAAGTCCTTAAAACTACTGTGCAATGTTTAGTAGCTGTACATTTAATGCAGGAAATATCTAATCCATATATGCGCATTTACGCTGTTATGCTTAGAACGTTTAATATTATGAACATCTTTACATTAAGGGCAAGTTTCTACGTAAACTGATACCTTACGCAAGTACAATATGCATGTTTAGAAACATTACAGACCAAAATTACGTGGCTATGAGCGTCTAATTGTAATTCAAGCAAAATCCTTATTCATGATGAAATACTGGATTCTTTCTTGCATTTGGATGTTCACAACAAAATCAGATTTCCGTTTCAGCAAAATTTTATGAATTTTGGTTCTTGATTTTCGAGGTAGTACTACAAACTAATGGTGCTCCAAAGTCTGTACTGCTGAAGATTTTCTAAGCCGTGAACTCTTTCTTCACCTATTCAAGCTATTGCTATACATTAAAATAGCATTAATATTCCTTGAAATAAATTCTAAAATAATACGTAATAAGCGACATAAGTGTTGTGGCTTTATAATTTGGCTTAGTGTGTGCACTCCAAAAACGTTCGAAAAAGAAATTAAGAGTAATGAAATTTATTTCGAAGCTCAGTAAATGAAGTCTGCTATCAGAACTACTCAGACTCAAAAGATGCTATCAAATACACTAATTATAAGGTAAATTTTTAAATCCCATGATAGTTGTATGACAATTAGTCCAAAATCCAACATTAAATTGGTGAAAAATTTCAATAAAGCTTTATCAGTTTCGAGGGCAGTGTAATCTAAATATTTTTCCTCAGCATTAAAAAAGTTTTAATGTTGGTTCCTACCTAATTTTTATTTTTACATTTTAAATCTAAAACTGTCTTTTACTTAATTGCAATTTTTTGCATTAGAGTGTCTCTTTTCCAAGTATCCAATTATATTTTTTTTTCGATCAACCGACAGTTTTGAGAATTTGTCAGTTTTATTTTAGCTACTGAAGAAGAAAGGCCCGTTCAGTATGCCACCTAAATTGATAATTTTATCCAAAACCTACTTAATCGAAAGCTGCTTTTCTACTCAATTTTAATTTTTGCATTTGCATTTCTCTCTGTCAGTTAGTTAAGCATTTGAATGCTAGTTATAATATTTATAAGAAGAAGAATTAGAAACTGCGTGCACATTTTGCAAGATTCAACAGACTGGATGCGTTTCTAAACATCGTTTGAAGTAACAATAAATTAAAATTATTGATTTAACTGCTTTTTACGGCAAAGAAATCATTAGCAGAAATAATTCGTAAATTTAGCTAAGTTTTATTCGTAAATTTAGCAGAGTATAGTTTAGCCGCGTTTTATTCATAAATTTACGTGAGTTCGTTGCAACGTTTTTCACTCAACTAAAGCGCTATCGTTGCTACTGTTAACGCTAGAAAAGCCATGCTAAATACCATTACGGTGCCACGTTAAAACATAACATGCACAAACAGCGTTTTGTTAATTCGAATAAATATTAGACTCTTAAAGAACATTTAATTGGGCTAAGATGTAAATAAGAATCTGCACTACATGTTTCTTTTTCTCAAACTAGATGAGATACTTATGATCACAACAGGAAACTATTTTGAATTCTCGAAAATAATTTTGTAAAACTGTAGAAACATGAGCTTATTTGGAAGAAAGAGAAAGAAAATGAGCAACGCTCTCCCAGGAATCGACCCACGAACCTCTCGAATACGCGCCGAGTGTGCTGACCACTACACTATGAAGGCATGCTAAGAAGGCGGGAGAAATACCTTATATTATTAATTTAGTAATGTTCTTTGAAATACATTTCTAATAATTTACAATAATTTAAAAATTTTCTACATATTTTCGTTTGTGTGATGACTCAAATTACTGGCTTTTTGAATAGTTATTTCATTAATTTTATCAATGGTTCAAAATTATTAAACAGTTCATTTTTACCAAATTTATCATTATAGATAATTCATTTTTGCTAAATTTATTAAATTCCAAATCCTGCCTTTTTGCATGAAACTAAAGTATTTTAGTATATGTAAACCGAAAAAGAAATAACTCTGGTTTAATAGATTCAATAATAAGAGCATTTATATGCATGCGAATTCTGAAGAACCCCTATCCTATTACCCGTATTAGAGTGTATTGACACAGCATTTCTGTACGCTCAGATATAGCGTTATAAATTATTTATGAAAAATAAACGCATTTTAAAATCAGTTCTAGAAACAATCGAACACGCGTGGATTTTCCCCTTTTTTTAGATTTGAATATAAAAAAAATATTTCGAATTCCTCGGAACTGATTCTAAGCACGAATGTGATAAGTACAAGATGAATGTCGTACGAAAAGAATCAAAAATTCGATGCATAACAAATTCTCCAAAACTCCTTCGAGATGGTATTTCGTGTTTGCTTAGCGTTCAGTTTAGTTCTTTTGCAATATGCAAAGCATTTCAGTGCTATATACTATATTTGCTATGTAATTAGGCACATAAAGAGTTCAATAAATTAACAGATAGGAATAAATGCTATTTTTTTCTAGGATGAAAAACATTTATCGTGGAAAAATATGCAAAGCAAAACGTATTGGCCTGATCTAATTTAGGTTATGTCACGAAAGCTGTGCTTCTATAGAATGCACATTTTTTTATCTTAGTTGCGTAATTTGTCTTGTAGTTTACGCTAATTTATTCAAATGCTCGAACTTCTTCCAGTTATTTAACGAAATAACGAAAAGAATCGGAATTGAAATTTACACGTTCGTTTTGCATTATCGCACAGGATGCACTAGTTTTATATAACAGCGTATGATTTTATTTATTGCATAATCTACTTAAAAGGTGTGTTATGGATCACATATTATCGAAGCATAATTGAAAGAAAACATTATGCAAATTATTCATCATATTGCTTCACTAACTGCAGGATTATTGTGTAAAATTATTTCCAAATAATAATAATAATAAGATAAAACGTAATAATAAAAAATAAAAGCTTTTTCGGTTTTATATTACGCCTAAAAGGTTTTTTTTTTTTTTTTTTTTTTTTTTTTTTTGTATTTGCTCAGACACATTTCGAGAGCATTTGTTCTAAAAATATTTAAAAACAGCATTGATTTAGCATTTGCGATTGATAGTCTCGCTCGTTGGAGATAAAAATATTTTATTCCGTACAATGGTTGCACTGCTTGTTTTGAAATCGTCAAGTTTCTTAATCAAAAATTCGTTAAAGTTTAAAAAATGTGAAAGAGATATCAAATAAATTCAAAATTTAAGATTCGGGCTTTCAGGTGCCCATATTCGGATGGAGAACTGACTACGTTACTCTAAACGTGATGGCTCTAGGTATCATCGTTTTCTCACAATGCGAGAAACATACATATTTTCATGCAGATTCTTGATTATTTAATTTCTTTAAATATAATACAGGGCGATAATATTTGATGGCAACAATTTGAAAAGTGTCTTTATAGTGATTATAGTGCCGTTTATAGTCATTCGACTTAAAATACCGTGTCGCTTTGGGCTAATAATAATGATAATAATAATAATGTTTATTATGTTAATTTATGTTTCTATTAGAACTATTATTTCTAAATTAAATTAAATGTAATTATTTCATCATTTATTAAATTTTAAGCAGCTCTTCGAATGTAATTTAAATGTGTTCTTTCGATAAACTCGTAACATTTTTTGATTCTAATAACAAAGCTAATTATAAATTTGAGCTTGCGCCTCTGCCATCTACAAATGAGATCGCTACTCTGCGCCACTACTGCTCTGAACTATTAATATCTATTTGACTATTTGGGTGTTATTTAAATGATGTGACTTTCTGTTAATTTGTAAAATCGCATTTTTGAACGTTCGAGGATGAATAACAATGTTAAATAACCCATTCAGTGTCTTAATATTCAGTGGCAACATAGCATTCTGAAAACTCGTCATTTGAACTAAACGATTTTCAACTAAATCTAATTACACGCAGTATATACGTAAAATGGCAAAATATCTTTTCCATTATGATCAAATAGACTGATTTAAAAATTTTAATTAATATTTTACAAAATTTTGATGTCATCATTCATGAATTTAGTCTAATTTGTTCAATCACAGAAAATCATTTTGTTAAATATATGAAAACACTCTTCTTAGCTTAAGATTAACAACTTGCCGATGGATGTTACCAAAAATTTGAAGAAAGTGTGCTGTCATAACTTTCTAATATCTCGAGAATAAATGTTCTGTTTTACCGTTTATTAGTTTAGAATAACTTTAATATTAATAGCTAATGAAAAACTAAATGAAAAAAGACTTGCTTGTGTCATTAAAACTATTGAAACACATTTTTAATCTATCTCTCCTATTTATTATAAACCTTTGAAACCTTCTTCATATTATCCCAATAATGAAATTTAATAGTTTTCTTTCACTAAAGCCTAAATTAATTTATTTTAAAGTAGATATCGATTAAATTATTCGCTGTTAATACTGAATGCGAGTCAGACTGAAAAAGTAACCTGTTGTTGAGGAAAATTAGTAGCTTTTGACTTAATTTTTACTGATTTACAGGATTACGAAACTTTATTATAAAATGTTTTAAAAGTAGATTAGGTTAAGAACATTTTAAATTCAGTTTAATATTAATTTCTCAAGACTAATTACAGTCATAGCACAATTAACGAACTTCAGCTAATGAATATGGGATTTAAGAAACCATTTTTTAAAATTAAAATTTAAGTTAAATTAAAAAAAGCCATATTTTTGTAAGGGCAAAGAGTTTTAAAAAGCAAAATTAGAATTAATTATTATAATTTATTTTTTAAATGAAAAAATTTAATTTAGAAATAATATCTAGAAACATCTTTTTATTAATTATAATGTTTATTATGTTTGCTTAAATTAAAACATAGGAAAAAATTGGTTACTTTGGAATGTAATTTAGTAATACGAAAAAATTTGCAATTATGAGTTTTTTTTTTTTGATAATCTTTTTGAGATAATTTTTTGGCATGAATTTTAGCTGCTTTCGTCAAATGTTTCAAAACTGTAGGTAAAGAATCGCCCTCTTGGTTTCCTTTAACCATACAATAAGTTATTACGAACACATACAACCTGAAATTCAGAACTTTTTGCATTAATAGCCCCTTCTTTTGAATTTCTTGTGCCAGTTGCAAGTAGATTTTCTGCTTCGGTGCGACTAACTGAAATTTTATCGAAATTTATGTTGAACTGCAGTTACGGACTTCATTTTTACTTCCTTTTAAGAAGTAAAGGTAGTATTGTAATCACGAAAAATTCCTGGTATCATATTACAACGAAAATATCCATTTTGCGTGACATCTGTCCATAAGAACAGAATAACGGACTCTTTTTACCCAAACGCGTTATAAAACTGATTTAAAATGGATTCAGAAGATAACTTTTTCGTGGCGTCTACTTACGTACTTATGTATGTATCTCGCATAACTCAAAAACGGGTAGACTCAGAACGTTGAAATTTTGTATATACGTAGGTACAGTTGTATATACGTAGGTACAGTTGTATATACGTAGGTACAGTTGTATATACGTAGGTACAGTTGTATATACGTAGGTACAGTTGTATATACGTAGGTAAAGTACTTCCTATTTTGGTTGCAATCGCCTGCTCCAAAAGTGTATAATTATATATTTCCACTCTGTTACTCGGCTCCGTGAGCTCAGTTTTTTTCAATTCTTATATGTTGGTAAATTGTGCATTTTATGCCTTAAAAATAATTGAATTATGTTGTTCTTATATTCCGGCTCAGGTTTTTTGCCTTTAGTCAATCTGCATGTAATATTTGTAGAATTATCAACAATTTAAAAGTTGTTTAATTGCGGCTAACCCTAATTTTTTAACATAGCAGCCATATTTATTTACATTTGAAACTTAGCAGAATATTGAATTAATTCTTCCTGCATCTTCAATGTCTTTTGACGAGTGGGACCGAAAGGAAACTTTTAGCTTTGTGCACTAAAAAATCTGCCTTCTTGCACGCTGGCCAAATTGCTTGTTTTTGCGTAGGAACTGTAATTTTAATTGTAAAAAATTGTTTTGTAATTGTTTTAACTGTATTTGGTGTTTTATAGTTTTCTGTGTCTTTCAATTTTTAATGAAAGTATTTTGAGCTTTTATGTATTTTTTCCTTGCCGCGAAATGAGAATTGAATTAATTGAATAAGAAATATATCTCTAATTAAATTCGAGGATATCAGTTTAAATCAAATACTGGGAAAAATATGTATAAGAAAGTCATGTGGTGTACACATCGGATACTTTTAATTCTGTAATCCAAAACACTATTTTTCCTGCAGACACGATCATTTTATCTTCAGAATAACATGGCATAAACCGTGATTGCCCGCGTCATCATACGAAATGTTGGCAAAAAACCATTATATCTGTGCATTTATATCCCTTCAGTACTCTTTGCGATATATTTCACGATCCGCTTTTTATAAACTGCTTTACTTGATAATAATCTTGCTCATCTTCATGTTTCTGATCTTGTCTGATCGTCATCGTGCACTTCATGATTTATTATTTTAATTTTTCTTATCTTTTACGTGAACACGCGTATTAATAAGAAAACACAAAGTGATAAATAACTTGAAGAGATGTGTTCGCGTTGAATTAAACTCAAATGAAGACTCATTGGCAAACGAATGCTACGGAAGCTTATTTTAAAAAGGGGCTAATTTCCCTGAAGTAAGCTTAAATGTATGTTTGCCTTTAATCCTCTAAATTGCAGTTTTCCCGTTATGTATCTAGGAAGTAAATTAAATTTTATCATGTTCTTAGCCGCAGCACCTCTTTCTCGCTTTTGAATTGATACCCCTTGAGTTCTTTAATACACTCCGCACTTAATCTAGCGATCGAATAATCGAAGCATACTAAGGAAGGGGAAGAAAAGGGAGAATGATCTATGGGGCTGTTTTTCAAGAGGAAACACCTGCAGGAAATTGTTATCCCAATGTTTTGATCAATACATCTTTCAACTACGAAACGTTTTGTTTTAATTGGCACCGCACGGCATAAATCTTCAAGCCGCAACCTGGATGTTACAGTTATAGGCCCATCTGTGACGTAGAAAAAATTTAGAACCACGCTGGGAGAGTAAATTTAGTATACTTTTATTATTCAACCGTCGTTGGAAATTTAGAAAAGATTTCTTGTAAAAGTTGAAAAGGTTTTTATATGTTTTCAGGATATAGTTATAAGAGAATAAATTTATCATACTAAGCCACTGATCTCAGCTTATTTAAAAATGTTCTTCCTGTATGGCAGAACTATATCTTTTCCATAATTTAAAAACTTTAATATTTTTGGATTTTTTCAATATATAAATTCTCAACAGCTAACAAAATTTAGCCAATAACACTGCGAATCTCTTAAAACTGTATAAAATAATAATAATAATAATTAGTAGACATAGAAACTGTAACGTTGCTTTGATATTTAAAAAAGATTGTCCCATAACTAGAAAATATGACCAATTAAAGAAAGGAAAATGTTTGAATTTACAGCATTATTTAATATGTGATTATGAGCTGCAAAAGTGTGTTCTGCATTCAGCATTAACAAGAAAATATCCTTAAGTTACATATTGACAATGTTAAAGAAGACGAGTAAAATGAGCAAGAGGGAGTAGAAATTTTTTTATGCGATAAAAGAAACACTGTATAAACAAACAAACGACGTGATAAAACTAACAAACACTATCAAGGTAAAACAAACCTTCCTTCACATGGGAAATATCGTAGTACTCATTCGTAAAATAAACCCTAAATTCACGATTCTTTCAGGTAATGTTTTGAAACGAACTTCGAAGTAACTCTGAGGTAACAAAAATTTTGGCTACTAGAACAGTTCTTATATACTGTTGCTCGGCTTTCCAGAAAGTTTTGGGAAAAATCGCTTGTAAGGCTTCAAAAATGCATTTTCCGAAAATGAGCGAAAAGACATTAAGTTGGCGAGAAATTACAAAGTACTGCCAACTAGGCAACCAAATTTGTCACCGAAATCCATCAGGAGTTTTTATGCCTATATCTTAGTTTCCCAACAGTTTAAACATTGATGGGTTCAGAATCACAAGACCCACGATTTTGGGCCCCTACAGGCATTTGGCATTTGATGGTTATGCATATTTGGGATAAGAAGAAGTAAGAAAGTCTTGATAGTTCTGAAAAAAGTTTATTAACATTAGTACAAACACTTAAAATCTTTTAATATAAACGTCTGATATGTCTGTCATCTTTTGCCAATTACTAGAAGGCGCTATACACCATCAGTGCATCCACCTTGTGGATACTCCGCAACAATAGCCCTAAAGTATGGATAAACTTCTTTCTACTGGTGTACTTTATACCTCATAGTGGTTATTTCCTTTTTGGCGAAGAGATCGCGATTACACAAATGCCTGTTACGTTCGTATGTGTGGGAACTACACTACTTTCTGTTGTCACTGTGGCAGGAGATCCGCAATTCGTCACCAATAAGTATTGTTGAATTCGTCTGACTGCTAGAAGCAGATGGAGTTTCAGGTGACAAATCATAACATTCTTCATAACAGTGGACAGGGCATAAGGCAAACGCTGTCCCTGATCTGCTGCGACGGTGACGATGAAAGGCCCTGGAATTCCTGCCATACTTACCCGATATGAGTCCTTATGACTATAATCTCTTGATTTAAATAGAGCAAGAACTGCGTTAGACCAGTAGATGGATTAAAATTGAGATCAAATTATCTGTGTGGTATTTGAAAACTAATCGAAATAATAAAAAAAAAAAAAAAAAAAAAAAAAAAAAAAAAAAAAACATAGAATTTCGTATTATTTTCTGTGGACTGACAGACGATCTTCTTCATTAATCTAATCCTTCTAAGAAATATCAGCCCGATGATCAAAGCAAGGTTGCCTAAAACACGGTTTAATGAAAAAAAAATACATTAATTACGAGAGGTATAAAATATGAAGCACGAAACAGCGTGGAAGTCTCTACCATCGTTTCGCGATCTCCAGCTATCTGGTCCATGAGTTTATATTTCAAATGTCTTATTCTTTCATGATGACGTCATAGAGCAGACGTCGCAACGAGGGCAATCGACGTCGAACATCGATAGGAATGGAAATAGTGAGGATGTATGACTCCTTCCAGTAATTGGCACAAGGTGATTATCGTACTAGGTATCGAGAAATTGTAAGTAGTTGCACCTATAGTAATAAAAAGGTTTCAGGACTATTGACACGTTGTCATTAGCTTTTATCCAACCCCCTTGTATAAAAGTTATTATACACTACTCATGAGCAGCCGCTCTGCCTCAAAAAATAAATGAAATAATGCTATTATCTTCTCGCACTTCAAGGCTTCTATTGAAGCCATTGTTTCATTACGTGTCGACGGTAACTAATCTACAGCTGACAATATATTAAAATTTTGAAAGTTTTCAGTCTTTACTTTCCTATAGCAGAGTAATAAGAAAATGATACAGTTGATGAAACCTCCAATAAAAAAGGCCAGTCGCACTTCAATGAATGGATGTAACATCTTTTTACCAATCTGTAAATTTATATGTTCTCAAATCACTGGACTTATATTACTGTAACAGTGCGTGTACATAAGCCTTAAAGATTGCTAATACTCTTCAGAGAAAAAGCAATTGTTTTGTTTTGGTTAGCTAGCGGCAATGAGCACTTATCTCTGCTCTTTGTTGCTAAGTTCTGCTTACTTGTTTGTCCCTTTTGTTATGTGTCTTATGTTACTTCCTTTCTAGCTCTTGTCTCATATAATTTCTTACCTTCCCTACCAGTGGAGGTTATATTTATTGTATTCAAGACCTTTGTTGTGAAAAATCCTAAAAAAAGGTGCTAAAAGTTGAAAGCTATATAATAATGCATTTTTAATAAGCTTCCAGAGATTAAATTCCTTTTCTTTACACGTTTCATTATATTTGCAATCATCACATTAAAATATACGTATTTTTCTTATTTATATGGAAAAAGGTTGTTTTCGAAAGCAGAAATGATAAATTATTTTATGTCTGCAGCGATTATCCGTTGTAATACACAAAGTCTAAATAAAAACTGTGGATTTACATACATTTTTTGAATACTTATTTAACAGTGCTGCAAACATATAACCAAAACTTTTATCGAAATTTATGAAAAAGGTTAAAATATTCTACATGCAAAATATCAAGATACTTATAAAAGCTCTGAATTCGTAATCACGCATTTTCTCTTAAGAATATTAAAGCGCTGTATATTTTTCCATACACCTATTTTTACGCAGTATGCAAACACTTAAACCAAAACTTTAAAAATTAGCATATTACATGCTTCACCGTGAGTCACGCACTAGCAAAATTAAGCCCGTACTTAATAAAAAAACCATGAAGAAACAAACTATGAAGAACTTTATTTACATAACATTTTTCAAAACGGTATATCTGAGAAGCAATTATGGGTCCAAACTGTAGCTCAAATAAGGTAAAATTCTGGGGAAAGAAACACAAGTTATCCAATAACTTTCTTTAAAAAAAGTGTGGAATTTTCTACTTTATGAACTAAAAACTCTGGTTTAGTTGCTGCAGCTGTTGAAAAGGGTAATAATCTACTATTTCTGGATAAAGAAAAAATACATACACACACACATTATCTTGCTATATTTTGCAGGATATTAGAGAGCAATATTCGGTTTCAACGAGCGATCCAGCTGTATCAATAATTTTCTGGAAACATCCTTCATGGTTTTTTTCGTGACCCTTTCGCTTAACTGTAACCATGACGACGTGGAAACATTGAGTTCAAACACAAAAACTAGAAAGGAGAGAATTATATTGGTACCTTTTCGTGTGTTCAATGTTTCACAAATTGGACCTAATAGAGCACTAAACCAATGTTGGTGTTTTATTATCTTAGAATGGCCTATGTTAAATTATACGTACATTTAAAAGTTTTTAGAGTACACTTTTGTGTCAAAATTAAAATCTCTTTAACCCGTAGTAATGAAGTTTTAAAACTTACTCGAATATTTCCCTTTCAGCCATTGTCTTAGACGTAAACAATTTAGCCTTTCATTATCAAATGGAATACTATAAATATTGAATAAACGATCCTGTAACCAGAAATGCAAGATACGGATTATAAGTATTTTTAATGTTTTCAATGAATTGCAAATACCGAGGAAAATTGTCATTATTTGGATATATTGTGAAAATGAGTATATTTTAGATTAAAGCATTATAAATAAAGAGTTATATTTTTAAGGTTATTATTTATCGCTTCCAAATTACTCGATTTTCAAAAGAATGTAATGATAATTATATAGCTGAATGAAAAATTTTACATCAAAACTCTGGAAATTGGATATTCGCTAGGTCGTGTGGATGATACATGTACCATAGTAGAATTGTCGAGAACTTATGCAAACACTCCTCTAAATATGTTTCCAGTAAGATAATGTAAATATGGCTTAAAAAAATTGATAGTACGCTGAAGTTGCTAAGGTATTAAGCTGTGATATCTCTTGTCCATCCCTTGTATCTGCCCACAATACACTTCGGAACGCCTAATGCACAGTTTCAGAGCAAAATATAACTGTTCTGCGATTAGAGTGAAAAGATATGTTTCCGTTGAAATATTTGAAGCTTATCTATTGATATTCAGTTATCTCTGCAATACGAGACATCTTAGCAGACTTTAAGATTAAAGTTAAAACCCTTTACTGTTATCGTAAATTTGTATAAGAGTGATTTTGAGTTGGATAACACTAAACAAACGCAGAAGGATACTACGAGTAATCACGCTGTGCGTGTTACATTCTCAAAAATTACAGAACACATATCTCTGCTCTCAAATATGTTTAACTACATCTTGAATAAAGGCAGATGTTTGGAGATTAGATGAATAAGGTTACTGATCTTTGTAACGATGAAGGTGCAGTTTCCGTTTCAAAACTGAGTTAGAATTTGAATCTAATCTTATACCAGTAAGTTGTTAATACATTCTTCCAATTAAATTGATTTACCTTATAACATATTAACAGCTTTAACTATAATGTTAATACTAATTTTAAGTACGATTTTCATAATGAATTCAATTTTAGACTTTCTACACTCCATTATAATTACAGAAATATAGTTATGACAATGTTTTCCTTCTCAAACGCATGTAAGTTTTAGGGAGTTTTTCAAGGTATTAGTGAGCAGGAAATGAATTGCCATCTCCTTTACTTTATCTTTTAATTTAATTTTATTATATAATTAAATCTATGTGTTTAAATTAACATTTTTTGAAGGTCGATAAAGTGGGTGATATGAATATTCACTATTAAATATTGACCAGTTTTATTTCCTAACATACTGGAGGTATAAAAATTTAAACAGAATCCTTGAGTCAGTATATGTTAAAAGGGTAACTAATTAATTTTAACTTTTTAAGGTTGCCGCTGATATGGATCTTAAAGATCAATAATTACATATATCGTAGTTGTCAAACCAATATCTATTATGTGCACTTTTGGAGATTTCGACATTTTGACTATTATGACTAATTTACTAACCACATTTTCGTAAAAAAAGATTGCTAAATGACTCTGAGCATTATACGGTGAACTGTGGTCGCTTAAAAATTGTTCTGTGGGCATCAGCCAGAATATTGTCAAACTATGTGACAAACTGCTGTGTAACAAACGTGCACACAGCATATTTAATTTGACACAAATCAACAGTGTTGGTCGAAAAGTATGAATGGAATTAAAAAGTAGAGTAATTATTCAAATTCAATTAATATCAAAACAAATTTGTAGACATTCAGCCACTTGAACCTGAAAAAAATACCTTACCCTTATTTCATAGATCCAAAATTAAATCTGCTAGAAAAACATTCTCATTTTAGACAGAATAAATTAGGAAACCGAAACCATTAGATTATGTTCTGATATACATTTTAGCATATTTATAGATAAATAATAGTAAAGGATGTTCGCAACAACTTGTTAGAGTGTTGAATAGTGATTTCAATTTATAATAGAATGCATTTTAAGTGATTTAAATGTTCTATCGTATCAGCTGAGTATGTTGATGTTTCTAAAAACATTTTGATGAAATTTATATTCATCACCAAAATAATTTGCTGAGGCGATCTTTCTTTCGCTTTCTATTTAGTTTTTAAGTAGTTTTGGTCTGTTGGGTTACAAGGTATTTCTTTCGCCTTCTTACCATGCCTTCGTGGTGTAGTTGTCAGCTCGCTCGACGCGTAATCGAGAGGTCCGTGGTTCGAATCCCGGCGAGGACATTGCTCATTTTCTCTCTCTCCTACTTTAAAAAAATACCTAATGTCTCTACAAAATAACTCTATTTTCCAGAGAGTAACGTATAATAGCAACGCTAGTTAGTGCATCTAACTGGTTTTCCTCAACTGCACTTTAGTTAGAACATATTTCTGTCTGCAAACAGTATATTTGTCTGAATATCTACAGCACGTTTAATTTAATTTGTTTGCCAGTTTCTCCATTTAGATCGCTGCATTTAATCACGTTTTTCATATTGATATTTCGTCCCACTGCTCGGTCATAAAATGCGCACAGCAAAATGCATCAATTCCTTTTTTTTAACAATGAAATTATTTATCTCGTTAAACTTCCATAAAATATGGCTTTTCTTTTATCATAAAAAAGTACTTTATTTCATTCGAATAAAACTTTTAGATACCCTGGGGAGTATTTTTAAAAGAACTTTATACAAATAAGCAGTAAATAAAGAAAAAAAAGTTTTAAACTGTGGGAAACAAATTTGGGAGTATCTCTATTGCCAGTGGAAATAGAGGGTAATGAAAAGATTTACCTCTCTGCTAAACTTCGAAACCACAACCACATCAATGTTAAAGTTTTGCAAATTTTATGATTTCGCTATTATTAAAAGTTAGTTATTAAAAATTTCGCTGTGCTTATAAAAGACTTATGAACGTGGTATATACGGCCTTCCTGACGTCAGTAAGCACTTACAAATAGTCATGTCGTGTATAGGATCAATCCGTGAAGTGGGTTAATTCATTTAAACGAATTTCCGAAGGCTTTCGGAAGATGTGGACCATTATTCAATTTGCTTTCGTAAGTTATTTTCAAACCATTATAAAGACTCAAAATGCCATAAACCTGGAACATGCAATGATGCGATAAATACGCCACTATTTGTGTTGTAAGTTAATTAAATTAAGATCCTCGAAATTGGAATAAAACTAAGTGCCAAACAGATGAGCTTATGGCTTCTTTCCGCTGGGGGTGAAAGAATCCCAAGCGACTAACACATGTAAGGTAATCCGATCACCTCTATTCAATAATTCCCACACCCACACACCCAATCGACACGCCCCTTACACAGTCTGACACTGTGCAGGCGGCCTCGATCGGGATAGGAAAGCAATTAGCATTCGGATGACTGCCACTCTCTCCACAACAGATTCCCGAATGGAACTTCAACACCATCGTGTTGCCTTGCTGTACAAACATCATTCATCATTTTGGGTGGTGGGGTATACGGGAGATGGATAAGAGATACCTTCCTAGCAATTTAGCACTTATTGCATCAATAACCGAAAGCGATAGCTATGCCCTTTGCGAATTTTAGCACCCTGTGACACCGCTGGAATCGAAATGGTTGAAATGCGCTATTCATCCTAAATAGTAGAATGTAGTAACAAATCTTGCAGATTCCATCATTTATTATACACTTCACGAGCATACTATAAATATATACGAATACTTAACATACCTATGATTTTTATGATTAATCAAATTTTTAAAATATCAGAGCTTTTAATAAGAAATAAGAACGTCTGCTTTAGTTTGTAATACTAACGGAATTTTCATCCTTACTACTTTCTCATTTTCGTCAACAATACCAAAATTTGTCATTTGCGTCAATAATGAGATGAACTGAATTAACCATTAATTAATTAATTTACATGTCGTGATTTAATTCTGTCGTTAATAAGATTTAAGTATCAGACCTGTGGTTTTTAAATTGGTATTCAGGAACAGATATGCTTATCACTAAACAAAGTGCAGAACTTAAATCTCTATTCACTCTAAGGGAGCATAAAAATTTAATTTTGGGAGGGAAGTATACTATCTTTTTATTTGGCTTTGCAAATAAGAAACGAACTGGATCTATAATTAATTCTCTTGCAATCCTGGAATCGTACAGAATTAATATTTTTTGAATCATCATAGAGTTAGAAATAATCCTTTAAGTGAATTACAGTTTTAGGGTCAGAGGCTTATTTCGGAGCTGCAAAACATAAAAAAAAAAAAGACAATGAGCTCATTGAGAGATTTGAACTTTGGATTCCTGATTGCTATCCGGATGCACTTCCAATTACACAACGAAGGCATGCTACGAGGAAGTAAAAAATTCTTACATTTTCTCGCACTTAAAGAACAGAGAGTGAAAAGAAACATTTGGTAAACGCAGGTGGCGACGATTATCGTCCAAAGCATTTTAGTTCGACTGCCACTTGTGGACTCATTGAGAATGTTTTGAACAGCGATACATGAAAAATGAGTGTACCATCTGTGGGGTTCGAACTCAGGACTTGTTGAATGCTAACCGGACATGCTTCAAATTACACCACTAAAGGACGCAGTAAGTAAGGAAAAAATTCCAATTACCATTAAAATGCAATGCGGCAATTACAATTAAAATTATATACAACATGCATTAAAATTACAATGCATACAACATACGTTAAAATTATTATACAATTAAGGACTTTTTTCGTAGTTAGATACTAATCTTTCTTTAAAAAAATAATGTTGAATGCTTCTGACATGTTTGAAGGTCATATTTGAAGGTCAAACTATTTTGTCAAAATTTCGAATACGCCAACCAATAAATAAATAAATAAATAAATAAAAAACATGTCTCTAAATGAAGGATGTAACTTCTAAATTACTCTACCGAATTTTTTTTTTCAGATATTATTCGCTTTTTTGTTTGAATTATCATGCAGGTGCTAAAAATGAAGGATTTATAAATCAAAAAGATTTAATTCTTCATTTTAGTAGTTCCACGATTCTGCATGATAAAAGAACGGATTTCTAAATCAAACAAAAATTTAAATGATTCAAATGTTATCTTAATCAAAAGATAAATTAGTAGACCTCGAAAGTGATATCAAGCCTATTTCCTTGTTACGTTGACTGAAAGGAATAATTTTCAATGTAAGGTATTGATTTTATTATTTTTTGCACCTTTTAGATTAAAAAGCACACACACACACACACAAAAAAAAAAAAAAAAAAAAAAAAAAAAAAACAAGAATTGGGCTTAACAGTTGTAGTTACATACACTTAAAATTAAAAAAATAGTTATTTGCTCTCATAGTATTGTTGGCCAAACCTTATAAGGTATTTCTCCCGCCTTCTTAGCTTGCCTTCGTAGTGTAGCGGTGAGCACGCTCGGCGTGTATTCGAGAGGTCCGTCGTTCGAGTTCCGGCGAAGGTGTTGCTCATTTTTCATCTTTTCTGCTTCGAAATTACGTAATGTCTTTCCAACCTAGTTAAAATGAAAATCATTGAGTTTCTATATATGAACTGTTAGTATATTAGAACTTTTAGATACAGAGAAGCAATAACATGAAAATGGCATATGTAAATATGGTTACGTTCAATTAGCATGTATCTCCCTCCAACAATTTTGGTTTGCAATCCACCAGTACAAGCAGACACATGATTTTATTTTTAGTACAATGTGATTAAAAAATTAAATAAAGGATAGTTCTTTTTCTTCAAAAATTTAACTAAAATTTTGTAACCTGAGGATTTTTTCAGTAACTTTTTTACCTCTATTACATATGGTAAGTTAAATTAAAACATAAACTATAATAGTTGAAAAATAATTGAGCTAGCGAAACTAGTAAGATGTAATTGGAAACTGACTGTTCTTGAAAAATCAACCATGACTTCTCCTGTAATCGAGCTCGAGATGTCTTAGTTTTTAGCTGAAATTCCGCGAGCTACACCTGAAAATATGTGACACTAGTGCATTTACTTCCTTGGAATTTAACTAATAAGCGCGAATTAAAAGTAAAGCTCTCAAATAAAATGTGACATTTGAATTTAAATTGAAAGAAAACGAACGTAAATGCAAAAGCAGTTACGTCCTTGATTTATTGATACAAATATGCTAACGTAGAATATAGGTAAAGAACAATGAAATGATATCTGAATAAGACTTAAATAATAGAGTTAACATGAGACTAACAAACAACAGTGAAGTAAATAATGCTATTGATACTCAAAATAATATACTCGAAATCAGTTTTAAACAAATATTTCATTTCTTAGTCTTATACATGTTTATAAACGCCAGAGTTAAATCTTGTGTTCTGAATCACTCAGCAAAAAACTTTTATCAAAAATCCCCCTTTTTAAATTAAAAGAATAGAATTCTTAATTCGAATTCAAAGCGCAAACGATTCTAAACTAATGCGATTCAATTGAAGAGAATAATGCAAATGAACAGAACGAACAATCGCAAATTTCTCTCTGAACACAACTTGTTGATCCCAATAGAACACTAATTTCCATTCAGAGATTCTGTTTGGAACTCGTTTGCCGCTGCGTGACTTTGAGAGGGAATTATGGAACATCCTCGCATGAATGGAATTTATGACCCCTTTGGAGTCAGTTATCGAAACATGCAAATATGTTGTTTGGTAGGATGACGTTGCATAGGATTTAAATAAGATGAGTGCGATATCACAGAGTTCATTGGAAATGTGCATTGAGATTACTGTTAATTAATTAAACAAGGAAAATAATTTAGACACACTTTATAAAAGCAGACACTCCTCTAAAGAAGTTGATACATGTAATAATAATCTTGATTACCTTTGCATTAATTTTCCTTTCATATTTGTTATTTCAGCTAAGATAAATATTTTAGCATAATATTATGATAAAATATTCAAATGTGACTTTTGGTACATTGCATGCTATTTTAAATTTGGAAATATAATAAGAATACCATCTGTTTCTGTAGAGAATGTTCGAGAAAATTAGATACAGACTTTCATTTCTTTAAATACGTCTATATAAAACTGCTGGAAATATCCTATGTCCTATGGCAGTATTCGGCGAACCGTGGCTCGCGAGCCTGATGTAGCAGTTTGGATCCTTGAGTATGGCTGTTCTACAAAAACCACATGCGTACACGAGCCCGTAAAAGCAAGAATATCTCGAAAATACAACACAAAGGCCATCAGAGTTTACAGGAACATGAAAACAACATAAAATATATCCGCGAATGTTATTCCTGGGAAATGTTTTTGTACTGATTTCTGCTTTTTGATTTTACTGATTATGCATCAAATTGTGCTGTCGTAGTAATTATCATATGCCAAATGTTAACTAAAACGCTTTAAATTAATATACCATACAGTGGTAATTTTAACTGGAATCAGAAAACAAATAACGTAAAAATGAAGTTTAGTTTCAAAATATTAGCACTTTTTTAGCTTCTTAGACCTTTCAAATTTGAAAATTTTCCCAGTGTCTGAAACAAAAATCTTCCTAGCAATTAAATTTAGGCAACATAAAATATATACACAATGTTTGGATTGCATATAATATGAAAATACTTCAGATTGGAAATGTCTAAAAACTAAAAACCCAGATATTTTGAAACGAAATATTATTTTTACGTTTTTTTTGTTTTTTTGTTGTTTTTTTAAAATTTCCATTATACTGATACTAGTAAGATTTTTACTGATGTATTGTAAATGAGCTATTGTACTGATTTCAGTACAATGTCCCATTTATCAATCACAAGACACTTCCCATTGTATAATTTATTAAGAAGCGCTTTGTGCACAGACATTTCGAGAAGAAATTTGCAAAGTTATGGAATTGGTCATTTGAGTTTATCAAATCAATTATAGCCGAAGATCTTAATCATTGGCAGTTTAAAGAATTTTTATTTGAAATGGAGAATTGGTATGCAGATCTTCTGCTGCATAACAATGTACGTTGGTTATCAAGAGGAAACGTTTTGAAACGTTTCGCGACCTTCTTAACAAAAATGAAAGCATTTCCTCTCGAAAATACTGTTTATTATCCAGAGCTAACGAACAATCAGTAGATTAAAAAATTTTATTTCGAGGTAGACATCAGGTCTCATCTAAATCACCTTAATAAAAAACTACAGGGGAAAGAAGACACACGTTTTTCAATGTTAGAAGAAGTTATTTAATTTGAACAAATTATCTCTTTTTGCTCAAGATATTGAAAGAGAAACTTTGATTCATTTTTCAAGCATGTTGAAATATCGCCAAGAAAACAATTTTGATACTGACATTTGCTATATCAATACAGCAGTTTTAAAGATGAGAGAAGCATTTTTACAGTAGGTTTCAGGAATTCAGAAATAACAAAATGAATCTTTTGTTAAAAAAAACCTCTTAATACTACTGTAACAGAATTAAATTTTACTCCCTTTAATATTGATATTGGAAAATTTAATATCCAATTGCTTGATTAAAAAAACAAAGAATCATGAAATTCGAAATTTTAACGTTTTAATTTTGATATAGAAACACTGGAGAAAAAGAAATGTCAGCTTAGATCACAGCACAAATGGTCTGCTTTGAAAGACCTGGAGAAGGAAGATATGTTGATTTTTAACACATGGACTTCCTGACTCATCTAATCAGCTGAAATTACTCGCGTTTGCTGTTATTTCCTTAATCGAGTCGATATATTCATGAGAATAATCATTTTCAAGCGTGAACCTTATCAAGACTAAATTGAGAATTTGGCTTATTGATAAGAACTTAGAATGATACTTAAAATTAAAAAAAACAACATGCGAACCTTAGTTAACAAATTTTCCAAATAGAAGGAAGACCATTGTTTGCATTACCGTTTGCATTATTGTCGCATTACTGTTTTATCGTGATTTAAGTTTTTGATATCTTACAGTTTTATGTTATCAATAAATATTACCGTTGTTTAGAGCAATATCAAGTTTCATTCGATATACCTATATAGTTTAACTAAGACTTAAAAACTGAAATATAAAGTTCATTTAAGGTAGTGTTGTGGAGTGAAAAAAGATGTAGTGTTGAGAATTGACAAAGGTACGTTAAGATAATTTAGACATATAGGATGATCAAACGAAAATACACAAAAAGAGTATACAAGACAAATGTAGGTGGGAGAGTTGGAAGAGGGTTGACTTTACAGAACGCACATTGGTCAGATTGAGGACATTCTTAGTAAAAGCCAGCATAAGATCACCGTAATTAGGTGAATAACAGTATCTATATAATTTAAGTTAAAAAAAAAAAGAGATTTCAATTGTTGAACTGTTGATAATTGGCTTTGTTGACTATGGAGTTTGTCGAGCATTGTCCTATGGAAACCGTTTTTCGGAGTTTTATAGTCTGAGTTTGGTGCAGCTATCCAGGAAGGGATGGGTAAAATGTTTGGGAATCTATGATCTGCATTATTAATTGGGGAAAAATTTGCTATTACATTAAAAGTAATTCCACAGCAATAGATAAAAATTCGAAGAACTCACATCTTGCCTTTATGTTCAAAGTTTAGTCACACTAAGAAGGGTTAGCTTTAATTGCATTAACCTCTTTCCTGTATCACCCAATAAAAAGACTTCTTTAGGTAGTTATTGAATTTCTGTAAATTAGACACGAAGCGTGGTTGTTAGCATAATTAGTTTTGAAAGTGCGGTAATTTGAAGTTCAACTTAGAAATCTACTAGCTGAAGAAAGATAAGATTTCAGAATAAAAAATAATATTATGCGTAGACTAAATATTAATACCTTTAGACGAAAGTCTGAAGAGTTTTCTGTTCAAAAGATTGCGCAAATGTAATTAATATTTCCCAAAATGATTAGATTTTTCAACTCGAATATGATATTGCAGTTGCAAACAAATGCAACTCTATTCGAATAAAACGATATGGAAATTTATAACTGCTTTATCTCGAGAGAGGTATGCTGTCTTTTGAAATACTCTACTCAGACGTGTTACGAAAGCTCAAGCATTTCACTGATTTTCATTCTAATTCAATATTCTAATGCTCATTACTGACCTACGAAGCTTTTATTTCGTTATTACGAAAATTATACGGAAATTTACCTTAGTATGCATAAGGATATAAATTTATGCGTTGAATAATAACAAAAAATACCATGATCTAGATACGAAGCAACGAGTTTCGAAAGAAAAGGATTTCATTTCTCATCAATATAATTAAAAAACAACAGGGAAGGGCAGAACGTAATCTACCAACTGATATCTTTATCTCATTACAAAAACACCCACGTAGAGGAACAACCTACAAAAAGCTCTAGACTGAAAACTTGACCTCTATTAGTTAATTTTGCCATTGCTGAATAAAAAATAAAGGACTCACGCACCAGCAACAACAACAAAAAAAGCGAACTGCTCGTAACTTGAAGTACGTGAGGCATTTGACAAATGAGCGGTAATGTACAAGAGCAGCTCAGCAGATAGTTCAGTGAAGGGTGGTCTCTGTGGCGTATCAATCGGTGGGGTGGGGACGCTATGATGAACGTGACGCCTTCTCATCGTATAATACCAGTTCAATTTTTTACCAACAGCGATGACTTGGCCGTTAGGTTGATGGTCCCGTTACGCTTAACGGAGCAAATGTAAGTATACCTTGAAGCCTTTTGAGGAGAAACGGCTTTGCATGGAGGGGTACAAGCAGGATGAGGTCCCCCTTGTGCCATCTGGAAGGAATCCCAGTCGGCCATTTCGAAAACGATCTTGCTTCGTCATCTTTTTTGAAAGCACTGATCATATAAATAGAAATTATCTAGAATATTGAATTTGTATCATTTCTAATCAGTATAAATACTGATAAATAATCATAACAACTCTGGAATCTTCCCAGATTGCGCTGGTTTCAATTTCATATTCATAAAAACTTACACAAGATTATGAGAATATGATTCATATGTCCTTTACAAGCGTAATGCACAACGCCTAGATTTTATTCATATTAATAATTCTAGCTATAATTAAGAATTCTAGCTACAATTCATATTAATAATTAAACTGAATACTGAAACTATTGTTTCGCTAGACGATTTCTAACGTTCCCAAAACACGCGAAATTCAGCTTAAAAAATTTTTAAGTATTCTAAATTTTTGTTCTTTGAATATGCAAAGTTGAAAAGAACAAGAGATATATATCCCTCACTTGTACACCTAATATTTGTAAAACATAAATTTCTAGATACGTTTCTGAGTCTTGCATTTTAAGAAATTTATTCTCTTATTTTAAGCACTTTAAACCGAATTCACTTTTCTAGTCATAGCATGACTTATATGACTTGACTCTAGTCATAGCACTTTAAACCAAATTCACTTTTCTAGTCATAGCATGACTTATATGTAATTTCAGAATATATTTGCTTTGTAGGTGAAATTATGTATCTGCAAATAAAAATTAACTTCCATACATTTTATCTTTTTTTGTTGGTCCGAAATGTTAATCAAACTGTTGAAATTCTGAACCATTCTAAACACAGGTACTGAATATAAAATAGTATAATAGTATTTTTAAGTACCTTACTGGTTGTTAGTATTTAAGGGATTGGATAACTTCGTATTAAAAATATAAATTTGGATGACTCGAGGCCTGTTCATTTTATTGATCTTATGCTTCTACATTTTAAGGTAGTCATCTAAATTACAGGAACTATAACATATTTCGTGAATAATTAATTTAACTAAGCTTTCCAAAAACGGATAAGAATAAGTAATGAAGAAAGTAATAAAAGAACAACAATAAATCGTAAAGGGTTGAACTGTTCCTTTTTTGTAGAGCTTCTGGAATTGTTTTAAAAGATTTTCAGGTGCAATTTTTATAGTTATGATTTTCATATTACTGCATTACTTTATTCCATCTTGTCAGTATGATAGTCTACAGAGGCACACGCGACCTAGTTGTCCCAGGTCAAACAGCCTGGATAAGGTGTGGATACTTCAAGTAATTTTGCCTTCCCAGAGTAGAAGCACTTAAACCTACATGCTTCGAATTCCTCCATGTGGTTGGTGACAGAAAAAGTACGTTTTAAGACTTTTGAAAAATATTCCAGTACACTATCCATATTAATTGAAAGCTTATACGTGTAGATCTTCTTTCAGAAGATATGATTCTTTCAGATGAATTCTTCACCAGGGTGTTTTCTATCAAAACTGGGATGGTGTATTATAAAAGAATAGTTTTTAACCTATACGTAGATCAAAGTACTTGTTCCTTATTTTGCAAAGTGGGTACCTCTCTTAGAAGTACAATTTGCACACATTTTATATAATCAGTTTTGCAAAGTATTCTCATTTTATTATTTATGCTCGATGAACCTTGGCAACAATGCACTTTTGAATTATTAGTTTTTCAATTATTTCCGCTGCGTAATTGTAATCGTGCAAAAGTGTTATTTGTTTTTACAATTCTGCCAGCCAGTAGACGCCAATTCGGTAAACCTTAAGACAGTAGCATTCCTAACTGCCTACTTACACTCCTTCTACAGCCTGTAATCAAAAGCAAGTGACCATTGTTAGTTGCAGTTTTGTCTCACCTGCGATTTTTCTAGGCTTAGCTGCGTTGATGCGGTGTATGAAAGATCCTTTAGTTATGTAGCTTCAAGATTTGAATCGTTTCCGTATGGGCTTAGAAATGATTATACAAAAGGGTAATGATTGAAAAGGAATTTTAAAATATAAAATTTCTTGTACCTTATCTGGAGTTTGCTTATAATGCTTATTCTAAAGCACAATATGTTGGGTGGCCATTTTTTGTACGCAATAGAGCTGTTCGAAACAGTGGTAAAATCTAATAAAAGTGAATGTGATCTCTAGGCATAAGTAATATCAGATGTGAACATCTTCAGGTTTAAAAAATAGTCACATTTTAGGCTTCATTTGTTAAATGTTTTCCTTTTATGACTACAAATAAATTACATGATCATTGTTCTTTACATAAATTGATCTCCTTATTCCTTCGGTGTTTTAATTATTTCTTTACTATAAATGAAACTAGTTATAATGCAAAAACGATGTTAGAGTATAAATATTTTTATTTTTAGTTACCTATTTTACAACTGAAGAAATTACTCTACTACTCGTAAAATATTGTTAGTTCTAATGGTTGTTTAAAGATTTTGTAAAGAAAATATTTGCATCATATTAAAATTGACATTATATTTCAATCCACCAATAAAATTAGGCTGAAGTAAAGGTTATAATACATTTCATTTTGTTTTCGGCAAGGAGGTACAACTTTCATTGTATAAAATGATGCCAAGGAAAACATTTCATTGAAAACCACTATGAGTACCGATTAGAGAATCTTAAAAGAGAAACATATACCAACACAGACTTACTAAATAACAATTAGCTTATTTTTTTTAATTTAGAATATTAAAGTATCTTTTTAAATCTAGAAATTTAAAGTTTTTTACTACTAATTAAATTGTTATAGATAATGCGAAAACTTAAATTGCAGCCGATTCCTTGTGTAAAGTATCAGATGCTAATTAAGTGGAAATGCATTAATGTTTCAGGTTTATAAATAGTAGAACGATATCCTAGAATACATGCAATAAAGTTACACTCCCGTTAAAATGTTTTCACTGGTATAAGTTAGCATTAATTTTTCTTTAATCTTGCATCTAGAATGTAACACGTTCTTTAAATTTGCATTTATAATTTGAAAAGATGTCTCTAATTTATAATGCAGTTAACCTGTTCTCTTATGCATGTTTACTTTTCAAGTCTTAAATTCCATTTGCCGGAGAGATTTAGTTTAATCATTTGAATTTACCAAAAAATTAAACTTGACTGCTTTTACACAATTACCGTGAATTTAGTTTAATGTGTACTTGGCATTTTCGATCTCGTGTTCACTTTCCTTCAAACTGCAGTAAAATGCGTAAAACTTTTCCTGCTCTGAATTTAATTTCTGATTAAGCGTGGTCTTGATAATTATCGGACTAAATTCGCAATTGAGTAATGAGACTGATGTTCTTCCTGCAAAAATAAATTGACTTATCTGGACAATGTGTGCATACGTATATAACTTCCAATGAAAAATATGAATATTTCACGTAGGCTTTACATAGCTACATGAGGAGATAAACACAAGGGATTTGAGTTCCATTTTAAAGCGTAAATAAGTTTAATCACTGTTTGTTAAGAGACAGAGAATTGGTTTATGGCAAATTACTCGAAGGGTATCTGTTAGAAGGATATCTCGAAGGAAAGGTATGCTTTCCTGAAGAATTTTTAATACAAGTAAAGGAAGAAAAACTAGTTCAATATATAGGATGATTGAGAAATTAATACTAAATCAAACATTTTTATTTCCTTGTGAGACGCAAAGAAAGTATTGTAATTGCCAAAACCTTCGGGTATATTTCAGTAGAAATTCCTATTTTGACTGTTCTCGAATTCATCTGGACTATTTTTTTGCGTGTCGTCTGTACGCACGGATAGAATAAAGGAGAGTGTTTCGCAAATCGGATTGGATTTAAAAATAATTTTTTTTCGTGACGTCTGTACATATGTTAGTATGCATGTATCTCGCATAACTCGAGAAAGATTATCCGCAGAAATTTGAAACTTTATATATGAAACTAACATAACATCTAGTTGTGCACCTCGTCATTTTATTGCGAGTAGCTTATCAAACGTAGATGTATTCACTCCCTTACCTGGCTAAAAGTCTTTACGCGGCCTTTATTTTCGCAATTGTTGGTCAATTGTAGAAAAGCTTTAAATGACAGAAATATTTATGTTTGAGCAATGTAAAATTTAAAAAACTAATATTCGGCAGGTAACGAAATCTAAGTTTTATTTAATGCTATCATCCAGTTCCTATATTCATATTTTGGGGAAGTTTTATGCTCATTATGAAAAAATTGTTTGACTCCCGTACGACAAATTTAACTAGGATATTTAATATAAAAAAGTTTCAAATTTTGATGCCAATATCCATTTTCCTTTAGAAACCGTTAATTAAGTTAGAAAAATTCGAGAAAATAAGTTTAATTGAAGCAGAGCAAAAAAGGTGTGCATAATGTAGTAGGCCGTATAATTTAATAGGAAGTTATGTGGTGTCCACATCAGATCTTTTAATTTACTCCCGGTAAGGCTGAAATGAAAATTAGGGGGGGAATAATTTAAAACTATAGAGCTTCTATGTGTCTTTCTGGCACTCCTTTGTGCTTCTGAATAGAAATTTATATAAAGCAGTATTGTTTATTCTCACATCCATCATTTCTGGAACTATCATTTTACCGTTCCCAAGAGCCTTGAGCACAATGCAGGTGACGGCCCACCAGCGGCAGAGCGATAAAGTCGCTGAACACTGGTAGTTCGGTCAGAGGTTCGAATCCCGCGAACGGGCTGGCTGCATGGGCGTTTTCGTGGTTTTCCCCATGTGTAACGTGTATACGAGCCAGTTTCTCTTAGAAAGTCCTCCACGAAGGCATCCCTTCCCTTAGGCAGATAGCCCTAGTGTGCTTTGCCATAATTAAATAAACCAAACCAAACTAATGCATGTGACAGTACGACTTCGTTCATTTCCGCCCCCAGATTTTGATGGAGAGCAAGTCGAACGGTCTGCCAGCCCTCTTCTCCTACCATCAACCTCTCAAGAGGACTTTGGGCTCGCCACATATTTAGAGTGCCCCCACACAAGCACTATGCATTTAGAAACATCCATGCCTTCTCCGGAATTCGAACCAGAGCACTTCGATACCGCAGTAGGCTTTTCTAACCCCTATACCATCTGGGCAGCTCCTTACAAATTTGCAATCAGCTTAATTCTCTTCATCTTTATTCGCTTGTTTTTGCTAGTTTTCAGGAGTTTTAGAGTTAGTTTGCAGAAGAAGGACGGAGAAAGAAGACGAATAAGATAAAAATGAAAATGAAATGGTGTTTAGTTTCACCGAGGCTTACAAAGCTTCACAAAAAGTTAAAAAGCTTTTATCTTCGGAAAATTGCAGGAACGAAGGCCATAAATACATATTAAATTTCGAAAAACTGCAGTTCTAATTAAGGCAAATTCAAGAAGAAAAGGAATATGTAAATTATGTGTTTCTTAAAAAGTAGTTTTTTTAATGCAGATGATTTATGAAAGTGATTAATAGTGTTTAGTGTTTTTAAATAAAATAAAATTTATTTATAATATGTAATAGTTTTTCGGCTATATCATCTTCTCGCGTTCATGGTTTTGCACTCTATACATTTGAAAAAAGATAGATTGAGATTCTATTGCTTATACAAAAAAAAAAAAAAAATAGCTTTACTAATTTGTTGGCCCTATTCACTGAGATATATGGCATAATATGTCATCAGTTATTGAATAATTTCTGGATATAAGCTTGCAGCTTAGACATGTTAGTCAACTCTTATGTAGTCTGATGTCTGATACATACCACCAGCCTCCTAGAGACATTCCTCTTCAAGTCGTTCTCAATATTTCTTCTTACCATCTTGGAACTTCTAGTATCATTCACGCACATGCAGAATACTCTCCTCCATGCAGATTTCTTTCGCAGGCATTTCACATACAACCTAGGATAAATTTCAGCTGTATTTTCGTCTATAGCTTGGAAACAAATATAACAAAAAAAGAGTGCTGAGAATCGATTCCATTAAATTTCTTTGAAAATATTCTAAATGTACTCTATACAAACAGAAGTGGGAATGAAGAACTAACTAAACAAACAATGTATCTAACCCTAATAGCTATTAAAATTTATTCTTTCATCCTCATTTTATTTAAAGCTCTTTTGAATTTATATAAACAGCCATCTTAGTTCAAAAGTATCAAAAGGTGAAGCGGAATCTCCCAAAAGAGTATTTTTGATATAACGGCTCATATTAAACAGTAGCGGTTCACAAGAAATTTATATATCACAAGCTTAAAGTCAAGTTTTTTAAAGTTATTTTCTAGTGAGTTATTTTAAAGTCATCACTTTGACGAAAGTATTTGAAAATATAAACAATAACAATAAAGAAATAACAACGCTTTATAATCTTTAAAAGATGCTGGTGATATGCATGATGAGTTTCACCGTGAAGATACTGCTAATATTCATGAGAATGCCAAAGAGTGTCCGTAGAAATCGTAATCGTTCATAAGATGCAGACTTGCATATAAGTTTTCATTATTTTGCATATTAAAGTTTTGACTGATTACAATATTTGTGTATTATAGAGTGGATAAATTGTTATTCATCAGAAAACACATCAGTTTAACTACAGTAAAAAAATATTTCTCAACGTTATCAAATGTAATTATTTCTCGTGATTCGTTTTGTTTACTCTATCAAGGGATTTAAAAATAATTTCATATAGCATTAACATTGAAACCAAACCTACTTTTTTCAGCCAAAGAAGCAAAATAAATTATTTTAACCATAGTTACTAATTGCTTGTTAATTTTTTGTTTCTTCATTTGGATGCGAAAAAAAAGCTTTTGCCTGATGCTTTAAAACTTACCTTTTAGTAGGTATTATGTATAAGCATTTTTGGGAGCAATGTATCTGTTACTAGTTTAGTACGTTCCTTTGTAAAATCATTTTTTTCCTCTTTCATGTTGTATTTCTTCGTTTCGTTGTTTATCTTTATTTTTTACTTCCTTGTACGAATTAAAAAGGAAGTATTGTGATCGCGAAAAGTTTCAGGCAGCATATTTCAACGAAAATATCCATTTTGACCTCTATCGAACGCAATTTAACGATGTTTTTGCGTGATATCTGTACGTAAGGACAGAATAAAATACTCTTTTCCTTCAAAAAAATTATAAAACTGCTTTAAAATGAATTCTAAAGAGAATTTTTCGTGCCTTCTGTACGAACGTATGTACGTACGTATATCGCATAACTCAAAAACGACTAGTTTCAGAACGTTGAAATTTTATGTATAGGACTGCTATAACATGCAGATGTGCACCTCTTATTTTGGTTGCAATCGGCCGCACCAAACGTATAATATATTTAATATATATCCACTCTATTACCCGGCTCAGTGATCTCAGTTTCTTTACTCTTATATGTTTGTAAATTGTAAATTTTTTTTTGCTTTAAAAATGATTGAATTATGTTGTTTTTATCTTCCAGTTAAGGATTTTATGCCTTTAATAAATCTGTGTGCAATATTTTTAGAATTATCAGCAATTTTAAAGTTGTTTAATTGCCGCTAAGCCTGTTTTTAATGGCGCCCATTGATGTTTACATTTGAAACAGGAGACTAGTGGATTTGTTGCCAATGTAGAGAAACTTAGCTTCGCAACAACAAAGATAACGCATTCATTTATTATTGCCAATTAAATCATGCTTAATTCTTTCTGGAATTTTTTCGAGGAAATAAGCATTTGAGATTTACTTCGTAATTTTTAATATAGATATTTTGAGTTTTTATGTATTTTTGCCTTCTCGCGAAGTGAGAACGGAATTAATTAAATGAGAAATGCTCAATCGTCTGTGAAAAACTGTTTCTGTTTTGTTTTGTGTGCTTAATTTCTTTTATACATAGTTCTAGCTTTATTATAGTATTTGAATAGAACATGTGGCAATGATTAGATAGTTCTTTAAATGATATACATTTTGTGCATTCTGGGTTATAATATTAATGAAATATAATACTGTTAAGTAAACCTAGCGCCAGAGTGTCGCTATGGTAAACAAAGTGAATTTTAAAGAATGCATTTTTTCTATTGTGGTTTATGCGCTGTCGGCGAAGTAGGTTTAATTCAATCTAATAAGTTTAAATAAAATGCGTATAATTTAATATTTACAAGGAAGTCATGTGGTGTACACATCAAATTTTTTATCCTCATTATATAATGTTCGTAGCTTTCGTTTAATATGCGTCGTATTCAAATACCTTTTGAATTCCAGTTCCTACAAATCGGACTTATAAAAATGTCATCATATTTTGTGATGCTACCGAATTGTTATGGTGTTAAAGATATTTAAAAAAAAATAAATATACTGAAAAATTTAGATCTCAGTCTTCTGGAAACAATGTAATATTTTTATAATTTCGGGCTTTATGAAGATATACATTTGCAGGTTTATATTACATTAATATAGTAAACAGTGGGGAAGATCGAGTTAACACATTTATCATTTAAACAACATTTCATTCGTTTTTAAATATACTGGACGTTAAGTGGCATACATTATTCAATGTTTGCATCACTTTTAATAATCAAAATTAAATAAGTTTTTTGAAGACTTATTCATGTTTTAACAAAAATGGCTTATAATACTGAACTCTGTTTGAAGAAAAATTTTCTCAGAAAGTAATATGATAATTAGCAGCAAATATTTAACATGACTTTACACTCAGTTGCTATATGTAAACAGAAATTGTGCGAAAAACAAAACGAACGCGATTTCTCTCGTTATCAAACTGAAATATTTCAGTTGTTAATTCACTGTACTATAAAGATGCATTGAAAGAATGCCTCTAGTTTCCTAACTTCTACCAGTTTCTGCATCCTTTTCGCTGGGCTTTGAAAACGGTTTGAATATCGACATTCAACCAGCCTTACCGATCAACCATTGTGAGGCGTAAATTCAAAGAAAGTACCAATAGAAAGATAATCTTAGTTGTACATTTAAGGATTTAGTGTCATGAAAACTCTTTGTAATTCGAACTTTAGTTGGTTTGAAAACATAATGGAGAACTCAACATAGATGAGTAAGTATGTTCTGTTTATTTGTCTTTTAAATTTCTTTGTAGAACGTTATTCTTCACCTGAGATTATTTCTGAAAAACTTCCAATCTCTTCTCTAGAAATTAAATTTTCTGTATTTTTAACAAATAAATCTTGTTTGATGGCTTTAGCGCTTTGAGTCGTGTACAGAACATTACGATTTCAAGAAATATTAAATGATAACTTTATTTTTATTTCCTATTGGTAAAATTAAAAGATGAAGACGATGTTATTGCCTTGCTAACCTAATTTTTAGATTAGCTACTGTTGGTAATGGGAGTGTTAACATAATGATGTATACCTTAATTAAGGAATTTCTTGAAGCAGGAAACAATAATTTCGTCCTTAAGTGCTATTTTTCATTTATATCTTTCTCTAGGTGAAGTGTAATTTCACATGCCTAACATTGTTGTTATTTTTATCGTTATTACATAAAAAAGGAAGTCCTAGATGTAATGGTAAGCGTATTAGAGCATAAAAAAGTTATGGAAAATACTAGATCATGTACAAAAGTGCTAGAAATGGTCATTGTGATTGAAACATTTGTTTCCTGTAATTCTTAATATATAAATGATATTTATGTATTACATTGGATAAACAGTTCCTGCCGCTAATTAAATTCACTGGTTGATAGACTCGCTTATTACGTTTCAATTTCCAGTAAGCAAAACAAAAGCATACTAATCAAAAGAAAAACTGCCGTTTATTAAACTAATTTCTTCTACTTAATAAACTCATCAGAGGCTGAATTTATAAAGATTCAGTTTTAGAAGATATGCTAATTCAAAGCAACATTGGGACAACGTGTATAAAAATTGACTATAAAAGTATTAAAATAACTTCAGATGTATTAGTAAATCAGATTTGCAAAAGACTAATTTTGCAGTGTCAAAATATCATACTTATCAACGCTTTTCATCGCTCAGCCGCTTAACGTATTCTGAACTGTGGCTTTATTATTCAAATATGTAATGCTCCAATAAAACAGGTTTGACCGACATTTGCCTACTCCCCGATCTCTGTGAATGTGAGAAACTGTTTGCAGTGTTCTTTATACGTACTGCACTTGGGAGGGGGAGAACTATTTTATCTTAAATTTAGCACACTCAGTCCTTAAGAGGCACTGTAAATGCGTGAGGATGAAGAAGAAGAAAGGGAAAAATTGATCCTGGTTGTAAATCCTGAAGTGGCCTCTCTGCTGACTAGAAATATAAATTTTGAAATTTGAATAAATCAATGGAAGTAACATTTTAAAAATTTTTTAAGTGCTTAGCTTGGAACATTTCTAAATGTCAACCGAAAAGACTTGAGCCTGAAGCAAATGAATAAATTGTTAAAAGATTTTTAATGTTCCTGGCAATTGCAACCAGAAAAAAATGCATTTAAACTGAGAATTTTTCAAGCAGCCTTATGAAATTTATTTAAACAGATATTTATAATGAATGAAGAAATAATAAAAAATGCAAATGTCTCCACAAGGAAGTACATAAAAATACAGAAAATAGAGAAATGTTGAAATTGCTTTTCTAGAACGGTTTCAAACTATAAAGATAAAAAATGTTTTCTCTCTAGAGCTTTTTTAACTAACGCGCTAAATGCTAGTCAAGAATTTTGTGCCAGTTGACATATGGCTCGAAGTTGTACAACGAGAAATCCAGCTTTGTTCATCAGAAACTACATGGGGAGAAGAAGGGAGTCATACTGCTGGGAACTGCATAAAAGACGTTTTATTTGGGCTGCCAAATGAATGCTAGTCGCACGAAATTTAAAATATAGACGAAATTGGACTGCTTTAGAGAACGTTACAAGAACGCACGTTAATTATTAAAAATGAAACAGCAGCTGATTTAAGAAACTGAAGGAACACGTTATTGCGTCAGTAACATGCAATATGGACACAGTAATTAAGAAGATAACACTAGTTATTACAAAAATAGAAAACATCGATAATTGGAAGGAGTCAAGAATTTATCTCTAGTTTATCAGAGCATAAACAGCTTATGGGTGACAAATAGCAATTTTACTGATATTTTTTTTTTGAATTGTGACAGCGAACTGAAAAATGAAAATATAGCTTTGACAATTAGATAAATGTGCAGCACATAACCCTGATCTCTTTTTGAAAAACATTAATGTATTATACTGCAAATACAATTTCTAACATTCAACATTTAGTTTTGGACTATTTTGCAAGCTTTCAAATGGCGAGACAGTAGATGTTCAGTAAATGATGAACAAAGAATTACATTTTGGGAAAATGAAAGCAATTTTATAGAGATCAATAAATCAGTATCTCTGATAGAGACTATGCATATTACAATCAATGCAAGAAGATTGAAATCAGTTAGAAACTGCTTTCGAAACTATGGCTTTTATGCAGAAAAAGGCTCAAAAGAACTGCGTATTAAGAAAGAACCCTCAAAGCAATTGCTGAAGTTTCAGACATCAGAGGCTGAATTTATAAAGATTCAGTTTTAGAAGATATGCTAATTCAAAGCAACATTGGGACAACGTGTATAAAAATTGACTATAAAAGTATTAAAATAACTTCAGAAATTGGCATTGAAAGTGATACAGAAAACACTGATGACATGCTTTCACCAATCGAATTTAGAATAGCGCTCTGACATCTAAGAAAAATTCTTGAGCGAAGATGATACTGTTCAAAAAGGGTATCAGAAACTTTACAACATTGAAAATGCAATTCGAAAGGTATCGATGAATATGAAAACAAATTTACAATAATATTTATTTGTAAGCATTAAATTTCATCAAGAACATAATTATAAAAGAGATGCCTTATCTTATTCAAAGAATGAATTCTGAATTTTCTCTGATTCAAAGCGTTCTATAATCTCTAGAGTCCTTCATATAAAAATAGCGATAAGAAGACTTGCTCAATGTAAAAAAAAAATTAATAAATGTGAGTTTGCTTTCTGATTTTAATGAGAAAAAAAATTAAGAAAGGACTTAAAATACGGGTTATATCTATTAAGGTAGAGCTAGAATCCGGAAAATGAAGTGCATAGTTAAAATTGTGATTCATTTTCTCAGAATAGTGTGAAAGCAAATGTATTTCTTTAACTGCTAAATTTTTTACATTTTCTCAGATTCTTTTTAAATCAAAGCAAATGCAGAAAGGAGGGAATTAAAACTGATGTAAGTAAACATTAAACACGATTAAAACTAAATTCTCTACGGAAACAATGAAAAAAAAAATCAAATTTTTTTTTTTTTTTTTTTTTTTTAAAGGTTTCAAAGCACACTTGTGCTATGGTAGTCAGAGTCGCCACGAACTGATTATTATTAATTCAGATAACTATACTGAAATTGAAAAAGACGCGTTCCTTTTTAATGGCCCTTCCTTTAAATTTCAATAAAACTAATATTTCTTAATTTATCAGTTAAGGTATTTAACGGTTCTTTTAGAGAGGAATTCGAAAAATTCGAATAACAAATAGAGAATTTTCTTCTCCCATTTCTACGTTCAAAGGCTCAACTTTCGAATCTCAACTCATTTTAAAGATTCGAAAGATTCAAGGATTCGAATATCCTATTCCCCGTTTTTCCACATTTCTGAAGGCATCAAATTTCGGTTTAGTTATGCAGAAAAATTTCCACATTTTATAATGCCTGAATTTATATATGATCTCAAATATTTTAAAAAAACTCATACCCATTGTTACGTTATCGTATAAAAATTCTGGTTAAGCTTGAAATCAAAGGTTAACATTTATTTTAACTTAAAATAAATTAATGATTTGAGCGTCTTATTGTCTAATGATCAGTTATATTTTTACCTTAGAGTTCTTACTTTATTTTGGAGCTTTTAGCACCAGAATGATAGGATTTTATTCTTTTATAACTTTATTAATAATCAAATCATCTGCGTAGACTATAAGCCAGTTAGAAACATTCCTGTGTTTAATTTGACTGAACAAAGTTTATTTCTGATATTAAATTAAATGAATTATTTAAGATATAATAAAAGAGTAAATATATACGTAGATCGTAAAACATGCAAACATTCTGAAGTTCAGTTTAAACTATGTGCCCATATAATACATTTCTAATTACGTTGTATGTACTTACTCTATTCAGATGATATTTCAATTTTGTAACAACTACTGTGTGATAGATAATATCTTTTACTGTGCATTGCTTCACTACCTGTAAGACTTATTTAAAAGTTATATATACTTAAGTTGCTGTTATCATATCAAACACTGAACAAACTATTCTTCCAATGATGGCATTCCTTAAATCCCAAACTACTGTTACGTGATGTGCAAGCATTTAACTTTGAAAATATTGAGGTCATGAATATATCTTTTCTTGAAACTCTACATTTTTAAGACATGTAGAGTGTAGATATTTTCACAATTGGAAAAATGTTGTTCTTATTTTAATTTTATTTTATTAAAAATATGAGTGCATTAATTTATCTTACACGAAGCCTTCTGCGCAACTAGATTTCAAAGTGTTGCTATTTGGAAATCGTGAAATCTCTAAAGATTTATTTATCTTTCATACTGAATAAATTTGTAATTGTTTAACAAACTAAGCGATTTAAACACAAATACATTTCTTAAACTTTAAGGAAACAGAGAATCTCTATAAATATTTAAAATATTTTTTTAATAATTATTTTTGTAATAATCGAATAAATATAATTTTTAATACATCTAATTTAGTTTGTTTGATTGATCGTTTTTAGGAATAACTGCGTCCTAACAGCAATTAATGAAATATGTTGCCCTGTATTACATATTGTTTGCAGAAACATTTGGTTCTCCTTCTACTTTTCAACTGCTGTGCTTTTGCAGTTGCTACTAATGTTCAGGTTGCCATATATCATTCACATATTTTACACAAATTTCGTATTTTATAAGAAATTAATTTAACGAAATAAAAAATGCTATTAATCATACCAAACCTAATGTGCGAAATAAAGCAATACATTAACTAAAAAGCATTCTAAGAATAAAAATATCTCAAAAGTTTTCTTTTCGTAAAATAGTGTAATTGATATCACTTTTTGCCCGGATGCTGAATTCTTTCTCTTAATCATGTGAAAGCTTCTTGTGTTAAAACATCCAGCATCTGCAAGAAAACAAACCGAAACGTAACTCTTTGTTTAAGGCATTCCGTAAGTCTACTTCTGTGTCTTTTATTTCATTTTAAAAAATGGACAAAAGGCAAGTTTATTTGTCTGTAGAAAAAGAAAGTTTAGCTATTTGAAGACCATTAAAACAGTCACCGATACGTTTGTGGCAGAATCTAAGAATCTTTAGTTTCTTGATGTAAAAGAATTCCTTCCGAAATAGCTCTGTTGTTTGAAATTTCTTAAAAGACATGGAAAAATTTTACCATTTTAATTTCTTGTTTTATATACAAAATAATGCAATAGCGTTGTACAAATGATTGTCTTGCTTTTAATGTTAAAGATGCTAAATTAAAGATTTCTTAAGTGTATTAAATTAGTTATTTATCTAAAGCGATATCACTTTCAACGAAATATATTAATATCGTAGAGAAAATAAATCCATAAAAGATAAAACATGGCCCACAGAATAACGAATAAAAACTATTAAAATTAGTAGCAAAGTTAGGCAACCTTATTGTCATATCTTGCTTAAAAATCTCCTGGCCTGTATAAGTGTACTGTATAAGCGTAGCTAGTTGCAGGATTTATCACAGTATAAAGGTTCATAGATGTCAAATATTAAACATGTACATTTTTAACGGTCAAGTTCAAAATATAGTTGTAGGTCTCGGAAGAGATTTGCACCCAGGGAAGATGCCAGATCTACAGATAACGGTAGGCGTCGGAAAGTACCTGAGGATTAGAGCTCACTTTAGAGTTTCCACAAATCATCAGATATTTTCCCATGGTCCCGTTTTCCCAAGGCAAATGACTGAAAGAGTGCTGTGTCTAAGATCCTAGAAGACAGTTCAGATGGCAGTATTTTCCACTTCTTATACTAAATGAATTTCGTTTCTACTTTATTCCTTTTACCCGAGAGAGGTAATAATTTTCTAAGACAACTGATAATTTACGGAAAGTAATTTACCACGTTTCTCGAAATAACCTTGCCATTTTAGCTTTCATTACAATATGTGACGTCACATATACACATGTTTTCGTAGTGTGTATAATAAAATAGACAACAGAATTAAACAAAATAGACCAAAAACTAGATCAGAGATATTTTTAACCCAAAGGGCCTTAGCCTGGAAGGGATATTAATTTCGTTTTGGCATTTTGCGTTGGTTCAGTATAATGTCGATTCACGTTTCAAACTGTTGCCACCAGGTATTAGAGCCCCGCATTATATTTAAAGAAATTAAATAATAAAGAATCTGCATGAATGTATGTATGTTTTCCGCGCTGCGAAAAAAACAACGGTACCTAGAGACATCAAATTTTCAATAAGTTATCCTCCACCAGAATATGGGTATCTGGAAGCCCAACTTGGAATTGGTTTTATTATCTATTTAAAGTTTTGTAAACGTTTAACGAATTTTGGGTTAAGAAACTCAACTATTTCAAAACGAGCAATGACAACACTGTAGGAAAAAAAAAACATTTTTATCTCCAGCGTGCGAGACTGTATGTCGGAAATTCTAAAGATATGCTCCTTTTAAAATTACTTTGCGATTTTGCTGTTGAATTGAATTTTATGGTTTAAGTGCGAAGAACATGACATTTAATAAATAAAGGTAACACACAAGACGTTAAAAAATCCCTTCGGACGTGATATGAAATCTGAAAGTTTTCAGATATTTTTTATTAAACTTGTATGCACTGAGATACTGCAAAAGGTTTTGAAAAATCTTGCAGATTTCGGCTTCCTAAGAACTAGAAATCTTATGTGTGTTAGGTAAAACGGTGGATTAAACAAGAAGATATGAAGATGTTAGAGGATCGCAAAATTAAAATCCAGTGTTATAAATATATGCGTAAAATGCAATTTGAATTCGGGTTTTGCAAAAACAAATTTGTGTTTGTGAAATTCAAGGACCAGTAAATGCAGTTCATAAATTTCCGCTAAAGAGTTAGCCTCTGTGACCTGCGAAACCAGCAGTTCAGACTGAGTCTCAATTTTCACTTATTTTTACACACGTGTTATTACACACGTAATTTTAAAAGGAGCATATCTTTAAATAAACTTGTCTATCATAAACATACAAAAATATAGCTGGTTTGTAAGAAAAATTATTTAGTCGTCTGCTTAACGAAACCAAGATCTAAGAGTTTTTGAATGTAGCTCAATGTCTGCAATGCATTAATCGCATTCACTTAGAGATAAACATAGCAATTGCAATGCGTAGGGTAATGCTCAGTTTAGTGCCTGTTCCCGTAACAGCACTACTCATATTGAAAACCAAAGCCATCGTTAAATATGGTATTTTTCATGTTCTAAAAAATCGTAACTGAAAAGCAAATCGCAGTAACATGACATTCGTTTTTAAAATATTTCAATAAAAACCTCAATGCTTGCTTAATTATAAACTCTGAAGAGCGTTGCATTGATACAACATTTTGAAAGAAATAGCTAAATAATTGGTAAAAATTATATGAAGGAAATACCAAAGTTAATTAATGAAAGTACCATAAAATCAATGTACATAAATAATTCCATTTGAGGTCAAGTACGCTCTTGAGATCAAAGAGTAACCCAAAACTTGATAACTATAAACGTAATTTTTTCTATTCATAGTGTGATACGCAACCTACATTCTTTTGTAATACAATAATATTGTGTGCTACAATAGTAAAGATCGTATTTGGAACTGCTTCTTAAGAACAAAGCATTACAGTTATCCAGCGATATTCATTGAGTTATAATTCCTTCCCTTTCTTAGAAGCTGTCAACAGCTCAAAATTGCTTCTTTCGGTGAGAAAATAACAGGTGTATTTTGTTTTGATTCCCGAATGAATTTCATTTCTTCTTTCATCCGCAAATAAAAAAGAGGATCGCTTAAATCCTTAGTAACCCTTAGATATTTAGAGCACTTTCGGAACTTAAGCAATAGCTAGGAAAAGAAAATAAAGTTCATTAGCTGTGATGTGGACACATCATAATTCGTATGGCAAAACGCCTCGATTATTTTAAAACTTTATTTACAACCAGAAAATGTATGTTTTTAAGGCTTTTATATCAAATTATTTATATATTGGTAAATGATTATTAACTTTATTTTGTTAAAACACACACATGAACATTAACTTAAACTTCTTTTGAACTAAAATTCTTAAAAATACTCTTTAGTGAATATGTTATGACATATTAGCCAATTATACTTCATTACAGAAATAGATAGTTTATTATTTTTGTGTGCTGCTTTAGAAAGACAATGTAACCGCAAATCAGTGCTGTGCTTCGTTCCTTGTGTGGTGAAATTGTGATGAAGTAATGCGTTTTACTTGGGCTTGGTGAACTAAGTTTGATCAAGCACAAGTTTGCATAATACATAATAAAATGAACGCAGGCCGTACTAATAGGAATTTTTAATATAAATAACTACCATTTCTGAATTTTATCAGCGTATAGAGGAAATATCATCAGAAGGATGATTGATATGATTAGATAAAAATAAAAGTCAGTTATTTTCCTTGAAAAAAATTACTCAACGCCTTTACTTACTTTAATTATTACTACCATTAAAATTGCACAGTGTACAATCTTTCATCACAATGATTAGATTACATTAAAACTTTATGGACATTTAAATTAGGTGCATAGAAAGTTAAACTCTACCAATTCTTAATTGTAACCCTTTTCCTGTAAAATCTAAGGAAATGTGGTAACTTACGTCTGAAGGGCTCAGTGTATTAGTAGGATCGCTCGTGAACCGTTCTTGCTAGTAGACATGAGAAGCCATCTGAGAGATAAATGGTGATAAGGTTTAGTTGCTAGAATAAACTAGACTGTCTGCTATATCGATCTAACACTTATTTCTGTAAACTGGACAGAAGCGGTAAGCTTATTGTTAAATGAAACGTTGCAATGAGCAAAATTTTATATTATACTTTACTTCAACGTTTCACTTATAAACTTATATTATTACTTCAGCGTTTCACTTAGAAACTTATATTATTACTTCAACGTTTCACTTAGAAACTTATATTATACTTTATTTCAACTCAAACTCGTCAAATGTCTAATAAAACAACACCCTCACTTCTTAGCTTTAAATATGCAATTGTTACAAGTGTATACAATGCTTGTCATGTCATACAGCTGCTTGATTCCTTCTTCAAACTCATCTTCTGAAATATCATACAAGTCTCTGATTACGGGTCTTTTTCGTGCTCTTAAAGCAATTTTGTGGTGAGTCTTTATTTAGAAAAGAGAAAATATTCCCCATATGCAAAATCTAAAGAATGAAGGGAATGCTGACAACTGTGATACATGTTTAGCCAGACATAGAATTGACTAGAATGGAACTGTGGAACGGCATATTGTCAGTCTTCAGAAATAAATTATTCGACTGAGATTGTTTGAGCCTAATACACTGAATTTCCGTTAGAAGTCTATGTATTACGCGCTTATAAAATATGAAAACTACTGTCTGTCTTTCAAGAGCAAATATCTTGCACTGTATCTTTTTCCAACCAAACAAGGTGATCAACAAAGTTTCTACTCAAGATTTCTGCAGTCGAAGTTAATGCAGCCGTAGTAAACCTTTCCTATCAAGTTTCAACTCCAGTTACAATTTGTTTGAAAAAATCACGATTAATGTCTTCCTTTGAATAAAATCATGACATGCAAAAGTTCGAACTTTTTCTGTCTTTTAAGTAAAAGCGTGAAGAAGGAAATGAAAACAAATTTTTCTTCTTTCAAAATCCCCTATAACAGTTTTGTGAAAGCAGGGTTTAGTGATGTTAAGCTCGTTAACTCTCATTTGAAGAAACAGGTGAGGATTTTCAATAAGAATTGTCAAACATTTTCTATGTTCTCAACCACTCTCAGCTGCTGAGTAAAGACCCTCATAGATTCATCGTCAAGAACTTCACGGTAATTGCAAGAGCATTCATAATTATTAAATACATTGCATACTTAATATCTTCATCGTAGGGTACTTTTCACAACGTGACTGATTTTTCCGCTTTGTAGCAAAGCATTATTGATATTCCTTTCTCGATCAGAATTACATATTTTTAGAATAATAAATTTTTTAAAATGTCAGGTTTTCTCGTAATTTTTTAAAAAACTAGTCCTAAATTTCTGTAGACACACTATGTGTAATTAAATAATATGGAACCAAACAACCCTTAAATCAAGCATTCATTCTTTTAATCTGAATTTAAAACTAATTTGGCCATTTACAACTAAAGTTTTGTCTTCACTAATTCATTCGGAACAGTTCATGCAAAACTCGCAAGTGATATTTCATCGTTAGTTGGTGCAACGACTAATTACTAAAAGTATCTTAAAAATACGAGGTTTCCTTAATCTCTGCATGGGACGGAAATTTGCAATTCATTACCCGCTTAAATCGCATAATATCCCATCAGGTACAAAAACTGCATCATCAATGACTTACTAAAATTTACAGTCGCTGTAGTAAACTTTAATAGCACATCATTAAACGTTCCTCCGCAACCTGGTCCGAAGTTCACATTTTAAGGATTGGCGAAAAGCCGTTAAAGTGGTAATAATTCTGAAACAAAGAGTTTAGGAATCGATGATCGATAATCGATGTTTCAGGGATGTTCAAAGAACGTGAAAGGGATTTCAAATTCTGAAGCTGCGAGAAGTTCTGCACTTGTGAACAGCTTGTTGTTCTGGAAGCACATTATGGGAATAGTTTTGTTTTTGGTAGAAATTTTTGTAACGTTTGAACAGTGAGTTCATTTTCGAAAATTGGATCTGAAATAAAATTATAGGATTATATCTCGTTTTTGCTTTAGAGTATATTTTTGCAACACGCTCCTATTTTTGATCGCTTATTTTAAATCTTTTATATAAAAGCAGCTGACTTTGAACAGAACAAAAAAAGTACACACAAAAAAAGATCTGCTAATTTGACAGTTTTCCAAATACCTCATTTTAATGAATATTGAACTTATCACTTTATAAAGCATTTTCTCCCTTCTTGCAGCATGCCTTCGTAGTGTAATGGTCAGCACAATCGACGCGTATTCGAGAGGTCCGAGGTTTGAGTTCCGGAGAGGGCACTGCTCATTTTTCATGTCTTCTGCTTCGAAATAACCTAATTTATTATTTAATACGAATTTAGTCATCTGAAGATTAATAGACAACCGAGAAGCAAACCTGTCAAAATTAATCTTTCATACGCTGTAATACATTTAAAAGCTGTATGTGTTTCTAAGGAAAAAATGAAGTACTCTGTAAACTTGTGTAAGAATGTGTAAGACTAAAGTTTGAAAAAATTCCGAATTAAATCTGAATGAGTAAAACTAACATTAACGGAAAACGTAACAAAGAATAAACATTGAACTTTCTCCAATTTTACGTAAGTAATATTATTTTTATTACATAACAGGATTTAGTAATTCTTCTTTATTAGATTATGGATTAATAGTTTATGATACCGTTAACCTATTTCTCTCGTTATACTAGTGTTACATCCAAAGGCAGACATTTAGCACTGCACAGAATGTCTAGGCATACTGCATAACAGCATTGTAATACTATTTGAATTGATGTCAACTTAAAAAGCTGGTGACAATAATACTTATATTACAGAAAATATTCTATGAGACACAAGTTATTATTATGATAGTTAACAATGTAAGTTACGGTAGTAAACTGTTGGCGTGGGTTTCAGGAAATCGAGAATCATGTTTAATGTAATGATATACATATTTACCGTAATGATATACATATTTACCAAAGAAAATACCAAGTATTTCTCTTTAAAAATTTTTATAGGAAATTAAGGAACATATTTTATCTTAATCGAAAGTTATAAACTATTTCTGTGAATAACTGATAGTGTATTCGAAATGTTTTTTGCGGAATGTATAATTTAATTTATGGATCCATAGATCCCGCACACGCCAACTTCACGCAATATTTTACCACTTTCGGTTAAGGATTAAATCTAACTCAATTTCACCAAACTTCTGTTTATGAGGATAAACAGAAGTTTGGTGAAATTGATATTTATGCTGATTACTGCATGGATTATGGGTTGTAAATTTTAAAGTGCTAGTATATCATTTCAGAATGTAATAAATTTTTGCCCATTTCATAATTTATTTTTATACTCCGTTTTTGTTCTCTTGAGAACAAGGAAACTAATCGGGCTACAGAAAATAAGCTTACTTTACAATCCGGATTGCTTTGATAGGACCCAGATGAGGCCCACCGGTGTTAGAGTGAATAAAACCACTGGACATTGGTAACTCAACTTAGGTTCTAATCCCACTAACAGGCTAGCTGCTTTTTTTCCTTGGTTTTCCGTCTTCTTTTCTGTAATTAAATTTGCGTATGGCTGTAAGTAATGGAGACAAGTGAGATAAATAAGGACTGCTAATTGATTAAAATAAAGCACAAAAGACCTATCTGTCGGAAGGGAGAGGTCGCATCAAAGGCCTATCTGCCGGTGTCTTCGTTGAGTATTTTTTGAGGAAAATGGCTCACAATTACGTTGCACATGGGGCAAAAACATTCCATAGTCATCCCATTGGATCGTATTCGAATCCGGAAAGCGAGCAAAACATTTAAGAAAATTCTTGAATTGATACAAGATTCTTGCAGCTAAATATTCTGTGTTTATTTAGGTGTAAGATCTTAGTTTGGAAAAATATAAAGGATTTAAATTTTGTCACCAGAACGAATTCCTTTTAATAATATGTATATAAAAATAAATATAAATACTTTCGCAACTAAACAGCAGTAGTATGCAACATGCAGCAACATATGGTTAAAGTTATAACTTGTTATTAACTCTTACAGAACTTAGTCACCACACGTAGTTGAGTGTAACTTATCATCAAACAGCGGCAGTAAACAAGAAAACATCCATACATCAAGCGTCGCTCAAGCCTCAAGCCTGATCTCCTTTAAGAAACAAAAGAATACCTAACACATCTTATTTTCATCAACTAAAGAATGCTAAAGAAGAAGAAGAAAAAGTAGCGTTTCCAGATCCTATAACTCCTGTGACGTGACCCATCCACCAAATGGTTGGTTAGAGAACCGAGCCGAGTGACTGGGGTGTTGGGAAAGGGGGAAAGAGAGGGGGTGGATAAGAGATGATGACGAAGAATCTCAGAAGCGTTTGTTAAAGCTACATCGCAACTCGGTTCTCTCCTCGAAATCCATTTCCGGTCGTCTTCGGGTGCGTGGCGTCACTTCCGCCCAGGAAAGTCACGTGACTTCCTATGGTCTTTCTCGATGACGATGAAAGGGAAAAGGGGGAGGAGGAGAGACAGTGAACGTTTGCGAAGTTTAGTTCTAGGATATTCGTGAAAAGGTTGATTGTTAGACTTATTTCCGACTCAGTGACTTTAGAATTTTACCTTACAATTTGTTCGAAGCATGGAAAGCTAAGCGCCGCTCTCATCGGATTTATGAATGGTTTTGTTACGATGATATTTTAAATGTATCGAGGATGTCTGCCTAGAGAAAAGAATTTAGTTTCAGATACAAATTTAATACATACATTTCCTGGTAAATAACGTATTTAAATATACTCCCTCTTTCAGGTTTCGATATTGAATAGGATGTGTTTAGAATTACGATAAGTTAGGATAACGATATTTGGGTTTCGTTCAGAATTACGATAAGTGCCAACTTCGGCAAGAGAAATATGTGTGCGGTTTCAATACATTTTTATACGGAGAGGTAAGGAAAAATTTTATAATGAAACTGACGAATAGCTGTTAAAAATCTCTTTGAAAGATTTTGTGTCGATTCGAATACACCTTAATTTTGATACCATTTTCTGATGAAAAATAGTAAGGTTAAATTATTAGGGAGAAGGTGAATATATTAAATTTTATTAGAAAATGCTATTAAAAGCAATCTGTATTTTGTTAGATAATTTTGTTTTATGCAACTAAAGACGGAATTCCTTAATCGTCTAAAAATAAAGACGATATTCCTACATTTTATATGTAATATTAATGGCAGTGAGATAATATGCTTTAATTTTTTTTGAGGAGGTCGATACAAAATAAGCAGTTTAAAAAATTATGCATTGCACTTGAAAGACTTCTAGCAAAAATGCATTTATTTAATCATGGTTAATTACGTTAATTATTATGCTAAATATTATACAGAAAGGAAAACATTGGAATAATCTTTACAAAGTCCCTGCTTTTATATACCATTTCATAAAAATGCTTGTAAGTAAAATAATAAATTATTGAAGTAAAATTGTAAGTAAAACTTATTATTTTACTGCTTGTCGCAGTAAATAATAAATTTGTTACAGATTTGCTATGAAATCGAAGAATTAATGTTATAATTGCTTTGGTTGCTTTCGTTTCAAAATAAAATAGAAAAACAGTATGCTTATGGAAAATGATGAAATTAGCAAACTGAAGTGTACCAGATTCAGTTGTTGACTAAAATAATTCTGAGTAAATCTCCAAATATCTGGATTAAATAAAGCCATAAATCAGGAGTGGTAAAACTTCATGCCAGTGAGAGCGGCATGTTGGAATTCAAGGAAGTTCGATAGCCGCAACTAGATTTTCCAAAAGCCACAAGAGTCAGCAATCCATGTTTACATCATTTTAAAAGCAATGAAACTAATTTCAAATGAAAAGAAACGTCGCCTTATTCTAAACAATCATTCAGTGTTATTTTGCCTTCAGCATGTGATGAGGTGTCGAAGTTTTGTAGGGTCTTTGTTTACTATAATTACAGCTTGATGTAATAAGAAGTACTCTTTTACACGTTTTAAATAATTTGATTCTATCGCGGCACTTTGATAATTATTGATCTATAATAGTTTTATAATACTAATTAAGCTTCGAATTATTTTTATATCTGTGCCACATATAATTTCATTTTTACATATAATTTCATCAAAATTCTTTATACATGTGCAAAACTCATAACATTATTATTGAAAGATAAAGAATTTATAGGTGACTTCGTTGTATTGTGAATACACCAGGTTTTGAATATACGAAGTCCTGTTCACGAATATCTGCAGCTCGAAGCTAAAATTTTGAATTTGTTTCTTATTTATTTTATACTTTGGCGAATTTAATGCATTTTATATTATAAAAAATCATAAAATCAGTATGTTAGTTTTTCACTTTATAATGGACGCATTTTATGACCTCCAGTACGAGATATTAAAGTTTGAAAATTACATAGAATAGAAGTCTGAAGTAAAAAAAATAAAGTTCTTTTAACAGAAGTTTGTTGTATGATGTTTACCGAATAAAATACGATTTAGGCACATTTTGCTTTAATAATTATATTTATTTTATTTTGATTTTTTAGCCGCTTTAGCGACCAACTTTCTGTCTAAGTATGAATTTGATTTGAAGGGTTGCGTATGCCGCTTCGAAAGTTGGCCACTGGCTAATAGTAATAATAAAATAATTAAATTACCGAATTTGAATATTGGGTGACAAACTAATTGCAAGACTAATTACTACATTTTAATTAAGGCACAAAACTATATCTCGCTTACTTTACCATAATGAGTCAAACAAAGGGGCGGATTACAGTAAATGAATATAAAGAAAATAGAATATTTAGAATATTTAATTTAGATTTGAAAGCACATGAAATCAGATATACTAGTTGGATATTTGAAACAAATATTTTGAATCTTTTAAGCAGTTGTTTTTGTTCCTGTATAAAATTATTACACTTTCAGTTATTATTGCCCTTTCAGTTAAAAATTTGTTAGGTATTTTCTATGAAAAATATATTCGACATTCATATTATAAAGTTTCAAACTTTATAAATCAGAAAAAACTAAACAATTTATAAACGAGGATAATAATTTAAAACGAAACAAATGGTCTTGTTTAAGCAGTGAATTAGTTAGAATACATAAAAAAAACTTATAAGGTTTCTCTACATACTGATATCATATTAATTATCACTCAGGAAATCACAAACGTTGTTAGCAATGACCATCGTTGGGGCTAAGCACTTGTCTTTTTTCTTATTTCAAATGATACTTTCCTTTTTGTAATTACCTATTCAAGGGACCTCAGAACACTTTTTCTTAATTGAAGAACACGTCGGAAATGATTCTTTGAAAAAGAAAACGGCCGCCACCTAGATTAAGGAGTTCGAAAACTTACGTTCAGAAGGAGGGTTTGGTCACCTCTCGGGAATGCCCTGGACAATGGCCAAGACTTGCAATTAACTTCTAACGTCTTCTTGCGTGACACTCGCGGCACAAGAGCGGGTTTGAAGGCAAGTGTCTTATTACAGTCGGGGGATTTATTTTAAGAGAACTAATTTACCAACGACTCTAAAGTTGAAGAGTTTCAAAAGAGGATTCCTCGAAGCACGATTTGGCTACTTGATTGTTAATCAAAAGAGTGGACCAGGAACACCTTTTAAGAGGCTTCTGCGCCTAATTAAGAACAGAACCTCGAAAACATGTTTAAAAATAGTTCTAAAATGCAACTTGACTCATTATTACCGAGAATATCCAAATTCTTCCGTGAAAAGCACTTTTGACAAAGATGCATGAAACAAAACTGTTAAGTCAAAGCTTAGAAGGACACGCCAGTGTTAAAACTTCACATTTAATATTTACGTATGTTTTATAAGTTTCATATGCCATTAATGCTTTTGCTGTTTGACTACTGATGAAAATTTATGCAAAATATAATATAACGTAAAGCGCATAATAATGTTTATGATTTATGTTTTAGGCATAAAGTAGAACTGTACTAATTAATATTTAAATAACGCGCACATTATTTATTCCTTAATGCATCTGCAATTAATGTAACTAATTAGGAGCTAAAGAAAATCATAAGTGAATATTTGTATATTTTAATATGCAAATATACGTTACAGTAATGTTTTCCAACCTTTGAGGCTATGCCTTACCTAAGCCGTTCTAAATTCTTATGACCCCTAACATCCTTATGCCTCTTCATTTTAAAAATCGGGGAAAAAAAAAAAAAAAAAAACGTAATACGAACTGAAGTCAACGTATGCAAAATATGCACATTTACACCATCGAAAAAATAAAAAAAAAAAACTTTCATTTGACAGTTTTTTTCTGGGAAATGATGCTTCTAAAACTGAAATTAATAAAGAATTATTAGAAGTTATAAATTGAACTCAATTTACATAGCATTTAGATATCACTTATATTTATACATTGTATATATTTTTCAAATCAACTAGACAGATTTTTACAACAATTAAACAGACGCTTATTTCAAATTAACTCCAACGGTGAATGCTGAGCGTTACTGCGAAACACTGCAGAAACTGAGATCAAGGCACTAAGCATTTCACGCCATTCAGAACAAACAGCGCGAAGTGCTTAATGCCGGCCCAGTATAACCAGTTGTTGAACTCTAACGTCTAAAACTAAAATCGGGGATACTAACATAGAACATATACTGGATATTTAAGCTCGATTAGCGACTGAGATTCGCCATGCGGTTAACTTAAGCTCTTGACGAGTCCATTTTCGAATTGCCCCCCTTAGCAATCGAATTGCGCCCCTGGGATGTGGGCCCTACATTGGAAAACAATGCGTTACAGGTTAATCAAGCTAGGTTTGTATTTTTAATAACTAACTATTTTATTGCAAGCAGGGATAAATCTATCTGCAAAATGACTGAGACGAGTAAAGGTTCCTTTTTTTACGTTTTAAGGTATATATACATCGCCTGATTTAGTCTTGATAAAGCTATTTGAGATATAGGGCCCTTTATAAGTCTGTTATAATATACTTTAATACTATTTATACTATATTTAAATTTTGAGGATGCTCCCAAGAAAGTGGAGGCTCTAAGATATAGCTTGTGTAGCGTATGCGTAAATCCAACCCTGTATGTATATGTGTGTGTGTAATTTTCTTAAAAACCCGGACGTGAATTCGACTAGTAAGATTTTTTGCAAATATGTGATTTCAGAGAACGATCTCCCCTAAATTTTAAAAAATGGATTCGTCCGCGTAATAATTGTTTTCGTCTTATTAACAAAGACATACAATAGCTAACTACCTTCGAAAATCACTCCGAATTTTTCCCTTATATCTGGTGAAATTTATGTCGTAGCATTTATGACTAATATTCAGTCTACGATTTAACTAAAGCAGCTGCACATTCACCTTCACTAGTTATTTACAGATGACTTGATACAAACGGAGTAACAGATGAAAAATAATAATGGGAGAGATTGTAGTTACAGGGAAATAGAAATGAAGGTATGTTACTATGTACATTGCGTAAAAAAAGATAATGGAACAGTTCTATATCTCCGTTCTGCTGGGCCGATTGACGAAATTCAAATTGCGTTTTGCATGTCACGAAAGCGCGGCTTGGGATATATATTTGATTTATATATAACATTATTCTAACATAGATATTTTGACTCAAAAATCGGACTTTTTCTGAAATGACATGCGAATGTTTTTCCTTATTTCAGTTCTACGACTCACATTATGCCTAAATATTAAATTTTGTAAAATTTGGGTGCGAAATTTAATATTTATCTTGGCATATTTTTTCAGTTTTCGCCAAGAATAATTTACTTGGCGAACTTTTTAGTTTATATCAGCTTATTTTCCTTTTCTTTTTTTCATTGTAGACGAGCGGAAAAAATCATAATTCATACTTTCAAATAATTTTAACAAAGTGCTTATTATCGTTTGGCGTTATTATCGCTCGAAAAGAAGCCAATATGTAAATTCATGTATATCTTAGAAAATGTTGAATACAAAAGTCTAATTGTTTGCAGCTGTGCCTAAAATTACATTTACTTAAAGGCTATGTTAAAAATTTTATAGGTTATAATACAAATGTTTTTTCGAAAAGTTTTAAATTATAATATTTTAAAATTATAATATTTAAATTATAATATTTAAATTATAATATTTTAAAAACGTGCGAGTTATATTTGGATTAAGCCTAATTCGAATTCTGGAAGAAGGAATCAAGTACGTTTAATGAAACGAGCTATTAATAAATATATATCTAATTGAATTAACACAGAGGAGCTAAAATTTTGAGAGCTAATTTTTTAAAAACTACTCGTTTGATTTTTACAAAACTTGGCAACTTGGCATAATTGAAGTCGTAGAATTGAAATATGGAACAAAAATGGCATATCATTTCAAAAAAGTCCGATTTTGTATCAAAATACCTATATTAGAGCAACGCTATATATAAATCTAATGCATATCCTAAGTCGCGCTTTTAAGATATGAAAAACTCAGTTTGAATTTTCTCAATCGGCCCAGTATATCGAGAGATATAGAATTGTCCCCTTTATTTTTTGCGCACTGTAGTATATAAAATGCAAATATTGCTACGTATTCTTAGTGGAATTTCGGTTTCTTTTAAAGAAATAATAACATTGTGATAGTTACCTGTAGTTTATCCATGATTACTTTTCATTTGTTATTTTTTACTTTAACAGCATCCTTCAGAAATTGCATTATTCGACGAATTTCCCTTTTTCGCATTTCGCATGATGAAATTAGCTAAGAGGTGGGAAAACGCGAGAAAATACGCTATTTGTAATTTAATTTATTACATTTGAAACAGACAATGAGACTTCATTCGTCGCTTTATTCAAAGTGTTAAGAGCGTCATTCGTTTGAGATGCTTGTAATCTACTTCTTCATGTTTGAAATATTTTTGAAGTTTTAATTTTATGCACACGTTACAATTCTATCTTTTAGGCTCCTACACTAGAAGAATCAGAGATGAGAGGGCTAGAAGAATCTCTTTCTTTAATTGGATTTGCTTTTTATGAATATTTTAGGTTAATTTCAGTACCGTTTGCATAAAAATGGAATAAAAACATTGCGTGGTAATATATTTTGAAATAATAATCTAGAAGTTACAGAACAATGTATTTAAAAAAATTAATTAATTAATTTTATACAATTAAAAAATAAAAAAAAGCACTTCGACAAATAATTTTAAACAATTGTTTATCTTTGGATAACTAAAATGTATGTTGCACGTGATAAAACCGCGAAGTACTCATGCAGCCAGTCTAACAGCGAGGATTAAGATCCATGTCAAAATAATAGCATTCAGGCTTCTTATGCACGCGGTTACGAGGGGGCAGAATAGTTGTATGTTTTATTCTATATAACTGCCTTGTGAGTTATGATATGTGAATGGCTCCATGCGATATTAGTTGTGACACAATAATTATATACCTTTTTCGAAACTCAGTGGAGGAATGAGCTGGATGACAGGCTAGTTTTGTTTATACGACGTGTATGCACGAAAATAAAATTAAAAAAAAAAAATATATATATATATAAAATGTTTTTCTGGATCGTAGAGGCACACCATTTGATGCGTTTTTTATTGCATGCTATTTGACATATGAGAATCGTTCTTTTTAAGACATATTTTTTTCTTTTACTCTTCTTTTTCAGTTGAAACGTTTGTAGTTGCAAGACCTGCTCTTATTTCTTTAAAGTTTTTATTAAAAACATTCATTTTTTAATGTGGGAGAATTTCATGTTTCCAATATAAATATCTGGGTAGGTTCAATACGCACTTTTCGGTAGCTGAATTTGTTTCTCCTCTGTATCCTTTTACTCTGAGAAACTGCTTTGCATTATTATATTGGCAGTACGTTAAGTCTATGTTCCAGATCCCCCTTTCCATCCAAATACTCGATCTCAAGTTAGTTCTGAATAACCTAAAGCGGGGAAGATGCGGGCATGCGTGCAACTTCAAAAGATCGGAGCACATCTTTTATTAATTTAGCCTTCGGGATTAGCCGAAGTGGATGCGGAACAGGTGAAATCCCTACTGGAAATTCCCTCCCTTAACGAGCGATGGGCCTTAATCACTGGTCGAGGGGAATGGTTGATGGTCCTGGACACCATTGCGTGATGCTACTTCAGCAAGCAGGTGGTTAGTGGCCCAGCTCGAGGGCTGTATCCGGTATTGGAAAGGGTAGGTGAGGTGGTCTTCTTGTAGCGAAAGATGGCCCACTACTATTCCTTCGTGAATTCGGGTTTCGGCAATTTATTTTAGAGCTTCCTTACCTTAACACATACAACAAGGATGATTAATGCTTCGGAAATTGTTTCCAGATAGCGAGTAAAAGAAAGCAAGATAATGTTCTGTACTTAAAAAAGTAATGCTTTTGAAAGGAATAAGAGTAAATAAATGAAACTTCGCTTCTGCATGTATCGCTGTAACAATCTCTGTAATTTCGTTTCAAGTATAATATTTGTCCATATGTAAGTGCATTCGTATGCGGGAAAGATTAATTAATTCATTAAACACCGATTTATTTATGCATACCATAGAAAGCAAGATGAACGTGGGAAAGAGAAATGCTCAAAACGTCATTTCGCTTCTCATCCGAAGTTAAAGGGGATTTCAGTGCGAATATGTTAACCATTTCATTCCAAGATTACACAGAAGATAAATTTTCTGGAACTGTATGCTTTAGTCATTTGCAGAATTTCGAGAATGAATTATTTACTTGAAAAGCTTTAAACTGAAAGACACTCGAGATATTGCACCATTTGTAATCTCAAGGTTTTGACCGAAACTCGAAATCTGGACTGCGTTACCAAACTTATAGCCAACTTTATAAGGAACCATTGCGTTCTCCTTTGAGTGCTCCTCAATTGCAAATAGTCAGCACATCCAGATAGGAATTGGAATATTCGTGTTTGTTTTAAAATTATGAACATTGTTTACTATAGCACTCGAAGTAAAATGTCATTAACGATAAAAGGGTATCACTTGGATTGAAACGACTGGGTGTCATTCATCTTCCCAGCTACGTTTTAAAATAGGAGCCAATTTATTGTACGATATTAATAAACGAATTTATTAATTTTTAAAATAGGAGTGAATTTATCAATTTTATTGTACGTACCTTTGTAATTAAGTACAGTCAGTAACTGGAAGCTCTGTGGTTTGTGTATGATCATGGCATCCTGGCAAGTATACAAATAATGTTTTAAGATTTTCGTAGCGAAAATTCTAACAGCTGTATAAATTTATCTTGTACATTTTTAACATACTTAGCATATTCACTGAACTTCATTTCAAGTACTTTCTTAGAAGCTTATTGTAAAAATGTAAATAATGTATTTCTCGAAACAGAGTCATAGAAGAATAAAAATATTTTTATCGAAATATATTTTGCAACGATCTCACGCGAAAATTATTATGCTAACAACTGTTCGGACGGCATAATCGTTTTGGCTTGCTGCTAAAATACACAATGACATGCTTTTCAAATTTTTATGTAAAGATCCTTTCCGTTCAAAATTGTAGATTTTAACATTTGCTAAAACCTGGATTTAAAATTTCTTTACATAACTATAGAAGATTAAATTGTGCTACCGAAGATACCTTTCGCTGTATTACCTCTGCCTTCAGAATATCCCATTATGGGTAAAAATTTGGCAAAATATATTTGATGCATAATTTTTAGCCATTTTAAAATATAGGCAATCTTTTTATCTGTAGCAGTCGATGGGTTAGCATAGATTAATATTTCGTTTATTATTTTAAGGTGCATCTTTATGCCTAAAATAACTTTCTTTGCTCTGAATTTGAATTATTTTAAACTATAGAAATTCATAATTTTAAATTACTTGCGTACCCATCACTTTAATTGTAAAGAATTAAATGATTTGCTTTTGTGAAGTAATAAACATTACATAGTATCTTAAATCATACCGATATAGTGAATATTCAAATCAGTTGCCTTTAACAACACAGCTTGTTTAGTCTAGAATTTCTAAAGTTTTAATATTCTAAAATAAATCTTTTATCAACTCATATAATTCTTCTTCTTTCTCGGAGCTTTTATATATCACTTTTAGGAAAAATATGCAGTCACTTTCTTTAATTATGAACAGAAATGCTTTTCTAAAATCATTTTCATCTCAAATAAACTTTAATTAAATTTTTCTAAATGACAATGTTTTTCGAAATTAGATAAATTTTATTCATTATTGTTTTGATAAGATGATTAAACCTATCTATAAAATCGGTATTCAAGTCTGAATTATCACATTCGCTGGATACATCAAGGAATGATATTAGATTATATTGCTGATGATATTTCGTTTTGGATGGACGAGAAAATATTTTGGATCTTCATTTGTGAATTGTAGGAAATAACATTTCGTTTTGATAAAATTGATCGGAGCGAAAACGAAAGCTTTTAATTTATGAGTCATATGAAATCATGTTTAGTTTTAATTAAGTTAATAAACATGAAAATGCAGGTTCTTAATTCATGAAAGTTACAAAATTATATCTCATTTTTAATAATAAAAACAAAAAGGCAGATTTTTAATTTAAGAATAGAATGAAAATTTATGTAGTTTTTGTTAAAATTGATATTTACGAAAATGCGGGTTCTTAATTTAGAGAAATAATATTTAATACAAGAGAAATGAAATAAATTAATTTTGTAAACCAAGGGAGTTCGAAGTCCATGTGACATAAAACACACTCTGTGAGGAAGATGATATGTCCTTCCTTTTCCAAAGAGGAACAGTGTTCTGCAGAAACCTCCTTTTTTCGAGCATCCCCTAAATCCAAATCTAACAACTTTGCTCAAGACATTTCACATAATCTTCCACCTTCCGGAAGTGAGAACACGCAGAAAACTCAACAGATCGTTTCTCAAAATAAGCGATTTCTCTTTTTGCCTCTGAAATAAAACGACGGGGGTGAAAAAAATCCTCCAAACAAACTGAGTTTTAAAGTTAAAGGAGAAATGGGTAAAAAAGAGCTAAAGGACTTCCTGAAAACAATGATATAAAGACACAAGAGAATAAAAAGGTTTGATTCTCTCCCAAGATCTTATTTTTACTCTCGAAACGTAAGAGCTGAAAGATTTTCTCTGTAAACGTCCATCGCTCAGCTACCCCTGAGCATTAGCGCCTGACAGCAGGCTCAGACTCTTCCTCCCAGACTCCTTCTCCCGGATATAAAAAAGGAGATCGAGCCTGCTAACAGGGAGCGATTGACAGATGGAAAAATCTTTTCAGGTGGAGCCTTTAGTCTTCATTCTCCTTGCCACTTCGAATAGTCAATCACTATCGAAAGAGCTTTCATTTAATTTCAACCATTCCTTCTTCTCCGTTCAGTTCTTTCAGTGGGGGGTATTTTTAGTGATTTTTTTTCCGTGCCTTGCTTATTTATTTAAGGGCCGAAAATGTAATGCGGAAGTCGTGTTTCGTTCTTTAAGACTGCTGAGGCGGGATATTAACAGAACTTGCTTTTTAGGTGATGTTTCGATGTAATTGCAAAATGCTTTTTGTTGCCAAGACATTTGCTGATGACTTGCGATCTCAGAAATAGTAACAAATTTAGTGTCGGTAATTACAGACACTCTTTGTAACTTCCCCATGCTTGTACGAGATTTCACGTCTAGTTACGTTCTGTTTTTTTTTATTTTAAAATTGTAATATTGCTAATAATAATGCATATACATATATGAGCTAATTAAGATATTTGGACACTCAGGACCTTCTGGCAATCCCAATGATTATTTTCCTTGTTATCGTAGCATATACTCTTGATTATGTTGAGACACAGGGTAATTTGTGGACCCCTTAAAACCTGGAATTCTATCTCGAACTTTTCACTCTCACTTCTTAATCAAGGTATGCGTACGAGGATTCATCCCATTTTGAAAATACTGCATTTGCTTAGTACTACAGATACGATAATAAAGGATACCTGAAAATATCGCATACTCATCATGGTTGCTTTGTTTGCGACGAATGTTCAGTATGTGCTTCATTTAGTCTCACATGCAACTGAAGATGTAGGCGAGCTCGGTCCGTATTTTTTGTTCAGTGACTGTCACAGCAGCATTCCCTTATCTACTTGCTCTGTTGAAGGTGGTGACATATGCGAAAATGGCCCACAAGCGGCCGAGCGGTAAATTCGCTGAACACTGGAAATTCGTTCCGATGTTCGAATTCCGGGAACGGCCTGGATGCATGGGCTTTTTCGTGGATTTCCCCATCTTTAACTTGTATACGAGCCAGTTTTCATTAAAATGTCCTCTACGAAGGCATCTCTTCCCTTAGGCAGATAGCATCTCGAGGCTTTAACATAATAACATAAACTCAAAACCAAAAATGTACTATACGAAAATTTTTCTTTAACATTCCTTAACAGAAGAAGTCGCACAGTATTAAATCAAGACGCTGCGGTCACACTGCAAAAAAGGTATAGATCGAACTCGACTACCATTTATAACTGTGCCATATATACATCATGCCATGTGTAGGGTATCTGCAAAATGTAAGAAAAATTTAGTGCATTTTCCTTTCTTTTCATGCATTAATTACTTCATCAATTTAAAAATATGTGCAACTCTTTTAAATATTCAGCGTTTTGAAGTCCATTGAAGCAATTATAGTCCTGTACATAAACTACCTTAAAATGAAATATTTGAAGCTAAAACTTGTGCAGTACAGATGATATGTGAGCATAGTTAAACTATTTAAGATAGCTAAGTTAAATTAAATGCAAATAAATTAGTTTGAGTATCTTCAAAGGAGTTTTGACTCTAATTTAACAATTTCCTTGTCATCAATTAAGTCGCATGCCTATTTAAATATGAAATTATAGTATTCAGTTAATGCGTCTTTGAGGTTATCTGTCGTAGGATGCTGTAGAAGACACTTTCTATAAAAGTGACTTCAGTTGCCTCCTCGAAAGAGAAGCCACATCACACCACAGGCTAGTCAACTGGTAATGTGGCTCTTATTATAGCTATGATCGAGTATACATACATTTTTACAAGGTGTATGTTGATTTACGAAACTTTCATAACAATAAGCTTAAATAACATTATTGATTTCTTATTACTTACGGATTATGATCATTTTTTACGTATTTTCTCTTTAGTCTCACACTTTTTGATCAGATGCTCATTCTGCTAATTAATAAATAGATTTTTTCCTTTTGCTAATTGTCCTTCCTACTTAATTGCACCTTTGCAGAACTTCTGAGTATCGGAATTTCTTCAGTTTCGTTTTGCTCTTTCATTTCATTCTGCTAAATGTGCGTCCGGCACAACCGGTATAGTAGTTAGCGTTGCTGACTGCCGTGTGAAAGGGCCCGTATTCGAATCTCGGAGAAGGCAGAGATATTTATAAATGTATAGTGTTGGTGGGGCATGGCGGCACTCTACATATGCGGCGAGCCAAAAGTCCTCTCGTGTGGTTTGGTGGAAGGAGAGAGGGGTGGTAGATCCGTCCCCGCCCCGAGATGCTCTATGTCAGAATTAAGGGCGGAACTGAGCCAAATCGCATTGTCACCTGTTAGGTGCCCAAGAATGTTACCATGGAGGACAGGCGTAATCTAGCGGTGATGCTTGCCATAAGGAATTTTGTGGACTGGGGCTGACTTCGTCAAACAAGTGAGCATAAGCAACAACATCAAATGGGCGCATTTTTGAATCACTAAAGCCTTATGAATTTTTCGTTTTATTTTCCGATTTCTGCGATTTATATACATTTTATGTAAATAAGCAATAGACTATGAACGCTTTTGCATTGGAATTGAAGGAAACCTGCGTAAATTCAGTTGCTTTTCAACTGTTCAATTTTTTTTTCCTTTTTGAATTTTAGCTATTTTTTTACACGCACGAATTATTACGAATATTAAAGCACTTAGATTTGTAACTAGATATGTTTCAACAAATGTTTCAACTCTGCATTACATTTTCATACAGCAAATTAAAATCTGATGCTATGGTCCTAAAAGATATGAAAAAATTATTAACATAAAACTTATAAAAGTATGTATTTAAAGAAAAATATCTGGAACTGAGGATTTATCATTTGATTGTATCTTTATTTATTATTTAAATAAAGAAATTCATCATTTCCCCCCTAAAAGTATAATTAAATAAAACTGTGAAATCTATACATCTCTTATATGGGCAGATAAAAAAGTTATTTAAAACTGTAATATTCATAAATTAACCAATTATGGTTTCATGTATTCTTGAACAGAGTATATCCGATATTTAAATCTCACGGACTTCATGCATGTAATAGTAATTCATTGAGGTTCTTGTGCATAAAACCGCTATTTTTTGCCGCCCTCATACATAAAATTGCTCTGAGGAGGGACAAAAAGGTATTCCTAGTAGAAAATAATTTGACATGAAATAATAATAAATATATTTTAATTACTTTGATAATTTTGCAATTGTATGTAAATATATATAATTACACAATAAGCGAAAATCACGCCCAATATCGGCCTAGCGGAAAAAGTAGCTGAATATTGGTAGTTCGGTCCAAGGTTCGAATCTCGCTAACGGGCTGGCTGCAGGAGTGTTTCCTGGGTTTTTTTCGATGTCTAACGTGTATACGAGCCAGTTTTCCCTAGAAAGTCCTTCACGAAGGCATGCCTCTCCATAAGCAGATAGCCCTAGTGTTCTTTGCCGTAATGGGGTAAACCAAACCAACCACATAAAGGAGAATATACCGTGACCTACCAAAAATGCTATCCCGAGCCACGGGTCTATCAGACCCACACTTTGAGAGGCACTGCTGTATGTTACGTAACCTAATTATATTTTTTATACCTTATTAGCTTTTATTTTTATCAGAACTATGTGTTTTAAAACGCGTGTGAATTCAAATGAAAATTTAATAGTATATAAAACAAATATTTACTTTAAAATTGAAAGGAATTCGAGAAATATTTTAATTAACATAATTATTTCACTTTATTAAATCATGTAACAAACCTTACAATGAATTGTGTAAAGCAAGAAACGTTCGTTTGTATTAATTTCTAGGTTTAACATTCTTGTGATCGCTCCTAAATCGGGCCTTTTGTTAATTTGGAATGAATCTAATATATCAAGTTTAAATGTATATATAGAGATATACTTTATGTGTACGTGTGCGTTTATGTATGTATTCAAGTACATACGCACATGTAACAATAGAAAATAAATAACATTAATAGAAACTCTAAAAAATTATTTACCTTGTTGATTAAAATTAAAGCAATATTAAAGTAAGAAAAAAACCTCATCTCCGAAATGAGGTAAAAAGGACTTTTGTGACATTAATACTCTTACTGAAGTTCGGTGAAAAAGGTCTTAACCTTCGATCATCAGAATTACGTAACGAAACTATGTAATTTTTCCGGTTCATAACGTACTCCTTAAAGGCCTAAACTAGATGTAAAGAGAAGCACAGAAAAGATAAAAAGTTATTAAATCAGAACTCTTCTTAGCACAGAAGGAATTCTGAAATTTTCCAAAGTAAGATTCCCTTAGAGCTTCGAGAATGCTTTTTCTTGAAGCAAAGGTTTGCACGTCGTTAAATTCGCTAGAAATTTCCAAATTAGCAGCAAAGGTGTCACCAAGGCTGCGTAGGTCTTTGGTTCCACTCTTAATATCCTGTAATCCCTATGCCGATCGAATCAAAAACATAAAATAATATATAAAATGAGCCTAATAAGTGGTTATAAATAAAACATTTTAAAAGACAATAATTAAAAATACAGTTATGATACGTATATTAATTAACTAAGTAAACGTAAATGCACAGCATTTCAAAAATACATAAAAACTAAATAAACAAAACGATTTGCAAAAATATCAAAGCTATTATCTACTAAGGATACCGTTTCCTTCTTCATTTGTATGTAACCATAGAATTGTTTGAAAGTTTTATTTATATTTGTTGTCCGTAACTAAATCTAATTTTTTTTTTCTTTTAGGTAAGTCTGCTCATTATTTCACTGTATGCTGACATTGTAAATGTATGTAAGTGCTTATTTATATGCTTATTATTATTAATGTATTATACTAAAGGGAGAAACAATTACTATATTGTTGCATTGTTGATATACAATACATAATTCTACTGATATACATCATATACTGCTATAATACTGATATACATGTCATATATATCACTACAGGAATAAACTGTAGAATGTGATAAATCTGCAACTTATTCAATATGTAAAATGAGACACCTATTATGACACACCTAGTTAAATAAAGGCAACAATTCGTATAATAGATAACTAGATATAATAGATAGATTGCTATAAGAGATAATAATTGATGTGTTTCCAGTAAGCGTTTAAAATAGTAAAATAGTTCAATCTTTTTATAAAATTTAAAATTGAGAATGCTTATTTTAAGAAATTGTCGAGGAATTTATTCATTTATATTTTCAAAAATATAGCCGATATGTCCGTTATTACATAAAACTAATTCCAGTTTAGGAAAACTGCTTAAGAGTTTTACCCAACTGCTTAAGAGTTTACCAACAAATAACAAAATGCGAATACTGTTTTTACTTCCTTGTACAAAGTAAAGGAAGTATTGTAATCACGAAAACTCCCGAGTACCATATTTCAACGAAAATATCCATGTTGACCGCGCTATCGAATGCAATTTAACGATGTTTTTGCATGGCATCTGTACGTAAGGACAGAATAAACGATTGTTTTTCCCAAAACGAATTATAAAACTGATTTAAAATGGATTCAGAAGAGAATTTTTGGCGTCTGTACGTACGTACGTACATACGTATGTATCTCGCATAACTCAGAAACGAGTAGCCGCAGAACGTTGAAATTTAGTATATAGGACTGCAATAACATGTAGGAATGCACCTCGCTTTTGTTTGAAATCGGCCGGACTAAAATTGTGTGCATATATATATATATATAATGGCAAAACATTTTTTTAAAGAACAAAATATAATGAGCCTATTTTAAAAAGCCTAGTATTTTCGCGCATTAAGCTGCTGAAAAATTATCAATAAAGACATTTTTATTCTTATATGTTGGTAAATTGTACATTGTTTTCTTTAAAAAATGATTGAATTATGATGTTTTTATCTTCCGGATAAAGTTTTTATGCCTTTAGTTAATCTGCATGCAATAGCTGTAGAATTATCAACAGTTTAAAAGTACTTTAAGTGCGGCTAAGCCTAATTTTTTTATCATAGCAGATACATTTGTTTCCATTTGAAACTTAGCAGAAGAAATGGAAGTTTCCATTTGAAACTTCCATTTGAAACTTATGAATATCTTTCTGCACCTTCAGTGTCTTTTCGCCATGTGGCGCCAAAAGGAAGTTTTTAGTTTTGTGCAAAAAATCTGCCTTCTTGCCTGCTGGCCGTATTTTTTATTTGTTCTATCTGTATTTAGTGTTTTATGTTTTTCTATATCTTTCAATTTTTAATGAAACTATTTTCGGTTTTTATGAATTTTTGCCTTAATGGGAAGTGAGAACTGAATTAATTGAATGAGAAATATATCGTTAACGAAATTCAAGAAAATAAGTTTAAATGAAATGCAGGAAAAATGCGTATAATTTAATATTCCGTACAAGGATGTCATTTGGTATACACATCAGAATTTTTTTTTTTTGGATCGGAAACGCAATTCATCTTTTTAATTGAATTTCAGTTTTTTTTTAAATTTCACATTGCGAATTAGCATTGTAGTTTAATTGCAGTAACAATTACATTTAATTCAGTTATTAAAAATGATAAATTTTGTAGACCCCCCCCCAAAAAAAAAGCGTAACTGAAAGAAAATTCGGACAGTTTGAAAGAGAAGGGAAAGTATCTGTCTGATTCATTAATAATAGCTGTATTTAACTGCTCGGAACTCACCCGAAATAACGAGCTACTTATTTACTGTGGGAGTTCAAACAGCTTATAACAGCCGCGAAATTGTGTGGGACATTTATTTAACTTATGTACTCGAATTCACTCACAATGGAATAGTAGACTACGCATTTAATATGAATGCTTAAAGCTGGGGTTGACGAAAATTTTCAGCAGCTTTATTCAGACTTTACTTAATTCCCCATTTAATGACTTTTAAATGAAACAGTAGTAACTTCATAAAAAAGGAACCGAAAAACAAATTTTTAGGAATACAGAAATTTGAATAGATTTATTGCATAAAGAATACTCGCACTTAATGCATTCTTATGTTTAGCTTAAACACAAAAGTAAGTATTATGCGTAAAATTTGAAGCAATTAACATAACGAATGACATAGTAATTAATGATGTATGTTTAAGACCTGATATTATTAATTCAGAATAAAAGTCTAATTCCATTTGAATTTAATGTTTGAAATCTCTTATATTGACGTTATTTAGAACGTAGATTTGTTACAAGATGTGTATATGTTACGATAAGGATTTCGATCACCCAGTGAAATTTCTATTACGAAAGAAACTCATGAAATTATGCTATAGCAATTAAGAGACAATTTTAATTAAAATTAATATTTATACATATATGTGCAGTTTAACGAGGAAAAGAAAAGTATTAACATTTTGTATATAGTAAATTAGCAACTTCTTATAAAAGAAAGTCATTAATCTGCTATTACATGCATTTCCAAACAAAACTGTATTGCGAATTTCATAACAGAATGCGTAGCGTAAAACAAAAATTTACGTTATGCATCATGAAAGTCATAAATCGCGTAAGAAATTAACTCAACCGCAGGTAAGCAAACTTTTGAAAAACTGTCTGTGCTTCATGTCTTAGCTAATCAGTTTCATTTTAAATTTTGCTACCACTTCACTCCTGCATTGTAACTCAGTCCATCCGAGAGGCATACGGATCTATATTGTATATAAACAAAATTTGATGTGGCCACCTTATGACCATTCGCCAATTTCATGTTTTAAATAGTATCACTTCCGGTTTATCGTTTGCAAACAAAATCTAATCTGTAATCTAATTTCCAAGTAAAACATCGCTTCCGCCTGTTTATCATATAAAGGTCAAATCTAGTATGTCTTTCTCAATCATATATGAGTTTTGGATTACATCATAATATATTTTTCGTGAAAATCTATTCAAAACTTCTAGTATCACTTCCAACTTATCAATTTTAGCCAAAATGTAATATGTTTCTTCCTTTGATATAAAAGTTTAAATACCAAGATTGAAAAGTTTTGAACTAAAACCTATTGTGGTTCTATATAAAATACCCCTTCTGGCTCTTAATGAAAAGCAGTTACGTCTTTCAAATAACATAACAGCTCCTATTGTCCAGTTTTATCCAAATTTTACCAGTTACATTTGGGACTTACGTTAGGTCTGGGATTTGCTTCCTGTGTCTTAAAAGATTTCTTCTAAATTCATAAGTCTTCAGCATTTCTGCTATTCTTACTTGCTGTTTAAATGGGAAAGTAAAACATATTTCGCTGAAATATTAAAGGTCATGTTTGTAAAAACATGGCCATGTTTTATTCGTTTTTCAAATTTTAGCTATAAGAATTCGAATGTTAAAAATTTATTTATTGCAGCAATCTATAATGATATAAAGAAACTAGAAATGTTTGCATAATTGCTTCAGTACGTTCCTAGAACGATGGAAACAATTACGGAAAGTGCGCCCCAATATTGTTTCGAAGTAAAACTAATGCAAGTTTAACAATTCATAACAACATGAAAAACGGGTCAATATTCTTCTGAACGTGTGTTGACACATTTTCGGTGTGGCAAAAAAATGGGTTCATCATATTATTATGCAGATTATATTATATGCAGATAAAAAGGTGCTCATATTCTGTGTAACGTTAATTTAAGCGTTTGATCTTTTATAAATTAAATATTGTAACATTTTCTACCGGACCCTGCTTAATATTCCAGAAAATTAAAACACAGAAGCTTGTGGAAGCATTATTTTTCCTGCTATTATTAAAAAAATCCCCAATGGAAATTCTTTGAAATCCTATAGAAAGCAACTTAGCAATACGGACGAGGTTTTACGTTTTCAGGTTTCAGGGTCCACTTAACTTGTCTAGGTTCAATACTATTTGCTGTTGCCTACTTTGATCTATAAGGAACATTTATACCTTAAATTGTTCCTCACCGGTTGTAAAGTGGTCAAAGAGCTGAAATAAAACTGTTGCATTCTTTATAGATCTAAGATTTTCATCAAATGTAATTTAAAGCATTTATAGATTTGTGAAATTGTGGTTTTTTTTAATTGTCCTTGTTAATTATGTGTAGAGTCATTTAGATTTTTGAAGTAGAAAAAATGAAAAATGAGCAATGTCCTCGCCGGGACTATAACCATGACCTCTCGAATGCGTGCCGAGTTTGCCTAATATAATAATATCTAATATACTCCCATTTTAAAGGGCGGTTAGGGATTAGGGAAAACCCTATCGCCAAATCCTGGTGGTGAAGAATCCTCATGCACCACCTTTAATAGTTCCGCCGCCATTGTGGTATTATTAGGTTATTTTGGAGCTGGAAGACGTGAACAATTAGCAATGCTCTCGCTGGGACTCGAAACCAGGACCTCTCGAATGCGCGCCGAGTGTGTTACTGGCTGTTACACCACGGAGGCATGCAGAAAGGAGAGATAAGAACCTTTTATATTTCATAAAGAGTCTGTCGTAAAAATAAGAATCGTTCTCTTAAACTTTATTTAGCTATGACACACTGCTTGTGATATATATAGTTATACCACGAGGTTCCCGTTTACGAACTGTTTTAAGACATTAATAGAATTTAAAGAAACAGTTATAGTAATAGTGACATAATACAGCTTTAATAAATACATATTACTAAATTAAGTTCTTTTAAATTTCTGTTTGATAGCTTTGGTTTAACATCCGCCCTTATTAGCAGCCACAAGATTTTATTTTTGTCACGTATGTTATGATGGCTATAAACAACTATTTTTCATACTTTAGGGCATTACCGAAAATTATTGTAATTTAAAAAGTCAATTTTCTATATTTTATTAATCTTTATAAGCTTTCAAAATTGGCTGATCGCTTGCGAACATTTAAATCTCATATAATTCAAAGAACTAATGTTTGAGTCTGCGCAATCCAGTTTATCACGAGAATAGTATTACTTTTCTTTACATATAATTTATTGGCAGTACTGTTTCCTCATTTGTTTCACCATGATTGTATTTTTGATTAGCACTGTGTTCTCTTTATTTTTGTGATTTTAAATTATCTCTATAATTTCAGTCATCTCTGCAGTCAGTCTCTCTATAATTTCAGTCATCTCTGCAGTCAGTCTCTCTATAATTTCAGTCATCTCTGCAGTCAGTCACATTGTACCCCTTTCTTTCTAATATCTGTTTGGTATAGTCTGTTACTTTAAAGTAGTCACTTCGAGGTTGTAATGATCCTTCCCCAATTTACGATCGTAATGTGTCGTCGTCACCACACAGAGGAATTTAGGAGGTTATAGCAAATTAGAGGATTCGACCTGTGTTCCGCAGCAGTCGTTGCTACGGTTATGCGTCATAGTTTTGGTGAAAAGGAATTACCTTGAAGTGCCTATTCTGAAACATCAGTCTATAGATTTCTCCCGTTGTCCATATGTTGGCTCTACTCTGGCATGTCGATCTTATAAAGACATCAGATATCATTGCTGCTTGCGAAAGTTCAGTTATGGAACACTGGTGATGCCAGTGATTTCCATTTCAGCAGATTGTTCCGGGTACTTTATGCATGGTCTAGGTTAGTGGTCTAAAAGAAAATCTCTAATTGAGGCACCGAATGCGCGATATTAAAATGAATGACAGGTCACATTTTTTATTAACAAAAAGAAAAAAAAAGGAAGGAAAAGAAAAATTTAAATTACTCTCAACAAATATTTTTCTGAATAAATATTTCTAAAATTATACATAAGCTATAGCAAGCATAAAATCGGAAGACATTTTTGTTGAGTACGCTTTGTAGTTCAAATATATTGACAAGCAAATATTAAATTTTCAGACTGTTATTTACTTCAAATAATTCTAACATATTCTATTTGAAGAAAACTGGGCTCATACAGATTATTACATTAATCAATATTTTAATCAGATAGATGAATATTGTCAGAACACACAGAGAATAGAAAGCAAAGCATAATATATACATATATACATACAGTGAACGAAAGAGATTGCGTCACCTCAGCGTGCTTCTGTAAGGGCGAACTACGCATGCGTCAAGAGAAACCAAGTTCTAAGATAAACGCGGATATCATAATGCAACACTATTATTCTTATTTATTAAAGTTTTCTTGAACATGTGAATAATAGTGCGTATGTTAGTACATAAATAATTATAAACATTTTTATGTCTTACTACAACTTGACGCTTGACGTTTAATTTTGATAAAGTTGCCATTTTTGAAAAGAAATTACTAGACATTATCTTCATTACGGATTTTAGAGGCTGATCGGTCAATCGGGTTTTCTCTTATTAATTTTCAACTTTGAAAAAAGGCCATTCACATATAAATATTTTCCCGAACAAAGCGGTTAACTAAAGTTTCAAAACCCTGAACATAAATACACACAAAGCTAACACGTATTTTGGTGAGGAATACGAAAATAAGTTACAGTAAAGACTCAAATCATAATAATTGGTTAATTAATAACTGGTCAACATAAGATATTTCATGAAGATAATAACTAAAGCAAATTAGAAAGTTAAACGCAAGTCTGTTGACGTTTGGTGCAGTACCAAAAACAAATTTTTGCCGCCTATTCATGAGAAAGTTCACACATGAAGATGTCAATCACTTCCATGTGTCAAAGTACTAGCATCTACTAATCATATTAAAATGACCCCACCCGAATTCCTTATTTATTGTCAACTTTCTTAAAACTCGGCTTTAATTTAGTTCTAAGTTTCTTATTGCCAACTGTGGTCTCAAACCTGAAACCTATTTCGTATGAAATTTAATTTAATTTTCGAAGAAAATCTCAATAAACATCAATATCCACAACTTTAATAATAAGGGGAGAAAGCTGCGTTCAAAAGCAAAAGATAAAAAAACAGATTTTTTCATCATACCGCTGTCTCGTAAACCTCTGAGATCACTGACTCCTTGATAAGCTCAAAGGGGAACAATAGCCTTCAATATTGCAAGTCCCTTCTCTAGGAAGTCAAAGAGCCTGGATCAAAACTTGGATTTAGAACCCCTCCAGTGGAAAGAACTCCCTATATAGGAAAGGGGGTTTGAAGGGGAAGACCTTAATTGGCATAGAACCCTAAGGGAAGTCTACTTCGACGTTGCCTAGAAACGACAATATACCCAGGGATCGAGTTCTGAAAAGGAAACTGTTGTTGGTAGATCCATTTTTTGCTTCTTCTTATTACTTTTTTATCTACTAGACGTTATTTGCATGAGAAAAGACAAGATGCGATAAGAAAATGGAACTCACATGCATAAAAGGACCATGGGAATTTTTTAATTTTTTGAACAATTTTAACAAAAGCTTTCATTTTTTATGTAGCGAAGTGACAAAGCATCCTCTGGTGAATTTAAATTTTAAAAATTTGCGATGTTTTCTACTGAAACTTTGTTAATTATTACTTAATTTAAAATAATATTTTTAATAATATTTTCGTTTCTTTGGAGACGCGGCAAATAAGGAGTTTTAGTCAAAATATTTCATAACTTCAATTAAAGACTAGCATTGCTGTAACTTAAAAATTTTTCATCAAGTCAAATTATTAAACATCATAAAATATTTAACCCCGCATAAGATATCTCATGTAATATGTGCAAAAGATAAAGAGGCAAGTTCATGTAATGCAATAATTGTTTTAAGAATATTTCGTGGTAGTAACACCCCTTTCTCTTGAAAAAGAAATGTTACTAAGAATACACGGCAGACAAGAGAAATCCTCCTTTATCCGATGGGCAGAGTTCCCCCAGGTTCACTTTAAATTGAAAGCGAAGATTTTTTTCAATGATGTCCAATAAAATAGAGCTAACAATCTTCGGAAACTGTTTTCCGTGGTGATTCTCCAGCGCATCTTGATATGCTCCATGCATCTAAATAAACATACTTGTTTATAATACGGAAACGTGTAGAAGTATTTAGCTAACTACGGAAAGGAAAATAGATTCTTTCTGGGGTTTAATAATCAAAATATTCAGACCGAAATAAGTCAGATTCATCATAGCAATTCAGACTGTGACAAATATGTCTTCCTAACGAAATCATCTACTTATATGGACAGTTCTACACTTCAACAAATATGCCAACAGACTTACACAGTATATATAACTGTAAACAACCTGCAAAAATTGTATAACGGCGGTTAAGCAGGCATTCCTTTTGAGATAATTACAAAAGCGGCAACATCTTTTCTCGAACACAACTCTTATTTACCACATCTTAAAATATTAATAACAATTTAATAAAAAAATTAAATCTTTCAGATTTTATAGTACGCCATAACCAGTGTTTTTATTTTCAATACATGTTTCGAGAACATTTGGACTAACGCTACATTGTGCTAAAATAATTAAAAACAGCATGCCCTTAGAATATCCGCTCGAAAGGTCTAGGGCGCTGCAGTTTGTTTTATTTCTTATACTGTTGCCACTGCTCGCTTTGATATGGTTGAAATTTTAATCAAAAGTTCGTTAAAGTGGTACAAAATACGAAATAGACAATAAAACAAATTCCAAGTTTGCTCTTCGAGGTGCCCATATTCGGATGGAGGACTCTATTATCTAGAATTTGGTGACTCTAGTACCGTCATTTTTTTCACAATGCTAGAAACATTCATGTAAATTCTTCATTATTTAGCTTCTGTAAATATAATAGGGAGATAATATTTGGCAGCAACAATTTCAAAAGTGATTCGGCGCAAAATGCTGTTTTGGGACTGATATCCCTTCTGGGTTAACGCCCTTTTGGGCTAACAATTACGTTTCATTAAAAAAGTATCCATATTATTTTTGAAATGTTTGTAAAATGTATTATGCTATTTATGTCAGATTTGCAGAACCATCCATTGTCTTTGTATTTAAAATTTTTATAAAACATATTACACTATTTATGTTTCATAACAGAACTATTCATTGGAATTCTTGCCGATTAATGTGGCGAAATTGAAATATTTTAACCGTTCCATATTTTATCAGAAATTTTATATGATGAAAGTTGAAGAAAATCTTCTATTGATAAAGGTAAACTGATATTTTAAGTATGTTAATTGCTTATTTCCCTTATTAAATTTCATTCATAACTTTCTATTATATACAGGTATGTTTTTAAAAACTGCATTTTCAAATTCATTTTTCGTTTAAGCTCATAACTATTATTATCATGCAATATTTTTTGTAATTTAATGTATAAAAAATGTTAATATTACGCAACATCTTTTATTCCTATTTTTCTTTAATGAAGAAACCGAGAGATTTCGTACTCGATATTTAATATTCGAATTTGGATTCAAGAAAATTTAAGATTCGTTCCATCTCTAGCCATAATTATTAGCAGGAGGGCTTGCCATGAGTGCACACGACTTCTGTTAATATCAAAATCCTGCATTAACCATTACCATCACTACGAGTATTGATTTAAGTATCCGAGTTCCGTTCCATTCGACTTATAGAGCAGCGACAATTAGGAAAGTCCTTCAATTCATATCAGAAAACACATTTGCAGTCGGGGGAGCTTTGTTTCCCTGATGCCAGGACCAATCCCCAAATGCCGAACATCTGTGTCAGGTCGTGTACGAGGGTTAGCGTGAATCCCTAATACAATCGGGATTAACCATTTCGTAACTCCTATCGCACACCACTGTCGGTATTTATTACTCTAATATTGAATATGAGGTTTAGATTCCATCGCTCTAACTCACCGTACGATGATTGAGTTTCAATAGTGGGACCGTCTCGCGGAAGAGATTTCGATAGCATTAGCGTTGGATGAGGGGTGGAGATCCTATTACAGGGGTCAAGTGCTGGAGATGCAATTTCCCCATTGTGCTTATCGGATGGTTGTGCAAATTGATATATGGTGCAGAGTACGCGCAACTGTAGTTTGGAAATGAAAATGACAAAAGGGTTGGAACACTTGCAAACAGCGGGACAGATGTAGAATTGTGAATCAGTACTGGGTGAAATCATCATGGGTGCCAGAAGAGAGAGAATAGTTAGATTATTCGCCCGAAGGTCGCTGTTGCCAAAATCTGATTCGAAATCCGTGTAGTTGTATAAATATTGGAATTCCAGGCTTTATTTGAGTTATGAAATCTATGTCAATTTCTGCACTTTTTGATGCTTCTCAATCATTAAAAGACCAGATTTGATGAATGCCTTGATGCCTATGTGAGCTTAGATGTCAAAATATATAAAGAAAACAAAAATACTAAAAAATGATATATTTTATATTCCAGCATTATGAGCTTTTTGTCATGGATAACTGGAGACCAAATGAAGTTATACATTTTGTTGCAGCAATTGTAAATTAAAGGATAGAATATTTCAGATAGTAATGATGCAATTCTTATAGTTTAAAACTAGAATATTTTACTCTAAATTTATAAAAGAAGTGGAAAGATTCCTATTTGTTACTATAACTTCGCTAAGTATATGAAGCCTATTCGTGTTTCTAGGAATATAACATTTTTTATGTGTTTTTAATTTCTTCAATACCCTTTTAAGGTGAGGTTATGAAAATTGTAATTTTACACTAATAATATATTAATATATATTTAATTTTGCCTGTTAGAAAACTCATAAAAATATATAGCAATAAAAATATCTGATTCTCTACTAGGTACGTATGTCCGAAACATGTATTAATCAAAGAATCGCTACAAATATCCAAAATTATCAATCGGGTATATTTTTATTTAAACTGCATCATTAGGATGCTGCCATTTGAAAAGTCATAAGATTCTTAATCTATCTTTCCAACTATGTTTGCATTGCTTAAAAAAGTAAATTATTTACAAGCGATATACACCTTCTTAGTTATTAAGGCCGCCCAGACGGTACAGTGGCAGCCTACTGTGGTACCGAAAGTCCCGGGTTCGAATCCCGGAGAAGGCATGGATATTTGTAAATGTACAGTGTCTGTGCGGCATGGAAGAACTTTAAATATACGGCGAGCCGAAAATCCACTCGACAGGTTGGTGGTAGGAGAAGAGGGGGGAGGTTCTTTGTCCCCCCTAGGGTGCTGTCCATTAAAATTTGGGACGGAGCTGAGGGAAGTCGAACTGTCACCTGTATGGTGCTCAAGAATCTTGCGAAAGACAGCCCCAACTTTGCACTTCTTACCACGATGAATTTCGTGGGATTGTTCTATGTTATTGTAAGACAAGTGAATTAAGTCACTACACAACTGAACAATAAAATAACTCACTCAACTAATTAACGAAATATAGTAAACTATTGAAACAAAATAAAGATTTAAATAATTAAGAAGGTGTATATCGCTCGTAAATAATTTACTTTTTTAAGCAATGCAAATATAGTTGGAAAGATAGATTAAGAATCTTATGACTTGTCAAAATCCTAATGAAAAGCATCCTAATGAAAACCGGTTATTTGTGAGTACGCGTGAAAGGAATATTGAAGATCTCATGTCTTATGCAATTTCTTATGCATCGGCAGTAAAAAATATGATAGCATAATATAACATTTCTTATGTTCCTAAAATTTCAGAAAGATTCCGTTAATTTTCCTTTGCTAACATTCCGGTTTCTCATTTCCTTCTTTATTTTACTGATACACCAAATTAGGCTGCTTTTCACTACAGTTAAAAACTCGCTGTTCGTATAGAGATTAAGATTTTTATTTTATTTTATTTTATTTAATCACATCTAAGATTTGTAGCCACAGAGAACAAATTGCAACTTGAAAGTTCCATTGAAGATTTAGGGGACTAAACACAAAATGCAATGCCAGTAATATGAATTTATTATTTTAAGGCTTTTGGAATTTTCTTAAAAACAGAACCTTCTTTAAAATCATCGCAGTTCCAGAGGATATGGTCTTCTATGGGGAAAGGGATAATTTATGAAGATAGTTCATACGGAAAGGATAAATGGAAAGGAATAATTCTCTAAGAATGCGTTTCCAAAGAACAGAAGTTTAAGAATTCCATATTTAACGTAGACGTAATGGATAGACCTAAGGAGAAATTTTAGATCATTAAGCCTAAAAAAGGTTAAATCGAATAACTGATTTCACCTGACCCATCATGCGTCATTACACAGTTCTTTTCTCGTTAAACAGTCTCTAGCGCAGAAACGTATAGTAGTAAATAACAATCATCTCCTTACTCATGGGATTTGGCACTTGCAAACTACATACTCTTGTTTAAATTTTTGAAGTCTCAAGTTAGAAGTCATGAAATTCAAAAAATCGTAAGCAGCACTTTAAACAATATATCGAAAGATAAGTTCTTGGAAAGAAGCCGTATGAACGTGACGAGCGCTGTGATAGACTTAACAGAATTGTATAGTGAAGGCTAAGAAGTCAGAATGTTGGTTTTTCTTCAACTTTCGATATTTTTACAACTTTAATAGTAAAACGTAGATGAACTGTACAAACTTCCCTAATCAATGCACTTTTTTATATCTGATGCTTTATCTAAACAATATTTCTGTCAATTATGGAAATTTTAGATTAATTTTCATTTTCTAAGCATTTTTGTAACACTTGAAATACTCCGTTCCACCATAAATACACAACACGGGGCTTGCAAAACTAATTAAAACATTAAACATTACATGCATTAATAACATAAACAGACTGGACTTTACAAAACCAGATGCGTTCACTGGGCATGTAACTAGCATCTTTAATCGTTCTGCAGGCCCAATCTAAACCTATCGAATGCGGGACAGAAAAAATTAAATGTTTCACATTTTGATGTACTTTCTTGAATACTCACGTATATTACTTGATATTAGATTGAAATGAATTTGTTAACTTTCAAATTTAGACTAAACGGATGAAAAATGACAAATTTTAAAATTAAAGAAGAACGACTGTGAATGTACTTTAATGTTAACCGAAGTAAAGAATGTTTGGCTGCATCCAGCATTACAAGATAAAAATATTCTTCATTCGATTTAGATAAAAACTTCTTATAATAAAAGAACTTTCAATAACTCTTATATTAATGTTGATCTGTAAATTTAAAGCATCATTAGCTAGGAAGTCAGCTCTTCCATTTCTATAAATTCCATGATAATCATGCACAAAAGCAAAAAAGATTATTAATTCCCCTATTTTCAAATGAACTGATAACTGAGAGAGTTTCTGTTACCTGTTTATCGCTGCTGGTAATACTGTTCAAAAGGTGGAGAAAAAATAGATAATCAGAACATACGAGTATAAGGTACCTTAAAGATGCAGTCCCATTATCCTTGATCCACTTGATAGCAGGATAAATACAGAGAAGTTCTGCTTGTTCAGACTGATTTTAAAAAAGGACGAATGCTAGACCAAATTTATTGTTTATTTTACTGCCATATGTAAAGCAAACCATATGAAAACACGTTTTAGCAATATCTTCGTAATCGCAGAAATTTATGCGCTGTAAAGAAGCTGGATGAGGAACAACGAGGAAGTGGGCATTTTCATTTATGCAGTCTTCCAACGATAAACTACGAATATCTCGAAAATATTATTCCTACATTCAGTTTTGAAACCAATAGTTAGAACTCTAGGCTTTATAATTTAGCGTTTTATAACCGCTAATGATAATAATAATAAATTCTTCGTTGAGTCTTTCTCATTTCCTTTGTTAAATTTCCTTGCAATAAATTTTCCCCAAGCACGAGATCTATGCGAAATGAAATACGAAATACGTTCGTTATACATTAGTTTTCTGATTTCATCATAGTTTACTTCAAAAATATTTTTGACAATTTGGTGAATACAATCAATAATGTTTTCACATTTAGTAGAAATGAATTCAGTTTGCCTTCATTTGGAAAAGCACTTCCAGCAGAAATTTTATTCCGTTTACGAATAGCATTTGAAATTTCTACCTCTTTTTTAGTTTTGTAAATTATTGAGATTCTAAGCTTTATGAAGTTGTATTTTTAATCCATTGCTTATTCCTAGATAATTTATAGTTCTTTAAACCCTACTTACACTGACAAGAGAATTCTCGCTTCGTTTGTAAACGAACAACGTCCTAAGAAGATTTTAAATAACTTTTTTTAAAGCTTTATAAGGTATTTCTCCCACTTCCCTAGCGCGCCTTCGTGGTGTAACGGTAGCACGCTGAGCCGGTATTCCAGAGGTCCATGGTCGATTTCCGGCGAAGGCGGTTGCATATTTTTCATCTTTTCTGCTTCCAATTAACCTAATGACTCTACAAGTGGCGCCCGAACTAAAAAAGGACTACTTATGTTGTATTCATAGCCAAATGAGATGTCAATTAACTTAAACATTACAAAGTAAACTTATTTCCTAGAGTTCTTCAGAACTAAATCAACATATATTATATCTAACGAATTTAAATTTAGAACTGTATGCCCATCTGCTGCAGAACGATAAAAGCGCGAAACCCTCCTGGTACTTTGGCTTCGGCTCAAATCTTGTTATTGTTGTGACTCATCTCACATGTCTGACAATAACATCAGAATACTCACGGGAAGTTTAACGTGGCGGGGAATGCAAGATTGCGCTTGTACTTGGCAAGAGCTTTGAGCACCATAAAGGTGGCAATACAACTTTTTTCACTTCCTCCCCCAATTTTGATGGAGAGCATCCCCGGGGGACGGGTCCGAGTGTCTCCCACCCTTCTTCCGCTACCACACACCTTTCGAGAGGACTTTGGCTCGCCGCATATATAGAATGCCCCATACCGCACAGACACTATACATTTAAAAATATCCATGCCTTCTCTAGGTTTCGGACCCGGGCTCTCAGGTACGGCACTCAGAGTTGTTAACCGCTATGCTCAAATCTTAAGGAAAGGAATTGTAACATGAGCGTTCACGTGTGTTTCCCCAAGTGTGTAACATGAACAGGAGCTTCTCTTTAAAAGTCCTCCACGAACACAATCCATCTTCAATCCCATAGACCTCAATCCATTCTAAAGGTAAATGTCACATTTTTCACAAGTATCAAGTTAGTTAAATCACTCAGCTTATTTACTAATTATTTTAATGTATTTGAAACAGTTCCTCAAATCATTCAGTCGTGTAGAGCTGAATTAATTCGACATGTATTGATCCTTCCAAACTCTTCTCAGCAATATCGCAATTGTAATATCTAGATCCTTAGGATAGCCCCGTTTCCCAGATTAACGCTTATATACAGTCCCCGGTGCATCAAACACGGTTCTTGATCCTCTGAGGGGTTGCGACGACTGGCGTTGACATCATGAAAAGCGCAGGACATCAAACTGAACCGCTGCTTTCCATTGTATGCAAGCGTATCAGTTTTCCACCCCCTTTCCCTTTTGTTTTCTTAAACATCCAATAGCATCTTTTTTAATTTGCGTTCCAATACACTGCTTTTAATAAGATGGAGTGTACTGACAGTTCATTGCGAAAGCGACTTCCTTTTCGGCGTCGAGTTTTGTCCCGAAATACCTCAGAGATTTCGAATTAGTCTCATGTTTGCTTATTCGAACACTGGCAGTTTTGCGTACTTACATACATACGTTTAGTTGCCTAAAATGAATCTGGGAAATAGATTTATTTGATAACCATAGAAATGGTGTGAACATACCGTAATGTTGTTTTGTTGTTCTTTAAGTTAAATGCGAATCTGCCGTGAGAAATCGCAGTTCTATTCCGACTATGGTTCTTGAGCTCTTGGCGTGTTTTAACGCCGTATTTATTAAAGTATTGTGAATTCTATTTTATATTATTTCGGTTATAGTTGAGGTCTTTATTTTAGGAGATTTTGATTTACGGAATACATTGTATTTATTATCTTCGTGCTTTGAAACCTTATCGTTAACCTTATCGTGCTTCGTGCGTTTTTATAGTCTTTTAAATCCTTTACATGAAGAAGTTGGTATATTTTATATTAATTAAATAGGTACAGATATGTATTTAAATAAAATTCTTAGATTTTTGCAATTAGTAAAAGTTAAATTTATGCATTATTTTATAAAAACTTGGTTTCTTTGTAGAAAGGTATATTTTTAAAGAAACAGAAAGCTAGAGATAAACTTTTTTATCAGCCGTATAATTTTAAGAGTAGCTCTTCTTTAAATGTTCAGTAAGTGCTTTGATCATTATTCATCTCTAAGAGGGGGCCCACCGGCGGCCTAGCGGTAAAGCCGCTGAGCACTGGTAGTTCGGTCCGAGGTTCGAGTCCCGCGAACGGGCTGGCTGCATGGGCGTTTTCGTGGTTTTCCCCATGTGCAACGTGTATACAAGCCAGTTTTCCTTGGAAAGTCCTCCACTAAGGCATCCTTCCCCTTAGGCTGATAGCCCTCGAGGCTTTTCCATAATCACACACACACATCTCTAAGAGATATATGTGCGAAACCCTGTACAATAAACTGTGAAACTTTAAATAAAATTAATTACTTGACATATAGTTTGGTTTTGTATTTAGGTAGATTAATTAAAAGACAATAATTACTTGTATTTAAGACAATATTGCTTGTTTTTTATTACAAGTACAAAATTTTAAAATATGAATAAAACCATTTTTCCATTTTCTCGTTATGTACATTACTTTACGTTTGTTACGATATAATGGTCTTAACCATTTATTCAATCAATCACACTGTCTGGAAAGGTGAAAATTCTGGGATTTGTTTTACTGTTCAAGTATTAAAAGATTCGTTAATGAGATAGATTATAAGGCTCTTTTTCATTTCATGTATTACAGAATAGTTTTGAAACATTTTTAAATGGCATTAAATTAATCTGGTTTGTAATAAAAAATATCGGTAAGTTTTTATTGTTTGTTTACATATAGAAAATAGCACATCTTCAATGTAAACCTCTCTTACAGATTACGCTTAAAATTTACAGAACTTTTCAGAATCGTTCACGTTTACAAATGGAAGAGTTTACATTGCTTTGTGATTTCATACTATAAAAAAAATTGTATTTTGAAGCACTCTATTTTATAAAATAGAGTGCTTCAAAATGCTGAAGTATTTATTACATATATACATTAACAACAAACTAAAATACGAACACAGTAATACTAACTTTTGTCAGTTTTTTGAAGGTTAGAGGTTTAATCAATTTGCAAATGTTTTATTGCTTTAGTAAATAATGCTTGCAATGAAATGCAATATTCAAAGATATTTATATATCTGAGATATTTTATACACATAATTTCAATAAGAAACAGTATAAAGACATGCAATACAAAAATTAGCGGAAATTAAACATTCATTTCATGCTCTCTTCAATTCACAGTAGTTTAGCGTATCTACACAAAAGCGTTTATTGTCGTTTTTGTAATAATTTGTAATGCAATGTTACTCCTCACAAAAAGAAAGCTAATACATTACGTTAAAATTCCGCTTGTGTTCCTTTTGTCCTAATTTTTATATTTTATTTTTTCTTTATTTATTATTTCACATAAAATTATTACCCTCCTAATAAAATGCATGTGTATTCTTTATTTTAACAAAGGTTTTCTTTGAAATCATAATATTATAATTCCCAAAAGCAGACTAGGTTTTATTGTTCCGCTAAAAATATTGAGATTTTAATAAGAACGATTAGAAAAATGTGAAAATAATATTCAGCAAAAAATGTAAATTATATAGTTCGCAATCTCGTAGCTCCACTTAAAGTAACTTCTATTTGAAACACCATTTGTTTGTTTAGGAAAGGAAAATCTAAGAATTTAAGTTACAGCAAGGTACATCTCAATCTTTTGTAGTTTTGATCCTATTTGGTTTTGTTTGCTTAAAGTAAATTGAAAAAAAAAAGGGGGGGGGAAACAAAAATTAGTTAAAATAAGTTTCCTATTCGTTTCTTATATTTTAAGCCAAAATGAAAAATAAGCTCTGAAAATGTTTATTGCCATCATTAAAAGATAACGAATTGTCGCATTTGAAGAATTTGCTTTGTTATTGTTACTTTATTCAAATGAAAGCTTTGCTTGAAAAGACAAAAATGAAAGAATCCTAAATCACGCGAGGGAAGAGATAGATGTGAATGACTTTACGGAAGAAATGTTTTGCATTTCTTCAGTCATCTTATTTTTTCCACTTCGAAATATTTTGAACAAATTTAAATATCTTTAATCAAATGAGCAGAAAACGTTCCTGTAAATAAAAAAAATGAGTTTTAAGTAATATTTATGTGGCGTATATATTATTTAAGTATTTATTATTATTAAGTATTAAATATTTATGTGGCATAAATATACATTATATAAGGAATATTTATGTGACTGAAAGAAATCTTATTTTGAAACAATGAGATATCAGTTAAGCTCTGGAAATATTTTTAACAATATAAGTTATGAATAATTTACTTATTTGAATGTTTTTACTTACATCCTTGAAAATAAATTATTCGTATAATAATTAATTAATGTAAATAAATGAATGATGCTGCAAAATAAATTAAATTAACGTTCTAAAATCCATCCTATATCCAATTCGAAACAAACATTATGCATCACAAGCACAGTAAAATGCAAGAAAATGTTCAATAAAATTTTAAAACTAAAAATAGAAAGGAAAAAAGTAACTTGCATCTTTTCTATCGTCATCAAGGAAAAGATGCAACGGAAGTAAATATATCAGCCTGTGTCTGATCTAACAGTGGGACAAGTTAAAAATTAGAGTTCATAACGTATTTTCTCCTTTCTTTTCACATGCCTTCGTGGTGTAACTGGAAGCATACTCGACGAGTATTTGGAAAGTCCAGAGTTCGAATACAGGCAAGGGCATTGCACATTTTAACATGTCCAGCATAAAAAGCCCTTATGAATCTGCAAGTTTAATATTCAAAATAATCTCAGAAAATTAATCAAAGTAATTTTTGTTTTTATCAGCCCACTCCTTACAGCCATGAGTAAGAAGTGTAAAAGACTGCAAAATTATAGCATTAAAACCGTAAATAAAGTAAAAAAGACTAAAAATCTAAAATATTTTTGAGTACACTGAGTCAAAAAAACCAAATATTTTAACACACGTAAGACGTAAATATTTTAACACATGGAAAAAATTATAACATATGAAGATTTGATACCAAAAAATAATAGAATAAAAGATAAAAAGATAAAAAGAGACTTAGTTATTACATCTGCAATTGTTTGGAAGTGAAAAGGTTAATTCGACTTCTCCAGCTGGATAAGGCTGGAGGTAAGCCTAACATGCGCTAGGTAATGAAATTGCATTAACAACCAATTTTAAACTGATTAATAATGTAAAAATAATTAGAGAAAACTTTTAATGTCTACATTTAATGTCACATTACTCTGCTTTTTCCACATTATTACACACACATTAGCACATTTAGTGATAATTATAATTTTAAATAAATTTATCTTGATTGGAACTTTCTTTTAATTTTTCATTTGAAATTGTTTCAAAAATTCATAATCATCTACATATGATTCAAAAACGTGTCTCTCTTGAAAATTCTTTGGCTGCTTCTTGAAAAATATCAAGGAATTTTCAACATTTTTATACAATCTTAGACAAAAACAACGACGCACCGAGAAGATATAAAACAAATTGGACACAAATTGATATGCATACAGGTTTCGACAGAAAATCCAAAATTTTACATTTTGGCTGCCAATGAATGAACGGTTGTCGCTAAAGCGCATCTGATCTGCGCTACTGGCAGGATATTTAAGAGGAGAAATTACGATTCCAGGTCGTACATTCTTCACGAATTTCATTCCGTGTATTCTGGTAGACAGTAACTATGCCTCCCATACAGGTGCGCGCACGGTATGCGCAGATGTCAGAATTTGAGAGAGGTCGTGTAGTTGGACTCAAAGAAGCCTGTTGGTCTTATCGGCGAATAACTCGACATTTGAGCAAGAGCGGTGCCACTATTAGACGATGTTTGCAGGAATGAGCGAACCATGGTCGCACACAGCGTCAAGAAGGAAGCGGTAAGCCTAGAGAAACGACAGAACGTGAAGACCGAGCAATCGTCAGAGCGGCACTCACAGCCCCAGATGCATCATTATCATCGATTGTACGTGGAACTAGTGCTTCAGTGATCGCAAGGGCCATTCATAGACGGTTCAGAGAAAGGGGGCTAAGGTCACGGCACCCCTTGCGCTGACTGCCATTGACCTCTGTATAACGTCAAGCCCTTTTGCAGTGGTGTCGGGCTCATTCGTACTGGAATGTTACTGACTGGAGTAGAATAGTCTTGAGTGATGAGTCACGCTTTAAAGTAAGAACCAATGACCAGCGAAGGCGAGTCTGAAGACGCCCCAGACAGCGGTGTGATACCAACCTGACTGTCTTCCGGCAGACAGGCCGACAACCAGGAGTGATGGTCTGGGGTGCCATTTCATTTCATAGTAGGACACCTTTGGTTGTCATCCGTCGCAACCTTATAGCACAGCGGTATGTCGACGAAGTTCTAAGGCCCTTTGTGTTGCCCTTCATGTCACGCCCCCCTTGCCTTTCATTTCAGCAAGATAATGCCCCCCCCCACACTGCACACGTTTCTATTGCTTGCCGAACATTACCTTGGCCAGCAAGGTCGCCGGATCTCTCTCCTGTTGAGCACGTTTGTAGCATTACGAGCAGGGCCCTGCAACCAGCTCGGGATGTGGACGATCTAACGCGCCAGTTGGACAGAATTTGGCACGATATCCCTCAGGAGGACGCCTGCAACCTCTATCAATCGATGCCAAGCCGAATATCTGCTTTCATAAGGGTCAGAGGTGGTCAAACGCGTTAGTGACTTTTTCACTTTGTGAAGCTTTATCACTTCAATAAATCATTCAAATTTTCTCAAACTGTAATCATTTCTTTTTCTGTACATGTACATCACTTCTACCGATTTTCATCCCATTCGGGTAACTCCTTCTTGGTGCGTCGTTTTTTGTCTAAGAGTGTATATTTTATAACAATTACATTATATCATATTAATGTGAGTTGTTTTTGTCTCAGTTTTCATATATGTGTTTTTTGTTAGAATGTTAACATCTTTCAGGGTCTAATTCTGATATACGAATTCTCTGTTTCTGAAGATGCTAATTATACGCAATAGTATGCAATTTTTGCTGAGAAAATTCTTCAAATTAAAATTTTTGGCAATGGATGACATGTTCCTTAAAAGTATGGAAAATAGTCTCGATTTACTCGTATATTCCTTCGCAAAGCTTCCGTTGCTCATCACCCCAGCCTTTTCTCTGCAAATGTTTACAAAGCTTACAATTTGTTTTAGGGTTAATTAGTATAGGAAGGCATTATCAGTTGACTCATGGTACATCGCTGGTGTCCCCATACTTTTACTTGTACCCGTCGATTTATATTTCTTTATAAACACGCTTTAAATTTTTGCGTTAGGGAAATATTGCTCAATGTGAAATAAAATGGAATTCTTAAGATAAATAAAGGAAGATGCCATATGTTGAATTTAACCGGGATACCAAGAAATTGTAAAACTTCCTCTAGATAATTCTTATGTTTTCGAGTTTGCGAAAAATCTATGCTTTGAAACCTAACGAAAATTATAATTTTATTCCTTTAAAACGCGTATTAAAGATAATTCCTAAAATATCAATAATTTGTCTCTAATGTATTGAAAGAATAAGGTGGTAATGTATAATAATTGTTACTTTAATACAATTGATAAAGGTATACTTCTTAGTAATGATATATGCATTAACAAAGCCCAGGGATCACAAAGCCACAGTTTTCATCCCATCACCTATGGATTTAACGATATAACTCTTACCATCACCTCAGCATACCAACGGATATTCAAGGAGAAGCAACCTCTCCCCAATTAACCTCAGAGTGGAGACACCATAAACCCATCCCAATAACCGGTTGTAATTTTGGCCCCCTGTCTAACCCTCCGCTCCTCCTAGGAACGGAGGGTCGAGACAACAATAGACATTTAAACCCATTTAACCCACACGAGGCATTGAATTATGAATCTTTTAGCGCACTAGAAAGACTCATTAGGCGAAAGGTCTCTAATTACCGAGTACACCCTCTCTTCGCTACTCCGTCTGATGTGATTTCGGTACATGACATGTCTTTTCAGCTAGAAACAGACAGTGGGAGTTGGAGGAAGTATTGACACACGGATGGCAGGATTGTGGGAATGGGAAGTCAGTTAGGGTAAACAATTAGAGAGAGGACGAAAATTCATTCCCAAAAGCCGATGACATTTTGAGATGAGAAGAGTTGAAGTTGTTCGGAAGAACCTCGGGATGTGCAGTCTCCATCTAGCTTGTCACTTCAGAGGCATCACGGTTAATTGGATAGCGAGACTTGGTGTTAGACATAAAAGGTTTCGATGGTGAATCCGAAGTTTCGTTTGCAGTTCTAGAAATAGCAAAACAGAATTTTCAAATAAATTTCATTTCTTCCTGAAACATATGCTAAGGCGTTATGTTTGAATATTTAAAATTAGTATAAAGAAGGGAAGTGGAATATGTTTCAATAATTTACAGGAAGAGTTCAAAGCATTTTATCAGAATATTTGTTATCTATAAGGCTTCATAACAACTTATGTATTCAGAAAAACTCTAATTGTAATGTAATTACAAAAGAACAATTAGAATGATAAAAAATAAAAATATATATCAGTTTAGGAAAACAAATTATTTACAAAAGTGTTTAACGTTTTTTAAATTCTCTTTTTGATGCATTACTTTGTTTAAACAGTCTGAAACTTTTCTTTAGTATGTTATGAGGTTTGAATTGTTTAGTAAGTAATTACTCTTCTAAGAATGTAATTTTAAAAGTTATGTTTTAAAAAATAGGAAACTTTAAACATATTTTTCCAGAAACGTGTCAGAAAATTGTTTAAGTAATAATTAGTAGTTCTGGAATATAGTTATAAAATAAGAAAGCTTAGAATCGGAAACTAAGAAAGTATATTTAAGTAGTGAGATAAATAATCATTATTCCTTCATGAGAATATTATATGCTAAAACTTTTGGTTACCTGTTTATGTTATCTGATAATAAAGACTGTGTAATTTGCATTCATAGTGTTTCCTATAAATGTCACATAGGAAAACAATATGTTTGAGATAGTTCTTTATCGAAATTTTAGAACACTTAATTTTCTTTTATGTATCATCAAACCTGAAATTATATTGAATATACATTTCTAAATATATAAATCCTTTGTTTGTGTTTAATTATTCGGTACATACATTGATATTCCTTGATGATAAGAAAGTCAGCAATTTCTTTAATGCAGTGCCGTACGTTTTCTAAATATGTTGCTAAATATGTTTATCTTCATCTATATTTTATTATCTTTTTTCTTTCCTTTTAAAATAAGTGATGTCTGTTTATTATGAAAAAATAGAGTTTCAAAACTATAATAGGATATAATTCAAAATAAAAATAGTTTATAGGCTAGTCTATAAACTTAATTATGAACCTCTGACAGTATACGGCAATGTTTAAAAATTCTTCCTTAGTGATCTTTAAGAGTAAAGTATTATAAGTAACTGCTTTAAATCATAAAAATAAATACATGAAATTGTGCTACATATATAAAATACTTTTAAAAATGCATGGCAAATTGCACAATTTTAAAGCGCTGAATATAAATGAAGAATGGCATTTTGAGACTAAAGTTAAAAATGAACATTAATCAATAAAATATTTTCTAGGATTACTGCTTTGAGTTATTTTGAATGTAAATAAAAAAGTATAATCTGCTGAAATTTCTAACTTGGTGTATTTACAGTTTTTATGATATAATAAGATCATATTTAATTTCGGCTTAACTTAGTTGCAATGTTGACATATATCACGCTAATATGTCTACCTAAATACATTTTATTAGAATCTTGAATAAATATGGTTTGGACTTGTATATACATGTAGTAATTGCATTCAGCAATTATTCTTTAACTTGTTTCTTTCCGTTTTCATTAATATATTAAAAAAAGAAATGCATCCCAATATCCTGCTCCTAAGTATGTATTAAAAGTATATAGAAATTAAAAAATAAAAAAGCTCTTCCTAGGTATATTACATATTCTGTTAAAGTAATGTTAAAAGAGCTAGTGTAATATTAAAACGATATGCTAGGAGTTCTAATATGTTATTAAACTTAGTCCATGTTTAGAGCTAAATAACCTAATTCGCCATGATGCGTACATAAACAGTGGGAAAATGGAGAAATGATAATTGATAATAATCATACTAGAATAATGATTTCTGTATCACATTTTCCTTTTATTGGTACAATGATTTCTAATAGAAAATATATCGTAAGAAAAGCAGCAAATGTTAGTATTGGTTACAAATTATTATGCTAATATATTAAAACATTTTATTTCTATATTAAATCTTTCCTGCATACTTCTCTATTCAAATTTTGAATTTTAGTTTAACATTTTAGCACAGTCATATACAGAAAATAATTAAGTTGCCGTGTGCTGCCGAACCTAGTGTATGAAATGTTGTAGCAATGTAATCGAAAGCGAGTAAATTAATCACTAGATTAGAAATAATTGCGATATTTAAAATAAGTATTTTTAAAATTGTATTTTGGGATTAATTTGTTGTGCAGCTCACATTTTAATAGTGCAGTGTTTGGTTTCCAATTTACAAAGTTTTAAATGTTTCTTATCGTAATTCAAAGAAAAAGGCAAAACAGCATCATGCGTCCTAAATATAATATAAAAAATGTATAGGTAAGATAAGACAAAAGAGGATTGTACTATTGCAAATGGTCAGATAGAAACATTAGTGTACGAGTACAAATCCCTGTGCACAGGGCAAAGAGCAAGAAAATAGACTAAGACAGGATTCTCAAACTATGGTACATCTACCACTTATAGTACATTGTATTATTTTTGGTGGTACAGTCTTTACACAAAAATTTCAAATGAATATTCAAAATCAATGTAAAATAGTGTTTCTCATTTAGGTATGTATGTTTATATGTGATGGATTAAATTATTTATTTTAACTTTGAGGAATTATATATATTTTAGAAGTGTTATTTTATCGAGCATATCAGGTGTTAATGCGCATCTTATAAGTTTAATTACTTTGCCTTCCACACTGTTTACTTGTCAAAATTTGTATTCTACTTTATTCAGGAAGAAGCTTACCGATAATATCGCAGTACACAAAGAGAGTTCTAAAAAAACTAAATTATAGAGACTGAGGAATTTCAACAAGATTTATGCATGAGAGTCGAACTACTAGCACTTATAAATACTGTAAAACATTTCATATGTGCTTGTTAAAAACAAAGATTATATTTGTGTTTCAGCATGTTATATTTGAGTAATTATTAATTGAAATAAAGTAAAGAAACTGCAATTTGAATATAAATATCTACAGTCCAACACCTCGTAAAAGTAACTATTAAAATTTTGAAAGATTAAAAAGTTAAAAAAAAAATTATTTCCTAAGATTAAAAAATAGACATTCTAAAATTAATAATATGTAGATTTCAGTTTGACATCGGAAACAACTTCAAGGTAAGCAGGTATTATAGTTTTATAAATTTAAGCGTTATTCCTCCATAAATAAATGAGCCTCACCAGTGTCGAGTGGCTAAGAGCCCTGAATACTGGGAATTCATCGCGGGTTTAATCCCTGATGAAAAAAGTGGCTGCATGTTTGATTTTTGTAGTTTTCTCTATGTCAAACGTGAATGTTGGCCAGTTTCCTTTAGAAAATCCTCCACGAAAGTACCCCTTCCTTTCACAGATAGCTCTCGTGTGCTTGGTCATACTTGTATAACCAAACCTCACCAGAAATAAATGAAATAGATTGTAAAACCTTTTACCTTAATTGATTTATTCAAAATGACAAACGCAAATGGCAAGAAAATATTTCTGTAACATTATTTCATCGTAAATTAATGTTTCATAGAGACTTACCTAATGAATAAATAATTTAATTTTTCAGACATTTTTGTGCATTATTTAACCGCATCGTTGGCAGTAAAACAGCAACACCTGTAAGAAATATTTCCATTCATTGGCAATTTTTTCTGTAGTCCAAGAAATCCTTTTGATAAAAATTATAAACATCTCTTATATGCGTTTAAAACATTCGATATTTTGATCCATTTTCCTCTTTTCAATTACTTTACTCCTGAGGTGGCTAGCATTTTTCTAAACATTATTCACACAAGAATTAATAATATTAAATTATTCTGTGTCTAAGGCATTCCCGAAGAAATGAGCTATAAAGTTTTACTTTTACGCAATCATTTTGCATGAAAAAACGTTGAATACAGTAGATGTAAATCATCCCGGTTGCTATAAAATTTACAAAGAAACTTTGTGTCATTCAAGGTCTTGACTATTATTTTAGCATATACAGATCGTTTTATTTTTCACTTTACCATATTTATATACCCTGGTGCTTTTATAAGAGGCGGAGTCTTTACATATTCGTTATTACTTAACTTTATATACAAAAACACCAAGTACATTTTTATAAATAGATTTGAAGTATTTTTATTATTAATTTAAGAAGAGCATACTGAAATGGCTTTGTGTGAATATTGTTTCTCTGCAATATAACGCTCACTCAGCGGTAAAAACCCATTTACAGGTTTATTAGTGAGGTGCCAGCAAAGGGGCAATGTAAATGCTCGCTCGCCCTTAAGCATATATAGAGCTAATGCTTAAATTTTATTTTCGGATGCAGAGTTAATAAACCGAACGAGAACAGTAGTTCATATTAAATATACCTTTAATAATGTATATTAAACATAACCTAATTAATAACGTAAATGTGTGATCTATTAAAGTAGATCTATACGGGGACAAAGCCATTGAATATTTTAAACATTCTATCTTGAGCCAAGACCTGGCAAATACTTTTTTTTAAAAATTAACGGAACAAAATTATACTATTTTAATATAATTTTAAAATTGAGAATGTTTTATATACACAGAGAAGTATGTAAGACACGCTTTTTATAAAGATCGCATATTACGCGACCGTTGCGTTACAAGGACCGGTGCACAATATTATCAGATGATGCAAATTTAACAAATCCCTTTTCTTTACAAAGATCACTTACTTATCATAATTCTCTTTTTCGAGATGTGAGATATTATTATAAGTAGCATGGACTGTAGTTTTCAGAAACGTATTCTAAGAGGTAAAATATCACTTGAAACTCGGAGCAGTACGCTAACAATACGCACACACATGTTTGATGGTCTCCAAAAGCCTCTTTGCTTTCCCATCAAATAAGCGTAAAGTTTAGCAATAAAAAAATTAAGCTTTATTAATTCCCACTTCATTGCAATTTAATTTAAAAGCAGTATCATATGCATAAACAATTTCATGTGCTCACACTGCAAGGCAGCAAGCAAAATATCACATATAATCATTTATCATTAGAGCCAAGAGGGCCTTTATCCTTTCCGGAAAAGGTCAATATTGACCAACTGATGCTCCCACATACTGACACCCGACCATAACAACTACAGAACTCTACTCGATGCTATTGCATATGGCTTCGATTAAATAAAGGAGGGGAGAGAGGAGGGACTATGTTGTCAAAAGAGGGATGAGCATCCCCTCCCAATCCAGATCTTCAGATTAAGGACATATAACGCATGTATTATAAGATTTTGTTTGCAGACCAAGATAATTAAATTTCAGCATCTACTTCCACCTCCTCCGAGGCTGGATATTAATTTAGGATTAGAGTAGGATCAAGAAAGGAGAGATAAATCTGTGAAGATGGGAAAGTTAGTTGAAAAATCTCCGAATGAAGAGTCACAGTGAAAAAAGATCTTGTCTCCGTAGTGGAAGTCTATTTTCTCTTACACTTCAGCATAGATTATATTAATAATTAATTCGCTTATATGTCTGAAATTTATGAGCTTGCGTTAATGGATTAAGTTTTAAGATGTCATGATATTTAGGAAATATCAACTTACCAACATATATTCAAACATGCTATTTTCGAGCTTTTTTGAGTAATTAGTTAAAATGAAGGTTAATGGAAGATTTTTTTCATTTGAAATGAAAGTATGATCCAATATAATCCTAAAATGTTGAAAGTAAATTAGGAAAGAGCGTATTTGAAGGCATATGTGTAGAAAAGAGTAATTCTCAAACAAAGGAGGCATATAGTGAGAAATATCTTATTTTATGTTTACATACATTTAATCCTCGCCGTCATCATCAATGATTAGACATTTAGTCTGCTCCAACTGTCTAGCCACCTTTTTCTAGGATTATCTTTGTTTATATTTTCCTTAGGGAGTGAGCATGTTTTATACATTCAGTTATATTAGTCTCACATTTTATTTCCTATATGTGCTGAATATTTTCCTTTAAGGAGGGAGATATATTTTTCTGTTAAATAAAATGCTCATTATAATTTAGATTTTGATTGCCTGGCGAAAATTCTAAAGCGATTTTATCCTTTCATTTTAAAAATCAATGAATAGTAAATCTGATGCAATATTATCTTAAAGAGCAAACAATAGTAAAATATGAGGTTTATAATGTCAATTAAAAAACGTAATTTTAAATTTAATTCTAATTTATACAGTCCTTTTCTTTTGACCTATACTTAAATCCTAGAGCTCATTTTATATTTTTGTGACATTTAAATAATTGTGCATTTCATATAAAAATGTGACGTTTTAATAACTGGAAAAGGAATCAAAAGGTAGCAATAAACATAATTTAATATTAATGAGCCAGAGACCCAAAACATTTCAAAGAACTTAATCGATTTTTTCTCCTAAGAATTTTAAAGCAAGGGCAATTACAAACTAAATTAATTGACAGCAATTTAATAGCCCTTAAAAGCAGGAAGAAACTAAGAAAAATTTACAACGCAGGTTAGCTATGTCACTGATATAAAATCTAAGAATAGCTTTATAGTTAGACCAGCTACATTTAGAAAGCGAATCTGAAAATCTTATTTTTAAGGGTTTTATTAAAACACCTCTGCTTTAGTTGTGTTTGTTTAAATATGTCCGTGTAATGCCCTATCTTACATATTATTTGTCTGTACATAGAAGTTCATTATACTTAAATTTTATCCTTTTAACATGAATTTTAATTTTAATTCATGGGGTGGTGACTTTTGTTTCCGTTTAGCAAAACGAACACTAAACGTCTTCATATTTTACTGCATAAATGTCTTTTAACAATTGAACGCATAAAACCACATGTGCAGAAGTTTTCTAATTCTCTTGAAATAAATAATGAAGAAATGAAAATGTATTTTACTTTATCTGATTATCTCATGTTCAGATATATATATGTTTTTCATTTGAAATCGATTTTAAAAGACGAAATCAACTAATCATTCTGAACAAAGCCTTTTTTTCCTAGAAAGCAATGTAATGATTATGTAATAATGTTATTCCTTCTATAAGAGTTTTATTAATTTCTACTGCAATTAAATAAATTTGATGCTTTTAGACACAAACGGTTTCCAAGGTATCGTAAAATACAGGTTCTTAATTTCTTATAGCTTTAGTGGCTGTTTATTTCCTTTATATATTTTTGATTAATTGATAATAACTAAATTAATTATTAATTTGATAATAACTAAATCTGTATGCTTATATGTATCTGCATTTTTCCGTGTAAAATCTGTGCCAAGTTTGTTAGCTCTCATAATCTTCGTTAAATGTAGGATATGTTTTGAAGAGAAAATACTCAAGTTTCTAAACGCAATTATTCACAAAGCCAGTTTTAAGGAATTATCACTTTCCTCTCTGCATCCTCTCGCGGTTTTCTCATCCAAGTAAGCAGTGAAGGATCCGGCATTCGAATCCCATCAACGATGAAACTGACTTTTTCCCTACTTCAGAAACTCTAGTATTCCCTATAGTGATACCTGAACTAAACTACGGCAGAAAACAATTTACCAATGTCTTAAATAGTAACTACATTTCTCGCCTGTCCTTTTAAATCAGCGGCTTAAATCAGGTGGCCCGAAGCAGAATCAGTCCCCAAAGCAATCCTGAGTAGCCTGTGAATGCATTTCGATTATGTATTTGTTGTAAATACTGTGTTTATGGAGCTATGCATGGCATGGTGGGGGGACGGTTATCGAAAGAAAAAAGGATATAATGAATAAGTTGGCGCTTTGTCACTGTATGCTTGTATACCAGGCCACGTGCCTGGCGTAAGAGTGAATAGCTTTCCATGTCGGTCTGTTTTTTTTTAAACAACCAAATACACATGCTATATATTCTAAGCCCATTTATGTCATCAATATTTTTTACAATGTATTACCTACCAGTGCGAATTTACATTTATACTTTTTTTCCAAACTTAGTAGATCTCTGAAATATTCCGAACTATAATTAATAAAAGCGAAAAATAATCTTATAAAGATATCTATGTGGTTGAAAAGCTAACTGTTAATCTATTTATATGTTTCTATATATTGTTTTCTTACCAAGATGTTAAGTCCTTACCAGGAACATACGTATTGTATTTGGATGATTGAAGTTACAGTGAAAGTACCTGATCTTGTGATAAAAAAAAGAGAAGAGCAGAAAAATCAATTATTGAGTGTGCTAGTGTTTGGTTTCTTTTTTATTGCAATTCGGATCTAGAGCCTCATCACCTGCAGATGAGAGCGCAACCATTTCGGCACTAAATAATACCTAATCTGGTATTTAATGTTAATAGAGAGAATGTGACTTCAAAAGTTCTTTGGAAGTGAAATACTTCACAATGATTGCATTTATAAATAATAATGTACATTTAACTTTTCTCCCAAAGATGTAAACATGCTGATTTTTTCTAACCTTGTTTGGTAAATATGCTATATATTAAGGGCAAAGTTATGAATAATTTATTTCGAAGCAATAAATAAACTTTTGATGATACAACTAAAATAGCTGATTACATATTAATAATTAAAACCTTTTTATTTTGCATTTTTAAGAGAAAATTTCGGAGCACTGTATATTTTAGCTAAGAAAATAGCAGGATATTAAAGATTAATCAATAATTTTAGAATAATGATGTTTGTGATCAGACAAAAAACTTTATATTTGCTATTTGACATGTATCCATACCTATTTGTGAAATTTAAAGTTTTAATTTATTGATATCTATTTCTCATTGAGGGCTAATACACTGGCTTAATCCTTTATCATTTGTGAATTAAATGTCATTGCGTTTGTGCGAAGAAGCCTAGAAGAAGATAAATTTGAAAGAAATTAAAAACTTAATAAAAATAGCTACGTTTCTTTTAAGATAGCAAAATATCCCAAACCAGTGCAATGATTAGTTTAGCAGAGGAACGAGGTGAGTTTTAATAAGCATGTTAACACCACAAACTATCTCTATAAAGCTTACACCAGTTTTACCTCATCTGGCTTTGAGATAACTAGGCCACATTCTATTCCACGGCTCGTGTCTTCACTCATGTCATATTTTATGTATACTCTCCATAAATTACGAAACAGAATGATGCGGAAATTATGTCGCGGATAATTATTTATTCATCATTTCATCGCTTTTACAGACAACGTTCTTGTTTATTGTGTGAAAGCGAAGAGAGAGCGAGAGATGAGAGACATGGAAATGTTCGAATCCCCCAAAATAATTCCATTCAAGACGTTTCTCTCCAAAGAGAGGGAGAAAATTGCTTGAAACGTGTTTGCTGCTTATTCCCAGAGAAACAGCGTCAAAAGTCTCGGAGAGCGACAGGAGTTGCTACTGAAATGCCAATAACATCCCCGGAGAATGGGAATCTTGACGTGAAGGAAACGTCGAACGCAACGCTTGGGATTTCGTCAGATTTTGAAGAATGGCTTGGCAGTAATTGCGCTCTTAATCTGGAAGGAAAGGGATTTGACGAAACGGAAAAATTGTCATTTTTATAGAGTTTTCTGAGTTGCTGAGGATAGCTCTTGTTACGAGATGAGCTGAGTTCTTGTTATTCTTCTTACGTCTTGTTCGATTCAATCGTCATTCACGACAGCGTCGTGGACAGAGACGCGACTGTTGTCAGGTGTGTCTAAAATGTGGCAACCATTTTATGATATAAAGTTACGATATAAATGTTAGGGGATATTGAAAACTTATTGTATCGAATTCAGTGGATTCTACATATCCATAATTTCGTTCAGTAATGCGGGTACTCTTTCGCTGAATTTTGTATTTTAAAACAAATTTATCAAATATCTGTTATATTTTTGTATTTAGATATGTTTTAGATGTCATTTTATTCGAAAGTTATACTATTAGCAAAGGCATGTCTTGTATTTGTTAACCATTTACAGCATAAGTATTTTAACAAAAGATCTATATTTCATCTCTATATTTCTAAGCGTGTCCACTGAAAGAAAAAAATAATTAAACAAAAATATATATCCGGTAATATTATTTCTACCAACCAAATAATAATTCGGTTGGTAGAAATGCTCAATATGATTAAGTGCCAACATTTTCCTCTAGTGAAATAGGCGTACGTTAAACAGCAGTGGTTCATTTGTTATGTGTTGGTAATTTAAATGGCGTTAAATGATATTAAACTTCGACATGCAATTAATAAAATACTTCCTAATATTAAATCTTAGATCAAAGAATTCGTAAAATATCTCTTGGCATTGCTCTTTTGATAGCTTAATTAGTAAGCACTACAACCCAAATTTGTCAAAATGATCGCGTTTTCACCAAGTTCAATGCAAATGCTTATTAATGAGCATAGTTACAGAGTCTTTGATGATTTAATTGGCTATTCAACGGCACTAAACGCTCGACCTACAATTAGTAAAATTTAATTAACAAAACATTTCACAGAGTGCAACAGGTAGAAGAAATGTGAATAAATCCTTTACATTGTTTATTCGGTAACGTAATCTTAGCTTATAAAACGCTGTGATCACAATTTGTCAAAATTTCTACCATATATGTATATGAATGAGTAGTAGTTACAGTGTTATGTCTGTGGTAGTTTAGTCAGCATACAATGTCACTATAAGTTAAATATATATTTCATAAAATATCTTAAAATCGTTAAATCGAAGAATGAATTTAATCGTTTCATAATATGAATTTTTGGTAGCTTATTTGGTAAAGCATTAAAAATTTAGAAAAAATTTAGTAAGTTAAAAATTTAGTAGCTGAATTGACAAAAAGTAACATGACATTGAATCTTCGATAACGTGATAGATAAAGTACATGATGATACCACAAATCAAGATTTTTTAGACTAATTTACTGTGGAAGAAGAATATCTGAACTAGTACCCACCCGAAGAAGACCCTTTTTGATGCTGGAAGATACCTCATTAAGACTACGAATGTTCCACAAAAATAAAAACTCAGACAACAACACCCCACCCATTGGCACAATTAATTAATTTCCGTATGAGTTTATAAAACAATGTAATATACTAACGATTTATTTAATTAATGCCAACTCATAATTTTTACTTAAATGTTTTACAATTACGTGAGTATACAATTGAAAAGCATTAGGTAATGGATGTCCTATTTATAACTGTCTCTTTTGTAATTTAGTCTTACTTGAATATTCCTTAAACATCTGTTAATGGCATTCCACTCTGCTCATGTGCGTTACTTCAGATATACACAGAGCATGTATTAAAATGAACAAACGTTTGTTTGATCATACCTAGTTGTTTACGGCTATAAAATATGCAATTCGAATGTTATCAATTACTTGTCAACACGGAATGCAAAAACCTCAGATCTAACCTCTTATCGATGTATAATTACCAAAGCTTAAAACTTTTAAAAGTACCTAGCCTTGAGCTTTGTTAAACAACAAGCAATAGAAGAGGTTAACCACCTAAGACGGCACGGGAACTTGAGGTATACTTTTAGACAAATAATGTCTTTGTTTCGAAATTCAAACGGCTTGGACGGCACGAAAACTCCATAATAGAAAGTAAACCCCTCAGCCAAAGAGGAGTAAGCTGCAATTAACTTTCGCTAGTAATAAAACTTACTGCGTGTGCTTGTATTAGTGTCGTTTTGTTCTTTGTTGATTCTTATCCAGCTTGTAATAGTGTCTATATGTCCACTGCCTAAGGCACGGACCCTTTCTTTCTTTTCCTGTTTCATCCAATCCTCGAAACCGCACTTCCTGATACATCGAACGCTCGTTTTCGTTGTTTCAGGGAAGGCGCTCTTTAATACTATGACCAAATTTTCTTTTGATTTCTAACATTAATTAGATATTTTAGACAATTTACTCTATGCAGAATATTGATACTGAGCCATGTTTAAATCATGTATATCTGAATGTAGTTATGTTTTTGATATAAAGTGCCCATTTTTTAGTTTTACATACATTCAAAATGTAACGGCTACAGTTCCACTGCTTTCGAAGAACATAAAAATGTGAAAAATGTATAACTAAAATTAACCTACTTGTTTTATTAAAAGTAATGTACCCTAAAGTAGTTTGATGTTTGTAGATGTACTGATCTTAGAGAGATGATTTCAAGACTATATTTATTTGTGTTTTCAAAAGTACTTCTTTTTTCGAAAATGTCACCTTAAGAAAGTGGTCGCCACTAAAGGGTTCACTACAATTATTTGGTAATGAGTAATGAGATTAATTTAATCTAGCCTCGATTAAAATGGTTTTGCTTTAAGAGGGATTCAAGGACACTGAGCAACCACGCTTGATTTCAATAAATTCAGGTTTTATAAATTCACGATCCCATTTTAAACAAGATATAAAGAAATTACCAAAAAGGAATTTAGAATAAACACATGTGATTGAAAATAAAAGTTGGTTAACAAGTCAATGGGCATTTATCACGTAACGTTCTCTGTCTCAAAAAATGAATCTCTCAATAACAGGTTTTTGGAAAAGTAATGATTTAGCTTTCCTCTGTAAAGTTTACTAATGAGGGGATTAGGGACAGAAGAGGATAAATCAACACGATTTTAACACAGGATGAAACGGGAAAAATCGAATTGGGAAATCCTCGTGTTCTTGTCATTTGCCTAACATCCTGAATTGAGTGCACATATATGGTTGAAAACAAAGGCAAAAAAGGAGCGTATTTAACTCAAATGACTGTTAGCATAACTTAGTTTTTCTTATTATTCTACGAAATTCGAAAACAGTAACAAGGAAAGAAAATACGTGCCCTTTTTGAATGTAGAAATATTCCTTCTAATCAGCGTAGTTTTCATATCCAAGGTCTTATTAATTGTCCCTGGCATAAATTTACATTTAACTCATGTTAATTTTACATTTATTTATAAATTTTCTCCGATCATCAATTAAAATCTTACAGTTGCTACCAATGAAAGATTAAAACTTTTGATTTAAAAATGCGTCATTTACAGTAAGTGAACGAACGATGTGTAAAATATCAAAAGATTTAAAAAAATTCTTCAAAACGTGTTAAACTATATTAAAAGTTCCGTGAAGCTAATCTTGTTTCGGGAGATAGCTTTTTGATCCGTCCGATAGTTTAAAGTTCGAAAATTCTGAAATGATTGATTTGACATTAACCAAGAGTATGTAAAAAATATTCAACGTTAAATAATGATTGATCTGTATCGAATTTTAAAACGAAAATCATGTAGAATATTGGATTGTCATCAAACACAAATAAAAAATGAAAAGAAAATAGGATAGATAGCAGGAAACAAAAATTAATTACGTCAGTAAACGAAAAGTTAATTAGAAATTTTAATCCAAAGAACAAAGAACGAAGTTAAATAAAACGGTTTCTGTCATCTTTAGAAGTGAGGTTTCATAAAAAACAAAATAATCATTTTAAATGAAAACACAAAATTTTCACAGTTAACGCGTTACCTTTGTTTGCATACGAAAGGAAGGAAAAACTATTCTTAAAAGCATAATTAAAATTAGAATCTTCTAGTCAAATACAAGTACACTATTTGCGATTTCGTTCATGCCTTGAATCGAGTGCCTAACATATTCCCATATACATTTCACCTCTATTCGGTTGCTTTAACACCCCTTCCAGCTAACCCCTGATATTGCAATCTCAGTCTCCCTCCGAAATTCTCCCCAGCCGCTGCTGCCAAAACATCAATCTGACAAGTCGGGGACTTTGATTTATGCTAATGCCACCGGACTCCGGAAAACTTTGCCGCCTCTCGACTCGCACTTTTCGCCGGGATCGATAATTAAACCTCGCAGCTCGAGTTCAGCGTTAAGCTGCGTGAAAATGATTCGGGGACGACTGCGAAAGTGGAAAAGATATAAGGAAATATAGAAACTCAGAAACAGAAGCTAGATGAAGACAAACGCTTTCTAGGAAAATGGCGATTCTACCTGCTGTTAGAAATTTTACATATACGTATTAATATATATATATATATATATATATAATTTATTTCCTAAACAGTATTAATTAATTGATTATATTATCTCCTAAGTTTAATTAAAGTAGAATTATTTTAAAAGTGTGCATCCATACTGGTAAGTTATATTTTGAAAGATGTTTTGAAGTAATTTGAAAGCAAAACGTTAATAATGTTTTAACGGGGACTGGAGTTAAATCATCACGAAGAATAATATTTCAATTGTAAAAGGAAAATTAAAACATGTAATTATTGTCATTGATCGGAAATTAGTTGACTTTTCAAGGGGAACAAACCAACTCCCGTTCAATGAACAATAATTGATAAAAATGCGTAAATATGAAAGTGTTTCGTCTTTACTCGAGTTATAAGTTAAGGCCAAACGGGAGTTGGTTTGTTCCCCTTGAAAAGTCAACTAATTTCCGATCAATGACAATAATTACATGTTTTAATTTTCCTTTTACAATTGAAATATTATTCTTCGTGATGATTTAACTCCAGTCCCCGTTAAAACATTATTAACGTTTTGCTTTCAAATTACTTCAAAACATCTTTCAAAATATAACTTACCAGTATGGATGCACACTTTTAAAATAATTCTACTTTAATTAAACTTAGGAGATAATATAATCAATTAATCAATACTGTTTAGGAAATAAATTATTATTAACTAACTTTGCAGCAACTGCGAAAGTAATAATAACTTGTATTCGCACTAAATGGATTTAAGTTCATACAACATATATATATATATATATATGTATATATATGCTGTAAGATTTATTAATAAATGTTAATTAGTGGCTTCGGAGTTTAGAATAACGTCTACTTTTTCCCCCAAACTTTCTGCTACTACTGAGGTATTTTTCGCAACTCTACACCGATTTCTGATAGAACTTTGCCTCATAAACATTAGACAAAAATCCATTAATTTCTATTCCATTTCGTTTTTCTTATTTTGAATGTTTATCCACAGACGAACACCATTAAATACGAAAAAAATTAAAATCCATTATTGTCCTGGGCTGTAAGGAGATAGGTTCATTTCAATTATATAACGGACATAAGAGCCACTTGAATTTGGGAAGTGAGAAACGGACGAGAAATGTCATGAAGCGTACCCCAATGCCATTTGTTTTATATATAGTGTGCTTACTATCAAAAGCTATTGTTACAAACATAATACTGAAATTTTACATTTTATCTTTTTATTTTACTGCAAAAGACGTTTTTACTCCTATTTTTGCATAAATATCCCTTCCATAGGCATGTCATGTTGCAATAGTTGGTTAAAATTTATCAGATAACAATTTATTTATAAAACAGCAATTTAATGTGTATTTACGAATATTCGCATTTTATTAAAATAGGTAGCGATTATGGTAATTGTTTTAAAAACGCAAAATTCAATATCAACGGTAAATTTCGAGATGTTGTCACAGAAAATACGTACGATGAATTATCATCGTTTAACGATCAACTTTTGGTTTCTTCTATATCAGTGTTAATTTTGGCAATATTAAAACTCGAAGATGCTCTAAGATTAAGCAACAATTCAGATTTATGAAGTTTTCTATGCTAATAAATGGACAGAAAATGAGTACAATGTTGCAAATTGCCTGTTAATGCTATAGAAGTGTTCGTTAAAACGATGATGAAGCGTGGTATTTTCTTACATTAGAGAAAGGAATTTAATTTATTTAAAATTCAAATTTTCCGAGGAACTAATCTATGAATAATCTTCTGGACTGAATGTTATTCTAAAAATATACCGAGAGCCTTTACTTTTTAAATAAATGCCGAATACAAATGAATTTTTTCAATTAATGAACGGAGTATACGATATTAAACGACAAAGAGATAAAACCATGTTTTCAAGATACTTTCGTGAATAAAATTATATTAATACTGGTCGTAAGCCGTGAGTAAAGTCGCTAAACTCTGGTGGTTCGGTACTGTTTTCGAATCCCGGCGAATGTGCTATCTGCATGGATATATTTTGTGGTTTTCCCCATGTGTAACGTGTATACGAGCCAGTTTGCTTTAGAAAGTCTTCAATGAAGCCATTTCTTCCCTTAGGCAGGTAGCCCTCATGTGCTATGCCGTGATCAAGTAAACCGAGACATGAAAATTTTAGTAAACGAAACTGAAACTACAGAAACCCAAATGAGGGGCATTATTTTAAGAAAATTTTATCATTGATATAACTTATTTGTTTTTAGACATTGCATAACTATAGATTAAAAAGAATAATTCAGCATAAAAATTATTTAATACTCATCTAACTAAATTATTTAAGTAAATATGGGCAGTTATACTTGCTGTTCAATGCTAAGATTTTTTTTAAATATACAAAATGCAATTCGTAAATAAAGTATAAAAGCTATTCTGAAGCTAAAACACAAAACAATTTTTTGCAAAAGAAAAACAATCTTCTATAAGTACAATGCATAAGGTTCTCTTGTTTCCTGAGTAGTCTTAAAAATTTTTATAAATCGATACAGCATTGTTTATTTCTTATTCAGTAGTTTTTCGATTTCGATTTATTCATTTTGTTTCCACAAAACGATGTAAATGCAATTTGTGGACCATTTCTGTATCAGATTGTGTGAAAAAGAATAAACCAAAGAGAATTTGTTTCAATTTTACTTATTGATACTATAAGTATAACTTATTGGATGTGAGACATTTTACATTTGCTTCATAACTACAGGAATAAAATAGAATTTGATTTTGAAATTCCTAGGGGTTTCAGAATGTATTCCTAAGTTTTACTTACTGTTCTAAAGTACAAAAATATTTCTTGAAGCAGATGGTGAAGATCAGCAAGTATTATTTGGATATATATATTTTTACATTTTTATTTCAGGCCAAACTACATACGTAGGTCAAGGGAAATAATGGTTTCGATCTAAAAGTTTGACAGTGAATTTTCAGTGAATAAGCACGAATTAAAATCCATCACGTTTATATTCTTTTCTCAGTTATGTTTTCCTATCTACCTGTGTATTTGTGCATGGCGATATTTTTAACTACAATAACTGTTGTATCTATCAAACATACAAATATTTCCATTTTAAGTGTTTAAGCTTTCTGCATTCATATAAAAATTAACTAAATTTTAGGTAAAAGACAAACGGAAGTTGCCCTTTAATTGAAGTACGTAACAGTTTTTAAGAAAACCTGTAATAAATATATTCTAAAACTTTTCAGGTTTAGTGTTATATTAATACAAACGACGCATTTGATTTTAGCTGTTCAAAGCATTTATTGTAGTAGTAGATACATTATAAAAGATATAATTTAGTGCATTATAAGGTTTATAGTGTCCCATATTATTATTGATATATTTTATTTCATTATACAATATTTTAAAATATAGTTAGCTACGTAATTTAATTGGTTTTATATTCAATAAAAGGGCACTTAAATAATATGTTACGCAACTGCGCAATAAAATTTAAATTTTAATTAAAAAAAACTGAAAACTTGCAGATTTATACTACTTCCAAAAGGGCTCTTTTAAACGTTTCATGTGTTATCTTTATTTATTTAATATCATGTTATTCGCACTTAAACCATATAAAATTCAATTAAAGAGCAGTATCACAAAATATTTAAAAATAAAATATCTTTAAAATTTCCGATAGACAGTCTCTCGCACTGGAAATAAAAATATTTTTCTCCCGTATAGTGCTGCCATTGTCGCTTTGAAATCATTGAGTGTGTTAATACAAAATTCGTTAAAGTGTTTCAAACTAGGAAACGGATAAAGAAACAAATTCAAAATTCAAAATTCGGGCTGCCAGGTGCACATGTTTGGGTAGCGGATTACGACTCTAAGTTTGATGGCTGGTGCTAGGTGCCGTCGTTTTTTCACACTGCGAAATGCATTCGTACATTCATGTATAATCTTCATTATTTTATTTCGTTAACAGGTGATATACAGGGTGATGATATTGTGGCCAACAGTTTAAAAAGTGATACGTTATAGTTATAAGTACGTTAAAGGTATAGTGAACCGACGCAAAATGCTGTTTTGCAAAATGCTAACGCTTATTTGGGTTAATAATCGTGTAAACGTAATCACACTTTTGATTATGTTTGCATAAATTTATTATTCCTAACAAAATATAATACACAATTTCATATTACAGTCCTTTCAATTAAGGAATAGCAAATTTGTTTAGAAATCATCAATCGGAAGTGATTCTTTACATAAAGCCAGTATTACTTATGTTCACTTGTCTGATAGCAACATTAGCCCAAGACTACGACAATCCTCGTAGCAAGTAGCGCGCAAGATACGCCTGCCGTTGTCAACAACTTTAAGCAACTTACAGGTGATAGTGCGATTTTGCTTAGTTCCGCCCCCAAGTTTGATGGAGAGGACCCCGGAGGGACTGCTCTCACCTGTCTCCCCTTCCAGCAAACCACACGAGAGGACTTTCGGCTCGCCACATATTTAGAGTGCCGCCATGCCGCACTGGCACTATACATTTAAAAACATCCATGCCTTCTCTGGGATCCGAACCCGGGCCTTTCGGCAGGGTAGTCAGCGATGCTAATCACTGTACCGGTTGGGCGGCTCCGTTGTTATTTAAAGCACACAATTTGAGGAAGGTCATGTGCTGACCACATGGGATATATTTAATAATAAATCTATATTATCATATTAAAGTAATTTAAGTTAATTAATTATATAAATGTTATGTTAATTTTATCGAAATTTTGGTGTTAAGGAACAGTTAAATGTACAATTATTTATCTTCTAAATCTATCCGTTTCTCAAAGGTGTTAATTTTTCTAAAAACGTACATTTATTATTTCGGTTTTATTTATTTATTTGTATTTTTTGTTCAAGGAATTAAGCTTTTTAAATACATGTTTTCAAAATTTTGTTTTAGACTACTTTTACTTTGTTCAAGTATGCTGTGCATGGTATCTCTAATTCTAGCTATGATTTAATCTTGAAAATGAATGTTCTGAAATATAATTTTGGCAACACTGGCAAATAATCATTTACGTTCCTAAGAGATTATCATTTATAATTAAGAGTTTTACTAGATATAATATGTGTATAAAAATTTTAGGATGAAATTTTTATATCATAGAAGACATAAAAACACGCACCAGAAATGATGAGAGAATGCTGGAAATCCTTAAATTAGGTTTGTAATAACATAAAATGCATCTTACTGCACATCCCTACCGGAATTACTCTGAATTTCGTGACAGGATGCGATATGTCCTTCTTATCGATCATTCATTCCATTCGTTTTTAAGTACTAAAGAATATCCATTTTCAGTAACCTAATTTAAGGTATTAAAATATGTAAAGTTAATTTATTTAACTATTTTGATAGGTTATGTAAATAAACCTGATTTAAGTTTGAAAAATCTCATGCCTTTTGTAAATTTTTGCATAATTTCCACATAATACTTTAACTAAGCATTATCAACCGAACAACGATTTTGTACTTATATCAGTTAGATGGGGAAATACGGGTTGTTACTATAATAACAGTATGCAAAAATATGCGTATATTACTATCTTTAATTTCTGGAGGTAATGAAAAATGCATTTCGGAATTTGAGATCGTATTATACTCTTATAAAATTCTACTGTATTTAAAATAGTTTAAATTCAAATGTGTTCAGTTATGTTTCGAATCAAAGGGAAAAAAATTATAAATTGTGTGTTTAGTGAAAAATTGAGTAGATCTCTCTTTAATAAAATCATATTATATTTGTGATTAAAGGCAGTATTAAGAATTTTTCATTTTGAAATGAATAAATACATAAATTTGCAGTTTTAAAAGCGAGCAAATAGTTATTTTCTGCCAAACAGAGAGCACAAGGGTTATATATTCGTGTTGCCTAGCTACAACTGGTTCGCTCTATATTTACATTTTTAATTTTGATATGCATGCTGCATATTTTGTTTCATTAAAAAGGCCTATTATATGCGAGTTTTAGGTTAAAACACAGCATAAAGCAAATCAGAATCTAGTATGACCAAGTTTCTTGGTATACATCCTATTTTATTTAAATTAAATACCCGCTTTCCATCTCGTGAAATGATACTTAAAAATTATGGAACGGAAATGATCATATTAACAATATTAATATTTTGTAAAATATATAAACTGCTTCTGGAAAAATCACTAGCAAAGGATTCCTGGCTTACTTGAGGAGGTAACTAATTCTTGAAACCTTCAGGTGGCATATTCGGTCCAAAGCTTGAATTTTTGTTTTGCATTTTATTAAACAGTGGCATAAAGGAACTTATGTTTCTCAATTATGTTATGTCAGTTTCTTAATTCTCTCAGAACATTCTTTTGAAAATGGGAAGACGCCTATAACGTAAATTGCCTGAATTGAAGCAAACTTAATTATACTAATACAAATTATCATAATCTTTACAAGTTTTGACATTGCTTTCGTGACTGTATTAGTATTTTGTAGCACCATTGTATTTTTATTTCTTCTCATAGCAATCACTCACAATCCCTGTTATCCTTCCAAATCCTCCAATGAATGTTTAAAAAAGTTTAAAATTTGTACGTCACCCCTTTTCTTCGCCTCCACAGGTCGAGATGAAAACCCAGTATTTTGAAACATCCATCTTCTTATTGTGTAAAGTTTTCAACCCCATTTCCAAAAGGAAAACGAACATTAATAATACAATAACAACGCGAAGGAAGTGCTGTCTTTTTCGAGCGCACACATCCATGCATATGTGCTTACCTGCATCTCAACTCTATAGAAACTCCAGGTAGCTGTACTACATCAACACTTTTTTACACAAAGAAAAAATGGAGCTATCCATTTATCCATGTAACACCTGCATATAGGAAGTAAAGATACGTGGAGATAGAGCGGGGGGAATAAAAGAACTGTTTTAGACATATGCCCGGGTTTGTGTGGAAGATTTGATTTATAGAGCTCTTTAACATGTTCAGAATAAAATTGTGGGGGAGTTCATTGAATTTTTCTTGGGGAGATGTCAAAGGCTACGTCTAGTGTTGTTTAATATTAAACGAAAATAGGAGGGACACGTTTCTGTTGAACACTTGCAACATGGTGGATTGGTCCTACTATTTAGAAAGTGATCTTGAAATTCTGCAATGTACAAATGTAATGTGTTAATAGTTTCATAGCTGATTTAGAATATAAAAATGAAAGTCTTCTGCAGCAAGAAAAATATCGTGGTTCTGACGGTGACAGATTTACGTTTTCGCAATCTCAAGCAACTTGTAGCAACAATTTCTAACTGGAGAATAATTTGAAATAAAATGGCTTTTTCCAGGTAAAATATAATTCTGTAAAACCCCAGTTCTTTCAGCATTCAACTGTAATTAGATAAAGTTATTTTAAAGGAGTAAAGGTCTCCTTCTTTCTATCTCTGTTCAGTTCGTATCGAAACTGAGACTATCCAGTTGTTACCTAAGAGTCTAGGTAACAACTGGATAGTCTCAGTTTCGATACCAACTGAAGGTACACTTGATAGTTCAAGATTCGTATTGATATTCAAGCTTCTTGATTTGTTAGATGTACACTGAAATAAGTATGTCTCACATTATTTCTTTATTTCCAAGAATCATAGCTTAATGTTTTCAAATTATGTAAATGGTAATGTCTAACGGCTGCGGAATTCCGTATTCGTACCGATACATCAATTAAATCATACATCATTTAAATATAGCATTACTCTATGCCATTTACAAGTATAAACGATAAATTATTAATCTGATTATTATTGATTTTATTAAGAGCAGATTTTTTCTTTTTATTTAAGTAATTACTTGTGCATAAAATTTGAATGCATTATATAAACTTAGCAAAATATTTTCTGCTATGGTAATTTGCTAACATTTCAGTTTCATTTTACAGTGCTTTTTTGTATTACTTTTCTTAATTCTCAATGAGAGTTTTTGTCCTTTGACAACAAGTTCCTGTTTTGCTAGGATATTTCAGCCTTACATATGGTTAAAGCAACATGCTGTATTTTGGATTGCAGGGTTCTATTGTAATTGGAAACTTGTATTTTAAGGCCTTCAGACTCTGCTAGGCACCTAGCGAGTTACCGCTTAGCCTTAAACAAATAATAAATGCTAAAGAAGGTTAAAATGACCTTTAAATTACACAAAACAGGAAAAGCTTGTGCTGCAACGATCTTTTACTGACTTGATGGTATTTGCATTAACGTAAAAAAAAGTTAAATTTCGAAAAAAACCTGAACTACGTTCTGGTGAGGAGTATGAAGAGAAGTTATAGCAAAGGGTTAAATAATTAGTTAAGTAAAATAAATTACCCCGCAGGATATCAGAAATATGAATTCAGTGCAGCTAAAAAGTTGATGGCTGAAATATTAAGCCTAAAATATATCTCATTAGATCACAAGAACAACATTTCTGATTCTAAAGAATTCCACCAGAACAAAATGTTTCAAGTACATTGATTTATAATATAAGAAAAATTTGATAATAGTAATAACTTATTATAAAGTATTATAAAGTTTATAAAGTAATGCTTAGAGAACTGAATAAATCTCTAATTCTTTTGCGTTATTCAGAGAGATTAAGAATACTCATCTGTAATCATCTTTAAATCATTTATTGCATTATTTAGTAATAGGATACTTTTAGGGAAATTATTAATGCTTTCCTAACCCTACCAAAGGACGATATTGACAAAATGAATTTTGAAATCTTTAGCATTTTAAATGCAATCGCTTATATTTAACAACCTATAAAAAATGAAACATCGAAATAAAAATCATAATATAAATTAGATTATATCCTTTGCTCTTATTATGATTTTTTTGTTAAATGAGGGGGCTTTTAAAATTTAATTAACCCTTTTCAAATGGAATTGAGGTTTGAACAGAAATATAACGAAGATTGCCAATATACTATTGCTGTTTTAATAAGTCGGAAAATCTTTCAGGTTAAAATGATACTAAAATTCATAATTGTTTTTTATTAAAGACTGTATTATTTTTCAAAATAAGTTGATCAGACCGGTAATGCAGTCTTACGAATTTATTGGGTGTACATTAGATTTCAGAAATTAAATATTATTTATCGAAAGTATGTAATTAATTAAATTATTCAGTTACATACTAGTTTCTTTGTTATGTTTCATCACCACAACATTCTTCTCATTCACTAATGTTTAGTCAAATCTAGACCATCAAAAAGTTTTAAGTTCACTTTTTGATTTATTATTATCTTATTAAAAATGATATTTTGTAGGAATTTAAATAAAAGACTCATCATAATTTACGAAAGATTGAAAAAATAACTAATAAACCCCGCAAAAATACCAGATTCTGTTATACTGAAATAGAAGTATGCTTATCAAAAGGGTATTTTTACATATTTTGTAAAATATCTACCTTTGCTGATGCGGTTAACATAACAGATAAACCATTTCATTACACTCGTGTACTGGTTTATCACCTCTGACCAGGACCATAGTCGCGGCGGTATAATTGCGAAGATCTTAAAAATTAGCTGGCAGTAAAGGTACACAGAATGTGTCCTACCAAAATCCCTACAAGAAAAAATAATGTATGAAATCAGGTCCATCAGGTAAATGCATTAATGCGTTATACGTTTGCCCGTCTACCTGATTGGCAAGTATTTTGACGCCTGTGGGAGAGAGACTGGCAACTATATCATTGAAAGTAATGATTAAGCTTTCTTTTCATCTGTGACATCAACTAGCTTTAAATTAATCTGCCTAAGCTAATCCTTCTACTGATGAATGCATGTCTACTATACCGTTGGTGGTTATGTTATGTCAGTGTCAGTGTCATGTCAGTGGTTATGTTATGTTATGTCAGGACACACACTCAACATTTATGAAACAAATAAAAAAAACTTGCTGAACTTACCTCTGTTTCCATATACTAAAATATAATACTGGTTTCTTAAATCATTCGATGTGAATCTTTAAAATACTTCACAGAATTATAAATAAAGGTAGATTATACAAGAACAATTACTTGCGTATATGGTATCTGCTCGCTTTCTTGATTTACACAAAGCTGAAACTGGCTGTCTTCCTACCAAGCCATGTATAACACAAAGGCATTATCTTTGGTTTATTTTAGCGTTTTAAGGTATTACTGCAAAAGTAGTTGGTTAAAAATGATTATTGAAAGCAATTTTTATCACAGTATTGCAGCACATTGGACTATTCAGGAATTAAATAGTGCCTTATAAACTGGTACTCGTTCAAGTTATCAGACGTCATTTGTTGGAAGCATTAAAAACTACGCACAAATTTTGACTGTAAATAACTGGTATATATCTTTTAAGAAAATGTATCTAAAATTATTGAAAAAGATAATGAAAATAATCCAAAATTCGCAACGATTATTACATGTATTATATTATATTGTTTTCATTCAAACAGTAAACAACAATTGTCACTCATGCATTTAGTAAAAATAAAAATATTTTTCTGTTACATATTTTGTGGAACAATTATAAAATGCTCAAAGAAAGCTCTGAAAGCATGTGTTTTTATAAATTGCCCAAAGGAGCAATCATTGTTTAAATAGTAGTAGCACAAGTTGGCTAGAACATTTAACCAATAGCTTACGTTAATTTAGTTTCCCTTTTTAAATGCTATTTCAGTGAAAGAAACGATTGGTTTTTTGTCTTCAAAATAGTTTTCGATAAGTTTGAAACAGATATATTTATTTTAAGGTTTTTAGCATTTACGCTTGTATTCTCAACATCCAGCTCTAACACAATAAGAATATATTCGATTGAAAAGAAAATTGTCAATCTGTAATCATCATAAATGATAATCATAAATGCTCTGTAATCATCATATACTATGTAAAAGTGTAAATAATGTATGCTCAGCAAAATTATGAAAGTTATGCAGAATTCTGAAATAATAAAGGCGTTCTCCGCTAAAGATGTAAGAAAACATGTAAAAAACTTTGAACTTTGCCTGCGTATAGTGACCAAAATAAGCCTTACGTACTATTTGCCTTCTATTCAAATTTCCAACTTGATACTGAATTCTGATTACTCATACTATATCACGAAATATTAAATACGTCTATTTGTGCACCGTTAAATCTCGTAATACTATTAAATGTAATTATCTCCAAATATTAATTATGCTAATCTACCCAAATTTTGGTGTGGAAAGATATGGATAGTTTTATTTTTATTTATCTCATTGGAAAAAGTACATGTATATTGGTTGTATTTTGGTCAGAGATGTAAATTTATGCTTTAATATTCTTGCATGGAAATAAATATGTGTCTTATATGCCTAAGAGCTTTTTTTGGTTTGCTGCATCATTGATAAAACTAAAAGAATGAAGCATGTAATAAATATCAAAAACCAAAATTGATTATGATGTATTTTTACATTTTAAAGATTTAACAATGCATTGTTGTTAAATTCCTAAAATTTCAGTGATTTCTACGAAACTGTAATTTATTTAAGTTTAAATTAGCCATTGATTTTAGCATTACTCGAAATATGAAGTATTTTATTTGGCAAAGCATCATATATTATTGTAAAATGTATACACAAAAATAACTTTAATAAATTTATATATGCACATAAAATTACTTCAAATTTCCGTAAAATTAGTTTTGCAAAGAGCTAAAATTTCATACTTTCCGCATCTTAATGCTTTCAAGAATAATTGCTTTTTTGCAAATATTTATATCTTAATATGCTCAATATTGTTTCGTATCTTCTTTCTTTCCGTGAGGTGCTGAATAATCTACTGAGGTATCTCGAATGATGAGAAAAATAAAATCGTGGTACTATACTCGCACACATAGATCAGATAAGAAAATATAAACGAAAACAAATGTGAAATCTGTTTTCCAATGAAAATCGTAGCACTTCATTCTCGTAATCTAACATCCCATACCGTACAGAACTCAGATTCTCACGAAGAAATCCACCTCTACGATCAGTAGATAAGATAGATGCCCTAGACGCCGTACGAAGCAGCTCTCTCTCTCACCTGCACGCCCACGCACCTGCAAGAAACCCTCAGATTCCTGCCCCAGTGTCTTTGAGAAATAAGAATGCAATTGTTCTACCAGCTCTGTCCGTTCGAAATCATCGTTATCGATTGGGAGGTTTCCAGTTTCTTGGGTGAATGATTTTATATGCCCCTGCTCTGCTAAAGCATTGTTTTATTTGAGTGTCGTTTGAGGCATCAGTGGAGTTACTGTTGTAAAAGGCTTTTGTGTGCAGGTATTTCCATAATGCACAGAAAGACTGGAAATTGTTATAATATTAATATTCGGTGTGTGACTCAATTTTTGGAGGATTCAGAATCGTTGTTTTCATATGTATTAGCAATGATGTTTTTAACTGAAATAAACGAATGTATAAGTTTCCATGTTTTATATTTATGACTTATCTCACAATTAGTAAATTTATATAAGGTTGTTTCCTGTTTGACAAAGGGGATTCAAAACGCCTTGGATGACATAATTGACGAATGCAGTTTTTTTTAAATTTTTCTCACGATTTCAGACAATATAAATCTGAAAAAACGACTCCATGGAAGAAAACGAATGCTTTCTCCTATGCCACGTTAGTAAAACCTCGGTCTCTTATATTGCATTAAGGATCTAATTTTGCGCTCAAAACAAATTTATCATCAAGAATATTTGAAAAAGTTAAAAAGAAATCTCATCATCAAAATGAAACTTCTCCTGTCTATAACATTTGATGCCTAAAGTTTTCCTGGTATTCAGCTTCTTTTCCTAACATTCCTAACATATTGAATATCTCTCATTATAATGACAACGTTTATGAACTGCAGTGCAATGAAACTATTTTTTATTTTATGTTTTGTGCTCTTCATTTCATGAAGCTAGATTTTTTTATAAAGTTAGCTTCTTTCATGAAGTTTTACTTATTATTCATGAAGCTAGATTTTTTTATAAAGTTAGCTTCTTTCATGAAGTTTTTCTTATTATTCATGAAGCTAGCTCATTTTTCTACTTATTATAACTTTTGTTATTCTAATTTAAGTTATATTCTTCATTTCGTGATACTAGTTTATATTTATATGTGTCTTAAATGTATATTGTTTTCTAAAACATAGATACCGATCGATAATGTATCGCATTCCTTTGAGGTTGTTGTAGTTAAAATTGTGTCTCTCTAAAAAAACAAAATTGATAAAACAATTACTAGTGAAACTATATTGTAGTGCCATGAAAATACCACAAATTTAATGCATATTTCTCTTCCTTTTTCAGGTAAGTTTTCTATGATAATATGAAGGAAAAATTCTGTGAACACCATGTAAGTGCTGCAACGTTTATAATATAATGATTTTTTATATTTATGAGTATTGCATATTTACGTAGATTAACTAAAATGTACTGATTATGATTAATTAGGACAAACAGAAATTTGATTGTCTAACTTCCTTTTAAAACTTTCTTTTTTTTTTTTTTCATAAAAAGAAAGAGAACCATGGCGAAAGGGATTTCGTTTCTGACGAAGAGAAGTGAAGCGATCTTTGTGTAGAAACAGACTTCTTTTTGAATAGACCTTTGTGGGATCGCCTTTGAAATCGAACCAGTTTTATACAAAATCTATCTAAAACATTGGCTAGTTTTTGTGTAATAATGAATTATTTTTTGCGTTTTGCTAATAGAGGTAATTCTAAGAATTTTTACACTCTAATGAATAATACAGTTTGGACACGTTGGATGATAAAATTCGCAATTTGATTTTGTGAATCGAGAAATAATAGTTTGGGTGAATTTTCTTATTCCAAACGGATCTTACGTATTAGAAAAATCTGAAAAGAAAGTCAGAAATTTATTTAAAATATCGCGAAACCCGGTGCATTTATTGCCTTTTTTCTGTCATATATTTATATAAAAATGCTTACATCTAGTGATACATTTCTAGCATTAGAATTCAGATTTTAAAGCATTAATCCAAGTGCTCAAATCTTTGATACGATGAAAGATAAACGAACTATTCTCAGTTAGAAAAATATATATCTCTGTACCTAAAATATTTTGCGGCCCAAACAGTATAGCAGTTAGGGAAGCCATCCGGCCGTGCCTAGGGGCCCAGGTTCGAATTCCATAGAAGGCATGGCTGTAATTGACCATCCCTTCATAGGCGTTAACGGTATTCTACCCATTAGGTGCTTTCACATCAAAGTGTCCATCAAATCCGGTCTTAGTAGTGCCCAAGCCTAAGTCGGCTAAGTGCCCGCCAATGGAAAAAAATCTGAAGTATTGTATAGGATGGTTGGTAAAAGCGGTGGATCTGAGATTCATTTCCTTATCAATCTTAAAATCTTCTTTTCAACTACAAATTTTCGCAATGTTACTAAATCTATTGAAACAATTTCAGCATCTATTCTAGTAGTGTCTATCGAAACCGTCAAACATGTTTCAAAAACATATTTATTTTCTAAATTGGCATACAGTCCTCTATTTTTCTTCATAATTTGCTTATGGTTTTAATCACTTATCGCAGTAAATCATGAGGTTTCGGATATTCGTTTTACAAAACTCTGCCACCTCTGGTAGAAAGCCAGTTATTCACGGTCGTTTTCGCTTTCCCATTAGTGTCTTCAACATTTGAACAATTTCATTCGTTTTCGTACTTTACTATTAAACGCTCACTGTAATTAACTGTAACCGTACGTTTCACAAATCTGACGATGAATATCCGCAGTTTTCCTGTTTTTTTCCCCTAAGAACAGCGCATATTTATTTATAGCCGGCGAAGCGCTCAGTTTTCTCAAACATTTCAGCCTCCCACTATGAAGTATTTAGGTGGACGATATCAGTGCAATTTGCATCAGATTCTAAAAGAATACGATAAAGAATACCAGGAGCCTACTTTCATTCTAATGCGCATTCATTCCAACGTACAGGTGAAATTTCAAAAAGTATTCTCAAAATGGTGGAAAGGTGTTGCTCAGTTCCGACTCCTCACTCGACATGACTGTTAAGCAAAGCACATCCCACCGTATTAAAATATTTACGAACCCTTATAGCCCTCTTTGAACTTCGGCAGATCCAGTGAATAGAGACTACCTCTGCCGATGTGCATCACATCTTGGCGACTCTGAAACGGTGCTTTTACTGGCGTGCTAGTGAACTTCTGAGGCACTGACATAGGTCACTTTTTGGTACACATTTTATTATTTGTTTGTAATTGTCTTGTCATTAAAATAAAAAATAAACAAAATTCTCAAACGAAACTTGCTTAAAAGATAACTTGCACACATGTATATATATATATATGTATGCCTCATAGAACAAAAGGTTGAGCTAGAAGAATTTGCATTGTATTTGAATAAGTTTATTGCAAAATGCTCCATAGCCTTATAGGTTCGAAATTCACGAAAATGTTAAGAATCAGTACCTTCGCAGGGGCAAAATTAATAGCAAATTTTTATTACTCAGTGCGAAACCTCAACTTTAAATTTCACGTCTTTATATCTGCAAGTAATGAAAATCGACTATTTAACAATTAATATAAATCTAATTACTGAATGCAGTTGCTATGTTTTTAGATTTTAGAGAATTATATTTTAAAGGCATATGGATATGTGTATGATACTGTTTGGAAAACTTAAATATAAGTTCCTAATCTGCTTTTTATAACGTTATTTACTTAAAGATTTTCAATACTTCAGTGGCCTTGAAATAGTAATTCTTATCGATATGTCTCTTACTAACAATTATCCATTTCTGAAATAAAGCATGCATACACCATAGCAACTGGGACACAAATCAACAAAGAATAACAGTGAATATTAACACAAAAAAGTGCAATTTTGGATAGCTTTCATTTTGAGCAAGAGAAGAATAAAAACAATGTAAACATAAAACCTAATGGCAACTCTCAAATGTCTCTCTCCAATTCAGCAGCATTAAAAGTCACGAAAGTTTGTGTGGTGAAGGAACGCAGCCCAAAATAACAACCCTGGTTGCTTGGTGACCGCTATGTTTATCGCACGCTGACAACATTTCCTGCGGTCAATAAGAAAAACAGGCACGGCGTGATACACGGAAATACGAGGAATCAATGTATTCTTAATACATGAGTTGCACAGTGGTAAAGCGACATCTACTTCTTGATGATATCGCTTATGTGTTTCTTCTCTTGTGCTTTTTTCGTCTGATGGATAAAAATGCATTAATGATAATAGCTGACAGCTGTTAGTTTACTGGGTAAAAATACTCGAGAGGTTTTTATCTCAATTCTCTTAAGGGCGGATAGCATTAAAAGTCGCCAATAATTGAAACAGAATTAATCTTTATATATATAAATATATATGAACACTTTGATATGTCTAATAGCCAATTCTCATTTGCACAGAAAAGCATAAAATGTCTGTGAGAAATAAAGAATATTGTCTTTTTATGAAGAGAGATAGTATTATCTCTTTTTATGAAGAGAAAGGTATTTTCTCCCTCTCTTCAGCATGCTTTCGGGGGATAACGGTAGCATACTCAGTGCGTATTTGAGAGGTCGTCCCGGGGAGTTAGGCAGATGCCTCAGCTTTGACAAATCTAATTTTTACATGGTTTTTGGGGGGGGTTCCTCTTCTTGTTTATGTATAATATTAAAGGAAACTTTCGGACTACGTTTACTGAGCCAAATTTCTTGAAAGTTAGAACTTGAGGTTTCCCATATAATATTTCATACCCGACTTGAACATTTTCCTAAGAAAATATTGTTTTGCTCTTGAAGAAGAGACATCTAATAACTGATATCGATAGCCAGAGTTTGATTCAAAATTTATGCTGTGTAAATTTGTCTAAGTTGATACTGTCTAAGTTTGCTTTTATTGCCTAGATGTAAGTTTTACATTAGCTTGTTTGTCTTCTAGTTTGAATATTTATATGGATTTTATGACGTTAGTGAAGAGAAATTAATTAGAATTGATCTCCTTTCCAATTTATTTTATATTATCGGGGAATCCAGTAACATGAGTAAGCCCAGTAAGTGGTATTTAAATAATATTCTCTATTTTCCACTTAAAATACAAATATGCAACTTTACGATGAGTAACTGTTATTGAGGATATTAAAAATTATGTCCGCATGACATAAATTTCATTAAAGGGAGAAATATGTAAAACAATATATTAAGATTCATATATATATACAAATATACATTTCTGATGTCATGCATTTTAAGTAAAAATACACTAGCAATTAAAAATATGAATTTTTTAACTCCCATAATATTATAAGTTATATGTGACAGGTAAAAGAATCGTAGAATACTGCTAAGACTATTTTATCAACTACTGCCTAGTACTACTGCCTAGTAACTCAGTAAGGCTTCTATTAGACTCGGCTGCACAGCTTTCATTAGATATATCGATTTAAGCGTTAACGTACTGTCTAACAGTACAACAATAATTAATAAAAATAAAATATAACCGGTTTAAAAATAAGTAAAATGTGCTTTCCATACACGAAAATAGGATTCAAACCAAATAACAACCAATTTTCAATCCTTCTGGCATAAGATTCAAAACCGTACTTAACGAATGAGAAACCACAAATCGTAAACCTGAACGTAAGCGAAAATAATTTTCATTATAATGCTAGCATATATCCAAAGCTAAATTATTCAAAGGCTTAATGAAATGCATCTTAAGATCATTATTCTGCAGCATGCAACAGTTTTAAATAACAATCGCATCCCTCCTGCGAGTTAACAGCATACAACGAAACCTTGTCTTCTGAAAATCTTTAATAAATAAAAGTCTTCCTCATTTCCTAGGGAATGCATAGTTATCAACTCAGTTGAATATCATCATAGCATAGCTCGGGACGAAAGGGCCATCTAAAGCCGGATTTTCGTTTGCATTTCCAAATTACAAACCTTGCGCAAACAGTAGGATATGAATAGCATTGTGTTTATATAGGACTGATCCAACTAGACAAACAGAATACGTCCCTTCTATGTTAGAGAGGATATTGCAGTTGTAAGAGAATTAAAGCACGGATTTTTATGCAAAATACACTTTGTTGAAATGTGGACTGGTAGCTCTCAATACACGCCTGTGGAACTGCTATATGAGGAGAATGAGAATGAATAACAGAAGGTTTATAGGACATCTAAGGTGTGTAATATGCCAATGAAATACTTAAATATTTATGCCTGAATTTTCTTCGTTTCGTAGCATTTTTAATTTAATTTTTGTTTGACTTCTGGAATTCGGATTTTTATGCATGTTTCATTTGTTTTTTTAAATGCAACGAAAAGATGTTTATTGTTCTCAAACAGCGGATTTCGTGTTCTAACAAAATTAAAAAAAATAATGACAGCTTAGGTAAATATTTAATGCACGCTTCATGTGCAAACGATCCGGTAAAATAATTGCAGAACCGCGTCTTGAGTAATCACATTTTTCTTTATTAAATAAATGCACAAGCTGACAATTGGCGTTTTTCTTACGATTGAATAATATTTACCTGTTTGTTTCTAACACTGAGTTATACTGAACAGTTTACTTTAAGTATAAGTCTATGTTCTCTATCTTAAAATTTCAGGAAGGAACTGCTTAGCTTAAAATGTTTTCTGGTGTTAAATTAAAAACGTTATATCATGTTTAGATTTTAGTTATTTTATAATCTTATATCTTTTAATATTGTTTAATTTATGACTACATCTTTCAGCTTTTTTTTAAACTTTAGTAATTTTCGAGAAGTTAGACTGCAATATGAAATTTTAGACTGCAGTATTTTTAATTTTTTGGATGTTTTTTTAACGGTATGAACAATCTAGCCTTCTTAGTTGGATTAATTATCTGTAGATAAATATGCATAGTTCAGTACAGATTTGTAGCTGCTTAGTAATAAAATGGATCAATTTATAAGGATGTAAGACACATATACATAAATTTATCTCTAGCCAAAGTGATACGTATGAAATCTATGATAATATGTACAATATATTCTACCTTTCTTAAGTACACATTCCTGCTGCATGCATAAATTTATAGTATGCAAAGACAAACATGTAATATCTTTAGTAATATGTTAATGTATACATACATGTTGGATCAATGATTAGATACCAGCAAAAATTAAACTAAAAATAAATACCTTTATGAAAAATATCTAACTAAAACTATAGTAAAAAAGAACTCATTATGCATTTGTGAGAACACGTGGGAATAATTTACTTTTGTGTCATTAAAAAGTATTTACATCACAAAAATATTATCACTATTCTGTAAAATATTTTGTATGACAGCAAAGTCTACATTATACGAACGTAAGCACTACGTACTATTATTATCTGGTTAAATTTGCTTTCATACAGGCTGTGGGTTCCTTTAACAAATGAGTCTGAAAGTCTTGTCGAGGAACTATGCAAAACGTTTTTTACTTCAATTCGTACGAAACTTATTGAGAAGAGGATCAAGAGAAAAAGTCATTTCTCCTCTGCGAACATTAAACAACTTCACATTTGGAAGAGTTGAGTATATCTGTTTTCCCAGCAATCTTCTCTGATATTGCCCACAAAGACACAGGAAAAGGGTGGAAATTTAAGTGAAAAAAATTTTACGAGATGGGCGAACAAAAAAGAAAATGTCTTGGTAAAGAATAAGACAGTCTCCTAGGATAGGGGAAAGAGAGATAAAAGAAAGATAAAAAAACATTCTGGAGGAAAGAAAGGAAGAGATAAATACAGGGTTGCAATGCATACAATCAATTCCAGTTAGAAAGACATTTTTCATTCAACTTAGCTTAGGATGTGAGGGAGTATCGCAAAAATTACAAGGAACAGTTTTAGCTCTATAGGGATTTTTATTTGAAGTACCTTAAATTTTATCCACATCTACTTGCATTTACAGTTGCTCTTATATTTCACCACGTTGTATTTCTTACCACTTTATTTTACCAACCACAATGCATTTCTTAGCCCTGTAATTTACGTCATAAATCTCATGATAAAAGCAAATTTTAATTTTGAATGTAAGAGTGGATTGAATTCCCATCCTTACATTTTGCCTCTTTTTACTTGTATTTGTATGCTATTGGAAATAGGGTGAGTTTGAATTTAATTGATAGTTCTGTGTTACGTCAATTGTGTCCTGTGTTGTTAATGGTAGTTTTGTGTTGAATCCAAAGGAATGGATTCCCTTAGAAGAAGTATTCGAGAGAAACTTATATCAGCTTACGAGATAGAACTACCAATTAAATTCAAATTCCCCTATTTCCAACAGCATGCAAATACAAGTAAGGTGCAAAATGTAAACTCTAGGAATAAACCCTAGGAGAATATTAGAAATGACTGGAATGAATTTAGTCGCTGGCCACGTATAAAAGCTGTGGCTAATTTCAGACTGCGTACGACTACTTAGCCGAACATCTCAGCAGAATAAGAATACTAACTGATAACCAATGCCCTATTTGTAAAACAAGCACTATAAATAAGCAGCACTTGCTCGTCTGTCCGGACCTTGATCCTAAGTTACAACACACTGGTGATGTTCACCAGCTATATTGGATGACCAGGATCTTATGTCCTGAGCACACGGTTGTTTGGCCTCTAACCACAGAGGGTTTTTTAAGATTTTAATTGTGAGATTTTTATGTCTTAATTTTTTGGTATTGTAAAGGTTTTTGTGCTGTAATTCATATATGTTTTTAACATTTTCGTGATGTAATTTTGATTTTTTTTTGGCGAGTGACCTGATTTCGATTGATTTCCGAATAAAGCATAAGAAACAACAGCAACTTACATTTACATTTTATAATCCTACTTCGTTTTACCAACTAGTATGCATTTCTTACCTATATATTTTACAAAGTAACTTTCACGATAAAAGGAAATTATTTTAAATTTGAATACATTGAATTCCCATCCTTAAATTTTGCTCTCGTTTACTTATGAAATCTTACACTTCCATTTTATCCACGTTACTCAAATTCTAAATAAAGTTCCGATAGATCTTAAAAATTAAATCCGCCAAAGAAAGGAAATCATAAATTAATATCTATAAAGACAGTGTAAATTTTACTGTTGAAATAGGCAAAATAAAAGATGATACTAATTAATCATCATGAAATTACCGATTTATGCGAAGGATGTTGTATAATGTTTTGTCCTGTTACAGAAGGCGATATAAATCCCAGTTATGTATTATAAACTTCGTCTTCATTTCAAATCTTACTTATTACATGGCGAAATAAAAAATTTGAGAAAATTTGAATATTCTAATCAAAACTGAAAGACATTTAGCTCAAAGACTCTAAATTTGATACTTGACTAAATTAATCTTAGTACATTTAGATAACAAAGCATAAACAAGCTGATTTGAAAATGAAAGGAAAAAGTAATAATCTACAGCAAGTATTATTTGTGAATATTGTACAGATGTTATCTTTTATTAGGGGACTTATTTCTAAAATTCTTAATAGCATTATTTCAAATGTGCTAAAAATGTTTAAAACATAACCATATGCAACAGATAACTATTTTTATGTGGAATATGACAATTGTTTTTGTTAATACTGATAGAAATTATTGGTCCAAAAGGGTTTTGTCTCTGAGGGAATATTGTTTTCGTTTTGGCATTTTGCATTGAAATCTTTATAAAGCTTTACCACTTTTCAAACTGTTGCCACCAAATGTTAGAGTCCTGCATTATGTTTGAAAAAATTAAATAATAAAAAATCTGCATAAATGTATGTATATTTCTTGCATTTTGATAAAACAACGGTACATAGAACCATCGAATTTTGAATGGCGTAATCGTACTGCGAATATGGGCATGTGGAAGCCCAAATTGCAAATTTGGAATTGGTTTTATTATCGATTTCGTATTTCGTAAAACTTTAACGAATTTCTGATTAACAAACTCAAGGATATCAAAGCGAGTAATGGCAACATTGTACAGAAAAAATAATTTTTATATCCAGCGCGTGAGACTGTGTATCGGAAATTCTAAAGATATGCTCAGTTTAAAACTATTTTGGGATATTGTCCTTGAACTGAATTTTATGGTTTAAGTGCAAAGAACATGATATTTAATAAATAAAGGTAACACAAAAAATGTTAAAAACTCCCAGTTGGACGTAATTAAAAATCTGAAAACTTTCAGATTTTCATTTTAACATTTTTTACCTTTACTGAATTTTAGAGTTTTTCCAAATAGACAAAAACGTAAATCTATTCTTGAAAATTAAATAGGGACGTTCAGTTTCCTCATCATTGAATTTACCCTGTTTAACTTCATAACTAATTTTAAAATGTATAGTATCCGAATGAAAAGCAGATATTTTTAATTTATTTCTATTGTTAAACTGAATGTTAAGCGAGAGAAAACTACAGAAAGGCATCCTGGTAGAACAATATATTTACAGTTTATAATAAATTACACTGAGTAATTAATTTTAATTAGCTTCCTAATTAATGTTTTATCAAAATCTAAAAACAGAATGCAATATTGGTATTCTAAATGATGCTCGAACGAAGCAATGAGTTAATTAAAAACCTAAAATACTCGATATTTAATTTGAATTATTTCAAAAAGGGACTAACTGGTATTAAATAGTTGCTAGAATGTCAGGCAAAATAGCTATTTATGACCTTATTTTCTGTGATGTTATTTGTTGTTTAATATTCAAATATAAGTTTCATAAAAATTAATATAATTTTGAATTTATTGATAATTAATATTAAGAATTGTTTACAAAATAGAATACTTAATGTAAACAAACCTATTAAAGTACTATGTTTTTTCAACTACATCATTGTTTCAAAATAAAGCATTTTATTTTCAGACATTATCCAGTTATTTCCATTATTCCTTCAATTAACTCAATTAATTTTTGAGTTTGCGACATTAAACCGAAAAATGCTGCACGTTAAATTATTCCCACGATGGTTTCTATTAACGTGGGTAGAGCTTGATATTTGTACAGCTTATCGCAATTCTAGTGAGCATTTTTTCGGGATATTATGGCAAATAAATGTCGAACAAATTATTTTTTTATCTTTTCCACATTGTGCTGCGATAGTGAAGCAAATTCAATATTTATGCTCGAAAGAAATTCAGAATTCAAATCTTCGCTTCAGAGATTTCGAAAATTGGAAACTGCACGATAGCAACTTCCTCTGATGTATTGGTTACTAAAACTCAGGCCGATTTACTTTCAGAAGTAAGAACTTACGTTGCAAATTTTATTACAAGTCCAATAAGTTCCCTGCAGAGATTAATGTCTCTAGAATGTATATTGATAAAACAATGTTTTGTGTCTTTAATACAGGGTGTTTGCAAAAAAGGAGCTACAGATTTTATTTCCTTGATTAATCATCCCAGGCATGCGTTTCCAGATATAACATTATTAAAAATAAAATGCAGAATTTTAGAAAATGGTTTCTGCAACGAAAAAGATTTAAATCCAGAATTTATATAGTTATCTGGTCTTCAAAACATTGACCAGTTAGCAAAATGCTGAACAAGATAAATACAAAAGAATTTAGATAAATATTAGCTATATCACGGAATATTTGCAATTAATAAATTCATGGAACCAGCTACAGATTTAATTAAAATTGCTATTACATTTTATATTGAGAATTAGTAATCATGAAATCGCGCAATCTCTGTTTTGACTTCTTGAATTTGAGCGAAGAATACTTTTATATGCTCTCGATGTGTACTGAAATGTTATCTACGGTAATTAATACATTCTTTTATATTTCTCTTAAATTTCCACATATGGAGTTGAAGTAAAATGAAATCGACAATTTTGCGCTACGGCTGAGGTATTTAAATCATGCGCTGCAGGATTGAACTAGCTCATCCTTAATCTCTAACTTTGATTTTTACTTGTAGAAAGTAAAAAAGAAATATTGTAATCGCGAAAAAATTCAGGCATCCTATTTCAACTAAAATATCCGTTTTGCCCTCTATCTAATGCAATTTAACCATATTTTTGCGCGAAATCCGTACGTAACGACAAAAAAAAAAAAAAAAAAAAAAAAAAAAAGGGGACTCTTTTCCCCAAAAAAATTACAAAACTGATTTAAAAGGAATTCTGAAGAGAGTAAAAAGCTGTTTTAATTTACTAATATCTGATGTAAGTTGCGACCAGTTCAGTGTACTTTTAAATTTGAGGTGACTGATTTCTGTGGATATGCGTTGAAGAATTTTAGCTTTCCATTTTAAGAAGGTATCTATGGGAAAATTCAGTTGATAGCTTGCTTTAACTATAAATTCGTTGATGTTGTTTTCGATAGTCTTGTAACAGTAATTTGTAGTCATGTTTCTGACTGGTCTAAATTTTGTACCATAACTCATTAGTGTTTTTAGTTGATGGTTTTGTATGATATTCAGGTTGCCAGTAATTATGTGCTGGTGATGAGAATCTACGTAATTGCTGTAAATTGGTGTCTTACAATGTCATTCTGCAGTTTCATCTATTTCATGGTGGTTAGTAAGCAAGTTGCTTAAGGTCCTTTGATATTTAAATGCAATCATTGGTATAGTGTCAACTGCGGGGAAATAATCTTTACAATCTCTCTCATCTTCCGGTTAAGAGTTTATGCCTTTAGTAAATCTGCATGCACTAGGTTTAGAATTATCAACAATTTAAATGTAGTTTAAATGCTTCTAAGTCGACTTTTTTTACAATAGCAGCCATATTTGTTTACATTTGAAATTGCAGAATAGTAGATTTGTTGCCAATCTAGAGAAAGTAGGCTTCGCAATAACAAAGATAACGTCTTCTTTTACTATTGCGAATTAAATCATGCTTAATTCATTCTGGAATTTATTCAAGGAAATAAGTGTTTAAGATTTACTTCATAATTTTCAGTGCTGGTATCTTGAGTTTTTATGTGTTTTTGCATTGTCGCGAAGGGAAAACTGAATTAATTGAATAAGAGATACTGAATCATCTGTGGAAAACTGTTTCTATTTTTCTTTTGTTGTTGTTGTTGTTTGCCTTTTGTTGTTGTTGTTGTTTGCCTTTTGTTGTTGTTGTTGTTGTTGTTTTATATGTCATTTTAGATTTATTATAGTATTTAAATAGAACATATGGCAACGATTAGATAATTCTTATAATATAAATTTTGTGCATTCTGAGTTAAAAAATGAATGAAATCTAACGCTGTTAAGTGAACCTAGGGCTAGAGTGTCGCTATGGGAAACAAATAGAGTGAATTTTAAAGAGTGCATTTATTCTATTGTTGTTTGTGCGCTATCAACGAAATAAATTTAATTGAATCCAATAAGTTTAAATGAAATGCAAGAAAAAATACGTATAATTTAATATTCCGTACAAAGATGTCATGTGGTATACAAATCAGATTTTTTTATTATATTTTCCCTAAAATTATGCCGATCCGCATGAGCATTTGCTATACAGATTGCAATAGTTTTGTTTGTTTGTGTAATTATGGCAAAGCCTCGAGGGCTATCTGCCTAAGGGTAGGGATGCCTTTCGTGGAGGACTTTCTAAGGGAAACTGGCTCGTATACACGGTACATACGGAGAAAACCACGAAAACGCCCATGCAGCCAGCCCGTTCACGGGATTCGAACCTCGAACCGAACTACCAGTGTTCAGTCACTTTACCGCTCGGCCGCTGGTGGGCCCAGATTGCAATAGAAATACAAACACTTGAAAGTCGAACAATTAAGATATATGAGATGACATGCTCTAGCACTGCAAAAGTAATAACTTCCTGCTGTAGGTAACAAGTAGGTGATATACTAGAATTTCACCATAAGATGGACACATATAGCTAACTTACAACACAGAAAATCACAAGACTTAGGATACCACGGGAAATTAAATGATCGTGCCGATTTCAGTCTGAAAAATTTACCAAATACAGTAAATATGCAGAAGGCTCAACTAAAGAAGAACTCTCGAAATTTTGATGCTAGTCAAGAACTTTGTCTTCGGATGAGACAATTAATTATACATACCTTTGAAAGCTCCTATTCCTGTAATACCTGATTATTAATTTACCTTGATATACTCTTAGTGAAGTTATTAAGGATTATTAAAATTTCCATAGATCATTAATAAATATGTTGGAGTGCGAAGATTGAGTTAGTTCGTGATCAAGAATACGCAGCAAAGTCAACCCACGCAATTAAACAAGCAGCTGCCATAAAATTATTGAATATAAATTTAAATTTTAGTTCAGAAATTCTTTGGCGAATCCCAGACTTTCTCAATTACAAGGAATCCGACGATCACGTTTTAAGAATCCCCTCTCTGTAGAGTCAATGTAATGTTAATGCAAAATATGCATGGAAAGGCATATTTTGCATTAAAAAATGTCTTCGAATTTTATTATTGAAAACATTAATATAAAACCCTCTGCATTATTTATTAAATTGGGCAGCTGAAAGTAAATGATGATTTTTTTTAATGACATGAATTATAAATTTTTTGTTATTTGCTTTCTTAATATTTGTTAAGCCTAATATTCTTTCTATAATGAAGTGCAATAGTATCAAAATCCTCATATTTTGGTTTTTAAGTATCATCACAGATATTTTACATCTGATACATAAAATATTTAGTAATACAATTAATACACATGTTAATATTTCCTCTCCCAGTTTTTTTTTTTCTTTTCGCTTTGATGCATGGGTTTAGTAGTTAGAACTGTGAAGAATTATTTAAAATTTGCATCATATAGCATGTTAATTAATTGATGATTAATGGTTTACTATAATTAGAGCAAAGCATTCAAGGGCTACCTGCCTAAGAGGAGGGGTGCCTTCATGGCTGATTTTCCGCGAAAAACTGGTAAGTAATGGTAAGCGGAGGGTAATAGATTGTGAACGTATGAAAATGATATTTTGAAGACGCTACTGGAAATCGGGGAAATGAAAAATATCTTTGCAAATAAGCTGTTCATTTTTAGTATAACAAACATTGGAACTCTTATTAATTATTTGAATATTTTCTCTGATATTTTTTAGTAATTTTTTCTTTCTTAGTTACTTGCATAAATATATAACATCATGTTAATTGCTTCTAAGTTATAGACATAAGCTGATATCAAGTTATCAAGACTCTTTGAGGGTATATTTAGGACGAAACGGCCACGTCTAGGTGCTGTTTTTTTACACATAAAATGATTATGCAGCATCTATCAGGTTCTCAAGGTTTGGTACTAATGTATGATGTAATCGCTGTCTTTATCGACTATTATCGACTACTATAACTTGTAGACTAATAAATTTCTGCCGATTTTGGAGAAATTTAGTGAAATGATATTGCCAGTACCAGTTTTTCCTCACCTTATTTGCTTTCTTTGCTTAAGTATGGTTTCTGCAGAGTTTGGAAAAGAATCTCAATGCCATTATCAGGATTATGAGCAACAAAGGCAAAACTTCAAATCCTAATTGGTGAAATTTTTGCCGAAGAGCTCTCGAAATACGAGATTTGGTGATATCATGAAGAATAATAAAATCATTTCTATTGTCCAAATTCTGTCAATTCCCTTCAGCTAATCGATTCAAACGTTGATGATAAATATTCAAGTACAGTGTATGTTCACAATTAATTGTCTGCTGGGGGGCTGGGATATACTATATATCCCGCTAGTTCACTACTTTAAAAATGTCTTAAGAAAATTCAGTAAACTATGGAGATTTAGACACTGCTCCTTAACATGAAGTAGGAAATGTTTGTTTGTTTTTTTTTCTCTTTTCTATTAAACTAGGCTATTGAATGACCCTAATACATTAGAAATTGAACTCCATAACCTGCTAAAATAGGCTAAGGACACCACAATACGAAGGATCCTCACATAATCTCTGACTAAAAGCTTTTTTCGCGATTAAAACATCTCATAACCAACGAGCTTTTGCAGTCCCAATATACAAGAAAATGATACTTAGTTGCTGTAAAGATTTGTGTTGTTATTTTATCTTGGTACTCCAGATATGACGCTACAGGTCCAATAACCATGGAAATCAAGTTTTCTTACAGAACTATCATTTCATCGGAAATGAAAATGCTTTCCCGAAACGATACCTTTTCACATTGGACTGAATTTGCAATCACGATCCTCAATGATTTTTTTTGTTCCGGCAAATTACGGAAACCATGCTCTGCAAATGATATCCTAACTTCTAACTCTGCAACTGCTATTCGAGATTAAACAGCAATATTTTGTCATGGGTTTAGAAATCAAAATCATAACTTAAAAAGGCAAAATATTATAAGATTAAAGTTCTAAAAAAGCCAAACTGGTATGTAAGAGAGGAAATTAAATGTTACTTTTCTAAAAATCTTGATTACAAATAATCCAAAAGGAATAAATTTGGACAGAAAGTTGAATTAATTACGAGTACTTCATTGCAAAAGTGAACTTTTTAATGAAATTTAATTGCATTCCATTCCAGCGAATTATAGAGTTGGAACTTTTCTACTAATCCGGACTTATTTTTTAGGCCTTTTTCTTTGGAACAAAAATTCTATGTCGACTTCATGATTTCTAAACCCTCCTCTGTACTTAGGATACTGAAAAAACATATTCCAGGCGGGGTGTGGCTTCTTCGTGACGAACTCAGACTGACGAAAGGATTTCCCATCGATCCAATTAATTAACGATGAGGGATTGAGTGCTGAGAACAGGGGGGGCTTAAAAATCCAAAGAGGGTTGCACAGAACGAGTGACAGTAATTTTATTTGACCATAAGAAGAGAGTCACGTGAAAAGAGAGGGAAATGAAAATTCCCCATTTTGAAATTTTTCCCTTTTCGAATGTCCCTAAATTCCCTTTATTCTAAATTAACTGCCGAGAAAACAACAAACCGTACTTGTTGATTGTTTAGCCGGGCGAAAAATTGTTTTACGTATTTATCAATTATTCAGTCATATCAGTTTTACCAAATTTATTATTAAGATGATAATAATTAATTTAGAAAAATATTAATAAGCACATTGTTACACTTATGGTGGAGATTTCTTAGTTTTATTTGCAGATATTCCATTGCTGCAAGAATGAGTTATTTGGCTCTGAATAAGAAATACGTTTTTGAACTAAAAAGCGCAAGTAAAATTTATTTGAGATTAATGAAACTTTTAAAATACAGATATACAGATTCAAACTGTGTTGCTTTAGCCTATTTTGAACTTCACTTCTATATAATGATATAATGATATAAATAATTTGACCAACAATTTCATAAATCATTCGAATAAATTTCATTCCTTGATTAGATTTTTGGAAAGACATCTTTTAAGTGACCATATTCCTTAAAGCCATTACAGTCTCTCTCCTCCAAGCACTGTCCGAGGTTTACTCTTACTCTAACCACGTGGTCACTTACCTTTGATTATCTATGATTACATGTGCATACAAAATATCAGTTTGAATAAATTTCCTCCCTTGACTGGATTTTTTGGTTGGCGTCTTTAAACTGACCACATTCCGCAAATCCGTTACAGTTTCTATCCTCAAGGTACTATCTGGGGTTTGGTTCTTCTAACCAAGTGGGTCACTAACTTTTGAATATCCATAGTTTCATATGCATACAAAATGCATAAATTTAGCTCACGTTATGCGTTTGTAAATATTTAATTGATGAAGAGTAGAAATCGGATCATATTAGCTAAAAGTGAACATTGTGCACAATCACTGTATTATTAATGTCTTCGAACACTTCTTAATTTCTTTTTATCCTTGAAGCATACATTTTTTACATTTTTCTAATTTACGACGGATGGTAACTTTGGCCATACGCATTATATTTGAAAGGCGCAGTTTTTCTGTTTTATATTAACTAGGCGTTGAGAGAATATTATGACTTCCGCTGAGATTAACTTTCAGACGACAACACTACCATTGTATTTTCGATATCAATAATACGTCTTTATTTCTTTTCAACTTTATGGACAGTATTTTCAGAAGGTTTGGTCACTTTATTGCAGAATATTACGTTCTTTCCTAATGTAAACGTTTCGATAAGTAAGTTCAAAATACAAAATATTTGCTGCACTTTATCCGGCTTCCAACAGAAGGATTTTTGCTTGAATGCTTTCGTCAAGAATAGGTGGACTGGTGGGTCGTTTAACCATCTTCAGCAAGAAACGTTGCGCATTGTCCTGGTTGTACCACAGGAGGTGTGGCAGTATCCGCTGTACAACTAGAGCAACAATCAGGACACTTATATCAATCAACGCACTTATATCGTATGATTGCTTTAAAGAATTATTTTGTATCATTGAAACAGTATGGATACACACCAGGCCGTTCTACGTAAAATGCTCTTTATGATCTTGTAAATACTGATCACAAAAACCTAAATTGTATGTGGCTATGGTCTTCTTCGACGCCTCGGGAGCCTTAATTTGATGGACATCTTTGTTCTCCGCCTTTAGACATATTGGGATCCCTCCAAAATTTCTAAAGGTTAATTTCTAAAGAGCAAATATGTACATTTAAAAATATTTACAGAATCTTAGCCATTTTAATGAAAGGAAAGTTATCCGCAGATCTGTGTTGAAAGAATGGTTTACAAATGATGCCCACAAGGTTTCTGCAGTGTTCCGCTGCTATGGAACATTGCAATTCTAGAACACTTTCAAAACAGCGGAACTTCTCTGTCTGGAATCCATGGACTGTTAAAAAAATGTGTGCCCAAATGTAAGAATGTTATGCTATGCTGATGACGTTTTATATGTGATACGTGAAAACTATTTAAAAAAATTAGAGAAAATTAAAGAAAAGTAAGTCTTCAATTGAGTCATTAGCATTGAAAATAACATTATTAGATAAATTTACAAAATAATTATTATTCCCTTTATATGATATGGAGCTCGGGATTCCACAGCCGCAGCGAATGAGAAATAAATTAGATACAGTACAATGATAATTCTCACCAGAGGTTTTAAAACATCCTCAAAGTAAGTCGTTTGTCGTTTGCGTATTGCTCTATATGCCACCCCTCTAGATATTTTGTTAGTTTTATTATGATAATTTAAATTACATTCTCAAAATATTGATTTCATAACTTTCGGAGATTTTACTGCATATTACACATATTTTTCTGTTTTTAATATTAAACTTATACATCCTGCATTAAGAAAATCTGTGGAATATCAGAGATCAAATATCTGCGTAGGAGAATTCTATATGCTTACAAGACGGTTCTGTTTTTGATAATGGGAATGGTTCAACATACGTGGTCTGTTTGTTTCCTAAAGAAATAGACTGTGGCAAAGTTAGATTTGAATTTAACAATTCGAGTTTTCAAAGTGCGTTGGCCTCTATTATATTTGCACTTTAATGGATTGATAAAAACACATCATAATAAATGGCATTTGCTGACTAATGCTAATGTTTTGTTTTCATATATAAACGATCTCCTGTAAAGTTGTAGTCCTGTAAGTTGAAAAAATGCATGAAGTGAAACTGAACCTTGTGAAAGCATAGGCAGGTGTTATGGACAACGGTAGTGCCGATTTAATTTGCAAATTAATAATCTTTGGCAATACATGACATTTCGTTGAAGACTACGTATTTTTGCAGCCTCTTATTGAATGTCATGGCAGAATAAGGGAATTCTATTGCCACAAGAAGAATTTAAATTTGAAAAGGAGTTGTTGAGTTGTATAAATGGTAACGGAGCAGTATTGGGAATTTTAAGTTGATGCTTTAGTTGTATATACACTCTTTTGCAAAACAATCGAAGCACTATGAAGAAAGTGGTTGTTTTTGATGAAATTAAATATGTGTATGGCTCATCCACAGATAATAAAATAATTAAAAAATCAAGGTCATAGTACCTGTTCACGGTCAATCACCCATTGAGTGTGTTCAAATTAGTAGGTGGTCGAACCGCCCCTGACTGCAACGCATGCTTGAATTTGTCGAGGCAAGGAGTGGTAGAGGTTCCTAATGTCATCTTGCGACACATTCTACCAGGCATTCATCAGTTGTCGCTCCAGATCTGCGATATTTTGTGGTTCCCAAATCTGGCGGCCTTGTATGTCCCAGACATGCTCGTTTGGTGAAAGGTCTGGTGACCTTGCTGGCTAAGGAAGAGACCGCACGGAGACAATCAATAGATATGCGAGCGATATATGGCCTGGCATTATTTTGTTGGAAAATGGCTCCAAGATGACGTGCATGAAGGGTAATGCAACCGGCTCCAGGACAGTATCAACATATCGTTGAGTGTTAAAGATGCAAGAAGGATGACTAAAGATAAACGGCTGTCATAAGAAATAACGCCCGGCACCATCACACCAGGGGTTATGACTTTGCAAAACAAAGGCTGATTGGGACCGCTGGCCCCATCCTCTCCAGACACGAACACGGTGGTCATCTGCTTCAAGAGTGAAGCGGGATTTATCTCTGAACACTATGCGATGTCATTTTGATGGCAGCCATGATAATCGGCTGCGACACCACTCCATACGACTGCGCCGATGTTGTGGGGTCAAAGGCAGACGTCTTAAAGGCCTCTGTGAGCGTAACTCCGCCTCATACAAGCGCCGTGAGATGGTGGACGGTACCACAGGATGTATAGACGTGGCTGCAGCGCGTTGAACAGTAGACAATAATATCGTTGGGGCGATTCGGCCTGGCGAACAATCATCCTATCTTGCCTCGCATTTGTGCTCCTTGGCCTTCCACAGCTTTCATTTCGTCGGCAATTTTCTTGTAGCAACCACTGCTGCCAACATATTTGCACAGCAGTGTCTGTACGCTGCAGGTGGCGGCCTATTGCTCGGTATGACCACCCAGCTTCACGCAACCCTACAATGCGACCCTGTTCGAAGTCGTTTAGTTGTCTGTATGGTCTTCGATATAGTCGTAATGGCATCTTTAGTTGCTTCGTTACGGAATTACAATGGTAACAACAAAAAAAGAAAAGTATTCCACCTCTACTACTGGTTTTATATTTTACGAATTACGGTATGGAAATGCTCCCTATGATCGCAATTCCTGTTCGCAAGATATTTTTGCATACCAAATTTCGCTACTATCGCAAAAGTCCTTCTTGGTGCTTCGAATCTTTTTGCAAAAGAGTGTATTTGATTTTTATTTTAATTCTTGTTAATCATTGGCTTTTAAGGGTTTGTTTATTTCTTTTGTGCTCGGAGTGCTGCGCTGACCATGAGCCTGGAGGGTTGCAATTCACATTACTCTACTAATCACTCTAGAAAAGGGGAGAGACACACCACATGCACCCAATCTTATGTGGGGATTGTAACTCAAATCTTTGGTTCCGGGATATCAGTCGGCCTCCACTAACCACTATACTGTTCAGTACGGCAAGATTGATGATACAGTAGCTGTTTTAAGAAAAAACAACTGCAATATTTTCCAGATTCCACATTTTTGAAAATTTTTCCATAACTGGTTTATGAAATAAAATAGTTTTGCCTGAATTTTTTTTTTAATTGCTTCGGAAAAAGAGGGATATTTTCAGGTCAATCATGGTTATTTTTTAATGAAGAGCTGGCGAGAGGCGTATGAAAATTTTCTGGGATCGTCTGCACAGAAGACAATGAAGATTAAAGGAATAATGCACATTCTATTAAATCAGTTTTAGTGAGTAGAAATGTATCATTTCACTGAATATTAGGAATGAAATCAGTTCCACTAAAAAACAAAAAAAGAAAACCCCAAGCGAATCTCTAAACCATTATTATTTTTTTTTTTATTTAGGTTAACTGCTGTTTTCACTGATGATAAAATTTAAATATAAGGTACATCGTATTTATCATATAATATAGTATCAAGAATGAAGTAACTGATTTTTATTTATTTTGTGAAATTGTTCGAAGAATTATTGCATTTCTAGTAATTTTTTTAAAATTTGCTTAAAGTATTTTATTGCAAAATGTATTGAACAATATTTCTAATAAAAACTTCACTCTATTTAATTTTCTGATAAATCGAAGTTTATTCAAAATAAATTATTACATAAATTGTTATTTCTTACCCTAAAAGCATTTATCTGCACTATTTTAATAGAAAACTCGGCAAAACTCCTGTACATTCTTCTCGGAATTATTTCTAACCCTATACTTCAACAAAAAGGATCTTGAGATCTCAACCAGTGAACGATGAAGTTTCCAAATGATTAATTGTCATCGGTAGGCCCCATCGCCAGAGAATAAACACGTGACAGTCTTCACCGCTGTTTCATGAAAATCCAATTCTACTTCGTAGCATTACTAATAGAAGGATGTTTTTTGTACTTTCACAGGAGCATTTTCCTTCTCACTTTTAATAAAACTCTTTCTTTAATGGACGACGTGAAAACTTTTGTTGGAAAAAAGTTTGCTCGATCTTGTACGTCAAAACTTTTACACTTATGCAGAAAAATTTTGAAAGATGATGTTTATGCTTCTACGCGTACATTGATTTAAAGTTTATATCTAGAAATTTTACAAGACATGCTTACGTGTATATGTATGCATGTATGTGCACACACACACATATATATACATAATTATACATATATATGAATTTGAAAGATATAAGAAAGCTTAGTAGATTAGTAATATTTATTTACTACTTACACCTGTTAATATATTTATCATCTTTTATATATAAAAATACTATTATAAGCTTTTCATTTATCCATATTTCTACATCTTTGCGTAAAAATATATAAATAATAACAATAAAAGAAACTATTTACAAAGAGAGAATGGGATATGTAAATCTCAATCGAGTCGTTTCGTTCTTGTGAAAGATTTGGATATTCTAATCTTTACACTTTTATTGTCATTTGACGTTCAACAGAAACGTTCAGCGGGACCTGAATTACTTACATGAAATCTTAACATCCACATTCTTTCTGGAAAAAAATTTATCAGAAGTTATTAACTTAATTTTATGAATTAGTTTATTAATTTAACATAAGTTATTAAATTAACATAAGTTAAAAATTAAGTTTCATGCTTAGTGCTTATTTATGTTAACTCTTGAAATCATCCTCATCCCTTTATATGTGTTTTATATAACATATAAAGTTCATAAAAGTTTTATATAACATATAACATAAAAGTTTTATATAACATATAACATAAAAGTTTTATATAACATATAAAGTGTTTTATATAACATATATGTTTTATATAACATATAACGTTCAGCGGGATTTGAATTACTTACATGAAATCTTAACATCCACATTCTTTCTGGAAAAAAAATTATCAGAAGTTATTAACCTAATTTTATGAATTAGTTTATTAATTTAACATAAGTTATTAAATTAACATAAGTTAAAAATTAAGTTTCATGCTTAGTGCTTATTTATGTTAACTCTTGGAATCATCCTCATCCCTTTATATGTGTTTTATATCCTTTATATGTGTTTTATATAACATATAAAGTTATATATCATATAACTCTTTTCATCTACATGAAAAGTTCGTTTATTGAACACCAAAATAAATTTAATTTTAAGTATCTGTGCTCCAATGTTTCCTCTACAAAACTAGAATTCAAATTGGCAACTTTGACGATAAGACCTATTAACGTAACCATTTCAACACGATGATTTGAATTGGAGACCTTTAAGCAAACTTACTACGTTGTAGAATGTGGTTTAAAAGAGAGAATGTTAAAATAAGATGTTATTAATCTTTGTTCCTGGGATATGCAGAAATGGTATTATTCAAGATCTGATTTTTGGAAAACTTGCTGAAATCGTTTTCTCTCCAAATTTAATGAAACAAGTAATTATTTTTAAGCAAATTAGATTTTAAAAACTCACGTTTGTATTGTTTATTTAATTTGTTTAACCAGTTATTTTACGTTCAGAATCTTTACTGTCTCTTCTTTCTTTCAGTTTGTCGTCAGAATGCAAATTAACTCGCGTGTATTTAGGGGAAGGTTTGAGATTATGAAGTTAGGGCGTGTTCTGCCTATTGAAAGGCAGAACACAATGGGACACAATGTGGAAGATAGTTTTCAAACAATGTGAAAGTTTTTTGTCAAAATCTAACGCAATGTGAACATTAAATTCAACAGTATTATTTCACAAGCTGCCTTCGCCAAATACACGAGATTTCTATATGAGCTCTTAGTAGTGCCTATGAATGGAAATCTATTATTTTGAAGAACAATAAGCTGTGTTCGTGCATACATATACCGTCTTTCCTGAATATAAATCACAAAATAAATCATTTTTTTCTTTCCAATGGCGGACACTAGCCATTATAGGCACTGGCCACTACTAAGCCTAGAAGCAGTGGTTACGTTATTATGGAGGAACTTAAAATAGGTAGGCCACCATTGCCTTCTGTGAAGGGACAGGCAATTTACATCCATACCTTCTCCGTAGTTCTGACCTGGCCCTTTCGATACTTCAGTGAGTTTCACTAACCACTTTTGCGTTTTCGCGAAATGAAATGAAATTATTATTCATATTTATTGATCGCAGCTATTGTTTATTAAAATATGGCTTTGGTCATTTCACGAAATTATCACACTCTGAAAATCTACATCATCTTGAAGAACGAATCTACGATTGAGCATTTTAAAGTTATTTCCTACATTATAATGTCTTTGAAGCATTTAAATATGTAAATATATCTGCGTACCTAGCAAGCAGATACATAAGTAGTAAAATTGATGCAAAATATTGCGTACGCGTAATATTATATGTATAAATATATATATTTTATGTGCGTAATATTGAATTGCCACTGGGAAATGAAGATGATTTACTCCATCAACAAACCTTTCCTGTAAGCAGCATATTTGGAAACTTACCCGTTGGTAAAGCGGTGAGTTTCCAAGTAGACTGAAAACCTAAAAGTTCTCAGTGATGATTACCTTAACTTAACATATCCCTGATAAACGTCAATTATTTCTATTCACATTCGAGGGAGGATTGGAAACATGATTAGTATATCAAGTTCAATAACATTTTCAGTGGCGGTAATAATGATGACTTGAGATTAAATTGTAAATAAAACACATTACTTTATCTGTAGCACCGTCTATTTATCTATCCTTTTAATTAACCATCAACACAGACATTCATTTTTCTGCTTGCACAGCAATTATCTGTTTAATTAATTATAATTATTGCAAAACAAATTGCTTTAAATTTAGTATCCTAGCTTTGCTTTGTGAGCAATAAAACTGCGAAGCTTTAAACAGATGGAATGATAAGTAAACATTTACTCTCAAAGTGAATTTTTATGTTTCACCCATATGTTAGTCGGAAAACTGAAAGTTAGTATTTTTATAATTCATTTCGGGAAATTTTTATTTTATTAGACATTTATTTTTACAGTAAAGGTTTATGAGAAATAAAAATTCTTTATTGGAATTAAAGGTGGTGGTACATAGCGAACAGTATTTAACACTATCACAAAATTACCTAAATTTTGAATAGGTTTCATAATAGGAATTTTCTTTCACTTTAAAAACGAATTCACGTGCAGCATTTTATACCCTGAAGTGTCAGTAGAACTGTTATTCAGATGAACATTTTAGTTATGATGCAAAGACTTAGTTCATACCCAACTACAGAGGGTGTTAAAAATGCGCACTTACGTATTTTTAGCAGAAAGTTACAACAAAATATTGTTCTTTTCGTACTCTAATTTTGAAGCATTTATTTTGTTTCATTTGCTTATTTATTTTACCTACGAGTTTGTCTTTGTTTGGATAACAGAAAACACTTCCTAATAATTTAAAATCATCGTGTTAGTTATAGTATGTAGGTAAGTCAAATCCTGTAAACAAGCCAAATTATATATAAGTATTTAAAACTTTTTTGAATACTGCTATTATTAATCATTTAATCTATACTTCAACAAAGACTGTCTCGTGAAGCAAAAATGCATCATTTTAAAGTATACGGGACAAACATAAGCAAATTTGATAATCTTGTCGTAACTCAAATTCACTAATATTATCACTATACGTGGTCCCTGTTATATTGCTGGCAGTGTTCAGTATTTTTTAATATTTTGTGTGTTACCTTTATTTATTAAATATCATGTTATTCGCACTTAAACCATAAAATTCAGTTCAACAGCAATATTGCAAAATAATTTTAAAATGAGCATATCTTTAGAATTTCCGAGTTTCGCTCGTCAGAGATATTTTTTTTCCATTTCTCGCTTTGAAATCGATTAGTTTGTTAATAAAAATTCGTTGAAGTGTTACAAAATATGAAATCGATAATAAAACAAATTTCAAATTCCAAATTAGGGCTTCCACGTGCCCATATTCTATGGAATTATTACGTTATTTGAATTTTGATGGCTCTAGGTACCTTTGTTTTATCACAATGCGAGAAACGCACATACATTCATGCAGATTCTTCATTATTTAATTTCTATATAATACAGGGCAGTAATATTTGGCGGCAACAATGTAAAAAGTGAAACAACGCTTATCGTGAATCGACGCAAAATGCCAAAATTAAATTAATAGTCCTTGTAAGCAAATTGCCCCTTTGTAGTTAATGTGTGGCAATGCCGTTTTTATTTCATATATTGTAAAACTTACAAATATTTTCTTAACAAACTCTGCGATTTGAAATCGAGCAGTGGCAACACTTTTCGAAATAAAACATTTTTATCTCTAGCGACTTCTGAAACTGTTGCCACTCGGAAAAACGAAAGCGAAAATTAATGTTTTCAGAGTTTTTAATTAATATTTCAGCTGATTAAAGTCGTACGAAGATGAAAATGGTCGAAATGGCTTCATCGAAATTTTGAAATCCGGGGTACCTTTCTCGAAACTCAGTTCCTGGCCGCTCCAAAGGAGATGCCACAAAAAAAAAAAAAAAAAAAAAAAAAAAAAAAAAAAAAAAAACAGACAGATCTTTACAGATTGTAATAGCATAGATGAGAGAACTAAGTTGTGTGTGCTTTATTGCAATAAAATGACGGCAAATTCTTGAAAACTCTGAAATTAACTTCACGTAATTTTTTTTTCTTTACAAAAACGTTTATACAGTTTATAAATTATTTTGGCTCTTTCATATTTTTTTGCAAGCTAGAAAATTATTATTATATTTGGAATGTGCTTTTCAAAATATTTGCAATCCTCAGCGATTTGGAAACGGTAATTTATTTTATAGTGCAGATAAGATATTTAATGACAGCGGTAATGGAATTGTATTATTTACCTGAACATATATAATGTGACATGGTTATACTGTTTGATATATTTTCACCAGAAATTTTTAAATCGACAAAAATTAGAAATAAGCCTTTTTTACAATTTAATTTTCATAATCAAAGCCACTATTACCCTCATGTGGGTAGTTTTCTAAAATTTAATGCCTAATTTTATCAGGTATATGTATTTGTTATTATAAAATTACAAATAATATATTAAACACATAAATATTATATATATATAGGAATATTAAATAATGAATATTTCTGTATATGTTTATCTTTTTATAGTGAGATAGTGAGTCATAATTAACCATATGTTTTATTCTGCCATGAAATAATGATTCGATTTACTAAGTAAAAAGTATTTGCTTTAATTACGGTTTTAGAAACAATATTTAAAGAATTAAAGTATAGCATATATTTTGATAAACTATTATATTAACTCGAAGTAAAAATAAATTTCGAAATTCCGTAAACTGTACCTTTAATAATCAATGATAGCCATTCGATCACTTTAAGTATAACTGCGCATAAGGGCTTGAAGTATATAGAAATGTAAAATTTTTAACTTTGAGAAATACCGAAGACCAAACTTTTGCATAAAAATATAATTCAATATAAAATAAAAGTTTATGATTTTACGCATCAAATGTTAATTTAAATTTAACTTCCGTATCACTAAAGTGATATGAATAAAACATGCAACTAAACATATGGAGTTTCTGAAATCTGACTTTGAGATGATATTGAAATGCAAAACATTACTCGAGGACTAGGGTTGTAAATCAGAATTAGTTAACAGGTTTTGAAATCGGGATTGTTGATGAATTCCCAAATCGAAACATCAATTTAAAACTTCCTGCATAAATTACCATACATAAAAATTATGCGCTAAAAGGTTTTCAAACAAAATTAAAATTCAGAGAGGGCAAAATTAAAATATTTCTTCTCGGAAAAACACTAAATCGCCGTCTAACTACTCACGCATAATTCGATTCAAACTTAGACTGCCAAAATCAGTTGGCAAGAAAACTCCGGTCGCGTGCGAATTGCTATTAAGAATATACATCATCGACCCCGCTTAAAATACAACGTAATTTGCAATTAATTCGGAGATATATCCTTCTTCATACGGCGAAACAAGGAACACTTTATCGTTTGAAATATATAAGTAATTAACGAACGAACGGCTGTGTGCAGAAGAGGAAAAGGAAACGAAAAAACAAAACAAATAAAATATAATAAAACAAACAAAATAAAAGCAAATGCAGACGGGAAAATAACGATACGGGAAGAAGCACCCGCAATCTTTTCCATTTACTCTATTGGAAAAATACATCTTTAATTGCTTTAGTTTGCAAAGCAATTGCGATTTTTCGCTGTGTCCAATGCTTGTTTTCAATTATTTCGTGTTAAATTACTTATGGAGAGGAAAAGCAATTACCCCGGTGCAGTCGAGACGAGCTAATTTTGGCTGTCACTTTCCCCGAGATTCTTCCATTCTAGCATCTCCTCAAAACTTATTTCGGGCTTCTTTTAATGGAGGTATTGGTATCAAATATTTCGCGAAAAGGTTTTGAGAGCGATGAAAAAAGAAATAAATAAATAAAACCTGGTGATTTGTTTACAATAAATATACGCACGGGTTTTGAAATTTAGAACGAACTTTTTTCCACGCGTTATTAATAACAAGTGGGGTTCTCATGCACCAGCTAAGAATCACGGAGTTTGCAACATTTATTTAGAAGAGGAAATTTTTATACAAAAGTTACAGTTGTGAAAGTAGTTAAATATTTTAGACAGAAATCATTATTTTGGGGAATATAGCTGTTTAAATTTTTAACAGTGTACTTAAGGATCGGCTGTTAAGAGAAAAAATGATTTAAGTCGGTTCTTAGAATTATTGACAGTACTAATGGGACCTGTACATAGTTTCCTTTATTGAAATTATTTAGACATAGTCTGAAGCTTTCTGTCAAGAAAGTATAGTGCAGCAAGTTAACTCATCACACAAATCAAAAATATGTAAATTAAACAGTTATAAAGAATAAGGTATTGATACTAAATATAAATACATTAAGGTAGTTACATTAAGTATTTCGATATCAGCATACATTTGCAGATATTTTGCATTATATATACATTTGCAGATACATTTGCTAACAAAGCAAAAGTTAATTTTAAACGATGCGATTTCGTTTGTCACTTAGCATCTAACCCAGTGAACCAGATGCTTTACTGATGACAAAAAAATAAAAGTTTATCAACTTTTTTATACTTGATATGATTCCTTTTAAAAGTGATATATATATATATATATAATCTATGTAATATTTGGCAGTCGGGCACATGAAAGAAGTTTGACATTGAAATGACGACACAAAAGGATTTAAATTTACAGATTCATATCTTTATTTAAATCAAATGGCATATTATTATTCTTTACTAAATAAGATTAAATTCAATGCGTCATAATATTCTAACAAAGAAAGGCAGAAGAGCAGCAGCAGAGGGAGAGACTAGTCTCGCTCTCACGCAAATCTGATCCGATCCGAACAAGTATGGCTGGATTAGCGCGCGAAGCGCGCTGTTTCCAGCTCATGAGGAGAGCCAGTAGGCACATGATGGTAGGAAGTCTGACGTGGTAGGAGTTGAGAGAATGAGGTGAGGCAGAAGAGGGGCGAGCAAGATGCCGCAAACCTAGGAATTAGGCCAGACAAGAAGACGCCCCGCAGACGGAGCAGTACAAGGTAAAGCAATCATGAGTTTTTATGATAAGCTACTGTGAGAATATACTACATGACAGAACGAGTTTGTAGGAATACAAACTCTCGAAAGCATACATTTGCAGATATAGAGTTACAGTGAGAAAAGTGCAGTTTGCAAGATCAGATATCATATAAAAGTTTCGATGAAATAATGAGAAAAGTATTCATAAAAAGAAAAGTGCGAGTTCTCTATTTATAGAAGCGGTTACGTAATAGGCTGTAATGTTCTCGAAAGTATTGGTCCAGGGGGAAGATCGGGAAATTGTGAAAAGTTAATTAGAGGTTGCTTGTTCGCATAGAGCAAAGCCATCGTGTTTTTTTTTTTCTCTCTCTGTATATATATACTGTTATTCACGTTGTTCCAAAAGATGGCTATTACCTTTATTTTTTTAAATATTAACCCTAGACGTGTAATATTCAGTAGAAACGATTATAATAATAATTATCAAAATTTTATGAAGCCGCTATGAGCATATAGGATGTAACAGCTTTGTAAATTCATGCATTTAGTGTTCTACATGTTCTGAAAGCAAAATTTCCCCATTTGCTGCAATGTTCATTACCTTTCTTCTGCTTCTTGTCCCAGAAAAAGAAAGAAAAGAAAAGCATCAGACTTTTATGTACGGAAAACCAACAGAGGTGTACAAGTAGTAGTTTCAGGGAATCAGCTCTAAAGTTAACAACTATTTTTGTTCCTCCAACACGGAACCATTAAAAGCCAAAGTATAAAAAAAATCTTGTTTGAACCTCTTGAAAATCGTTTCAGAATTCCTTAGCAACAGACTGAAAATGTATAACATAGTACAATAATCCCAAATACCTCAGCGAGTACCGCATGTGGAGGTTTGGAACTATTGAGATTTCATTAATGCCGATTAAATATTTGTAATTGGACCTCTTCATTGCAGAAGAATATATAACAGTTAGATTTTTGCATTTATAGGACTCTTTTATCCCCAATGGCAAACTATTTCCATAAAACATTTCTCTTTTATTTTCTGAAACTTTTTAATGGCAATTAAAATATCTAGAACAATATTTTAAGAAATGAACACTTGTAACACTGTTTTTATAAGAGCCTGTATAATAATGTATATTCTGCTGTTATTGTTCTTCATCTGATTTCTGAAACTGTGGCGAGTCCATGAATAATCATAGATGGAGAAGTTGGTTGGTCATAAACCGCTTGTTTTGAGGGGCACAGATTTTTTCCCCATCTCTATCCGAAATTGGATTAAGAACATTGCGGAGGGAAATGTTTAAAGCCTTGCCACCACCTTTCTTTTATAACATCTTATCGAGATTGCCAAGATACCAAAATGGCTAACCCTAAGATGCTTCTAAGTTTCGTAGTTGCACCTCTAGGTATTGCAATAGGTACTACAGTTACAAATGTCCATTTAGAGATTACATTAGCCCCCGCTTTAGCTGTAACTTAAGACTGTGATGATGGCATTTGGCTAATTAATTAAGGCCAAAGGGTCAAGTGCTGTGCACCTTAATAGGAATACTTTCATAGACGTCTTCTTAGACGTCCTCAGATAGCTTCATGTTTCGCAGAAGGATGGCTTTATTAGATATCATAGAGGGCACAAGAAATATTCGTCGATTATCTAAAAACATTTTGCAGAAGGCTTTGTAAGAAAGCATTCGCTAGTACTTATTTATAGAGTAAGGTATAAAATCCAGTTCTTCAAAATCAGTCACCCAGGGCTTAATTTCTAAAATTAGAAGTGCCGGAGCCCTATGGAAGACCGTCAGCAAAGAGGAACAAAAGTAAAGAAATAAATAAGATGGCTATTAAACTCACTAATTTTTTTAATTAAATGGTTAATTATTATCATATTAATTAATAGCTGTTTAATTAATGCTTATAAATTGTTATTTAATCAATCATTATATAATTAATTAATTATGATTTAATCGATAATTATTAGATAATTAATTAATTATTATTCATTGCAATAATTAAAGCTTAACGTAATTAAATAATTAAAATTAAATTAAATGCAAAGAGATAAATTAAATTTAATAAGAGATTTTTAATATAATTTTATTGCTAAAAATAAAATTTTCGAGTTAAAATTTCTACTGAAATCGTTACTCAGTTACATAAAAGTGCCGCAGCCTTCTTATTTAGGGCTTTGGTGCACTCCGGCTAGAATTATGATTTATTACAAAACCTAAGAAGCACCGGAGCCGGGACCGGTGGGCTCCGACTCAATTTTAGCTCTGATTGTAAGGGGGAAAAGTTCATTTTACTTTACAAAAAATAAATATACTCTAAGTATAGCTGATGAAAATGCAGATAATGCTAAAAACTGGGCGAAACAGAATGAGGGCGTGAAGGTGTGAGTGGGTGGGAATATAAAATGAGGGGAATCTTGGAGATAGAGAACGTTCTGTTTGGACGCTGCTCTCTGCTGATATATTTATAGACATCAAGCAGATGTGTGTCAGGGGTAAAATGAGTCCTAAATCTGACTCCTAAGGAGGAATGTAAAGTTGCTGGTTACACTTTTCGCCCTCCTCGTATTTGGTTACATTAGTGGATATTGCAGGAAGACGATGTATAGCACGTGTTTGAGCAGTTTATCTAAGTATTTCATACTTATTGTACTCGCTGTCACTTAACACAGGTCTGGGTCATAATCCCGACAGCCGAAATCCCGACAAGTCACAATCCCGACTGTCCAAAACCCCGACAGGGCCGAAATCCCGACAACCCAAAGTCCCGACGCTGTCGAAATCCCGACAGGGTCAGAATCCCGACAGGGTCAGAATCCCGAGTGTCCAGAATCCCGACAGGGTCGAAATCTCGACTGTCCAAAATCCCGACAAGTTAATATCTAAATACAAACACTCAATTTAGCTTAATAAAATACAATTTTTAACTATTACATATTACTAATTAAAAGTTTAAATAAAAAAAATCATAAAAATTATGTCATTACTTAAAATAATTTTTAACAAATTGAAATGACCGTTAAAATTTGAAATGAAGATTTATAAAATTCTTTTTATTAAGAAAAAGAAAACATCACATTTACATGGAAACGACATATTTACAGTGACACATTGTGAGCGATAGCACGAAGATATTCCATCACAGGTCGATTATCACGATCGTCCACAACAGTCATAATTCTCCTTTCTCTGTCATCATCTACCTTCCTACGTTTTGGTTGTTGTTCTCCGCGAAGAATGCATTCAACTTGGTATTCCACATGCTCCTGTTCTTTTTGAAATCCTTCTATGATGTTATAAACGCCAACATGGCCCGTCCAATTAAGGTCTCCCATCTTCTGTGCCAATCCTCGACAGCATTTTGAGTGCGCGGAGCATTTATAGCCTTTTCTAGATCACTACTGATTCTAGATGGCCTCAGTTCAATATTAATTTCTTCAGCGAAATCAATTAAATCTTGGAATAATCTTTTGTAATTTTCTTCAGATTTGCTAGTCATGAAAGCATATACTAGTTGCAACTGTGGAAGTATGGTAAGGGGTCATTAGGCCTTATTAGGATTTCGCTCGTGTCGGTATTTTGACCCTGTCGGGATATTGGACAATCGGGATTTCGACCCTGTCGGGATTTTGGCTTGTCGGGATTTCGACCCTGTCGGGATTTTGGCTTGTCGGGATTTCGACCCTGTCGGGATTTCGACCCTGTCGGGATTTCGACCCTGTCGGGATTTTGGTTTGTCGGGATTTCGACTTTGTCGGGATTTTGGCTTGTCGGGATTCCGTCTGTCGAGATTCTGGCTTGTCGGGATTTCGGCTGTCGGGATTATGTCCGGATACCCACTTAACACATATTTAAGAACACAAATTTTCCTTCCTGCGAAAACCATCGATAACAATACACTACATACGATGGCATGGCGAGGAATTTACACGTTCTTAAAAAAACTCCTTCAAATTTATTGCCTTTCTTAAAGGGAAAGGTTTCCGCATGTGGGTGAGGGGACTTTACTTGAAAGTCTCATGTTCTCATGATTTCGTATTTCTAGGGAAATAGAGTATTGCAAGGTTTGCTTATTGTTAAACTAAAACGATGGGAATTCAAAATTTTTCCCCTTGAAATTGTGGCTCAGTTTTATAAAAAGAAGTACCGGAGCTCATCTTATTTAGGGCCAGCTAGAATTGTAATTTATTTTAAAAATTGAGAAGTACCGGAGCCGGGCTCCGTTGGGCTCCGGCGCAATTTAAGCACTGCAGTCACCAAGAGTTCATCCAGCACTGCAATTCCGAGTGTTCAGTTACCAGAGAACTTTCGAATGAAAAACTGAGGAATTATATGAGATAAATAAGAGTTTGGTTAATAACATCTATTTATCGTATATTTTAGCAGAATATACATACTTGTCAAAGGAAACCTTTAAATGCGAATAAAACTGAATAATGTCTTTAAGGCAATGAGATATATTCAGAATACTAAATAATTTTTAAATATCTCATATTCTGCGTTGCTGCAAGAGCCAACCTATCTCACAAAATATCAAAAAATCAAACCACAGTTTTTTTGCTTTAGCTTCAGCGCATTTTTCTCAGCCAAAGATGAAAAGCCGTGACAAAATTAGTTTTGCCCTCGTGGCTGCCTTACGTTGTAGTGACACTTTCAATATTTGTGACCTTGCTGCCATGGAAACCGCTTTTAAGCCTCTGGGCTACGTGTACCTACACACGTCTATATAAACCTCTCACAAAACGCTCTCTTTTTCCCCGAACAAGACCCGCTGCGAGTAACTTGGGGCTTTTCGTGCATCACCGAGTGTTGCAAGTTATTGAGAGAGCCCAAGGGAGGGAGGTAGCATAGTATACGGAATAGGTGGAGGCAAAATTTTATATTTGTAGTCAGCGGGTCGAAAAGAAAGCACGGTTTATGTTCCTCATAAAAGAAAACCATGAAACAAATTATTGCGCAATTTTTTGATTATATAATGCTTTCGCATTGCAGGCATGGCATCAGCGTAGTTGATGACTAAACTTTTAGTAGAAAGGTTTTTCAACTGTGTGTTTATATCTGTGTACTCGACTGTCTTGGAACAAAGAGCTATTTTGTTTCTTTAGTGGTACAAAAAGGAATTTACGTATTTTATAACTTATGTGCATTTTATTCTTTTTTGACAAAAGAAAGGATGATAAGGAATGATGATCAAAGGCTGTATTTTGACAGAAACAGTCCTTTTGGTTTTCAAGAACCTATTTGTCTCTTATTTATGGCACTGTGTCGATGGATACAAACTGCGTCTCAGGACATGCTGCAAAGTGTAAACATTGCTACAAAGTGTAAAATTTTGTTTTTCCCCCCTCCGTCATCTGAAAATAACACTCTGGAGCATTTTTGTATTCTTTTCTTCGAATTTATATTAATTTCATACATAAATTTGCAAAATTTAAAAATTTAAGACTTCATCAAATAAAATATTACCTGGAATATCGGTTCAGTCACTGGCGGTTTCAAGATGGTAAAAGGTGCAGGGAAGATGAAGATGAAATAAGTCATACCTTTGTTTTTAGTTTCCGTGTTTCAGAAATTTTATATTCTGATTTAGAAAAGTAAAACTCAATGTTAGAAAAAGTTCAGCTTTCAACTAACATTGATCTAAAAGTTCCCGTTGCTAATTTTAAATTCCTTATTGGTATTTCGTTTCTTACCAAAGCCAAGGGCAATTTTATACGTTCCTTGTGAAGAAGAGAAGTGTTAGTTTTTTTCTTTATTTACGGTTATTAATTTATTTCTCGTAACTTTGGTTTCATTGATTATACAGCTCATAAACTGTATAATCAATGAAACCAAAGTTACCAAGTGTAAAATCAATGAAACCAAAGTGACTGATTTCTCGCTAAATCGCAACAGCATAATGTTAGCAAATATGCAGAAGTATAAAACAACTGACCTAAATGTACCAATATTTATTCATATAGTTACACAACAAATTGCACTTCCATAGCTTACTATTTACTTAGAGGTAAAGCTTACTACATTTACTATCTTTATCACTAATAATTTAATAGGCGTGAAAAAAACGGTAGGTGTATGAGGGGAACAAACAATGTGGAGATGAGCTTACCGGCAGCCAAGTAGCAAAATCCCTGAACACTGATTAGTTTCGACCTGGACTAGCTTCTGCATGGTCGATTTTGTACCATATGTAACGTGTATACGAGCTAGTTTCCCTTAAAAATGCTCCAGGAAAACATCCCTTCTCTTCAGCATATAGGCCTAGTGTGCTTTGCCATAATAAACTAAAACCTAAAATCTAAACTGTACGTGTTTTAATAGCGTAAAATTAATTCATAAGCAAAAGGAAATTAAATTAACAATAATAATTAATACAGAAAAATATTATCTCACTATATTATTTTAATTTTTAGTATCGTAATATTTCAGAAGAAATCAGAAGCATGAAATCTGAAAATTTTCTTAACAATATATTTTAGTTAATCTGAGGTTTTTTTGGAACGAACGAAGCTTACTTTATCATTGCCAGGCTATTAACACATAATTTCCTCCATTTATAGTTAATTTATTTCGATAAACTTATTATAGTTCATCGAAAATGTATTTGTCAAGCTAATTAACAAGAAGCTTTAATTTTGATTTCGTACTCATTTCGAGACGCGCGTCATCATAGATACTAATTTCAGTTTCGAAAAATACATCGAAACGTATAAATACGTTAAACACATACCTTCCTTTGATCTCTTCGATACGCGTTACTTTCGGAAAGACGAACTAACTAAACGATAAATGCACTACTTCAGCAATTTGATAAATGTTACCCAAAGCATTAAGTTTAGTGAAAATTAATATATTAATTAGCAAAGTAGCTTATTAACCATCCTAAACTGATTATTGGAGCATCCAAAGCTAAAGATGAAAGTTAATGGCTTTTGCAACAAGCCAAATCATTCACACCTTACAATTTTGGATCATCTATCCTTGGATGTGTAGTTAAAAAAGAGAGAAATACATCAGTTCTTGAAGCAAAAGAAAGGCAGGAGCATCGCCTTATTCATAATAACTTACATTTTAAAGGTAAACGAAAATCGGAGGGAGGGGAAAAAAGTTTACTATGAACCGTTTAAAATTCTGCGCGCCGAGGATGCATAATAACCATGTGAACGTTACCGTCTGTTGCCCTCTCTAAAACTTCTATTTCCCCTCAAATTACCCAGCTGCGAATAGAGGTTGCTGTGGAACAATTAAAAGGACTGGCATACACCGACAGCGGTACTTGTACCGCAGGCAACAACCGTGTAGCTTGCGGTCTGCGATGTAATGGTCCTAGTTTGAGTCAAGTTCAGGCACGAAATACTCGCATTAAGGGCCTTTTGCACTTTGTTTTGTTGAGGTTGAAGTGAGAAACTAATGTCAAGTTCTGATGCGCCCTCCATCTTTGACCACGAACCCAGTTCGAAATGTTTGGAGTTGATGTGTGTCTTGACATGGAAGCAAAATCAAAAAGAATTTGTCCCCTGAAGATAAAATTTATCGCATTTGAATACATAATTATGTTTAAAATCACTTAGCTACAGAGATTGCAAACGAATGGGTGATGGTTTCCGACCTGCATTTCTATTTAGAAATAAATACAGCGGTTTTCTGTTAAATTAGATGTATCCATCAATAGAGCAACATGAGCATAAAATGAATACTAGATATTATCTTTCATATATCCTAACTTTCACGTACGAAGTAGATTTAATACGAAATATTTTCTACGAACAGAAGTTAAGTCTTGTGAATTAACAAGCATATATATATATATATATATATATATATATATATATATGCTTGTTAGGTAAATAGGAATATTTGTGGATATATATATATATATATATCCACAAATATTTGAGTAATGATTGGTTATGATTCGAAATTTCCTTAATAAAAGATATTCTGAAGAATAACAAGAAATTAATTAACGTTTAATAAAATAAATACGCAAGTATTTAAGCGGCAAAAATGGAAGAGTGTGGAAAGAGAGGGTATTGAAAAGGAAATTCTGTGAATAGAAAGTTATTTTTGCCTACTCTCTTAAGAAACTGTGATTTTTAATTTTTAAATAAATGTTACATTTGTTTCATAATTTCGTATTATTCACTTCAGAAAGATATATCAACCTGATTGCAGGTTCTCCTTATGATTATAACTGAAAGAATTAGTGGGATGGAAACTCCTGTACTGAACAAAGTCTCTTCGATAACTAAAATAATATAATATGGCCTCTTAATACAGTAAACATATCGGACAGAAAAAAAGAGAACGGTTCCTTGAACTGATATCGGAAATTTGGAACCAAATCGATTAATTTTTTAATTTCTTTTAACGTTTGTCATTATTAGGTCAAAGGGGGAATTGCCCAGATGGTCTATTAATATCGTTTGGAATTTTGCGTCAACCACTATAAAACGGCGTTTCACTTTTCAAATTGTTGCCACCAAATATTAGAGCCCTGCATGGCTAAATAATGACGAAATTAAAGAGACTAAATAATGACGAATCTGCATGAATATACGTATGTGTCTCGCATTGTAAAAAACCAACGGTAACTAGACATATAGAGTTCTGAATAACATAGTCCTCCACTCGAATATGGGCATCTGCAAACCCAAATTTGGAATTTGATTCATTATGTATTTCATATTTTATAAACCTTTAACGAAGTTTTGATTAACAAACTTAAGGATTTCAAAGCGAGCGATGGCAACACTGTACGGAGAAAAGAAACATTTTTTATCTCCAGCGCGAGACTGCGGGTCAGAAATTCTAAAGATATGTTTTTTTAAAATTATTTTGTGATATTGCTGTTGAATTGCTTTTTGTGGTTTAAGTACGAATAACATGATATGCAATAAAAGTAACACGCAAAACGTTAAAAAAACGCACTTTTGGGTGTATTATAAAATCTGAAAGCTTTTAGATTTTTTAAAATTATTTATAGTTATATTTTTCAAAATCAAAAGAGAATCAAATACATTTTCCAAAAAATGTGTTTTATTAGCTGGATTGAAAACATTGAAAGTGATAAAACTAAAGAATTTTTTTTTACAATTTAAACCAGAACAAAATAAGATTTGAATACCTCTTCGCATTATTATGGAAGATTGAAAATGAAAGAAACTTTTTAAATGTAAAGAAGAGATCTTTGTTATTTTTAGGAAATGAATTTTGTCTCGTGCCAAAATTTAATTCACTTATATTTTTGGAGAAAGGAGCCTTTATCCGATAATGGCGTCATTCATTTACTTCTACAGAAAATGTAATTAAAAATTACATACATTCGGTAAGGCACTATTCTTCTTCAAGTGTACATAATACGCTACCAAAGATTCGAATTTGTTCATATTTAAGACGCAATATTCGAATGCGAAACAGAAAGACTGGAAATGTTTTGTTGCGGAGAAGATCAAATCTTTTGCTCAAAATGACGAACAAACATGGCTGACGTTCAGCTCAGTAGAGTAAAAAACCCTTAATAGTTGCTTGCGGTTCCTACTTCTGTAGTTGCTCCTGATTATATCGTTCTTCTTGTTTCTACGATCGGAGTTAAAGAATCATCAGGGAAACTAGAAACTCCAAATGTTTGTTTCCGCCTTTAAAAAGAGGATGTAAGAAGTTCATTTTGTAATGTTTTTAAGGCGATGATGTTTCTTGATTAAGGTAAATAGGAATTTTATTTTCGCTTTCTGAACACTGTTTTAGACAATGTTTCTTTTTTCCGTTCGGCTAGGTTAACGACAGGCCAATTGATTTCAACATTTCAGATATAGAAAATAAGTTGGAAGTATATTCACCATTTCTAACAGAATATTGCTTTCCACTACCGTTCTTTCGTACTCGCATTTTGAAGAGCAAAAATTTTTTTCTCAACTAATTGTTCTTTAAAGTATCAGAAATGTGTTTTTATTTTAAATATTATATGTGGTATGTTACGTTTAAAAAATTAAGCGAGGTAGCGAAATTACGCTTTCTGTTATTTTCTAATGTTATTAAATTCATTATTTATATTTCATTTGCATGAAGAAGGAATAATCTCAAAATAATAATATCAGTTTTTTATAAAATAATAGATGGGCATGTTCAAGGACTACTCTAAAAAGTATTCGAAATCCAAAGCAGAAACTCCGGACAAATTATTCATTTAAACCACCTCTGAATGTTAATTAACAGAAAATTATTCATTTAAACCACTTCTGAATATTAACCAACGGAATCTTGTGAGTGGGATGCATTTTGTTGCAAGGTACACTAATTCTCACCTACCCTATTTTTGGCGACCAGCAGTAGAATCAATTAAGAGGGCGAGTACTGATAGGTGGCCCTGGGTTCATGTTCAGGGGTTACAGACGAAAACTTCTCGATAAAAACATCACGGACGAAAACGTCGAGGAATACAAAGCGAAAATGTTGTCGTACAAAACATCGTGGGAGAAAAGAAAGCAAGGAGAAAACATCGCAGTTCTAAAATATCCTAATACAAAACATCAGCTTTGAAACTCGGACAGAGACTTCTCGAATGTGCTACTTTTACACCAGGAAGGCATGCTAGAAGGAGGGAGCAAATACCTTATATTTGAATTTAATCTTATCTTATGTTAATTTAAAGACACGCAGATAGCGATGATTCGTCTATCACGCAAATAATGCCTTCTATTCATTTAAAAGTTAAACAAAAAGATCATTTCAACCTTCTCAAGACTTGGTCATTTGTGTTAGACTAAAGCGATAACTCGCCTTCAGTCTAGTGGCGTCTGCAGGATACTGAAATATGTCGAACCCTACACCATAATAAACAAGCATAGACTAAATAATTTTCCAAGCTACTATTTATTAACTACTTAATCTGTTTCAGTATGTTTAAGTTCAATAACGTAAAGCTGTAATACCATCGAGAATAATAATTTTTCTTCAAAGATCATCTGATAGTTAATTCTGTACTAGAATCATTCACTTATCATCAATGGTCTTCTTAGAACGAAAGTATGTTGGCTACATAAAAAATGGCCGTATAAAAGCTGTACAAGGAGGCAAAATAAAAAACGGCCCTTGTAACACTGAACCGTTTCGGGGCTTAATACCACCACAAATATATATTTTTAGCTTTACCTCGTACGAAACTAAGTCTACCGTGTCCGATGGCGGTATTCAATTGATCAAATATTTCATATCATTTTCGTGCCTAACCACCATTATTACACGCGCTGTATTTCCTAACTGACAGCGGCCGTGATTGTTTTGAGTTGACTCCGTTTCCTTGGTAACGGTCGAACGTCGTAGGTCGCATTTCAAAGTGGCAAGTCACTGGGAGAATTAATATATACTTTTTTTCCCGTTTGCTTCCGTTCCTGTTGCGTCATGTCTACGTCAGAGCAGGTTAGCAAATCAGTGAGATTTGGGTAGTATTTTGTTGATGAAATCTTGAGGCTCGATACACATACAATTTGTCAATTAAATATTCAGTCACATATTTACATATTTCATTTCGTTACAAAGTCGATATTTTTGCAAAAATAAACGGATAATTGTGATACTGTTTCGAGAAGAAGCATGGCTGAAACTTAAAAGTAATACCGTTTGAACAATCGCATAGTGTCGGAAGTAAAATCTTCTTATTTTGTCAGTTTTGGACAAATGTTAATGTTTATTAAGAGCCAAATCACGACACATCTTGTGAAATGAATGTCCAACGTTATAAAATAAAACTAATAACTATTGAAAGCATAAAAAAATCTGTATAATAAAAACATATCAACAAGAAAAAAAATCTGAAAGCTGTCAGATTTTATATTAGGCCTCAAAGGGCACTTTTTAACGTTTTGCATGTTATCCTCATTAATTAAATATCACGTTCTTCTCACCTGGACCACATAAAATTCAATTCAACAGTAATATAACAAAATATTAAATACAGCTGAGCAACATATCTTTAGAATTTCCGATACACAATCTCGCGCAGTAGAGATAAAAATGTTGTCTCCCGTATATAGTGTTGCCATTGCTCGCTTTGAAATCGTTGAGTTTGTTAATCCAAAATTCATTGAAGGTTTACAAAATTTTAAACAGATAAAACACATCCGAAATTCAAATTTCGGGCTTCGAAGTGCCCGTGTTCGGTTGGAGGACTACGTGATTCAAAATTTGATGGCTCTATTTTCCGCTGTTTTTTTCACAATGCGAGAAACATGCATACATTCATGCAGCTTCTTCATTATTTAGTTTCTTTAAATATAATACATGGCGATAATATTTAATGGCAACAGTTTGAAAAGTGAACCGACGCAAAATGCCGTTTCGAAATTAATATCCCTTCTGGTAAAAAGGCTTTCTCGTGTATTCTAACATTCGTTGCAATAACCGCAAAATCTCCGATATATTTTTCCATCTATTAAAATTTTGCTTCAGAAGGTGATGTATAGGCTCGTACAGTGCCACTAGCCCTCAGAGTCTTTAGGACAGCAAGAAGTTTTAATGTCAGCTAATTGCGCCTTTCAATGCTGATTATATTAAATTAATGAAACTAGCCTCTAAATTTTAAAACTCAACAAACAGTTCAGTTATAATATCAAAAGTAGAAATTGTCATTTAAATTTATAAGTTATGAATCATATATAGTAACAAATTTGTAAATTCTGTAAGAAATATAAAGGATTGAAGGAGAAAAATACCACACCATGTCATATTTTGTATAAAATATGTCGTTGAAAGAAAGGTTCCGCTCATTAACTTCAAATAAAAAGACATTGTATACCTAAATCTGCATGATGGATTGAAATTAAAAAAGTTAAATAATTTGAGTGTTTTATACTACAATTTCATACAAAATTAATGCAAACACACATAAGCTTTGGTGGAATGTTTCTTAAAACCTTTTCTTTACATTAGATAAATGCTGATTTAATTCATTTAACTTCATTTATTACTATTAATTTTTATCATAAATAAAGGTAATTACAGTTTATTATATTTGTCTTCAAATACAGCGCAAAAATACTGCTTAATTTCTATTTCAGAAAGTAAATTATTAATTTCAAACTTCTGCATTGTATATTATAACCGACAAACTGTATATCCAATTTAGTCGAATACACGATCGCCTCACATATAAAAGGAAATTATGTATTTAAAAGTAGTTTATTGAAAAATAAAGCTTGTGTATCAAATACCTTCTTGTATACGAGTTTTATTAGTTGAATGATCTTATTCTAAATATCGCATTTTGAACTAAATATAATGTGGTAGTTTTAACATATAAATTAAAATATTACCTTAATAAATTTTGTAAATATCGCATTGTAGGAAAGAAATAAAGCAGTCAATAAAAAGTCAATCAATAAATGTAACAGGCATTTGAGTTTAAAACGAGCGTATGCCTTTATACGAGCCAGTGTGGTTTTAAAACAAATAAAACTGAAACTCAATATTTTATTGAATTTATTATCTTTAAAATAAAACGAAATGAGCAGCACAGATTTGATGAAACGTGAACATTGAGTGGAAGTTAACATAAATACGGTATTAGAGAAATAATTATTAAATTTGAGAAGTGACTGAATGAACTATTTATTCTCTTACAAAAGCAATAGAGGCTAAGAAAACAAAGTGTATGTTATTCTTAAATTTTACTAATCAGCTATTTTGCTTCAATTTTCAATAATACAGGGTCGAAAATATTCCATACTACACGTTGTACCTTTAATATCGGTTGTAAAAATACGGTTATTAAAGCTGTCCCTCTATTACTGGCTTATTTTAAAGTTCATAGTGGTGAGTAGGAATCTTTTTATTCTTAATTCATACATTTAGTATATTAAAAACTGATTTTCGGTGTCTTATTTCTAATAGTATTTCATTTTCATACTTTACTCCAAAATGAAAGGACTGGAAATTGCAACTAATATGCCTTCAAAAAACTAAAATTCTTTAAAAGAAAAAACAATTTAAGTCTGCTGCAAGAATTTTCTTTTTCTATTAAAAAAAGTTTCCAAAAGAATTGGCATGTTTTGGAAACTTTCTTTTTCATTATAATGAGAAATGAGTAAATTATAAATATGTATATTATAGCAAACGTAAAGGACTTTGAAATGTAGAGTAATTTTTTTTACGTCGTAATGGTTTTAGCTCTAGAAATTAGATAATTTGAAATTGAATTAAAATTAAAGATTAAGAAATAAAATTGGAACGACGTTTTGCAGGTCTTTTAAAAATAAGATCTCCTGAAGAATGAAGATATCATTTTATACTTTAACAAACCGAATCTGGAAATTTTCCAGTATTTGCCAAATAAAAATCGCGAGGATCATAATACACTTAACAAATCAATCTATATATTTCTATTTATTTTTATCCCAAATGAGCATTAGCCCAGGAGGTCTATTAGTCTCAAAACGGCATTTTGTCTCGAATTATTATAAAGGGCTGAATCACTTTCCAAATTATTGCCACCTAATATTATCGCCCTGTATTATATTTAAAGAACCCAAATAATGAAGAATTTACCTGAATGTATGCATGCTTCTAACACCGCGGAAAAACAACTGTACTTAAGAGTAATCAAACTTTGAATAATATAGTCCTCGACCCGCACATGGACACAAAAAAATGAGCAGCACAGATTTGATGAAACGTGAAAATTGAGTGGAAGTTAACATAAATACGGTATTAGAGAAATAGCCTGGAAGCCTGAATTTGGAATTTGTTACACTCTATTGTTACACTCTATTTCATATTTTGTAAAACCTTAATTAATATTTGATTAAACAACTCACCCCACTAATTTAAAAGCGAGCAGTGACAACACTGTAGGGAATCGAACATTTTTATCTCCAGCGCGCGAGATTGTCTATCGGAAATTCTAAACATATGCTGTTTTTAAAACTTTTTATTCCAATGTGGCGTTAGTCCAAATGCTTTCTAAACCTGTATATGTCTGTAAATGTAAAAAAGACGCCAGTATGGGCCTTATATAAAATCTGAAAGCTTTCAGATTTTTTTTAAATAATAAATTTAGAAACGTTGCATTGCTTTTTCTTTGAATGGAGTTTTCTGTGCTAGCAATATACGGCGGCTTTATTATCATGCGGACTACGAATTTCTCACTTAAAAATATGTGCTTTATTTTCAATGATTATGCGCGAGTAAATTCACGTGGCAATATAAAATCTGCAGGGAGCTTCGAATGAATCTGAAAGCAGCATTTAATATTCACGAGCCTTGACGTTGTTATCAATAAGATCTTTAATTTATTTTCGACGCGTTTAGCTGATGCTCAAAGTTCTGCTCATGTAAAACACCTGATTTTAACTTTCAATTTTAATAAGTCTGTTATTGATGAACAACTGAATAGTTTATATGAAATAAATGTACTTTTCAGTAATATAAACTTTTATTTTTTATTTTCAAAATAATTTTAATGGAAAGAAATTGAAACACATTTTATTTATAATATATCCAAAACATTACTTTTATGAATATTTGGATTCTTTTTGTAATTAAGGGAGAATGCTTCTAATGCCATATATTGTGTAACTGGTGTAGAGTTATATTTTTATAATTTAATATGATATTTTATATCTTTAAAGCTCCTTTGAAATTCTCTTGGTGAATCCATCTTTAAGCTTTCAGTCTGGAAGATGGAGTTTTAAATTGCAATATATTTTTATTTCTTTTTCTGTTAAAATTTGAGAGCATGTAAGGTACAGAAAGAGGCGCAGCCCCCCCCTCCACCTAATCGATTTGCTTTTATGACTTTTCCAGGGGGCGCCAAGTTAAAAACCACGTAATAAAATACGACCATTAGGATATAACCTAATGGACCTTAACGGCACAATAATAATTAAAATAAATAGAGCATGTAAGGTATTTTCTTCCTCCTTCTAGCATGCCTTCGTGGTGTAATGGTAGCACACATGGCGCGTATTCTAGAGCTCCAGGTTCGAGTCCCGGCGATGGCATTCCACATTTATCTTGTCTCCTGTTTTGAAACAAAATAACGTAATGACTCCATAATGGCGCCTTAACTAAAACAAAGAGGTGGTGGACAGTAATTTGTCACCCCCAAAATTTGGCGATTGAGTCCCCTAATCCCCAGTCGCCCTTTAAACGAGGGACTATATGAGGTATTTTCTTCCTTTCTCCAACATGCTTTCGTGGTGTAAAGGTAGCACATTCAGCGCGTATTCGAGAGTTCCAGGTTTGACTCTCACCGACTACTTTACACATTTTTCATGTCTCCTGCTTCAAAGTAACTTATTAACTCTAAAAACATTTTTGGAATATAGGTAATTATAACATTGTTGTTTCCGAAAACAATTATAGTACAACATTGGAAGTTCTGTTAAAATATCATATATTTTATTAACAATTCTGTAATCACGTTCAAATATTATAAAGAATTATAACTGGCTAATTTTGTTGCATTCGAGAGGAATCTGCAAATGTAATCGAAACTACGCGTTTGGAATAGCCCGTGTTTGGCATTCATTCACCGATTCCTGGTACTACCACTCTTTTGTTCATTGATTTCCTTTCTTTACTGAATTCGAATGGAAGGGCAAGCGTTTTACACAGAGCGAGAGCAATTAAATTTACAAAATTTTCCAGGAAAAAACTTGTCTTGGAAAATCGCATCTGAATAAAAGTCCAACGGAAGGAAACTGTAAAGAATTTAACTGACTGCCTTTCTTAAAACTGTTCGAATAAAGGGACAAGGGAGAAAGATATTATAATGAATACACATTTCTCAAAACTGATTGTTCAAAAGAGAAAAAGGTATAAAATACAAAATCTCATGTTTTCTTTAAACACTAAACAAACAAAGACAAGTGCGTATCTTGTTGCAAACTCTTAATTAATATTTCTGTAAAAATTTTCCTTTATACTTTTCATTCTGGAGATAAAAATGAGTGAAATTGCTAATGTTAACAGGTTAAAAATAATTTAAAATCCATTTACAGAAAAGAAAAACCGCAACCATTGTTACTGTTATGTTGCATGACCGAGAGCACAGATCCTAAGAAAATCTTTTTATTTTTACTTTTTATTTATTTGCTAATCGACTAAACGTCTGCTTTCATAATTACACATAACAAAAGCCGATATCAAACAAATTTCAGTGGGAACAATAAAAGAAGGATTTCCTTTTTACTAATTTTTTCCACGTTGAGCTGCGATTTCACGTTTTATTAATTTTTCTTTTATTTCTACCCTAATCAATTTTCTCAAGGTAAATATTAATGAGTGTAGGCTTTCCTTTTGTGCTTTGTGAGAGATAATTTCAGTAAAAGGTGTTTTTCATAAGCAGATGTTACTTACTGGCGGAAGATGTTGTCGATAAGAAGATGCTTATAAATTAGCATATTTCCTTGCAGTTGCTGAAGTATGATGAAAATTAAGTTTTTAAGGAATCTGAGAATTTATCAGTTTTTCTTCAGTCGTCTTCCAGTCGTCTCGCCAGCGGTGCGTCAAAATCACAAGTGTAGCAGATTGTTTTTGCTAGTTTCCCTTAATACCTATTTTATATTATTTATATACTATGAAAAATATGTGGCATTAATGTTATTACTAATTGGTAATTAATTGTGGTAATATTATTTTGTACTTAATTCCTTTTTCAAAAGCGTCAAATCCTTTAAAGAAACTTTCCTAAATCTTATTCCTTTAATATAGGAGCGAACGGTGGCCACCTATTAGGAACTTCTGCAATGAAATTGCACAGAGTGATAATATTTGATGAAAAGTGAACCTATATTTCTAGTGAACCAACGCAAAATGTCAAAACGAAATTAATAGTCTTTCAGGGCAAATTGCCCCTTTGGACTAAAAACTTTCCAAAAGCAGCAATTTTTCTCATTCGTGTATTTGATGTTAGTGTTAATTAATATGTGCTGAATTAAAACTTTTATGCATTGCATTTTAAATGAACGTAATATCAAATTTCATGAATTATACTTTAAATGAACATAACATGCAGGTTTTATGCATACCCACTACATCACTTTTGTAAATTCATGCTTTTCGTATGGAATCTATAAACTTAGATATAATGTAAGTCTAATTCTCTGAGTATTGCATTTTTAATTGAAAACAACATCATCAAAAAAATTTTAAACAAATCTGAAACGTTTCAAATTTTAAATTACGTCCAAAGAGGCGTTTTTTTAACGTTTTGTGTGTTACCCTTGTTTATTTATTATCATGCTCTTTGCAACTAAACCATAAAATTCAGTTCAACAGCAATGTCGCAAAATAATTTTAAAATGAGCCTGTCCTTAGAATTTCCGGTACACAATTCCGCGCGCTGGATATAAAAAGCTTTTTCCCCCTCCCGTAGAGTGTTGCCATTGCTCGCTTTGAAATCGTTGAGTTTGTTAATCAAAACTTCGTTAAAGTTTTACAAAATATGAAACCGATAATAAAACAAATTCCAAATTTCAAATTTGGTCTTCGAGATGCCCATATTCGCAGTAGGGTTACGTCATTCAAAATTGGATGGCTCTAGGTACCGTTGTTTTATCAGAATGCAACAAACATACATCCGTTTATGCAGATTCTTCATTATTTAATTTATTCAAATATAATACAAGGCGATAGTATTTGTTGGCAACAGTTTGAAAAGTGAAACGGACATTCAGAGTGATTCAACGCAAAATTACAAAACAAGAACAATAGTCCTTCAGGGACAAAGCCCCTTTGGACTACTTAAGGCACAAAATTTAGCGTATTCCTCGGATTTATTGGTATTATTTATGTGAAGTGTTTTTAGGTATATATATACATATATTCCAGTTTAAAATTAGCAGCTCTGATAATGACGAATACTTTTAATAATTATGAAGGACCAAAGACTCGATGCTGCACTTGTATGTTTAATCATATTTTTTATGCACTCCATCTATGATTGAAAAGCAATGTCAAAACATTTGCTCAGAATCATTTTATAAGACAATCAGAGTAAAAAAATTTCAATATGTGATGTTCCTGTATTTAACGCCCATCGTAATCATATATTAAATGTTTCATTACGTGAGCTAGCCTTTATTCATTACAGTAGCTATTACAGCTTTCCTTAAACCTGTGTCAAATTTTCCTATGTATATATCCTCCAAGAATCATCACGTATAACAGTCATAGGGCTTTAAATCCGGTAAGAGGATGTAATCAGGAATATCCATGACCATTAAATGTACAGACGAACGTTTGTTCAGCATTCTGCCATGTATAGTTTTATTCTGGTTATCCAGAATGAAATTTTTCATACTTGTTCTGGTTCCATCTTGTAGGATTGCTTGATAGAAACTGAGCGACATGTTTTAAGATATTGAAAGTGTGTTTAAGGATACAAATTTGAAAGTAAAAACTCCTAAGTAAAATAAAGGGAAATAGAAAGCTGGATCTGAGATAACAACGAAACGTTCATGATGTTGCAGGATACCATATGTAAGTACAATGCCTAAAATATTATAATTATATTCAAAATACTGTTTAAAACGATACTGTAAAAAAATCATGCATAATTTAATTTTGAGGTTTGCAATGTTCCTTTATGTTAAGTAACTTATTTTATGCTTTGGATCTTTACTGTCACTTCTCCTTCCCCTTTCCCAATGGAATGAAAATTTGTTTTGCGTGTATTAAAAGTGAGATGTTTAGATTGTAAGCAGAGCATCTTCTGCCTCTGGAGGCCATGTTACTAGGTTGCTAGATAACATAAGATTTCTAATCTTTAGCTTTGCAGTGTGATTGCGATAGTTGAATATCCACGACGGTTGCGTTCTGAGCCAACTTCGCATTAACTGATCTGTGTAGCCTTTGGTTACTACCTTATTCAAATTAATTTTACGTCTGCCGTGACAAATCTGTATATTACTGCTTTAAGTTATCTCGTCACAAGTGGTTAACTGAGTTGTAAGCGCCGAATGTGGCTTCTGTTCTTATTTAGTTTTAAGTGAGCGGTAGTTCGTCGTTTTCTTCTTATGTACGTGAATACGATCTATGCTTGTCAGGAAAATCTTCTTTATGCATATCTCGTAAGGCAAAGAATTCTATCTGCTTTGCCATAATCAGCTAGGCAACCAACCAACCACCTTCTGATACACGTTTAGTCTTCTTTAATAGACAGAAGATTAGCATTATACAGATTGCGAAAGGATTTCTAATTTCAAGAAAATATTACAGAAGGCTGAGTAGCAACAACGTTATGTAACACGAAAAAATTTTCGATTGAAACAGTAAGGTAAACAAATGCCAAAATGGTTATGCTAAATATCAGCTGTCAATATAGCAATCCTTCCAGTTCCACCCCAAACCTTTCATTAATATTTCTGTTCTCTTTAGTGCATCTTTATAACTATTGAAAAGTTGCTTTTGTTGGAAAAGTGTATAGCTCAGTATTTCCATTATTCGCTTCAAGATACGTGACGGTACTAAGGTATTTATCATCTACTCGGACTGGAGAATAGTTCATTTTGAGAAATGCTGTTTGAATGTTATAAAGGTTATAAAGGTTATAAACTGCTTATCAGTGAAACAGCTGGAGCTGCTTTAAACCAACATGAGTATATTTTAACAATTTTTATTTTATGTGATTAGCTATATAAATCATACGCTATTTTTCAAAATGTCTACTGATTGGAATTTATACTATACCTAAATGAAAGTTTTTGAGACCATTTATACCATAATAAGAGGAAATCCAACGGCATATTATATAGTATATTTCCGTACAGAATAATGATTTTAAAGCTTCTGAAAGATGAACGGTTTTGTTTTCCAATCCCAGGTAATATCAAGAATTAACCAATTTTCACAAAAATAATTATAAAATATTATAATTATTTAACCTTTTCAATGACAGTGAACAGGTGTTATGGTATGAATGCAAATTTAATCGAACGCATAAATCATACGCAACCTTAAGCATTTAGAATTGCCAATTATTTCTCAAGGACAGTGTTAAACTTCAGGAAAAGAGGGATTATTTTTAAGTGAATTATTTTTCAGAGTACAAAGGCACCTACAACTGAAAACTAACCCCAAATGAATAGCAGTAAGAAATAATAATCATTTAATGCATGCAAAGAAAGCATTCAGCAAGAGGAGTTGAGACATTATATTTAACATTAAAGAAGGGATTTTTAACTTACAACTGAGTATGTGGCAATTCAAATATAACACGAACAATAAAAACATGCTCCAAGATGATGCAGCTGAATGGCGTAAAAACACTTTAAAAACATCGAGGGGAAAATGTTAAACCATCCTTTAGATATAAAACCGTGAAAATAGCTATAAGTGTGCACCGATAAATCGGATTTCCTATGAGACGCACACTAGCGCACTTTCCACATACGCCGCGGAAACTTGTTGAAAGAGAAGGAAAAAAAACTGTTGGAAGCTGAAAGAATAGCAAAAGCTTTTTCAAATTCTAGAGGGGATTCGAAAGCGAATTCTCTTCTAGGAATTTAGTTCTCGACTTTTCTCTCTCAGTGTGGTGTATATATATATATTTATGTACAAAAGCCTACACATGCATATATATATATGAAAGAAAATTTTATTTACTTATATCTATTTCTTTGAATGTATCAATTTGAATGGAAAAGGATTTCTTATGGAAAGGCGCCTTGCATAAGTTATCGAGAAGGAAACCTTTATTTTTTAGTTATTTGTATTTTTGAGTGTTGCAAGGAGACCGATTTTTTTCAAGTTAAGCTGTGATGTACGAAATCTTGGGTATTAATTGGGTGGTAGAAGCGTTCTAAGTAATTCCTTGATAAATGGAATTAATGATTAAAAATTAGGGCAAATTTCAAATGAAGGTAATTAGAAATCCTTCTTTTTGGTGGCATTACAAAAGTCGTAAAAGTTTAGTAGTAAAAGTATTAAAACTTTTCTTTTTTGGCAACACTTCAAAAGTATTAAAATCATTTTATTAGCACTGCAAAAGTAATAAAACATGTGTTGAAAAAGAATAAAATTGGCGTGTTCTAATATTCTACCGCAGCAAACAGTATCGAAATTGTAGTTCCTTAAGTTTTTATTTATGTAAAACCATTGATTCTGAAAGAATGAAAATGTATATTTACTGTCATTTAAGTCAAAAACCTGGTTATGGATGAATTTAGAAAAAAGCATATTTACTTTGCTACGTAGCTTTAAGAGAAATCGGGATAGTGTGGCCATTGTTCAGCTGACGCTGCCAGGGTTTTTTATAGCTTTTGACAAAAAATAATTCGAGTCATGAATGAGCTAAATTACATATTTATGAGTCTGTTAACAGAGTAAAAGATTATTTAATTTCTGGGTCCAGAGGATAATCATTTCGTTCTTCAGTAGGAAATCTGCACCCTTCTTTTCCTGTTCTCTACAATGTGGAGGCTCCAACTAAGTCAGCAAGAGAATGCGGATGTTCGTATGTCTAAACACTTTAGTATACTCGGATTCGGCTGCGGCAACGCTGTGATAGATTTAGTACTAACAAATGTAGACACTAGATATTATACATTATTGTTGCATTATATCTCCTTTGTGTTATTGAGTTATTTACTTACTTCTGTAAGGCTTGTTGCATATTTTGTGGGACACGAGGAGTTTTGCATGTGTTTTCTTATTTTCTTAAATTAAAAAAGGGAGTAAACCAAGACCTACTACATTACCCCTCGCTTTGTAATCTCAATTAAAATTAAGCCATAGGTGCTACAGGATCTTTCGAAACTTAAGATATAAATAGTACAGGATCTTTCGAAAGTTCAGATTGAGCGTTACAGAATGTTTCGAAGGTTATGACTTAGCGCGACAAGATCTTTCGAAAGCTGATAGTTATGTTACACTTTGAAAAGTGCGATACTAATATTACATGATAGTTGATATGTTAAGACGTTTAACACAACAGGATGTTTGTAAAATCTTACGATATAAATTTCAAATACATTATATATTGAATAACTATGTTGTTTAAAAAACACTCCCTTATTTTTGGTTATTAGTTTTTATTTTGTTTCATGATTAATTCGTCAATACATAAAAATAAGAAAGTTCACAAGTACTGCATATAAATTTCGAATGTTATATATTATTAGTCTATATATTTAGTCTATTTCATTAATGGTAAGGCAAAAATTTTATTATTTAGAAAGACAATTTCGCGGACCATTGAGAAACATACCGATATTTATGTAAAATGGACATACATGGGTATTTGGAAATACTCAAACTATGATGTAAATAAATAATTTGAAAACAGTTACTTAAATATAGATTTTAGACTTATGTAATTGTTCATTAAGTTCTTGGAAGGGATTTACGGAATTTTTTTGCCATACTTTTATTTTTCAAGCGAATCATAAATCTTGTATTTAATATCAAGTTTGTTCAAGTAAATGCATCAAATTAGTAACAGGGAACTTTCTTCATTTGGCTGTAGTTGCAACTGAAACCTCAAATATATAGAGGTACATGAAGATAGTTTATTACTTTCACACATAAATAGTTATTCTCTAGCGTTATGTCACTTTCATTTTGAGTTCTGCTTTTATGTTAATTGTCATGAATAATCACGGAAATAAAAGAACGTGACTAAAAGAATTCTATTTTAATGATTAGCATGATTAATCATAGAAATAAAAGAAAATGAAATGTTTAACAGAAAGTGAACGTGTGAGCTATCTTGGGTAGTGAAATTAGACTTGAAATCATAAATTAAATCTGAAGGTGTTCTGGAAACGGACAGTTTTAAATGCGTATAAATTTCAAATTCAAACACTTTTATTGCATATTGGAAAAACGACTAAGGGAATAACCAAGATACCAATAAAAGCAGTTAGCAATGTAAGACTTATTAAATCCGTCTTCTAAGGTAACATTCGTATTTTAGTTTAAGATTTATAAGCACTTTCATTTATTCTGTCCACTGCTAAGAAATTTTATAAATTTTCGAAAATTTCAGATGTAAGGCAAGTGCTGAATTATGATATATATTTTGGAGAAAACATAACTTTAAACCTAAACTACGTAAAATTTAAGAGATTTTGTAAATTATTCAAGGAAATATCAATGAAACAAGGTCCTCCAGTTTGAATACCAAAAAAACGTTTAAGACATTTTTGAATTACCTTTCCTCCCAAAAAATACCTTCTTTGCTTATAACAGCAAATTTTAAATTAGAACTGACGAATAAGACCTCTTGAGAACAAGAATGAAGAACAAATACATAAATATTAAGTGCAGAAAAAGCGAAAGAATAGGAAAGAGTGACGCTTGTTTACGACAACGGAAATAGTTAACTTCAGAAACAAGACTGGTATTTGTTGAAATGCTCGTTATGGGAAAGGGCTAGCTAAAAGGGCTTTAAATAGATAAAACAGGTATCTAAAACGGTAGCTGAATATATTTATATAGAATGTGTTTATGAAATTTTATTTATTGTATCCAATTTAAGCGCTAAGAAAAGGCACTGAATCAAGAAATATAATATCAAGAATAAGTTGAATGTGAAGACCTATGACACTGATGACTAATAATATATTTCTAAACATTTCCTTTTAAGCAATCAAAAATTGCGAAATGAACGTTTAGTTAACCATAATATAGACACAGCTAACGTAAGTGAACAATTGAGAATCAAATAATATATATAGATACCAAAACGAATAAAATGAATTAGTTTTAAATATACTCGGATTAATTTAAATGCTTTAAAGTTTCACGCTAGAAACACCTGAGTTATACCAAAGCAGGGTTACATGAAAAGGAGAAATAAATAAATCCTGTATTGTTACTCGTTGTTAGCCTCTTGAGAATTCCCTCAATTTTCCGTCTTCATAAACTGATCAAAAAGCCTTCAACCGGATAAAATTATTTCTTTGTGCCACGAAGAATTCTCCGGAAGCTCAGTTGTTTCTGATTTGTATATAATGGTCGTAATTATAATTCTTATATCCGAAGAATATTTATATAGCTCATAAATTTATCATGTTCTCTTGGAAGAACTTAAGTGACTATAATAACGGTATTTAACTTGTAAAAAGCAAAGAGGAAATGCTGAATGATCTTCGTTTATTTATTTCTTTTATTTCATCCTTTGCTTATAATTCTCTATAATATGATACATGTCTTCAGATTCATTATGAAAGAGCTGCTACGATTCTCTAGTCACAGCCTCACTTTACTTCGATCGTTCTGTTCTTTTCATCTGTTCATATTATTTGCCAAATTTATAACTAAATTAGCATGAAATGTTGGCATTTTCGAGATTCTGTCTTTTCAAAACCGTTGTTTCTGTTGACTGTATGTGTCCACAAGAATGTCTTAAGTCAATCATTTTATTTTCAAAAAGCTCTCTTCAACGAATTTCCCTACGTCGAAAATACGGTCTTTCATGACAAGCTGCTGATAACCGTAGCAGTGTTCTCCGACAGTCTTCATTGAAATTGTAAATATAGTTATCTGAAAATTTTTCATTTTAGGAAAGCATATTGTCAGATTTATGAAGAAATAAAATTTTCTTTTGTTGACTTTTTGCGAAGGTAGAAAAGAATCTTTTGTAAAGTCTCTGCCTTTTCTACAGAAACGTAACTTAAATTCCAAAATGTAAAAAAGCGTTCTCTGTCAAGTTTCACAATCTCTAGAAAAGATAACAAATATTTCGACTGCATCCGGTATGTTGCAGTAATCAGGTGCACCAGGAAAAATGACAAATTTTATTAATTTGCTATCTAAATTTGGTGATTGAATTGATTAATGAAATCGGTTTAGTTAAATACCAATTACGTCAAAGTTTTGTATCTAAGAGTTTGATCTTCATAAAAAGGATCTTTATGTAATAATAAACTGATCCTTTATTTATCCACAAAAAGCAGCGAAATCTGGTATATGCTGTATACGGTATCTTCATTCTTGAAATCTAATTTAGGGCGGTAGCTTAACGTCCGAGTATCCTTCAACTTATATTAATTAAAATCAGTTGCATAAATGTATGATTGAAATCTGTTGTATTGTAACTGAAAATAGTTAATAACTGAAAACATTGTCTTCTGTAACAAAAATATATCCTTTGTAAATCTAAATGTTGAAGAAACTAATAATAAGTTGGTAGGAATCTGCGTAGTTATGAATACATTTGTAGAACAATAGCGAATACGCGTAACCTGAGTACATTTGCAGGACTATTTAACTTTCGAAACTATCCACTTCCAAAAACGTATTCACGTTACGCCGTTTCTTCTTGCTTATTATTATTTTTTTCCAATATTTTCGTTCATTTGATCCTAATATTAATGTTTAACTTTCAAATAATTTCCTGTCTATTTTTATACCTATCCCTACAAGGATTTATTGCATACTCCCGTGCGTGCCTTTTAGTGTTAATGGGTAGTAGGTCCAATTATCAGTGGTTAAATCTGTGATTCAATCCCCCGACGAGACTATACCTGTTTTCTGGTCCGAAAAAATTAACATCTCTTTAATAGTTTCCGAATAAAGATTAATGTGGTATCAATAGTTCGTTGCCATCGACTAGAGGTATGGTATCTCGGAACAGTTACTCTTTAGTTAGGAGAATGTAAGGAATTATCGTTTCTCAATACGTAATCTAGTGATGTTAGGGGTAGCACACCTGACTTCTAGCGTTTCCACCTGCGAGAACTCTAATGCCCTTACATGCTTACTAAATAAAATCTCTTTTCTTTCCTGAAAGCCCATCAGCAGTCGAGAGGTAAAATCGCTGAACGCTGGTAGTTCGGTCGCAAGGTTCGAATCCAGCGCATGAGCTGGCTGCACAGGCGTTTTCGTCTTTTTCCCCATGTGTAACGTATATACGAGCCAGTTTCACTTAAAAAGTTCTCCACGAAGGCATCCCTTGTCTCGAGTGCTTTACCGTAAAGAATAAACCAAACCAGACTTTTCCTGAAAATTAGCTTTTGTTTGTAATTCGTTCTTAATGAATCATGGATCCATTAAATCATTTTTTACATAAATTACTGAATGCGGTTTTATTATGAGAATCGCTATTATGCATTTGATGCTGAATGCTTTTCAGAAGCGCCGGAATTAATCAGTTACAATTTTAGTCGATTACCTGCAAAATCCGCATTAAATAGAATATCTTGCACAATTATATGGCATACGCAGTTCTGTTTTATTGTACTTTATTGCATATTTTACAATAACTGATAATTTATTTTGTAAAACGTAGTTTTACATTTCTGGCTCAAATAAGCTTATTACACAACTTATGGGAATTATTTCTATAAATGGGTGAAGGCCTGGCAAAATCAAAATATTATAATACTTAACTCTTAAAGGCAGGTTTCAGTATTATCTAGAAGTTGTTCTCATATTCTGAGGTAACATTTGCAAGAATTGTGACAGATTTCATTCCAAGCATTTCTTTCAGCAACGATGCGGTATTTACCCGGAATAGATGTTAGCCTTTTTATTCTCAAGTTTTTATTTCCCTCTTCAGATATCATGCATTTTTACAAACGAGAAAGTGGACATTGCATTAATTTAAAGTCCCAAAACTCTATCTCAAATTGGATCTTCTAGTTGGGTGAAACATTTAAGAAAGAAGAAAACAATGATTGTCTGAAAATATCCCCATATGGTGAGAATGAGTTAAACGTTTTTCATTAAAGCGAACATCTCTAGTAAGACCAGGGGGAGTTATTAGCCCCCAGAGGAAGTTATTAGCTCTTATAAAGTGATTGGAAGCGTTATTTATTGAAAGTATTTTATTTACTTGCAAATTTTGATAAGCTAATTGATGAAAACTTCCCAGGAGTTTGGAACCTTGTCGTGGTCTGGGGGCTCATCCTCGTAAGGGGGGAGGTCTAATCCAAACTCCACATAGAGTGCTTGATAATGGATGAAATAGATAATGGATGTGTACAGACAGAGACTGCTGTTCAATCAGAACTTATTGAGGAGTCTCGTTCACTTATTAGTGAACTAGAAACTAGTCTAGAAGATGCCTCTAGAGTTACAATACCTCTTCGTAAGAGGATTTTTAAAGCACAAGAAGTGCTATTTGGTTATATTGTTTCACAAGCGTTGGAAATAGAGAACCTGAAAGGAAAATTAGAAGTGGTAAAGAAACCACAACTTTTTATTGAAAAGTCCTTTGCTGAAACCGTTCAAGAACAAAGAGTTGAAAAGAAATTGATTCAAAAGAAGGATAAATTTAAGAAAAAAGAAGAACATGTAGCATTGCTATACCCTAAGGTGAAAGGTGTTTCATCTGAAGAAGTGAAAATGAAGGTGTTTGAAGCAATTGATCTGGCTCAGCTGAAGATTGGAATAAAAAATGTGAGAAAAATTAACAACGGAAGAATTGTTATAGAATGTGTAAATAAAGAAGAAGTTGAAATTTTAGAAGAAGAAATAAGATCAAATTTATTGTTGAAAGAAGATGTTGAAACAAAGGCTCCAAAAAAGAAAAGTCCAAAGATAATATTATATAATATAGAAGCTGATTTAAAAAAGAAAGAGATTCAGGAATCGGTGATTAAACAAAATTACATTTTTGAAAATGGAGGTTTTGAACTTTTGTTTTCAATCAAAGCAAAAAATAATAAGTTGCATTGGGTGGCTGAAGTTCAGCCTGCTAAATTCAAATCTATTATAAATCAAGGAAAAATTAACTTGAAATGGTTCCGAATATCGATTAAAGAGTATTTAAATGTTGTTAAGTACTTCAAGTGCCAAGAATTTGGCCATTTTCATAAAAATTGTATAAAAAGTCAGATTTGTGCTAGATGTGCTCGAGAAGGTCACAATCATTGGGATTGTAAAGAAGATCCAGAATGTATCAATTGTAAAGAAGCCAACAAAAAATATAAACTTGGGTTGGATTCTAGACATTCTAGTCTAGATAAAAATTGTGAATGTCTAAAAAGACAATATGACTTATTGATTAGAAGAACTGATTATGGTTAATGGTTCTATTAAATTAAAATATGCAAAGGATTTGTATTTTTGTTTGAAAATGTAATAAGTTATTAATGAGATTAATAGTTTGTTTATTGAATTTGTAAGAAAAGAATATTTTTAGTCTCTGTTTTAATTATTAAATAATTTTTGTTATTAAAGAAAATGATCTAATTATTTCTTAAAATACAAATTGTATAAATGATTTATTTTATGTATGAAATACAAGTTGTATAAATGTTTGTTTAAAATGTCGTAATCCTAAATAGGATATTTTGTTATGTAAAAATTTTATGTAAATATGTAAATTTAATGATTTGTATTTTTGATTTTGATTAATAAAAGGATATTTGTTGGTGAGGACAATGGATCTTTCGGCCAGTGGAGGGTATAGTATGGTGGATGAATTTATCCTAAATAGAAGTTCCATTAAACCCTGCATATACCAAAAGGTTCGCAGGATAGATTACCGGTCTTACTAGAGATGTTCGCTTTAATGAAAAACGTTTAACTCATTCTCACCATATGGGGATATTTTCAGAGATTTCTCAGTGGAAATGTTTCTATAATAAGCAAACTTGATAAGCATCCCCGACGGTATTTTGAGGTTATTTCCGTATTAAAGATATTATCGTGCTTTGTCATCAAAACTGTAAACTTAATATATAGAACCTGAACTTAATATGCAGCACCCAAACTTAATATGTAATACCAAGTCCTTCAATATATGGTACCCAGAATGTCTATATATAATACCCAAACTTCAAATGTCACTAAATTTTCATAGTGTGACCACTTTAGCAAGGATATATTATTTTCCCTAGCACGCAATCAGAATAAATTTTAAAAAAATCCTTCATTTCTGAAATATTGCTGTTAAGATTCATATTTTAACATTTTGGTATAATTGTGATTACATTTAATTCCTTCGGCTACATCAGTTACACAGCAGAAAAAAATTAAGCCAGGTGTTTTTTTAAATAATTAAAAAAAATATTAAATATTTTGAAACAGCTCTTGCAGTATCTCTTAGTAATGATTGGTCTCATGACTTAAAATTCATCTAACTAATCTCTTCCATTACAAATGTTAAAATTATTTTTTTTTCGAAACATTCGGATGCCTTTCAGTGCGCAGTGAAACAAAGGAATGCTTGGAAGCATCTTTGCAAGAATTCATAACTTCAGTTCAGGCATGTACTAGATAACGCAAGTTCTTACAACACCCTACTGCTTTACAAACTAATGCTTTGTACACTTATTTATATTTCAGAATGCTTTAAAGTAGCCCAATATCTTTTGCTAATAAAAATCCTTTCCGATTGTAAAGAGCATTTCTAAGAACATTTCACAGAGTCATAAATAACACTGAAGGTGACAGAATGGCAACACAATACTGATATTTTCGTCTTCTTTTTATGCCGTACTTGGCACTCTTGCAACAGATCCTTGATTTATAAAACAGTAAAAAGTATGTAAATTTGGCTATATTTGAAGGAAAAGGAAAAAAGCAGGGATGTTTGCATTTTAACGGTTCATGCTCTGCTGGAAGTTGTTTTTATGACTGGTCTTACGTTTATATGAAGATATTTCGCGCTTTGCTGGAGTTTATAGGCACATTCCGTGTTTAAAGTCTCTGAAGCAGTAGCTTTTATGACGAGAAAAGATTTGATGCCGTAAAGCTTCGTAAGTTGACTAGGGCTGAAATAATATTTTGGAAATTTCTCACATTAAACTTGTCATATCAGAAATGAAAATTAATAATGGGAATGTTTTTTCCTCTCTAGAAATAATCATAAACTTGTATATGCATTACAAAGATGCTTTATTATAATAACTACAGTTAACTTTCGGTATAAGGATCCTAAGTGTTCTGAAGAAAAAAACGTTATGACGAGAGTGGACTTAATACGCTCTCATCTTCTGGGCCATTTTTCTCTGGTCATTATAATGATAATGAGAGGTTGTTGTAACGAGCTTCTTTAGATGTGTTATATACAGCACATGTAAAGACACAGGCAAGAAGCAAGAAACACTAAAAATTTCTTAACAATTATGATCTGACCGCCTCCTCGATCAAGTTCCACAAAATCTTCATAATCAAGAAGAAAAGAGCCTTAATTAAGACTTCAAACTCCTTATAGGTAACAGAATGACTTTCCCAACTCTATTTTGACTGTCGATAGTATCTAATGATCTCGTAACCCTTTTATTCCTACCACTCACCTCTCGAGAGAACCTTAAATTGGACAGTTTTAATTGCTATCCATGCCGCAGAGTTTCTGCACATTTACAACATCTCTGTCTTATACGGGATTCGAGCCTGGAACAAGGATTTTACAATCGGCATTGCTAGCAACCTTGTCGAACAGAATGGCATAATACAAAAATGAATATTAAACGTTTGAAGCAAATATTGTTTCTTATTAGGTCTTTGATATATGTTTCTGAAGGGAAAAAGGTACATAATTTAGGAAGAGAAAAAATACGAATTTAATTTTAATCTTTTAAGAAACATGCTTAATTTCATTTACGATAATCGAAGTTGAAAAACCCTGAAATTTTAATATTTTATCCAATTAATGCTATATTTAAATCATATCCTCCGGTTTGCTTGTTTAAAGTACATACTTCGTCTTCTTCTTCTTGAGGTTGAGTTTGTCAGGTATCAGGCACCACTGCTAAATAGCAGTTTATGTCAAACGCACCAAACCCAATGTTTCCTATCTCCATTTGTTTGGGTCGCCTACTTTGGTAATAAAATCTAACAGCCCCTTAATAGAGCTCAGGTGTAACTCTTTAGTATTGAGAATACCTAAAGTAGTCAACGTTATAGTAGTGTCAAAATAGCAGTCATCGTCATAATTTCGAGTTCAGTAGCATGTTCCTCTGATAAACGGTTTTCAGGATGTCCTTCAATGAATACAGCCATCTTGATCACCGTAAGAGCCTCCCTGAAGATATAACCTTCAGGTCTGTCTCTTTTCGCAGTCTTCCGGGTTATATTCTGCTCCATCCTTTGGGATTGACTTTTTTTCACCTTTCCCTTTGCGGTTTCCAACCCAAGTACTAAAGCACATAAAACGCAAAATTACACCAGTTTAATAAATTATATAAAACATAATTATTGGCTGTAGTACTGATAACAAAACTAGTCAAGAGATAAATCAGATACAAAAAAGAATTCCTGATAATCCCATTTTTCAATAAAGGTATCATAAATTTGCATTTATAATAATAAAATGCACTTTTACCCAAGACAAAATAAGTTTTAATCACGGATTTTCATTTCTTGCCTGACATTATAATAACAGTTAGTTACTATGTTACAATTAACTCTTTAGCATCGAGAGAGGGCAAAATCTCAATTCCCCAAACATTGAAAACGCCCGTATCTAAGAATTTCTCCTGGAATGCTTTTCCTTCCCCCATGACAAGTTGAATACTACAGCGCTAACAATAGCCTTACTTAAGTAAAGCGAGAACTTCTTTCTTCGACGCTTTGACACTGTGTGAAGTTTCCCGTTGGGACGGGATTGCAACTTCGGGCATCAAAAGCTGACAGTAAACAAAGGAAAGGAAGGAATAAAGGAAACAAGGAAGCTACTTTTAGTAGCTTCAAAAGAATGATTGACATGTGATTTAACAACACCTGAAAGCAATGAGTAATGCAGTAACGTGATGGGGGAAAGCACTGGGTAGGAAATTATTCAGGCGTTTCGGGCGTCCAGCCGATGTCTGAATGCTCGGGCGTTTGGGGCGACTTCGATGCGAAAGAGTTAAATTTACAAAAGTGTAAGTTCACAAATGTTTTGATTAGCGACATAATGAGCTTCTATTACTATGTGAGGAAGAACAGATATTTCAAAAGTAATTTTAAAGAAGATATTAATTTTCTTCTGAGGAAACGTAATACAGTAGAACTCCAATTATCCGAATCATTTGGGACCGTACCCCTTTCGGATAATCAAAAATTCGGATAAATGGATTCTGAAAAAATTCTGAAATTCTGAAAGTGATTCGAATAATCAGCGATTCGGATAGTAGGAGTGAGATAATTAGAGTTATGCTGTATTATATTATTGGCAACAATTATTTTAAATGTGGTGTCGCGAGCGCAATGCTTAACCTTTGATATACTAGAAAGACGGTAGTATAAATAAAATAAATGCCTTATATGGTAGGTAAAATGCAGGATTTTAAGATTTAAAAGCTAAATTCTTTTACTAAACAGATTCTAAACGAGAAACTAGCTTTCTAATTCAATGATAAAAATTTTTCCTTTTGAACCGTTCTTTAAAAACAGATCTGGTGAATAATAATGAATAAACTAACATTTGTGTTGTTCATATAAAAATGTTATTTAATATCTAAGGCCCACCTATTTTGCTAGAAACTTCTTTCCCAATTAAAGCTTGATGCATTAAGCAATATTATACATAATATATGTAAATAGTTTTTTTAGTGTTGATATTAGTATTGATATAATTTTTTATGAAATTTATTTTAAATGCTTTATTTTTATATACTAATAAGGTTGTACTGTTAATTGCACTGTTATATTTAACAAATGAAGGAAAAATATATTAAAATCTTTCATTTGTCGGATTACTTTAATCCGGAAGAAAAATTAATGATCATATATTTAGGAATGGCAGCATTTCTTAGACTTAGCAGTTTACGAAACCGTATAGATGAATAATACCATGGTAGTGCATCCTAAACTAACACATAGCGAAAAATTGAAAGACTAAGCTACAGATCTTTCTAACATCAAAATCGTGCTTTTTTTTTCATTTTTTTATGTGCCTGAAACAATTTCGATTGGTAATAACCTCTTATTTTTCCATTTGATTTCATTTTCAAACGTTTCTCTGAAAATATTTTTTACTGTTGCCATAAGAAAAATACATTTGTCCCATTTCCCAAGGCTGATCCAAACCTAAGGAAGTGTTCTTGTAGCATGAAGTTTCTGTACCAGGACTTAATGCTGTCCTGGAATCGTATATTGACATAACTTGAACAGTAAGCATACGTGAGAGCACATCTATCGGTTTCAAATCAACTTTCTTTAAAGGAATGCATCCTGTGTTCGGGAAATAGTAAAAAGTAAAAAAAAAAGAAAGATCTCAACTCAATTTAAATCTCACTAGACGTCATGTATATATCTACTACCGATCAAACACATATGGGAGTTTGAAAAATAAGAAGAAGAGGTACTCCAAATCAATAATGTAGCGAGGATTCAAAATACATCAAGAAACTAGAATAATAATAAATAGAACAAAATTTAAAATACACAGAGAGCTCGAATTCAGAAGACAGCAACCTTGTGGTTATCGGTTTTCGGAGCATTTCAGCTAGCGACAAGTTGTCTATGAAGTTGTCAAGCACGTTTTCGTTTCGATTGATATGGAAGTGTGCATCTTGGAAATAACCTGTTTTCATACACCATTTCATTTTCTGATCTTTGAAGAATATGTGGTGGAAAAGGCCGAGAAAAGTATCTGACAACTTTACTTTATATATTTGAGATAATTCTAGAAACATAATAACTTTAGAAATAATATTAATTCTAACAACTTTCACACTTCCACAACCGCTATAAGAATCTAAAACATCCGAGTTACGTATTGGCAATCTTTTAAACCGCTTTCAAATCAACGCATATTTTAAAGAATTATAGAAATTACATAAGCCAAAGAAGTGCATATCAGTACTGCACAATTAAAAATAAATAAACAAATAAAAAGGTAGTGAACGATTGTTCATTATTCCATTTTTGTATTATTAATTCCTTACTCTTGTAATAGTCTGCCAGGTCATAAATTAATAAACAAGCAACTTTTTAACTGAGCAGCTTGTGGCGTAAAAGCGAAGAACATGATATTTAATTAATAAATTTAACACAGAAAACGACAAAAAGACAAAAAAAAAAAAAAAAAAAAAAAAAAAGGTTTTGCAAGCTGTTTTACTAAGAAAGTGATAAGATTCACTGAGAAAAGACTGCAAAAAATAGAAAAATATCTGCAACCAGTTAACACTTCATCGGGAATTCTAAAAACATGCTGCTTTTAAAGTTTTTACAAGTTTGCTGTTTAATTGTATACTGCCTAAGTGGGAGGAAAATGATGCTTGATAAAAAAAAACTAAAAAGGCAAAATGAAATGGATTAGCAGGAGTGAGTTAAACAGCGGACAGGTAAACTCAGTGAGGTAAGCAAAAGCGTAGAAAAACCTTAAAAACCCTTTTGGGCGACTGTTAAAATCTGAACCCTTTCTGAGCGACTGTTAAAATCTGAACCCTTTCTGAGCGACTCTTAAAATCTGAGCATCTGTGCAACTGTTTGAGCAAATCTGTGCGACTGTTAAAATCTGAGCCTCAGATTTTCTTTTAAAATTTTTTAATTTAATTATTAAATGTAAATTTAATTTTGATTTAATTATTATCGTCAAATATCGATTTACAATATTAGTAATACATATATACATATATCTGTATTATTAATGGTACAATGTTTAAGAAGTGTAAAATCCATATAAATTCCATAAGTTTTAATGGACAGCAAAAGTGTTCTGTATATAATCCTAATGTTAATATTTATCCATGAATCATTAATTACCGCGGAATATTTTTGTTTCCAAAAATTTGACGAAATAAACTAGGAAATCTTTATTAGTTCATCCTTCAAGTAAGAGATATTTGTCATACATAAGACATAAGTGTCATTAGTTGCTTTCTGTTATCCTTTTAGACTGCATAACATCTTATTTTTATTTTTCTTTTAAGTCTTCAAGATAAAGTGAATATTTTGCTGTTATATATAAACGGTAATATTGAGAGAATGCAATGTTTTAAATTTTAGTTTTAAAAATATAAAAATATAAGTTTATATGTTTTAATTTTAGGACTTGCAGAAACAAAAATTATTTGCAGTTTTTTAATTTATTTCAAAACATAATTGCGTGTTGCTTTTTATATGAATGAAAAGTAATTTCATTAGCTAATTTTGTTGAAAAAGGATTACATGCTTTACTAGAGCAAAATTTTTAAAAATTATTCTTTCAGCTGCAATTCTTTTAATGTAATCTATTAAAACTAAAAAATAAAGTTCTCTCACTTGCAGTATTATAACATGTATTCAATTTACAGAAAACGAAAAATCCGAATAACCGAATATTTTACGAATTTGGATAGCTTGTGATTACAATTATCTCTGATATCTGAAATTACTGCGTACTTGATATATAGCTATTGCAAACTTTATTTGCTGCATCTTAAATAAGAATGTAATATTCTTATTATACGTAAATGCAATTTGATTGCATATATATCTTTCTGCTTAAAGAAAGCTGCGGAAATAAAACTAGTCATCTGTAAATTCTGTAGAGAGATTACTGTATACGTAAATGTTTGCGAGAAGTAGTTTGTAATATTTCGAAGTAGTGTTTCTGAAATTAATACCAAGTAGCGTTTCATTAAACCGAAATAATAAGGAAATGCTGATGTGCAAGAACATCTTTATGAAAAGCCTTCTCAAATTTTCAAGGACTTAAAAATCTGTATCTATATTTTTACTGTACATTAAAAATTATTTTTAAAAATCCAAAACAGTTTTACATTAACTTGATATTTTCAATGTATCATTATGCATTTTGGAGTATGAGCAACTTTATAAATGCAAAAATGGGAAGGAAAGACGGAAAAGGAATAAGTCAGCAAACTAAGTTTTCACGTAAAGGCTAATCAGATTTTACACTATCCAGAAGTATAAAATGGTTTGTTACTTCCTATTTAAAGGGAGCAAACCTATGTTTGATTTCCGTAGCAAGAACTCTCCAGAAGATAAAATAAACTATCGGATTTTATGTAATATATGTTTTGTATTTACTTGAATTTGGGTGACAGGAATTGCAAGAGCACGTATGTGAACCGTGGTTCTTTTTCATAGAAAACATAACATCATCTTGAGCCGAGTGAAGAAAATAATAAAACTCGAAAAAGAAATCGGGATCTTTTAGTGAGGTGAAAAGTTTTCGAAAATGAGAATATATGGCACTGAGATTCTTGCAAGAGTTGCCTTTTCGCTTAACCCCGACTTAAAACCCCCGGATCTGTCAACTCTGAGGGTTATATTTCATAACTTGTATGTTTCAACGACCCCCCAAAAACTCATAAACATCGCTAAATTCTTTCCTTTCAAAAAGTACTACGACGAACAGAAATGTGAAGAGCGACTCAGAAGTAGGAATATATATATATTGAATAGCATGAATATATATTATATATATATGTATCTATATAATATTTTTTTCCTTTAACAAGTCTTTTCAAGTGCACAGTTTTTTATTGAATACGTTGTTTTATATTCCATTTTCGTGCAATGGTTGAAGTTACGAATCAAAATATAGAAATTCCTTCAGCTCCTTCTGCAGCAAGAAAAAGGAAATTTGTATGCACGTTGAGATCATGTCAATAAATAATAAAACTTGTCTGGGTTGATAAAGTTAAGATGGTCTTATTTTACTTCTATTTTGTTTGGAGAAGAATGAATTGAAACCATGATACACAAGTATGATGAACATTATTCTAGACTTGTTTTTGTCGCTATTTAGAGTAATGCGTTAAATATTGATCAGAATTTAAGAATGTGTTTCTTCATACAATAAACGGTTAGAAATACAATGAACGTTAGAAAAGTCAGTAACCTAGTCCGACTGTTGTACTAACTACGCTCACTGTCGTACCGATGGGCCTGAGTTCGAATCACGGAGAAGACATAGATTTTGTATGTGTACAGTACATGTGTGGCAAGGCAACGCTCAAAATACACGGCGAGCCGAAATTCATTCGAGTTGTTGGCCGTAAAGAAAGAGGAGTAAGAAATCCTGGGAGCGTTTCCCGCGGTGTTACCCAAAAACTTTGAACGGAAGTTTAACAGTTGGCAGGGCCCAGCGAAGCTTAATATATACCTACAGAAATTAACAGTCTTGCTTCGATCTGTACTTGTAAGTAACAAAAAACATTTCTATGACATGTCTTGCGTAATCCTACAAGAGAGCTTTCGCTGATATTTAAGATTTATGATGGTTGATTTGACAATATCTCATACGTCCGAAACTTTTCTTCGCCATCGCTATTGTGTCTGCTTTTTTGTTGCCATTTATAACGTTCACATAATCAGCAAAGAACGTTTCCAACATATATTACAAAAGAGGTTTCGAACACATATTTTGTATATTTTGGTAGCAGAATTTATCTTTTTTTCTCATTTTAATGTAACGTAGTACCAATTAAACATGTTAATTATTTATTTTTCCGATATATTTCTGATAAAATTCTATACACCATACAAATTCAGGTACTGGAGTTTGGTATATGCATTACTAGTAAAGTAAGGAAATTCAGTACTGGTAATAGAATATCTATATTGTGTCTATACTAATCTGCTACTATATAGAGTTTCACTCAACAGTGGAAAAATAAGAACTTCGTCTGTAATGTTAAAAACCATTGTCAGTTTGTGTACGCGCAAAATAAGTATCATCATTTGTCAGATACTTATGTTGAAAAATATATGAGAGTTCTAATAAGAATGATATTTAAAGATCTAAAATCAAATTGCAGATAAAATCAAAAAATTATTGAACTTTTTCAACGATAATATAAGAAATATAAACAAATGACCATTCCCCAAACAAAACGAAGACCTATAGCAAATATAATTAGGCATAAAGCACAAACAGCGAAGTGGGAAACTAGGCTATGCACCATAGAATCGACTCATCTAAATCGCTGGGCGCAAGTATTTGTCCTCAGAGACACCACGAAGAATGCTGAGCTTATGAAGACAATGAAATGACTGGCCGTCAAATACTCAAATGGCTGACGCCACTACCCTCTGGGGCAGCATAGGCTGCCGTTTTGTATAGTAGGAACTGGGCTCACGTATTTTATGCCCCCACAGCCGAGTTTATAAGGGTATTATATCAAGCTAATATATACTGAGGAGTAACACACGAACAGAAAACTAATGTTTAGCTATATAAAGGGAAAAAATGATATTTACCACAATGATTTGGAATTTTCTTATTTTGTCATCATAAAATCAGGCAATAAATTATAAATATTTATTTTGATATATCTAAAGGGTATTTCCCATTACATTTTAGAAACTTTCACAACACTGCCTTTCTCATATGTTTAGAACTAGTGGTTTTCGCAGTAAAGAATTTAGCGGTTTTTCATGACAAGCATTTACTACAGTTTAGCAACTTTTCGAAGCTTCTTGAATCTTCAAGCAATAACCATATAACTCAATTTAAAGCCAGATATGAAGTCTCCAGGTTGATGCCCGTTTTGGCCATAATATATAAAAATTAGCGATAAGAATCACTAATATTTATTCAGAGTTTTTTGTTCTTCAATAGAAGTTCGGTGTTACCAGAAAATTTGCTATTCTGTATGAGGTAGTTAAGCTTTGCATTCTCTCCTTAAATGATTTTGAGAACTTTGAACTTCTTAGTTTTAAATATTTCACATAAATGATTTCGTTTTTGTTTGAAAACATTTCTTGGGACGTATTCGAAAACAATGTAGCTACTTTGCATTTCCATACCTGTATTCGAATTTAAAGGATGAACAATGTATTGATATAAAAATTATTAATAAATATGTGATCATAATAGTTTCCCTGCAAAGCAGATTAGGTTACAGAGTAGAATGTATAACTATCTTTGTCAAGATCTCTTTGATTATTTAGGCAATTTATTCCAAGAGTTCCACTTTCTCAGAATTCTATAGTTTCCAGGAATTTGCAGCTTTCGTTATTAGATCCAAACAGATTAATTATGCGTTTTAGCCTTTTGATTGAAGCTGTTTCGACTTTCCTCTTGATTACCTCTTAAAGTAATAATGCTGGCATTAAAACAGATTGCATTAACAATATTTATGAACAATTCGGCTTGATTTTCTCAGTATATCTTTATTCATTGTACTGACTGCTAGATTTAAGACATTTAGAGCATTGAAGCTCTTCACAACAATATTTTATAGCAAACGTAAATCGACAGTGTACCTTTGAAAATGAGCTATGCATTGAAAGCTCATTTTGAAGACCATTCTAAAGTTATAAAATTCAGGAGAATTTATTCTGACATAATCATATGAGAGACTTTAAACCCCTGTATTGGAGGTTTACTTAAGTTTGAAGTTATATTAGAGGCATAGTAAGTCTACATAGAAAAAAATATAATCAAATATGTCAAATGCTTCTCAGCGAATTAATTACAAAGCATTCTGTAACATTTGCAAAAAAATGTTTCAGAAGTAATAGTTTACTTCACTATAGATACTAACAAAATATACTATTTCCACGTGGAATAAAAAGTTTCGTGGAATTTTATTTCGTACCAAGCTTTCGAATAACGAATCTTTTTAATTTCATTATCTTTACCTATTTACTTTCTTACAAATGCATGTAATTGATTATTGCTTCATTTGATAGCTTTAAACTTATGTTTAGGAATAGTTTTACAAATGTGCCATTTCGATGATTTTAAGAACGACTGAGCTTGATAGATAATAGTTGTAGAGACATTAGGATTTTTTTGAAGCAGGAGTCATGAAAAATGAGCAATGCTCTTGCCGGGATTCGCACCACGGAGCTCTCGAATACGCGTCGAGTATGCTGCCCACTACACTACGAAGGCATACTAAAAAGGCGGGAGAAATACCCTATATGGTAAACAATTTTAAAAATATTCTGAAGTATTTAAATAATTTAATGACGTGAAATCCAGGCATAATTATTATTTCTGCCTTACTTAACACTTCCACCTTGAAATTTGTACATTTGTAACCTACACTTCTTATACCTTTGTCGTTACTTCTTATGCTTTTCAACAATGTTTAAGATTCATTCCTTAATTTCTTCAGATTTAAATAGCAAGCAAAGAAACCGAAGTAAGGAAAGAATGTCATGAACAATATCTATCATTAAAACATAATGAATTCTGTAGCACAATTATGAAATATAACATAGCCTAAAAACATCTCTATGTGATTCTCAAATGGATAAACGAGATTGGCTTTGGCAACTTTTGGCGAAATGTGGCCATTATTTGAGAACCTTTTCTTTCTTAAAAATCTTGCCACATTTCATTGATAATCGACTTCCGAACTGTCGACTTCTTCAATATTCGCCCTCTACGTGCAGCCAACTAAAGATAGTTGAGACTTCATTCATTATGCTGGAGTTTGAACATTAATAAGTTTTTTTACATAGGAAATTACTGAATTATTTTAAAGGAATAATTATCTATTTTATCAAGATAAGCGTGCTTTGCTTAAGCACGTTTCTTTTAAATGTAAAACGGCGAAATTCTAATCAAAATTTGGAAGAAAAAAGAAAGTAAAGTAGCAAAGCATCGTAAATAATATAAATTTCATTATCACTCCAATGTCAATATTAGTCTGCGTAGTTCTTAATAAAATTTATCACTTTTATTTGTTATTAATTATCAATCAAAAGCGTGATCTGAGTTTTGTACGCCTAACTGTTTTTGTGATTTATAAGCAATATAATGTAATTGTAGCAATGCTGCTCACAAAAAAGACACAATATATTGAATACTCGCCTTTGGAGCATGTTTCAGTCCATTGCTGCTGGCGAATTCAAAAATCCCTACGTCGATGCCAGCGGACGTGTAGCGTTTCCAGTCGTCAGCGATAGATGGCGATGCCATCGTAACTAATTATGAAAATATACATATTGAGACCCACAGACTGAAGTCATGTAATTGATGCTAATTGTTCTTTTTCAAGCTGTATTCCTTCCTTACATAGTTCTAGGCTTAAGACAACCACATACACTCTCGAAATTACTTGGTTTTACAAACTTATTTCTCAATGCAAGAAACTACAACTAGTTTTGTAAAATATCACGCTGCTCACTGCAGGAAGATAATGTACCGATCTCAGTTGCTCGCAGAAAAGACATGCCGTATTACTTCACCTTGTAATAACGCGAAGGTCTTCGCCTACCAATCAAGGCCCATGGGTTGATGCTTCCCGAAGGAGACTATCGCGCATTCAAATCTATTAGCTGACACCACCACCATAGCATTTAATGAAAACCTGCATAACGATTCACCATATTATGTTTTATAGATAAAAGGAATACCTTATACTGTATAAATTAACAATTAGCCATGTATGTCAAAATTATAATGTTGTGCAAAGATAGAGAACATTATAGAAATAGAAATAACATTTTCTATAACGTTACTTCTATTGCGTTTAAACGTATAAAATACTTCTACGTATGTATATTAAATAACGTATGAAATAGTTATAGAAATAACTATCACTTCAACTGGCGAAGCCGTATATGTCTCTTCTTAAAGATGCAGCATGTATAAATTATGATTGTGTATAAATGTATGTATAAAATTATGATTCTACTGAATATTTTAGCACACTTCATATTACGCTGTAGTATTCCAGTGTTAGAAATTGCTATTTTTTGCCGAATTTCTTAACGATAAGCACATATAAAAAGAAAAAAATAATAATAGCAGTCGGAAATTTCTTCACAACCTATAATTTAGGGCAAGAAAAGCGTGAAAATAGAGAACACTATGTTGGATGTCTATGATATGACATTCTTTAAGAAAATATATTGCAGTTTTGCAAGTTTTGCACAGAAGTTGCGCCATTTTAAGTTATTTTTCTTCTTATTTTCTAGTTTAATCAACTAGATGATTACGTTGCTTACATTTGCACAGTTCATCAATGGAGAGGAAACAATTGCAACTGTTAAGTCGCAAGACATTTTCAACATCTAGTTCATTCCTGTTCTTTTTAACTCAGTTAAAAATGAGAAACCACTTAGCAAAAACAGTAAGTCTAGTGTAACTAAGCTGCTTATCATAACTAAGTGAATTTAAATCTCTCATTACTTATCTCCTGAAAATTTCACAGAGCGTTCCCTAAGCTCTTCAGAACAGGTTGAGAAACACAGACTCTAATGTAACAGTTAACTACACCGAGAAATAAATTATACTGTTGCGTCTTTACTTATTATTTCTTTTGAATACTTCCAGGTAGAAAGTGTGAAATGAGCAACATCAGGTAGGAAGGTAAATTAAAAGTTGAACTGGTTAATGAAATAATAAAATCTCCCAAAGCAGAGATAAAAAGTTACTGTTTTGATATACAAAATATTCAGGTTTTTAAAATTTCATTCTGCTTACATAAGTTGGTATTTCTTTCAAAAATATACAAATAGCATTGACATCAAAGTGCAAAACCATCTTCAAAAACAAACATTTTTCTTCTAACAAACATTTTCTTTAACCTTTCGTGCGTAGACAAAGATTCTTTCCGAGGGGGAAAAAATTCTAACCACGCCAAAAAATTCAACTGAGATAATATTCTTGGAAACTCTCTTTTTCCTCCTTCCTAGTTTAAGAATTTTATTTATTTCATCTTTTTTTCCATTTTCATTCTTTTCAAAAGGGAAAAATCTCATTTTGGAGCTTATTCATAATTTAAGTTAAAGCAAAATGGAAAATCTAGATGTTATACTTCTTCTTTCTTTCTGCGTTTTCCAAAGAGAAATCGGCTTCTTCTTCTTAATTCATAGAACAAAGGAATTCCCTTATTTTTTTGTATATATGTTTGTATGACTTGTTTTTCGAGTTATTGTTTTTCGATAGAATATTTTAACATTTCTTTTTTAATACCGAGACCTAGTATATTGAATTTGTTTTCTATTTTTCGTATTTATTTATTAGCCTTAGTTCTTTTTCCTTTTCATCGCTGGGTTCTATTAATTTTATTTCGCTGAGCTTCATTAAGAAGCAACAGATGTGCAATAATGTTCTTCTTAAAAATGATTTATTTTTGGATGTTTGCTTTTGCTTCCTTTTCATCTTTCGAAAGGTTATTCAGTTTTGGGCACTCGTGTTCTAAAATTTGTATTAATAACCTTTTTTCATATCTGGTGCAAATTAGAATTATTTTTGGATATTTCTGTTAACATTGATAAGATAATGTAATAATTTAAGTTTGCCCTATGAAATTTTAATTTATACTTCAAAATACGTATTTTATTTTTTCACGTCTATGTGAAAGAAAACCAGAGTTTCATAAAATTTTCCTTCCAAGTTCAAATTTCGGAGAGATATATGCATAAATATTAAATTATTATACTAAAATTAATTACTAATTATTGCATTGATGAGTATTTAAATCAGCAAAGTTATATGTTTCCGTGCACAAATGCATATCAGTATGCGTACAGAGATGCGTATTGATTCCAGTACAGGAAAGTCTGATAAGCATGCGTTTTTTAAGGTATCTATTTTTAATGGTGCTTAAAAGCTTGCGTTTAAGAAGGCCTTATATATATAAACTTGATGGCCTGAACATGCTTCAAAGCAGAAGATGGTCTATATTAATGGCTCCTAATGTATGGATAGATTAGCGTTTATGAAGATTTTATTCCTCATATATTTAGGAATATTTATTTACAATTTCTGTTTCATTAATTAATATAAATTATTAGCTGATAAAATAATGCATATTTAATTGTTATTATTTGGTCGATATTTTCTGTCCTTTTATGATTTCTTTATCATTCTTTTTGAAGTTAGAAATGTCCCTAACCAGGTCTTTCCAAAAATTTTAAACCGTTATACTTCGTTCCGTTACATAATGTTACATACGCTCATAAATAAATCCTTTATTCGCTTAATCAATTTTACCGTTGGTCGGATCATATGATGTTTTGTTTCACTTCTACAAGACTTCGAGCATGATCAGTTCTCAGAGTATTGCCATTCCACGAAGCATAAAAATCTTTAATTTATCCTTATAATCTTTATTTATTATTACTATATCTATGGCTCTTATTTACAGCGCATTTGCTTTGCAGACTAAGCGGTTTTAATGCAGGAAATGAAACTGTAAACAAATAAAAAATATTTATTATATTTTTTAATAATATATTTAATTAGTATAAATGAAACTCCATTTAATTTAGAATATATCCAAGTTTCGTAGTCCTGTAAGTCGATGTATAGTAGGAATGTTTTAGCTCTTCAAATATTTTCTACACTTAAAGAGTGAATGGGAAGAATGAGCGAAACCTAGTTGATCAAATTCAAAAAGTGGCTCATTGTCCTCCATCATGTGTTAGTCCGCGCTCCACTTTGGGTCATTCAATTTTACAGCGCCTGAAATGAAAACAAAATAATTTAGACCTCGAAAAGAATCAGAGACCTCATGTTTTCACCAGGATGTACTAATATTACAGGTATATTCAAGTATTGATGATATTTGGATATCATGATCAGATTGTAACTTTTCCCTTTTACATTATTAACTTTTTATGACTAATATAGTTATAAATCTTTTTATCATCATTAAATTATACTTCATTTTTAGAAATACTAATATTTTATTTAAGGTTGAGGGTTTGGTCTGGTTCGATTGATTACGGCAAAGCATACGACGGCTATCTGCCTAAGGGAAGAAATGCCTTCATAGACGACTTTCAAGGCAAACTATCTCTTATACACGATACATATGGGAAAAATCACAAAAGCCCATTCAGCCAGTCCGTTCGTGGGATTTAAACCTCGGACTTAACTACCAGTGTTTAGCGACTTTACCGTTCGGCCGCTGGTGAGCTTAAGAAATAGGGAGAAACAGCTTAATCCTTGGAAAAAAACATTGAAAGGTTTTAATTAAAAATCTAACTAAAGCTTCTTACTTTACCATTATAACTGCATGATTGCAGAGTACACAATACCTTAGCATTAACGGTAACTGAATGTTACATGCAGATGCACTATTTACGAGATCCCTACAGCTATGGGTAATGAAAAAAGTCACCCAAATCTTTTAAAAAAGGATTTTATTTTTGTTTCAGCCAACTTTATCCTGGTTCGCAGTTTGTTGGTAGAGGAGTTCTCCGCTTAAAAGAGTTCGTTTCTTCTTAAAGAGTTTTAAATGCCGTAAAGAAAGTAATTTCCCTACGTTCGGATAAGATTCATTTATTTATCCCCAGTGGGGAAATGGCTTTTGTCTGCGACAGTAATGAAGTGTTTAGGTGGTGGTGTATTCCCCCGCTTACTAAAGGGGAAAAATATGCATATTTAGACAAATGAGTCTCTCTTTGGTGGGTGTTGCGTGCATAAAAACGCTCTCGGAATGTATTTATAGTATATTAACGCTACTGTTTTATACTTAAATAGGTATTTGTCTGCCCATTATTTTTAACCCAGTGTGTTGTTTTAACAGCGGCAGAATAAATGTTTCATACGTATTTTCATTAGGCTTAACTGCGTTATTAATATTGCTTTTTTTTCATTAATATTCATAGAAATAAATACTCGATCCTGCTATGCTTCCTTTATACCATTAAATAGTAAAATTACAAGTTAATTAATTAATCTTAGTTCGTATCTTTTGAAACTTTACACAGGTTCTTAAGTTTATGCAATATTAATGTTTTCTTAATTTATATTTTGATGAATTTATAATGTATGCTTATCATTATTTGAAGTAAGCATTCATCACAAGATGTTGATACAAAAGGTAGGTCTTATAGCATGTAAAATTTATTTACTCAAATGTTTACAGCGCATCACTATTTATTTAAAAATTAAGAGAAAAATCTCTGACCAAAAAACAGCTCTTTTTTAGTCTGATGCAGTTTAAATTATTTTAAATCTTTGAAATTAAATTAATTAAAATTACTAAATTAGAAATATTCTTGAATTTCAGGTTCTCTCCCTCCCTCGCAAATTACAGAATGAATAATACAAATCATCACTGATGATTTTGCTAAGGTTTGAATCCTCTCGAGCGGGCTGACTGCATGGGTGTTTTCAGAGTTTTCTCTTTGAGTAACGAAAATATGAGCTAGTTTTTCTTCAAAAGTCCTGTATGAAAGCATCCTTTCTCTTAGTCAGGCAGCATAATGTGTTTTGTCAGAATAATTAATTTAATTTACTCGTTTTTTGTTGTGATATTCAATCAATCATTCGTTGCTAAATTGGCAGATATGATAAACGTTTAGAAACTTTTGTTATCCCATAACAATAAACTTAAGAATTTTAATAAATATCACCATTAAGATATGTAAAGTGTTGATAAGTAATACGTTGAGGTCTCACTTAAATTAATAAAAGTTATTTAGTTACATGTTAGAAACCTCCGACATTAGACTGAATGTATATTACAGAAAATTGTACTGGAGCAACCATACAAAAAAATAATAATAATAATAATAATAATAATAATAATAATAATCCCTTCATATCTACTAACTTAAATTACCTCACATTTAATCATTCATAAATTTAGTTATCGAAATAAATAGCTACTGTCTTAAATCTGTAAAATTTATTTCGTGTTATTACTTATGGCAAATTATTAATTATTCCTAAAGGCAAAATTTGTTAAAGATTATGTCAAGAGGTGAAAGTGGCTTCGTTTCATAATGGTATTTATAATACGAATTGGAGCTTCAGAGTTTAAGGCGTGAGGCTTATTGCTTAATAATAATTAAATATGCTTATTAATAACAAGCCACAATGATTCCTAACATGTCTCACCCTTTTCTCTCTAAAATATCTTTTCAATAGAACGGGTTTAAATGCAGTTTTCATTTTGAATTTATATATAAGATATTTGTTATGTATTTAGAAATTGGAAAATGCAGAATGATAAGGTTATGGCTAAAATATCGCACCGTAAAGCTTTTTAAAAAGCATAATTATTGAGGAAAGTTAAATAATTTTGCTTATAATCTACAAACAAACCTCCTTCAGTTCTAAATTGATATGAAGTATCGAAGTGGACGAGAAACATACCAGTGCAAAATTTTTAATTAGGCATAAAAGCAACCTTTAATTTGTGTAGAATTGGAATAAAAATGATGAAAGAAATTTAATTACGCTGCATGTTCAATAGGAATTTTTGAAGCAAGAGAAGTGAAAAATGTACAATGCCCTCGCCGAAACTCAAAACTGCACCTCTCGAATACGCGCCGAATGTGCTACCCTTACACCACGAAGGCATGCTGGAAGGAAGGAGAAAATGCCTTAAAATACACGGGCGTGTATATCTGAATAAAACTGATTTGGCTGGGAAGAAGAAGACTGATTGTGCTCGAAGGAGAGGCTGATCATGCTTAAAATCGCTAGAGGTGTTTAAAAAATGTGCGCCGAGCAACTCTGTTGTATATTTTTGGTATGCCATTAGAAATATCATCAAAAACTCACGTTGCGCATTTTCTAACATCTCATCAAAAGTTCCAGTGTACAGAGGCTAATCAATGGTCATGGCTTTGTTTCGTTTGGTTTTTGTAATTACGGAAAAGCATCGAGGGCTATCTGCCTAAGGGGAGGGATGCCTGCGTGGAGGACTTTCTAAGGGAAACACGTTACACATGGAGAAAATAACTAAAATGCCTATGCACCCAGCCTGTTCGTGGGTTTTGAACCTCGGATCGAACTACCGGTGTTCAGCGACTTTACCGCTGATTTTGCAAATAAAAGTTCACATTCCACGATATCAGATTTTTCTGAATTGGAATCAAGAAAAATGTGCCGTTTATGCCCTCTGAAAGAAAAAATGAAATACTTTATTTTTATGCGTAAGCTGTAAAATGCCAGTCTGCTTGGAATGCACACGAAAATTATGTCACGACTCTGCATAAGAATATAATGAATAAGTTGATAGTTCTTGCAGGAACACAATGTTATTACTGATACTTAGGGTAGCATATTTTTCCGTTTTGTGCAATATATATTTTTCATATGGCTGTATCTATCGTATGTTAAATGAATGGGAAATAATTATTAATTATAAAAATAATAGTTATTCTGGTTTATTTAGCGTAATTCGCATTTGCAAGTGGTATCCGTAAAAAAATCCATGTTGCAGAAAAGATGTTCATTGTGTTGACTTATTTCCTTATAAAGTGTAAATCTTTTTTTTCTTTCTGTTTAAAGGGAAGTGCTTAGAGACATTGGTGAATTATCAATTTAATATTTTGATTAGAAACTTATATTTCAACAATAACAAGACGCACGCTATAGGTGTTTCGGTTGACAAAAGGTCAAATTAAGTCTGAATTATACTAACAACCTTTCAGTAAAAACATTATAACAGATAATCCAGTTCGTAAATATTTAACAAAACATGCTGTAAAATCATTGCTATGTCTAAAAATTACGTAACAGATACAAGTTAATTTTCTATGACAGTTTTTCTAAGAAAATATATGAAATGAAATAACAACACATCTTCGTATTTTTTACTAAAGGCCCGAAATTTTAGAAACTCTAAGGAATCATGCGGGGTTTGCCATGCAACGAGCGGTTTCTACGGCAACTAAGGTAAGCGTGGTTACTATAGCAACCCCGTAATAGCCTCCAAAACGATTTTATTCAAGTAATTTTTTGGAAACAGCGTTAGATGAGTCTGGGGCCAGATTCTGATTTTTTTATCATCATCCCCTCCCTTGCGTGATTTTACGTTAATTTTTTTTTCTCCCAGCGAAAATGAATTAAAACGAAACATTTCATTTACGTTGTATTTTTTTAGACTTTAATTTTATTTTTTGGTGTATATATGCATTTTTTTTTCTTAATGCGTTTTAAAGAGCATTTATCCTTCACTCTGGTGTGTTCTTATCGGAATTTGGTGTGGCTAAATGGTGTTATTTTTTTAAACTTCGTTGTGTATTAGAAAAAAAGAACAGATCAACTTTAAATTTAAAAAATACTTCCTTTTCCCCATTTAACTTCAAGAATATGCGCAACACTTTTCACGTTATTCCTGTTTTTTTTTAATATGTTTAACAGAAAACTATTTCTTAAGGTATTTTAAAATTTAATCTACTGGCTCGATTATATATCATCTTCTTCCCAAGCCTTCGCTTTCCGAAGGAAATTAAAACGTAGCGTGAATAATTTGACTAATATATTAGGAAAAAAGAAAACATTTTTTTTTAAATATGCATTCTACTAACTAGCTTGAATTTAACGATTCTAATTATTCATAAAAGCGTGTCCACAACTAATAGAAATAATTCATTCCAAAAAACAAAGATATCAATACGTAAAACCATCGTAAATCTTGGAATAAAAATCACAGTTATTTACAAGTTAAATTTTAGGTATTTTATTTGAATCATTTATTAGAAACACTGGAAATAATTAGTATGAACGGATGTTTAAATGTAATTATTTAGACGCTTAAAACAACAAAAGCTCATCGTTCAGTTCAATGAACAGCAGTTTAATTAATTCAGTTATATATTACCTAAAGATCTGGCTAATTTTCATGGCTCTTCATCTAATATTATTTTGTACACTACAGATCTCTCCTTTAAACATCTGAATAATTTATTTTTTTATAGAATGCAGGGTCAGATTTGATCTTTAGTGATTCCTTGCTAACCGTGCTTATGCTCAAGCATTTACTCAACATTTACAGAAGTAAACTTAAAATCAAGTTGGACTTCACTTACACTGCTATCTGTTCAAGTCTGCTTTTTTTTAACTGTAAACACAAAAAGAATTCCTTCATGCTCTTTGCTTATGATCAGATTTCATACTAACAACAGTTCGAACAAGAATTTTGCGCTAACAGTAGTAATCTGATTGGTTTGCTTTATTTATTTATGGCAAAGCACTTGAAGGCTATCTTCTTAAAGGGAGGGATGCCTTCGTGGAGGATTTTCTAAGTGGAACACTCTTATACCCGTTATACATGATGAAAACCACGAAAACGATCATGCAGCCATCTCATTTAACAGGATTTGAACCTAGGACAGAACTACCAATGTTCAGTGACCGATTGACAGCTGGTGGGCAAAAGTGTTTTCCATTAAATATTCATGTATAGTATGTATCGTATGTATTTGGCACTTACGTTATAAGTACATTATAAGTTTTATGTATGTGGTATGTATGCATATAGTAGTGTATTCAAAACGTTTGTGGTACAAAGTGATATCTAATTATGTAGCTCACAATTTGATTCTTTTCTAGGTTCGAACATTATTCGTCAGTGGTCTACCAATGGACGCTAAGCCAAGAGAACTTTACCTGTTATTTCGGGCATACAAGGTAAAATTAGTTATGGTGTATAAATCACATTTTTAGATAGCATCAATGAATCTTATATTATCTCAACATATTTATTGTATGTACGACAACTTATCTTTTGAAATTACTATTTCCCTGTCATAAATTATTATTTCTTACTAGAGTATACCATTTTTTACAGGTATTAAAATGAATGTTTATATAAAATATAAAAAATGTGTAAAATAAAACCCTAATTTCAATAACTTAAGTATGCTATTTGATTTGGTTATTCCTCCATTTTATCTTAGAAATAATACGCTTATAATAAAATCTAATGTCTGATAATAATAATAATTACATTTTCAAACTAAAACCTTTACGAGTCAATAGGCGTAAAGCAAATATCATCATGTTCCTAACTGTAAAGCAAGTATCATCCATTTTCCTAATTGTAAAGCAATTATCACCCATTTTCCTAATTTTGTATCATATTTATTCTATGGACTCCGTGTGCAATATATATATAGCGTGCGACAAGTAATAGAAGAGGTATCCTACTAAAGCTTTCAGGATTGTTAAGAGCACTGAATCAAGTGTACAATACGTTACTTCAAAACTGGGGCAGATAGTAGCACACTCGTGAGTTAATTAAGAAAATTTGCATTTAATATCTGTTTTTAAGAAACGCATTGAATTGAAGATACTAATTACGCCATAGAATAATTATGAGTCGAATACAAAAGTTTAGATGTACGTGTCTGCGGAGTTGTGATTCTGGAAGGGATAGAAGCGCATGGGGTTTCCTGGCGACTTTTGCGCTCGTATTCCTTCACGACATTTAATGTTTCCGGCACGAGTTGAGTAAATTTTAACAAATAAAAGGAGTAGCCACACATCTATGGATTACGGAATCAGATGGAGAATGTCTGTAGTTTACAAAAAGGGCAGTCACAAGCCCGAGGGGTTACACAGCTCAATGTAGCGCCCAGTATCATCTGCAATTTGCGGAAACAGCTTCAATACACTGGATCCATATCGAATAGACCTATACAAAGTCCGTTAAGATCCACAGTGATGAAAGATAACTGCTATATTGCACTTTTAGTGTGGCGAAACAGATCTGCTACAGCTTTATAGCCTCACGTAAGCTGTATGCTGCCAATGGAACCCACGTTTTATGGTCTACATAATATTCTATTTACATAATACTACATAATATTACACATTTGCCCTAAGGCTTCATAAGATAGGCATCTTCGCCAGAAAACCCGCTGTTTGCGTCTCACTTACTACAGTACCCGAGACAGGGCATCTAGCATGATGCAGACAATATGAGCTTTGGGCAAAGCTTCAGTGGAGCATGGTGCTTTTAACAGACGAGGTGATATTCCGCCTGGATGCTCATTCATTGCATATTCGTATATCTAGAGAGAGTCTGGAACACCCTGCCATACCTCCTTCATCGGGGAAAAGGATCATTACGGTGGTGCAGGTGTAATGGTTTGGTTTCAGAAGGCATTATGTTAGACAGCCGCACACCCCTGCATGTGTTTGACAAAGGTTCTCTAACTACTATGAGGTATAGAGAAGAGAACTTAGCGCCTGAAGTTCTACATTTCAAGAGCGCAGCTGGTTCTGCATTCCTATTAATTCACGAAAACGCTCGTCTACACAGGGCTCAGCTGGGCGAAGATTACATGGAAAAGGAGGATATTTGCCGCATGGATTAATCCTATACAGCATGTCTGGCATGCTCTTTGAAGAGCAATTTCATCTCGCCGTATCCCTCCGAGAACCATCTTCGAGCTGAAAACTGCGTTGCTATCTTATGATAAAGTAAAATATAGTGAAGCTAATGAGGCTAAAGAAACATGTGGAATAATTAACTAGTCTTGAGTGCAACTTTTCGCCAACTATTTGTAAAACTTCGCAAACAATACAGAATGCAAACCAAGATAAAAATACGAAACATATTGCCTGTTATACTACTGATTACCAAGATCCTTCCAGGCAGAACAGTTCATCTTTAAGCTCACGCAGACTTCCTGTATTATTTAAATTCTATGTTATAAAAATTAATCATCTTATTTTAAGACCATGCTACTTATTGAATATACTTTGATGTTTTCTCCCTGAGCTGCGAGACCTTTTACTTTCGTGTGCTTTCGAGTAATATCCACAGAATATGTTTTATATCAAAAGGTATTATAACAGATATCTACGGTGAATCTATATTCTACAAGAGTGTATGTATGGAATCTACAATGGCGGATCTACAAATCTGCAGATTTAATTTTCGGCACATCCCAGCCAGCCTGGCAACAGTCAGTTCACATAATTTATTGCAATGACATCTCAGACTTAATTTCCTAAGCTGTCTTTTGCTTACGAATGAAATATCTTACGTAGTTAACCGTTTGCTATGATTCAATGAAATTTGATATTATAGATAAAAACTTAACAAAGAACAATAAAAATGTTTCTCTAAAAAACGGTGGTTTATGCTTATTTTTTCAACAAATTGTTATTGAAGATGAATACTGATGCTTTGGTGCGTCGGTAGTTGGTATGATTGGCGCCTGGAATATCATGAACATGTGGTAGTTGTTATGATATCATATGATATGAGGGACGCAGCCCGGCCCTCCTGGCAGACTTTACGTCGCCCTATGGCGTTTTTGCGGGCTGCACCAGAGCAAGCTAGAAACAGCACCTTCAGCAAACAGACATAAAGAACATAACTAAAAAACAAAATTAAAATTAAAATCCCTAATGCAAGCTTATCATCTTCTCCATTATTTTCCTGGCAAATTTTTTCAGTCTTTTAAAATCATTTAAAATATCATATATATTAAAAACATCATTTGTCTTAAACTCGTTCCCGATATCAGTAAAATATTTACATGTCGGTAGTTGGTAGCTGATGATGCTGAAGCATACATTTTGCTTATAATCCCAAGAATATAAAAAGTCCTCTTCTATTTGGGTTGCAGAAATTTCATGGCGACTTCAGGAACGACGGTATATAAATCTCGAGTAAAGACCATATTGGTGAAATTTCGAGGGTTTGGCTACCACTCCGACTTCAAAGCAGACCTGACGGATTCGTCTGTGCGCTTCGCTGAGCTCTTCAACGGAGACATGCGTTGGTTTCATTTCGTATTCGGCATGCAGCCGGCCGTTCCTTCACAACGTTAGGTCTGTGGTACGAACAAAATACTGGCGTGCGGTTGAGCTATGGCTATCGTTTCTGGTCGGTACTTGTCTTCCACCGGTTTCATACATACTCTCTTGCGAAGTTCTTTCGTGATGGATGAGTGGGTTATCCTCCTGAAGAAGATGCGTATTAGTTTGCTTGTCCCTAGGGCCCCCTCGTCTTCTCAAGGCGAGGTTGACAATCGAAAACTTCCCAGCGCGTCTGCAAGCAGTTTGGCCCCGTGTCGCTGGCCCGTGTCCAGTTGGCATCGTGTGCGGCCTCCAGATACGTAAGAAAACCTGAAACATGAGTTTCTTGTATCTGCATCTCACGCAAGCCTCTTGATGCACATGAAGGCTTACCTCCCGACGCTGATGCCGTGGGGAATGTAATGAGTTTTGAAAGGATACTGAAAGCACGAGATAAGATTCAGCGCCTTTGAAATAAAAGAGGGAGCTGCCGGTTGGACAGCTGCTCCCGAGTACATTTTCAAAGTGTGCGCTATCACTGGCGGATTCGAGTTGCGTGCAGCTCGTACGTTCTATGAACCTAAAAAAGCTACCTGTTTGAGAATGAATTTTACATTTTATAAAGACGTAATGATTAAACTTTTGAAAACCATTCAAAGCGTTTGGTCTGAAGAAGCTCAGTCAAATAACTAGTTTCTTCTGCATGACAATGGGCTGGGGCATAATTCCATTTACGTCAAGCAAAGAAAGGTATCCAATTATCAGTTATTGCTCACCACATTTCGTAGTAATCTGTAGACTATATCTTTTCACTAAACTGAATTCTTTCTTAAAACATCATTACTTTAATAGCACTGAAGCGAGTCAGGAAAACCGTGACCAGACATTTAATGAGCTAATTCTACGAATAAATAGCTTGTAGACTTATTGGTTTTTTTTTTTTTTTTTTTTTTTTTTTGAAGCTGAAGGCCTGAAAAATGTGCAATGTCCTCTCCGGGACTCTCGAATTGGCGTGGAGTATGCTTCCAATTACACCCCGAAGGCATGCGGAAAGGAGAGATAAAATACCTTATAAGCAGTATTAACGTATTATAGAGAAATAGCAAGGATTGCACTTTAAAGAATAAATGTAAGAATGTTATTTTCTACAACTTTTGGTTTTGTACGAACTTAGCCCTTAACTTTTATAGATGCAATATGTAGCTGAACATTCTTTTCTAGCGGAAAAAAACAGTAATAAAACATTTGGCGAAGTTATCATTTTTTGTTAATATTTAAACAATTATAATCCATACTTTGATTAAACCTTTATACTCCCGCACTACAATATGAGTTTGATGTTCGAAGTAGTTTGATATAACTTATCAAAGGAAAGAAATTCTGTAAAGATTCGAGTCACAAAACGTTCAAATCCCAATAGACATTTCCTGCTTCCACTAAACTGAATATCAATTCCGGGGAGACAAAAATACAAGTAATTCTTCTAAATACTGTAGGAAGTTTATTCGTGCAAAGATAACAACTCGACGGTGGAGGGAAATAGAGAAAAAAGTCTCTCACCGAACTTTATCCAGTTATTATTTTTTTGTCAGTAATGATCTTGATACTTATCTCATTTCCCGTTTTCCTCTTTTCTTGCTTTTTCATTTTGTTCCAACCCAACTTCACCGCTCTCTCGCCTGCTCCCGGAAAATGAGATATTAAAGTATTTTAATTACGCAGACGTCGTGTCCTGATGCTATCAAATTTCTTATCCCCACCAATGGGTTTTTCTGGCTTCGTTAGAGAATTTCTTCAGTCTTATCGGCATCTTTGGTCATATTGGAAAACCAATACTCTGCAAAGCAAAGGAGAAAAAGTGCATAAAGAACTAAGGAACTTTTTTAACCGGACTTTTAATTATTTCTCGTTTTCTTTTCACAGAGTCAAGACTTTTAAGCGAGTTGTTATTTTTTTTTCTTGTGTGTTTTAAGGTACCTCTTAGTTAAATAAACTGCCGATTTAAAAAAAAAATTCAGATTTTAAAGAACTAAATGTAAGGTTATAGAAGGCATTTACAAAGAAAATAAGGACAAAAAGGAACAATCGTAAAATGTAGTAATGCAGTTTGTTTAACTCCTTATAACTTGCTAGTAGACTGCTAACTTAACAAATGGCTATCGTAAAGCAAAGCGTTTCTTCTTGTTAAGCTTCTAATGAAACTTTACAGACTTAATACTATCCATGGAGCGTGCCATTTCGAGAATTAAAACAAAGGGTGAAAATCTTACAATATTTAAGAATAAACTGTAGATGCAGTGAATTTTATTGTAAAGGCTTAGAATAAAGTTAAAAATTGAATGCTCATTAATAGTTGGAAACCTCATCCCTGAAAGATTATGCTGATAAAAGCGAATAGCATCGAGCTTTGCTGAAAAGTATGTGTGGAGAAAATATACTTGGAAGCGTGCAAGATTACTGAATGACAGTGTTTGTTTTTCCCGATCGGAAATTTTTGGGAGTGTCTGACGTCATTGAATCATAGTCTGCTCCAAAGCAACTACTCGCTTCGTTAGCTAAATCTAATTGTGTCTTCGTTTCTCCCGCTTCTGTAAGGCAAGTTTTGGAAAAAGCCTAACCTTGTATGTCCACTGAAATTGGAAGTATGTATGTAGAAAAAGCGATGAAAGCTACACTTTATCAGACCAAGGTATTCTTTAACCTTAAAAATCTTGTAGATGCTCATAAAAGAAAGAGCGTAAAGTAGCAAGAACTACCATGTAGATCTCTGGAAGATACTGACAGCATGTTAGAACATTTGGTTGATTCAACGAGGTAGGGATGTCATGATCTACTAAATTTTCAGAATTTCTTTCGTACTGTTATCTAATAGAATGCCAAACTGTCGTTAAAGCAAATATGGGCAGATGTATTATAAATTATTGCAGCAGGAAAAACTGAAAATGCAAATTAATATTATGTTTATTTTAAACTGCGAGTTACATTCTTTTCACTCGAAACTTCTGACAACTTAATGCTTTGCTGTGTTATTGCACTGACTTCAGTTTTACAATACGATTTCTAAATTATTCGCATTTCCTCTTATCGTTGTTACACGCGCATTAAGTAGTAAGAACAATCTAAATTTCAGAGCAGTTTGAAGTAAAGCCTATAGATGTTGCCTAACGTCTACTACTCAGACTAAAATATGTTATTTTATTTTACAAATAAGTTTATAATGTTTTAAATAAAGCTGAAAAGAGTGGAATACACTATAGAATGAAAATATGCACTTTGTATAATTAAAGAAGTTCCGTAATTTTTAAAATTACCGTAAATAAAGATTAAAGAATGCACTTTATAAAAAGGCTTTAATATAAAAATTGAATCAGATTGGATTATTTATCTAAGGCAAATCACATGAAGTTTACCAACTTAATCTCTCCTAGTTCTAACTATTAATGTGGATTGTGTTGTGTACCTGGTGCTAAAAGAAGAGACTCCTTCACATTCTTCTTTTGACACCAGTATTTGGAGAGAATGTTGGACTGCGTGGAGTCTTTTAGACTTTCTGATATCAGGAAACTGAAGAATCCGCAGTGTCCTCGCCTGGATTCAGAATCCGAACTTTCCGAATAAGCATCCACCGTGCTTCCAGTTACACTAGGAAGGCATGAGGTAAGGAGTGAGACAGTATCTTGTATGCTCCCACTTTTAAAGGGGACTGGGAATTTGGCGACGCAGTCGACAAATCCTGGTGGCGACGAACGTGCATCATCCTTTTCATTTCGAACGCCACTTGTAGAGACATTTACAATACTTCGATAGCAGAAAATTGAAGAAATCTTCAATGCGTTTTGCAGGATTCGAGCTCCTGACCTCCCGAATAAGCATTGAGCGTGCTTCTAGTTACATCCCGAAGGCATGCGGAAAAGTGGGAGAATATAAATTATTTTATTTAAGTGCATCCATTTGCAAAGATGCTACAATCAGAAACACCAACGTCTCAATCAAGATGCCCATCTGAGCACAAAGGCGTGGTACTCTGCTAACTTCCGATAATTAATGTGCTTTCTGGTACGACTCATTATAAGAAAGTAACTAGCGGTATCTTCAGAGAAATGCAAGAATGCAGTTATCGTTCAGAAAGGTGTTCTTGTAATAAAAAGCACCTGTATCAACTATACTTGCAGCACAATATAAATACTAAATAGGATAAATGAAAGTTCCAAGTCCTTTCTATATTTTTACCTTAATATGTTACACTTGCAAGATATATTGTACTTCGATGTTATTAGATATATATTCCCCAGCGGTTTCTGTAGTTCTCAAATAGCACAGAAAGTATAGATACCAGTAAGCAAAATTAATCTAAAATAATAATTGAGGTAAATATTTGTTGACAGCTTGGAAAGTCTAAGCACAGAATAACTATTAAGGTTATAGGAGGCTGAACCTACTATTTTACTTTTAACATGCTGGGCACTTGTCAAAGGGGCTACTAACTAAACTAAACTCTCTTTTCAACATGAAGACATTCGCTTATTCTTACCTTCATGGTTTCAGACTGATTTAATAATTGTTAAATTTACATTGAGAAAAGCATAGAATCAGAAATGTTGCTGAAAATTTAATCAGCAAACAAACTTTCGCACCATTTCCTTTACGTGTCTTTTCCGGTAACTTTCTCCAGTATTCTTTATATTTGCAAACTTCTGAAAATGAAGAGAAAGATAGAAAATTTTTAAATACGAAATCAGTAAGTTGAGCTTAAATCCGAAGAAGTAACTTTACAAATTGTCATATTAAGTTAATCATGATAACTTCTATTTATCAACCAAATATTGAGTAGATCTTTATGTCTACAATCGAAGTTCTTTGAATTTTTAAAATCTTATAACACATATACGAGTTATAATAACATGTCGTAAAACGATTATGACGTCGTAAAACGATTATGTAACGTTTATTATGTAACATTATTATTATTATGACGTCGTAAAACGATTGTGTAACGTTTATTATGTAACATTATTATTATTATAACGTCGTAAAACGATAATGTCGTAAAGCGATTATGTCGTAAAACGATTAAGACAAAAAAAATCAACGTAGTATTCGTAAATTTACAGGACTAGTTCGAAGATTCTATATTTAAGCCTGCGAAACCAGTCCTGCGAATTTACAAATATTAAGCTAATTCTTGTTGAGTTAACATCTCTGAATATATCTTATATTCAGAATTTTCAGAAAATTTTTACTTCCATATATCTTAGAAGATATATTCAGAATATATTTTATAAGATATATTCAGAATTTTTAGAAAAATTTTACTTCCATATATCTTATAAGATATATTCAGAGATATATTGAGAATGTATCTTATGAGATATATCTTATAAGATATATTAAGAATTATTTGAAAATTTTTACTTCCACAGCTCAATTATGTTAACTGAAATTTCCTTTACATAAGATGCGAAATTAGACACATAGTGGGGAAAAAAGAACACTTTTTGACTGTATAATTAAATAAATATGCCTATTTTCAAATTAAACATAAATGAAGATTAAAGAAATAAATATACGCAATTCCGTAATTGCATATGTTACGAAGTACCAGGATTTAGAACGTTTGTCGACTTTCAAACCAGCCTTTCTAGTAATTGATTGTGTAATCTGACAAGCACTGGTATTTTATGCAAGAGTTAATTCCTGGGAATGATATGGCCTCGCTGCATGTATATCTGCGGTTTCTCGTGTGCTTTTTCTTTTGGCTAGATAACTGATTTATTCTTATAGCGCATTCATGATAGAGATAGATGGAATGTTTAGGTTGGGTTGAACATTGTGTACCCTTTTTCTTAGTAATTATTTAAATTATAAATGTAATCGTAAATGGAAATTTTAAGGTTAGCTGTAGGATTTTGCAATTATTGTTAAAACATCCACTTAAGAAAACGGAATTAGAAGAAATTTTCGTTTGGCTTGACAAAACCTTTAATTTTTCATTTAGAGCAGTAACTTTGAGAAGCATTACGAACAATATTAACAACAGTAATTATGGTTATAGCTTCAAAATATTAAAATAAATGTTTCCAGTTTACTAGAAAATATTACACTCTACTTTTTTATGTGTTATACACCTAACAGAATATTTATACGAAATCAATGATTTTCAAAAAGAATTCCGTGATGAAGATATGTGGTGCTTAATTATAAAACATCAAGAAATTGTTTTTTTTCACTTTTCTTCACATTTGCACTTTTTGAGTATTTGAGAGAGAAGCATGCTTATCCTTAATTAGTTAATCACATGAAATCTTTTAACTACATACATAAGAGTTGCTTTCTCACTGAAACCTTAAAATTCATTAAGTTTATAATACATAATATCTGAAAATATTTTTAGCAATTACTCTAAATGTCCCAACAGTATTTGAGTCTAAATTTATTAATATCTAGAGATCTACTTTGTGCACCAATACAGTAGAATTTTATTCCGAGCATTATATTTATGTTCCTTAAGAGTAATATCAGTAAGGCATTATTGAAAGCTCAGAATATCCATTTTGACAATCGTTAGTTTACAAGAAAATGAAATGTAATTGCTTTTCTGTGGTAAGCAATCACCGTAAATAATTGAAAATCCTATTCAAGTATTTAATTTATTCGGTTCTCTTTATTAAATCAACTGAAAAGAGCACCTGTTTTAATAATACACGCATTGAAGTAAAATAAGTAAAATGTCAGTTGAAGAACGTGTAACTAATCGTATTTAAGAGAGCAAAATTAATCAGGTATGTATATGTATAAAACTATGCGTATAAAAGCGGGAAAATATTTATTAGAAATGTTATCAAATTTTGATTTTATTATACTTTAGATATTTGCGATTGTACTGCTATATGTGGACAGAAGCTTTCAAAGACAGAGAAAAGCGTAACAAATTATGCCATAAAAATATTAGCTGCCTAAACATGTGCTATAAAAATTATTCCTTTCGATTTCTTTGTTCAGTCTCATGCTATAAAAGAAATAAATCACGGGAAAAATGAACGCTCATTTTATCCTTTAAAATACCTTTCTTACATAGCGCAATCAAGCGGCGGGGAAATTCCATTCGCCTTTTACTCCACATTAACTACAATTATTGTACTAAATCATATAAAGAGTGAATATACTCCAAAGAATATTTTTAATGCGCTCTCTTGTTACACATTAAGCACTTTAAAGTATATGACTTTAAGTGATATTTTGTAAAATTATAAGTTACTGAATCTTATTTCATATATGTATCGTGTTTACTCGCGTATTCCCCCCCCCCGTTTTCAGACTAATTTTACCCTTTGAAAATCGAGAGGCAAGAAATATGTGGCATATATTAATTCTGAAGAGATAACTTAAGCAGAGCATATTAAAAATCACATACGAAGACGTACCGCTGTTATTATATTATGTATTTTAGAGGACTCAATAACATTATTTTTTACTCCCTTATACGAAGTAAAGGAAGTATTAGAGTAGCGAAATATTTCATATATATTTGATATTTATGTTGGAATATATTATATATATTCCAACATAAATATCAATTTTGATCATTTTCAACATTCATTTGAATGATTTAGGTTTTGCTAGACATCTGCACTTACGGTCAGAATAAAGGACTGGACTGTTATTTTACAAAACAGACTGTAAAATGGATTTAAAGTGGATTCAAAAAGCATTTTTTTTCGTGACGTCTATATATATGCTTAACGAACGTATGTGTAACTTTGTAACAACGAACGTAATCTTCAATGTACAGTTTCATATATTGGAGTGGTATAACATTTAGTTGTGCAGTTCCCTACTTTACTGAAATCGACAAAACGAAACGTATGTAGAAATCGGCGGAACGAAACGGTCTCTCGTCTGGTAAAGGCTTATCAAATTACATCGCATTACTTTATAGCTGAAGATTCATCTGAGACATGTTAAGATGGGAGAGAGATATTTCTTAATTTTGTTTGAATGGAACAATTGGAATAACTTATTCGATTTGGTTATCGAAGGTAAAACAGGCTGCCAGCATTCATGATTTAGTGGTTTTTCTTTAACTCATCTGTCCCGGAAATCCCAATTAAGAAATAGGTTTCATTAATAATCTTCACAAAACGTCCTTAGGGCACCCAGCAAACAATTAACTGTTTGTTACCTGTATCCAATAGAATGCAAATCTTTACACTGAATTTCATCTATTTAAGGCAGAAGCTATGTAGACGGTGTTATTAAAACCATCCAATTGGGATGTTACGCAGCTTATGTTAACATCGATTCATCATTACAAAGCATTCTTAGACCAAGATACCACTACAAATATTTGATATCAAATGATAATCAAACGAAAGACTAGTCAATCTGCAACGAATTCTGTGCTGTTGTTGTTGTGACTTATCTCACTTGTCTGACAGTAACATTAAGACAAACCCACGAAATTTATTGAGGTAAAAAATGCAAGATTACGCCTGTCATTGTCAAGAGCCCTGAACACCATAGAGGTGAAAATACGGCTTCGCTCAGCTTCGTACGTAATTTTGATGGAGAACACCCCGAGAGGGAAGGAGTCCGATGATTTACAACCCCTCTTCTCCCCTACCATAAACCTCTCGGGAGAACTTTTGGCTTCCTTCGTATTTAGAATCCCCCCATGCCGCACAGACACTGTACATTTACAAATATCTATGACTTCTCGGGCATTCAACATGCCATCATGTCTTAACTTTCAATACACTTAATTACCACGGGCTGTCCTCGAGTCACATTGTATAATTCATGCATTGATATTTCCTGCTATTTAAGCAGAATTGTTCTAAGAGTCAATAAAAGAAATTAAAAAGGAGCTTCTTTCTAGGTATCGTTTTCGTTAACACATACTTTTCAACAGTTGTATGAAAAAAATCTAGTTACTAAAAATTAACTGAAAAAATTTCTTTAGAAAAAACAGCATTCTGTCTCCTTTATCAGTTCCTTAATTATTAATCGAAAAGATGAGGACGCATCTAGGAACACATGTATAATTAATAACGCTTAGCATTGATAATGCAAGTATCTGTTGCATTTCAGCTCAGTGAAGTGCTTAACAATTTTCAATTAAACTCATCTCTTGCTGGCACAACAAAAATGTTCATTAAGAAGCGCATTAACACAAAAATGCAAAAGTGCTACTAAACTTTACTACGTTTTGATAAGCATACATATTAAAGGGTTGCAACTGAGGCAGTTTCATATTTTGCAGCCATTATAACACAACAATTAAATAATTCGTAAGTACAAAATTTACTCTAATAACTGAATGACCATTAATGTAAATAAACAAAAGTCTTTCGCCAGGCAAATGGCTTAAAAAGAAAATCTTACTGAACATGAAGTTTTAAGCACTAGGTGACTAGCAATTGCTAACTTCACAGCCTCTAACTCTTAGATGTGGTTGGGTAGCAAAAAAGATAATCAGCACACCAGACCATTTGTTTTATAATTTCGCAGTATTGTTAACTATTTGGGAGTACGTGCTCAGTTCCTTTATGAAATTATTTAAAAAGAGATGTGTGTATTGTATAATTAAGATAGATAGATAAATGACGATATAGTTAAATGTTAGATAAAAGTATAAAAATATTATAATAATGAAAAAAAAAAGTCTGAAAGGTTTCAAATTTTAAATTACGTCCAAAGAGCCGATTTTTTAACGTTTTCTGTGTTACCTTTATTTATTAAATATCATATTTTTTGAACTTAAACCATAAAATTCAGTTCAATAGCAAAGTCGCAAAATAATTTTAAAATGAGCATGTATTTAGAATTTCCGATACACAGTTTCGCGCGCTGGAGATAAAAAAAAAAGTTTTTTCCCCCGTAGAGTGTTGCCATTGCTCGCTTTGAAATCCTTGAGTTTGTTAATAAAAAATTAATTAAAGTTTTACAAAATATGAAATCGATAATAAAACAAATTCGAAATTTCAAATTTGGTCTTCCACATGCCCATATTCGTAGGAGGATTACGTCATTCAAAATTCGGTGGCTCTATGTACCGTTGTTTTATCACAATGCGAGAAATATACATACATTTATGCAGAATTTTCATTATTAAATTTCTTCAAATATAATGCAGGACTCTAACATTTGCTGGCAACAGTTTCAAAAGTGAAACGGACATTTAAACATTTATAGTGATTCGACGCAAAATCGCAAAACGAAAATAATAGTCCTTCAGGGACAAAGTTTCTTTGGACTAAAAATGCTACATTTTTTTTATCAATACATGTCGTAATTTGCTACTGTTCTGAATGATTATATTCTTATCAGATATATCACAAATAAATTAGCACGTGTTTGTTTTTTTAACTTATTTATTTCATTCATGTATTCTAAATTTTTATATGTGTTTTCACTTTATAGGGGTATGAAGGATCACTCTTAAAAGTCACAAGCAAAAACGGGAAAACATCATCGGTAAGTAGCTTCGTTAAAAACACAACATAAATTACGAAAAAAATTGTGCAGTACTTTAACTGTTTAATTAGTTATTTTCATTGATTCTTGTCTCTTTCGGAATTAATGATACAAGGAAATATTTCTAAGTAAATTAATTAGTTAATACATCCAGCGCTTCTTCTAACTTCGCTTTTGCATTGAAAGTGTGCTAACTTAATTAAAAATCTCAGGCTCAGCCAGCAGACCCTAGCGAGAAAACATGTGCCTAGTAAATATTTGATACTTTAATCACTTAATTGCAATTAAGGAAATATTAAAAACAACCGGTCGATGTTAATGAAAATTTTCTTATTTTTCTATTTCCTTTTATCATTGTTTTTTAAAATTTTGGTTTATTGTTTTAGACATTACTTTATTTTACTCTTTTTTTTTCTCTTTGTGCAGCCAGTTGGTTTCGTAACTTTCACGACGAGGGCCGGTGCAGAAGCAGCCAAGCAAGATTTGCAGGTAAATAACTATTTAATTAACTTCCATTTCTTTCCTTGATATCAAGTATTATGCAGACTAGCTTCCGTATTATGCATGCTACATTTGCCACCGTTTTCATTTTTATAGTGGATCCTTAACAAATGGAAAATTCTTATAGTTAAGAGCTTTATTTAAAATTAGTTCACATGTTTTTGTGCCGGTTGGTGTGCATTGTTTACGAGATTTAAGCTCTTCATCGGCATCTGTATATTTTTAACATATATATATATATATATATAAATTCTATACTTTTTTATTATCTGCCCACTATCTTTAGACAAGCGCTGTGCTTTTGAAATATTTTCGAGTATATGTGCTGACAATAACGAATCCATGTATGCTCTTTACAACACACATATTTGAGTAACGTGTTACTCAAACATTACGTTACATTTAATCGTGATTTCGAAGATTAGTCGAACTCAATATTATTTCAATCTTGAGGAAGTTTAATGATATTGTGGAGTTTGTGTACAGTTTAGAACGAAATCAGTAGATTTATTTAGCATACTTTTATGTTAAGGCTTTAAAATACTTATATAAGGCCAAGACTGGAACTTGATGTATTTGATTACGAAGCTTACAGAAATGCTTCTCTGCCAGATACTTATTGGAATATGGGTCAATAAAATATGTCAAGGCTTCGCCATTCAGTGCCAATATAATGAGATTTGTTCATGAATGGCAAAATTCGCAGACTCCGATATCGTCTTCTTTGAATATGAAGGAGAACTAGCCCTTTCGGCATATGTATCAGATATTATTTTTAAATATAAAGGATGTGGTACGTATTATTCAATAACATGCTGTTTTATAGGAATGTTGCTTTATCCCACCCACCTTCACATTCTCTAGCTTGAATAAACTCTTTGATACATCAAGATTTCATATAGTGAGAGGATATCTACAACTGAGAGGAACTACGAGATTCGCATATTATTGTTATTAGAAATTTAGATGAAGAATTCTTGCAATAGAAAACTAGTGTGTGTAGCATGTGACTTTTGTCCTCATTATAGCTGGTGGAGGGAAGGTAGAAATTACGAAAATGGTGTATATTAATTTTAATTATCTTTGCTTAAGGATTTGTCATATTCAAATATCCTGTTTAAGTAAAATAAGTCAAACTAGAGTTGATGAAGATTTGGAATTTAAAGAATTGAGTATGTATATACTTGCTGTCTAAGACTGTAGAGACATTAGGTATTTTGGAAGAAGGAAAGATGAAAAATGAGCAACGCCCTCGCCAGGAATCGAACCACGGACCTCTGAAATACGTTCCTAGCGTACAGACCACTACACTACTAAGGCATGCTAAGAAGGCGGGGAAAATACCTTATACACTTATTAGAGAAATGAAAGACCACATGTTTGACAGCTTAGTAGTCCATTAAGTATAACCTTTTCTTTTCTTAAAAAATAAAGCATTTTGTGTACCTTCTTTTCTCCCCCTAGATGAAGTTGTATATTTTGGTCACAAACCGAGTATACGTATCTCCATCTGGAAAACACAAGAATTAAGGGCAAACTTGTAAAGGATTATGGCATTCCACCTTGCCTGCTATCGTAGTATAAATGTTTAATATCTCAAGAGGGAGATCTGAGGTTCCAATCCCAGGAAAGGCACTATTCATTCTTTATAATTATTGCTACCAAAAAACCTATATATTCGTTACAGTGGCACCCAGATTAAAACCATGGTGGATGATAAGACGTCAACACGTGGATTCAGTCGAATGAGTCTCTAGTCTATTCCTAGTCGCTATTTTAGTGCATGGATATTGAACGAATAATCGCATTTTTCTAAGCATTTTTTTTTTTTTTCTTTTTTTTTTTTTTTTTTGTTAAGCAATGGATTACAGCATCCTACGCACAAGTGGAAGATTCATGGTCATGATGCCGGAGAGTAGTGGTTGATTTTTCATATATTCTGCCTCGATTAAACCAAAATGGTTTCTATGAAATTAAACACATTTATTGTTCTCGCGTTCTTTGGAGATGTTAAATAAGTAATATAGACATAACCCCTATTTATTGAAAATATATTAACTGAGACATCGAGATTTGAGATGTCCGCTTTCTAATATCATTATAAAAACTGCCAAGTTTCAGATGAGTGTACAGATGTAGATCATAAAATTTAATTTTGCTAAATATAATATTATTTTAACACTAAATGTCGTTTTCTGCAATTCCTTTTTGTGATAGACTTCATTTCCTAAGAAATGGAACTCTTGATAGAAATAGTGTGCCAGTTTCTATTTTCAATAAATTTAAATTTATTCAGTTTTAAAATTTTAGCACTGAATAAATTATCAATATCTCTGTGATGGTTATGTTGCGTTATTTAATACGACAGTTAATATTTACGAGATATTTAAATAATATAATCTTTATAATCTGAAATTCAAAGAGAATCAGGAAATTATAAGCCCCATTAGTGGTCAAGCAGTTACGAGAACTTAATGTTGGTAGTTTGAAACCGTGCAAACAGGCTGGTTCTGTCGGTTTTAATTTTATGGCTGTATTTCTTTCGTATTTCATAGTTTTCCCGATGTATGACACGAATACATATATAATTTCCTTTAGAAATATCTCCCCTGAAGTCATCCCTCCCTTTTAGGCAGATAGCCTTCGTAATTTACCATATCCAAATATCATAATCTAATTTCGAATTTTCAAAGGAAAAGATACCCACAGTGAAGAAATATGATGTAACTAGCACATATGAAAATGGTTTTCTGCTGTGGACTTATTTTCTCAGCGAAGTTTTATATAGTGTCTTGTTTTAATATTCGCCTTTTAAAATACGGTAATTTTCTTTAACGATGGCTTTTTTATTACAATGTCCTAGTTTGATTAGGGTTATTGTAAACCTACTTTATATTATATCTTTTTTATATAACACTGAACATATATCGGGGAAATGTCTGCCAAATGAATATTTTAGCATCACAGAATGTATTATAGTCTCAGTATAAATGGGGTTCCATTTATTTATCATTGTATAATATGCTGCAGATTAATATTTTTTACCACAGTAACCGAATTCGTCAGTTATTGAATGCTATCCCGCAAAATTAATCCGAATTATTAAATCACATATAAGGATATTTAACTGTCATCAAAACGTATTGAAAAAAATCCCGATTTATAGTCATATATGGATTCCTATTTTTTTCCTTTCCTAATATCTGCTAAAACTCTCGAAATTAAAATAACATACTATTGTTTCCTTTTCCTTAAAATAAAAGAAACAAACATACTATTGTTTATCTTTTCTTAAAATAGAAGAAACAAAAATAAACAAATTTTTATTTTCAAAGCGTTCATAAGCAGCACAATAAAACAAAGTAAACGCTTTCGTATATGAATCGTGCAGTTAGGCTACTCTACGAAATTTTTAAGAAATTACAGCTGATGTACAGTACTGTGTGAAACGAATTAAATTTTGAAATGTTTCTATTAATATGCTGGATAAATTATCTACGTCTTATTGTCATTCAACACCTTTATTCCGTCTAGGAAAACAGCAATCACATGCGTAAAAAATAAATGCTGCAGTTGTTGCATTTAAAACTATCTTTAAATTAAAACAGATACTTTTAATGACAATAGTCTACGCATTTACTGTTTACAGGTTACATATAATCATTCGCATTATATTAGCTTTGTGCTCTTAGTTTCAAAATACAAGTTGGAAAAATGCCAATTTATTGTTACATAATCCCTGAGAAATTTATCAGCAACAAGTGCTTGGCAGCGAAAAATTCCTCCTTTATTCCTGCATCTTTCGCTTTTGTTTTTCAGGCGGCATCACAAGAAGTTAATGAAAATTGTAATACACCTTTTAGGTAATCGCTTCGGAATACAAAAAAGAAAGACTAATTAGTGTTTGCGGAAACCTAAATGCTGTAATTAAGGCTGAAAGAAATTGCCTAAAGGTTTATCACTTCAAAAATTAATTTTGTGGGGACTAAAACTGAATGCAACAGCCATCATAGAATAAATACTAAGGCTGTCAATTTTTTTCTATAAAACTTGAGACATGGGTCCGTGAAACAAAACAAAAGCTTAATTATATTCAGGTCTTGACATTTTGTTTAAGATGGGCGTTAAGAAATACTTCCCGTGAATGCGTGAAAAGTGATAGCGTTCTTCCTTATCTCGGAAGATTTAACCTTTTAGTCTTTGGTGCAGTTTCAAAAGCAATCGCTTTATAATGCATGAAAGTTAATCTTCTTCGGAGATTGTTTTGTGAGAAAACAGCTTATATTTTTGAAAATAAGACGGGATTTTTCTCTAAGCTGATTTTCCATTGACATTCGTAGGAATATGTTTATACAACTGAACACGAAATATGCACTTAAGAAGCTTTATATGAGAACTAAATACCAGATGTAACTTCAACGTGTTTTAAGGTATGTTAAATTTCGTCGAACTTAAAATTATTTCCTTATCTCTATGTATTTGCTTAACTGGAAAACGAAATGAAAGGCATCTGAAAATAATAAAGTAGGAATGAGTGAAAACACCGTGAGAACCATTTCGCATAAAGTCGTGATTTCAGTTCAAGCTTATTTGTCTTGCTCGTAGGAATATGCGTTTTAAATAGTTATATATCTATAGGATGTTGCTGATTTAATTTTACATTTCTGAAATTTCAAGTACGTATTTTCTGTTTTACATGAGGCGTTAATATTTTTATCTTTTATCAGCATATAGAAGGAATTCAAAAGATAGCAGTGACTTACAGATATTGTTAAATTTCGATGTAATTTCAATGTTTGCCATTGAAAGAGTAGTCGACTAAGGTGAAAGCAAAACTGTCAGTCAGCACTACAAAATTATTATCTTGTCATTTCGTTTTTCACTTAGAACAGAACGTCCTGTAATTTCTATCTGGAATATTACTCAGGACGTTTATTCAATGAATAAGCTGTTCTTGCAAAATGAATACTTGAACATGCTGCTGTGCTCGCCCTAAAAGTATCATTTTCCCCTTAGATTGTTAAAATAATTTTGCTTTGCTTTTAAAAGCAAATCACAGTTTATCACTGTCAGTGACCTTTTGATGACAATTAGGTGTATGATATATACCACTGATGTAAAGCTTATCTATCAGTTATTTAGAGCTTCAGTTTTACTATATTGCAAACATTCTATTTTTAGCTCTTTAATAAGTGAGTGTTCATACAGCTCAGATCTTAGAAAATATTCAATTATATAAGATGTTCCACTCTGGATACGATACCTTTGTACAGGCATTTTTCTGCGTGTATAATTTGTTATAAAACAACATAATATAATAATACAAAGGATTCAAGATTAAAGCTAAGTTGTTGCAACCATTCACATGAAAACCCAGCATTTGGACAATGAACCTAGCAATTGGACATGAACACAGCATTTGGACATGAACACAGCATTTGGACAATGTTGAAAACCCAGCATTAGGATAATGAATCCAAGAATGGACATGAACACAGCATTTGGACAATGTTAAAAACCCAGCATTAGAATAATGAATCCAGGAATGGACAGGAAACAAGTCCATTTGGTTCAAGAAATTTCATAATTATGACTTTAATAAGAGCATTAAACATATTCAGATAACCTTTATTGATGTAATCCAAGATTCTCTTCTTTACCTAATATTATCTTTACCTAATATTGGTAGCATCTTTACCTATTATGAGGTACTGAAGCAGTTCATCTACCTTTTAATCCAGTGATATCAGAATCTGGCCTGGTGAAAGTGCGAAAATGTTTCCCTAAAGAGGCGGAGATTTCCAGTCGTTGATCAAACATATTCTGAGACAGTTCTTATAGATCCACATCCTATGTTTGACACCTCGTTCAAATACTGCAGATGGCGATTTCACATTTAAGGCTTTTCATTTTTCAAAATTTATCGAAACTGTTTTTATTCTGTCAGTTTTTTGTTCTATCAGTTTTTTATTCTGTCAATTTCTATCAACGATTATCAATCTGCAGTATTCGCCACCTAGCTAAATCTCATAACCGTCGCTGTAGTTTTTTGGTTTAGACATTTTATTCAATAATTGACAATATGAGATCACTAATTCCGATTTTAACAATACGGTGCCATACTTAAAACAAAATTGTTGCCTGTTTAATTCGTTTTATATGTACCAAAATGTCAACTATTCCAGAAAGATCGAGATACATGTTATCGAACATTCTTGAGAATTTTCTGCGCTAACCTTATAACAAAGATTTTCCTGCTTTTAAAAAAATCAGTAATTTTTTCATACAAAGTGAAATGTTTATGCTTTTGTATATGCGTTGTGTGCTGATCCATTATTTTTACAAAGCTCAAAGACATGCTTTAGTTAATAATAACCAGCCCATTAATCCATTAGTAACACCCCAAAATTCGATTTCACGCAAATTCTAGCCTGTGAATTACGTCAAAAATAATAAATAGTGTATTAATTTTGTTGCACCTGGGTATTTAATTGAAACGGTTACTGCCACTGATACGTGAAAACTGAGATTTGTAACTTTCCTTTAGTTCATTCAGTGTTCGTGAATATTAATGAAAAGAAAAAAATATATACATCACGGTCGAGGAACTCTGAGTTAAAGAGATTCGAACATGAATATTCCGTGCTTCATTTAGAACAATGGTTATCCCAGGTAGAAACCTGAGCCGTATTAGCACAAAGGCATTTCCATCCATAGTTTTGCATCTCGTTTCTGCATCCAAGCTACATCATCCAAAGCTAGCTTTCGTGTCATGAACTCACGCAGAAGCGTTCACGCGCATTCACGCAAACGGGGAAGCCACAATGCAAAATGGTGGACGGCTGTCTTGATAATGATATACACGTATATTCGAGGGGGGTAAAAATGCGCAGTGACATATTACTCTGCCTTTGCTAATTAAGACTGTAATTAAAACTTATGCCCAAGGCGTACAGTCTTGCCTTAATTGAATTTTAAACGCACTGGGGGAGAAGTGAAGCGAAGTGATAAGAGCGCTCTTCTGGGAGAAGGAGTTGGGGGTTTGAAGGGAGGGAGAGGAAAATGATAATGTCGTTCCTTTTTTCCCCCAGCTGGTGAATTGTAAATTCCCTAAAATTCCCCGGGCAAACATTTTACGCGGAAGTTACTCTCCAAACTTTGATTTAAGCAAAGCTGTCCGGGTGAACAATAGAGCATATTTTGCGATAGATTTTCCGTTTCTTTAAAAATTTGTTCGGTAATAGATGGATTATTTTCGGCCCTGAAAGTGTAAACTTCAAAGAATGTTGGAATTTTTCAAATTTTGCATTCTTTCGAAAGTGTTTACCGAAATTGTTCTAATAATAGACAGTTACGTAACTTTGTATTATAAGCAGTTATTTAAAATTAAATAATCTGAAAGAGGAATTTTAGGAATATTCTCTGGGATTATTTATTAAATAATTTATTAATGTATGCTGGTATATTAATAATTTATTTATTGATATTAAATTAATATATATTAATATTATATATTAATAATTAATAAATTATTTACATAAACAAATTAAGTTTATAAACTTTGTGCAGTTTATTTTTTAGAAACCGAGGTATTACTAGTTTCTTCACAGGGTAGTTCAAAATCAGAGAAAAAAGAAATTTTGTTATAATAAACGAAAAGTCACTATTAAAAGCAAAAAGAGCGTAGTGTAAATAACACCATAACATAAAAATAGGCATCATTCGAAATTAAAAAAAAAATATATATATATTGTAAATTACACTGAAATACAGTATTTACAAAAGAACTTGAATAACGTCGTTAAACTCAAACTCATGTAAAAAATACGGTTATTAGATGTTTTGTTTTTGCAGTGCAATATTTATATATTCCGAATTACATGCAATTCAGTTACGAACTGTTCTGGATAAAAACAGCTTTTCAATGGAACATCATCTATATCACTGCTTTTATCAAGTGCATTTTTGTATTCTGCGTAGACAGGTTTATGTTGGTGGCTTGTAATAGTAATTCTTCCACCTTTTCACACAAAACAAACTTGCTTTTTTAGATAAGAACCGATTAATCTGCACCTCAATTAATCTTCTAACGGATAATTAAACGTTCATCGTATTATAGTGCATTATGACATTTTAAATGTGTACTAATGTATTTTAATTGATATTCAATGTCATCTAAGTATGAAACTCCACCTTTATGAGCATACTAGTTTCAAAAATTAAATAAAAATCCATTCATCATTCTTAAGAAATGTAAATACTTATTGTTAAAAGTTAGCATAAATAAATGTCACTTTAACTTTATTTAATTATATATAAAAGTATGACTAAAATATCTCCGCTTTTCATTAGATGATAGCACTGTTGCTTTGCTTTCGCGGAAGTTTTACACCCATCAGCGAAGAAACTTCAACAGGATTTTAGCTTTTAGAAAAAAAAAAGCGAAAAAACAAATAACTGTTTAGCACAAGTTTTATAAAAAAAAGTCTAGGAGCAACTATGACTGTAATGCTGAAACAGCATGCATGATTTTGCAAATAATGTAATGAAACAGCATGCATGATTTTGCAAATAATGTAATGAAACAGCATGCATGATTTTGCAAATAATGTAATGAAACAGCATGCATGATTTTGCAAATAATGTAATGAAACAGCATGCATGATTTTGCAAATAGTGCACGACTTCTTAATTAAATAACAAGAACTGAACGATATATAAAAATATACTGATCTATAGTCAAGCTTACTTCCATATTCCTATCCCTTGCATATCAGCTAAAGAAGACTTTTGCATTAGAGCAAGGAGATAAGGAAACTACAGATATAATGATTTGAAAGTTTCAAATGATTATTCCTTCTCTCCTTATTCTAACTTCCTGCATGTTCCGTTTCATTCTTTTCGGCAACTCAGTTTAATGCCCCCACATTTAAGCCTCCCATGCTGCCATCACATCTAAGTTCTTCAGTATGCTTTCTCCGTTTCGGATTTCAGAAAATGTAACCATACTTACATGTATTTTTTTCTCTTTTTAGGTTGCATGTTCATCGAATCTTTCCTTGATTTAATAATTTTAGATTTTATGCTTTAGCGGTTTGATTGGTACATTTTCTTGCAGTTTTGGAAATGTCCAAAAATATTCCATAGATAAATTATTTTATGACATTTTGATTTACGATAATTTTGATAAATTCTTTTATATTTTATATTTCTTTTATTCTTTCACGAAATATATTTAGTGATTTAAATTTTAAATGTTTGTCAGTATGTTTCTATCTATTGGGTACTTGAACTAATTCCCGCTGTTTGTTAGACCGAAAACACATGTTTATTTTAATAGAATGGTATGAGATAATTGATTCAAAGTTGTGTTTTTCGGTAGCAACAATCCTTTTTCACCTTACGGGTAACAAATGGATTCCGCGATAAAAAATTGAGTTCTTTTGAGGCGATCCATTAATGGAATCAGGTTTCGAGATCGTTAAAAGTTGTGAAGTATTGTTCAGAAAGGCCGTGTTGCATAGAATGAAACAAATAGTTATCGGAAAGAGTTATATCTAGTGAATACGGCGGGTGGGATAAGATATTGCATCGAAATCCCTTCAAGGTTTACTTCGCTCGATTTGCAGCATGTGGTTTGGCAGTGTCATGAGTCATTGTCACTTTATCATGTCTCTGATCACAGTGTTGGCGTTTTTCATAAAGTGCGCGATTTAGATTGAGTAATTGTGCTTTGTTGTGTTTAGTATTCATCGTTTGACTCGCTTGCAAGAGTTTCTGGTACACAACATCGACTTGATACCACCAAATGCACAGCATAATCTTCTTACCGTGAATATCAGGTTTTTAAGTTGATGTTCATGGTACGCCGTCACGCAGCCTTGATATCATGGAAAAAAGACTTCCTTTTTGGTCTTTGAATCCACACTTCACAAACAGTTAAGCGTTCCCAACGTTCTTCTCTGTCAATTCATGTGATCAGTTTCCCAATTTATGAATCATCGCCATTGCGTTTAAACGCTTACTAACAGTTGAAGCACCCTTATCTAGTGCTTCAGACAACCGGCCTTCTACAACTGAATCTTCTACCAGTAATGCTACTAATTGTGCATCGTCAAACGTTTTCGGCTGTTCTAGATGCATTTTGTCACTCACCTCAAAATTGTTGTCTTTAATTCGTTGAAACCAATCTCTGCACTTTGTTCCGACTCAGAATGTTCTCCATGGGTTTCCGTTAATAAGCGATGACTTTTCGCAGCAGATTTCTTGAGATGAAAACAGAAGAGAAACACTTTTTTAGAACGTTGTTTTATAGATACAAACCCTGACATGTTCAAAGAACTAAAAAGGCATGTTCTTTTCTTTCCATTCAAAACTCTGGAAGTAGTGGATCTGAAAGTCTAATGTTTCTAATGTTACGCACGTCTTGTGTCGTTGTCCTTTATGCTGCACTGGTAAAACTACTGCGCTCTCTGTATCAAGAGCAATAATTAACTCAAGTTCCCAATGTATTCAAAACTATCGCCCTTTTGGCTCAACTTTGTATAGGGCGGGAGGAACAGGTTTCCAAGCAACGTTCCAAGAAGACATCTTAAAGTAATCTGGCTCAAAGCCCGCGCGCTTTTCTCCTATTGCACGAGGCCATAGTAAACTCCAACACGGCACGAAGGCTGTAGAGGTTGTAAGAACCGACGTCTAATAATCTGACCACTATAATACCTCCTCGGATGATGCAAGCTATGAATCCATTTAGTGTATTTTATATCCTCAGATCAAGACCATCAGAGTACAGATCTCAACCGATGCAATAAACGTCCCGGAGGGGGAGATGCCAGAACAAGATCGGCCAGTGAGATTAGCATCCCAAATGGTAAACTTAATGCTTCAATCGATTTATTTGGTCATTAATCCGTTACCAAAAGCCTGCCATATGGTTTTTATTTCTTTGGAATGAATTGATATCACTATCTTTGGAACGTTTTTCTGACAAATTTCCTCCTAACAAAAGTGTTTCTAAGTTTATTTTTGCGGCTTTTATAGTAACTGTAAACTAGTACAGAATGAAGATTGTATACGTTTACCTTTTATTCAGTACGTCTTGGGGAAGGGAAGAAACCAATGACTGCGAAACGATAAGGAAATTAGATCAACAGTTGCATGTAGAAATAAATAAATAGCTACACATCTAAAATGGCATCTGAAACTTCTCGGCTTCTAAACCAAGTCTCAGTGTAAAAATAAGAGTAAAAAATATCGCTCTAGGTTTTCCTACTTTTCTTTGCATCTGTTTCTAAGCACGATCCAATGAAAATCTAAAGAGAGAATCATATAGGTAAAAAATAATTTACGGAATTTAATAAATCCTTATAATTTAATAATATACGCTTACTTATATGAGATAATATAAATTTTTAATATGAGAGTTTATGTATTACACACTTGTAATTTCTACAGCTTGTAAGGATTGATTTTATGCAAAATCTTTCCAATTCTTTGAAAATTTATCGATAGCAAAAAGCATAGAACTTAAACTTTCAACTCACAAATTGTCATGCGATATGTCGAAAAAAATTTCTAAGTAAAATCAGGTCTCTTTCGATTAAGTAAACATGAGGATTATTTAAAAATGAACTTTTATTAATTTAAAATTAGTTAGGTACTGATGCTTTCTTACAGTAATACAGTATAAAAAATTGTTCAGGATTGGTTTCTGAATTCTTCAGTTTTTACTTACCAGTGAAGGGGCATCTTTAGTTAGGTTAATAATCGTTTCTTATAACAAGTAGATTATTTATTTTCGAATAAAAATATTTTATGTAATTCAAATTCCTCTGTTTTCATAATAGCGTACTTAAACTAGTTCCTGCTTTTCCTTCCGTCAAAGAAATAATTCTTTTGTGACCAGGAATCCTCCGAGAAAATCACTTATGGTAATTACGAAAATGGTATCAACATGTCTAAAAGCCAAATACGCATACTGTTATTCACAATAACGAAAAAAAACAACTTTGCTTTAAAGCAGCTGTTGCGATGTAAATGTGAAGGAACTCAACACGTCCTCGTTTTAAACATGAAACTTATATTAAATAACTGCACAATACAAGTATAAACAAGAAAATAACATATAACACTTATAAGTACGAGAACAGAACAAAATAGTGAATAATAGACAGCATAGCAGCTGCCTTGCGAATGCGTTCGTCTGAGTCTGACTATTCAACTGAATTAAATGTTCTTTGGCATAGTTCCAAAACCGAAAGAGTGAGGTTGAGTTGTTCTGTTCCGGCGCACCGGAACATACTCCCACCCTATCAGGCATTAGTCCTGATATATGGGCAAAGGTGCTAATTTATGAATGTTTCTTTTAAAAATAGAGCTTTTAGTTTTAACCGTGGCCACACGAACTAGTCCGTCAGCACCATGATGAAGTTCGACCACTTGTCCTAGTGGCCAAGAACCTGGAATATGACCATCATCTAGTAACAGGACGATGTCTCCAGTTTTCATATTCGGCTGAGTGTCCTTCCATTTCTTTCTGGTTTGAAGAGAAGATAGATATGCTTTGGTCCATGATTTGCAGAAGTCCTTGCGCATCTTTTGAAGGAGATCCCACCTATTCCGTATATTAGCAGGACTAGTAAGAGGTAGTTCAGGAGGGGATAGGATCACGTCTCCTGTAAGAAAATGTGAAGGAGTGAGAATATTAATGCAATCAATGTCAGTATTGTTTACACTACATAACGGACGAGAATTTAAAATGGCTTCTATCTGAGCCAACAGAGTTGTCAATTCTTCGAAAGTAAGTAGCGTTTCACCTATTACTCTTTTACAGTGATATTTGGTTGATTTAATTGCGGCCTCCCAAATTCCTCCAAAATGAGGAGATGCTGGAGGTATAAATTGCCATTCTATTGATGCTTGAGTTAAATGATGAGCAACGGCTTCGTTCTTAGGAAGTGAGGCCCACAATCGTTGTATTTCGCTGAGTTTTCGATTAGCCCCAACGAAGTTTGTTGCATTGTCGCTGTAAATGTGACTTGGAGCTCCTCGTCTAGCACTGAAGCGACGCAAAGCAGCTAAAAATGCATCAGCGGTTAAATCGCTCACTGCCTCGATGTGTAGTGCCTTAGTAGCGAGACAAATAAATAGAGCAATGTAACCCTTGGTTGATTTTGCTCCACGACCCTTGTTGAATTTGATTGAAATAGGACCGGCATAGTCCACTCCGCAGTTGAAGAAAGGCCTCTCGAGTGTTACACGATGCTTAGGTAGATTACCCATAAGCTGAGATGTGGTGGATGCTTTAAATTTGAAGCATTTGATGCATTTGTGAACACATTTATTAATGAGCTTTTTTCCACCTATTATCCAATATGATTGTTTGATAATGTGGGACAGTAATGAAGCACCAGCATGTAAATAAGTCACATGCTTTTCTTTTACGATGAGCTCACTTATCTTGTGTTTAGCAGGTAGAATCACTGGGTGCTTTTGATTAAAAGACAATTCTGAATTTTGCAAACGCCCTCCCACCCGTAAAAGACTGTTTTCATCTATAAACGGATGGAGGGAGTGTAGCTGACTTTTCTTAGGCAACGATCTTTGATTTTTAATGCATTTTAGGTCTTCATTAAAATAATCTTTCTGAACCCATCGAATTATGGTTATTTCTGCATTTTTAGTTTCCGTGTAAGTGAGTGGAGAAAAGGAATCAGTTATAAGTGTTTGACATTTGTTATTGGTTTTGCACTTATTGATGAATCTTAAACAATATGCTAAAATGCGTATAATCTTAGAAAATGATGAATATTTTTCAAATAAATCACTATATAATTCATTTGATGTAGCACTATGAAATGAAAATATAGGATCAGATCTTTGTTCAGCTTTAATTAGATCCTTGATTTCTTTGGAAGCGGATTCCTCTTTCGGCCAGTGAGCCGAATCCAAAAAAAGCCAACTTGGGCCATTCCACCACAAGTTGCAATTAGGAAGACATTTGGGATCAATACCACGCGAAGCGATATCTGCTGGGTTATCTTTGGAAGGGACATGCCTCCAGTATTTTGTTGGAAGTACTTTGATTATTTGAGTCGTCCGGTTTGCAACAAAAGTCTTCCATTTACGGGGATGTGCCGAGAGCCAGGAAAGTACGACTTTGGAGTCAGTCCAAGCGTAAACATCAAACTTATATTTTTTGAGAGTGTTCATGACTGTACGATATAACTTTGAAAGCAAATGAGCACTGCATAGTTCCAATTTAGGAACAGATACTTGTTTAATAGGTGCGACTTTAGTTTTAGAAACTAAGAGAGAAATCTTTATTTCATTTCCGTGTATTTGTTTGCAATATATTGCAGCAGCGTAAGCAAGTGTTGACGAGTCGCAAAAGCCGTGCAATTCAAATGTGTCAGAGGAAATAAGCGTGACACCTCTAGGAACGGTAAAATGTTCAACTGCATTGAAAGATTTCTGAAATTTAAACAAATCTTCAGCAAGACTTTGTGGAATAGGAGAATCCCAGTCCCCTTTTGTAAGCCAGAGCTTCTGATAAAAAATTTTCATTACAACAGTACATGGTGAAATTAATCCTAATGGATCGAAAATGCGTGCCGATTGGGACAAAATGTGCCTTTTTGTCAGCGGTGAGGTGAGTGCAAGGGCGGGTTTGAAAATGAATGTGTCTGTTGAAGAATTCCAAAATAATCCTAAGACTTTCGTGCTTTCCTTATCATTAGGAATTATTTCTAAATTAGTGTCCGTTGAACAATGTTCTTGAAATTCAGCAAGAAATGCATTTGAATTAGAATTCCACTTTCGTAGGTGGAAACCGTGTGTTTGTAAAATATTGGTAATTTCCTTACAAAGTGATATTGCATCACTATCGGTACTTGAACCCGATAGCAAATCATCCATGTATACATCGTGTAGTAAAGTATGAGAAACAGCACTATTTTGTGAATAATCTAGTGCAATTTGCTTAATGCATCTAGTGGCTAGGAAAGAAGCTGGAGCTAAACCATATGTTACGGTGTTTAACTTGTATGTGCGTATTTCTTCGTTAGGATTAAACCTCCAAAGAATTTGTTGGTAGTTCCGATCCTCATCGGACACTAAAACTTGCCGGTACATTTTCTCTATGTCTGCTGAAAAGACTATTTCCGGAAATCGAAAATTAAGTAAAATTTCGAAAATGTCTCGTTGCAATTTAGGACCAACACCCAAGATAGAATTCAATGATTTACCGTTGGAAGTTTTACATGAAGCGTCGAAAACGACTCTTAATTTAGTAGTTGTACTAGACGGCTTGATCACTGCATGATGGGGAAGGAAATATTGCTCATTCTGAAATCTATTTAAACAGGTTTGTGTGACCAATTCCATATGACCTAAATTTTCATATTCATGCATAAAATCCTTGTATTGGTTTTCAAATTCCGAGTTTTCCTTAAATTTACGTTCCATAGCATACAATCGAGAAAGTGCAGCTGGTTTTGAATTACCTAATTCAGATTTAGATTTTAAAAATGGCAATTTCACCACAAAACGACCATCTGAATTAATTGAGTAATTTTCCCGAAAATGTGTTTCAACAAATTGTTCTTCAGGCGAGAATGCAGTGTCAGTTGAATTTGGTACTTCTTCTAACTCCCAAAACCTTTTCAATTCGCTGTCAATATTTATTTCATAAATATGCATGTTTGAAAGTGAATTTGATTTCGTTTGATATTCCGGTAGTTTTCCGGATATGAGGAAACCAAAAATTGAGTTTTGAGCAATTAAATCACTTTGAGAACAAGTTATTTATCCAGGAAGTAAAATAGAAAACAAGTAGTCAGATCCTAGAATAATATCTATCTTATCCGGAATGTGAAAATATGGATCAGCTAACTTTACATTTTTCAAATGCGAAAAGTCTTTCTCATTTATTTTTTGGCTTGGAAGCGCAGCAGTTAGTTTATCTAATACAAATGCCTTAATTGGCATTCTCACTGATGCATCATGGATTGACATCAACTCGATTTCAACACAACCTTTTGTAACTGCGACTTCTGACTCAGCTAAACCCTTGACAGGAAAACGCGCATTTTTTCTTTTAAATCCCAATAAATTAATACAAGATTCAGATAATAATGTTGATTCGGAACCACTATCACAAAGCATTCTAATATTACGTTTTTGACCCATCGAATCAATTACATTTACATATGCAGTTGGCAATAAGCCAAAAGTTGTTTGAACGCTATTATTTTGAATTACAGTTCCGTTTTTGTTTTCATTCGTAGAGGCAATGTTTGGTATTTCATTCGCGGTTGGATTCTTTCTTTGCTGTTCTGACTGAAAACTGGTCTCAGAAAGAGACGCAGATGTTGAATAACTTTTTAACTGATTTTCACACAGAGTACTATGATGCAATAACTGGCAATAATGACAACGATGTTGAGACATACATTCAGATTTTTTGTGCTGACTAGAAAAACAATTTAAACAAAGATTATTTTTCCTGACAAATTGATTTCTTTCTTTGACAGTTAGTGCTTTAAATTTGGGGCATTTGAACAGAAAATGATCTGATTTACACATAATACATTTGATACCTTTGTTCACAGAAAATCTTTTAACACTAGGTTGAGTTTTTTCCCTTTCTTTTTCGTGGAAAATTTCTAACGAGGAACATCTATCATTTATAAATTGAATAAACATTTCAAAAGTAGGAAATTCCACTTTTGCTGAAAATTCAGACCATTGTTTACATGTTTCGTTGTCAACCTTCTGTAATAAGATATAAATTAGCCAGACATCCCTTTCACTAGCTTTTGGATCAATAGATTTTAAACCTCTGATAATTTCATCAGATGTATCGGCAATTTTTCGCAAATTAATTGAGTTTGCATTAATCACACAAGATTGTTCCATGAAAGTTTTTATTAGTGATGTGACAATTTGTTTTTTTTATCATACCTAGATAATAATTTTCCCCAGGCTTCCATATAACTATTTTCTGAAATGGGAATATGTTTAATAACAGAAGCCGGTTCATCAGTTAATAAACCCTTTAGGTATTGAAATTTTTGAATGTTACTTAAATTTTCATTGTTATGCACTAATGATACATATAAGTCCTTGAAAGACATCCAGTTTCTGTAATTACCGTTGAAGGATTGCATATTTATTCTCGGTAATTTAAAATTATTAGCAGTATTTGGAGTACTATAACCTGGCATTTGACGTTCATTAACATTAGTAACTTGCATATTAACAGTAACATTTAATTTCTCAAGTTCTTGTTGTAGTTTGGCTTTGGTTTCATAGTATTTTTTCTCAAATTCTTCCATTTCAGAACTTTCCGGCGGAAGTTCTGAGTCTGCCTTGTCAAAATCAGAATAAACGCTTTCAATTTTTTGAAGTTTATTCATTAAATCGTATTTTTCGAATAACTGCTTATCATCATTAATGAAATTTGAAATTCTGGTAAGAGCAGCTTTCGCTCTACCTCTACTATTTTTTGCAATCCTAACCTTGTCTTCCATTACGACGTAATGGTGCAATGAGGAAAACCAAAGTCAAACTTGTAAAAAAAGAAAAAAAAAAAATACTTATCTTGCTTGGTCTTTAAATGAAGTTCGAAGCTAAAAGTATCCAGTAGTATCCATTACTGTACCGAATGCAGTGTTGCAGTGCTGATGAAACCGAAATCTCGCCGGTGCCTCCAAAATATTATGTTGCGATGTAAATGTGAAGGAACTCAACACGTCCTCGTTTTAAACATGAAACTTATATTAAATAACTGCACAATACAAGTATAAACAAGAAAATAACATATAACACTTATAAGTACGAGAACAGAACAAAATAGTGAATAATAGACAGCATAGCAGCTGCCTTGCGAATGCGTTCGTCTGAGTCTGACTATTCAACTGAATTAAATGTTCTTTGGCATAGTTCCAAAACCGAAAGAGTGAGGTTGAGTTGTTCTGTTCCGGCGCACCGGAACAGCAGTAAAGGAATATCTGAGAAATAAATATGTTTCTGTAACTGTATCAGGTGTTATATTTCAATTTCAAAAGGAGCATTTCGAAGAACAACCGCAATGACTTCAAATATATGTGCATCAATAGTAAATAAAATAAGAAACAAAGCATTAACATCCTTAAAAAAACTTTTGCCTAAGCATCTGGGCAGTCGCAGAACACTCTTAGGACAGCTGGCTGGATTCAAAGTTAAATACATAGTGATTTTTCATTTATTATTATTTATAATTTAGGATTATTTCCTTATTATAGTAACATCATCTGTGTTACTATAATAAGGAAATATTTATTTTTTACTTTAAAAGAGAGAAAAAGGATTTAAGGTGACGTTTCCGAGATTCAATGCTAGTTTTCGTAAAAGATTTTATGGTCGTTGTTTTTCCTTTTCCAACATGAAATTAAAGATTCTAAAAAGCGGAAAAAGTGTATGAAGCACTTTTTAGTTTTTGTGAGAATATTATTACAACTCTTAGTTTGAAAGAAGGAGTAAATTGTTTGAGGCACACAGTTCAGCTTCTGTCAATCCTGGATCTCAATCTACAGTCAAATATCTTCTATAAATGATAAAAGGTATTAAATTTGAATCTTTTATTAATATTCCTTAATACGTCCCCAGATATTTCACCAATAATCCACTGTACCTTTGTCACGACAAAAAGAGCATTTGATAAATATAAACCTAAAGCATTTACAGATTTCAGAAAGCAGTGAAAATCTGCTAAATGCAAAATATCACACCAAACAATTTATATCTGAGACATATCCACTGACCATGGAAATCACGATATATGCAGATAGTCAAAAGAGGATCTTAAGGCAAAATATTAAGAAAAAATATACATTTTAAAAAGGTTTTAAAAGAAATTCTCCTGTAAGATTCTCAATGCTTTTTATAATCTATTTATTATGTTTATTTCTGAAATTACTTGATAATCATATCGTAGCAGATTATATCTTGATGATTAATTACAATTTAAAAAAATGTTTTTAAAAATGTTTTCACTTGCTTGCATTATTAAAGCACTTTAATTTCATAATTTTTATGAAATACATTTTTAATTCAGAAATCACGTTTTGAAGAATTTGCAATCATCCAGATATAATTCAGAAACGTAGCTTTATTAAAAATTCTTCGGTTGCTCCTCGAAAAGGATCAAGGAATTTTCAATAATATTTTCTATATTAATTTTATTATTTTATATTAATTATATTAATTTTATTTTATTGAATTGTTTTTGTTTCAATTTTACTGAACTGTTTTGTTTGAATTTTGTTGTATATACTTCCGGTTGGATGTATGACCCCCTTTCTTGATTAAATTTGTGATTTAATCAAGAATGTGTTGATTATTAATGAGATTGTAAGCATATTAGGCGACTTCATAAATTTAATTTGAAATTTCTAAACTGTGTTTATATGTATATATAAGTGTGTGTTTAATAATTTAGTCGATAACTTGAAGATTTTAAAAACAGCAGCTTGAATAGTTAAGATGAGAGACCGGAAAAGAAAAGCTTTCAGACGTGGTCACTGATTTAAGCAGATGATTTTTTTTGTTTTTTGTGATCGAACAAGGTGTGATACGCGTAAGGAGATTCTCAAAGGATCATTTTTGAGTGCGTGATGCACCCGACAATTTTGTATAACTTTCATATCTTTAAAAAATGTGCGAGCGCAACGATGAACGAGCAGAAGCAACGAGATGCTGGCTAACACCAAGCAAGGCGAGGCCATATATTGTTAGGATGTATTACCATACAATTCTTAAATGCTACATGATTCAAATAAAATGTAATTATACGAAAATTTAAATTCATTTTAAGCTCATTAATGTGTATACTTAAGTTTGGTCTTACAAATTTAGCAAACAAAAATTTTCAGACGTGGAACACATAATTTTGTAACAGAAAACGCCTTACGCATAAGCAGATTCACGCAGCACCATTTATGAATTCGCGAAGCACCCCACAATTTTGTATATCATACATATCTTTAAACATTGGGCGAAGTGGAGTGGCAACAATGCATGTCTAGAACCAAGCAACGGCGAAGCATAGAAAAAATAGGGAACGCGCAATAGAAACAGCGGTATTTAAAGAGTTGATTTCTTTTTTAAATTTCGAGATCTCCGACTATGAAATGGATTAATCTAGAAATGACCCAGTGCAGAGAGAGGTTACTATTTTTAGAGTTGAGAAGGGAAATTTACGTTGCTAATTTAAACTTTTACATATTCTTTATTTTTCTTCCACACACACACACACACACACACACACATATATATATATATAAACAAATATAGACAAAAAAGTGTAAACTTAGAACCTAACTCACAAAGACATGAAAGAAATAAAATCAATTGGGATATTTTTGTTTTTTAAATTATTTTGTTACTATATATATGCATGTATGTATCTGGGAAAGGTAGAACAATAAACAGAATGACAATTTGCATCCAGTTGCTCAATATGCGGTGAAAAATAGATATGATTCCTACATGACTTCAGCTGGAAAACCATCCTTGTGTTGTACTATATAGCCACCCCTTCTCATCTTACGACCAGCGCTTTGTAATTTACAAACCACTGGTTTTTTTTAATTTTCAAATAAAGGATTATTTGAAACTTAAAGAATCCATCGATTTTATTAGAATATAGCAACTGAAAAATGGTTAACTGAAGCACTAAATTTTAAAATTTAAAATTGCTATCTTTGTCTAAGCAGATTTAAGCCTTCCTTCTTTTGATAAGGTTTATCAGTAATATTTATTTTTGCATCTGTGCAGTGAGTTTAAACAGGTAGTTTGATATAAAAACATCCATACAAATAGTGGGACATTTTACTTTATTTCAAATGTTCTGCTGTATTTTGAAATGTCAATATTACTAAATGGTATACAAAAGCAGACGCGGTGATTTTAGTTAAATAACTATTAACTTTTCCATTATTTAATTTATATCTATATTTCAAATACTACTGACATTTTCGTTATCGGTTCCAGAGATAAAAATAAAATGAGAAAATTATCAGTTTACCACTTCTGAATTTCAAGAGAAGAAGTGCTCATTTGGCGATAAATCGCCAAATGAGAGCACCGGATAATTGCGATTGATTTTGAATAGCAGGTTGGCAAAAGAATAAAAATGAATTTCTCCTCAAAAGATAATTTAGCTTCAATAAAAATGTTCTTTTAGCATCAAGGAATACTAGGAGACAGGCTGTTTAAAACGCATTTTCCTTGTTTTGGAGCATGCACGCCGATGATGTTGAGGCATAGGCACGTTGCCATGGTGACGCCGCAACAGGTATGACGCAACCACGTGACTACACTGTAAAGCCTTTGCAGCTGTCGATTTTGGAAAGGGGGGAGAGAAGAAGGGAGGAAGATCCAAGTGGAAGGGTTTTGTCTGATACAAAACTCCGAAAGAATGAGATTAAGAGTGGTTTGAGTCAAAAATATTTTGACATCGCGCCTTTCCCTTTATTATTAGTCCGAACATATTTTTAGACGGTAAAAGATGCTATTATCTGAAATATCTATATACCAGGAATCGTTGAAGAGTTTTTTAAAATACATTGAATAAATTAGTTTAACTTTTTACCCGGAAATAACTGTGCACAGGCTGATTCACACTGACATAGATAAACAATTCTGTGATATTTTTCTTTTTTTTTTTTCAAATCATGATATTACACAGAATCTAAAACTAATGACATAAATAAAATTATTTAATTTTAACTAAAAGTGTTTTTATCTTTTCCTTCCTTGATTTTGTTCGTTTTCCTGTTAATTAAATCAGTCTTATTAAATTAGTTTAAAAGCTATGCTTATTAGACTATTCTCAAAATAGAGCTATAAAGGAACAAAATAACTACTAATTAAGCTCTAATCAAAATTCTTATGTATCTCTTATTAAATACAGTAAATCTTTTTTTTTAGTAATCAACTTCCTTAAGCGAAATGTTCAGTATCTCTGAGAAAAAAATTAAATTGGTGTAACATACTGCCTCAGTAAGGAGTTACCTATTTAAGAGTTAGAAAAAAGCTGCAGCTATGCGTTGCCGTCTTAGAGGGGATTCACCCTCTAAAATTTGTTTGTCTGAAATGCACATATAATCTTTTTCTTACAGCACAGTGTTTACATTTCTTAATCTTTAGCGTCATAGAACAATGTTTTAATTTGTTCCAAAATCTAATTTTTTTCTTTATATTTTCTACAATTTAACTAACTAATGATATATTTTGTTGAAGGTTTCTGTGAATAGAATTGATAAAAAATATTTGTATTTCAAACAGATTAATATTGGTTAATAAAGAAGCATAAATATCTTGATGCGTACCATAGATCTTGATGCATATAATGTTTTGCGATTGTTCTTAAATGTTATCACTGCAGTAAATATTCATAGCATTAATATGTATTTTGAAAAGTGGAACTATGCATTACTTCATATTTCTTTCCTTAATCGGCAATAAGTATGCAACTACTCTGAAATTCTTTTTTCAATTTTCTAAATGAAGAAATATTCGTTTGATCTATGGACTTCTGTAAAATGCACTTTATAAGAGTGAATTCGACATAATTATAGATGTTACTGGAAAAACAAAATAGAAAATTTCTTCAGTTTCGATGAAAAAAATCAATTTCTTCGTTTCGAAAATTTCTTCTTTCGAAAATCTCTTATTTTAGTGGCATTGGCAATCATTCAAAGCAGACCCTCGATGCAGTTATTTTAAATGACATTTTCTTCAAAGTTCCGTACAATGTCCTGGAGCAATATTTTAAAAAGTGTTAAAACTTAAAACGTACATCACCAGCGCATTGTATGATGCTGAATATTCAATACCATGGAAAATATTCTGTAGCCAATTTAGGATTCAAGAAAATGATACTTTTCCGTTTCGCAGGCAGAAATCTTGCCAAGCAGACTTTATTGGCGAAAACATACAGCATACATATAAAAAACATTAAAAAAATGTTAGTTCTAAGAATTCTTTTTTCGAAGGCATAAACATTTTAATATCGCTTAAAATTTTATTAAAAGCCAATAAATTTGTAGAAAGACATTAATTTAAGAATTTACTATGCTTTCATGGTTCAACATCCTGGTTCGCCGGTTTATATCACGTGACCCCAAGCGATCTCATCTCACGTAAACTACTCTACAAAAATCTAATGCTCTCAGTAATTATCTACATTAATTTCAAGTTAAATCTTAATTTGGAATACAAGTTTAAATGCGAGAAATATTTCAGATCGTACGAATAGCTTACTCAGAAATTATGTAAAACTGCAGTGCTTTACTTCGCTAATGCATTCTCATTAGAATTGATGAATTCAAACCTTGACTTCACCTTTTTTATATTTTCGGCTTCGGGTAAGAGCTGTGATTGCATCCTAATTGACTTAATTACCGAAAATGGCCTTAGACATAAACCTGAACTATCTAATAAAAATTCTATGTAATTATATGCCAGTATTGAAAGAAACAATCAATTTGATAAGAAAAAGCTGCGACTGGTTCTCAAAATGAGGCGTAAAAAGTTACCAGCGAGAATATTCCGTTTGGCATCGGTTGTACCATTATTGGCGACTTTATCGCTTGCGCCGGCAAAACGGAAAAGTACTAAGAAGATTAATAAGATATTTTCAGTTCACGTAAAATAGAAAATAGAACGTTAGTTAGGCAGGAAATACATAATAACTAGCGGGCCAGCCCGTCAAATGAGAGGGCTGCGAAAAAGGAAAATTTATAAGTTCTATGTACACTGCAAAAGAAAATGCATAAAACATGAATAAAGTATATGAATAAAGTCAGTTCATTCTTTCCAAGCAACAACCAATTCGTAAATACGTTTTTTGATGCCAAACCAAGAAACAAAACTTTTGGTACTTTAGGTTAATACGTATACGTATGGCGTCACAATTTAAATTTAATGTAATAAAAAAATCTGAAAGCTTTCCGATTTTACATTACGCCCAAAGAGACATTTTTAAATATTTTATGTGTTACCTTTATTTATTAAATGTAGTTTGCACTTAAAACATAAAATTCAATTCAACAGCAATGTCGCAAAATAATTTTAAAATGAGCATATCTTTAGAATTTCCGATACACTGTCTCGCGCGCTGGAGATAAAAAAGTTTTTGTCTTCGTACATTTTTTGCCTTTGCTCGCTTTAAAATAGTTGAGTTTGTTGATTAAAAATTCGTTGAAGTGTTACAAAATAGGAAATCGATAATAAAATGAATTTGAAATTTCAAATCAGGGCTTCCAGATGCCCATATTCGGTGGAAGATTACGCTATTTAAAATTTGACGGCTCTTCCTTTGGGCCAATGGGCCTAAAGGAAATTAGCGCAGAAGGGTTATTCCTTTGGGCCTTTGGACAACTTTTTCCCAATATGAATAAAAGAGTTAAGGGTGGCAATAATATACCGTATCAGTTACCCTAAGCTGAAACTAAAAAGTTGCCAACGGCAGCTATTTATTTAAAATGCTGACAGTAATGAAAAATGTTCGACATACAGTGACGCGACATGCAATCGCAGGCTTTCTCCAATGATATTATATTATTATACAATATGTCAATAATGTCACATTATATTATTATGCAATAACATATTTAATGCTTGGCAAAGTTATTTTTATTTCATTTTATTTTATTTCATGTTTTAGTAAAACATACAACGTTTTGATAAACAAATTCTACGATTTAAATGTGTGCAGCAGCAACACCTTTCGAAATAAAGCAGTTTTATCTGCAGCGATTCCCGAGACTGTTGCCACTCGGAAAAATGAATGTAAAAATTAGTGTTTTCAGAATTATTAATTACCATTTAGGCGAATTAAAGTCGTAAGAAAACGTGAATGGTAGAAATGGCTTTCTACGAATTTTTGGAATTTAGTGGTAACTCTCTCGAAACTCAACTCCCCGCCGTTTCGGAGGAGATGATGCCATAAACAAACAGAGAGACACGCACATATTCAATAGTAATAGATTATTTCGAATATATTATTCAATTTTGCAATATAACACGGCATTATTCGCGTATTCTATCTAGATGCTTTAATATGGTTGAATATTTCAAAGATTTGGAGACTGAATTTTTTAAGTTATTCTCAATGAAGCTATAAAAATTCAAGATACTCGTCTTATGGATCTTTGTGATGTAGTACGCAGTAATTAGCTTACGTACCCACCAGATTAATAGATCAGGTTTTCAGTTCCCTGTTGGTGAAAGGCTCTTTTTCCAACATTCCAGCTCGCGATAAATGCAGTAAGTTTATAAATTTGTCAAAATATAATAAATAGCAGTTATTACTAACATATCACAACTCTCTTAGTATTATCCACTTACACAAAGAAATTTGAATGGAAGTCTTTATTTTACGCTGCTGGTGTTTGTCTTTATAGATTCAATGTTTGAAAAACAGAAAGTTTTATTATAATAATGTAGTTGTTGCCTATCAGCTGTTAGATATAAATTTGCAGCTGTTATAATTAAATCCTTACGCTCCAGATTGAGCACCCAGAAAGTTTTTATATTCTCCAGTTTTTTTTTTATATTTTTTGTCTTAAAGGCCACCCTTGCGGAGCACTTTCTAAATTTAGGGAAAAGAATGTTCCTATCATTTGACACTTAGGGAACGAAATAGAATATAAATGGTGGTAAAATGTGTATAGTATCCGAAGTAATGTAATGGAGATGAAAGAATGATAAAGAGATTTTATTGTCACACTTCGACTTTTCAGTCTTAAAATTTTAATAACTTAAACTGGACGGAAAATTTCACGCGGCTCAGTTTCATGCATTTAAGGAAATATGAAATCTTAGAAAATGATATTGTAAAATAAGTTTACAATTTTTATATGTTTAAAAAATATTAGAAATTAGAAAGAACTTGAAATTTTAAAAAAAATAAGAAGCTACTATCATGCTAGAATAAAAGTCAGTTATGATTATTATTTGTTTTACCTTTAAGTTTTTATTTTGGTCCTAACAGATAAGAAGTTTGATATTTACTTAATATATACCGATACCATATTGCAAATATTTTAATGTATTAAGTGTTGCTATAATATCTCTACTCTCGAAATACATTTAATGAACTCCACTGGGACAATTCAAGTACAGAGTTTATAAAAAATAATAGAAACAAGAAAGGTGAACGTAGGTTGTTTAAAAAGTGATTTATAAAAAAAAAGTAAACCCTAAGGCCTTTTAGGTACGAATAAATCTTAAACGTTTTATATTCTGAACTATTTTATGTTCTCTGTTATCCTATTAGATGCAATTAATTTTTAAATCAAATTCTTTTGTTGCGTCTTGCGATCTGCTTTCTTTCCCCCAAAAAGAACAAATTTCTGGCATTAAAGTTAAATACACATTTAGTATTGTTTCGCAATCTATAAGCTAGATATTCACATAAAATGATTCCCAGAAATAAAAAATGCGAAACCCTTTTTCTAAACATCTGAACTTTATTATGTTTCAAAACGAAAGGATCGCACACAAATGCTACTGACTCTTCCCGTCTGCAATTTGAATATTTCTCGCAATTTGCGATTGCATGCTCTGCAGTTCAGAAATTTTGAGAGATCTGCAACATCAAAGGATCCGCCAGTTGGGGCTGGAGATCTCAACCTCACAAAAGTATGAATGCGAAATTAATCGGATGCTAATTAAGAGCAGCATGCAAAATTATGCGATACCAACTTGAATCGCAAACAAACGCAAAAGGCCGGATAAAATATCGCCGATTTTAAAAGAGAAAACAACTCGAAACATTCATTATTATATATGCAAATATTATTTCAATGTTCATATTTTCTGCTGAATTAAGAAAGTTTGCTGAATTTTAATAGGCATGTGATCGAGAGTTATATTCAATAGGGAGTTCTGAAATCATGAATAAATTTTATGCTAGAATTTTTGAATAATTGATGAGCTTGTGCAAATATTTTCGAACATTTTATTTCATTTACTGTTTTGCAGATCTTCACTCAGCGTATATTACTTTGTGCTTCACATTCCAAAATTAAGTAAAAGATCTTCCTTTGTACCTTTTAGTCTGTCAGCCCACTCCATTAGTTGAAGCACCAGTGCTTCATCGGGATATTTCTCTAATGTTGCTTCTGATCGTGGTATCATTAATTTATATGCATAAGTTCTAGGAGGCTCCAATATACGTTTGCAAAGGAATTTTCCTATTCCTGAAATGAATGTTTATTATCAAAATGTATGCTTAAAAGATATTTTGTTAATATCACGTAAAATATCTAAACTGTACTGATTTTATTTCATTCTCATCAGACAGGAATTATGATTACTGACTGGTAAAAATATTTTCTTTCTGGATGTATTATCTTAGCTTCTTTTTCAACATCTCTAAAAATTGTTTTAAATTCGAGAATTTTGTGTTCAGGCATATTTTGAAGTTTCTGCTGTGACCATCGTGAGCAAGCGATCCAGTGCGGTAGATTCGCAGATGTCTTGAATTATTAAAACTTCTCTTTTCTAATTTAGCCTGTAAGTCTGTACATGGCATTAATTTATGATGAAATATCATATCACTTATAATACTAATTAATGTTAATTCTGAATATAAATTTCACTTTTTCACAGCAATTTTAAATACAAAATACCCGCAGGCATCAAGGTGCCCTCAAAGAAATTTTAAAATGCCCATATCTGAATTCTAAGTTTTAGATATTTGGACAACAAATATTAGTAATTATAACGAATAATTTTAGTAAAAAATTGTATTTTATCTATACCATTTTAAGAATTGTATGAATTGTACAATTAAATGTTTCACAAAAATTCAATCTTTGCGACATCTAAGTAACATTCACTACATGACATGACGAATCAGTTATAAAAATGTGATTTTGCGTACAGTAAACTATTTTCTGTCCACACTATCCTCGTACATTTTCTAACAATAACTTCTGTTTCTACATAAAGTCATCATTTGATGAATTTGTATTTCGAGTTGTAAGCAGAATACGGTTGTTCTCTTCAAATCAAAAGATAACGTAAAGGTGCAGACAACTTTGAACCTAACAACCTAACAAGAAGGAATAGTATCGCAGACTTGAAACTAGTCATTTATTTTGATGTGTATTGGCCTTAAATCCTTTTAAAAAGATTTGCATCATTTGTATTTCTGAAAATGTGTGAAGCATTGATATGGCTACACAATGAAGTATAGCTCATGTACTTATAAAGACGTCGATTTACGTATGTCAGTAATAATACCAGGAGTTTTAAAAATGTATGTGGTTGAACGATTGTTGCAAACTACAAGTAATATGCTAATTACAATATCTTCCTCATACTAAAATTCGTAATAATGAAATAATTTATTTTCCAAGTACCTTTAAAGAATAGGCCATGAATTCATGTACGAGCAAAATCTTTGATCATAGACATCTTATTACACATTTTCAATTCCTTCTGTGAAAAACAGTGTGTTATTTAAGATTTCTTTCATTATTAAATTAAATTAAATTTAGTTTCTTTTCAGTGTTAAAGCTAATTCTGCTTTAAGGTCGTTCTATTATCCTATTCCTGTTCTTGATTCAAAAAAATTTAAATAATTCCTTTGTAAAATAAATGGAATTTTTCAATTAGGTTCTAATGACAACTGAAATTATTGGGAGAATAAAGAGTTCTAAGCAAAACGTATTTCTTTTAACTTTTTTGTAAAAGGAATTTCATGTAAGCCTTTCAATAGCATCATTCTTCATAAAGATATTTCAATATAAATAAGAAAATAATTTATCTGTTTTTAATTAATCAAATAATTACCTGTTTTCTATTTTAAGAAATCTGTAGCATTTTTATTATGCATATTAACGTTTAACATTCTTCAGCAGTTTTCAGAAATCTGATTAGTTAACGTTGCGCCTCATTTTCACATTACTAAGCAAATTTGCACACGCATTACTAAGTAAGTACTGTCACTGCATGAAACACCTACCAAAATTTATCTACCAAATCGCTTGGCAAATAATCAGTTTTCAGGCAATACACTGACCGATTTCAAAGCAATAAACGAATTCTTAATAACTTAACTCTGTATTTCATTTTTCAAAGCTATATGCATTTAAATTTATAATATAAGAAGCTCATAATTTTATAAACATTCATAGCATTCTATCAGCTTTTTGATATTCCTTCATACAAAAATGAATATATAAAAAAGAAAATCTGAAAGCTTCCAGATTTTATATTGCGCTCAAAAGGGAGGTTTCAACGTTTTGTGTGTTACCTTTATTTATTAAATATCATGTTCTTCGCAATTACACAACATAAAATTAAATTCAACAGCAATATCACAAAATATTTAAAATCAGCGAAACAGCGTATCTTTAGAATTTTCGATACACAGTCTCGCGAGCTGGATACAAAAATGTTTTTTTTTTCCTACAGTGCTGCCATTGCTTGCTTTGAAATCGTTGAATTTGTTAATCAAAAATTCATTAAAGTTTTACAAATTTGAAATAGATACTAAAACTACGAAATTCAAAGTTCCGACTTCCAAGTGCCCATGTACGGTTGGAGGACTACTTTATCCAAAATTTGATATTTCTACCGTTGTTTTTTCACAATGCGAGAAATATTCATGCATTCATGCAACTTCTTCATTATGTAATTTCTTTAGATATCATACATGTCAATTATATTTGGTGGCAACAGTTTGAAAAGTGAATCAACGTAGAAAATGAAATGACGCAAAATGCCGTTTAGAGACTAACGTTCCTTTCGGCTAAAAAGTTTTAAAATGTGTTTTATAACGTGATTATATTTTCTAAACAAATAGAAAATATTATTTACAGTAGGGCTTGTGATTAAGTTAATTAGGAATCGTTTAAATATTTTTTATCTAAATACTTAGCCTTTTCCTTTGCAACTGTGAAATCAAGGCTTAAGGCTAGAATAAAATTTTTTACATTTTAAATCAATGTTTTAATAAAATTAGGTTGCTTTGATAAATTCTAGATTATAATGATCAGATATTTAAATCTCAATACATAATTGCTGATCAACAGTAGTATTCAAAAACTATTTTAATATTTTTTCTTTCGGCTTAGACATATAAAACAAAACTGAATTCTGAAATTGTGAATAAAAATTAATAAATTAATTAAAAATCTGCTGTTTCTGATCTCTCTCTCTCTCTCTATTTTTTTTTTTTAGTTTAAGTATGTGCCGGCACTCTGTCGGTATTTAGAGTCAGAAATGATTATCACAAGTATTACATCAAATCTTGTAAAATTTCTAGAGATACTGCTTTTCAAATTTATTTTATGTCTCTACACATTGATAAGGCAACCAAAATGAAGCTCCAGAGAAGGGTTTTATTTTCAAATTCAAATAGCTAAAACTTCATGTATTATCTTACATACCAATTACAAAGTCAAATATTTTCTTTTAAATCTAATTAAAATTTTCCGTAAACCACAAAATAGAGTGAACATTTATAAAGAATTCTGAAAAATAATTAACAAGGTTATCAGGTTCAATGTTTCTTCTAACCTTCTTCGGAAACATTCAATGACCTGACTAGAACAGAGAGCTTACTAAAGCTATGTTCACTAATTGTAGTAAGTAGACAGGATACAGACGAAGGGTATACAAAACCCTTTATTTTTTCTTTATATACAATGACTTCCGTACTTCGGAATACAATGACCCTCCACTCGGGGTCTAACTTAAAAGATATCAAAATAAAACTAAACTCTAATTTAACTTTAGAATAAGATTGGCCTTATAATAACAGAAAGCGTATGTAGCACAGAGACTGTGAACACTACAATACGTTTAATTTATCAAGAGGATTAAAACCTTTGGCCTGGAAGGCAAAGTAGCAACTGCGTAACTTCTAAGGTAAGCGGCCTGCTTCGAACTCACGGCTTCCTCTCTTCTGCTTGGCAAAAAGGCCACACTTAAATACTTGGCGTTCGCCAGACAACTTTGCATAAACTCCTTCACGCTTATAATTCTGGCCGGAAGTAGAAAATAAGAAGTGATAGTAAAGATTTAAAATAAAATAAACGTTAGTAAAACTTAAGATCCTTACATACTTCCCGCCAGAGTTAATTAGTTTGAAACTGAGGTCTAAAACGACCTTGTTGAAAACTTTTAGCTCTAGAAACTAACGCGAGGCCAAACTTTTACAATCATAACTTAGCTAGAAACTAGAAAATTTTAAAAGAAAGAAATTTGTTACAATAGCAGCTCCCGGAATATACAACAATCTTTTTTCTTTTTCATCTGTACTGCATCAAAACAGGAGCTTTATTCAATTCTGGTTCCTTCCAGAGATCTGGAAGGAAAACTAGTTTAATGAAATGTTACAGAATGACATTGTAAATAACATATAGAATATACTTTTCTTAACATTCTTATTTCATTCATGACTATTTTAATTATCTCTCCCCGTGCTCTCTGACATGTGTTGTAAAAACACCAAACACGAATGTGTTTCTGTCTATGTGTTCAACACTTCCTCCTACAATCAAAACACTAACGTGTTAAAATTCAACATACGAGACCTCTTAACACACCCTAATTTCAACTCTAGACCCTGAGGTACTATTCTGAAAGTGGCTAACTCTAAAGTGTAGCGTCAGAGAGCCTAACTACATCATTCAACCTTTAACACATATTCACCATGATTTAATCTTTACAGTCACACGAATAACAAATTTTTTAACATTACTTTCACTTTTACCATATCACGTTATTTCTAAACATTCAAAATAACAGTTCACATGTATACAAGAACATATCAAGATGCCGTTAATTTTACACATTTGAAAACATACATTAGTAGTACATTGTTAACTTCTATTCTTTTCAAAGCAAGTGCCAATTCTTTCTACATTGAAATAATACTACATTTCAAAAAGTCTTTCAGACTAAAACTTCTTTCTTGTTAGAATGTTTTAAATAAAATTTATACAATAACTTTTTACAATATTTAAGTCTTTATACAACGCTATTATACATCAACTTTAGTTTTACGCGCGAGTAATTTAAAAACATAATAAGAAAATCGGTCACAACTCATTTCTCGCCCTTTTGGCGATAAAGGTAGACCTCGCATGAGGTAAAACTTCTTGAAATCTGCCACTTGCAGTAAGAATGAAAGATTAACTTAAGTTTGTAAAGTAACATAAAATTTTACTTATCTTTGTAATATTCAGACATCCTTTTCTGGGCCCAGTCTTTAAAGGTGCTGCAGACCGTAGCTTGGTTGATCCTCCTTCTTGTACGGGCTCGCCCTTCAGTGCTTTCCTCTGGAAGCTTCCGTTTTTCACCACTACGGCCACCCTTGAACATCTTCCTTCTGTCCTCTGCTTGTGGTCTTGGCCGTTTGAAGGCAGCTGGTCTTGGTGGAACCGGGAAACTTCTGTCGTGATCCTGCTCGGACCTCGTTGTTGGCCGTTCAAATTTTTCTTGTACTTTTTCCTCCGCCGCTGATGGCCCTTCCGCAGTTCGGCGACTTTTGCTGCGGAGAGTTCTGTCGGATGAGTCAATCTTCCGTTTCACAGCCGGGTTATAGTTGCCGTCCTTTCTCCCGGTCTTTTCCACATACGTCGTCCTTCTCCCTTCTTCATTCTGGGGGTGTTCGTGAACTCTGTTTTTTGGACGGTGGAACGGCTTCTTTTTCTTTGTACCTTCAATTTTTCCGCGGGGCAATTTTCTTTTCACTTGCTTCTGTCTCTCATTGGCTTGCCCTTGTACTTGTCGTTTTCCCACCTCTGGAACTTGTACCTGCGGTGTCTGCCGTACCGGATCCTGCAAAAGATCTGAAAAGATTTGCATTTTATTACGGTCATAGAATGGTTTTATCTGGTCAATGTTTGCGGAACAGGTTTCACCATTTCTTGCCTTTAACACTACAACAGCGTGAGTTATTTTTTCTATAACATATGGTCCTTCAAAGCGTGGAAAAAATTTGGCAGTTTTATCTTCTGGTGCTGAAGAAAGTGAATGCTTAATTTTTAGTACTTCATCCCCTACTTTATAAGTTACTCCCCGTCGTTTCAAGTCATAATACAATTTTTGTTTTCTTTGTGCTAATTCCGTATTCTTTTTTGCTTCTTTTATTAGTTTTTCTATATCACCCATTTTAAATTCTGGGACTCTTTGTTGCACATAAAATAGTTTATCTAACGGTGTTATAACCTTTCTGCCTAGAAATAACTCAGCAGGAGTTTTGCCCGTTGTATCATGTTTTGCGGTCCTAAGGGCGAAAGCAAATTCATTGACATAGTTATCCCAGCTTTTATGAAAATTTTTAACATAACTACGGATAATTTTCACTATATTTCTGTTGACCCGTTCCGCTATATTTGATTGCGGCCGATACGGGACCATTTTTAAATGACGTATGCCCAGTTTTTGGCACATGTCTTCAAATATATTACTTACAAATTGAGGACCATTATCCGATATAACTTTTAGGGGCGCCCCGTATTTTAAAATATATTTATTTAAAATAGAATCGGTAACTAATTTCGCGGAGGCTCGTTTTAAGGGAACAATTTCGGTCCATTTACTAAACTGATCAACTATAACAAGGAGATAGCGACTTTTGTTTAACTGACTTTTTGGGAAAGGGCCCAATAAATCGATGCCGATTATTTCATTTGGAAATTCGGATTTAATACTATTTAGAAACCCGGCCGGGCGGAAATTAATATAATTAACGGCTTGACATGTTGGGCAGGACTGGACATACGCCCTTGTTAACTTTTGCAGTTCAGGAAAGTAGACTGCCTCGCGTACGCGTTGAGTAGTTTTTCGAATACCAGCATGAGAAGCTAAAGGGCTGTCATGGAGCTCTTGCAGGATATTTAATCTAAGACTAGCTGGGATAACAGGTCGAAATTCGTTGTTGGAATTCGTAGTTTTTGTATAAAATAATAGACCATCTATTAGTTCGTAATGGGCCGCCCTATTTCTTATCGCCACAATGTCTTGGTGGCTAAAATTTTCAGGATCCTTCAAATACTCATAAATACTTCCAAACTCAGGATCCTTACCCAGTTCGGTTATTACAGTTTCTCGGGAATTTATTGTACACGCTGTCAGCATTGCAACTTTTACGGTATTACCCTGTTCGTCTAATTTAATTCGTGACAGGGCATCTGCTACGATATTTTCCTTTCCGGGGGTATGCTTGATTACCAGATTATATTCTTGCAGCTTGAGTGCCCATCTTATTAACCTTGGGGATAATTTTTTTCCAGAGTACAATCTAGTTACCGCCGCATGATCAGAGTACACTGTTATTGGCGCCTTTCCAAAATAGACTCGGAACTTTTGCACTGCTAACAGATCTGCAAGTGCCTCTCTCTCGGTCGCGGAATAGTTTCTTTGTGTTTGATTTAAAGTTCGGCTAAAAAATGCCACGGGCTGCTGATTTTGCGAAAGTACCGCTCCTACCGCATAATCCGAAGCATCCGCTGAAATTTCTAAATTCTCATCCTTTTCAGGAAATTTCAACACAGGGGCTTGCGTTAATGCTTGTTTTAATTTTTCGAAAGCACTATTGGCTTCGGCCGTTCACGAGAATCTTGCCTTTTTCCTTTTTAATTTTAACAATGGTTCAGCAATAGCTGCAAAGTCTTTTATAAAGGACCTACAATATGAACAAAGTCCTAGAAAAGAAGAGAGCTTCTTCGCCGTGTTTGGAGTCGGATACTTTTGTACAGCGATTATTTTTTATTCGTCTGTCTCGATTCCCTTCTGAGAGATTTTGTAACCTAAATATTTTAATTCAGGGGCTGCAAATTTGCACTTTTCGACATTAACTTTTAGACCGGCCTCATTTAATAAAGAAAACACCTGTCTTAAATCCTGTACATGTTGGTCTAGATTATCACTAGTAATAATGATATCGTCTAAATAGATAAATGTGGACTTTCCGAGAACAGGTCTTAACACAATGTCCATGCATCGCTGAAATGTTGCTGGGGCGCCTGAAAGGCCAAACGGCATTCGCAAAAATGCATAAGTGCCAGACTTGGTTATAAAAGCAGTCTTAGGCACGTCCTCAGGCCTGATCCCTATTTGAAAATAACCATTCGTTAAGTCTAAAGTTGTCATAAATTTGGTTGATTTTATGTTCCTTAAAATTTCTTCTATAATCGGTAACGGATATACCGGATATTTCGTTATGGAATTTAATTTACGGTAATCAATAGCGAATCTCCACCTTTTTGGATGCTCCAAAGGATAATCATTATTTTTCTTACATAAAACCACTGGACTAGCATAACTACTTGAGATAGGCGTTACGATCTTTTTACGTAGCATATCGGTAATATGCCATTCTATAATTTTTTCCTTATTCTTATCATACCGGTATGGTTTTTGACGAACCGGCAATGCATCTCCGGTGTCAATACTATGGTTAGTAACCTGGGTAAATCCTGGAATATCACTAAATAAGGAAGCAAATTCACTTACCACTTGTCGGATTCTATCTTGCTCGTCATTAGGCAGGTGGTCGAGATTTAACCTTGGCGGTTCAACCTTTTCTACACGCACTGGTTTCATCGTCAGCTTAAGAGACGCTTCATTAAAATCCAGTGTAGCTTGTGCGTCTGAAAGAAAGTCTATTCCTAGTATTAAGTGCGCTTGCAAATTCTTTACTATAAAAAACATCACCTTTACTTGTTCGTCCTTGATACGGATGTACAAAGGTACTTTACCTACGCACTTACATTGTTCTCCTTGCGCCGCTAATACTGTTGTATTATCCGCATTATATATGCGGTATTTGCGAAAATACTTTCTAAAAAAGACTTCTGCCACACAGGAACACTGCGCGCCGGTATCCAGGAGCGCGGTGGCCGGGATATTATTTACCAAGACTTCAATCTTCGGAAGAGTTAAATTTTTCACCATTACTGTATTTAACTTGTAGGAAGAGGGGTTTTCGTGGCCTTCGGATTTCCGCACCCTCTCGTCAGCAGAAATCCGTTTTAGTTTATATTATTTTTCCTTTCGGTGCTTTCCTTCTTTCTCCACTGGCCTTGAGACTTTTTGCCTGGGTTGCTATTGAACTGTCGACGTTCGCCGGCTGTTTTTGAATGCTCGGGTTTCCTTGCCCACTGATTCGCTTTTTCTCCGTAGCCATGTGCTTGGGTTTGCTGTAGTCTTGGCGTACCAAATTGGTTTCGCTGTTGATATTGGCGTCTTCTTTCGACGTCCGCCGTTCTTCTACTTTCAAACTGGATTGCTAGCTCAAATAATTTTTCCAGTGTAGTCGGATTTCTCAATTCAATAAAGTCTTGCACTTGGGGTAGTAACCTCGGCAAAATCACTTGAATTATTTCAGGATCCGGACGGTTTCCATACAAGAGCTTGAAAACGTGAATTTTTATTAAAATAAATCTCGAGATGTTTTCCATTCTTTGTTGATATATACTGAAAAGTTCTGTTTCTAATTTCGCACGATCCCTTACAACAGGGAAGGCTTTTAGTAGGGCAGTCTTGAAATTTTCGTAGGTATAGCTGGGACTTCCTGCTTGACCCAAGAGACTTCTGCCGATACATTTGAACCAGTTAAGCGCCTGGCCCCTCAAAGCGCTGGTAGCTAAGGTAACTTTTTGAAACTCGTGCACGGGGTAGAGCATGAAGTGGTCATCCAATTTTTCCAAAAAACTGGTTACCTGTGAGTTTCCATTAAACGTTGCTTCTGGTTTCATCGAAGCGCGCATGGTCTGGACAATATACCCAAATCCTTCCAGGGCGGCAGCTGGCATTTCTGGATTCTGAGCTGTTTCTGCAGGCAGCACAGGTTCTTCTTGAAACTCGGCCATGGTTATTCTTCGTCGGGCGCCACTATCAGGTTCAATGTTTCTTCTAACCTTCTTCGGAAACATTCAATGACCTGACTAGAACAGAGAGCTTACTAAAGCTATGTTCACTAATTGTAGTAAGTAGACAGGATACAGACGAAGGGTATACAAAACCCTTTATTTTTTCTTTATATACAATGACTTCCGTACTTCGGAATACAATGACCCTCCACTCGGGGTCTAACTTAAAAGATATCAAAATAAAACTAAACTCTAATTTAACTTTAGAATAAGATTGGCCTTATAATAACAGAAAGCGTATGTAGCACAGAGACTGTGAACACTACAATACGTTTAATTTATCAAGAGGATTAAAACCTTTGGCCTGGAAGGCAAAGTAGCAACTGCGTAACTTCTAAGGTAAGCGGCCTGCTTCGAACTCACGGCTTCCTCTCTTCTGCTTGGCAAAAAGGCCACACTTAAATACTTGGCGTTCGCCAGACAACTTTGCATAAACTCCTTCACGCTTATAATTCTGGCCGGAAGTAGAAAATAAGAAGTGATAGTAAAGATTTAAAATAAAATAAACGTTAGTAAAACTTAAGATCCTTACAAGGTATCTAAATCTCTGTTATCATCCAAAAATGATATAAGATTTATTGAATGGTGTAATTTAACATTCTAAGTCTTTTCCAAAATATTATACCTTTTATCTATCTTAAGCTATACTGAGATAGCAATTTCAGAGTTTCGGGTGTAAACTAGCAGGCAATTTTAGTTTTCTCTTGGGTTTAGAATTACAGAATTTCAGACTTTAATTATAGTCTAAAGATTTCATTTTCTCTCTAGACAAAATTTATAGTTTCAGACATAAATAATGTTCTAAAATGTTAATTTTCTTTTCAGATGTGCCATAGATAAACTTCAAAATAAAACGTATATTTAAATATTTTGTTTTAGTTTGCAATTATACCATTTGTGTTTCCTTTAGAAGGTTGTTTGTGTATATGATTAGTTTAAATGCAGTTTCGTCAATTACGCAATAAATTTTATTATTTTCAAGCAAAATTTAATCAGTAAAAAAAATTTCCTCTTTTTCTTTGGAAGAGTTTCTGTATAGGAGTATAATTCTATTTATAAAAAATATCCTAAATAAACACATCAAAAAGGATTCGGAAAATTCGGACATCAAAAAGAAATATGCAGAAAATTGTTCGGAAGAACTGAAAAGTAAGATTCTGTGCAAAAATATCAGAAGAATGTTCCTCGATTTCACAAAATGCAAAAATTTGCAGAAATCAGTCCCTTAAGTCTTCCTGTAATTCTCAGTACAGTATTATTTATTTATTTAAATATTATATCCGAAAAGGGAGCTCATTTGTAAATATGAAATATCGTGCGTCCAGTGTTTCGCAACCTGAAGATTGCCTGCACTTTGGATGAATATACATATAAATCTTTCCAGAAGTTTATGAAGATAAGGTCAATGTAAAATGAAGGAGTGATATTATTAATTCATATAGTATTGCTATAACCATGGCACTAAAAAACATTTTCGGGCTTTATTGGTCCTCTTTCCCACTCCAGGATTTTTTTAATTTATTAAACGGATGTACTAAAGAATGAGTCACTCTACCGGTATAGTGGTTAGCGTCGCTGACTGCCGTATGGAAGGGCCCGGGATCGAATCCCAGAGAAGGCATGGGTGTTTGTAAAAGTATAGTGTCGGTGCAGCATGGCGGCACTCTAAATATGCGGCGAGCCGAAAGTCCTCTCATGGTGCTTGGTGAAAGGGGAGAGGGGTGGGTATCCATCCCCCAGGGTGCTCATTCAAAATTGGGGCGGAACTGAGTTAAATCGCATTGTCACTTGAATGGTGCTCAAAGCTGTTGCCAACGGCAGGTGTAATATAACGCTCCTTATCACGTGGCATTTCGTGGGCTGACTACTTCAGACAAGTGAGCATAAATAGCAACAACAACAACTAAAGAATGCATGTTGTAAAAATGAGTTGGCGTGTAACGGACTTTCGTAATACGCGGTATGTGTTTTATTTAAATACGTGTCGTGAATCAGTTTTAAATTATAATATACATTCCATTGGTATCCGTCCCCTATCTGGCTACGAAATGTTTTAAATTGAGGTGCTATGCTGTTTAGGCCTCTAAGTAATATTACATTGGGAGAAGGTCGCTTCTACTTTTTGAATGTGATGGATACCATCGATGTAAATTAAATGCTCTTCCAATAAGAATTATATTATTTTAAAGTGAGATAATATGAAAACAATATCAGATAAAGAAAAATTGGAGTACAATAATAATACAATGATACAAAAATAATTGAAGTATTGTTTACTGTAATAAAATAATAATTGAAGTATTGTTTGTAGTAATACAATCATAATTAAAATATTATTTTGAAGTATCAGTTATGGATTATATTTTGAATAAAACATCATTTAAATGCTCCAACTTGACTTAGTGCGCACGAGTGTTTTTGATGAGCCCAATTTTCAATCACTATACACAGTAACTTGCTCTATGCCACGAAAGTAACTTTCAGTGTTTATTCTTAATGCAAAAGTTTATGCTTCCTTCTCATAGGCCATTTATTTCAAAAAATAATTTAAAGGAGTGAAATCATAGCTTTTGAAAGCCAACTGATAGCAGAGTTTCGTGAAACTACCTTTTCAATCAACTTTTTTCCAATGCTTCGACAGTGGCATTTGTAGTGTGATACGTTAATTTCTTATCAGTTTCATAATAAATTATAGGAATAAATTTAGAATAAAAAAATTCAGTTTCTTTCAGAAGGAAAGTTTCCGCTTCATTTCAATTTCTTTTGTATATGCATTAACTTAAAAAATAGTTTTCGAATGGCTTAAAAATCGTGGTTTCTACCTAATTATACTTGTAAATCATTACAAAATAGTTTACACAATTGCAAGGAGAATTAGAAAAAGTTAAATTTACAATTATAAGTAATACGGTTTCTTTACTTCCTTGCACGAAGTAAAGGAAGTCTTCCAATCGCGGAAAATTTCATGAATCACATTTAAACGGAGATATCCATTTGGGCCTCTTCGAATCCATTTAGACAATTTTTGTTTCGTGACATCTGTGCGTAAGAGCGAAATAACGGACTCTTTTTTTTTCCCAAAATGGATTGTAAAAGGGATTCACAAGGGACCTTTCTCGTGACTTCTTTATGTATGTACGCACTTAGGGATGTATCTTGCGTAACTCAAAAACGAATAGCTGCAGAACGCTGGAATTTTGTATGGGACTGCAATAACATATAGTTGTGCACCTACCTTTTTTGTTGCAATTGGCAGTACCAAACACATATGCATATATATATATATATATATATTATTATATTTAAAGCCGGGTAAACATATGATAGCCGTAACAGGGTGTATATATAACCACCCCCTTACCCGGTTTAAAAATCTATACCCGGTTTTTATTTTTGCAATTCTTGGGCGTAGTCGTGTATTTCCAGTTACGGAAGAGTTTTAAATGAAAAAAAAATATTTCTGTTTTGGTAATGTCAAACTTAAGAAAAAGAGGATTCATTTTCGACAAATAACAAAATCTAAATTTTAATTCGATCTCTCGGCTCTTATGCTTACATTCTAGAATGTTTTATACTCGTTATGAAAAAACAAAATGATAAGAAGTTTGTATCCTCTATGACAAAAACCGGGCGGAATATTTAGCTTCAAAATTTACATCTTTTGATGTCATTTTCAACTTGGTTTCAGGGCTCGGTTAATTAAGTATGAATAATTCAAGAAAATAAGCTGAAATGAAGAGCGGCAAAAATACAGAAGTATTGTAAAGGAATGAGAATATTCACGTTTTGGCAATGTCAAGTTATAAACAAAAAGCAATTTTGGACAAATAATGAAATCAAACTTGTATTGCAGCTTCCCAGTTCGTATACGTAAATTTTGGAAAGTTTTATATTCATTACGGAAAAATAAAAATGTAAGAAATTTGACTTCCCTACGATAAAAATTAATCGGGATATTTAATTTCAAAATTTACAATTTTTTACGTCATTATCATCTTGCCTTGAGGCATCGGATAACTAAATTAAAATAATTCTAGAACGTAAATTTAAAGGAAGTGCAACAAAAAATATGCCTAATTTAAATAGGCCGTACCAGGAAGTCATGTGGAAATGATGGTGTAAATCAGAATTTTTTATTCAGTTTTTCAAGCTCCAGAGCGAGACCATCAATGATACCCATGACCGATACCTATACCTTGTGTTATCAGCAGCGATATTTATTTGCCACTGCTTATCACCCCTGAGTAAATATTTACAATTCTTCAATTAATAAAAATAAGTTTTATTTATGTTTCCTTATGGCAGTGGTAGGCAAATCGTGGTTCGCGAGCCAAATGTGGCATTTTGACTCCTTGAGAGGGGTTCTTTTAAAAATAGCACATGCGAGTGCACGCGCGTAAAAGCAAGAAAGACTTGAAAATACAACACAAAGGCCATCAAACAAGCATGAAAACAACTGAAAACATATCCGCCAATGTTATTCCTGTGAAATGTTTCCTGTACCGATTTCGGCGTTTTAATTGTACTCATTATATATCATATTGGGCTGTCGTAGTAATTATCATATGCCAAATTTTAACTAATTAAATGTTTTGAATTAATATACCATTCAATGGCAACTGTAACTTAAATGAAAAACGAAATAAAGCAAAAGTGAAATTTAGTTACAAAATATTAGGATTTTTAGCTTCTAGGCCTTTCAAATTGGAAGTTTTTTCCAGTGTCTGAAAGAAAAATTTCCCTAGCAACTGAATTTAGATAACATAAAATACACAGACCATGTTTGGGTTGCATATAATATCAAAACACTTAAATTTGGAAGTGTCTAAAAACTAGAAACCCAGATATTTTTTAAAAATGAAGTATGAAATTAATTTTAGGGAGTGTTGCATGGTGAAAAAAGATGTAACTCTGAGAAATGAGAAAAGTATGTTTAGGTGGTTTGGATATATATAGAGGATGAACTAAAGAAGGTATACGAAGAATGCAGTATACAGGACCAAGGGTGGAGGGGAGAATTGGAAGAGAGTCTACCTCAGCAAACTTACGTTGGTTGATCAGATTGAAGACGCTCTTAGTAAAAGCCAGCGTGTAATTAAATGAAAAATATATACTTACCTATATAATTTAAGTTAAAAAAATGTGGCTATTGAAAGAGATTTCGGTCGTTGAAATGTAGATAATTGGCTCTGTTTACTGATGAGTTTTCCAACCATTGCCCTATAGCATCTAAACATCAGTGTATTAATTGATCAAATAAACTAAATTTGTGCAATTGTTTGAAATAAATCTGCATGTTCTATTTTACACTAGGAATCTTTCAGTTTTAATGTATCTCAGGGAATCATCTATTGAACGTTTCAAAGAACACCCAAGATTTCAAAGCAATCTGTGCCGTTAAAACAAATAAATTTCTTTTCAGATACTTTTCTGAATACTCAGAAATCCAAGAAATAAATATTTATACCACTTATCATCTAAGCAACAAACGCTTATTTTTCTTTTGTGTTCGATGCGCGACAAACAATTTCTTTTACGCTATAAATTCCGAAACGAAAAATACAGACCTACGGTTTCCAAAGGTTATTTCTGTCTGAAAATAAAACCTAGCAAATAATCGGATTTAATGGCTTTCTTTGCGCACTTGGAAACGATTTTAAGGAAAGTGCTCAGAATGATATACTTTTTATCGCTCGCACCGGCAATTACATTGTTATTTACATACATTATCTTACATTTTAATGGAGCGATGTTTATTTATTAGTTGGAAGTAGTCGTGTACTCAATAAAGTGTTCTCTGAAGAGCTTTATATTGAAGCACATTTTAATGCATGCATTTCTTTGTTTATGATACCATCGTGATTCGAATACAAATATAGTATCTGTACCTGTTGAATTCTTGCAAACTGTTATCTGCATCTCTTAATCGATGGTCATGTGAAACCTTTTTTTCACACCATATTTCATGTGAATTCTGTGGTATGTATTTCAAGTTGAATTATTTGTTGCAATACGAATTTACTAACATGTCTTCGACAGCAAAAAGAGCTTTGTTAAGCCTTTTCATCAACTTGTTTTGAATACTGACCCAATCGGTTTTGAGTCTGAGGCTATTGTTATGTAAGACCTTCAGTCGGGCAACATTTCTATTTTTAGATCAATGTTTCCACAGATGAGGCTCGTCATAGATGTCTGTGTCAAAGATGATCGATCATGAGGCTCTGAAAATATACACCTGTTTATCGAGCCTTCATAACTCAGCTTTTTCATTATGCGTATTTTTGAAGCTGTAACAACTAAGCCAGTTCATAGCAGAAAATCTGCTTCGCGTAAAGATGTAATCTGAGGGAAAAGTTTGCAAAATATTGCAATATATAATGAATGTAATGAAATTTATTTTTCTCAAATGCTAGATATCGAATTTAGTTAAAAATAAGGTTGTCAGTCAGTCCATTTAGTATTTACATATTTTCTCAAGATATTAGAAGAAATGTAACATTATTGCCATTGAGTTCCCGAATGTACTACACACTACTACGTGAAATACCGTTCTGTAAAATTGACGCAAATAGGCAGCTTATTTCCTATGTTTATAAAAATATTAATCATGTTTATGTAACTTTATGAAAAACCTGAATCATGTTACTAAAATACTAAATGAGAAAGGTTATCACAATAAACTTCAACTGCTGTTTACAAATCGAAGTAAATCTTGTTTAAAATGCTGTATCAAAGTATTAGCGAGAGAAACGTATTCCTCAAACTATCCCATTGTGATTTATCCCAACTGCAATAAATAATATGATTTTTATGATCGTTTAAACGTTTCGTGTAAATGGGAGCTGTCTTACATTTTCATTACTTAAATAGACTAAAAGTATCTATAATAAAAGCGTTTTTAAAATTTACCAAATCTTTGCTTAGTTTTATTAATTTTAGAGTAATTAATAATCGTAAAAGTGTTTTATTGTGGAAATAAACAAATTATTGTAATAAATAAAATGAATAAAAATTGTGTAACTATTAGTTTTATAAAAGCTCTATGCCTGCTATATATTTTCTTCTGTATATTAATCTTCTATATATCTATTCTTCTCCATATCAAAAATATTAAGTTAATAAGCTTGTAAATGTTTATGAAAGTAATATTTTTGCAATTTGCCAATGTTTATTTAATTCGTTAGATTTTAATCATAAATTGATTTCATAAAGTCTCTAATATTGAAACTTACGCATTCTGAACACTTTAAACCTACACATTCTGAACACTTTAAACTTACGCATTCTGAACACTTTAAACTTACGCATTTTGAATAGAAATTTTAAATTTGGAATTAAATTTATACATCCGTTTCTAGATAAGTATTTGGATATTCTTTAAACTATATTCTACATCCTAAAACACGGTGTTTTTTTTCCATTTACGTCTCTGAATAATAAAGTAAAAAAAAAAATTAATAATAAACCCAAAAAGGATATGGGAAATGTAAATTACACTAAGGATATTTTTTTATGTAAGAAATTTTCCTTTTTAAAATTAAAAAATAAGAGTTTACATTCAGAAACTATATCTCGTATTATGGATTATTTCCATAACTGAAAGTTAACTTCTACACTTTTCTTAACTTAATTAAATAATTAGCCAGTTTACAATACAATTAACAGCTACACTTTAAGACATTTATTTATATTAAATTATAATAAATTACCAAGTATAATAAATTACCTATTTAAGTGATAAATATATATGAGATTATATTATTATATTACAGCAATAATTTATGTCAATTTCTCTATTTCAAGTCCTCATAAACATCTTATGAAATTAAAGCCTAACCCGTAACCGAGCAGTTAATAACTGATTGAATATTGCTAGTTTGTTCGGAGTTGAACCCAGGTGAACGGGCTGACTGTATGATTAGTTTTTGTTGTTTTACTTAGGTGTAGGATGAATACGAGCCAATTTTCTTGAGAAAGGCCTTCCTGAAGTTATCTCTTTCCTTGCTTAAGGATTTGTCATATTCAAATATCCTGTTGAAGAAAAATAAGTTAAACTAGAGTTGATGAAGATTTGGAATTTAAAGAATTGAGTCTGTATATACTTGCTGTCTAAGACTGTAGAGACATTAGGTTATTTCGAAGCAGGAGAGAGGAAAAAGAAGCAATGCCCTCGCCGAGACTCGAACCACAGACCTCTCGAATACGCACCAAGCGTGCTGACCACTACACCACGAAGGCATGCTAAGAAGGCGGGAGAAATACCTTATAATATCAAGCTTTGATTTATTAGGAAATCTCGCGGAATGTTGTTCATTATGATACAGTGTTTAGATACACAATATTCATATAGATTTGGATGAGTTAAAAAGGCCTGGTAAATTATTTACTAATCTATTAACTAATTTAGATCTCGGACTACAGTCTAAAATATTAGGGAGAGAACATTCGAATCTTCAAATCTCACTATAGCTGCGAAAGCTTACTGATCGAAAATAGATTCTTTGAACCTTTTCCTTCCAGCCGTTGGAAATCTAACCTAAAATTCTGCATTTTATCAGATAACGTTTTAATTTGTGTTACATCTTGAAATGACTTTCTATATTTGCTTTGATTTACAACGGTTATATAAAAGGGAAAAACATATTAATTGTTGTTCAAATATACTTTGCCAAATTACATTAAAACAAGAACTGCAAAATTCAATTTTAATTATGAACTTCTTTTACTAAACTTCATTTATACTTCCTTAAAAAATGCAGGTGTGTTTTTACAAATTTTTATCTTAAATGTATACTTCAGTAAACGTAGATTTCAAACTACTTTTTAATAAAAATTTCTGATGGGAAGTAAAGTTTCTTTTTCTTCGTATTATTTTTATGTTAAAGATTCAAGACAGCCAAGGTTGGAAAGATTTAAAAACTTTTAGAAATCAGATTCGGGTTATTTGAAAAAATTATGATTCATCAGATCGTTTGTGTGAAAACGATGTTTGTGTGAAATCGTTTGTGTGAAAGAATTAAAAAAAAAATTAAGAGTTTTCATACCTCATCGCAATTCTCTGTTATGTATAACCTGCCACTGCTCTAGATGTTATCTTAATTGGCAAAATAATGAAGGTAGTATAAATGAAAGCAAAGTTAAAAAAACCTGAAGTCATGCAAATTACTTTGTATTTATTGTTATCCCTTTCATTTCATAGCACTCAAAATTAATTCTTAGAATCAGTTAAATTGCAATGATAATAATAAAGTAAATGAATATGTCCCTCCTAGAATATTTCATAATTTTTACCTCTTGCCCTTTGTTTCAAAGGTCACACGATGAATTTTTTGTGACTAATTGAATGTTTGATTATATTTTATTATATCAGAAGAAGTATTTTCTCTACTACAATTTGAATTAAAACAAAATTTATTAATATTTCATACCATGCTTGTTTACAAATACGTGTTCTAGCTTTAATCATATAGATAGTTATGCGTTCCTTAACAACTGTTTCACTGCATTTTGGTTACAAAACGTATTATTTCACGGATGTACCTTTTTAGTGAAAGTAAATGAAGAGCTTACAATTATCTCATAGTTTAAATGAAATACTATGCTTAATGCCGCGGGTAAGATATCATTGCCGAACGGCAGTTCTGTATATTGTATGTAATTTTATATATGTATATAATTTTGACACCAAGAAATGTTCATAAAATATTAAATAACTAAAATGTATGTTATTTAAAAAAGGTGCAACGACATGAGCTTTACCAGCGGACTATGAAATGAAAAACATGAGTATTATTTTTCCTTTATTCAGTTTGATTTAGGCTTTCATCTCAAGGTAAATCTTTATACTTGCATTATTTCTAACTGTCGCAAAACAATTTAGAAGAATAACCCTTTTAAATTAAGATAAACTAAAAGAATAATGCTTTTAACTAAAGATAAATAAACAGTTGTGAATTGTTTAAAAAAGGGGAAACAAAAACAAAAGCCAAATGCAAATAATATCTGAAACTATAGATATTTATTACGAGTTTAAATTTGAGTTAACCTTTTTGCTGAAAGGTGAAGCATAATAGATATGAAACTGCTGCAAAGTGAAACATAATAATAAACATGAGGAAACATGTTTATTATGCTTAATGCAGGAGAAACCAAGAAATAAAAACAAAAACAGACAACGATCGTCATCAAAGAAAGTCTTCGAAATTACGCCCCCGGACCGTGATGCGGAAACCATGCGGCATGCATCTTCCATGCGCCGGAAATGTGAGGCCTGTATTTTGAATAATGTAACGTTAAACCTTAATTAAATTGTAAAAATATTTTATTTCATGTGCGTTATCAAGATAAATAGCTTATGACATAGAAAGTCTAAGAATTGTTATGATATTTTCTGTTTTTCTTAATTAATAAAAATTACATATTGCTATTGTCCATTACTTTGTGGGTTTCTTAGCTAAATGCTTCTGGTAACAATCTTTTGGTAATTTGTAAGCAGAAGAGATAAAGTAAAAAACAGTTTAATTACTTTTTTAACGTATTCAACTTTCTCGGCGCTTAGAAAACTGTCTTTTCCTTTAAAATAAATCTTTATTTTCTACAGGAAAATAAAACTTAATGTGATACGTGTTTCTGCATTTTGATAAGTATAATCGCCGATGATGATGGAGTGCCCTTAGTAAAAGTAGACGCCAGCTCCGTGACGTATTATATTATATTAATATTTAGGCTTTTTGATAAGAACAAGATAATGTGGGCAAAAAACCTTTCTCAGTGTTAAAAACAGTATGTATTGGACATATTGGCGCTTTTTGAAAGATGTCTGGAGTCCTCAGACACCACCGCCACACACTTCGATCTCAAACAGCGATTTTTCAAAAGCGTTGATAATTTTCTATCAATAATTACTTTTTCTGCGACTACAGTAGGATAAATGTCCAACCTAAATGATTAATTGTTTCCCAAGGCTCGGCGTTTTGCAAAAATTAATAAATTCCTGGCGAAAAAATGTTTCACTAGCGACGCCAAACTTGTCGCCCATTAATCAATTAGGAAAGCCCAACTTTAACGTTAAAAGTCTCGCTTGGCAATTAATCGCTATTAATTCTCGAGGATTAGGTACCACATTGGGGATGAGTTCATTTAAAACATTTCCTCCCCTGTTCATATGTCTTGCGATTTTTATCATTTCTAGCAGCGCCGCAGAAACCAGGTTCAAAATCGAAGCTCTTTTCAAATTAGTGATGAATTGCTTTCAGAATTCATGGCAGTAGTTTTGTCAGATTCATGAGTGCATGGGACACAAGCAGTATATGCGATACTTTAATAGAGTATTCGCTATACATTTGTGCAAATTATAATTAAGAATGTTCGGAACATTATACGGATTCTCAATAAATATTATTTTTCAGTTGGGTATGTATGCTTATTAACTTATTACGGTAGCGTGTGCATGATAAATTTATGGACTCATGTAGTAGTGCTAGATCAGCTGTTCTGAAGTTTGCAAAATTAATATATCAATTTTCGTGCAGGATATTTTGAGGCAGAAGCATACCGTATGTTTTTGAAACCTGTGTAAGAATTTTATAACTATACACTATAAAACTTAAACTATGTTTCTTACAACGCATTTCAAACTTAATCTATAAGTTCCATTGATAATTTACATTATTTTGATATGCATATTTAAGCACAGAATATACTATTATATAATATATTTAAGCACAGAATATTCTATTATATAATATATTTAAGCACAAAATATATTATGTGTAATATAAGATCTACGTAGTGAATGTGCATCTAATTCAGTAAATGTAACTGATGCACTTCAGGATACATTTTTGCTGCAGAGCAGATTAATTGCATGGTTGGTTTTGTGTTTTTATACTTATAAAATATAAATCTAGCTCGATTTCTTTTGGAAAGCTTTCTATCAATGATATTACTTAAAATCAAATAATCCTGATTTTGTTCCCTAATTATCTGATAATTGCTTACCTCATACCAAATACAGTCTCTTACAGTTTTACTAGTTTAAAGATGTTTATTATTATAATAAGCATCAAAATTAAAGGTTATTGAGAAAAAATATGCTCAATAAGTTAGTGTTGCAAACAATGCCGAAGGTTGTAATTATTTATTTCAATGAAATACAATTGAACACAACATTGCACTTACGCACATACGTTAGCGCCGGAAATATGCAAATTCGGTGATTGACAATGTGGTGCGCAATGGACGCATGTTGGAATTCTGATCAGTAGTATTGCTTAAGGTGAATTTGTTTCCTCAGAGTGATGAGTATTTAGTAGTTATGCCTCAAAGGTATCATTTATTTGAAGGTAAAAAGGGGGGAATGATTCGTAAAATCGAGGGAGGTCAAACACAAATGGAGGTCACCCAAGAATTGATTAACCCTCAAAGTGTCATATCAAGAGCTTGCAGCCGCCTTTTAAGCGCTAGATCAGTTGATAAACAGCCTGGTCAAGGGCGGCCAAGAGCAACAACTTCATAAGAAGACTCTTTTCTGTCTTTGTCGGCTCGAAGAAACTGCGAAACGACTATAAGAGATTTGGTTTTAAACCTTCAGGTTGCCACAGGAACTCGAAATAGCCATTCCGCTGCTGCGCAAAGGCTTAAAGAGGTTGGACTGTATGCGAGAAAACCAATGATTTATGCTCAACTGACTCCAGCTTCTAGAGGGGCCCGTTTAAATTGGTGCCGTCAACATATTCAGTGGAGCCAAGGCAACTGGCCCGAGCATTATTTACTAACGAATCCAGATATATTCTAAAAAGTGATTCTAGATGCGTTTTTATCTGTAGAGAGGAAGGTACACGTAACTGCCTTCCCTTCTTGTGAAATATGCTGTCTCCGCGATCGCGGAGGAGAAAGAAATCATGACAAATGATCGCACAGAGCTGATTATCTTTCAAGGAGGTACTGTTATCGCCCAGAGATAAATGGACGAGGTATTGAAACCGCAAGTTAAACTGTTTAGGGTTGTTGTTAGCCCAGAGTTTTTGCTAATGGATGGCAATGCTCGGCCTCATGGAGCATATGTGGTGCAATACTTGCAAACAGAAGTTATCACTCGATTGGGTTGGCCACTTTAGTCATCCAACTTGAAACTGATTGAGCAGGTGTGGTATGTCTTAGGGAGCAGAGTTTGAGCTAACTTCCTCCCGGGACCCTCCAGGGGTTGAAAAGTGCACTCTAAATATGATTAACTGTTTTTCCACAAGACTTGATCAACACTTTGTTAAAATCTATGAAATCAAGATAGTATGCATACCTGTCGCTATGACTATACACCATATTAAAAAAAAAAGTTTTCCCTAGTGGTGACTTCATTTTTCCTTCATTTTCAGATTTCCATAAATTTGGTTTTGATTTTAGTATTTTGCAAATGATCCACTGCCAAACATTGTAATTTATGTTAACTAATGATTTTGTACAAATTACTATTAATAATTTTTCATTAAGTATCAGTTACGTTTTATTCCTGCCATTATCCTTTTTTCCCCCCAGCCCTTCAGCGGCCGAGCGGTAAAGTCGCTGAACACTGGTAGTTTGGTCTGAGGTTCAAATCCCGCGAACGGGCTGGCTGCATGGGTGTTTTCGTCGTTTTCCCCATGTGTAACGTGTATACGAGCCAGTTTTCCTTAGAAAGTCCTCCACGAAGGCATCCCTCTCCTTAGGCAGATAGCCCTAGTGTGCTTTGCCATAATTAAATACACCACCACCACACCTTTAAAGTTTTTGCCAAATCAGGGTATATTAAATGCGGACTAAATCACTATAGTGTCTCCATTGAAATTATGTCGGCTTCTTCTTTCTGAAAATATATAATCGAGGAAAGGAAACCATGAAACTCTTAACTATGAAAACTAGAATAAAACTGGCACGTAGAGCGCAAACTATATTTTATAAAAACACGGCATTAGAAACATAACCAACTTAATTTTAATTAATTAAAACAATGACAGAAGTTTTCGCAAAAATTTCCATTTAGGCATGCTTTAAATCACAGGAATTCCATGTACTACGTGTTACAAATAACATTAATTAGTTATGTTACTGAAATATATACTAAAATTAACTAAAATGAAATAAAGTGACGTAAAATAAAGATAAAATTATTAATAAGTAGTTTTGTTTCTTTTAGATCGCTTAGTTAATTAACGCATTGTTTTAATTTTAAACGTAAATAAAAAATCTTACGAAATATTTAATTATAACAGTAGGAAAATTGGCAGTCTCGAAGTTATGAAGATGATAACTGACATAACTTATGCTTCAAGAGCTGAACTACTTTCCAGGCCCAGTGGATGATGATAATAATAGCCTAATTTGAGTGACAAAAATTGACTAAAGACTAAATTGTGAAGACTAAATTGTATACGCTATAGTATACGCTACTATACTAAAATATTTCACCTTTTTTGTAAGTTATTTATAAATGTGTTTCAGACAAATGATGTGCACACTTTCTTTTAATATCAGAAAATGTTGCTCTGGAAAGGATGAAAGAATATGTATATATATAATTTGGATCAGATAATATATAGCAATAAAGTGTTCATTTTGGCTTTGTTCACGATTGCAGAAAGTGTGCTAACGAAAATTTTAAAGTTAGACTAGAAGATTTCAAAATTCATGTACGTATAAAGTTTTACATAATTATTATATTTATTTTGATAACATATGTCTTGCCACTGACCGAGTGATAAAATAGCTGAACACTGGTACTTCGCCTCAATTTCTAACCCGACGATAAGGCTAGCTGCATGGAAATATTCGTGGTTTTCCCCGTTTGTAGCCTGAATGGAAGCCACTTAAAAAGTCCTCCAAAGAATCCCTTAGGCAGCCAGCCTTGGTGTGCTTTATCACAATCCTATTAATCCTTAACATGTAATTCAAACCAAAAAGATTTTTCTACGACATTTCATGTTGTTACGGTTGTATCTGTCTTATTTCTAAGCCTATATACATCACGCACCTTTTATTATTAGGCTGTGCATTAGGAAACTATAAAAATATATTAAAAATTACATATATCTAATCTCCTTGTTGTTTTGATTAGTCGAGACAGCAACCTCGATTTACCGACAGAGACATTGATAATAGGCTTGAAGTATGCATAGGAACATATGTAACAGCGCGACGAGACGGCGGTGCCTTTCCAACAATACGCTAAGAAAAAGCAATAAAATGTCCTGAGATCTTTATTTAGGGACATAATTAAACATATACGTGTTTAACGTCGGACAAGAATATAGTGCAGCGACAGCTGCAGGAGCTGTCTAGAAGTATATGAATACAATAAGAAAAGGAAGACTGGCGTTTTTAGGGGATGAATATTCTTCATCTGAGTCCTTTTAGTAGCAGAGTACAATATTCTAGTAGTAGAAACGTGACAGGAAAAAACGATGCATCCACTCTTCAATGCTAGTGTTGAATCAGCCTATCATATTATTTATGACGAGCTGAAGGTTTGCAAAGTGTGCGAATGATGGACAATCAGGTGTTGGACACCTGAAATGAAAGAAAGACTTATCGAAACTTTATAAGAGATTCTGCTCTGGTGGTAAAGTATGGCTAATGGTAAAGAATTCTACTGCATTGCCACAATTGCAGAATGAGAGCTTCATACATTTTTAGCCGGAGAAGAGTTCCAGGCTGTTGATGAAATTACAATGTACTAGAAACTGTGCATCCATCCGAAAGAATTCCTTTTCGCTCGAAGTCTACGAACTTGTCAAGCGTTTACACTAGATTATGATAATGCAAAAAATTGATAATGTAATTATTTTAGTATTTGCAATAAATTGTAAGCAAAGAAATAAAATGTTCTAGTTTCCCATTAAGCTAATTCCCAAGAGCTCTTAACAAATAATTTTGTCTCAACAAATTCACCTCTTTAATAAATTACTGCTGAATCTCTAAAAGTGACAACACTTTCAGTGTTAGAAAATGAAGACAAAAGTACCTTCTATTTTTAAAGTACAAAATTTTATTTTAGTTTTATGCCGCTTTCCAGGCATTGTGCTTTTAAAGGAAAAAGAGGAAATAAATACTAGATAAACTCTAGAGTGAAACATTATAAAGATCGTTAATGGCAGACTGTTTCAATTTTCGAAACCTAGGAGCTCGTTCATAGGTTCTCTAGGGTGCTATTTTGAGCATTTGTTACGCTTGAACAAAGAGGAAAGTTAAAAATAAATTATCAGCAAAGTAGCTTAAGGCAAAGATTTTCTAACTAATAGCTTGAAAAGATAGGTTAATTCTCGAAAAAGCGATGTTAGTGCATTTTACTTAAAGCAGAAGTTAGAATATGAAACGAGGAATTTGTTGAAGTAATCGTTCAGAGTTTGCTTTGTGGCTGTGCAGATGCATTTTTCAAATAAACTGTTCCTTAAAACTAATTTTTTTTAATTTGCTTGCATAGAGTGTGTTTAATATACTGGTTAAAATTATAATTTCAATAATATTTTTAAAAGGGAAGAATAATAATGGAACGCATTTCTGTTACATATATTTAATGTTTATACAAACGGAGTAACATAACATATGAAGTCATGTAGTAACAAATGTACTCATGTAACATATGTATTCATGTAACATATGTGCTAATGTAACATATGTATTTGTGTAGTAGTATATGACTCCGTGTAGTATGTCACATGTAGTATTTGCTTGCACATAACCGTGGAAATTATGCACATCCAAATACATGTTACATTAAAATATTCGTATGAAATATTTTCGAATACTTTTTTCTGTTTTTTAACTAAATAGAAAACATTTGCATAAATTTTGTTGTCTTTGAAATGAAGAACTGAAAACAGTTAAGAATCTCAGCTTAGTGTTGCATACCAACGCTATACATACCAATACTTGTTGCATATCAGTTTAGTTTTGATGCAATATTAGCATCAAAACTAGATTATGATTGCATAATACATTGACGTTTACCTAAATATAATATTATCTACATTAGATAAACGAGAATCACATAGATTTTGAAGCAAAATTTGAATTTAAAGTTGGCACTAAAATAACAAGAACGTGCTGTATAAACTTCCAGGGAATTTCTTGAAAACCTTAAGGAAAAAGTCTCAGAAGTGAAAAAAAAAAAAAAACTTTATATATATGTAATATATTCAAAATATTTTTCTCCTTGGATAAGAGAGACGAATAAAATTATTTTAAGAAAGCTCCTTCATTTTATATCCTCAAGATCTTCAAATGTGTTACTGTTGCAAGAATGAGAACTTACTTAAGTTTAAAGCCATTGCTCCCAATTTTTTACAGCTGATTGTAGCATTACTGCTTTGATAATCAATAACAAATATTTTTTGCCACATATAATTTTATAATTTAGTCTGTTTTTAATTCCTTGTACGAAGTAAAGGAAGTATTGTAATCGCGAAAAATTGCGCGTATCATATTTCAATGAAAATATCCACCTTGACAACTCTCGAATCCATCTGAACGATGTTTTTCTGACATCTGTACTCACCTGCAGAATAAAAGGCGTTTTTTCCAAAACTTATTGTAAAATGGTTCCAGAAGAGATTTTTTGTGACGTCTGTACGTACGTATGTATGTATCTCGCATAACTCAGAAACGAGTATTCTCGGAACATTAAAATAATTTTGTATAGGGGACTGCTATAACATACAGTTGCGAACCTCCCTGTTTTTAATCCGCCACACCAAAAGAAATCTTTCAGTTTTGTGCATCGAAAAATCTGTCTTCTTTAAATTGTTTTAACTGTATTTACAATTTTCTGTTTTTTACCATTTTTAATAAAAATATTTTGGCGTTTTATGTATTTTTGCCTTGTTGCGAAGTTGAAAACTGAATTAATTGAATGAGAAATGTATCTGTAATGAAATAAGTTTAAATGAAATGCAAGAAAAACTGCGCATAATTTAATATTACGCACAAGTAAGTCATGTGGTGTACACATCAGATTTTTTTAAACAGTTTTAACTGTGTTTGGTGTTTTATGATTTACAGCATTTTACAATTTTTAATGAAGTTATTTGGAGTTATGTATTTTTCCCTTGCCGCGAAGTGAGAAATGAATTAATTCGAAATATATCTCTAATGAAATTCGAGGAAATTCGTGTAAATGAAAGGCAGCAAAACTGTGTATAATTTAATAGGCCCTACAGGAAGTCACGTGGTGTCCACACCAGATTTTTTTTAGAAAGTGTTTATGTATTCAAGCCAGGCTTCGATCTTGCCGTCCCAATTTGAAACCTTCTGCTAAATATTTGAATCCCATATTTAATCTATATTTTCCAGATCATCTAAAACATTTTGTGAACAAAAAATCTGAAAATTTCGTGATTACGCTCTCATTTTATATTCAGTTGAATTCATGAAACGTATTCCAATCAAATGTCATAAATATTTTTATGTATAAAACTTTTAGTATTATAATGCACTCTAGATTTTTGTTCAGATGTAAAATAACTCAAATGCAGAACGCTTTTATTTCTCGCTCAATTAAACCCTGTGCCATTTAGGCATACACATTCTATTACAAAATCTGTTTATTTCTGTCCTTTCTGCTTGCTTTTAAATTTTCACTAGATATTTTCGAATTACCTGCATACATATGCAAATCGACAAAGACAGATAAATGCGAATATGAATCTATCTGATATGTTGAATAGTAAATCAGATCCTTTTTTAGCTTTAAGAAGGAAATACTGTTATTCATAAGAGCAGATTTAACAGGAAATGTTCATATCATGTGGAAGAAAAATTATATAAAACTGAAGAATAGTTTATTTTTGCACTTGTTGATAAGTTATTGCTTAATTACAATGTGCATTTTTGCATTATTCCAAAATGATTATAATTTCTAAAACTACGGTGCGCATTTTATATGCGTATACAAATCAAATATCTGTGAAGAATAATTTTAATGGCATGCAATGGACATTTCAGCGGCAAGCTTAAATATTTGTATTTATTTAACGTTAAAAATCAGAAAGCCTTTTCTTCATTATATTGACATTTAATTAAACAATTTGAAAATCATTAGAACCATTAATAAAAAATAGCTATAATTTTTTATATTTCTTATTCTTCCCTTTCAGCAAGGTGTTCGCTTCGACCCTGACTTGCCTCAGACGATTCGACTGGAGTTCGCAAAGAGCAACACAAAGGTTAGCAAACCGAAACAGCAGTCACCTCCTGCCGCCGCTACGCACCCTACACTCCTGCACCCTCTGGCCGGACGTAAGTAAAGGCACACACTCACCCTCACCCTCACCCTTTTGACGTCACCCACCTGACTATTCTGCCCGACACCTCATTGCCCCACCCACGATTCTTTTATTTATTTATTTTTTCTTTTCCTTTTTTCTTCTTTCCCTCTGCGTTCCCTTTATTTAATTGAGTAACCACCACGCAAGACAATGTTGTAAATGGGATTCATTTGGATGAGTCGTTTCGTGGCAGATAGCAGATTTCAGGCCTTGATTGTATACTCACTAATGCTGTCACTTTAAAATACATTAGGATAAATTTAAAAGACTGAATGTGGTACTTATGGGCATTTCGGTGACATTTTACAGATGAAAAGCATTCATGATCAGCTGGAAATCTTCAAACGCATTTATAACAAAGATGCATTTAATATTTGAAAGAAGTGAAGTAATCCTTTCTCGTAAAGTATTCGTTTTCTTGTTTTCTGAAAGTTCTTTTCAGTTGTTTTACATATCGTACATCATATATATATATATATTGACATCATATTAATTTGAAACGAAGGGTCGATTAATTAATATATTAGAATAATTTCAAATTGAACTTTTCTCCTTAAATGTCATTTCCTTTAGTAATTCTAAAAGGAAAAAAAAAAAAAGATAAATTCCTAAAAGAATGACAATTCTGTTAGGAGTTTATTATAAGCTTATTACATCTGGTATGCTAAAAAAAAATTCACCTAAGTAATTTATAAGTTTTTCAAAGTCTTAAATTAATTTATTAATATTCTTATGTTCACCGAAGTTGTAATAGAATAAGAATATGGTTATCATAAAAAATTCGTTGACCTGCAAATATTTTTCATTATTAATTAATGCAAATAATATTACTAGTTGGCTACATGCTAATACCTACTACGTGCCTGCTAGTATTTTTAGAACACTTTTTTTTTTACAATTATGTGAATAAAATCTCCATATTGAAAAATTATATTTATTTTCACAATAATCTGCCTTTGTCATTTAATTTTGTTAACATATTGTCAACATCAAAAGCCTTTTCTCCGATCGAAATTTTGTGTTTAATTACGTACAGATGCGAACAATTCGCCCTTCAGTTTTGAGCTTTTGCGTACGAATCCTTAATTTAATCTGTATTTTTATTATCAACTACGAATACAGTTCTTTTTTATACGATAGTCACACTTTTCGTTGTGTGTATTTTATAACGGGTTCGAAATCTTCCGAAATGTAGAACCTGGATGAAAGCATAAAATATTAGTTTTCGTAATTTTAAAATTAACGTTTCTCAATTTAAATTAACCAATTTGTTAATTTAAATTTATAAAATATCTCTGAAGATTTGTGTCATTTAAAACACTTTCGTAATCGGAAATAAATGTCTGCGACCAACGGTTACGCGGAACTTCGGACAACTTCAATATCAGGAAAAGCATGACTTACTTTAAGTTTAATGGTCTTTAAATGTCAATTTGCGATCAGGACGTGTATATATTTTCCGTTCTAATGCCTTTGAGTGTGGCTGTCCACGTTTTTCCTCTGACAGCTTCTAATAAACACCCTATCTCGTAAGAACTGCATTGCTATGCGATTCCGAGTCGTCTAGGTGTATCTTATACCAACTAGAAGTTTGTTCCTCTAGTTTTGAATCCCCCTGTATGTATGTAAATCTTCCATCAGCCTTATGTATGTATATATATATATATATATATATATATATAGGTAAAAAGATGCGATGTCATTTCAGGCAGTAATGGATAAACGGCGCAGAGTTATTTGCATAGCAGAAGTCAGAAAGAACGTAGTTTCTCGTAAAGTCGTATTTATACTACGTAGGTACTTTATGTAAAGCTAAGTCGTGATTGGTTAAGTTTAGTTTTAGTTACCTTTTTCAATCGATGTTATATAACATGGAAAGATCTTGAATTTGGGAGAACAGATGAACTTAGGTGAAAGTACCAAATCTAGAATATTTAATTTTGAGTTCGCCAACTATTTTTAAAGCAGCTATCGCATGCAGTGTTTTCACAAGGTTTATTTTTCCTAACATTAAGCGTTGCCATTTTTAACAGCTCTCTTTAAATATAAGATCTTAGTTTCTACATCTTTAATCTCAAGGAGACTAATTCTTAAAGTAATAAAAGTATCTTAACTGCGTGGCTTAAATTTTCGCCAGTGTTAAACTGAAATCGTAAAAAGAACATACATGCATATCAAGATTAGATTGCAATTTATGTTTAAAATTAATTTTACATTTTGCATAGCTTTTATGCCTAGATGTATTAGATAATAAAATCAAATTTTCAGACTGAGATTTTGCACAATTTAATTTCATTTGAACAAATTGTGTTTTCACTCGCCTTCTATTTCAGCGTAATTATCATCTTTCTTCACTATGCTTTGAAATATGTATAAGCTAATAATAATTATTTTAACTTGAAAATTCAACAATATGATGGAAAAGAATAATATGTTTCGTGAAAAAATTGCATTAACAGCCTGAATCTAAATAATAAAATTGCGAATAGAAAACTGCAAAATAAATTTGTTTGGAAAATTAATAGAATTTTTTGTGAAAAACTGAGTTAACATTTTGATTCTAAAAATAGAATTTAGGATAAAAAATTGTAACGTATCTTGTTATACTTAAAAACTTGATGTCAAAATTTATAAACAATTATTTTATCTGCCTTTAATCATGTTCAAATATATAAGTATCAATTATTTTGCTTCTGAAGGAAAGATGTTTAAAAAGTTGGCAAATTATCTAGCCAGTCTATTTTTAGCAGTTCCCGTAAAATAGTTTTAACTCGTAAGTGGCGCCATCTCTTATCAATAGCAGAGTAGTTAAACGAAATTTTGATAAAATAGTTTTCACTTTTCAAAGATTCATTTTAATCAGTTTATGAGACCTCTGTTGACTTCTGAGGAATAATACAGACAGATACAAAGTAGCTCTAAACAAAATTGAAAATTCATTAACGACATCGTTTTCGCATATTTTATTTTCAACATTACAATATATTTTAAAGAGAAACTCCAGAATCAAAATTTTTCTTAATTTATACTTTCAAGTGAATTAATCATCTAAACTTTTTTACCCTAATTAAATTATTCAAATTACCTTTACCATCAGGTTTATTATACTTTTATTTATTGCATGAACTGTAAAAATTACTTTGTAATGTTTTCTTAATTACGTTTACGAATTTTCTTCTATGAACTTAATGGTGCTCTTACTTTCTTTTTCTTGCATCAAACGTGGATATGCGCATTGAAAAAGTAACATATTAGCCAGTATTTGAGTTTTGTCAATATTATAATTTTCCTCTGTGACCAATTTTACAAGCAATATAAGATTTCAATAAATTTAAATTTTATTTTAAAATTAATTTTATGAAAATATTAAATCTAATTCTTAAACATATTTAAAATGACTCTAACGTTTAGTAAGGTAATGAAACTAAGAACAGCTTTTAATGTGAGTTTTGAAAAAAGACACGTTACATGCTAATAATAGCTATGAGATAAAAATTTAAGAACTTTGGTATGGATCGTAAACCAAAGCATATACAGGTCACAATTTATTTATAAATAAGACAGAAGTATACTGTATAGCTATTTTTGATTACGCAGATACAAAACAAAAATTTAATTCATGCAAATGACATTATATTAGACGTGAATCGCCTACTTGCACAAAAGAATTATCATTTGACTACCATTTTTTGTATATAGCATTTTTCCTAAAAATTTAAATGAAAATTTCTGACCTTGACTGAAGCAGTGAGATTTTTGGCGAAAAAGCAAATTTGTGAGACATTAATCAAAGGAATTTATGTTCAATTTTCTTCTAAATCTAAAATAAGTAAACAAAACAAAATTAGATTAACTCAAACTATTCCTTATTTTGCAACTGGCAATACATTAAAGCAACCAAAATATATTTTCCCAAACACGTAAAGTTATCATAAAATATTTTTAAAAATTTAGTAAAGCTTTTGACTTCCTTTTAAGTTTGTTGTAGGGTGAAAATATAAATTAAATTAAAAAAATTATTTTAATGATGAACAAAGCAGAGTTCCCTCTGGGATCATTCTTTTCGATTAAATACCCATCGTAAAATTGTAACTATATTATATTTAAAAAATCGACATCAGAACCTACTCACTTTTTTAGTTCCGCAGAAAAGGATGAGATGGATTTTTAAGATATGTAGATAATATCCAACGGGGTTTATGAGAATTATATTAAAATATGTGTAATATAATAATTTTATTATATATATTTATTAATACATTATAAATGAAAAATCCTGTCCCTATTAAAAATATATAAACTTCAAGCATTTAAATACAATTTTTTTTTTCATAAATAAATATTATATTCGTAGTTGAATTTGCAGGTTCCTCGCACGTAGGCAGACAGTTCTTTTATCGAATAAAGCAGTGTTTTGAGTATAAAAACCTTTCCACTGTAACCTAGAACTGGTTAACTTGCGGAACATTAATTTTTCCTGTTAGATACGTTGAAACAGACGATATCGTATAATTATAGTAAAACAATGTGTTTCAAGAATAGCATTTAAAAATACATATGGGAAAACAAATAAAAAATTAGACTTTTTAAAAATTGTAATGATTTTTAGCCCAAAGGGACAATTTTCCCAGAAAAGCTCGTAACTTCGTTTTGGCATTTTGCGTCGGCCATTATAAAACGGCGTTTCAATTTTTAAGTTGTTGCCATTAAATATTAGACCCCTGCATTGTATTTAAAGTTATTAAATAATGAATAATCTGCATATGTATGTTTCTCGCATTGTGAAAAAAACAGCGGTAAGTAAAGACATCAAATTCTGAATAACGTGGTCCTCCACTCTGATATGGGCATCTAAAAGCCCACATTTGGAATTTGTTTTATAATCTGTTTCATATTTTGTATAACTTTAAAGAATTTTTTTTAACAAATTCAACGATTTCAAAGCGAGTGATGGCTGCAATGTACGAAAAAAAAAAAAAAAAATTATCTCCAGCGCTCAAGGCTGTGTATCGGAAATTCAAGAGATATGCTCTTTATAAATAATATGTAATATTGCTGTTGAATTGAATTTTATGTCTTGTGCGAAGAATGTGATATTTAATAAATAAACCTAACACAGAAAACTAAAAAAAAAAAAAAAAAAAAAAAAAAAAAAAAAACACCCCTTTGGGCGTAATATAAAATCTGAAAGCTTTCAGAATTTGTATTCATTTATATATTTATTTTAAATTCGCTTGTTAATATCAGGTAAATATTCCGTTAGTTGTAGAAGTATATTCTCAGTTTGTAAGGTATAATTTTATGACTCAAAGAACATAGCACAGGTATTCTAGTGGAAAAGATTAACACCACTACGTGATACAATTTAAAACACATTACGGCGACTTTGTTTAGCCTATTTAAGTTTAGGTACACGTAGAGTTTAAATTTCGCAGATTACAGCTGAAGAGAATTAAAATATAACTACCACCCTCTGAGTCCTGTTCGCAGGCTTATTCAAGAATGAAATTGAATTGCTTCTTTGCTTTGACGGATGACTTGTAAGTATGAGGATGCCAAAAATATCAAAAAGAGACTTATTACGCAAAACGAGTACAGTTTGAAGAATAATATTATTTCGCCTTTTAGCTTTGACGTAGATAGTTTAAATAAAAAGCTTTTGTAAGACTTTGATGATTGCGTTTTAAGTTCATTTATATTGCGTGACTCATGGTGTTTCTTTAAATTTGTTAAAGCGTCTAACATTTCGGATAATACATTAAGAAGAAATTTTCTAGCTTGCATATCTAATTCGCACGTAGTACTTAATGACAAATAACAAAACCATATCTTTGTTCTTTTCAGTGTAAAACTCTACATTTATTACAGTGTATTATAACATCCTTTGCATGTTATATACTACATTACATTAAATAAGTTTTTAGACTTATACAGAATGTTTTATATGCAGCTACACGGACCGCTTTGTTATAATCGTTACCGTTTATAATGGTTTGCTGATAGGAATTTTCACTGCATGTAAAAGTCACGTAACTCGAAATTTTAATTTTAGAGAACTGTCTTCACTAACAGTATCGAGGCCGTTTGTAAGGAATGTTTTGATGGAAAGTATGCCTCTAAAATACCTATAGAATCAATACGGACAAAATTTGATTTTCTAACACTGCGTTCATTTTCGTGCTTGTCAAATTGGCGATGATTTATATTTCACATTAATCTAATTTAACATTTTTTAAAATTATTTTCTATAAACGACTTTATGTGCAGAAATAGTTACATAAGTTTAAAGAAAATAATTGAAATGACAGGTTTAAACGTCTTTAAACTCTGTTACCAACCCTTACCAAAATTAGAACACATTCATCTGCTGAAAACTAAATTCTAACTCCGGTGAACATCCGGTAACATCCTACCGAAAACTTGAACGAAGTTCTCCGGACAACTGAAATCTTTCACCTTGCTGGGCTGTCTCCCTTGCTGGCTCTTTGCCGCGATAAGAAGGTAAATGATTGGCTGACCGCAGAGAGATATATGACATTCATATTAAGTCACTGATTTTAAAATAAATTAGGAAATTAAAAATCATGTCAGTTTTGTAAAGTAAGCCTTTTAATGCGCCATCATGTATTCGTTTTACATATTAATGTGCATTTCATTAAAATATATTCGTTAAAAAAATCCAAAAGCTTTCAGATTTTACTTTACGCACAAAGGGACCTTTTTCTAGCGTTTTCTGGGTTACTTTTGTTTATTAAATATCACGTCATTCGCACTTAAATCACATAAAGTTCAATTCAACAGCAATATCACAAAATATTTAAAAACAGCATGTGCTTAGAATTTTCGACAGACAGTCGCTCGCTGCAGATGTAATTTTTTTTCCGTACCGTGTTACCATCGCTCGCTTTAAAATCGTTCAGTTTATTAATCAAAAATTCATGAAAGATATGAAGTAATAAAAATATGAAGTAGATTATAAAACAAATTCGAAATTCAAAATTCAAGTTTCCAGATGCTCATATTCAAGTGGAAGATAACGTTATTCAAAATTTGATGTCTGTAGGTACCGTCGTTCTTTTAGAATGCGAGAAAAATACATAGGTTCATGCAGATTCTCCATTATTTAATTTCTTTAAATTCAATACAGGGTGATAATATTTCTCGGCAAAAATTTAAAATGTGATTCGCCGTGTATAATGAAATGCTACAAAATGCCGTTTTGACCAATAGCCCTTTTGGGCTACCGCCCCTTTGGGCTAATAATTTATTTCAAAATTTTGCATATTTTGTCTAATATTCTAAATACAAATATGATGTCTGTCAAGTTTTGTAACTACTATAATGTTTGATATGTTATTCTGCACAATCCGTCTAGTTGCTCAGCCCAGGGCTCTCTGATTTTTCTAGTATCATTAGGAATGTGTTTGTTTTCTAGGCATATGTAAATAGATACAACTGCAGTCTATTTTCTTAATTACTAACGGTATAAAAACAGCAATATGCTTTTTATTTAACGCTTTTAACAAAATCAAAATTCCTTTTTTCGTTTAAAGTATATCCAATGCATTTTGAATATTATTAACACATCTAGTCTTTTAGGATACCAATACTCGAATTTGGATATGTAGTCTAAATTTTATCTCTAATTCTGAAGTGATACTGATAACAAAATGCAAAGGCGATGTTAGCTACCACTTTTCTCTGATATATTAATTAAATTAAATTATTCATCTAGGTAATATATGTAATTTTATCGTTCATCTAACGCTGTTTCAGATATACAACATATTTGGTTCAGATATTAAGCCCATCTTCCGTACTGTTTTATTTTTCACCTTTTAATCCCCAAGGGAGAAAGACGTCACTTTAAGCTAAGAATCTTTTATGTCACCTGAAACTGCATTGTTTCAAAATCACTTCTAAGAAAAACAGAAGACGTAACAATGAAATCCCTAGAGAGATTTTAATTTCATTTAAGGCATTTTCTGAATATAATGTTGACACATAATATGTTAAAAACTAATTTAACATAATAATGTGATTACAGTTGCAAGGCTAAGTGATTAAGAAGATACTTCGTTAGCACATTTTAAATAATTATATAAAATTCATGAAGTCCAACGTTAAAAAAAAGTTGTTTCATTCATTTACTAATTAAATCCCATACAGATATTCTGCTTTAGAATGTTCTTAAAGAAATCATTAACAACAAAAGTTTGTAATCGTTGCCAGCTGAAAGAGGAAATAAAATTTTGCTGATCGTGAAAATGAGAAAACTTTCAGTAATATTAATTTAATTGTTAGCTTTTAACTACACAGGTGGAGTAAAGAATGCGCAACTTTCTTTCAGAATTCTGTTCAATAGTCTGTGTTATGGCTCTTAAAGATAATTTGATAAATTTTCTAATATATGTTCAGAGAAAGTAAAATTTATTATCTATAGAATTCTTAATTATAAGTTTCGTCAGCTTAGCGAAATTAAATACGTTAGCTTATTTATTACAGGTTAGTGAAACTCTATTTTCGAAATATCGTATATTAGCGTAGAGTTTTCAGACAGATACTAAATTTTGAGGAAAGAATGTTTTGGAAGATAGCATAAATCTCACTGTGGAGGAAGTTTCGCTATGTTGATGCTAAGCTTCGTTTTAACAGGAACAGTTTACATTGAAGCAGGATATTCATAACATATATTTTAAAATATAACTCTCTCATTACATATACATATTTATAAAATTGCGAGATAAATTTCATAAACATTGCGAATAGTTTTAAGTCATTAATATGTGAATGGTACAAAATGAGTAAACTTCATTTCGGTTCCTATTAAAGTTATTAAAGTAGTTCTCTGTTAAAGATATAATTTATCTAGACATCTAATTATGAAGTAGAATAATGGAATATTGTTAGTCTGAAATTCGTAAATTATTATGATCAACAAATAATATAGACTTATTAAAGGGAGAAAATATGCATTTACCTTATTAAGTTTCATAATCTCAAATAAAAAACCCACAGAAAAATAAACGATTGGAAAACGTGAAGTAGTTTTGTTAGACAATTTAGGGCTGCATTTATAAAATTTTCAAATGATGCGTCATTAATAAAATAAAATCAAAATTTATTAAAATCAATAATAAATTTTATTAAAATTCATGAATAATTTACGGAAATGATTTTATTAAAATTCACGGATGAAATCCTAGATGTGCATAAATAAAATTTAATAATTATACTTCATTGGTAAAATTAAATCAAATTTTATCAAAATAATTAATAAAATTTTATTAATGCACACCTTAATGAAATCCAAGATGTGCATTAACAAATTTTGAAATTATACTTCAGTAATAAAATTAAACGAAATTTTATTAAAATCATTTATGAAATTTTGATGGATTTATGCTCAAATTTTCATCAAGAGTTATGTCAGGGATGTGTTATAATAACGCATATATAAATGAAAATAATGTGCAACAAAACTACCCTTAGAGTTAAACTGAATTTCTCAGTGGAGTTTAATTCTGACTAAGTAACTCTTAAACTCTTCAAAAACATGAGCTCTTTCCAATAATCTCAATAAACACTGCTGCTTACACAGCTAATAATGCATTTGAGTGTGTTAGAATGTATTTTTACTAATATGAAATAATGTTATCTTATGGTTATCAATAAACGCCTACTATAAACCGTATTTGCCGACCTATAAAATGCACTGGCCTATAAGAAGCACCCCCTTTTTTATACACATTTTTGAAGGATACAACTTTATTACTAATCATTATAATGAATTTACAGTATTTAAATAAAAAGAAATGCAAATACAAAGTAATAATTTCTGCGAATACCCAATCTATGAGTTGCTTTTTTTAGATCCTCTTATCCTCTTCCTGATTCCGCCAAGCTCTTATTTTCTCAGTTGGTTGTGGGGGGGGGCAAAATGCCTCTCTGTAGCCCTGTTTCTGTGTTCTTTAACATACGCAATCACACGTAGCTTGTATGTTATGTTATAGCAACGCCGAAGTTGTTTTTGAGCCGTAACTTGCCAACAAATTTAAAAAAACTGAACAGTAGAAATTTCAAACACTCAAAAGTCGTTCACAAAAATTCGAAAGTTTAAACAAACCCAGCTGTGATCATGGATAAGAGCGTATACGTATTCACTGAACTCTACGTAACTGTAATATTCTCACAAAAAGAAAGAAACAAGAAAGAATCAAACACAAAGAAACAAGAAAGAAATCGCATAACTCCGAACACAGGAAATTTCCAAATGAACGTAATCAAAAACTGAGTATCGACGTATAAGACGCACCCTGTTTTACAGACCTATTTTCAAAGAAAAAAAGGTGTGTCTTATACGCCGGCAAATACGGTAATTACCCTTATCATGAACGTTTTGAAAATATCTAATATTTACACGATTTTCTAGCGAGACAGAGATTTCACTAAGACTATAATCTTGCTTTTTGCATATTTAATCTGCCAATATTTTTATCAATTTTTCTCAATATATTGTTATTAATTTAAGAAGCGAAACCACAAAACTCAGAACAGATTTAGCGTCTCTGAGTATTGTAATGTCTTTAAAAGGCTGCAGGAAGATAATTCATTGCTTTTATCGCTGAACTGGTATAGAACTTCTAAATCTCGAGATCCTTTATCTACAAACGTTTTGCAGATTTATTAAACAAATTTTAACTTACAGAGTTGTAGAAGTTCCCTGAGCACAGAATGAAGCGTTTGATGGTAAGCCATATGGAAGCAAATTTGAAAGCTATTTGTAGTCAAAGTAAAGCTTGTAGCTTACTACTAAGTTATCTACAGGAGAAAATTAAGCTTTCAAAAGACGATTAGCAGTTTAGTAGAATATTATACCAAATAATATAGAGAAGTTTAGATGAATATTCTTATAAATTTAACAATTTTCTTGCTCACCACTAATAGCTCGGTAAGGCATAAAATTTAAAAATATGTGAAACTAGAGTTAAAAGAACAGGTATGAATTGAAGGCTACAACAAAAGCTTTGAAGCTTCTTGTATATCGTTTATACCAGATTTTTCTAATTCTTTTAAGGTACTGTCCCATTTTAATTTTTTTTTTCCATCGACTTAACTAAACTGGTTTTAAAAACCTAAGTTAGATCTTCTGTAACTCTTTTGTAATTTTAAATGCTTTTACATTATTTTGTTCGTACGATGAAAATAGACCAGATGATGTTAATACTTTATTCTACAAAATATTTTTCTTATTAAATACAATATTAATAAATGCTGCAGTCAAACAGTCAATCAGTACAAAATGAAAAACAAAAGTTTAGTAATAAACATATTAAAATGGAAGAACATTATATAATATTACAATTTATATGCATAATTAAACCAGCAATTATAAAATCAAGATAAAAGAACTTCCGATATGGAAATTTTCTTAGAGGGAAGGCTGAAGATATTGCCATAGATTATTGAATGATATCCTGTATAATACCTTAAAATGTAAATGCTCCAATGATATAAACGTGTGCGTCGGATGTAAATAATTTATTCATGTGAATGGTTGTCTTCTCAGCAGAAATTGGAGCGGCGTTATTACCAGCCACTCATGAGGGTTGGCCCCACTTATCTTTGTCCTATGCAGAAGTGCCCGTGTCCACGGCCCTACATACAGCGGCGCTCATGCACCCTGCCTTACATGCACAGCTACCGGTGAGTACTCATGAGCTTGGGTATTTTCGCGCAATAATCTGTATGTGCTTTCAGTTTATAATTAATTAATGATTTATAGCATGATTGGGAATTATCGTTTCAGCCACCACTGACGATGCCCCACCCGTTATCTCATGCTGCCCTAGCCGGTAGCGCCGCAATACATGCGACGCTACCTCCACCCCATTTGGTGGCCAGTCCAGCACTAGCAAGTCCAGTGGGGTCTACCTCTTCTGCATCAGGCACCCTGCCGTGTTCCACACTGTTTGTGGCCAATCTAGGACAATTCGTTTCCGAGCAAGAACTTAAAGACCTTTTTGGAAGGTGAGTATCTCACATTTCGAAATTTCACGAAATCTTAAATATCTTAATATTTTGAAAGAAGTTTAAATCGCAATTGATATTTGCTTTTGCTATATAATCCATATTTTATTCAGAATAAGACAAAATCGCATGCTTATCATTCTAGTCATATTCTTTTACTATGAAAAATATTTAATTTTAATAAACCGTCTTCCCGAAACCGAAAGGCAACTTTTAAAAAATGCCGTTTCTTCTAAAGCGTATGCATTAAACATTTAACGTAATAATCCTACTGATGAGAGAAAAAGAAATCATTGAAAGCAAACATATCTCTAAATGCAAAAAATATATTTTTTTAATCTCCATTACGACATTTTAGTGAATAATATATGGTCTAATTCTTCATCAACGTCCAGGATTTTTGTCATTATCAGTTAACTCAGCTATATATCGTATGTGTATACCATTAAAATATCTAAACATTTGTTGTATATGAGTACTTTGTTTTTAAACACCTTTTTATCTTTAATGAAGAAAATGTTTCAGTCCTAATTTGATAAGTAAATGTATATGCATATCTGCATAGTAACTTAAGGTTCAAAACTGGGATTATAAATAAAATTTTTTATTAAAATATATTTATAAAGTCCCAGTTTTGCAGACGGCACTTTTGACTTCAATTTTCCAAAATTTGAACTATTTTTGACCTCCTTTCAATTCTAACTCATTGAGTTTGGTTGTAAAAGATAGCCCAGAAGAAATATATAAATCAAAATAAGACTAACATGGTTCATGAAAAGGATAAATGAAATTCACTAAAAGTTCTCATACAATTAAGCACATATGCAGTATGCGGACTGTGGCTTTGATTAACAAACCTAAATGAACCTCATTTAATGCATTAACACTCCCATATTTATGTGAAAGAAATAAAGAATTTAATTTTGCTAAATTTCACATTTGGAGTTCATCTTATTTATTTGCATATAAACTCACTGTAATTAGCTAACCATGTTGATACGATTCGCGTAACAGTACATTTTAAACACTATCTTCCGACAGCACCGCTCATTACTCCCTGCAAATTGTATATATTTCTGAAATGAGTAATAATGTAAGACGGTTGTGTTGCCATGCATGGCGACGACTAATGAGGTGTTTTGCAAAGACACGCCCTTTCATCCTCATTAAATATTCTTGTAAATTACATATTTATCTTTTTCTTCTGTTCTTTATAACATCGTTTCTCTTCTTATACACACATATAAAGTAACGTTTATGTACTTTATATGTGTGTGTGTATGTAGTTAAAAACACATTCGGGCAAAATTTTAAGAAATGCAACTCCTTTAAAAATGTAATTGGCGGAAGGGAATTAAAAGTCATAATTATAACAATTCTTATGTATTTATATTTATTAATAATAGACTTTAAAACCACAGAAAAGTTAACTTTTATTTGGAATTATATTCAGGGAAAGAAAGGTCAACAAACTGAAAGAAACGGCAATAAATTACAGGGATTTTTTATTATTTTATTACACTTTTTGTGTGTTTCAGGTCATCTTATGAATAAAAGTTAAAGGATTTCTTATTTTTAATTGTCAGTTATTTCATAACTTTCTGATGCAAATTTGTATAAAGCAAGCAGAAAACCATCAGTTGTTTCCAGACATAGGGAAGCTTCTAAAATCTTCCTAGTTTAACCACTTCACCTTTATGACCTAATGGCAAATTGCAGCAACCGCTCTCACCCAAGCTTGTCACTTGATGAGGACAGTGTCACGTTCCACTTACCATAGATACGCTTTGATCTCTAACCAACAACTGTCACAATTCCAGTCGTAATTGTCTGTCCCAGACACACTGTCAGGTTTAGCATATGTCAGAAGAGACCTGCTGGTGCTGATTGTCATGAGAGCACTGATGTACAGGGGTGCATCCGAAATTGTATTATTTATGTATAGCTATTTTAACTCTTACAAATATTTTTTAAATTTTAAGCGCTTCATTTCATTCATGTCATTTAATGTAAGGTTAATTATTGCCTGGTTATTAGATGAATATTTTTTCAGTAACCGTGTATTTTCATATAAAAGCTTATCAAATAAGTTTATCAAATATTTTGACATTCAAATTCGTTAGTCGACTTATTTAGGGGTTGAAGTTTTAAATGATTTTACACATAATTTGATCATAATGTTTATACTATGGCTTAAATAAACGAATATTATTTTCGTGTTATTAATTGTTAACATAATCAGGCAAGTCTTAATATTGGTACGACTTGAAAATTTCTTTTGACTTTTAAAAGTATGTCTTTGCTACGAAGATGTCCTAGGCAACGTCATAGTTGTCCTTTTCATCATACTCATCGTTATCGGCATTGTTACATCACGATGTTCAATTTTGTCAATAATACTGTTCAGGATGTCCAAGTATCTTTCACTATACAGGCCCATTAGCGGCCGAGCGGTAAAGTCGCTAAACACTGGTAGTTCGGTCCGAGGTTCGGATCCCGCGAACGGGCTGGCTGCATGGGCGTTTTCGTGATTTTCCCCATGTGTAACGTGTATACGAGCCAGTTTCCCTTAGAAAGTCCTCCACGAAGGCATCCCTCCCTTTAGGCAGATAGCCCTAGTGTGCTTTACCATAATTAAATACACACAGACACTTTCACTATACAGTAGAACTGAAGAATTGAATTTTACTTGTTAAAGCAAGAACGCAACTAAAGGGGAAAAAGGAACTTATGCTTGCTTGAGAATAGCTATCGCCAACTAAGAACTAAATACAATTTGCCACATTATTGCTAAGTCTAAAATTTAAAAGAACTGAGAAAGGAAAACTATTAGCTCCAAATGGATCAGTTCAATCCATGACGCTGTCACCATTACTTTTTCGAATAAGAAGCGGCAGTTTCACCTCTGCTATTCGAAACTCAACCTTTTGCTTGTCTGATCAGTCTAGTTAATTTAGACGATGCATTTCGGACCTTTAGTGGTATACACCGTTAGATTCAACGGAGTGGTTCTAAATTAGGCTTAACCCCACGTTTTCGCTTTTATCTCGACTTCAGGAAACTTTTACTTTTTGGCTTATGCATGCATCAGTCTTATATTCGGAAATTACGTGGTATTCTGTTTAACTTTTTTAAAATTTTTGTATTAAAAGCTGATACGCACTTGATGTTATATAGTTTGATAAAATTTCTAATTATCAGTGATAAGTTTTTTTTTTTTTTTTTCCATTTTAGCTTTCCGGGGTTTTGTCGTTTGCGTATGCATAACAAAGGTGGGGCTCCAGTGGCATTTGTGGAATATCAGGTGAGTTGCGTATTTGCTTTTATACCATAATCAAAAGATATTTTAAGAAATTAAATTATTTTGTAAACATAATTAAGATTTCTTTTAGAACTGATTTATTTGCAAATGAACATTTGCAAAAACGTTTATTTGATTTTTTTATCTTTTTATCAGTAATCTTGTATAAAAATATTAATCACACTCTCAATCAATAGCTCAATCATTCAGTATAATGCATTACTAATTAATTTAACTACTTCAATATTACCTCACAGTAGAAGAATTTGAGAAAAGAACAGAAAATTTCTTATTTATTAAGCACCACAGGAATCCAATTTTAAACAGGAATCCAATTGAAATATAATAGTCACAAAATGTTTGATTATTTTCTAGTGTTTAATTTCGCTTGAAATTCACGAAGTGATGCTTCAAAGCAAAAGATGTTTCTACAGTTGATGCTTCAAGTTTAACAAAAAAAAAATGCCCATCTAAAAGATGTTTCCGCAGTTTAAAACATATTTTTCTCTTGCGTCAGAAATAATATTGAAATTCTATATATTGCTTGCCTTGCTGATGTAAATATGTAAAGTGTTTGAAACTTGATTTTCTGGGGAGAAATAAGTGCAGATATTTATGTAGTATTTTTATGTACTAACTTACTTGAGGAATATGTTGAAAATGATGCCATTTTAGTTCAGTGCATTTTTTTACACATTTTTATATGTTCTTAGCTTCTTTGTGAGTTTTCTTCTTGTTTAAATTCATTATGACAGCAGTATTATTCTTTCCCAACGCTTCCGAGTATTGTGTATTATTTTAAACTGTGTTGCTTAAAGAGCTGCAAAATATAATCAGTACCATAATAAGGTCTGGACAACTCCGTGGCCATGGTCTTTATATATGAATGAACAACTTCATAGTGGTATCTGTTGCATAACGTGTCTCATCGTGGTTCTGTAATCAAGAGAGATGATCATCCTTCTTCACCATGGCAATGGATCTCAGCGTCTGAGTTCCTGATGTTGATGTAGCAGCTTGCCAGACAAATGTTTTTGTAAGATTTAGAGTAGACTTGATAAACAAACGCAGATTTTCGGAATTTCATCATAAGTAATTTTATCATAAACATATTTGTTTCGATGAAATCACGCCGAGTCCTTATCAAACCCCTGATCAAATATAAATATGATGACGATTGAAATTCTTAGGAAAACAACAATCAAATGATATGACATACAATATGACAATGGTAAAATCAAATCTCTTCTGTTTCCCAGGAATTCATGTACTTCCCACTAAACTGGTTCATTACATCTGACATCTATTAAAACAACGTAAGAATCAGAGAATAACCAAAAAGCTAGTACCTTTAAATATGCAATCCCCTTTTAAATTGGAGAGCCTGTGTTTCCTACAATAGTATATACTCAGATTTATTTTTGTTAAAATTCTATAGCATTTAAAAGATGCTATCAATTTCATCTATTTCTGAGAAAACTGTACATTTGCCTTTGCTAATAAATTTTAGTCACGCTCACACCAGCCATTTTCTAAATGCCATATATTCTTTTCAATATTTACCATATTATTTCTTACAGGTATTTACCATGCATTTCCTTCAGTATTTAATGCAGTACTTAGCACTACATTCCTGTAAATTTTATTGCAACATTTATTTATAATCCCTTTGTACTCTTATCCATTCTCTTTAAAATGGAACATAAGACATGCTATCTTACCTTTTATTTTAAATAAATCAAGAAATTGGGAGTCGCAAAATTCCTTTAAGCCTATTAAAAGCATGATAATGCCATCATCGATTTGAATGCAGAGAACGTAATTTACCTGCACTAGTAAGGAATTATTAATGTAATCTTAATTGCATGCATTTAAGTCTTTTACGTTTGTTCTCTTACAGAAAGCATTACTTCAAGATTGGTTAACAAGCTCAAACATCCTTGTGAATAATTGCACTAGGTTATAGTTACTTTGCTGGTAACTTCCATTAAGCAATTTTAAACTAATTGAACTTGTAATAATCAGTTGATTAAGAAGCATATCGTACCACTTATCAGTTGCCATTACAACACGGAAATATGTGACAAATCCGAGAAAGCATTAAATTGACCAAAATTCAAGGAGAAACATATGCTTTAATATTTTCAATCCGGATGAAAGATATTAACTTGTTGATTATGACTGATAGTTGTAGCCAGAATACGTAGAAATTTATTTTACCATATAGGTTTTCTTCGTTTCTAATGTAGGTAAAGTATCACAGACACTTTTAAAATAAAATTTACTGATAGTCTTACTTTTTACACTTTATAAATTGCAAACTGATCACAATCACAAATTACAAATTGATTCATATATACATAAAATTAATTAAAAAAGTAAATCACAATAAAGACAAAAAATTGAGGAACTTACGGGAATATGGAAAAATTTTTAAATGTAAGATTGGTATTTAAACTTTAAGAAAATGAAATGTCTCTCTCTCTCTCTCTCTATATATATATATATATATAGATATAGATATATGTGTGTAAGATAAAAATTACTTAAATTAGCTTTATAATTTAAATTAGCAATAGGTTTTAATTCCTCATTTTTAATTTGGGTATTTCGTCTCTATTCTAAAAATAATAACATTTCTGGTCTGCGCCATTTCTAGATTAAGCTGTGCCACAGAGCTTGTGTAACGCTGATGACGTAGTTAATTAGCTGATCCTTAATTAATTCTAAACTCTGAGAACTGAAACCTTTCTAACCTAAACCAAAACTTTTGTCTTAACAGACTGTCATACTGGATATTGCGCACTTCGCTCATACCTCTGTTGCTATTTGGACACTATTTTGCTATGCTTTCTTCCCATTGAAACAGTATCGAAATTGTAAATGTTCTTAATTAGGCACGATTAGAGTGACAAGTAAATTGAGTCAAAAAATGTCTGGTGAAATAGAAAGGGATATTTAATATTATTCGGCTACCAAGTTTCCTAATTACTACTGGTTAAACATTTTAGCGGAGTATGCAGTCAGGATTCTTTCTCTTTAGTGTGGATCTACGTTCTACGCCATCAATTTTTGTCAGGTCTTTTACGGATTTTCATAACACATATATTTATGTAAAACAGCATGGAATATAATATAATATTTTCTCAAGTATAGAAATATCCGTACAATAATTCATACTTTCTTTGTGAACTGAATGTACGGTTACAGGCGAAAACATCGCTGCAAACAAAAGAAAAAAAAAAAAAAAAAAAAAAAAAAAAAAAAACAAGAAGAAAACGTTGTGGTACAAACACCGCGATTAAAGGAAATTTATACTTGTTGTACCTGTAAATTTATTACTTATAGCAGCTAATAGAATTCTAAACTTGCATAACTAATTAACAAAGATCACTAATTAATTAATCACTTTTCCAATCTATTAATCTAATTTTGCATGAAAAATATAATCTAAAAAATAATCGAAAAACGAAGCTGAGTAACTGTATGTGGTCAATTCTATTACAATTCTTTCATTAATTATTAAATTGCAAAACTCTTTTCTTTCATTGTTAATCTGATGTTCCTGAGCAGCCAGGGTTTTCGCTAAAAAAGCATAAATTTCCCAAAACTACTATGAGAACAAATTATTTTTTTGATTTTAAGGAAAAAACTCTCCTGGTATTTCATACCTGGATTTCTGTACTTTTGATATATTGCCTTAATTTCTTTGACACATTTTAATATGCATGTTCTTGCAGATATCACAAAAAAATATTCTAGGCCGTATATACACGGCCTTGCCGCTTAGAGGGTAATGAAAATTAAATCTTGTTCTGTTTCAGTTTTTTCGTCTTTCTAATATGTCATTAAGATTGCCATGTACAGCGTGAAGTTATGCGTTTGGATGTCGATTTGTTAGTTTATAAGATATTTCTCTCGTCTTCCTAGCATGCCTTCCTAGTATTGGTCTGCACGCTTAGCCGGTATTCCAAAGGTCCGTGATTTGATTCCCGCCGAAGGCGATTGCTCGTTTTTCATCTTCTATACTTCCAAAAAAATCCTAATGTCTCTACAGTGTCGCCCGAACAAAAAGGGTGTTGGATGCTGATTCTCCTCACACAGGATTTGACGATTGGGTCCCCTAAAACCCCAGTCGCCTTTTAAAAGAGGGAGTATATAAGGTATTCCTAGCGTGCTTTCTTAGTGTAGTGGTCAGCATACTCATCTCTCCGGCTTCCAAAAAATCCTAATGTCTCTACAAGTTATGACGAAATATGCTATCTACATAATATTTCACTAGGGGATTGAAATTCTATTAACTGAAATATGAAATATAAAAATAAAAATATTTCTCATTCCTTCTTGCGCTCACATATTATTTTTCTAATATGCATTAAATTTTTTTAAAAGTTAAAAACCGCATGTGGGCGATGTAATGCTTGCGCGATGATTCATACCTGCTTTATTTTTTACCACGAAATTTTCGATGATCAAGTTTTCAAACTGCGAAATTTTGAACGCTTTATTTTATTTTCAATGACGTTGTTTTGTACCACGATGTTTTAGAACTCCGATGTTTTCTGCTTGCTTTCTTTTTCCCACAATATTTTGTACGACGACGTTTTCGCCTTGCGTTGATTTCTTCGCCATGTTTTAGCCGACAGCGAATGTACAAAACCTGTACATTCCGTAAGTCACAAAGAAACTTTACTTACAATTACATTGAGCAAGCCACAAAGAAATTTAAAAACTTATTGTAAAACTGGCAAAAAATCCTTTTTAAAACTATTTTCTGATTAGAACTGTGTTATACAATTTCAAATTAGTTTAACTGTCAGATTTTGTTTTATAAATTAAAAATAATGTATTGATGCTGTTGCTACTAATCGAAACTTCAGAAAAATCAATCCAGGAATTTTATCATATCTAAGACGTAATATATAGCGTTTATCGTTAACCATTTTCTAGCTATCCTATAGGTGACAGTGCGTCTTTACCAAGTTCCGAAGCAATGTTCATAAAAAGCAACCCGGAGAATTCATCTGAGGGCCTCTTACCCCTCTTGTCTTATGCTCAACCTCACGAGAGGACTTTCTACTAGACAGTATTATAAGTGCCTCCTCCCCATACTTTAAAGACTCTACATCCTTGAAAACTTTTAATAGATTCGAAATCCAGCTCAAGGTTATGGCAGCTTGTTCCAGCACCACCATGGGGACAGATCAGCTCCCATAATCTTCCTCAAATATATAATTTTAATGCAGATTAAATGTATGAAGGAACATTAGATTTTAATATGAAATTAAAAGTGCTTATGCCAACAGACTGTATTATTAGTAATGTAGTTCTGAATTTTGTCATTATGGGAACAAGCCCCTTTAGTAGTTGAATAATTTAAAAAAAAAAAAAAAAAAAAGACTGAAATTGTTAAGCCGGAGAAAGTTAAAATCTCAGTCAGATATTTGCATATGATGTGACTTAATACATGTGACAAATGATATAAGATACATATTTTACATAAATATGATTACTATAACTCAATATTCGAGGCGCAATATTGTTGAAAACCATGAATTATTAGAACTTTCTTTAAACAAATAGCCGAAATCGTGGAATTTTACTCCTACTTGAGATGAATGACATTTTTTACAGGAAAGATAAACGTTTGTAAATGTATGAAAAGTAACGCAGAGATAAAGCAAAACTATCTTTAACAGGTGACTATAGTTGGCTGAAATTCTTTTCAAAGCGTAATTTAGCGCAATACTTACCGAAAAGAAAACTCAAGAGTGTGAAGCAGATTGAGCTGGTTTATAGTTGAGTTTCGACTGGGTTGGTTTATAGTAGCTCACAGCGTTTTGCTTATTCCAGTTCTTAAGGAGGAAAAAGGGCACTATTCAGGAAAATGGTTCTTACAGCTTCAAAAACTCGTTTCCCGGAAACTTTCAATTTGTCACCAGTTTGAAAAATGAAAGTGGCTAAATCTCGCTATCTTGGTGGTAGGAATTATCGCCAAGGCCCAGTAGAGAACTTTTTGTGTATATCTTCTGTTCTATTATTCCTCAAATTACAAAGATATCTGATCGTAATTTAAAACTCTATCAATTAATACAAAAGTTAAACACATACAGACACAACAAATGGCCATGCATAAAGAATTAAGCACAATGCATAATAAAAAAAACAGACCAATGTCATATTAAATGCACCAAATGAAAAATACAAATAATCCGCAACACTAAAAAATATATAAAAATATAATTCACAATACTTTGAAAAATTTTAGATAACATTAAATTATATTCTATGGCTTCCGTTATGAATTTTTTTTAATTTGCTTAAATTTAGACATATTACTAGAAAAAATGGAATAATATTACTTTTATTATCATATCATACTATCAATATGAAATATTTCTTCATTACTTGTAGGATATTCGTTTGGCTACGCATGCGCTTCAAGCTCTGCAGGGGTATGTGCTCTTCTCCTCTGACAGGGGTGGTATTCGGATAGAATATGCAAAGAATAAAATGGGTGAAGTGAACTGTCAGATGGTAAATTCTCTCCTCACCCAAAACGGAAATTGTATACAACAGAATGGAGTAAACTGAAGGTGAGTTATTCCTTGCTACAAACATCGTTCTTTTGAGTGATCTAAATTAAGAATAGTGATATACAGCAGAAAAAGAAGGTTATTAATTGTCTGAAAATTTACATTATGTTTAAATATTTTAAATATGGATGGAAAAGAACGTCAGATTTATTTCGAATCCAAATCCTAAATAATTATTAAATATTTCGCATTTGGAACTCGAATCTCTGCAATCCTAGTATAAAAAAACAGTAAGATGGAAATATAAGTTTCGATAATAAAATTCACTAAAAGGAAATTTAAAATTTGCTTTTAATGAAAAATAAAATTAAGAGTACAGTTTTAAAAGTACTGAATATATATATATATATATATCCTCGTAGAAGATGGATATGAAATTTAGTGAACGAAGTACATAATAAATATTCTTGAACACGGAGGTTCGTTTTATCATTATATTTTGACAAAATATGTTTGAGCAACGGTTCAGATAATTTACGTTTATACAGTCTTTTGAAATCAAAAGCAAGTTTAGGCCGGGGGAAGTGATGAATATTTCGAGAATGAACACTGAAATGCACTAAATACGGAACGCTAAATTCTTTCTAGAAAATTTTGAGTTCAGTATTCTGAGCCGCAATGAGATATGCCAAATAAAATTGCCGTTTTTTATTAAGATAAAATTTGAAATTCGCGTTTAATGAAAAATGAATTCAAGATACAGGATGTTAAAAACACATCTATATTCATTGAAAAGATGGAAATGAAATTTAATGACGACGTACGTAATGAATATTCTTGAATTTTCCGCCGAGAAGGGAAAATGGTTGGTGATACTGAGTGCCGTACCAAAGGACCCGTGCTAAAATCCCGGAGAAGGCATAGATGTAATTTGTCAGTCCCTTTATAAGAGGCAACAGTGGTCCACTTATTAGATGCATTCATAATAAAAAGGCCACCGCTTCCCGTCTTAGTGGCTGATTTTTATATAATGGCCACTAAAAACTTTATTCTTGGGTTCTTTAAGTTCGTTTTATTAGGGTAGTTTGAGTAATAATTCATATACACTGGTTATCATAAATTAAGGAAAAATCACAAAAATCACGATTACTGAAACAGTTACATGTAGAATTTTATGAAACTTACCCACAAAATACAACACATAGTAAGGTATCAAATAACATAAAAAGAAATTACCAGACAATTATAGTAGTATAGAAATTAGCCCATGTATAAAATGAACAAATCGAAGGTGTCTGTTTGCTATAGGAAAAGTACCTTCTATATGGAATATGATCGCCTCTAGATGCAATGCAGCATATTCAGCGATGTGTGATGCTTTCATTATGCGGTCTATCAGTTCCACAGGAAGCGAGAGCCATTGCTCTTGCAAAGCAGTTGCAAGGGTCTAAGGGGGCGGATTGAGAGCAGCTAGATGTCTCCCTAAAGCATCCCAAACGTGATTCACAGGATTCAAGTGCGGGGATCAAGCTGGCCACTCCATGCGCATAATTGTTTCCTGTTGAAGATAATCATCTACGATGTGAGCCCTGTGTGGTCTTGCATTGTCGTCTTGCAACAGGAAAGCATCACCTATTGCCCCGGCATATGGGCGCCCATAAGCATCAAGGATGTCATCTCTATAAACTTGAGTATTCACGGTTCCCCTTGGAAAAACATGGAGGTCTGTGCGTCCACCCAAAGAGATGCCATTCTCGTATATTAAGTTGAAGGTGGTTGATTTGTTACTCAAATATATCATTACTATTTTAAAAATCTGATGAATTTTCCATTGTTTTAAAAGCCTTATTCTAAATTCAAAGCTGACTTTACAATTCAAAGGTATAAATTTAAAGGATTTCGACTTAATAATTCAATAGATTATGACCTTATAATTCGAAGGTTCTGGAAACAAGGTAAAAAAGTATGAATGTTTTCTTTTTGCATATAAAATCAACTTGGTTTTTGTTAGAAAACTTATGATATATATTAAAGATTGATAAATATTTTTTTTTAAACTTGCTCATAATGAATTGTTCTTTTTACGTTTTTACATAATTATTTGATTATAGAATTGTTTTACAAAGCTACTGTAGTAAGTATAATACAGATTATACTATAATTTATCATTTTGAAATGCTGCATTACTGAACACAAAGTTATGTTCATGATATATTTTAACGGGTTTTGTTTCTCAGAATTTTCCTATTATATTAAAATTAAAGTAATTAGTAACTAAAAAAATATTATTAATGCTAAAAGCTGAGTATTCGTATTGTTACTAAACAATGGAGCCTTTCCAATCATATAAATCAAAGTTATAACTAATTGTGATAAAGCAACAATAAAGTAATTATCTTACATTTTTTCAGGTAGCTAAGAAATGAAGAGAGAAGGCAATCTTTCCTGAATTCCCTGAATTTAACAGGGTGGTGTCTAAACAAAAGGAAGTATATATCAACTAAGTTTGAATAATTTTCAGTATTTTTTTTAATATTTTCTATTCGTTGTTTATCATTTCGGTTTAAAACAGATCGTTGGTGTTTTTACCATTGACATAACCGTTTACAACGCATTTGTTACGTTGATCACTGTTAAACTGTTCTAAAAGATATGCTTACTGTGTAATGCAAACATCAATGCCTGTGTAAAATATGATATTCTGTATTTCATTTGAAAAGAGTAAAATCTGCCCCCCCCTTCCAAAAGAAAACTACTGAACGTTATACGAACTTATTTTCTATTCATATAATTGTTCTTTCAAGCTGCTTTTGGACGTCTGAAATTAGAAAATGTATTTAAAATTATTATAGATAATTGAATTAATATATAATTATGTATAATGTCGATATGTTGACTTGATAATTTGTTAAAAATGTGTTACCATATTTTAAAATAAAATTAGTTTTATACATTTCAAAGTGTGTTGAAAGTATCAAAATTTGAAATTTTACCAAACACAGAAAAATCCTTTTGCATCCTACGATCATTGAAAAACTGAGAAAAATGGCAATTGCACAACTATTGCTGTCACCAAATTACTTAAAACCCAATTCAGAAGTGGTTTCATTTATCTATATTTCCTTTTAAAATTGCAGTTGTTCCATTACTTGTAAGCATTTCAATGTGTCATTACCCAGTATTATTTCCAACCGTAATTTAATCACAAAATTTTCTTAAAAATTACTTTCCGTTCTATAATATTGGAAGTCAGTATCCAAACAATAGCTCTAAGTGCATATATTTCATTGATTTTACATTTTAAGCAACAGCACTGAGAAACTTAGTAGAAGCTATTTAAAGCGATAAATTTAAAAGCAAGAATTTTAGTTTTAACGTAGATTCTGGTTTGATTTAAAATTAAATAAGTAGAAAAATAATAAATTTTCATAGCCAAAGTAAATATTTCATATGCCGTGTCCTTAATAAATATGTAAAGATTTACACCTAATATCTTGCAAACCGAATATATGGAAATAAGCAAGTCTATTGATATTGGAAATAAAATATTAATATTAATAGGTATATTAATAATTTTCTCAGGTACATTTTTTCTAAAAATGCTAAACGCGAAATCTAGAAGAATTTCTTACATTTTATTTGATAGTGCTAGTGCAACAATACCTGCACATCCGCTTAATATTATACATCATATATTTCTCAGCTAACATACAAGGTACTGAATGCTGAAAAAACCGCATTTACATTTGTTTGATCAAAAATGATGGTCTAGTTTAGTTCGTTTTTTATATGATAGATTACGGTTTGGAAAATTAACTGCTTTGATGAAGCGTACCTAGCCTTTTGTACCGCGTGGGTTGTAAATTCGTGGAATGTTACACACAGAGTGCCTTAATTTGTATTCACACCACACTGGTGTTTAGAAAACGTGATAACGTAAACGTTTCTCTAGATGTTGTTGAAACTATTTCATCAGTCTCATCTATGCTGATTGTGATATTGAACAAGCAACATTTGCAAAATAACTAATCGTTGTATTTCCTTTTTTTCCACTCTTTTTCATCGATACGTTTTCGTGAAGTGACACATTTTGAAAATAATATGACTTTTATCTTGTATTTGTATATTCATCTTCTTTCGGATATTTCAGGACTTGAGTTTTTCATCATTGTATTGATTTTCCATTTCACATAGTGTTTTAGAAATATAAGCTACACTCGAAATAAGCTTTAAATTGTAATGTAATAATACAGATTAATTTTTTTAAAAAGTATTGAAAAATTATTAAGAGAAAATAAGCATTTTTAAAAATGGTTTTACAATTAAATAAACTTAAAATAACTTAAGAAATAAGGAATTAAAAAAATATTTTAAAGACATTTTAATAAATTGCATTCTCGGTGAAAGCATTCTTTGTGTAAATTTTGATATCTTAGAAGTTTTTAATTTCGATTGCTGTTATATTTATTATTTTTTTTTTCAAATTGAAAGCATCAGTTCTTCACTAACAACTTTGCATTAGGCTTTCATTTATAGGTGTAATTAAAATAGGCATATGAGTAGGCTTATGAGTTATTCACTGTAAATGATAACCAAAAACGAGATTAGCATAGGGTTTCTATAAGTAGTACAGAAGGAAGACTAAGCAAAACATACACACGTGTAGCAACAAGTTCTCTTAAGATAAGTACCAGACTATAATGGCTGAAAATTGCAGAGGAATTTATTTAGATAATTACAAAAATTTTCTGTACACAATTTTTATATCCCAGTTAAAGATATGTATCTTTGTCATGTTACTAGTATCACATTATTTCTAACATGCAATTTGTATCTGCATTCTCTATAAACTATGCAACTCTGTGTCATCTGTGTGTACATCGATGTTGATTCATGGATCATAAACTGTAAAATTCTAGATGTTTTGCACTAACTGAAGAGAAAGATATTATGCGTATTTCTGTGCACTTATAAAAATATAATATTAAAAATACATTCCTTTCAGAATCTAACAAAATATACCATCCCTTTACTTTAAATTATAACAATATTTCGAAAAAATATATTTTAAAAACTTTCTCACGAGTCCTTGCATTACAGAATTAAGCAATCAAACCAAAACTACATCTTATAAACTTCTTTTTCTCTAAATCGTTTACAAATTAATACATACTGAATACGTTTCCATGACTCATTTTTTTACTCATTTTTAACATTATTATAATTGATGATTATCTTAAATGATTTGTAATTTCTCGATAAATATGTTTGCATTTGGGTACCAATAAAACATTTTTCAAAATTTTAGCTTCATTTTAAAAATTCACAGTGAAAAAGAAACTGCTTCTAAGTTTATATACTTTAATCCATACTCTTAGCCGGAAAATTAAAACTGATGTTTTCTTCATCAGAATACGTAGAATGTATATCATGTCCCTCCATAAAGACAGTATGGTTCCTCTTTATACGAATATAAATAAATATTTATCCTTTCTGTTATTATTTAAGCGGTAATTACTAACCTCACATAATGCTTTAAAAATCTGCCATAATTTTCTTCTTTAAAATATTAATACGTTTTAAAAACATTTGTAAATTTTGGTTCATTAAATTTATTAATTTTTAAATTAATTTGTTCCCAAAGTAAGCCCGAATTTAATTTTTCACTGATTTGAAAACCATGTTAATTATACAACAAAATAATTAATGTAATTTTCAAATTCATTAACATTCCCGGTGCCATTTTTTCTGAAGCTGTATTTTTGGATAAACATAATACATGCTTTTAATGCCCAACATGGTTTTTAAGTTTAGAGAACAATGCTTTAAATCTCCCTCCTAATGTCAAACCTGATAAGAAAAACCGATGACATTATTTCAATATTTGCTGCTGCCTCCGAACTATTTTACTATTTCAAATATTTCTCGATATTAAACGTGCATGCATAAAAATACATATTTCTATTCGATGCATTCAATGTTTTACACCATTAATGAGTGTGCGTAACATTTAAGCACGGTAATATGTAAATGTAATGCATGTGAGATTTGTAAATACATATATTTGGCGTCTTTTAGTGGTAGAAGCAGAAAGAAATTTGTACATTGAATAGTTTTAAAATCGTCATTTTGCAAAAAAATATTAATTTTACTGCAGTATTTCCAGAATATTACTCACTTCAAACATTCAGAAAATTATAGTTGACTTATGTGGGAGGGTTTGGGAGAATTGTCTAAGCACAAGTTCTTATGCAGAAATGAAATATTAATGTAATAAATTGAACTTAACAAATCTAATTAAATTTTATTTTCTTAATACATATTTTTATCTAATTTTTAAAAGATACAGTTTTTAAATATGTTTAAAGAGTCCTGCAAGCGAAATGTTCCAGAACTACCATTTAAAACTGTTGTCACTTTTTTTTATAGAAACTGTCATTTGTCATTATGAAAAGTGTGATATTCATAACTTAACATCGCCCTGGAACTTCGAGATTGTTTAAATAAAAATGTAAAGCATATTGCATCTCTCTAATATCCATGCGCATCACTGTTATTTTTACCGCATTATTATATTTCTCATTCCTTTATCAAAAAGCTTTTTTTCCCTTACAAATATTCCAAACAAAATCTTATTTTACTTAAGCATTTGTAAACAATTAGCCTTTAGAAAAGTGTCGTATATTTCAGATTATAAACTTATCCGTGTATAAGCCGAAAGATAAAATTTTGCTGCATAAATTCAGCCAAAGTTGAAAAACAACTTGTTTAAGCCTATCTTCCTATAACTGATCGCAGTAAAAATCTCTCCCCCCCAAAAAAAAAGAATAATATGTAGTTTAGTTTATTAGACGAACTCCAGTTCTCCACCACCTTTAATTTAATAAAAAGATGTGAGAATAATGTAGGAAGAAAAAACTGTCTGTTTGAATACCAGTAATTCTCCTTTCTCAAGACGTACTCGTGATTTGGAGCATTAATCATAACGAAGCGGTCTTTAGTTCGGTTCTTATTTTCGGTGATTATTCCGCGAACAAGAAGCGCAAGTTTGCGCCTTGAGCACCTTACAGGTGATAGTGCGATTTAGCACAGTTCCACCGAAAATTTCATAGAAAGCATCCCGGGGTGACGGATCCGAGCGTCTCTCACCCCTCTCACCTTCCACCAAACCACACGAGAGGACATTCGGATCGCCGCATATTTAGAGTGCCGCCATGCCGCACCGACACTATACGTTTACAAACCTCCATGCCTTCTCCGGGATTCGAACCCGGACCCTTCGGCACGGTAGTCAGCGACGCTAATCACTATACCGTTTGGGGGACAGTAAGACTTTTCTTCCTTTAATTGCGACCAAAATACGATTCTTCCGCTTTTACAAGGAAAATAAGGATTTTAGTTCTGCTTTGCAGTGAAAGAAAACTGCCCGAACAGATAAAAATGACTGCCTAATACTAAGTTATAACTTTTGCTATGGACGAAATTGAAGATAGTGTTATTTGCCAGGCACAGACAACGATGTTAATGATGCCATTCACCCTGACTTACTTGAAATACATACATCCATAAAGTGCTGGAGAACTCCGGGTTAGATAAAAAATATAAAGAAATTTGGTTTATATAAGTTTGAATTGAATGAAAAATTTCATTTATATTATTAAAGTTTTTGTAAATCTTTTTCGCGACACTTAAATTTCAATAATAAAAAAAATGCTAAATACATTCGGCTTATACAGTATTATGCAGTATTTTAAATTTTTTTTATTAATTCAAATAGTTAAAATAGGAAAACTGCAGGCATTTCAGACCGGTGCCTTTCTTCTTTTATTCTAAACGTATCATTACTTTCGAATATTTTTGTATAAATTTTCCCAAAGAATTTCTGTTACCATGTTATTCTTTACTTAATTTTCCTATTTTTATTAGATTTAATGTTTGTTGACATATGAAGACTATTTTAAATACGATATTGCTTGCATCTGTATTTAATACTTTTAACGTTTCCGTACGTCAAATTTGTATTTGCCACTTCGAGAAATTATCAATGAATTTTCAATGGTGTTTATTCTAGTATATTATAATTTTTGAGCTGTACGAACTGTCTTTCTGCTTTCATCATTGCTGCTAAGAACAAATCGTTCTTTCTGCTCGGAAGGCATTGAACAATTGCGAGACAATCACTCAACATACTTTATCAACTGAACATCAATCTGACTGAAGAGAGTCAGTTTGAATCTGTTGCCTTTCCCTTTGTAAAATTTCTGAACAGGTTTACATATTGGAACAACTGCAGTTTTAACCGACTAATGCGAAAATAATTGAATGTATGCATTTAATGCCCAGGACGTCTATTCATTTTTATCTATCATTAACTTAAATTGAATATGAATACTGGGCCTGTTAATTTCCATAAAGAGTATATAAAGTACATCGTTTTATCGCGAAAATATAAAAGCAAGTATTATTAAAAACAAAATGCTAAAGCATGTTTAAAATTAACATTAACGATTATTAAGATAGAAGTTAGGAGAAGATACGCGTAAATAAAAATTTTGACAGAATAAATTTATTTAAGAGGTATGTCATACCTGTTTATGTATAAATGCTTTAAATGTTTCAATGTACATTATTCACAAAAAAGTGCTTTATATATATGTATATATACTATTATGTAATACGAATATACAAATTTGATACTTTTCAAGGCACTTTAGAAATGCAGCAAAAATGGTATTTTTAAAAATATTATTGGTAAAATGTTTCAGATTTTTGTTATAAATCCTATTCGCTACCAACGTTCTTTCACTAAGCATTCCCTTTTCAAACAATGGAACAAATTTTATTCATATGTGTGAGGGAAACTAATATAGCAAGTGATGATATTTTGTTTCAAGTCATTCTTGGATTTTTCTCTTTATATTGGAACAAACATACTAAATTATTTTAACAATGAATTGTCATAAAATTATGAAGTTTGTGAGATGTGTAAATAGCTTCAAATTACTGTACAACATGCATTTGCTGTTTAACTGCGTGAGCTGTGAAAATGCTGTCCTGTGATTATTAATTATTATTTAATATTTATAACTCGCTACTTGTTCTTATATGCTGCATGAAATGTTTCTATCATAATATATATGTTGTTCTGAGATAGTGTAAAAGGTAGATGTTCCACTAATGTGTGTTAGGTTTTCAATTTAGGCATGGGTGAAGAAAAGGTGTTTTTATAGATTACCAATGAGGTAATTTTAATTGAAAATAAGTCATATGCCATACACTAATCATCATAAACGTATTAGCTTTTGTCTAATTATATGATAGTCTATATAGGCATGGTAAGACAATTCGTAAAAATTATTGGAAAATTTTGACACTACGAATTTTGCATATGTCTTGAATGGCATGTGAAAACTTGAACTTTTTTCTTCATGAATTCATAAAATAAAAAAATGGAGACATTTTCAACTCCAGACAAAATAACCAAATATGGATTTACTGATGGACTTTGGTGTTTTTTAAGAGGACTAAATTACTAAATAAAAAATAGAGGTATTGAAGAATAATGTTCTTTTATTCGCTCATGCCTGTAATTAATTGATGAGATAACGGAGTCAGAGTAGGAAAATGTATTGTTGTCCCTATTTCGTGAGTTTTAGAATACCGTTTCAAAATTGAATTACACTTATGTGAGAAACGTTAGATCTGACTTTTTATCAGTCCAAGGCCCGATAATCAGATTTCTATCTATGCAAGACCAATGTTTAAACGAGTGCCTAATTGCCATACAATCGCTTTTAAAACTCTCTGTACTTTTCTTTTAAAAATTGAATAAAATAATGTGTAACAAATTTTAATAAAATTTGCATATTTTAAATAAATCATTTGGTTTTCAAATTATTTTATAATTCAAAATTTTTTAAAGAAAAATTAAGATTGTACTAAAATTATAATGAATTCAATTTCATTGTGCTTAAATTTTTATTATTGGTTAATATAAATGATTATTACCAATTTAATTTTTCCCCTTAGTGTTAATCATGCAATTATATTTATTACATGCACTTATTTCTTTAATTCTATAACAGTAACAATTACTTTGCATTGCGTTTCAAAAAACAAATTGAATATTTATATGTACCAAACACTTATGTTTCCCACGTTAAAATAACAAGAATTGAGGATTATAAACCACAAGAACAGATGACAATCTAATAAGGCCTTCTGAGCTACAAGAATGCAATCCTGAAACATTATTTTTCCTTTGTCTAACACCTTTTTTGAAGAAATACCACTGCAGCACACAAAGTGCATTCATTATTTACAAAAGTCATACTATTTTTTATTCTAATAAAGATAAGAAACAAAGAAAATAAATTTCTTATGAATTTAGTTATTTGTTAGCCTGTAATTTCAATTTACATTGCCATGTACTAATCAGGTTTTCCAATAAAAAATATTTCGTAGCTTATTTGGACTAGATGAAATGTGAGCAACCAAGAGTTGTTTATAAAATATAAGTTTTAATTTCTCTTAATCGGTGAAACAGCGGCAATTTTACATCAAAAGAACAAAACTTTAAATGCAAAATATGACTCAGTTTTCATTTTTTCCTAAAAGTTTTAATAGTTTTTTCCATATGTCCATGCTTCCATCTATATTATAGGTTTAGAAGCTTTTTTATAATACTAATGTATTAACAGTTTCCTGTAAATAGTTAAAACTGCATCTTTATTACCCGAAGTTGAAAATCTTAGTGTGTCGAAATACGATTTCAATGTGCATTTTTTATATTCGATAATTCGCAATTCCTACAAGTGATCTAACTACTTCACTTAAAATAAAAATAAAAATTATGAATTAACTTCTCTTCAAAGATTTACGTTGTTCTTACAATTTTCATATGCATTATTCATAACATTGATTTTTGAAAGCAAATATTGTAAAGTAATATTAAATTTTGAAAGCTTTCGTAAGTTAATTTTGGAAATATTTTTAAAGCTTGCATAGTTTATTTGCGAATAATATCCGATATAAGCGTTCCAACAAATAAAATAAATGAGTTCATACTGAAATACGATGCAGTTCATTAAATGGTTTTTAAATATAATTTCATGTTTAGAAGCCATTTATTTGAACTTGAGGTAATAATATTTCTATATTACATTGAATTTTGCAAATCAAAATTGTCAAGTTGTATTTATTTTCTTGTTCCAAAGATCACGGTGAGAAAGAGAAGTATAATTTTCCTACATAATCAGATTCATAAAAATATATTTAACAAATAATAATATGATATTTTTCAAATAATTGAACTTTTCTTGTAACCTTACTTCAAATATTGAAAACGTTCGGAGGTGTTTCTCTAAAATGATAGCTTTTTTTAAAGGGAAATATTTTCTTTCTTATCTTCGTTTAGTATAATGAACTTTAATTTGCAATATAAAAAATATTAAATCGGTCATTTAGATTATTTTTGACTCTGTTAATGAAAAAAAAAAAGAAAATAAGTGAAAAGAGCTTGATGTTTGTTGGCAGTTCATTCCTGAGAGTGATATTAAAAGATAGAAATAAAACCAAGACGCTACATATCATAGTGTTATTATATGTATGTCAGCGTATGTCTAACGTGTATTACAAGCGATTTTTTTATCGATTAAAATATCAAATTCCGTTGCATATCATATCGTTATAATGCGCATATAACAGTTCAGATTTAGTGTCTGTATTTCTGAAACCAAGACGCTACATATCAGGATGTGATGTGTGTATGCGTGTCATAAATTTGTTGAATTATACAGTAAGAATGTTATTTTAGTATTCATCAGCACGCCAAAGCGATTTAATGTTTAAATGACTTCCTGTAAAATAATGAGATTGCGAAGGAAGTTTCTCTGTAATAAATTGATTTTAATTTTTAATATTATTTAGTAACGTAATTTATATTCAGTAAAATATAATAATTGAATTGCTATTCAAAAGACTGATGATGATCTCTAGCTCTGGAAATGAGAACTGCGTTCGAGATTAAATTCTAACGATAACAATCATCTTCATAATTATCAATTTAAAAGAATCTAATTAATTTCTACTAATAAAAAATAAATACTACGAAGGCAAAACGAACATCCCATGATGTTTGACCTTCTTTTTTTGATTCCTGAATCTGTAAATAAACATTTTATCAAACACTGACATCACAATAAAGCGCCATTTTTTGCAGTATACCATTTTGCAGTATCCTGCAATATAAAATGAAAAATATATTTCCTGTATAACAATTAAACTAATTTTAACAAATAAGCAAACACTGCTTTAACTAGGCTAAAATATCGCAGTATTATATTTGTACATTAAAATTCTATGAAATGCTATCATTCTCAAATACTTTTGCTCATTAAAGTTTTACTTCATATTTTATTTTTCTAATTTAGCTTTTATTTATTTATTTATTTGAGTATCATATATTTAAGTTGAAATTTTGTAATGAAAAAATATATTTATTGTATTGTGTTGATGCTCATATTGACAAAAACTGTTTTCAAAACAAAGTTGAACTGTTATAATTTCCTTTGTATAAAGTATATATGGCACTTATAATATCAAGTTTCACAAAACAAAAAGTTTATTTTCTTAATCTTGAGGATACTTTAAAGTGTATTTCATAGATGTTTTAACATCAGATGATTTTTTGATACAAAATATCTAAACTTGTGAAATTTTAATTGCTCATACTGAGTAACACACTCATTAAACTTGGTGCATACACGTGACCATATAAAAATTAGTGAACAAACGAAAGAATTAGATTAACAATTACCTGCTCAGCTTATCCTCGTTTTTATAAATACTTGGGAATGAGAGAAACCAATGTGTAAGCGTAAATGCACATAAAATATTTAGAAAAAGTATGTTGAAAGTTATATACTATAGTTTGCTTTTGTAAATTCTGATGACTATATTATAGAGTTTGATTGGCAAGGTAGGTAGTTTGACTGTGAAATGCATCCTTTTCTTACATGCATCATTTACTTTATTTATATTAGAATGTTTTACATATCCAGTAAACTACGAAATGAGATGATTATATTTTATAATTAAGTCTGCTAAAATCTGAAAATATTTAAGAAACGAAAAGTAAAAGAAATACTTTTTTTACAGTTATGCAGAATCATTGTGACCGTTGTGTTAATATATGTACTAATGCTGTTTAATCCACAATTTATTACTCAGTGTCACTATTTGTATTAAAAAATTCACTAATAACATTTTAATAACTTATTTTTGCAGTACAGAAGAGCCTTGATCTATTGATTTCTAAGTGGACGAGGAAAAAAATGATTAAACCTGAAAACTGTTACACACTATAGATAAGTAACATTATGAAAGAATGTAAAGTTGATTACTTTTGAAATGACCCCACCATATTAAAAAATTATTTATAACAAGAAAATCTTTATATTTTCGTTTGAATTTCAAGATTTTTAAGTTTTTACTATCTTCTCGTCTGCTTCGCTTTAACGGTTCGCATAGAGAAAGAATTTAAATCTGCCTTTTAAGTTTTGTAAATATCGGGTGAATCTAGAAATTTCTGTTGTTCTTTTTCCTCTTGTTAATCTCTTTTCTCCCTTCAGATTCTCCCTCCCCCCAGAAACAAATTGAGAACTGACACTAAACATCTGAAAATGAACTTGATTAATCTAATAAAAACTGACAGAAATAAACTGTTTTCAATTAGCAATGAAACAACATTCAGAAAAGTGACATTGAGATCTGTAGTCCAAAAAGAAAACATTAACAATGATTCGGCCTAATTTTTTTTTTCCTGAATGAATTAAGTAGAATATTCTCTCCAGTACCATGGAGCAAAATAATTTAATTATCAATTAAAATAATTTATGTGTAGAAATGAAAAATCGGAAAGATGGTTGCGCGAATTAATAATGCTACTTGTATAGAATATTCTTCGTGACCAGCAATTGAGAAATATTCACTGCAAGAAAATTGTCATTACGATAACAACAGATTACGTCTCTTCTGCATATTATTTCATTACATTTCATAGTGTATTGTTCACCCATATAAATAAAAATTACTATATTTTTTTTTTTACTTTTTATTTTTAATGTGTTTTTAATTTTTTAATTCAAAGTTATTACTAATTTCGGTTGCGTAAACTATCTTGTTTTTTTTTTACTTAAAAAATTATTATTTACTTTTTGCTCATAAAACATAAAATTAGAATTCCAAATTCTGATAATTTCAGGTATTAAAATTGAAACGATTCTTAATAATTCAAATCAGACTTATGATAATCAGTCTACATGGATCATTTTAATACTATAATTATTAAATCCGATGAAAATTTTAACAAGATCATTTCCATCTAGTGATTATTAATTAACTGACTGTTTAATTTCTTCAAACATAGATTTCTCATCAGATCTATTGAATAATTAATATATTAAATAGTTGACTCGGTTGAGTTGGTAATTGTAACAAAATTATAAAATCTTGGTTTTCAAAAATAATTTGATAGTATTTCATGAAAGCAGTATTTTATGGAATGCATTGGTGAATGAGCAGACAAAATAGGAATACTGCTGAAAATTTTAAAGCTACTCATTTTTATTTGATTTGATAATAGCACATAAAATAGTTAAAATTTGCTTTGTGGTAGTAAGAGCAACAGGTGTACAACTAATGTTGTTACAGAGATTTTATTTAAACAGTGTGATTGATATAGTTATATTTTTACTCGGACAGCTCTCTTGGTTCACATTCTGTACATACCTGTACATCAAAAGTTTCAAATTTTAATTTCTTTAATGTAAATTTAAAAACAAATTAATTCATTTACGTTTGCTGAAACCTTTTACACAATATACAGAGTGTTCCAGAAAAAAAACGTTTTAATATTAAATGACGTCGAGAGGTTAGAAGAAATAAAATGCTAATAGAATGCTTTCGGTACAGTGTTTCATTTAGAAGGTAAATGATTTTAAACTCCGGTGAATTCAATTCTGGCTGAATTAATGAAAAGCCACTCTCGTTGTCTGTTGATCACACCAGCTTTGAAACCTACAATCTTAGCTTATTGGGCCATGAGAAACTAACGGAGTTAAAGGAGTCCTCGTTGTCATAGTACTACAGAGGAGTTTATTGCGCTGATCAATTCTCTTGCGATAATATTCTCAAAATCTCTGACGTCGCAATGAAAGTGTCTTTAAATGAATTACACAGTTCACTATCCAATGACGCAATGCCGTAAGTATTAAGATCAGTTGTTGACGATTTAAATGCGTTTTTGCGATACATCACGCCAGATACGAAGAGTCTCTGTGGTGTTAGTTTATTTACCTAGCCGGAACAGATATCACGGAACTTTGAATTTTATGAACAAAGCGATGTACTCCAATCCTGCCAATGGTATTTTCTTTCTTCTAAACTATGGAATATGCCACGTAGCGTTGTCACACGTTTTTATGCGTTACCAAAAGAAAACTGGTTTGGTTTGGTTTTATTAGATTACAGCAAAGCACTCGAGGGCTACCTGCCTTAAGGGAGGGATGCCTTCGTGAAGGACTTTCTAAGGATAACTGGCTCGTATACACGCTACACATGGGGAAAACCACGAGAACGCCGATGCAGCCAGCCCTTCGCGGGATTCGAACCTCGGATCGAACTACCAGTGTTCAGCCGCTCGGACGCTGGTGGGCCAAGGAAAACTGGTAAATACTCTGAAAGTAGGCTTCTCTCTTTTTTTCCGTTTTAAACTTTGTAAAGTATCAACATTATACTTATACATATCGTGAACATCTTTATACATATCATGCCGTTTAAATGGATGAAACAAAGCCTCCTACTTTTTATGTGCATTTACGCTTCATTGACAACACGTCATCTAGGTTTCTTACTATAACTGTTCTAACGCTCAGGTACCGAGGACCAAATACAAAGGTAAAGAATTTTGTAACCGACTAACAGATATGTAGGATTGTCGTGTAAATTAAATGCACTTGTTAAAATCTCACGGGCTGTTTTAAGGAGAGAGACTTTTGCTTTCATTTGTATAAGAAGTACGAGATCACTTCATTGCATTGTTTTATATTTATAAATTATAAGTGTACTTTTATCAAGATTTCTGAATACTGGCTGTTTTTTATTTTGTCGATAATTTTTCTGATTTTTTTTTAAATTTATAAATGATGTTAATTTCTAATTTTTAAAATTTATTTATTTATTTTTAACCATGACTACGAGCTTAAAGAAAAGAAATCTAGCGATGTGGTTTTCCTCAAGTTTACTATGAATTCGACTGCGTTTGACATCAACTCTAACTTATTTATGAAGGAATGGAGCTTTGTGTGAGCTTCTGATAACATTCAGCTATATCTAAAAATTTTAAAGGCTGTGACACCTGTGTTAGTTCTATCTAAATACGCCTAAAAACCATATCGCTGGTAAGCTCTGAGGTAAGGACTATTTCAAGCACCCAGAAATCCTAAACTGTCATTCAAAATTCAAAACAATTTATAACTTGAGAATGGATTTTGATGAGCCTTTTTTGAAAAATATGTTCTTGTTAAGCCTATTTTGTATCATCAGCATGCGTCCATAGTAGATGATACTATTTCATTATTTGATGAACAGTATTTACAGAGAATGTAACTTCATTTGATTTATTACGCCTGGAACGTTATTACATAAGAGAGAATATATTCCTAATCAGTCATATTCAGAAATCTAAAAATATAGTTATTTGTATTTTGTGAATTTTTGTTTATTTATTTATATATTTCTTCCTTTTTTATTTAAAACAAAAATACGACTTTCCATATAGACATGTATACAAACATATATATTTCGTACATTCCGTATATTGTGTTAACATATCTTTTCTACAATTCATTACTTTTTATTACATGGCATAGCATTGCCTGACATTGCCTTATTAAAATAAAAATCAGATAACTTTGATGTTAAATTGCAAGAAACTATTCCGTCCGTATATTGCATTCACTTGGAGGCGGAGGCCTGTCAAAGGCCTTTAAGGGCCCCATTTATTTAGTCTATTCATATTATAGACTTATATAAATATATATACATATATATATCTATATATATATCGTAAACATTGTAGGTTGTTATTATAGTAAAAAGTTCCGTAGCTAGCGTGATTATGTGCTTAATACATACATGTATGAAATATTAAAAAAGTGGCGTTTTCGCTGGATATAATTAATATAATATTGTATGGTTCCTTGCGTCAAATATGTATTAGTAGCTCATATGATTATTCAAACTTTTTCGAGAATGTTAGCTTTTGAAATGCGGAACGTTATGTGAAACCTATTTACCTCCCTTTTGAAAATCTAGTTCTACAATGACCAAAGATAATTCTAAGGAAGGAGCGATGTGTAAGAATTAATTTACATTTAGTGTATAATTGTGTGTGTATGTGTAGATTTTTAAATCACTGAAATTTCAAGAAGGAAAGTGATTCTATTTGCTGATAATTATTCCAGTCATTTTTAATCATGCTCCCTGTGTAAAGTATTGTCAGTGTAATGAAGCATCATGTGGCATTATATTTTTGTTATATTGTATAATTATATAGTCATATATGAGATTCAGCAAAAGGATTTTGATTGTACCCACATTCCGAGTGCAGTACGAACAATACTGAAAATGCTTCTTTTTAGAATCACGAGCTAATTGTGTTTTTGTATTTATTTTTTATTTTTGCGGAATGTAAGTTTTAATCAAAATCACTTCTGTATCTCTCTTAATAAAATGTACAAGTATCTGTGTGTTCAGACAGAATGAGTGATAAGTCTCTAAGCAATCACAGTAAATTAGCTACGGTAAAAATTTCATTTTATTACTTTATGAGTTATCAATTATTAACAGTTGTAGAAAAGGTTAAACCGAATTACATATCAAGCATTTAGCAAATACATGGGTCCAATTTGAACTTTAATACCTTTTTCATTTATAACTTCGCTAATTGTGGTGGATCAGTGTCGTTTCAATACATTCCAAGAAATCAAAAAACAACTTTAATAACTCTAATTTGTGTTGCTAGAATAAATCTGATAAAGCCATCTGCCATAATATTTAAATGATGAAACTTTATATCTATTAGCAGTATTAGACTTGCTCTTGGTAACAGCATACAAAAATGAGTATAATATAACAAAAGTTTCGAAAAATGGATTTCTGTCTTTTTGTATGTACAAAGTAGGTTACACCTCATGATTATCTTAAAAATGCATGTCATTTATCATGTCTCTATCCAATATTACATTTCTAGTGAACAAAGAAATTTATCTACTTTTATTTTATCGTCAAAAGTGTAATATTCATCACATTTAATTCTATTAAGTTTTCCTTTTAAAATATTTAATAGCAAGGAAAAATATTAGAAATATTAAACTTTTCAAAGGTTAGTCTTTTGAATTATAATATAATAATAATTTTTCTATAATACGTAAAATGTTATCTTTTAATAGACACAAAATAGAAATTTTCCCACAAAAACTGAATAATGAAGATAATTTGAAACTGGGAGGGAAGGACATTTTCTAACTGCGTATCGAAATGAATTGTAAGCTAAGAGAAAGAAAAAATTTTAAAAAACTGCGAATTTTCTTTTTCAAGTCATGATCATGAAATATTTTTTGCTTTGCTTACAGTCTGTAAATAAAATATTTATTTTAATGTAATATATATATATATATAATATGATAATGATTGTCATTTTAATATCTGCAACCATTCTATCAAATGTATTATACTTAATCTCGGTCTCATTGAAATCCATGTCAATATTATAAGAATTTAAGAACACACATTATTTTTTAAAAACCTCGAATTGAGGTCGTTAAACAGAATAATTACATACTGAAAATATTTATATAAATGTAAGCTGAATGGTCAAATAACATTTTCATTTCTATGTATATTATGTATATAAAACATAAAAACAAAAAAAAGAAAAAATATGGGAAAAAAAAGACTTTCTCTATTTTCTTTTCTGAACACCCAAATACATGGTGATCTATACTAGTGTGATGCCATTTTGTATTATTGCTGAATGATATGGATTAAATGCTTCATTTCGTAAGCATTTATGTATAAAGCAAATGAGAAATCAAGTGATGTGTGCTCTAAGTTTTGTGTCCGCTCTTGTATAGATCTTTTTTCTTTAGCAAGTGATTTGAAATAAAATGTTTCGAAGCAATATGATCATTGTCTCATGATTCGTTTGTAAATAATTTCGTGTCTTTCATTAATTTAGAAAAAACACATTTTTAGTTCATATTTTACCTCTGAGTGTAATCTACAGACTACTGTATTCCACGCATTTTTACTTTATACAAAGCCTGTGATCAAGAATTTAGTGAAAACTGATGTATACGTTTATATAAGGAGTTTATTAACAAAGCAAAGTTAAAACTGCACTTAATTATTACATTTGTTGAATATAAGTAACGGAAATAAATTTGCAGAGACAAGTAAGATAATTCGTATCAGTTAATATAACAAAGCCCACGAATAAGCCTTCTCTGCGAATGTGTCCTTTCTGACTCTACTTGCTAGCGGAACGTGCAAACCAGTTTCACCCCAAAAGCTCTCATGGGAGGGGTCGCGATAATGCCTTACATTTTCCCTCACATAAAGAACGACTAAAGAGAGACACTAGACAAAGGAATCAAATTCAGGTGAGGAGGAATCCCTATTATAATTATTTGTCCTCCACATTAACAGGCAACGGATAGCACCCTTTTATCAAGGCATATACGAGCACAACTAAGTTCTTATTCAATTAAAGGGAATATTGAAACAATAAAAAAAATTTAAAACATTGCCAGAGAAAAATCTGTGAAAACGTTAGAACTACTGATTATTTTCTGACCTAATAACGGATGAAGATTGAATTGTTCTTCAAATGTGGATAAACTTCCGAGTACACCACATCAACAGTCCTGCGCTTTTTCTCAAATTTGCTACTTTTGACAAACTTGTGTTCCTAATCAATGCAATATTGTAAATTTTCACCTACTATGGAGTAGGTAAAAATTCAGAAAATGCCGTAGCAATGTAGCAGTCAAGGTAAAGCAAGTAAAGTAAAAAGTTGCAGAAATAGAAATAATGGTATTTTCATCTGCTACTTTTGGATACTCAATTTTCTTTTTCAAATATTATAAATTTGCATATTTTAATGAAATGTAGCTATCGAAACCAATTTATTACTGAAAAGTAATAATTTATTTAGGCTTAAATAAAGCTGGCGAATGACAGCCTGAGATTGCAGGCCTTGAGACCCTAAATACAAGCACAATTCCCTGGTATTTTTATATTTCACTGATAGCTTTGCCTAGTATTTTGGATATCTATAAGTACGATTCCAAAATTTAAGCAACATAATATGCTGCATTAACTAAAATGTGAATTATGACTAACTAAAAAATTCAATTCGAGCATTGAAAATGCTTGGCTTAAAATCCGTATCACTTCTACAAGCAACCCTTTCCAGAATTTTTATTTTCGGGTTATCTGTTAGTATGGCTTATGTTTAAAATAGTTCTTTAGAGAAAGCGTCCGAGGGACACAGCTTCAAGAGAAACATTTTCAGTGCAGGTAAAAAAGACCCGCACACAAATTGGCAGCACACAAGTTTTAACGAAACATGTTTCGGCTAGGAACTCTTCATTGGGAGGCGACGGACATGCACGTTTTCGAAAATGTTTCTTCTAGCCTCATACATCTGTTGATATGAAAACTCTAGAAAATAGGCATGTTTGAATACAGTACTTTTTAAATCATAAACAAAATTTTAGCTTTGAAAACGGGTGGTTTTATTAGATTTATAACCACCCGTTTTCAGATTTATTTTAGATTTATAACCACCCGTAGATGAAACGGGTGGTTTATTTATTTGTTTATTTTATTATTTGTTAAAATATACATTTCAAATCAAGAACTTTTAAAATATTTTTATATACTGTATATGCACATTTAAAAATTTAGAACCTAAGACATAAATATGTATTCATAATTGAAATTATTTTCTCATTTTATCTCTAAAATTCCAAGACAATTCTTTATGCTTTTTATCTCATTAAAATTTGTCAAAAATTCAATGTAAAATACTAATGATCACTTATATTTAGTATATAAGCAATTTTTCTCATTGCTAATAACTGTAGCTTAGATTACCTTCACAGCTTTGAAAAAAGGAGGACTCGTATCTAATACAAAGCTATATATATATAGTTTAAAAAATGAGTGCCAAAATAATTGCAAAATTTGTACTCGAGCTCACTCACTTTTGTGTAAAGGACAATTTAAATTTTTTTCTTTGAATTCATGCACATCAGATTGTATTGTAATATTTATAGAGGGTTTAACTTCGTAAAAATAGTATAGGGTGGTCCAATATAAAAATATTAAAAATAAGTTAAAAGAAATTCTTCGTGCTTACGCTAAAAAGTAGCTTAGATACTGTGGTTCCGGGGAAAATTTTAACATAAGTAAAATAAAGTGCAATGAAAAGTGTCAACATTAAATAAACAATATTAACACTAGAATATTTACAAATAAAATTCAAAACTATTTGTAAGTAATATGCTGATCAAGGTAAGGCATACTTTAAACAATAGAATAAAAGTGTGACGTAAGACTTAAGCAAAAATACAAAAAAAGAGGTAAATGCAAGATTATCCCAATTCGAATCTCATTACAGACTCTTCAGGTGAAATTTTTATAATAATTTTCGAATCCAGCTAATTCCATATCGAAACGCAATGGAAATATACCCGTATAAAATATACCTGTAAAATACTAAAAAAAGAAACATACGCAAAATTTAATTTGCAGTAATTCCTCAAATCCTCATTTCAATTTGGATATTTTCCCTTTTCATATTAAAATAAACAGTTGCTTATTATAAACTTCTCTGAACTGCATTATTTAAAATTTATTCTCTGATATATGTTATTTGTAGAATGATAGTGACGCAGGCACTGATTTAAAGGCTTCATTCAATAATGATTTCAGTTTTCGGTACCGAAACTTTTTATTAACCAACAAGCATTATAGTTGAACTGAACTTTTTATTAACCAACAAGCATTATAGTTGAACTGAACTTTTTATTAACCAACAAGCATTATAGTTGAACTGAACTTTTTATTAACCAACAAGCATTATAGTTGAACTGAACTTTTTATTAACCAACAAGCATTATAGTTGAACTGAACTTTTTATTAACCAACAAGCATTATAGTTGAACTGAAACTAAACCACTCCGAACTATCTGCTGCTCCTTTTTTAAAATATATTTCAATAATATAAAATATACCGATATAGTAGTTTTTCATAAAGAGTTGATCAGTTTATCAGCGGTGCATAAAAAGTGTTTGTTAAAGAAAATAAAGGAATATCAAATTGGCCATGATAGCAAGTATCTCAGTCTTCATTTCTAAATTATTATATATATTTTACATTACACACACACACACATATATATATATATATATATCAAAAACTTAAATTAATTTAGTAGAAGTAAATTAACATCCTGGGAAAATTCTGAAATTGTAACAAAAGAAATCTATTAAATTTTGAAAACATGAAGTAAAAGTTAAGACGATATTATACTATTTTAAATTTTTAAAAAATATTTATTTAAAGTAAAATTATTAATCGTATTAATGCTTTATCATGCATTTTAGATTATTCCTAATTTCATGCTCCAGACCGACTTCTCAAGGGATAATAATCTGCAATATTAAAACCTGATCAATCAAAATTGAATCACGTTTAGGAATTTTTTATCAACTGATTTCTGTTAGGCATGACCTTTTGAGCAACTGAATAAAAATAAAAGATTTGGAAACGTATTTTTGAGCAACTGATTATAAGGCATTTATCCCGCCTTCTTAGGATGTCTTCGTGGTGTAACGGTCAACACACTCGGCGCGTATTCGAGAGGTTCGAGTCCTGGCGAAGGCAGTGCTCATTTTTCCTTTCTCCTGCTTCGAAATAACCTAATAACTCTATAAGATGTTAGTTGAAATGTCTATCCCTAGCTAACCACCTTCGAACAAAGTTCAGTAAGAGATGAATTTTAAGGCCGCATCAACTAATTTTCACATATTTACTTTAAATATTATCTTATTACATTTTTTGTTGTTACAAATTTTCTCACAGCACACTGTTACTCTTAGTCAAAGGCTGTTGACAATTCTACTTCACAGTATATTTTATATTTTTGGTTATTATATTTTTACTTTTAAAGTTATAATAAATTGCCTACACTTTTTATCATTGTCATATATATATATATATTATAAATGCTTTAACTTTCAAAAACTAAAGGAACCGATAATACAGGGTGATTATAATTAAAGTTACGATTTCAAAGTGCTCTAAAACTATCGGTGAGAATGACCTGATATTTATCAGAACAATTCTGAGGAAATGGAATTTTGTTTGGCGGAAGAAAAACTAAATTCCAAAATATTCCGATACATGGCGCTGCCAGGGTAGGGAAAAGGCCTAAATACGCAAACAATACATTCTAAGTGTTTAAGACAAATTTATTAGCGAAAAGACAAGACTACATGTTTACAGCGAAAACGATGATAGTGACAAGAAAAGAATAAGAGCTTAAAAGAAATACTTTACGGATGATTAACGTAGAAGTTATTCAATATCATTCCTCTGCTAGTTGGAAGCGCAACACGACAAGTTCCACAATAGATCGGAAGTTATCTGTGTTGATGCTATGGATGTGTTACGTGATACTTGCATTCAAGTCGGACAGATTCGATTCGGGTATCTCCAAAGTCAAAAATCACACGGGTTCAAGTCGGGCGAAAGCGGTGGTCACTCTGTTGGAACATGGCGACTTATGATTCTATCGTATCCGAAACGAGCTATCAGCAGCTGCTTCACACGAGTAGCAATGTGCGGAGGAGCACCATCTTGTATGAATATTATGGGATTCATGCACTGGCGCTGCTGAAGTGCGGATGGAAATGGTTACGCAATACTGCTTCATGCCGCTTGCTAGTAACAGTGCAGGTAATTGGACCCGAAGTCAAACGCTGCCGTTATTCCGCACTACACAGTGACCTTTTCAACTTGAAGAGGTAACGACTGTAGCGGGAATCAATTCTCGGTCACTCATAGCCTGCAATTTTGTGTATTTACAGAACCTGGCAAATGGAAATGAACTTAATCAGACCACAGAATGTTCCTAGCCACCCACTGCCCTCTTCCATCCGGCAAAAAATCGTATTGCCAATGGTTCACGTGTTTCCAGTTCAGCAAGTGGCAAATGCTGCACAATGTGTTACCTTGTACAGATGACAGCGCAAGATGTTACTTATAACTTTACTCACTGTGCTAATAGGCATATCCAGTATTCGGTCAATTCCCCGTGCACTGCTGATTCCCGCATCACTGTTGATCTGTTCTTGTAATTATGTGGTTACATATTCTACTGCCGTCGCCGAAGCTGATTTTCGTCCTCTACCTTCGTTTCGCATTAAATGAACCGGTTTTTTCGAACTTATCTATCATTTTCCAGATGCCATATGTGGTCATTGGGCTGGATTTCATCCCTTATAACGACCGCAACTTCCTGTAGCTGTTAATGCACAGTCACCGTTCTGAAAGAAAAGATAACGAACAGAACGTGATCCTTCTTTGTCAGAGTCATGAAGAAGCTCTCAGACAAAGCGTTATGTATCCTTAAAATGCTCTCAATTTTTAGCACAGCTATGTATGCGGTGTACATGTCAGATCTTAGTAATTTGCATACCTTCAGAACAACGATGTGAACCCGGACAGTTCCATCTATTGGCACATTTTGGAGCTATGTTTTTTCCTTCACCAAAATAATTCCATTTCGTCATAAGTGTTCTGATAAAATAGTAAGTCATTCTGACTGATAGTTTTAATGTTAGAGCGTTTTGAAATCTTAGTTTTAATTATAATCACTCTTTATATCAAAAGTAACTTTAGATGACAAAGTTAATAAAAGGTAGGTTAGTTAATTTTTTTTTTCTAATCTTGCAACATTTAAACAAACGATAAAACTTTAAGAAATAAAAGCAACTCATATAAATATACAATTCCAGGAAGGACATTTATATGCCATGTACATAGATTAGTTTATTTGTTTAACTAACGTATTTATTAAATTTGTTTCTCTACTTTAGTTAATAAAGCTTATAGCTACAGAATACTTAAACCCATAAATCAGATTCAATATTATAGGCATAAATCCTAGTCCTTAGTTTAAATTACGAACAAAAACCCTCCTAAAGTAGAAAATTTAGGAATTTTATATCAAAATGTGTGTTCGCTGCTATATATTCTGACAGATGGTGGAGATGATTATATTAGCCTGCTGAGCCAATGATGTATAACATGCTACAGAAAAACATAAAAATTGTATTAATTTAATTTCTGATCTCTTTGATGGGAATAGATGGCATATCTTGGATAGCGACACCAGTGCAGTGCAAAAGATATCGTAGAAAACTACTGCATTCTCGCGTCTGGTGCACTATATTGAGGATTTGATTTTAATTGTATATTTACAAACACAAAATCTGTATGATTAAAATGTTAACATAATCAAAACATGTCTTGCTGAACTTAACACAAGATGTCTTGGCTATAAATGTTAAATACTTTGTTAGCATAGTAAGAGCATACTTTGCTAGATTTTGATCAAAAGGCTCACTTTTTTGTTTTCCTTTGTGATAGTGACAGTAAGAGCTATTATTAACTAGTAACTTACACTAGTAACTTACAGCTAAGAACTATATAATGCTATTATTATAGTTCTTAGCTGTATGTTACTATTGCTCTTCCCTGAGATGGTCCTAGCACTTCTCATAACAACTCCTTTGTACTGATGTTGCCAATATTATGATTGTGCTTTGCTTGAAATACTTAATGTGAAAGAGATAACTGAGAAGTTGTAGTTTTTTATTTTTATCTATTAGCCTGCTTATATTAAGCTATAATCAAACGATGCCTTGCTAGATTTAAAAAGAGGGAACTTGGCTATAGATGTGAACTACATTGTCAGAATAGAAAGAGCATATTTTGCTAGATTTAGATCAAAAGGCTTACTTTAGATTTAGATCAAAAGGCTCACTTTAGATTTAGATCAAAAGGCATGCTAGTGACATTAAGAGCTAATATTGGTGTTAATTTGGACTCTTACTGAAAGTAACTAAAAGGTCCTAAGATAGAATAGATCCTGGCACTTGTGTTAAAACTTCTTAGTTCTAACGTTGCCAATCTTATGATACTACTTTGATTGAAATACCGAAATATAAAGAAACTAACTGAGAAGTATCAAATTTTAAGTTTAATCTGTAAGATCGTTTATCGTTCGCTTAACTGCCTATTCAGTCACTTAGCTTCTACGTAAGAGACAATAGCATACAACAACTGTATAATAGGAATAATTAAAAGTTTGCTATATTTCATGGCTTATTATCGAGTTTATAATGTAAAACACAACACTCGAATTTTTTGTTAACTAACGCATGGTGTCTTAAACCCTGTAACGTCGGTTAACCGCAGTGTACTTTAACTAGACACAGCAATATTTAAACTTAATATCATGTAACTGAGATTTGCTCAAGCTCTTTGTTTTCATAAATTATTTTGACGGAAGCCAGGAAAAACAAAAACTGTAAATGAGAATTGAACCGTTAAGAAATTACCATAACTGTCACAAAATGACGTTGGAGTTTTTGTGGAAGCTATAAACGTTATCCAACGATTGCTTAAAGAAATTCTTTTGTTTGGCGACTGTTGCTGCCACAAAATCTATTAAAACTCTACCTCTGAGGGCTTGGACTTTGGTAGTTCTTTTAAAAGTTTCATATATGTATTGACTTAAATACAGGGAGCGAGGTTTTTTAATTTCCTTTATAGACAACTTAAACAAAACATAACAATACATGAATTTTTAACGCATTTTCATTCACATTTCCATATAACAGGGGTGGCCAAGCTCCTTGATAGTCTGAGTCATTTTTCCAAATTTGAAATTTTTCGCGAGCCGCAATTAAATACATGTTTAAAAGGTATGCAAAAGAGTTATTAATTTTTTTATAGAAAATATATTTATTGAAAACGTATAAATAAAAGAACAAAATATGTGTATTGAATTTAAATATTGAAAATTAAACACATTTGTTTTACTTATCTTCATAATTCTTATAAATTTGGTGAATAATTGGTGACAACACTTCTCAGTAATTCTATAAGATGCTGGTTAGTTCATACTGATCGTTGTTTGGATTTCACGAATTTTAAAGTAGAATAAAAGTATTCACCTAAGTACGTTGTTCCGAATATTGAAATAATTCGACAAGCAACCTTTTTAAATTCAGGATACTTCGATTTTGGTACAGATTTCCAAAATTCAGTAATTGGCGTCGATTTATATTATTATTTCTAATTCTCCAGATGCTTTTGGGGTCATAATTATATAGAAAATGGAAAACTCGCTTTGAATTATGTTAATTTCAAAAGGATTCAGAAAAAAATCAAGAGGCGATGGACGGAAATGAAATTTGTTACAACGTTGCACTTTCATATTTGTTGTCTTTCATATTTGTTGTCTGTAATTTAAAAGACATTTTGACACATATACGGAACGATAATATTTTTAATATAATAACACAAAAATGAAAAGGGAACTGGGGTGCATTCATCGAGAACCACAAATAATCCTTCAAAGAGCCACAGGTTGGTCACCTCTGGCATATAAATTCATTGCAATGATTTTTGCTATACACAGCGCTGTCCGTTTTAGAGTGGTTATTAACCAAAAATTAAAGGATAGTATTTCGTATTAAAATATAATTTTTTATTACAACTGTGTTAACTGAATAGCTAAATTTAGCAGACGATTTGACTATAAGATGAACAAATTTAGAACACTGGGGATTTCATCAAGGATTTGATTCCGCTCAACGAGCTAACCCACGGGCCTAAATAGTTGCTGAACGGCCAATGAGCTGAACTTAACGACTGTACGGCTTCCGTAGTTTTCCCATAAATTAAATTTAAACCATTTCCCTTCAGAAAAGCATTCAAAACGCCTTTTTGAAAGAAGTGTAATTTTAAACTGTGCTTTACCTAATTTAACAACAGAGATATGCTTTTTTTTATTTTCGTTCTGCAAGTCATAATATTCATTAGCTGAAAAATCTATTTTCTTTCTTATTAGACGACGGAATAATAATTCTTAAACTACAATTCGAGTGCATTTAGTGGTCTGAAAGCCATTAATATTCGGTACGCGTGATTTGTTTTTTAAATTTAATTTTTTATTTAATTTTATTACGAAAAATTTAATAAATAATTTATTGAGAAATTATTGGTTTAGAATAATTCTAAATGTACTTTACTGGAAAGAAGTCTTTTAATTGGTAAAGTACCAAAGCCGCTTACATTAATTTTTTGTGCACATGACTTACGCAACTTCAAGAATGCTGACATCGAAAACCGAACCTGAATTCTTCCGATTACTGCATTTATTACTTCCGGTTATATACCACGATGTGGCAGATAGGAAGAACGAGTTTATTTCCTGCCCCATCTTAAAAGGCAAACAGAGGGGACGCGACCCAATCGGTCAAGTTCAAGAAATGACGAGTTACCTTTGTTAGAAGTAATTGTGAAGTATTAACCATGCTGTTGCCAAAATCCCACTGGAGACATTCCATTTGTAGCTAAATATGTTGTAGAGAAATTAGGTATTTTTTGGAAGCAGGTTTCATGAAAATTAGCAACGCTTTCACCGGGAATTGAACCACGGACCGCTGGAATACGCACCCAGCGTGCAGACCACTACACCACGAAGGCACGCTAAGAAGGCAGGAGAAATATCTTACAATGCTATACAATACAGTGCAAGGACATAAGGAAGAAATGCTATTATTTTCTCCCAATACCGAGAAAAACACAGGAAAAAGGATTATTCTATATATAGTTTCATGCTACGACTGTTCAATCGAGACTGATAGTGTCATCGAAATCTTGCGAAACATTGGATTTTTAGTGCTGAACTGCTCAATAAATTAACAAGAAGTATTGCAAAAGGAAATTTATTACACCTAGATGTACGCCACCCCTTTATAAATATCATTACGTGGCATTTAAAAGTCACCCCCGGACAATGCATATAAAACTCGAGAGCATTATTCAAAATATTATACTAGCAAACATTTTTGTAGTTTACGAGGTAAAGACAAGAGTAATTATTTCCGGAGTCCAGTTATTTGTTTCGCATTGAGAATATAAACTCTAGAAAATCTGCCTAAACTAATGCGTAATTTATACTTCAAGGAAATAGTGACGAGGGAAAAGATTTGAAATATTAACGCAAATCTCTCAAAAGAGCGAAATAAAAAAGTGAAACAAATCCTTCTTTCCTTTTCCGAGATCAAAGGTGGCAACCGTCGGAATCAAATCTCCCCGGTGTGGCAGGAGCCCTTCAAAGCGCTCTTTTAAATCCGAAGACGTAATATTCAGGCGAAAACCCGCCTAATTACCCAAAATCGAGGAACGAAAACCTGGATTCTTTCATTAATTAATTTCGACCTCCACCGATCCCTCAACTCCCCACGCCACATCTCTATAATTAACTCATTAAACATGGATAGAGTCCGGGCGAATAGACGAGGCAGTGAGAAGCGCCACCTGGTGGGAAGATGGCGAGAAGAATGGCGCTTAAGTTCCCTCACTGAATTATTTATTGTCCTGTAGACGTGCATTTCGGCCTTAACGCAGATTATACAGGGGCTTTACGTGGGGGCCTGCAAGAGTGGGACTGTGCGGTTACAGCGAAGGGTATTTAATGAGATGGGCTTAGGATGCGTCTTATCGGTCCAGTGGCTTAAAGTTGGGGTAACGTCCGGAGGAGGTGAAGGATGATGGGTATAGTTTACAGCCGGGTAAGGTAAAAGATAATTACACTCCCCCTTAAAAATTACCAAAGATAACAGAAGGATATTGATGTTCTCTTTCATAATATGTTGGATGACTTTAAATACTACAAATTGAGACTTTAGAGTACTTTTGGTTATTCTAAACTGTTAATTTGTAAAATTCAAAGGATAAGATATTTAAGATAATTTTCATTACATTAACTGCTAGAATATTACAACTATAATTGATAGTTGCATGAACACGACACTTCTGTCAAAACTAAAATTAGTATCAGTGCGAAAAGTCTTAATCTCGAGACTAAAATTTGTCTAAATAAATAAACGCAACATTTCAAATTCGAAATAAACTTTCCATTATCTGACTTGCGTTAAATTACTGTGGTACAGTAACAGAAATAAAAGTTTTATCGTGCATTCTCTTTACCTGTGGCGATTATAATCGAGGTTATCAGCATCTTTGCTTGGTATATTTAATCATTAATGAAGCAGATGACTTTACTGTTTCACTGAGGATTATGACTTCCCTTCTTCTTTGTTATAGATATATAGTATTAAAAGGTATATTTGTAGATGGAAACTTATAGCCATAATATCCTTTCCCTCATATCTGGAATTTTGAATCTTTGGCGAAAATTTCTTCTTCTCTTTTTTTCCCTTCTTTATCATTTTATGTTGAACTATCACGCCATTTTCACTAATTCGATCTGGTAAATACTGTGTTTGCATGTGAACTTTAATTTGCTTTTCAAATAATATGGCAAACAATCAGTTTCCAGAATATTACCATTCAGTACAAAATAAAGTATTTAATTTATTGTCAAATAATAACTTCTTGAGAAACTGAGAACAAAAATGCGCTACTTAAAAATTTGAATCATTATTTTATTTTTCAATAAAATTCTAGTTATTTTACTTTAAAGGAGATCTTTAATGAGATATTGAGCTGATATTTTTATGAATATTTAGAACATTATTACATTTACAGTTAATTCATATTTCTGATGCTTATTACGTACCTCGACATAGAATCATTTAATCTTGCTTTGTCGATCTGTAGAACGTGCCGCGTTTTTCCGCTGCGGTACGGAAATTGCAGTTTAATTTCAAATGCTTGCTCTTTCCACGTAAATAGTAACATCTGTTTACTAAATGAAAGATTCGTGGCTCGACTCCTGACGAAGATAAAGTTAATACTCTTACAAACTTGCATATTTTCTATCACTTCTGACTGAATTCGTTCCTTATACAGGGTAAACAATTTTTAGATAAGCGCAGTTTAACTGGAACCGAGACGTTGTCGGTTGCCTGGCGTTGTCTGATGTCAGAACCGGCCTGAAGAACACCAGCCGATTCTGCTCATAGGCGTGTTGAAGCAAGCTGAGGGATGGAGCCTCCAGCAAACAACAACTACTAATTATTGATATTTAATCCTGGCAAGTGTAGATTATCCTGCAGAAGTCCTGTCGGAATAGGTAAGCTAAGAGTTGAAGCTTACCACTATAAAGTTGGTTATAATTAGTGCTGTGACTCTTCATAGAGTAAAACTGAAATGTGAACTTTCAGCATGTCAAGTGGACTACTATCTGCATGTCTTTATTAATTTTTAAGTACAGACTCACTAAAGTTTTAAGTTAAATGTTATTCAGTTTTTTGTTTGCATGAATCTAGAAGAATAATTTCCATCTCGGTAACTCGGAAAAGGAAATCACTGGCACCTGTTAGTAAGATTACATAGAACTAGCTGTGTGGTTACAATAACCAAACGCTAGCAAACTCAACAATAAGTTGACATAGTTTCTTTTATACACAGACTTCAAAAGAATCTTATGTCTTTAATATGATGTGGGACATTGCTACAAGAAACAAATATGCATTTAGTAAAAGGATGCGCATCTCCTGTATTAAAGCATTACGTGAATTCAACATGTTTTCAAAGGCTTCCGAGAAACGGTTTGAAACTAAACAGTAGAAAAACAATTCTTAAAAGATATTTTGAATAAAACTGTAAAGATATATATTTTTCCAATGACTCAGGGTTCATTTTATATCTTTTTAATCCTTTTAAAAACTGAGTCAAGTTCATCAGCTGCTGCCGAATCGTACCTTACTGTGCCGTTGTTTTATCATTTTCATATCTTCAAGAAATTTTGTGTGAAAAAGATTCTTTGTTCCAACTATAAAAACATCTAAAAGCTTTAAGATTTTATATAACGTCCAAAGGACTTTTTCTAACATTTTGTGTGTTACCTTTATTTATTACACATCATGTTCTTCAAACCATGAAATTCAATTCAAAAGCAATATCAGAAAATAATTTGAAAAGAGCATATCGTTAGAACTTTTGACATACAGTCTCATGCTCTGGAGATAAAAATGTTTTCTCTATGCAATGTTACATTGCTCGCTTTGAAATTCTTGAGTTTGTTAATCAAAAATTCGTTAAAGTTTTACAAAATATGAAATAGGTAATAGAAAAAATTTTAAATTAATAATTTGGGCTTTCAGATGTTATATTCAGATGTTATACAGTAGGATTACGTCATTCAAAATTGGATGGCTCTAGGTACCGTTGTTTTATCACAATGCGAGAAACATACATACTTTCATGCAGATTCTTCATTATTGAATTTTTTTTAAATATAATGCAAACCTCTAGTACTTGGTGCCCACAATTTAAAAACTGAAACGTCGTTTAACAGTGGACGGTGCAAAATGCCAAAACGAAATTAATATCCCTTCTGGGCAAATTTCCCCTTTGGAATAAAAACTCGTGTTTTCGTATATTCAGTTTTAGAACCTTGTAAAGTGCGTTGTAGATGGAAGTAATGTCTGCATCTCAAATTTCATATTTCTCAACTTGAAGATAGCTGTATGTCTGCCATTTTTCGATGAATGGAAATATCGGTTGTTTAACATTTCTTAGATAACAATTTACCTTACTTCTGTACTTTACTTCTGAGTTCAAAGATGATTTTGAAAATTTCCAAACAAATGGCGAAAGGAATGTCACCTTAAAAAATAGGAAAAAGTAACAAGAAGAAAACGTTCCTTAATTTATCTTTGGTTTTAGGTTTTAAAAGTTATGCAGAATATTTGAACTATAAACGCTTTTCTACTCTGTCTCTAAAAAACGAAAAGGAAGCAACAATTTTCATTTAACTGAAACTAAAGTAATTTGTAATTAACATAAATGCAACAAATCCAAATCTGTCTTAAAATACTTGTAGCTAATTAAAGTTCTTTTCACCTCCTTTATGTAATTAGAGTTTTTATCTGCATCTTCTTACTTTTAACTTCAGAAGAGAGAAATTGAAATGGGGTACATTAAAAGGCGAACCATCATTTTCTCGTATTTTTATCTTAACTTTGGAAAGAGAAAAATAAAATACAGTTTTTTAGTTTGATAAGTATTTTAAATTAGCTTTTAATGAAAGTTAGAATTATTTAAAGCTGAAAGAATAAACCGATTTAATTGAAAGTTTCATTTTCTAATCTGCTTAAATTTTAAATTTTGTTGTTTAGGAATAATATGATAAAGCATTATTGTAAATATTTAATGTTAGAATGTTAGTAAAATTATTAATCAGGATTTCAGCAGCAAGGAAATATTTTTCATTAACCGGCCATCCTTAATTACGCTCAGAAAACTCAAGTTCTACTTTTTTGTTTCTTTCAAACTACAAATGTAGTTTTTGTAATGGCATTCCGTAACTCCTAAATAAATAATTTACTATATTGCATTTACATTTCTGTATTTACTCTCAAAGACGTCATAAGTTCAGCTTTATGAAGAAGAATAATACATTAAAATGCGATATTGATATTTCAGTTATCTAAATAATAAAGATTTGCATGCGCAATTTGAAAAATTTAATTAAATGGCTATTAGTTTTACTTGATAATTATTTATTATTTTCGAACCTCTTTAATATTTACGCTAAATAGGAATAAAAAATGCTTAAAATATTCAGGTTTAGCTAAAATGAAAGAATATTTATAATTAGAAATTATTGTCATTTTTGCATGTGAATAACTGTTTATGAATTGATAAATTCTGCATATTAGTCCAAAACGAATTTTCACGTGAATAATTGAAATCGGAAAGCAAATATGTGTTATTTTTTATTGGAAAGTGTTCAAGGATTATTAATATTAAAAATGAGCTCGTTTAACTTTCACAATAAGGAAAAAAAAAGAAACATTTTCCCATTCTCTCATTGGACTGGAACCAAATTCAAATCCAAATTTCTTTGTTTCATTGAAAGGTATTAATTATTGTTTAGTGTAGCGCTTTTTTGCTTTTGTGATCTAGAACGTAAGCGAAATGGTTACTGGATACGACCTTACTGAAATTATCGTTAAAGGCATTTCTTGGAAATAATTATAAAATAATACATTAAAAAAAGCACTCGTTTACTTTGTTATTTTACTCCTTTATTATTACTTACCTTTTTATTTTAAACTATAGATACAACATAATAGATGTCTATTTAACTTGAAAATTACGGTTTTTTAAAAGTTCCATATATTAGGCATCAGCTTGGTAGAAACCTAAAGAAACAAAGGGTCTCCTGGGAAAGTGTTCATCAGCCTATTAAGTCTTAGCGATGGATATACAAGTATGCAAAGTCATATATATATGCTTGTATATGAAAAGTCAGTAGATAGACAAGGTTAGGCTTTTCCAAGGTCAAACCTTTCCTTTTCCGAGGCTCAAGACAATGATGTAATCGCATGACAGACGTCAATCAAAGTCAGTTCGTTCGCTGATTGGAGAACTACACACACCACGTCGCATTGCCATCGCTTTAATGAAAATACAACTCTACAAGTAAAAAATCCCGACGTCTCCACTCTGGTTGACCTTAGTCGAGAAGAGCACACCTTGTAGTTCAGTAACCTTGAGTCTATGTATATTGCATTCCTGCGATTAAGTTTCTTGAGAACTGAAACCGCACACATGAGATCTTACTGAAATAGTCTGAAACGCATTAATGCACTTAAAAATTATGTAAAAGATATTCTTGAAATTATATGTAAAAGATATTAAAATTTGTAACGCGACTGTAACATTGTAAGGATCTTAAGTTTTACTAACGTTTATTTTATTTTAAATCTTTACTATCACTTCTTATTTTCTACTTCTGGCCAGAATTAAAAGCGTTAACTTATTTATGCAAAATTTGTCTGGCGAACGCCAAGTACTTAAGTTGTGGCTTTTTGCCAAGCGAGAGAGAGGAAGGAGTTAGTCGAAGCAGGCCGCTTACCTTAGAAGTTTTACTCAGTTGCTGGTTGCCTTCCAGGCCAGAGGTTTAATCCTCTTGATAATTTTAAACGTATTGTAGTGTTAACAGTTCTCTGTACTACATACGGCTTCCTGTTAATATAAGGCCAATCTTCCACGTTTATTACTTCAAAGTTAAGTTAGCGTTTAGTTACATTTTTATATTCTTACGTTTAGACCACAAGTAGTGGGTCTTTTTATTCCGAAGTACGGAAATTATTGTAAAGAGAGAAAAATAAACGGTTTTGTATACCCTTCTTGTGTATCCTGTCTACTTCCCACAGTTATTGAACATAGCTTTAGTAAGCTCTCTGTTCCGAGTCAGGTCCTTGCATGTTCCCAAAGAAAGTAAGGCGGAACATTGAACCTGATAACATCTGTTATTTTGTAAGTTATTACACATATTTCAAATTTTTCTGCAACCTTAAACTCTCATTTAAAAAATGCATCTATGAATCTACTTATCTAAAAATGTATATCAGGATACAAGTTAACCTTTAATAATCTACAGGTAATCTATAAGCAGATATTAAATATGGATTTTTTATCACCAACTGCGAACGTTTCGAAGACTTTGATCTCCAATAGAAAACACTCTCATGAAATTTAAAAATTTTGTGAAATATTCAAAGCAGGGCAGATTTTCAATTTTCTATTCACACTGATTTAGCGGTTAGATATTTTTAAAACTATGTACTTTTTCAATAAACATTACAATAAAACTATAAGCTGCTTTTAAAATATAATATCTGGATTATGGGAAAATACTGTTGACTTTACAGCGTCAAAATATTTATCAAGTTAGAGATCATTGCTAAATTCTTGCAGTTGAAAACCTCAACAAACAGAAAAAGGGCTTAACCCTCTCGCTGCGCATCCCGCGATTTCCACGGGCAATGTAGAAGTAGCAAAATTTGCGCAACCCGCGATTTCCGAGGGGATGAATTTTTTTGTCGTCTATTTAACTGTGCAACCCCTCTTTCTCCGTTCAAGGTTTCCTTTCGGCATTTTTGTGATGTTTAATTGTTTATTTCGATGTGGGCTAACAGATGGCGTTAGTTGTCCACATTTCTCCCAAATATACAAGAATACGTAATGTAGCATTTTGTGCACGCTTTTCAGAGCTCAAAGATGTCTGGCAGGAAGCGTTACGCGAGTACAAGAATACGTAATAAGAATACGTAATATACAAGCAAATATGTGTTATTTTTTATTGGAAAGTGTTCAAGGATTATTAATATTAAAAAAGAGCTCGTTCAACTTTCACAATAAGGAAAAAAAAAGAAACATTTTCCCATTCTCTCATTGGACTGGAACCAAATTCAAATCCAAATTTCTTTGTTTCATTGAAAGGTATTAATTATTGTTTAGTGTAGCGCTTTTTTGCTTTTGTGATCTAGAACGTAAGCAAAATGTTTACTGGATACGACCTTACTGAAATTATCGTTAAAGGCATTTCTTGGAAATAACACATTAAAAAAAGCACTCGTTTACTTTGTTATTTTACTCCTTTATTATTACTTACCTTTTTATTTTAAACTATAGATAAACATAATAGATGTCTATTTAACTTGAAAATTACGGTTTTTTAAAAGTTCCATATATTAGGCATCAGCTTGGTAGAAACCTAAAGAAACAAATGGTCTCCTGGGAAAGTGTTCATCAGCCTATTAAGTCTTAGCGATGGATATACAAGTATGCAAAGTCATATATATATGCTTGTATATGAAAAGTCAGTAGATAGACAAGGTTAGTACAGGAATACGTAACAAGAATACGTAATATACAAGAATACGTAATGTAGCATTTTGTGCACGCTTTTCAGAGCTCAAAGATGTCTGGCAGGAAGCGTTGCGCGAGTGATATAACCTATATTCCTGACTATATTTCAGACGCTAATAGTAGTTCTAACTTTGATTTCAAGTATAATGAAGATAGTTATTGCGAAGTTGATGACAATTGCTCGGATTCCTCTGCAGATAGTGATAAATCTGAAAATTCAGTTTCTATTGAAAACGCTCGACAGTGGTGCAAAATTGACATGCAAAATATTACATTATGCAAATATTTTCGTTAGTATATATATGTTTTACCTTTGTATTTTATAAAATAAATCATAATTTAACCGATATTAATTTTCAAAATTTACTTTTATATCATTATTCTTCAATTTCAACCATTTTAATTTAATTCTAACAACCTTTCCTATGATCTAATTCTATATTGAAAAAACTCTTTTACAAAAAAATTTTTGCATACGAGTACTTTAATTCTAAAATATATGTACATTTGAAATATGTAATAAAAAATATACGCAATTTTTGAACCTATTTTGATAAAATAAAGTACGCAGTGAGAGGGTTAATTATTCAATGCAAACTTTTCTAATAATTCACGAAGCAATTAAGAATTATCTTCTTCCGAAAGCCTTATGGCAGGAAAATGATTGCGCAAAGATCTGCTTTAAAAAAAAATTGTTGTGTTCTACGGATTCGTGGATTTGGAATGATTAACGACAACACTTGACGAAGAATCAAAACACGATTTATTCGCCAGTATTTCACAGGAGAGCTCCAAAAACAAGTTTTACGCTGAAACAGTCAGCAACACAAGCTTACGGATATCAGGCTTGAACGGTGAAGACGACTTCACGGTAAAATGGAATAATTTTGAATTCGAGGATTCGGTGTCTAGAAGACATGTGCCAGGCACACTTAGAGTTATAACACCTTCGGGAGAGCGTTATTTAGCTCTTTCGGTCCGAAGGTAGAGTACATTATTGTACATTACCTAATGGAAGATCATTTAATGGCAGCACGAACAGTAATGGCAGCTAATACAGTACTCAGACGCATGCACAACACAGGTCTGTATGCAAGATGACCAGTTATTTGTGTCCGCTGGACTCAAGGACACAGAGGTGCTTGTTTATCTTGGGCAACAGAATTCGTCCCCTGGACCAATCAACAATGGGCATCTGTTCTCCTCTCAGACAAGTCCAGATTTACATTGGAGATGAACTCAGGTCATCAGCTGATCTGGAGAGAACAATTTACCAAATACAACAAATTCCACATTGTGGAAAGACACAGTTACAAAGGTGGTGGAAGAATGGTTTGGGTAGGGATCTCTCTCGTTAGTCACACTAACCTGCACGTGTTCCATGGAGTAACTTAGATTGGTATGAGATATCAAGACGAGATTCTTGAACAATATGTCCGCCCATATGCCGCTGCTATTGGTCCTGGATTTCTTCTAATGGACGATAGCACCTAGCAAGGGTTGCTGAAGAGTATCTTTAGGGTCGCCGTATGGAGCGGTTGGAATGGCCAGCTGAATCCCCAGCTGTGAATCCGATAGAGCATCTTTGGAACTACCTTGGCAGGCAGGTTGCTGCTTTAAGCCCTTCTCGAAGGTCGTTAGATGAGCTTAAACAAGAATTATTCAGTGTCTGGTCGTTGCTTTCCATTTCACTGACCGACAACTTAATTGACAGCATGGAACGTCGCTGCCGCCAATGTACTGCAGCTAGGGGTGGACACATTCCTTATTAGAACCCATTTTTGTAATGTTACCTATCCATTTTCCCTCAAGAAACTGCAATGTATTGTTTGCCCAAGACTGCATTCTCTTCCAAGAGTGCAGTTTTCTGTTGTAATTCATGTTTGTTTTGTGTTTTAGAAACACTCTATGTCACATTCATTAAAGAACTGTTTAGTGAACATGTCTTCTAAATTTCTGGTTTCTATGTTGCTTCATTCTCAAACTGGATGCAAAAAACATGCTGTTCCTTAAATTTTGGAGTGCAGTGTAGAACATTAGCTATTCTGCTTGCTCCAAGAATAATTAATGAATAACATTAAAATACCTTTCTCCTTCAAAGGTTCTGTTTTATAATTAACGTTTTGTGTGTTATTTTAATTTATTAGATATCACGTTCTTCGCATTTACGTCACATAAAATTTCATTCAACATTCAACAGCAAAATCTCAAAGTATTTAAAAATAACATATCTTCAGAATTTTCGATATAGAGTCTCGGATCTGGAGATAAAAGTGTTTGTTATCATCCGTACAGTGTTGTCAATGCTTGCTTTCAAATCTTTGAGTTTATTAATCAAAAATTCATTTAAAGTTTTATAAAATATGAAATTTAACATTCCAAATTCGGGTTTCCAGGCGCACGTGTTCAAGTGAAAGATAATGTTATTCAAAATTTAATAGTTGTAAGTACCGTCATTCTTTCACAATGCGAAGAACATACCTACATACATCCAGATTCTTTATTATTTAATTTCTTTCAAGATAATACAGAGCAAGAGTATTTATTGGCACAGTTTTGTAAAGTGATTCACCGTTTATTGTGGACTATGCAAAATCTCGTTTGAAGACTATTAGCCCATTCGGCCTAATTGCCCATTTTGGCTAAAACAAAGCAAATTGTATGGTTTACTAGATAATCACATGATTACGTAAAGTACACTTTGACGTCAGATATAAAAATTTGCCATCCAAAAGAGCTGGCGCCTTGGGACAGCTAACCCTGTGGTTAGAATCGCCCAGTCTTTGAACAATGCAGTTTATATCTATAGCAATCACGTTAGAAAGCGGATACTATCGACAAAAGATTTGAAAAGGAAATGAACGCTTACTGACTTCAACATTTTCCACCTTGAAGCGTGTTGTAGATCTGTTTAGAGACAGTTAATATCTTTGAAAAAAGGTCTTAATCCAGTGTTGGGATGCTTTAAATTCTTAGCGCTTTAACCTTGCAAAATTATAAAACACTCAATTTACTCAAAACCATTTAACTTTCAAAATCCGGTCCTCCATGATTCAGTGTTGAATAACGCCTCTTATTTGTAATAATATAACAAGTTGCAAGTAATAACTACTGGCCAGTAAGTAGTTATTACTTGCAACTTGTTGTCATATAACAAGTAATAACTACTAGCCAGTAAAATTGCAACACCATGAAGAAAAGCAAACAGTAGAAAAAATATATTTATTGCACTTAAACAGTATGGCATGAAAACAAAATGATTGAATCTGTAAGCATTTTGGAGGTTTACAGGGGTACTAAATTAGTACAAAAGGCTGCTTCCACTGGCAACTAAAAGGGCACTTACCCCGTCAGGCATGGAGTCAAACTGGGCTTAGATTACAAAAACAGGCAACTCATTCCATGTTGCTTCAAGTCAAACTTCATCAAACGTATTAACTAGAGAAAAGTGGTGGAGCAGTCTCTCAGCAAACCCATGGCCAGATGTTTTCAATGGGTGACAGATTTGAAGACCGTGCAGGCAAGGGCAACAATTGAATACGCTGTGTATCGAGGAAGGTCAGGACACGAGGTATACAGTCTTGCATTATCTTGTTGAAACATGGTGTTTGGGGGCCTCGAAGATAGAGCACAACCACTGGACTAAAGTGTCAGAAATGTACCCATCTGCGTTCAAATTACCGTCGATCCGAACTAGGGATATGAGTGTCGTGCATCCAGTGGCTGGCCAAACCATCACACCAGGTATAGGGTCCCCATGCCGATATGACCTCAAACAAGTGACGTGCGGCCTCCTCGGACCCTACAGAAGCGTATACGGCCTTCAGAATACTGCTCGTGGAACCGGAATTTGAAAATGCGACATTGTGCCACTCCTGTACGCAGCTTTGTAGTTTGACGCACCATAGTCGTCGTCTCTATTTATGCTGCATTGTTAAGGGAAGCCGAAGTAATTGTCACCCTGTTGATAGTCCACGCTGCTGCAAACGTCGACTCTCCGTACGTGCTGATACTGGGCATGTTGCAAACATGCCCATTTCTTGACTAATGGCCCGTGATGTGGTCGTAAGGTTTTGCAGGCATGATTTCACAATGTGTTCGTCCTCTCTGGCGTTAGTCATGGAAGGCATTAAGATCCTGCATGCCGATAAGTATGATCCTCAATAAACCATTGATTCTATATTCGCATGACAGTGGTTGGATGTCGACCAGTGAGACCGGCACTATCAAGGAACGATAATCTACACTTTCGATAGGCAACGATCCTGCTATCGAATTTCAGAATATTGTGGTATGCCTCTATCGAATCGGCATACCACAATATTCTGAGCAAAGTCCATCCTTAGAAAGCACTTTCCGCTACACAACTTTTCTTTTATGCAGCACTTCAGATGTCGTTTCTCCCTCTTGCGTCGTCTTATATACGCTGAAATACTAATCATTTGCACATCCCAGGTTCTTCTTCCGTTCAAGTGATTTTTGACGTTTATCAGATCATTCCTTCCTGGTGTTGCAATTTTAATGGCCATCAGTGCATTTTCCTAACCACACACACACAATGATTTCGCATAAAGACGAGAGCAAGTCTGCGTCTTCAGACGTACTTGGTTGGCAGAATCAGGAAGTGTAGGTGAGCCTTCAAATAGGGCTTCTTTTAGGGGAAGCTATTATGTTACAATCATGCTACGATTTAATTTTCGCTTAGGGTCTTATTTTTAGAAAAACACGATATATAGTATAAATTTCTTAGGAATGATGCACTTTCATCTTACAGTTTAAACAGATGAAATGTTATGGAATAGAGCTAATTAAAACTAAACATAACTAATCATTAAATTTTGTGTTTAAATACTTCGTTATGCATTTCCGATTTTTCAGTAATGCTGTACAGACATTAGGTACTTTTTGGAAGCAGGCAAGATAAAAATTATGGAACGTTTTCGCCGGGAATCGAACCGCCGACCTCTGGAATACGAGGCCAGTGAGCAGACCACCACACCACGAAAGAATGCCAAGTAGGCGGGAGAAATATCTTATAACGCTTTTAGCATTGTACTCGTGTGCTTATAACATTATTAATGAAATTATTGTACAATACCGCCTTAATTCTCTATCACGATAAACAATAGAGAAACCAAACATTTTCGAAACAACTATTCTTTTAACACATCAGTTTATAAGCTTATCAATAAGAAAAGGTATTTATCTTGTCAGAATAAAAAATATTTAGATTATATTTGGATTTATATTTAGAAGAATAATTTCAAATTAAATGTAAAATTAATATTACATGATATTAATTATCTGCTAGAAGATAAACGTTTACGATGTTATTTATTCTTTATTTAGTTTCTGATGCTTTCTCTCTAATGTAGCTCGAGTTGCCAAATTATCGCGGAAAAACAATGAAAACGTTTCTCTGAAAAAGACCATATTTAAATATTTAAGTTGTAAATAAATAAATGCATAACAAGGATAACTTTAAATAAATGTTTACAGAAAAGTATACATTTTTTAATTAATCTCTCAGAAAATGAACATCTTTAATTAAAATTATGTTCAGACATATTATCAATTTAATAAACCCAATAAACATCTAATTAACAAGCAATTATTTACTTCTAACTATTGATGTTAATTAAGACGGTATCTCATCAACTTCATGTTATTTTCAAAATAAATGTTTTTTGAAGATTAATTATAATCATTATATGTATATGAATCTACGATTAGTATAAATTTCGAAAAAGACTATAATTCTCGATGCGTTAAATCAGAATAAATTTTATATTTACTTATATTTAGTCACGGTTTAACCCCAAATACCTTTTTAACAACTGTTTACTTTTTGCATATCTCAGAAATATTTCTCCATGCGATTAAATTCCTTAAATAAACATTATTTTCAGACTAAGCCCGTATGAATGAATTTTAAGATAAAAAATTATATTAACAATTATATTCATCTACATAAATCACGATTATTTATTTAGCGCTTAATTAGCTTTACGAATAAAAATATTTATACTCTAACCGAACAAGAATTTTAATGGATTCTATGGTAATTGAGATTCAAAATGCATGTTTTTTTAAAAAAAACCTAATGAAAAGCTGAAACATGCACCATGTTTGCACGGAAATATTAAAAGAAAATTTTTTCCCTACCAAAATCTATGTTGTATGAATAAAGTAAAAAGTAGTGCGTCACAGCTGCGAGTGATGCAGTTCTCTTAGTGACAGTTTATTGGTTGATTAGAGCAGGGATCTGAAAACGTTCAACAGAGCTCGAAACGCACTTTTTTAGCGAGCTTTTGGAATTGTATCATCTCTCGGCAGTAATTAGGAGCCTTCGAATCAGTAATTCAAGTCTCTTTTAATTAAGGAACTTAATTAAAATGACATGATTAACTGAAATGGAAAAGTTGCTTTTCTCCGAAAAGTAAATGGAGCTGGATAACTGAACTAAATACTCCATGATTGTGAAGAGGTACTCATTAGTAAAGAATACAAATCACAATTCCCTTATGAAAATTATATTCTTTTATAAGACTATTGAGATTCTATGCTTGTATTTATAAGAATACTCAGTGTAATTATATGGTTATTAATGGGCAGCTGCAATACTTGTAATACTCAGTTATTTATGTGTTAATGTATATTTCAAACTAAATACACATAGTTATTAATATTCATTTAGACTACCTAGAAGAAAACCTACATCTCAGTTATAGATTCTAAAGTACTTCTTCACTTCTACTGAAGCGGAAATATGGAAATCTATTCTATCAACAATTTATTCTAGTTATTCACCACCTGAAAATCAATCTATGTTTTTTTATTGGAATGTAATATACAGAGCTGCAGATAGCATACATTTCACATATATATATGAAGTATGAAACACCGGCAAAGTATGAAACACCGGCATTCTATAGAATGCCTGCATTGTATATAATGCATATATATGTATATAATGCAGTTATATCACAAGGATTAGTCAATTATATCACAAGGATTAGTCAAAAACCTCCCCTGAGTCAAGAAAGTTGGTCCATACCACCATAAATCATTAAGCTGTGATTTCAGGCAAACTATGAAATATGAGAATTATTACATACTTTCACTAGTAATTCTCATATTTCATAGTTTGCCTAAAATCATATCCAGAACCTATATTTGTCCTTCCCTTTTAAATAAAAAATTTGCTAGTTCTGCTCAGCTTTAACATAAACTACTCGAAGCATGCCAACATTTAATACATTTAGCATTTAAAATTTGATAATAATAAAGTTATATTATTTAATAAATACTTATTTAAACTAACCATTTTTAGTTATTATTTAAACTAACCATTTATTATGATTTCGGTCTTTAATGCAATTTCTCCCTTCCGTATTCTTCACCAAAATGCAAATGAGTTAGTTAGTATTTAAAAAGACAGAGCGTGTTTCTGGCTTCCTGTGCACTCTACATGCTAGTTTCTTACCAGCTGTGATAGTTATAATTTATCGACATTGCGTTATATCGCTGCCGATACATTTATTTTGAAGCTCTGGTAGATTTACTGGTGTATCTTATAGCAGTATTTTATTGTGTAGATTTTGACTACAGTTCCATGTTTAACTTAAATTTGTTTAGTTGAATCACCACGAGTTGCAGCTGATATTGTAGCACAAGAGAGTCTGTTTATGGGCTAAATTCTGTTTAAATGAAAAGGTTATTTAAACCTTCTCTCGGCTTTACAGTTGCTTCAGACATAAAGATGATTCGCTTTATGTCTGTTAGGGTTTTTGGATTGAATAATGTTATCAGATCAAGTAAAGCCCTATACAGTTAGTAAACGATATTAAATTATAATAATGAGGTTAATGATAAATGAAAAAAATGACAGACATCTATTTTTACGAATTTTATTGATGTAGCTAAATGAAATGCATAAAGAATCTATAAGACTGCTGTAAACCCCTTTGTACTATGATTCTAAACTAATGAGTGGACTGTATAGCAAAAGAACTAACTAACGTATTAGCAGTAATTAACTATTCAGATCTAATACATGCTCTGGTATGTTGCCTAGCCGAATCCAGATGGCCAAGTGAGAGTTTCTCTCCCTATCCAATAGGTGGCGCTGTATTCTAACTTAACATGCCGCCACCCGTTGAAATTACAAATTTCACCATGCAAATTACAAACAAATACATAATTTAACATTCCAAGAAAAACTAATTCTAAAGTACAATATGAAAGCTAATAGATAATCTTTCATCATGAATATAATATAAAATATTATAAACATTTAAGAACATAAACATTCACTATGCTACAATCGAACTTATTCTTAAACAGTTCCATTTTTATGTAAATCACAATTTTCAATAAGAACATAATAATGTAAGCTAAGCATTATTATCCTGAATAGGTAATAAACAAATTTTACTAATACATCGAATATACACACCATTTGATGTTTTCTCTTTAACAACTGTGGCCTTATTATCTTTACCAGGTAAAACTTCTAGAATTCTAGCTAAAGACCATTTAAATGGAGCAAGATTATCTTCCTTTAACACTACTAACATACCTGTCTTTAAATTTTCCTTATTAATAAACCATTTGGTGCGTTGTTGGAGATGATTTAAATAATCAGTTTGCCAACGTTTCCAAATAATTTGAATGAAGTTAGTAATAACTTGCCATTTAGAAAGTCTATTATCTGTAAGATGAGACAAATCTGGTTCAGGATATGAAGTAATGGAACGTCCAATTAAAAAATGACCCGGCCTTTAAGGCTTCAAAGTCATTCGCATCTGTTGATAAAGATAAAATTGGACGAGAATTGAGAACACCTTCAATCTGTGTGACAACAGTCCAAAATTCTTCTAGAGTTAATTTATAGTTGCCGATTGTACGCTGAAGATGATATTTAAATGACTTAGTACCTGCTTCCCATAAACCACCAAAATTTGGTGCTCTAGGTGGAATTAGTTTCCAATTATTACTTTCAGATGAAGAAATCTGCTATATCAGAATTAGATTTAAGGACCAAGCTATGCAATTTTTTCAGTTCTGATTTTGCACCAACCATATTAGTACCGTTATCTGACATTATGGTATTACATTTTCCACATCTAGCAATAAATCGTTTAATAGTAGCTAGTAATGAATCGGTGGGTAAATCAGTTACTACCTCTAAATGTATTCGTTTAGTAGCTAAACATATGAATACCGCAAAGTACACTTTTGCATAATTGCCCTTTCTCTGATTTTTATACTTGATGAGGAATGGACCAGAAAAATCGAGTCCACAAGTATTAAATACAAACCCTGGATTAACGCTCTCACCAGGTAAATTTCCAATAAAGTTGTTCACATACAATTGGTTTAACCTTAAAACATGTTACACATTCATGTACAACCTTTCGAGCTATATTTCGACCATTAATAACCCAAAATTTACTACGAACCTGATGCAATAGTGCTTGAGCATCAAGATGTAAATATTTAACATGGTAATACTGAAAAATTAATCGAGTAAATACATGATCTTTTGGCATTACATAAGGAAACTTTTGGTTTTAATTAAGATTACTATTGACAAGTCTGCCTACTACTCTCAGAAGAGAATCATTATTTAAAAACGGACATAAAAATTTTAACTTATTTTTGGAAGAAACACAATTCTTATTTTTTAAGGATAGAATATCCTTGCTAAAATGTTGTAACTGTACATACCTGATCATGATTTTCTCAGCGTCATCCAATTCTTTAACAATTAGAGAACCTATTAAATTTTTTCCCTTACAATTGGCTACAAATCTACAAACAAAACTTAATACACGAATAATACGAATATAGTTATTACTAATGTTAAAAATATGATCTAAAACAAGGGAATTGGAGTTCACATTTAAATTAACTAAGTCATTATCCTTAAGTTTGAGTTCTTTGACGTATTCCACATCATCCATATCAGATGAAATTATATCACAAGGATTAGTCAAAAACCTCCCCTGAGTCAAGAAAGTTGGTCCATACCACCATAAATCATTATGAAGAAGATCTTTAGGTTCAGCTCCACGTGATATCAAATCAGCTGGATTATTGTGAGTGCTAACATGGTACCACTCATGAACAGCAGTCATGCTGCGAATAACAGATACTCTATTAGCAAAAAATGTCTTTAGTTGATAAGGTTCCTTTTTAATCCATGATAACACTATTGACGAATCAGTGAAGTAATACACCTTGACTATAGGCAGCTGAATGGCCTCTAATATTCTTTTCATTAGTTTTACCAACAGAACTGCACCACAAAGTTCCAAACGAGGAATGGTAATTGACTTCAGAGGTGACACACGAGACGTGCTGCACAGAAGTCTTGATGAACATTCATTTGAAGATTTAACATAAATTGATCATTTCACATAAATTTCAGCACCATAGACTTTCTGACTAGCATCACAGAATCCTATAATTTCTACGTGCTGTAATCCATTGGTTAGAACAAATCTGGGGATGCAATAACCGTTGACTATTTTTAGACTATGCAGAAATTCCTTCCATTCTTCAAAGTAATTTTTAGGAAGAGGTGTATTCCAATTTAATTTTAGAAGCCAAAGTTTTTGTAGAAATATTTTAGCTTTTGTCGTTAACAGGTCCAATTAAACCTAACGGATCAAAGAGGCGACCTATTTTTGATAAGACATCACTTTTCGTTCCTGTTTCTTCAAAGTCACGTATCTTTAAATCGTAAGAAAAACAGTCTGTAGACGTATTCCATGACATTCCTAAGGCCTCTGTAATCTGAGGCTTATCCATAACTTGAAAAGAGTAATCCTGAGTAGCACTTTCTTTATTCTTCAATAATTCTGGATTATTTGAACGCCATTTGTGTAACTGCATTCCACCACGTTCTAGAAGACAAGGTTAACTGTGTCTGCAACTCCTTGGCTTCTTGCAGTGTATTCGCTCCAGTGATAATGTCGTCCACGTAACAGTCCTTCAGTATGGCTCTTGAAGCATGAGGAAAGTCAGTTGCTTCATCCATTGCTAACTGCTTCAGGACCCTTGTTGCAAGGAATGGTGCACTTGCTGTTCCGTATGTTACAGTCCTTAGACGACAAGTCTGCACAGGACTACCAACTGATTCTTTCCGCAAGATCAACTGCAGGTTTCGTTGAGATGGTTCAATAAGTATTTGTCTGTACATCTTCTGAACATCAGCTCCTAATGCATAGTTGTACTTTCGAAATCTAAAAATAATAGAAAATAAATCTTCTTGAGGTATTCGTCCTTTCATTAATATTGAATTAAGTGATTTTCCATTGCTAATAGCCGCTGATCCATTAAACACAACGCGAAGCTTGGTAGAGGCTTTCTCTAGCCGATAAACTCTATGATGACTAAGATAATTGCAAGTCGATGTTTCAGTTTCTTGAACTTCTTCCATGTGATTTAGATCCTTATATTCCTTGATAAAATTCTTATATAATGTTTTCATGTTCGAATCGATTTCTAGTCGATTCCACACTTGATGCAATCTTTTCTCAGCCTGCGTTTTCGATTCTCCTAATTCTACACCTTCTGATAGGCAGATTGTTAATCTTTCAACGTAATATTCAGAGTTTGCTGAATTATCAGCGGTATTTTAGAACGCGGTGAGGTTAGTTACGTTTAGAGAGCCTCATAGTTAGTCACTTGTTACTATTCTTTTCTTAGTTTCTTATTTTTATTTTACCGCCTGGTCGGCGTAGTTTGTGAGCGTCAAGAGCACGCATTTGTAATTTCTAAAGTTGAATAAAAAGGGATTTAGACCCTTCTCAAGACTTTGGTCTACTTCCAGTTCTTAGCAGTCACCACTATTGTTGCGTGCAGTTTGGAAGCGCGCAACGTTACATTGTCGCCCGAACACTTGTCGAACTGAAATGGCCGAAAATTGGATGGAAGTTGCTGGACAACAACAAGAAATGGCAAGCCAATTGGAAGGATTTGGATACCTGGTCCAGACGATGAGAGCGTCAATTAAGCCAAGCGTCAATTTCGACGGAAAAATTTCGGTGGCGATATTTCTAGAAAGTCTCGACAATCACTTCCAGCTCTACCCTGTGCCTGAAAGACAAAAAGTTGCCATCGCCACATCTGCACTAAGAGGACAGGCCGCGCTATGGTGGAAGAATATAGGTAAATTTTTATTAGGGGAATTTGGAGGCCAGACATATACATTTGAAAATTTCAAAAAATCGTTACTAAAGGCCTTCCCCATAGTGAAAAATCGAGCAAGGCTAGAGCCGAACTATATAGTTTCTATCAACGGAATATAGAAGAGTTGACGGACTTTATTCTGCGAAAAATTAAGCTGACGGATATGCTGTATGGGAAGAAACCCGACGCGGAGATCATTGAAATAATCTTACCAAGATTGTTACCTGCTGTTCAAGACTACTTCGAAATTAGAAACCCAAGCACATTGCAGGAGTTCTTCGAATTGGCGGTCAAGTTTCAAAATCGCAGAATAGCGGAAAAAGCTGGAGGGGCATCGTATTCTCAAAGTATCCGAAGGCAATCTTCAAATGAGCAGACCAGAAATGCAATCCTCTCTTATGGGGGAAAGAGATATCAAGCTAACTCATCGAAGCTCGAAGGTCAAGACCCAAAAAGGAAATTTGAAAACAAACGTCCGCGTACCCAGAAGGCAGAAGTTGAAAGGAAAGCTTTAACGAGTAGAGGGGGCCTGTGAAAGCGAGGATCCAGACCCCGAAAGTTTTAAAAAAACCCTCAAGAAGACACCTAAATACGGTCATCGTAAAGAACTCACAGCTACCAATTATACAAGTCCTGGTTGGCGATGTACCAGTAGAAGCCCTCATCGATACAGGAGCAGAAGGTAATTTCATGAGCGATATTTTTTTAAGAACATTAATAGGTTTCGATTACTTAAAAATAAAAACACAGAAATCATAGCAGCACAAGAACAAACTTGTCAATGTATCGGAAAACTATCTTTAAAGATACAAGTTCAGAATGAAAGCCTTAAAGTATTAATTTTTGTAGTAAAACACTTGTAAAGTCCACTTATTTTAGGTATGGAGTTTTTAAAAGCCGCGAAGGCCAAACTGAATTTTCAGGACAGTTCTATTGTGCTGGAGATGGACCGGAGGGTGGTGGAACCAGTGGAACAACCGCAAGTCGACCTTAGCCATTTGAATGACCATGAAAGTCAAGCCATCCAGCAAGTGGTGAGTACTTTTTCAAACTTGTTTTCAGAATGGCCTGGTAGTTGTCAAATAGTTACGCATGAGATAAAATTAACTTCCGACAAACCCTGTAGGACTAAACCTTATCGCTATGATAAACAGAAAGAGCAAATCATAGAAGAACATATTCAGGAAATGTTAAAGAACCAAATAATAACGCCCATAAATAGTGAGTACGCGAGTCCAGTCGTACTATGTAGGAAAAAGACCGACTTTCCTCCTTCGGATAAAAGGGCTTGCAGGTTTGCTACCGATTACAGAAAACTGAATAGTATTACTAAATTCCCAGTTTACCCTTAGCCGGTTATAGAGGAAATTATTAGAAAGATTAAATCTACTAGATATATATCTACTTTGGACTTAACGTCTGGCTACTATCAAATAGCTATGAGACCCGAAGACATACATAAAACCGCGTTTTTAACAAAATCGGGCACTTATGCATTTTTACGCATGCCCTTTGGGTTGTGTGGGGCCCCATCAACATTCCAGAGAGCTATGGACATTGTTCTAAAGCCTGTCCTAGGAAAATCGACTTTAATCTATCTAGATGATATAATTATAACGAGTAGTACGTTGGAACAACATATTAAAGTTCTAGAAGAAGTTTTTAAATTATTTAAAGAGGCTGGTCTTACAATTAACGCCTCAAAATGCAAGTTCGCAACTAAAGAACTTAAATATCTGGGGTATAAAATTTCGCAAAAGGGTATAGAAACTCAAGATTAAAAAAAAAAGCAATCAAGATTTTCCTACCTCCCAACACCGCCAAGAAACTTTCTTCTTTCCTTGGGTTATGTTCTTATTATCGGTCATTCATAAAAGATTTTGCTAATATTGTTGAACCCTTGTTAGTAATTAAAAGAAAGAAAAGTAAATTCACGTGGACAGCAGAAGCAAATACCGCATTTGAAAAGTTAAAAGAAGCGCTCATCAATGCCCCTGTTTTGAAATTCCTGAAGGGGGACGAAAACCTGGAAATTGCAGCAGATGTGTCGGACTATGCGGTGGGTGCTGTTCTCATGCAAAATGGCCATCCTTTGGCATTTTTAGTAAAACGTTGAACCCTACACAAATTATATAGCTACAGAGAGAGAAACATTAATGGCTGTACACAAATTTCGAGTTTATTTCGGCAAAGCGCCAGTAACAGTCTTTTCGGATCATGCAGCTGTTGGTAGACTTTACTTGGGGAAAAGCCTAACGCCCAGGGTAATAAGATGGGCTTTAAAACTTCAAGAATATAATCTCATAATTAAATATAAACCGGGTAAGGAAAACAATGTAGCTGACGCACTTTCTCGTATAAAACTGGACGATGAAGGAAATGAACTCAAATGCGATGTGTTGACTTCAAAAATTTTAGATTCTAGAGCAACAATTATTGCTGAATTGAAAGCTGATCCTCAATTTGGAAGTATCTATGCATATTTGAAAGACCCCGAAAGCTTTGAGCACACAGATATCGATGCAATAAGAAATAGAGTAGAAAACTATGAAATAATAGATAATTTATTATTTTATGCGAAAACAACAAACGAAAATCTCGAGTACAAACCAGTCATCCCAACCTCGCTTAGATTAAGCATTTTGAAGGAATTACACGACGCGAAAACAGCGGGTCATTTAGGAGTCAGAAAGACTTTAAAAAGGGTACGCGAGGCGGTATATTTCCCGCAATTATACAAAATAGTAACTGCGTATGTCAGGTCCTGCAATCAATGTCAGTTAATAAATGATATTAATTACAGCCCGGCCGGGTACTTAAATAGCATTCGCGCTACATTTCCGAATGAAATTTTAGGCATAGATCTTCTTGGTCCCTTTCCCCAGAGTAAGTTAAATAAAAATCGTTTTCTTTTAGTAATTGTAGATCACTTTTCAAAATGGACAGAAATTGTTCCACTTAAACGCGCGTCAGCCAAAACAGTCGCAGATGCATTCTTACACAGATACATTTTAAAATACGGTGCACCGATAAAAGTCATTAGCGATAATGGTAAACGATTCATTAGTCAAATATTTGAAAACATATGCACTGGACTTGGCATACGCCATATCAAAATGTTTCCGTATAGACCACAGGCAAACATAGCAGAAAGAGTTAATAAAAACACTGTAAAAAAAATTCGAAGTTATGTTAGCACACATCACAGGCGCTGGGATGGCTACATAAATGAGTTAGCTTATGCTTTAAGAACGGCAAATCACGATACTACGGGAAAAACCCCAGCAGAATTATTTTTAGGATGAAAGTTAATTACGCCATTAGATAAATTATTCTTTGTGCAACAAAGACAGCAAGAATTTAAACAGAAAGACGTGCAAACACTTATTGACCAGGCGGTTAAAAGCTCGAATACGGCAAGAAATAGGCAAAAATTATATTATGATAGAAAACGCCGTAATGCAGATTTTAAAGTTGGGGATCAAGTGTTGAAGCGGAAGTTTTCTTTATCAAGTGCCCCAGACAATTTTACTGCAAAGTTAGCTCCAAAATTTGAAAGCCCCTATGTAATTCAGGAAATCAAGGGAGTCGTATTGTACCTTAAGAACGAGAGAGGGGAAATCTGTAAAGCAAGTCCCGACCAGGTGAAAAAATATTATAATCAAAAGGATTTTGAAATCCTTAAAAGTTTCTTGCAGGACTCAAGCGTAAAAGAAGTAGAAGGTCCAGAAGTAACGTCACCCGTTCCACCACCCAAGAAGCAGAGAACTGAAAAGAAACCTAACCCTTCTACAACCCATGCGACGGTACCGAAAAGAAGAAATGAAAACTTTCAGACTCCAGCATTTAAGAAAAACAAGAAAGCAAAGCCGCCGCGTAAAGAAACCTTGGTAAAGAGAAAAACACCACTTACAACGTATCGCAGTAGAAATTCTACATCGAGGAGAACGCTTCCAGGGCCAGAGAGTCAGGTGCAAACAAGGCCATTCTGACAAATCATTGTGGTTAGGGGAAGTGTTGCAATACTAAAACACGAATATTCCCGTTTGACACCACACATGGTGGAGAGCCAGGGTAAAGTTAAATTCATGTTTGAATACTTGAATGAATGTGAATTAAGCAGTAACTAAGGAAAATAAATCGTTCAAAAACAAAACTTATTCAGTGTCAAGAAAGTGTAAATTATAATGTATTTAGAAAGATACTGATACTTATTCCTTCCAGATGCTGGAAGGAAGAGAACTGATTGATTGCTGAAGTCAAGGAAAGGTTGCTGTAAGAAGAGATAGTTAAATAAGTATATACAGAAATTTATTCTACCTTTTGTAAGATAACAGATTTTTTTATGTAAACGATGCTCTTAAAATTTAGTTCAGAATTGTGGAAACTTTTCAACAGGTCGTTTCTAGGACCTGCTTCCAAGTTTACCAAATTCTGGCAGCGGCAAATGTAGGGTTTATATTTATTTTAACTAACATTTTAAGTTTAAACTATCTTTCCTGTCAAGCCTTACTTTCCCCTGGAATTGCCAATGCCAAAGTATGTAAATTTGAGTAGAAAGCGCAAGGATTCAAATTATCAGCGGAAGTAATCTGAGTTAAATAGAAGGGAAACGAGTTCGAAGGTGTGCTTTCTTGCTTCACGAGCGGGGAGGTGGCTAGTTAGAAATTGAAGAACCATGCGTTTCGGCCTGTGTGTTTGCCTCGGCAGATTATTAATCTTTCAACGTAATATTCAGAGTTTGCTGAATTATCACCGGTATTTTAGAACGCGGTGAGGTTAGTTACGTTTAGAGAGCCTCGTAGTTAGTCACTTGTTACTATTCTTTTCTTAGTTTCTTATTTTTATTTTACCGCCGGGTCGGCGTAGTTTGTGAGCATCAAGAGTACGCATTTGTAATTTCTAAAGTTGAATAAAAAGGGATTTAGACCCTTCTCAAGACTTTGGTCTACTTTCAGTTCTTAGCAGTCACCACTATTGTTGCGTGCAGGTTGGAAGCGCGCAACTTTACAAATTGAAGCTTAAAATTATTTCATTCGGTATATTTACCAGAAAACTTAGGAATTGGTAATTCTGGCAAACGTATTTGTACTTTAGAATCAAATTTATTACAATCATTTTCATTTTTAGAATGTGCGATTAGATGATAGAATTTCCATAATTCTTACCTCTATAACTTCCGTTCTTTCCTCCATTTCGGCGATTTCTTCATCGATGGCTGCGACATCTTTGTCATCAACGCTTTTGAAATATCTATTCCTTAAGTTTCTAATATCCATTTGAATGCTTTGAAAGGATCTATACTTTATTTGAATTTCATTCTTATTCGAACTATCATCATATTCCTTCACTTCATTTTCTAACCTAGTTAGTTTCACTTTTAACGAAGTTTTATTTATATATAATGCCAGCATTTTGTTCATTTCTCCGGTTCTGCTGACCATGTACTATGATTCTAAACTAATTAATGGACTATATAGAAAAAGAACTAACTAATTTATTAACAGTAATTAACTATTCAGATCTAATACGTGCTCTGGCATGTTGCTTAGCCGAATCCAGATGGCCAAGTGAGTGTTTCTCTCAGTATCCAATAGGTGACGCTGTATTCTAACTTAACACCGTTAATTTCCCTGTCAGAGTTTTAAAAATATCTATCGCTATAATTGATGAAAGCAATGGAAGAACCTTCAGAACATTCGCAGTCATCATCTTCATATACTGAAATGAAACTAGAAAGAATCCCACAAATTACTCTATCGAGAAACATTCAGCAAGTGAAAGTAAAAGATGCAAATAACGTGGCAGTAAAATGCAAATTGCTGGTAATGAATGTTATGCGGCTTTCTATATCAAATGTTGCAAAGATTTCCATGTGTGCAAAACATAATCGGTTTTGAACGGCGTGACGTTTTCGTAACATTTTGTGTCTTCAATAAAAATAAATATTTTTTTTCCTGTTACACCATTTTCTCTTAATTAGACTAAATACATTTATTTCTGCTCACTTTTCTCAAGCTAGTCCGGTCGATAATGGCTTAAGGCCTAGGCTGTTGTTCAACTGATCTACAAAACTCCAGAAGATTGCAGTCAGCCTCCGCCACGGGGATATGCTGCTCCCTTATTGCTGGCTGATCTCAGTTTTTTAATATCTGGGCAGGTAAGTAATTTTTCTTATTACCTTTCCGATCCGACTCGTAATAAAAGGTTCATTTTTTTAGTTGCTTCGGAACATTCGTTCGTAGTGGCCTTTTTTGTTGCACTCGATGTTTCGTAGTTTAAACTCACTGCTAGCGTATAAATAATATTCGAAGAGCAAATCTGCACATCGCTTTTTATTCGAGACAGTCTGGAGACATTTTTGCCAGTCATTCACTTCCTGAGCTCCATGTATACAGATATTAAGCTGTTTTTGAATCAGAAAACCTTAATGTCCATGCCACGCCAAGTCCACGCCTGAATGCGAGTCATGGATCTTTTGATTGCTAGCCAAACCGGCTGACAATTACAACACGAAAGGAAGAACGAGGGAATATCATATCCCTCGTTCGTCCTTATACATCCTCGATCATCCTTATACATACGTCTACCTATCCTGAAGGCTAGTCTTCGAATCTGATTGCTTTTGGTATTCAATGTTTCGTAATTTGTTAACGCGAATTTCTAGTTGTATTTTATGTTCTATAGCACATATTTGTTCACCCTCTTGTACCGAATCTATTGCTGGTGTTTATGAAATTATTCTGGGTCATTCTGTTTATTATGGTCGAAATTCGGGAAAAAGTAGACGTTGATATTTTTACTTGTTGCAATCTAATTCAAATTACCTCTGCCAAGGGGTCCATCATGTTTAAAAAGAAAATATCTTCAAAACACTCATGGGCGAATATTTTTCACATGTTGCTGATCACTGTAATATCTCTAAATTTTGTATAAGAGCTCAACATATATATATATATATATATATATGTTGAGCTCTTATACAAAATTTTATATATATATATATATGTTGAGCTCTTATACAAAATTTTATATATATATATATATGTTGAGCTCTTATACAAAATTTTATATATATATATATATGTTGAGCTCTTATACAAAATTTTATATATATATATATATATGTTGAGCTCTTATACAAAATTTTATATATATATATATATATATATATATATATATATATATATATATATATATGTTGAGCTCTTATACAAAATTTAGAGATAATACAGTGATCAGCAACATGTGAAAAATATTCGCCCATGAGTGTTTTGAAGATATTTTCTTTTTAAACATGATGAACCCCTTGGCAGAGGTAATTTGAATTAGATTGCAACAAGTAAAAATATCAACGTCTACTTTTTCCCGAATTTCGACCATAATAAACAGAATGACTCAGAATAATTTCATAAACACCAGCAATAGATTCGGTACAAGAGGGTGAACAAATATGTGCTATAGAACATAAAATACAACTAGAAATTCGCGTTAACAAATTACGAAACATTGAATACCAAAAGCAATCAGATTCGAAGACTAGCCTTCAGGATAGGTAGACGTATGTATAAGGATGATCGAGGATGTATAAGGACGAACGAGGGATATGATATTCCCTCGTTCTTCCTTTCGTGTTGTAATTGTCAGCCGGTTTGGCTAGCAATCAAAAGATCCATGACTCGCATTCAGGCGTGGACTTGGCGTGGCATGGACATTAAGGTTTTCTGATTCAAAAACAGCTTAATATCTGTATATATATATATATATATATATATATATCTGTATATATATATATATATAAATACTCAAAAATGTACATAAAAAAGCTATCAATGCATTAAACACAGTTTTAGTCTGAAACATTTTACATTTAGTTAAAATCGCAAATCTCTGTGATAAAAGAAATGTTTGAAGAAATTATATTTACTGTGAGAGATTATTATGCTTCACAAATATTGAGCCTAAATAGATGCGGAAGGTATAAATGAGAAGAATTCTTTGCTAAATGCAATTTTGTTCTATATACAATATCTTGGTACTACTTTTTCTGGCATTTCTCTTAGCCCTTTCCTTTACTTCCTGCCATCATATACTAACAGATGTGGAATTTGTGTAAGCTTGCAAGAGCTGATTGCTTTTGGCTACACAAAAATAAGAGTTCTTGTTTACATCACACTGTAATGTCTTTCCTAAATTTATGAGGCAATCTTTATGCATCGCCATAGACTGCATTTTCTGCAGTACGCAGGCTTGAGGATTTCTTTGAAGTAGATGCACGCATGTCGGCTGTAGATATAGGAAACTGAACTAAATTTCGTCCAAAACATGGTAAAACTTCTTAGACTTGTGCATTACATCACTCTACTTATGCGAAATAAGTTTTCGTACAAATCCAAATAAATTTTTAATTTTGAGGTCAAAATCCCATGCATAATATGTAAGACGAACTCAATTTATAGAGTATTTATAAAGATTTTGAAATATTTAAAGAAAGCAGCATTTGGAAGACGAAAATGGATTTAAACTCTAGATTATCCGCTATCGCCATCTATGTTTAAGATAATATTTAGTTTCATTATTTTTTTAATGAAACTAAATATTAGTTTAAAATCTATTGCAAAAATTTCATTAATCAGAATTCTTGCATAACTGCTAAAACGTCTATGCTAAAGCTAATGTTTTGCTTAAAATTATGTTTTTAAGTAAAAAGATTCTAAAAAAAAACTTTTTATATAATTTGATTTGTAAGTGAGTCGCGTAACATTAAAATTAAATATTGCGTATTTTTCCAGCACCTAGAAAGATATAGCTTTAAATTTTTAACATACGTTCTGTTTATAGTAGTTCAATTGCTTAATTTAAAGATAAAATACTCTTTCTTGAATCTCTCATAGAATTAATGTTAACTATTATTATATAGACGCTGAATGTTTATCTTTTAGAGACCTTTTTTTTAAAGTTTTAAAGTTTGAACCCTATTTAAATGTAATAAAAGTACTTATAATCATTCTTTAATCAAACTGAATTTTAATGTACATCTTTGTGGTGGGCATAATAATTGTTCCAGATGTTGATTAGCATTGAAAGAAAACGATAGAGATACTCAAGCTGAAGATTCTTTTTTCAGTGATCGATAGACCTGTATATCCTTCTTTAAACACTGCTATAAAAGTTGTGCTGTAAAGTTATTAGATTTCTCGAAGCAGGAAACACATACAGTGTCTTAGCTGGAATTCGAGCTTTGGATATCGCGATTGTTAGCTGAATGTGCTTTCCAATTACATTTCTAAAGTATTCGGTAAAATGGGAGAAAAATACCATACAGTGTACAGTGTTAGCATACAAAGAACTGTTTGCTATGAAGATGTAAAGTATAAATAAGTACAGTACATAAACCTACAATAATTAACCTATAGAAAGAAACGCCGGGCCGTTGTTTCATTTTCTTATATAAACATGAAATATCCATATTTACTTTAATCATCGACTGATAGAAGGCTGAGAGACTGGTCATAGGTATATATCAATCTAAATAGACCAGCTAATGGAGCTACTTTGTTTTCATACGATAGTGAAATACATTGCCTATACAGCACATGACACTGATCACATAACACAGCACAATATTCTTAAAATACAATACATTACATGAATGTTTTAGAGTCTACAAACGTTATAGAATACTTGATTACGCATTACCATACCTTAACGATGCTTTGAAATAACAGACTTCGCAAAACAATAAAACTTTAATTATGCATTACAATTCAGTAGAATAAAATTGATATACAATAAATATGCAAACTTATATATTATCTTTAAAACATAACACACAATTCGCCATTAATTCAGACAGTACAACATACGCAATCAATATGGATATAATACACTGAATATGCTACCTGTAAATATTTTTCTGTCGGTATGGTAAGCGTCTATGGATCACTTTCAGCGTCAGCGACCGAGATCTGCGATTATAGTAGAAGCCCTGGTGTACTTGGGGGAACATTGTTACATAATAAAGGCAATCTCTTTTTCGGCACTTACGTGGCTGACGGTATTGCTATTCCAGGCAGGCCAGTGCTGGTTTTCACAGTTGTTGTTCCTGCGTTAGGACGTTAGGACAACTGAAGACGAAGTGGACCGTGTTACCTTCCTGGCCACATGGACACGCATATGTGTCCAACATGTTCATATGATGATTAAATTAGAAGATAACAAAATACATGTTTATGCAGCGAAGGCAAGTCTTAGATGGAGTAAAACCGATGTTTGAAATTTCGCAACAAAATACAGGTCTATTTTTAAAATTTTAATACTAATTTTCATTTTTGAATTTCCTTACTAGAGAACGTTATTACAGAATTTTGCTATTGGCTGTTAAACATTGCAGCTTATATGGCCCTGGAAGAAAGTTTGGAGCCTCTTATACTAATAAAATATATTCACAGGAGTAAAGGCAGAAAAATAAAGAATGTTATATATTAATTAAAAATAGCTTAATTAGCTTAAGCATTTGACATAAAAGGTTGCCAATTTATGATTGCGCATTAAATTTTGATGAAACTAGCGGCTTGCGAGGCCAACTTAACAAGTTTTGATAGAAAAGAAAAAGTTACTATTTTAATAAATAAAACTATTTTCATGTTGACCAACCGATATATTTTCGTATATTTAATGGCTATGATAAGCAAAAAATATATTCCTTTTTTGATTACGCTAATTTAATCAATATTTAATCATACAACTTTCTAAGTTTTAAATGCAACAACAATTACACAATGAGCTGCATTAATGCAGCTCATTGTGTAATTGTTGTTGCATTTATATAATCCATCTCATATAAGAGCTACTTTTAATATTGCTCTGAAAAGAATTGGAATGAAAAAATAGTATTTTGAAGAATTTTATCTCTCAATTCACCAAAATATCTTATTGTTAAAAATTAAATACGAAAAACGAAATATAGATTACTTTATTGTTACCTTTAGATCATCTCGATTTCCGGTTATTTTTATATTATTTGGGCCATGTTGTTCTACCTTTTAGTACATGCACTCTTGGGGGAAATATCCAAAGGGAAGAAAAGAAAAGAAAAATCACCTTTAAAAATAAGATTTTGTCAAATTTTGTACGCAAATGCTTTCATTCTAAATGCTCTAATGAGAGTGTTAACTTCGGTCATCGAGCGCCTTTCTACTGCGCAACTAAAATCGCATAAAGCAGGTAAGAGCTGCGGGAGGTTTATCTTTCCCAGTTACCTGCGTTGCAGTTTCCTGAAGACAGAACCAATAACTTCGTTACGATGTTATTGAAGATTTTATAGACAATTGGACGACTTCGAACATGCTTGCATAATAATAACGTGTGAAGTGGGCTGATCATATCGAGCAACAGGCCGCCACATGCTGCGCACGAACAGAATACTGTGCTGGAAAGAATGGTTGCTGCAAGGTACATATCGGTGGAATCAAGTCTCTGGAAGGCTCTACATAAATGCGAGGCACGATCGATGATTTTGCGACAAGCCCCATAACTGCCGCAACTGTCATTGTCCGCTATCCAGTGCATTTCAATTTCTTCCATACTACCCTTAGCACTTTTCACCATCTCGCGGCACTTGTTTGAGGCAAGGTTGTGTTTAAAGCCTTTAGCCCTTTTACAACATCGACAGAGTCGTGCATTTCAATCTCTTCCATACTACCCTTAGCACTTTTCACCATCTCGCGGCACTTGTTTGAGGCAAGGTTGTGTTTAAAGCCTTTAGCCCTTTTACAACATCGACAGAGAGAGTAGTATCTTAGATGATCATCACGGCTGTCAGCCGATTGGCATAGTGTTCAGGAATGGATCCCGGCTCATTCCTTGAGCACGTTTGGTTGCGTGTCTTGGAGGTCAACACACGAACGGATCATTTCATAATCAGCCACAAATTATTAAGAGAATTAATTTTACTAATTCAGAAGTCAAACAACAAAAATCAGCGTTATATTTACAAAATTTTCACAGGACTAGTTTCGATGGTTTTACCGAACCACCATCTTCAGCTGCAAAACCGCAAATAAACAAGATAGGAAATAATGATTAGATAAGATAAGAAAGCCTGGACAAGAATAAGCAAGTGGCGCCATCTGTTGGCGAAAACAGAACTAAAACATAATTTCTCTAAAAGCCGAAGGCAAATTTGGATTGGAATTAGGATCGTTAACTAGAACAGAAAGATTTTTATGAATGTGAAATGCCTCTAGAAAATCCAGTTCTCCAATGGAAGATGTTTTTTGAATAATTTTAGCAGCAGAAAAATTGAAAGTGTGATTTTCGGACCAACAATGTTGAGCAACAGAAGACTTCTGTGTTTCCTTTTTTCTAACATATGCCTCATGTTCTTTGACGCGAAATTTTAAGGCTCTCTTAGTTTGGCCAATGTAAATTAAACCACACTGGCAAGGAATCCTATAAATACCCCAGGAATTCATATCCGGAATGGGATCCTTGAGTATAGAAGTCCGAATTTTATTGATGGGAGAATAAACAACCCGAAAGTTAAATTTCTGCAGAATATGTGCAACTTTATAGCTAATTGATGGAAAGAAGGGAATGACAACAGAATTTTTATAATCTCCTAAAATAAGAGTGTGGCTTTTAGTGTGTTGAGATGAGAATTTTTTAACTGCTTGATTAATAATGTTGGGTGAAAAGCCCCTGTCAATAGCTATTGCCTTTAAATAATTTACTTCTTCATCAAGGGCTAGTTTGGAGGAGCAAACTTGAAGAGCACGGAAAACATAGGAATAAAATGAAGCTAACTTTTGTTTAGTCGGATGACATGATTTAAAGTGTGGTGGAAGGCAAACCGATGAAGGCTTACGGTAAACTGTAGTACTGAACTTGGATGTGTTACGTGTGACCAGAATGTCGAGAAACGGAAGAGAATTCCAAGTCTCAAGTTCAAAAGTGAACTGAATAGCAGGATCAATAGAATTCATTGTTGAAAGAACTTTATTTAAATCATCTTTATTACCTTCAAACAGGGTAAAAGTATCGTCTACGTAGCGGAACCATGCCGGGAAGTTTAAAGTTTCAAACAATTTTGATTCATAATAACGCATGTAGATATCAGCCAGGATGGGACTGAGGGGACTTCCCATGGCTAATCCCTCAGTTTGCTTGTAATATTTATTTTGGAAAACAAAATGTGTTTGTTTCAAACAGAGTTGAGTAAGAGAAATTAGCTCATCAATTTCGATGCAAGAGAAATGAAATTCGCGAAGTCTGGTTTCTAGACATCTTAATGCACCCTCCACTGGGACATTGGTGAATAATGATTTTACATCAAATTAACCATGAGTAAATTACTAGGATAAATGTTTTTAACCTTTTTTACAAACTCTATGGAATTTTTTATGGTGTAAATGTTATTGTCTAATAGAGTGGAAAATCTAGAAACTAAATATTTAGCTAATGGATACGGAGCAGTACCTAAATTTGATACAATAGGGCGGAAAGAACACCACTTTTATGAATTTTGGGAAGAGCATATAATCTGGCACAATTCGCAACAGATGGGATAAGTGAATTTTTTAAGTTGCCTGAAATGATTTGCGAAGATTTGATCGCAGTTTTTATTTTTGACATGTCCGAAGGTGAAGGATCTTTAGGGATCGGATTATATGGTCCTTCGTTTAAGAGTTTAGTGACACCATCGATGTAAGTGTTCCTATCCATGACGACTATCTGGCCACCTTTGTCGGCCTTTGAAATAATAATATCCGGGTTAGAATGAATTTCACGCAATGTAGCTCTTTCTCTCGCAGTTAGATTTGGTATCAAAGGTTTATTATTGAATTTCACATTATGAGCGATACGATGCCTAATCATTTCTTTCTGTGAATCTGAAACTTTACTGAACTTGAAAGCTTTTTCGATAGGAGCCAAAATCTTTGGAATCGAGGGTTTACAGGTTTGTGAGAAGTTAAAATTATATTTTAGAATTCCCTCTTGTTCTTCTGAAAGACTAACATTAGAAATATTAACTATTGGCTTGATGTTATAAATGGGAAGATTTTTTGAACTACTTGAACTGGAAGATTGTAAAAGAAGTTTTTCGAATTTAACTGCAAGAGTGTTTTTATGACGGTTAACTGCATTCTCCGTTCTAGACCAAGGCTTTTTCATATCCAAAATTCCCTGCCCTTGAACAAAAGTCTTGGTCTAGAACAGAGAATGCTTTTTCATATCCAAAATTCCCTGCCCTTGAACAAAAGTCTTGGTCTAGAACAGAGAATGCAGTTAACCGTCATAAAAACACCCTTACAGTTAAATTCGAAAAACTTCTTTTACAATCTTCCAGTTCAAGTAGTTCAAAAAATCTTCCCATTGTAAACATCAAGCCAATAGTTAATATTTCTAATGTTAGTCTTTCAGAAGAACAAGAGAGAATTCTAAAATATAATTTTAACTTCTCACAAACCTGTAAACCCTCGATTCCAAAGATTTTGGCTCCTATCGAAAAAGCTTTCAAGTTCAGTAAAGTTTCAGATTTACAGAAAGAAATGATTAGGCATCTTATCGCTCATAATGTGAAATTCAATAATAAACCTTTGATACCAAATCTAACTGCGAGAGAAAGAGCTACATTGCGTGAAATTCATTCTAACCCGGATATTATTATTTCAAAGGCCGACAAAGGTGGCCAGATAGTCGTCATGGATAGGAACACTTACATCGATGGTGTCACTAAACTCTTAAACGATGGACCATATAATCCGATCCCTAAAGATCCTTCACCTTCGGACTTGTCAAAAATAAAAACTGCGATCAAATCTTCGCAAATAATTTCAGGAAACTTAAAACATTCACTTATCCCATCTGTTGCGAATTGTGCCAGATTATATGCTCTTCCCAAAATTCATAAAAGTGGTGTTCCTTTCCGCCCTATTGTATCAAATTTAGATTTGCCTCGTATCCATTAGCTAAATATTTAGTTTCTAGATTTTCCACTCTATTAGACAATAACATTTACACCATAAAAAATTCAATAGAGTTTGTAAAAAAGGTTAAAAATATTTCTCCTAGTAATTTACTCATGGTTTCTTTTGATGTAAAATCATTATTCACCAATGTCCCAGTGGAGGGTGCATTAAGATGTCTAGAAACCAGACTTCGCGAATTTCATTTCTCTTGCATCGAAATTGATGAGCTAATTTCTCTTACTCAACTCTGTTTGAAACAAACACATTTTGTTTTCCAAAATAAATATTACAAGCAAACTGAGGGATTAGCCATGGGAAGTCCCCTCAGTCCCATCCTGGCTGATATCTACATGCATTATTATGAATCAAAATTGTTTGAAACTTTAAACTTCCCGGCATGGTTCCGCTACGTAGACGATACTTTTACCCTGTTTGAAGGTAATAAAGATGATTTAAATAAAATTCTTTCAACAATGAATTCTATTGATCCTGCTATTCAGTTCACTTTTGAACTTGAGACTTGGAATTCTCTTCCGTTTCTCGACATTCTGGTCACACGTAACACATCCAAGTTCAGTACTACCGTAAACCTTCATCGGTTTGCCTTCCACCACACTTTAAATCATGTCATCCGACTAAACAAAAGTTAGTTCATTTTATTCCTATGTTTTCCGTGCTCTTCAAGTTTGCTCCTCCAAACTAGCCCTTGATGAAGAAGTAAATTATTTAAAGGCAATAGCTATTGACAGGAGCTTTTCACCCAACATTATTAATCAAGCAGTTAAAAAATTCTCATCTCAACACACTAAAAGCCACACTCTTATTTTAGGAGATTATAAAAATTCTGTTGTCATTCCCTTCTTTCCATCAATTAGCTATAAAGTTGCACATATTTTGCAGAAATTTAACTTTCGGGTTGTTTATTCTCCCATCAATAAAATTCGGACTTCTATATTCAAGGATCCCATTCCGGATATGAATTCCTGGGATATTTATAGGATTCCTTGCCAGTGTGGTTTAATTTACATTGGCCAAACTAAGAGAGCCTTAAAATTTCGCGTCAAAGAACATGAGGCATATGTTAGAAAAAGGAAACACAGAAGTCTTCTGTTGCTCAACATTGTTGGTCCGAAAATAACACATTCAATTTTTCTGCTGCTAAAATTATTCAAAAAACATCTTCCATTGAAGAACTGGATTTTCTAGAGGCATTTCACATTCATAAAAATCTTTCTGTTCTAGTTAACGATCCTAATTCCAATCCAAATTTGCCTTCGGCTTTTAGAGAAATTATGTTTCAGTTCTGTTTTCGCCAACAGATGGCGCCACTTGCTTATTCTTGTCCAGGCTTTCTTATCTTATCTAATCATTATTTCCTGTCTTGCTCATTTGCGGTTTTGCAACTGAAGATGGTGGTTCGGTAAAACCATCGAAACTAGTCCTGTGAAAATTTTGTAAATATAACGGTGATTTTTGTTGTTTGACTTCTGAATTAGTATTTATTCGGCGTGTTATTGTGTCTTAAGAATTAATTTTGTTTTTAAGTGTAATTTTTAATTATATATGAAAATTTAATGTATTTAATTTTTAAATTTTTTAAAAATATTTTATTTTAATGAAATTTCTATTACATGCTATATTAGAGCAAATTACAGTAGATTTCAAAATGTCTATTTACAACTAATTATGTAAGCTGAGAAATAGATTGAACGAATTTTACTCAAAACAAAGTTGGTTCTTCGATTAAATATTTGCGTATAATCTCTCGAATACAGTCTTTTCTAACAAGAAATAATATTTTTTATTTGATAACGTTAATTCTAAATGTAGTTTCAAGCTTTAGCCTCTTTTAAAATTTTGACATCGGGCTTTAAACCATCAAGTATAATTTGTATCCTTGCATGTAAGGCAGTAATTTTATAGAGGAGAAAAAAAAAATCGCAGAGATATCGCAATTTCAAGAACATTTTGAGGCCAGCAATTTACACTAATTATTTCGCAAACCCTTTTCTAATATTACTTCTTTCACATTTAAATTAGAATTTAAAACGCAAACCTTCAACCAGATTAGCAAACAATTCAAACAATATTTATATATAAACTGATAGGAATATGATAATTTGTTCCTAAATCTGAGAAGGCTGTATAAGTTGGATGATTATCAGTTGGAGGATTTGTACAGAGTGTAATTGCAAAATTGTATATAACGTAAAAAGCTAATTGTTTTCAGACTTTTCTTATGCTGTTACTAAAAACATGAGCCTATTTCATACTTTTTAGTCTTTCAAATAGCTCGTTGACAGTGAAAATTACTGTTTTACCTTTTCTAATATTCTTCCTCGTTACGACACGACAATTAGCCAAAAATTAATTAATTTCCATTCGCTAGTTAGCATATTCAAAACTTTAACAGACGTTTTCACTCACATAAGAACTCCGCAGCACACGACCCTCAAACATTCCTAGTCCCTCGCACGTCCCATAAATAGCTTCTCAAAAATTTCACCGCCTGTAATAATTCAAAGTATCCCCCTGCCGATAACGGAATTTTGGAATTTCGGACCTTTCTGAGTAAGACACAGAAGAGAACACTTTACCGACATCAAAATAGAAAGAAAGTAAGTTAATTAATGCATTTTCCGGCCTTTTATATCTTCATGTACATTTTACATTTTACTTTCTAATTATATATATTTCAATTTTTATTTGATTTGTTTTTGCAAGGATAGCATTGTTATGTTTCTTAATTTTCTCATGTTTATTTCAATTACTTTTTTACAGTTTTATTTCATAATTCCAATTAAGATTACTACTGTTTATTTTTATAAAAATAGTCTTGAATTAACATGCATAAAAGTGAAGGTGTCGGGGTACATTTAATCAAGTATTTTGTAAATTTTACTACATAAATTGCTTTTCACTCAAAATTTATAAAGAATTTTGTATTAGCGAAAATGCTTCATTCAGAATGAGTTCTTTGGTACTCTACTTTGATTATAAATCCCATCACTTCACAGAACTACAATTTTGGCCTAACGTAATTTGCCAATTTCGCATCATCATTCTTACTTGAGTAAAAGACGAAACACCTTCGCATTTATTAATTATTGTTTATTGAACGGGAGTTGGTTTGTTCCCCTTGAAAATTCAACTAATTTCCGATCAATAGCGATAATTACTTGTTTTTAATTTCTAATTTATTTTTCAAAGCTTGAAAGTTTGTTATTCATGATTTAAATTCAAGTTCCCGTAAAACGTTTTTTTTTTTTTTTTCATAATTTACAATCAAGTCTCTTTAAAACACAATTTCCGGGATTAAACTTCCTACATATGGGTTCCCTCTTTTTTGATACTTCTACTAAATTTATATTAGGAGATAATATAATTAATATTTCTTTATTAAATAAATTATTATTATCTTACTTTGCGGCTATTGCGCAAGTATTAGAAAAACTTATTTTCGAACTAAGTGAATTTTAGATCATTGAATATATATATATATATATATATATATATATAACTTTATGAAAGTACATGATAATTTATCAGAACCGCAACATCCGTAATATATGAACTGCAGTGATCCTAGAGATGAAGTGGAACCACAAAGACAACGTCCTTGTTAAATTTACAAGGAAAACATTAACATGGGATTCAGTTCACAGAAGTGTTTGCAATAGCGCATTATCTTCTGATTTTGCGCATCCTATGAAAGTTAGAGGTAATCAATATTTTTTCTATCCTTTATAAGATATTGATTGAATTTGTTCATGTAAATAAAGAGGCTAATCGCACATATTTCAGACGATTTTGCTTTGCTATAAAGCATCATCTGCTTCAGAATTTGTTTGTAACTGCAACTACATACTATCTGAAAGTATAAATTATCGTCTGCTACTTGACAGTTTTGTTTTCATAAAGGAATGATTCTATTAATGAAGCAATGGTTGGAAGGCTATGTTTATACTCTTTTCGAAGAAAATAACTCGTATCTATTAATTAAAATCTCTCGTATCAAGGTTATATTGTGAATAAGAAAGAAATAAACAAAATCGTTTGGCTTCAAGTGGGAAAATTGTTCCAAATACCTATCCAAGGGAAAGATGGAAGGCTTCAAATGCTGCTAAGGTAAGATTTTTAATGCGCAAAGGAAATCCGCCAATTCAAAGGACAGTTACAAAATCATTACAATGCTCAAGTTTCAAGTGTAAACGAAGTGATTAATACTGACTTGAATTTTAAAAAGGCAAAAAAACATAATGTGCATTGTTTTTTTCCACAACATATCCCGAATGCAGAATGTAATGTAAAATTCTTTATGAGAAATATTTATCCAAATATTAATGGAAAAATGTCGTCAAAATAGATAAATCTTCATGCATTTAAATGACTACAATAACAATAGGTCCATTTATTCTCATTAAGGAGGAGAAAAAAAAAATTTGAAACATGATTAAAAAAATCCAAAGTTTTTAAAAGGGGTTTATGATTGTTGCTGATTTTTTATATAACGCCAAACTGAAAGTAACGAAAATGGAGAAAAATACTAAGATAACTCCAAATATTATCAAGAACCTATTTTATACCCTATTTTCAAATATGAATGACCTTCTATTTACCAACAGTGCCATCAATCGGTAAAAATGAATCAAGACAAAGCAAACAGCCACACATCAAAATGCATCATGAAGTTCCTAAAAAAAATAAAACATGAAATAACTATCAAGGACATATCTTTCACTCATATCCCTGCTAAATGGTCTCGTGTATCAATCACTAATAGAATTTTAAAATGCGGATTGTCCAAATGTCAACCTACTACCCTCCTTGGACTAGGTACAGCTAATTAAGAGTAATGGGAAACAATACCTCTTCGGATACTACAAAAACTTTGCTGTCTTGGAAATTACAGTCTATAAAGGTAGTGAAGAATAAGATTGACCAAACAGAACATATAGGGTCTAAAACGCTTAGGTAAATATTTCCGTAAATACAATGAAAATTATCTAAAATATGTGCGAATAGCCTTAATACTTCCGATGACACATCTGTCATATTACATATGCCTATCATATCAGTAAAGACAGATCTATTTCAAATTTGGTAAACGTATAATGAAACAGTTGGTAGTTTATCTATATTTCAATTTGTAACGTCGTATATGTTTACTTAACATAAAGTGTAAGCGACGTTAAAGCTTGTTGGTGAATTTATCACCAGGTCTTCTAAAGTTTTACAAAGTCAGGAGAAGGGTGTAAAGAACCCTTTGTTAATTTAAATAAAGTTATTAAGGAAGTTCAGTATAGCATTAAAGTTTCCCAGGTTAACTATAGCTCAAGCTGTCACTGACTCTACTCGAAAGTCGAAGTAAACAAGCCTAATTTCAACGCCGAAAATTCTAATCGATAGTGAATTCGTTAGAACGTGGCCTTCAAGCAGGCATAACACGCTCTGATTTGAACCTCCAAATACCTTCCTTTAAATATTTCTTTCCTTCTACCTAAGTTAGGCATCGCACAAGTGCTAGAAATTAGCGTTGTGGTAGAGAAATGAAATTAGAGCTGGAAGGACAGATACTTAAGATAAAAAATCAGAAAATTAAACAATACTTATGCAGTTAAACAATACTTACAAATCTTATGAAATGTCTTACCTATTGCTTAATTTAATTGTAACGCATTTATAAAATGTTTCATGGACATTTAAATGCTGTTTTTTGTTCACATTCAGTAAATCTCTCTATCATATTTATGCGTCATTACGTGCGTATATAAATTTTTTCTCCGGGTACTAAACATATTTTCTTCTGAGGATGTGATTTATTTATTCGTACTTAAAAAGTTGAATAATAAAATTCGAAACTGTGACATTAACTAAGTAAACTAAACATATAAATTGTAAAGTTTCCACATTGCTTAAGTTCTATCAGCATATTGCCAACATCATAAACATATGGACGTGAAAACTAAAGAACACGTAAGCGATATGGAATTAGCTTAGACATTTAACTTTAATTAAAAAGCGTAGAAATATTTCTTTCAGTATTTATGGATATGGAGAAGTTAATGATTTTTTAAATGTTTTAACATACTTTTCCAATTTAAAAAATTGGTTGAAATGAATAACCCTATTTTAAGTTTTAAAATGAAAACAAATAATAATAACAAAGAATTGTATAATATATAATCGAGTTACGATGTTTTAATTTAAATTGAATTATTTGAACTGAGAATATTTTTGAAATTTATCTCATATTTCCTTATTTAACAGTACTTTAAAGCAATAATTCTTGACCTTTATAACGTTTCTCATTAAGCGAGATTAAAAACAACTTACAACCTGCTAATTAAAGTAACTGTAAGTGATAATCAGAAGTTGACTTACATTAACATGAAAGTGAAGCGAAATTGATTGTTAAATAGAACTGTCTTATGATAATGACAGATTTATAATTAAATGTTTTTATTATCCGCCGTAATAATTGTCTTCAGCCAAATAATCAGTTTAAACATTTCAAAGTTAATGCGATGTAGGAAAATTTTTCAGGAAATTACAACACAAGGAAAACAATCCGACCCTGGCCATGCTTTTCAACCCTTTAAAAGAACACCACCATTATCTACAAAACTTTTATTTTTTAATTTATAATTAACTAATCTCGGCAGATGTTGTTTTCCCTTGCGAAATAGAAAGTATGCTTAGTAAACACTTTTACAGGCACATGTTCACGTCTCATCGCTCTTCCATTAACTTGACATTTAACGAGAATCAATCTAAAAATAAATCAAGTCTTTACCTAAATGAGGCAGAAGCGTATTTAATTACGAAGATGAAGAATAACCTAGAAATAGAGAAAAACTTCTTAATGAATTCCAACTTTTATATATTGTATTATTAAGCCAGGGTTTTGTAAGAAAAACTCTGTCATTAATAAATTTAAGAGATGTTCGGATTAAGATAGTGTTATCTTTTCTGTTTTATCTGCTTTCGAACTCACCGAGATTTACTTCATCTTAATTACAAGTTTCTGAATTTTTTAAAAGGATTTAACTTGCAAACTGATTATTTTCAGTAAGCCTGTCAAAGTAGAAACTTGAAGAAACGTATCTTTCATTTAGTTTAATCAAAGATTTACACTGATCTATTTAATTAAAAAAAAGTCTTTTAATAGGCTTAAATAAGTTTAAATTTCTAACATTTGGTTTTTGTTGCAGTAGAAAATTACTTTGACGTTTTTCGAAAATATGGGATAGTTAGGCCTTTTTAGTCTAAAGGAGAGTTAGCCTAGAAGGGCTATTAGTCTCGAAACGACATTTTACACCGGTTCACTATAAACTGCGCGTCACTTTTTAAATTGCTGTCACGAACTGCTATCGCCCTGCATTATATTTTAAGAAATTAAATAATGAAGAATTTGCATGGATGTATGTATGTTTGTCGCATTGTGAAAAACGAAGGTACCTATAGAGCCATCAAATTTTGAATAACGTAATCCTCCACCCGAAAATAGGCACCTGGAAGCCCGAACTTTGAATTTCAAATTTGTTCCATTGCCTATTTCATATTTTGTAAAACTTTAACGAATTTTTCATTAAAAAACGTAACGATTTCAAAGCGAACAATGGCAACAGTGTACGAGAAAGAACATTTTTATCTCTAGCGCGCGAGACTGTCTATCGGAAATTTCAAAAATAGGCTATTTTTAAATATTTTTTGATATTGTTATTGAATTTAATTTTATATAGTTTAAGTGCGAAGAACATGATATTTAAAAATAAAAGTAATAAACAAAACTTTGAAAAAATGTCCCTTTGGGCGTAATATAAAATTTGAATGCTCTGAAAGAAAGTTTTTTCTTTTTTAATGGATTGAAAATAATGTTATGTAAGAAAACGTCAGATTACTGTTTAGCATTTCAGTAAATGTAAAATTAAAAACTTCAAAAAGTTAAAAAAATACGTAAAACATTGAAAAATATAACACTATTTTAAGATTAGTAAGAAACTGCAGTATGCTCTTGCCATGTAAAATTAGGTAAAACACAACCATTCTAAGCAAAACCGTTATGAGAAGTCTAAGAACTTAAAAATTAACCTCATATAATTTAAAATTTGGGAAAAATTAAATGACATAATTAAAGGAGACAAAGCCGAATGGTAAAAAGAAAGTCTGCTCTAATAATATAAAGAAAGGCTGCTCTAATAATCTGCCATGTGAAGATCCATGCACTTTTTTAATAAATACTTTTTAAAAATTTTAATTAATCAAGATTTAGAAATGCATCGATTTAGCTGGATCGCTTGCATGATAGCTGGACTTTGTTGCATTTACTTCTTTTAAGAGGCAACAGGATTTTTTTTTTCCAGGACCCCAAGTCTACTTACCAAGCAGACATTTTTTCAGGATGTTTAGAAATTTATGCCAAATTAGAATTTAAAATTAACCAAAACTCAGCTTCTTACTAGGGATGGACTTTCTAATCTTTGAAATATTTCGAGACAAACTGCTAAGTCGCTTTAATTTCCAGAAGTAAAATATTGCTACGATCATAGGGGCAAGCCTATTTAACATTGAAGTAAATAGCTATCTCGCAAAACGGACGAGATATCGCCCATTTGGTGATGGTTTTATTTGGCGACATTTTTCTCCGGTCCTTGTATAATTAATTGGCACTAATTGTAACAATAATCATCCTTTTTTATGTAACTGTAACCATGTACGCCTTCTAGTGATTTCCAGAAATAGAATGTACTGGAAACTACTCGGCTGAAAACTATATAAGATGGAAGGTAGCATCAGTTCTCAGGTTTAAGTTCAGGGACGACTTCGGAATATTGATAGGTGTTCGTACGAGCTTCGCTCTTTAGATGCGCTTTGCATTGCTTTGTGTTTAACATTCTTAATGGTTTGAAGTGGTAACTACTGATTGTGCTCTGTCACATTGAAAAGAGCTGGACGAGTACTTTTCTCAAAAGTTTCCAGAACATTAAATTGTTTGCTTCGACAAAATAAATTTTTATCAAATTTTCTTCGATTCTGTGTGCATTCAGTCCACTAAAAGTCCGTTTGTAAGTAATAATATTCCACTATCATCTCCCAAATTTCTTTAACCGAAATGTAAAGCCAAAGGAAATCGTAATACCACTTGATTCATTATCTTTCGGAAAATTTGTTATATAATGTTTATAGTTAAATTGCGACTGCCCTGGAAATAGTGTAGGCAAAGATCTCACGGTCGGGACTTCTCTTGTTCCCGGATTGGTTGTTTATATCGAAGTGAAGTGAATATGTTGGAAAAGATCCATGGTCTATAAAAGAAAAGTCGGAGTTGAGGTCTTGCTGAGGATATTGATGCCGATGTTCAAGAAGTAAGCTTACGTTTGCCTTCGTGTCACGCCCATAATTCATCTATTTTGCCATTCATTGAGAACAGGCTGGAAAGTAAACCTTTACAGTTACTTCATAAGTAATGGAAGTTTAATATATTGATTGCTAGAGAGCAAGCCACAAGTTTAGCTAAATAATGCGTTTTATCTTTTCCTTCAGTACCAACCAGTGTTCAAAGGTTTCACCACTCCCCGGGTTTGAATTATGACGGCTTCTCTTGAAATTCTGCCGTTCATAAGTAGGTAGAACTCTCGGAACCCTTATAAAGTAGGAACATACATTCTTTTAACTTGTAGATACTTCTGGTATTTCATTGAACTTCTGTAAGAAATGTAGAAACTCAATAGCTGAATGTTTTTGCTTTGCCAGCATTCAGAACTGTGCTAAAAAATCATAGGCTCTTAGATTTCGGGAGGCACATACACCTCTGCTACTATAAATGTTGATGATAGTTAGAAACAAAATGGGCCATTACTGTCCATCCCATCAGCCATTTTGGAAATGTTTTAATGAAACTAACAATAAGAAGTTTAGCGAACATTAATTTATGGTCCTAATTATTTTTAAGACATTTTCTTTCTGAAATATGCGTGATTTAGGAAAACAACCATTCCAATTTTCTTTGTCTAATTTCTTTTATTGTAAATGTTGAAATTTTACTTAGGTCTTATTGAGTTACAGAGACACATCGAAATGACTGAAATTTCTAATAAACCCTAGGGACATACTACGATATATGCATTTACTTGATAACAGAGTACGCGCGCTAATGATAAATAAGCTTTCTCTAGTAAAGGCTGAGTTGAACCAGAAAGCTGTGACGAAAACTTTGGAAACTACTGAATGAAGTAAAATTGTTAGAGAAAAATGGCGATAAGTATTTCTTTTTTCTTCCAAGTATTTTCTTTACAGTTTGTTGATTGTTAACAAGAAATTAAAAGACATCATCAGCAAATCACTGCAACCGTGCATCAACAGCATTATCTTCTCACTGTCTTCCGTCGACCTTTCTACGTACACGTTTTGCCTGTAAGGAAACGTCAAGCAGAGCGGTGTATCACACTTGCATAGCAACAAGAGCAATGCTTTAAACTGTATTCTTTTCCACAACTTTCCGAAGTGAACTAACCATTAAACCATAGCTGGATACTGCTGTAGATTCTAACACTTTCTAATATAAATAAAAATTATACATAGCTTGAATAAATATAAGGGGTCCTCTCAGTCCCAAACAAAACAGTCCAATATAAAAGAAAATAGAGTTGTAGGGTTTATATTTATTTTAACTAACATTTATTTTAAGCTATCTTTCCTGTCAAGCCTTTACTTTCCCCTAGAATTGCCAATGCCAGAGTATGTAAATTGTAGTAGAACGCGCAGAGTATTCAAATTTTAGCAGAAGTAAATTGAGTTTAAATAGAAGGGAAACGAGATTGTAAGTGTGCTTCTTGAATCGCGAGCGTGAAGGTTGCTAGGTAGAAATTTAAGAACCGCGCGTTTCGGCCTGTGTGCCTATTTCGGCAGTTCGTTGAATCTTTCAACTTCTTAATCAGTAAGTTTGCTGAATCTCAGCTGTATCTTAGAACGTGGTTAAGTTAGTTACGATTATAGAGACTCGTAGATAGTGATTTCGTTATTCATTCATCCTGTTATTTATTTTTAGTTGTACTTTTCTATTTTGTTACACCGCCGGGTCGGCGCAGTTTCTGAGCGTCAAGTGAACGCAACTGTGATTTCTAAAGTGAAATAAAAAGGGATTTAAACACTTCTTACGAGTTTGTGTAATTTACAGTTCATAGCAGTCACTACTACTGTTGCTGGCAAGTTGGGGCCATGCAACATTATAGAGTAAAGATTAAAATTACCTTAAAAAAATTAGGAAACTGGGGAATTTTCATTTCATCTATTTATTTCAGTTATTTTTCCCGATACATGTATATTTTTATTCTAAAATGTCTCAAACGTGGTTTAGATTCTTTAAAATTTAACTTTCTTTTTATCTCTGCTTGGAACGTGACTGTACAATAATTATTTCCAAAATTTCCAAAACAATTAATTGTATGCGAAAATGTGCCACTTCTTATTCCACTGGTTAAGTTCACTGTTAAGCCCTCTCCTTAGAATACGTCTCTTTTATTATTTACTCACTGAAAGTTTAGCCAAGCTAAATTTAAATGAACATAGCTAAGTACACCTCTCGTACGTTACTAATTGATTAAGAAGTCTATCACTTACGAGGTCGAAGAAATGTCCTCTCAAAGGAAATAACAGTATTTTATTACCTTCTAAATTAGACTAATGCTGGAACCTGAAACCATCCCGATTTAAATCAGAGAAAGGGTTATTATTAAAGCAGCACTTAATGCTATTACCTCAGTCTCTGACAGGTTCTGCACAATTTTTTAGAGATTTTCTATCGCTGTTACTGTGATTAAATTAATCGTAGTCGTTCCCTCGCAATTACAAGCAAATGTGTTTTAAACGATTAAACTTTCAAAGATGTTTAGAACTAATACTTCAAATTTAACTGTAGAAATGAGATGTTTAATTAAGTTTATTAGAGGAATTCTAAATATGACGCATGTTTACATTTCATATCGGCTTAATAATTTGTAACTTAACCAACTACAATGAACGATGAATTCATAAATCCAAATGAAAAGGCGTAAGATGCTAAAAGTTAAAATTTATTAATAAAATTCGAGTGTCACAGAGCACAATATTTAAATGAAGGTATTAATGAAATGCTTATAAGTTTTTTTAATCAGTTATATTAAAGGTGATTCTCGAAGCTCATTTGGTAATAAAGGAAAATGCAATCTATGCTTTCTAAGCAATGCATAAATGCAGTTCTCTTAAATACGAACTCTGAAATCCCTTACACGAAACTTATTTCATTATCTTCACTTTTTGCTTACAGTGAAATGTGGATTACTTATGAAATTAATTCAATTTTTAAATTACTGCAAATTCCTTCTATTGCTCAAGTTATAATAAAAAGGAAATGAATAAAGCAATCTGCTATGATTATGAAGCAGAGAAAAGATTTTAATACAAATGTAAATAATATACGTATATGTTAGAAATGTGTTTTCACAATAAATATAAATATTACTATTTCATAATGAGATTTAAAGTCTCCTCTCAAAGACTGGCTAATTTGGATACCGAGCCATAAATAAGTGAATAATTTTATATTGTTTATTAAGTTTTGAAAAAATAAAAAATATATTATTAATTAAATTAATATAATTATACTCATAGGTACAGCAACATGAGCCAATTTTATTCTTCAAATTTCGGTTTAGAATTATTAACTTTCTCCAGCATTAGATAATTTGTAAGCTATTGCCAGACAAGATTCCTTTCCAGTCATTCCTACGCTATGAGTTTCTAGCTTGTCAATCCTATGCTAAGTCAGTTCTGATAAGGAATTCGTGCGCTAGAAGTGACCTTTTTGAAAAGGATCCTCTGTGAAGCAAAACAGTCTAAACTACTTAATTTCTTTTGTTTTTTCTCGAAAAGCCTTTCGGATATCCTGAAAAATAAAAGTAAATACATGAAAATATTTAAAATATAATTGCCTGCTATGTATTTAAAATTTGTATATTGATCATGTATCTAAAAATATTTAAATAATTTTAAAATACAAAAGGCTATTTAAAAAAAGAATTTGAATTAAATGTGTCAATAAAGAGCAGTTTTCATAATTCTTTAACTTCTAATGCAAAACTGTTTACAAGGAAGGTCATTCATCTTTGAATGTCAAATGGATTTAAAAAATTGCGACTTCTCTGCTTTCAGGAAAAGAGGAGTACTGACCACAATTAGTTGAATTGTATAAGTAATTTCAAAGTAAGTAAATTTTAAAAAAAAATCTAAAATATTTCAGATTTTATATTACGCCCAAAGGGGAGTTGTCTTAACGTTTTGTGTATTGTCTCTATTTATTAAAGATCATGTTCTTCGAAATTAAACCATAAAATTCAATTCAACAACAATATCATAAAATATTTAAAAAAGCTTATATCTTTAGAATTTCGGATATACAGTCTCGCGCGCTGGAGATAAAAATGTTTTTTTCGTACAGCTTTGCCATTGCTCCCTTTAAAATCTTTGAGTTTGTTATTCAAAACTTCGTTAAAGTTTTATAACAAATAAAATAGTTAATAAAACAAATTCCATATTCGAAATTTGGATTTTCTGGTACCCATACTGAAATGGATGACTATGTTTTTCAAAATTTGATGTCTCTAGGTACCGTTGTATTTTTACAGTGCGAGAAACACATACTTTCATGCAAATTCTTCGTTATTTAATTTATTTAAATATAATGCAGGAATCTAATATTTGGTGGTAACAATTTGAAAAGAGAAACGCAGTTTTATAGTGGATGGCGCAAAATGCCAAAACGAAATTAATATCCCTTCTGGGCAATTTGTCCCTTTAGGCTAATTATAAAAGTAAAGTTTTGATACCCACCTGACACACCTTTCTGCCGATAAATTGACCACCAGTGGCAGAAACTATATAAGCTTTCAACTCCTTCCCGATTTCCGGTAATGGCCTGACCATGTGAAGCTTTGTGGTTTTCCTTATGTTTAACATAAATATAAAACAATTCCCCTTTCCTCTTCGATATATAAAGTATGGTTCCAAAGCAAACACCCTCGCGTGCTCTGTCCTAATTAATTACCCAAATCGTCCAGTGGCTTGAATGCTTTATCGGGAACTCTTACTAAATATTTCATAACATTTGCAATATATACTTTGAAGTTAATTTATAATCAAGTTGTTTGCACTTTACTTACATTAGCAGGTATTGACTAGTTACTTGTATATGATTACATTAAAGAAAATTGTTGTTTCAATTTAATTTTTGATTGATACTTAAAACGTAGGCAATTTCAACTTCTAAATTTGTACGCTAATATTTTTAACAAATGTAAGTGCTCTAAAATGTATTAATAATCTGAATAATTTTGTTAAGTGCACGTTATGTGCATTATGCATTCAGCTGATAATAAGAGTAGAATCAAGTGAAATACGTACCCAGTACCGAGTGTGTATGATAGCAACGTGATATTATCGATGATAAAATGATTTTCAAATTCTTTGTACTTCCATTACCTTTTCTGTGTTCCGATTTAGTTTTAGAATGCATTGAGAATACAATAGAGGTATTTTGCATTTTACGCTTTCCTTTTGCATTTTACTCCTCTCTTTTAACTTTTACTCCTTTCTAAAAGTGTTTATAATTGAGAGGATGAAATAGAAGAACTTCAAGAGTTTCTAAATTTTCTTCATTTCACAATATTTTCATTTTTTAAAACCCTTATCAACAGTTATTTAGCTGCTGTATTTTTCCTGGCGATTCCTTTTCTGTGTTCCGATTTAGTTTTAGAATGCATTGAGAATACAATAGAGGTATTTTGCATTTTACGCTTTTCTTTTGCATTTTACTCCTCTCTTTTAACTTTTACTCCATTCTAAAAGTGTTTATAATTGAGAGGATGAAATAGAAGAACTTCAAGAGTTTCGAAATATTCTTCATTTCACAATATTTTCGTTTTTTTCATTTTTTAAACACCTTATCAACAGTTATTTAGCTGCTGTATTTTTCCTGCCGATTCATTTTCTGTGTTCCGATTTAATTTTAGAATGCATTGAGAATACAATAGAGGTATTTTGCATTTTACTACTCTCTTTTAACTTTTACTCCTTTCTAAAAGTGTCTATAATTGAAAAGATGAAATAGAAGAACTTCAAGAGTTTGGAAGTATTCTTCATTTCACAATATTTTCGTTTTTTCATTTTTTAAACACCTTATCGACAGTTATTTAGCTGCTGTATTTTTTCAATAACTATTTCGAGGTCATATAGAACACTTTTACAAGTACTGAAAAGTTTTATGTTTTCAAGATAAACGAAGAAAAGAAGTTCGGCATGGATTTTGAATAAACCTCTGTCAATTTACTCGATTTATAGTTCAGGCTTCTTCGGTACGGAAAAGATTTTTGCTCCTGAAGAAGGACTTATGTTTGGTCACTCTCGAAATTGATAAATGCTTATTTAAAATCTATGTCAAATTAAAGTTGCATTTTTAGTAATTCGAAATTTTACGTTGGAGACGTTTTATCACAACTTCCTAGAAAAAAGCATGCAAATTAATGTAAAGTGGTATTATTTAGTTGATTTTACTTAGATTATATTGATTACTTTAAATAAATCTTTAAATAAACAAGTTATATAATGATGTAATTCTACTAAAGACGTGCTGTAAATATAACATCACTTACATAGAAAACTACTTGCAGTTATTTAAAATCAGATAATTTTAATTGATAATTCTTGCTAGCTTTCTCAAATCTTGTTATACTAGCTTAGCTTGCCTTCTTTAATGTACGCGTGTTTTTGTTCATATTTTATTTGATTTGATGACGCACTGAAAGAAACTATTATCTCAATTAGATAAAATAAAAATAAGAATGTTATCTTCTCGGAAAAGTTTTGTGTTCTTTAGAGATCAATAGTAGAAAGAAGTCGAAAGATAATGATTCATTTTAATTACATCGATAGTACTTCATTTCATACTGCAAAGATATCATGAAATAATGATCTACTGTTAATAAATGTATTACGTGATATTAATATTAGTTTGTTTGCTATTTTTTTGACGATTTAAACATCTTTTATACATTCAGAATTTCGTTCGTTTTTTCTTGAATATACATTAATAAATTAATGACTGAATAATGTCATTATCGGTCAATACTACGACTGCAAAACATTAATATACATTTCAAATACAGGCATAATAACATTAGAATAACATGGAAATGAAATGTGCTTCGCGTGTGTTTGCAAGCAATTATGTAGAACGAGATATGTTTCATTTTCCAGTTTCTGTGGAAACATTTTCCATCAAAGTAAGATGTTTATGCTTCATTAATTTCGTAGATTTAAAATAAAAATTATTTGAAAGTCTTGTCTAACTTGCATAAATTTTACACTTTAGGCGGAAAAGTATACAATAAGGATAGCATTGTTTACTTTCTTTTTATGAAGAAAAATAAATAAAATATTATATAAAAGTATTTTTGGCTGATACACTTATGTTTATATGGGCTCACTTTCTTTATGCTACGTATGTTATTTCAAAAGAAGAAAATTAATTAGAAGAACTGTTCAAGGCTGAAATAGAGATATAAAACTACCTTAGTATGTTCTGATCTCATGAAACTCATCTTTATTATTAATTCTGGCATCATAATAAACAAGGAACACTCGATGGAGACATGCACCAAACAGGCTTATAACACCACTTCAGAAGAAGTTGTCTAAAATGTAGCACCCAATAGCCCACATCCGAGCTAGTTCGACTTAATTGCGAAATCACAGTTCACCGCTATGCTGTACAGAAATCCAGGGACGGAGACTAGTTATCATAAATGCAACATTAATTCCACTATAATTGGTACCTACAGTGCATACACAGCGAGTTGGGTCATCTGTTAATCAGCATATATCTGAAAACCTACACGTTATTGTCCCCCTTCTCACCGAGTCGATGACAATTCCAGAGGGTGACATCCAGTTCATTTCTGGAACTGTAACAAACTTTAAAAAACAACTATCCTATATTAGCATTATTATAAGGAAGTTCTCACTCCTTACTGTGTGCACACTCGACCACCAATTTCATGGTCCGGGAGTTCGAATCTCGGCGAGGTTATTGCATAATTTCCATGTTTCCTGCTCCAATGGAAACCTAATTGCATATGTATTGCATAGAATATAGAATATATAGAATTGTTATGTATATTTAACTTGGTCTTGCTGACTCAAGAAAAATATACCCCATATTTAAGGTACTTTTTTGTTTTATCATGCTTTTGTTTTAGTTACTATAGTATTTCACCCAAGACATGTTAAACCAGAAGTACTATACTAGTATTCATAGTATACTATTACCTACGAAGGTCCCATTGTTCAACCCCATACGAAGGAGATAAGTGCCTCCAAGAATGATCTTAAGATTCTTCTCCTCATACCGTCCAGAAAGAAAAATATAAATTATATATATATATATATATGTGTGTGTGTGTGTGTGTATGTGTATATATTATTAAATGTTCAGAACAGCTCGCAGATTGTAATCATTTGCTATTTTGTACTTTGAAAACCGCAACGGTTGAGAGAAACATTCTTTGACTTGAAAAAATTTTAATGATTTTTAAATGGAGTGCGTGTGATTAAATATTCTTATTCCATAAGTGTAGTAAATCTCATTATTTAGCAAAGAAAAAAAGTTTATCTCAATAAAAATAGTTTCTAAAATATCCTAAAATGACTGCTGCTGCCATCTGTTGGCATAAATATCAAGTATTAAATTTGAAACGAGAAGCGAGAAAACGAGAATTGAAGCGAAATTAAATTTGAAGTGAATTATAAGCAGATTCTTTTGACATTGATTAATAAGTAAATTACATGATATAGTGAGCAATTAAAGCATTCTGGAAAACAATAATAGTAATATGTGAATAAATGTGTTAATCATTTGAGTAGATACAAAGGTCGCATACACCAATAATTAATAAACACCAATAATTTAAAAAAATTCATTTGATCGGCTTTAATCTCAGTAAAAGGTGCTTGAAAAGTTAAAACAATAATAAGAATATTATACATATAAGGCAATTTATTAGATTACATACAATGCAATTTCTTATCTCGCTTAGAAAACGAAAAAACTGAATTTACGTACAAAACAATTTTCAGAAAGATAATATTTTTGTTTTCTTCAAGAATTTGCAGTAATCATTTCTCCCATTTTAAAGGGGAAAAAACTATTATCATTTGATAAAAATAGTTGTCTTACAATGCAATATATGTATTTTAAGAAGAAAGTAAAGAAGATTAACTTCAAAATCTTTCAATTACATAAAACTGATTTCAAATCTCTATCATTCCCATTACTGATAAATTTAAAATGAATTTAAAAGGAATAAAACTTTGATATAATTAATTATTGAAAAACCTACTCATATATCGAAAGGGTATTATTTACAAGGCATCTGTTGTTTTTAGTGTGATGATTTTAAATACATTTATACTCTGTCATCAGAAGGCGCTTAATAAATGTAACTAAAATGTTGCAGATTGAATTTATTTTCAAACAAACGTAGAAAATGGTTATTCTTGGAAAGATACAGTTACAGACTAGTGTAGAAAAGTATTCTTAACTATACAATTGTAATAATGACAATAAAGAATATAATCAAAATATAATAAAATAAGTAATATAATAATGACAATAAAAGTATAAGAAATTGTGTTACAATTTTGCGGTATTGCATGTATGTTCTGGTGTAAAACAAAATCAAATCAAACTAAATAAAATAACTATATCAAATTTAAAATAAAATAATACATTGTCGTTTAAGTTTTTACGGTTTCTTCTTTTTTGCCCATTTTTTGTTTATCGTCATTCTCAGAAGCATTGTTTGCTTAAACCTTACTTAGTTCCCATCTAATTGTAATTTTAGGTGTAAACTGCCTTTCATATAAATTACAAGATAACCAGCTACCGAATGTCATAATCTTTGAAAACTGGTCCGATCCTGATTCGGATCCTAGAAACAGACTGGCTGTTTCCTCAAATGTAACATGTATACGAAAGACTTTTTAGTAATTTTAGTGTGATTTACCGTCATCCAAGTGACCCTAATCCACCTAATAATTGTATTTATATGTAAATAAATCAATCTATTTTCGTCCCTTCCAAGTAATTATTTTTCAGATTGTTTTGACACTGCCAAGATTATATATACGTGATGTTTCAAACGTACATACCGCTCTAAAATTTCGGCTCAACGATTTTTGCCGTTTACAAAGCAAATATATGATCAATTTGATTATTTATGATAAATGAAATAAACTAATTACTTTACAGTATGCCAGTGTAAAACAAGTACAAAGTAATTTTAAATATAATATAATATAGATATATAAACAAGATATACATCGAACCTCACTGTCACGACTAAAGGATAAATTAACTTTCGAATACTTCGAATTTCTTAAGATTTAACTTTGTTTAATGCATTTTGCTGTAAAGAAAACCTCTAATTCACAAAAAAACAAAATTCCTATTCATGCAAAGATATTTTTCCTAATATTTTCAAATAAGTACATACTTATGCGTTTTGCTATTCGTCTAAGTATTGTGTGTGTGTAATTATGGCAAAGCCTCGAGGGTTATCTGCCTAAGAGGAGGGATGCCTTCGTGGAGGACTTTCTAAGGGAACTGGCTCGTATACACGTTACACATGGGGAAAACCACGAAAACGGCCATGCAGCCAGCCCGTTCGCGGGATTCGAACCTCTGACCGAACTACCAGTGTTCAGCGACTTTACCGCTCGGCCGCTGGTGGGCCTCGTCTAAGTATTGAAACAGTATATTAGGAGAACATGAGTCGACTTATAGAAGTGTGCAGACGTTTTGGAATTATAATTAAAAAATAATCTTTGTCATTACACTTTGGAGAAATTTGATATTTCGGATCCCTTGGTTGAATCGGTAAACCAAAATTATTACATTTTTCTTTCAACAGAATTCCTTTTATCTTGTGTTTATCAAGAAGGGGAAGTGCTCGACGAATGAATTAAACGTTCAGTTTCATAATGAAGTATTGAAAAACATGCGATTTCTCGGAGTTGAAGACATTACAGAAGAATCTTAAACAATTTTGCAAGTTCAAAAGCATCTATACATTGCTGACAATATTGACTCAATATGAAATTTTTATATATATAAGCGGCTAAAGTGTGTGTCGCCCATAGTTTATTTTTGCCACTCAGAAAAATGAGCGCGGAAATTAACGTTTCCGCAGTTTTTAATTAATATCTCGGCCGAATATAGTCGTACGAAGATGAGAACCGTATCGATGGATTCGGATTATTTTTCGAAATCCGAGGATACGCGTCTCGAAATTCAATTCGGCGTCGTTCCGTAGATATTCGAGCAAAAAAGAATTTGGCACGTAGCCAAATCCCTCTAATAGAGAAAACCCAAGAAAAAAAGTGGAGAATGTAGGGAAAACGTAAAAGAAAATTAGTTTTTAATTAATATCTCGGCTAATTACAGTCCCAAGAAGACGCGAATATTCAAAATGGCGAGCCACAGACCTGCGGAATCCAACGCTGTGCTTCGCTAAGCCCGGGAGCCAGCCGTTTCGGAGGAGATGATGTTACTTCACCCCATATATATATATATATATATATATATATATATATATATATATATATGTGTGTGTGTGCGGCTTAAGTGTCTGTTTATATATATATGTGCGGCTTAAGTGTCTGTTTGTCTCCGATAGTTTATTGGTTGCTTGCGTAACTGTACTAGCCAATGGGCTGAAGTTGCCACGGCACAGAGTTGCCGTTTCAATTGAGACGTAGACAATACCCTGTAAAACTCGCCTTTGCTATGCCCATCCATAAGTCTCAGAGCCAAACGCTTAAGCGTGTTGGCATATTTTTACTTGAATCTACATTTGAACAAGGTCAACTTTATGTTGCCTGTTTAAGAGTTCGTGAAAGAACGGGCGTAAAATTAAAAATAATGCATGGTCCTCTACAAGGCGAGCTTAAAAATGATGGAAAAATCTACACAAGAAATGTTGTGTACAAAGAAATCTTTGACATGTCAATTAATATTTCATTATTTAAATCACCTTTATTGATTGAGCTAGCGGTGGCTCTTAAGAAACGTACCGCCAGTGGTTTCCTTCATTGCTCTCTACTTTAAGCAATTAAGGAAGTAGAAGGGGATATCCCGTGGGGCAGTAAGCAAAGAGGCGTCCTCGCCGCCTGTCCTGGGTAATTCAATTTAAGTTAGCAGACACCTTTGCACAAATCATTTTAATTACAATTTATAATATCTAGATCAGCGGTCATTTCGTATGACCGACGAGCGTTCTAGTGTATAATTATGAAAGAATTTCCTTTCAATATCAATTTTTAAAAAAAGTTAAGATTAGCAAATTTTATCCATTATCTCGAACGGGTATCCTTTCGAAAATGTATCCTTTCGAGATACTTTTTGCTTTCAAATTGTCCTAGCAAAATACGAAGTATTGACACTTGAGTAGTACATTTGTGGCAAGCTTCTCCACAAGCGATCTAGGAAAATAACTGTATAATAACGGATTGAATCGTTAGCATTTTTCTTTACGAATAAGCGCACAAGTCGTTATTACAATTAAATAATTTTATAGTACATTTCTAACATATTTGGCTTCAGAAGCACATTTAAAATATTTTTTAGGTACTTTTCCGATTTGCCGCGGCAGGCGATAAATTTGCTAATAATGGTACAACCGATGCTGAACGGAATATCTTCGCTGGTAACCTTTTAGTCCTCATTTTCGAAACAAGTTGCAGCCATTTCTTATCAGATTGATTGTTTCTTTTAATACTGGCATACAATTACATATAATTTTTACTAGACAGTTCAATTTTATGCCAAGCCATTTGCGGGCGGTAATCAAGTCAATTAGAATGCAATTACACCGCTCACCTGATGGCGAAAATATAGAAAAGGCAAAGTTAAGGGTTAGATTCATCAATTCTAATGAGAATGCACTAGCGAAGTAAAGCACAGCGGTTTTACATAATTTCTGAGTAAGCTGTTCGTACGAACGGAAATAATTCTTTCATTTAAACCTGTATTCCAAATTAAGATTTAACTTGAAATTAATGTAGATAGTTACTGAGAGAATTAGATTTTTGTAGCGTAGTTTACGAAAGATGAGATCGCTTGGGGTCACGTGATATGAACAGCCGAATCAGGATGTTGTATCATGAAAACATAGTAAATTCTTAAATTAAAGTCTTTTTACAAATTTATTGTCTTTATTTATTGACTTTTTTATAAAAGTTTAAATGACATTAAAACGTTTATACCTTCAAAATAAAAAAATTCTTAGAACTAACATTTGTCAACTTTTTTTATGTGCATACTGTTTGTTGTCTCTAATAAAGTCTGCTTGGCGAGATTTGCGGCGGCAAAACGGAAAAGTATCTTTTTTTTCCTGCACATCTCTGTTTTCTGGGAGGACAAATTATTAATACTGTTAGGTTGTGCTAACTTGCGTTTATTTCCTCTTAGCTCATAGAATCTAGTCAACATCTAAATTCATTAGTAGATAAACTCGATACACAGGAAAAGTAAACAATAACTCTAAGAAAAGGGATGTTTTGTTTTAGTACCTTATATTAATTTTCTAAAATTAAGAAGTTCATATAAAAGATTAGTACGAAATTGTCTGTTTGTTCTTTGCAGGTTATTATGCAGTTACTTAAATTATCCTTTCTGTGGATAGAATGTTTATTGAGACCAACATATAATAAACACATTCTATAATAACATGTCTTATCACTGCCATGTTTGTCTAACTCTAAGAATTCAATATAATACTATATTAACCCTTTGACGCGCGGTGGTCGCGCCCTGAAACCACCATTTTCCGAATTTTTCCTCCTCTTTTTTTCCGAAATTTTTGAGTGAAAATGAATTGATTACTGATCTTTTACATCTAAATAACACAAAATGACTATAGAATCATATATGTTTTAGGTATAAATACTTCAGATCGGATGCCTTTTAAAATTCGTTTTCGATGAGACAAAATAACTTCCTTTTATTAATATAAACAACTTTAAATTTAAAACGTTAGTCATCGCACATCATGATTTCTATCACAAACAATAAAACATTGCAGTAACTAAACTGCATATATAAAAAAAAAACCTGTATATGTATGGCATTTGCTATGTGGTTTCAGGGCGCGACCACTGCACCACTAGAGCATTGTGTCACAATGCTTACAATCCTCTAGAGGCTCGGTGGTCGCGCCTTGAAACCACTGGCGTTTGCTTCTCAATGGCGTTCGCTTGCTTTTCAAATAGGAATGTTTATTTTTACCCGGATATAGATAAAGGGCTTTGAAGCCACAGAGTTATTTTATTACTAAAAAATACATGCACCTGCCCAGTAACAAGGTCTTTCTTTTCCAAATACTTTTCTCTGACATCAACACACTTGCTCCCCAAGCTAGTATTGGGATTTTATAAATTATTTCCTGTAGTTTAAATTTAATGTAAATATACTTTGCTATAATTAAAAACGGAAATTGCGTAAAAGTTTTATTTAAATTAAAAATATTTTCTGAATATTTTGAGACGAAATACGAATAAAATAAATATGAATGGAAACGAATGATCCGTACAAAGGCTAAAAGACCAAGTCCCCCCATTAACATAAAAAACCACACATATTTCTGTGCAAATTTCTGTGCCAGATGAAAAGAAACTAAATAACGCTGGACATATACCAGTGAAGTTTAAATCCAGGCAGTGTACATTTTGTAGCACAAGGAAGAAACCTCATAGAACAAGATGTATGTGCGAAACGTGCAATGAGGGTCTTTGCATTTACAAAAGAGACAAAGCATGCTTTGAACAGTGTGACAAAATTTTTTTTTCTTTGAAATAAAAAAAAACTGAGTTCTTTTTTTATCCTTATTTTATCGAGTTTTTTAATGCATTTATCAAATGCCCTTATTATGTAGGTACTAATATTTTCACTGCTATAGAAAAATTACATAAATGTTTATTTTTTAATTTTTTCTGACGATTTACTTTGTAAAATAATGTAAAAAAATTACATATAATGCAGTTCTTAAATACATTTTTTTTTAAATCCGTAAATTTCGTCATTTATTGGAGACGCGCGCGGAAAATTGTAATTTTGTTTTCCTACTACATTAGTACGTTTCAAAGTCCTAGACGCGCGGTGGTTTCAGAGTGCGACCACCACCCACAAAACAATGGGCAAGAGTAGATTTTTTGTAATTCATATATTATTTGTTTCTAGGATCATAATATTCAATTTCTAGAGTTTTTAGTTAAAAAAATTATAAAAATAATATCGCGCGCGTCAAAGGTTTAAAGGTATTTAGGTATGTCATTTTTCATATTACATTGTGTGTAAGCAATCTGTGTATTTTTAATATATATTTAATTATATATTTATAATGTGGAAATTTACATTTGGGCTTCTCGGCAGATATTTTATTTATGTCTTGAAATTGTATAATGAACAATTAGAAATTAATGAGCATTGCCTCTATGAATAAATTTTATTCTATAACTCTTAAAAATTGTATACTGTACAGTATTCTCTTAAACTTAACATACTTAATATACTCTTCTTATGAAGAATATATCAGTTAAGGGGAGTTGGAACCCCAAAATCTTCAAAAAATTGTGATTTCGGATTTTTGCATTTTCACATTCTCTACGCTTTTATCTTTCTAAAAATACCAATCTTTAATCTCTATGAAAATTAGAACTGTAAAAAAATCTAGTTTTAATTTGTCCTCTACTGCTTTGATCAATGAGGATTTTTACATAAAAACGCGTTTTTCTCCAAACGTGATTTTTTTATACTCGATGTACCTTTTCTCAGGAACTACTGCTCACAGGTATCTAAACTTTTTATGGCTTATTTATTAGGTTCCCTAATATTTACTGAAATGAGCTTTTTGTAATAAACTTAGAAAAAAAATTTTTTTTTGTGTGAGAAAAGTACTAAATTTTACTATGCCTAACAAAATATCCTGTAATTTACTCTAAAATTCAAAATGTTTCAAAAGCTCATTTCAGTATAATCAGATAGGTATACTTTAATTACAGAAAAATTTCAAGCTTGTATCTACAGCAGATTTTGAGAAAAGGTACATCGAAAATGGCCAATTTAACATTGTCGGTATAGGGGTTTCTGATACCCCTTAAATCAACTTACCTTTTCCAGCTTTTATAACTTTTTAATTAATAATCATTGATTAGTAACTGAACTAAACTAAGCTTTAAGCATTCAAGTAGCTCTCTCGCATTAAAATAAAAGCATGTCTCGTGTAATGCTCACAAAAATGTTATTATGTGTGTCACGTTCTTCGTGTTAAACCTGAAGTATTAAAATGTATTTCTAAAACAAAATTCTTTGTCAGTATTCAGCATGGTATTCATTTCATAGATTAGGTGCACTTACCATAGCCTATAATAGCCTGACACCCATTAGACAATTAGAAAGCAAGCCCAAAAGTAAGACTATAAAATTTTCTATAACAATCTACATTGCATGATGATCATTTCGTTTATGTCTATGTACAGTCATTAAATAAAGTGGCAAATAAAATGCACTTAGATTTAATTAAATGTGTTTACCTTCAAACAATTAGTATTTCGTCGTTAAAGCGACAATCTCATTTATTTGCTAAAATTTATTCATCCAGTTACTAACACATAGATTTAAAATATCGCCAAGATTAAATATACTATAAATGGTTTAACAAGAAATTACCAAAATCTTTTAGATATGCACGAAGCATGTTGTGAAATTTAAATACTAGTTAAGAAATGTGTTTGCCTTATTAAAAAAGCAGAATTTGTTTTGAAATATATAAAATTTTGACAATAAAAGAAATTGAAAATTTATATATTAGTAGAGTGTTTGAAGTTTAAATATATGATATTGTAGAAAAACATTCCGGGTACTTCCTGCTAAGAGCGGCCACGGCATAAGCTTTTTTTGTATAGGAATTTGCACTCTATAAATCAGCTGATCACATTTGTCAGTTTTGGAGATACTACGCGTAAACACATTCCATTTGTTTACTCACAAATAAACATTCCATGCACATCTGTAAGTTCAAAGCTTTACTTGCAACTGTTTACTTATATTTATAGATAAAATATAAATAAAATTTACTTGGTCTTCTCCAAGATTAATTCTATGTTTAGATCTCTCATATTTTTCAAGTCATATAAATTGATAAAATTTCGCAGAAAACAGATATTTTGATAATGTAATGTTACTTACGTACTGACCCTGAAATTTGATGGAGGTAGTTATTTACTACAGAGACATTCCGCATATTTGTTTTCTCTATAAATGATAAAATCACATTGAGCACAGTTATTTTGATTCTGATTCAAAAGATTTCGTGTCTTGAGCTTTCGTTCGTTACCACAAATGTAAATACAGCCCCTTTTTCTTCAAAATTTGTCCTTGAAGGTGCTGTTCTCAATACATAGGTAACCATCACAGAACTTTACCCAAATCATATAATCCAGCCTAATATTAATGTATAAAGCCGGCGGATGGCGTGACAAAAAGCAGGAAAAAAAATACTCACCATGCTCATAGAACAGATGTAATTTTTCCACGATGCACATGCACACTGAATTGGGATGACAGCTCGACATTCGTGAACGGATTTGTTAGGCAGCAGTAAACAATTAAATAGTTTAAAGCCTGTTTTCGATCTTCGAGTATAAAGCTTGAACGTTTTCAATTTAAGCAGTGAGTACTTCACTGCATTTGCAACCTCCTGAACTTTGAATTGCAATAATAAAAGAAGTTAATTCTATCGTTTCGTGAAACTAATACCAGATTTCTGTTATCTGTCCTGGGGAATAAAATTCAACAAGGCTCATCAGATGACATTGTATTTATTCCTTGCGATATACCTCAGTATCATTTTTTTATTTTACGAATATTCATTTTTGCTGTAATTTATTTCATTTTTCTGATAGTAACGTCAAGTCCATGAATTTTATCGTGGCCAAGAGTCAAAGGTTGCACTTATTCTTGATTTAAGCCTTGGACTTCTTAGACCTGGTGTTGGGCATCACACATCCATTTGCTTCGGATGAACAATTGTTGTTGTTCGTTTTCAGCAACCAATCAGCTATCAGCAGCGAATTGTCCCTCATCAGCTATAATTTGTAATGGAGAACTAATTCCCCTGTACATAGTAATCCTAACGTGATGCGTGCTGACTGACTGTTTTATATCATATGACGAAGAAAACCATTGTAGCAAAGATTTGTTATTACGAAATGTGTTGAACGTGTAATACTACTTTAACAGATAACAGTATCAGATTTGGAGAAAATGGTCTGATGTCCGTGTACCAGTAGGACCATTCCCAATCCCAAAGGACCGTGGTCAACACCTTCCCCGGAGGATAATCGAGGTTTGGCTTTCGCGGGATTTCCTTCGCTTTTGCATCTGGACTCCATACTCGCAGGCTTTTAGTGGGCGATATAATGATGCACCAACACAGATAACACACAGATAACACAGATAAAAATTTTATGTAATAACGCTTCCTCTTCTTCTTCGAAACGAGTTTGGAGGAATTGAGAAATGCGAACTCGTGTAGCCTTTTTATCATCATTCAATAACATAGGAATCCAAAGAGTGCTTTCTGCTTTCAGAACTATCAGAACTGCTTTCTGATAACTGATTGTTCACTTCCATAGCTCTGAGACAAAGTTCTAAAATTTAAAGCGATATTCAGCGTCGATCCCGTTCGATAAGCAGCAAGGAATTAGCTGGTGTGGCTCCCTTACTCTGGGCAACCTCATGTAACGACTTCAATTGTTCAGACACATAGAAGTACCCATATCGACGCTCAGCCAATAAATGCTCGTTTATATTTGATCGCCTTAGTGAAATATAAATATTTAATAACTTAAATTACAAAGAAAAATATAAATAATAAGTTAATTAAATTATTGCGATGAAATTAAATGTACATTTGAGCTTCCTGAGATAATTTACCCATATATGGCATGATATATATTCATGCACTGCGGTATTTTATATTTACGATTAAACAAGCAGTGTTCGCAGAAATACTGAGATTCTATAAATCCTGCCGTTAAAAGTTTCCGATGTATTTTAAAGCTAACATTAAATAAATAAATATAATTTCTATAAACTGTTTCATTACTTGGGTATTTCAGCTGCAATAAAGTAATGAATATTGTACTCGGATGTATAGCAACTTAAATGTAAAAACTGACACTATCTAAATCACGGTTTTGTTAAAACTAGAAAACATATTCTTTCGTTATTCTTTGAATATTTAAAGTTACAGTTAAAAGTATGTGGTTAATATTTAAATGTATTTAAAATAGCTAGATATATTTAGGTTGCATCATGCAGAACGCATACAATCTAGCGGAACTTGTCGATCTGGCCCTTCGAGTACCAGAAATAGGAGCCGTCAATTTCAATATTCTGCATACAGTTTTAATGGCTATACTATCTGAAACGAGACTTACAAGTTTTCGACCCTGGTGTCATATTGAGAATCCCTTGGTAGCGAAGACGTACCTCATGAAAGCTAAACTCGAAGGAGATACATACAGAAGAAGCCGATCCTTTGGATCTTTAATTCCAGAGGAAGACAAAATACAAGTACCTAAAGATGTTGCACGGTCTGCTAGTATCGATTCTCCATCATTGCATAAAGGTATAGCCGTTTTCTATTAAAATGTTTCTATGATGTGTATTTGCTATCGAAATGTTTCTATGATGACTATTTGGTGTTAAAAGTTTTCTATGATAACTATGGTTTTCTATGATAATTTTCAAACAATGTAAATGAATAATTTTCTATTAATTCTACACTTTAATTTTTGTTTGTACAAATTGTTTTCTTTAATGGGAGGGGGGTTAAAAAGTACATAAGAAATTTGACTGTAGTAGAGAGATTAAAAATATTATTACATGCAGTGCGATATTGTAGATCAGAGTTAGGCTATGATTTCCTGCTATCTAAGAAGCCGCAGGTTAAAAATTATCTTAATAATATAAAGTAATTAACTATCCATTAAATGAAGTATCCATTTAGAAAAAAGGGAGCTTTTAATTCTGTATAGGACGTTAGCATTTAGACCATTAAATGCCATATAAAAAGTTAAGGTTTAAAATATGCATCTTCTTAATAGAGATAAAAATCATTATTAACAGGAAACCTTCTCACCGTTCGTTCATAAATTCTTTTGGGTAAAAAATAAAACTCAGAATTCATTTTATTTTGCCATTTTATTAAGAAACCTAAGAAAGAAACGAGGCCATTTTTAATCTCTAATTTACTTCATGCTTTGTGTGAATTGATGTATAACATCTCATTAAAAAATTCCATGTTTGGTATACAGCTAATTAAGTTATTTACGTGTCTTCTTGTATATAAACTTTCATACCTCGGGGGAAGTAAAGTACGTTTCTTGTTTCTCTCCTTAAATGCTTGCAGGATGCAATTCCTAAAATCATGTCTGTTAAAAAAGGAGCGAACTGCTATTATTATTACCTTTTCTTAACTACATGCAAGATATGATATCAGTTTTTTTTTAATTTCAGATTTGTTGCCTTCACACATGTCATGAAATATATTTCATTTATAAGGTATTTTCTCCCTCCTTCAGACATGTCATCTTTATGTAATGTTAGCAAAATTGGCGTGTATTTCAGAGGTCCAAGTTCGAGTCCTAGGGAGAGCATTGCTCATTTTTCATATCTCTCGCTTCAAAATAATCGAATGACTCTAAAAATTTATTAATTGTTTCGAGAAAATTATTTATACAACAAAATCCCCTCAAGCAAGGGAGTAGAGAATAAAACGCAACAACAGTTTCTGTTATGAGTTTTAATTTCAGATAAACATGGCTATTTTCATTATGTTTTACTTGAAAGCTTTACATTCGATGTATGTAACGTGCCAATTTTCCTTAAGAAATTCTTTCCTTAGAGCCATCTTATCTAAAATACGTAGTATTTATCTATTACATAAATCTAAGTAAATATTGTTATACAGTAACATCACGCTTAACTCAATTACTTCGGACGCAGCAATTTAGGAAATGATTGATTTGTGTTCTCAAAAAATAAATGTTTGAATCACTGGATAGAGAGTAATAAAATCTTTTACGTAAAACTCGTATAAAATTTTTAATGAAATTTCTATTTTTTGGGTGAATTTATGAGATTCGCGTGATGTCATCAACTATTTGACGTCAATGAATTTAAAGTTTGTACATTAAACAATGCATTTATTAAAAGGTTTTAGAATTTATGTGCATTTTAAAAGTAATTTGTCTCCCTCTTTTAAAACAAGCATAATAAAAATGTATTAATTATTAATTGAGCCATTTTATACACTTAAAAGCTATCTAACAATATGAAGCAGAAGTAAAAATACAGTTCCTTCAGTTTTCAAGATTTTGGTGTTGTTACATTACACTATTTTTCTTGCTTCTGTATAGATCTCTGTAGAACAGGTTTCATTACTACTTAAAGTTATTTGCAATGAAATATATCGCATGGATTTTTTTATTTTTTCATTTCATAAATGAAATTCATATTTTTCTTAGTATTTCGTTTTAAAGGTTGACTTTCTTAATGTTATTGGACGTAAATTCTTAACTTTGTTTTCAAACAAGAATGATAAAAAAAAGATTAATTAAATTACTACTATTTAACAATAATAGAAGTCGGTTATTTAAAAACAATAGAAACAGTTTTTGATACGATTATTTTTTGCTTTTTAATTTGATTAAGTTAAAGAAAAGTGCATTTATTTGATGAGATAACTAATTAAGGCCATTAAATATTTTTTATGGAATTATGTTACATATTTATTACATAGCATATATCTATGTGAGCTTTTTTCAGTGTGAGCATATTTCTAAGTGAGCATTTTTCCATGTGAGCTTTTCTGTGTGGGCATATTTCTGTGTGGGCTTTTTTCCTGTGAGCATTATTCTGTGAGCATTATTCCTGTGGGCTCTTTTCCTGTGGGCCTTTTTCCTAGAACCCCTATCGATCTACTCTTCGTAAAATTCTAATTTTTTTTTAATATTTTTCCTCTTTTACACATTTAGTGCTGCAAATTATATTTGCAAAGCAAATTGCGTCTTTCAAAAAACGCATAATAACACGAACTAGAAAAGCACAATATATAATGACATAATAACACAATAAACTAGTTTTAGTAAGCATAGCGGTGTATGATATGCTACTAGACATTTTGGCCCGAATGACATGTCATGGTGTTAAATAATAGTAGAAAAAGTGAGAATTGACTGCATTTGCGCAGAGATGCCTTGTTATTATAATACCTCTATACTGTATTCGCATGTTTTCTTATCAAGGAAATCTCTGTCTCTATTGCGTTAATGTTATAATACAATGCGGACTCTAAAAGGTTTTATAAAAAATTTCAGTCGGATGGACTCTTGGTCATTCAAGATATTTTGCCAAGTAGAGTTTCAAATTTAACCAAAACACAACCTCAGATTGATGTCAATTTCATAGAAAACTCTATGCATTTTGAGGAATGTAAACACGTTAGCTCTGTTCTTCATCGGTTAAAATCTCCTTTATTCTCATTGTGATACTAAGTAGAGGCATGATATTAATTTGTGTATATTGTTTCAGATGATCATACAGTGCTCCAGCCTTCGACCTCGCAAAAATCAGATGTAGAAATCCAAGAGAAACCCTTAACTTCCGATACTAGTTCCGATGCCGTGAAAAAGGATTCTTCAGTTCAGGTTAAACTGGACCACGAGGAATCAAATGAACAATTTGATACACCTGTAGATCAGGTTAAACTTGAGGAGCCAACAGATGAACAAACTGATACACCTATTGTAAAGGACAGACGAATGTCGGCAGCAGAAACAGTTCAAAAAGTGCTTCAGCAACCTGAATTAGAAATTTCTCCAATGCCAGCTCAGCTTCCAGAACAGCCTGAAAAAGGTCCGAAAGGTCTGAGCAAGGCAATGGATGCATGGAGGTACACTAACTTAAGTAACAGGGTTGAGGCAACAGAAGAAGGTTTAATGAGGGTAAAAACAAAACTTAACTATATATTTTAATATTACTTACATGTAGGTATATACTGAGAAGCCAAAATATTATGACCATTCCCATATTTTTCAATGATTTCATTTGGATGATGTGAACGGCACGTGATTAAGTGAAAATGGTATTTAATCGATCTGGAGAAAATAAGGAATCATTCTTGCCCTTAATTTTACGATTGATTTGAAACGCTGCTGATATAAGCGAATTTGGCAGAAGGCAAACTGTAATGGCCCGAAAACTCGGAACGGGTATCCTCGAAACTGCATGTCTGGTAGGTTGTCACACAGTCTGCCATTGTTAGTATTTATGCAAAGTGGATAAACGACAGCAAAACCTGCAGTAGACCCCAAGTTGTTGGACGTCCACACTTCATCAAAGAAAAAGGACGTAGGAAACTGTCTCACTTGGAACAGCAATTTCGGCTCGAGACACAGGTTCAGCTGACAACCTACAACAATGCAAGTGAAAGTGTTTCTGAACACACAAAATTCAGTGGTCTTTACTGGATATAAGCCTGAGCAGCAGACATCCCACTCGTATGCCTCTGTTGACCAAGCGCCATTATCAGCTACTCCTACAGTGGACCCGGGAACATCAAGACTGGACCATGGATAAAAGGAAGACAGTTACCTGATCGGATGAATCACGATTTCTCATTCATCACGTTCGTGGTTGTATCAGAGTATGCTACCTCCTAGGGGGACAATTGCTCCCCCTGTGCAGCAAGTTGTACACAGGCTTGTGGTGGCGTTATTATACTTTCGGAGACGATCTCATGAGCGGCTCTTGGACCCCTAGTTATGGTAGAACAGACTATGAAAGCTGCGGACTATCCGAACATAACTGACAATCTGTTGCACCCTTATATGGCGTCTGTCTTTCCAACTGGAAATGGTTTCTTCCAGCAGGACAACACCCCGTGTCACAAGGCTCAAAGTTTGTTGATTTGGAATGTCATGGAGCAGCAGCGCATAGCTCAAACACAACCATTGTGGAGTATCTAGACTTTGCATAACCATTGATTAAACATTTGGAACAACATGTCTCCATTTTTCTGCCATCCATACCAAAGCTTGTGTCATGAACTTGCGGCATCCACGTCAAGGCGAGTTGCAGGTGTTTTGCAGGCCAAAGGTCTCGGAATGAGTTATTGAGCAGGTGATCATAATGTTTTGGCTCCTTAGTGTAAATCCGTGCACCCAAGACAGATGGAGATTATGAATCTAGATAACTCATGAATTTAGACATAGATCCTTAGTTCCGAGTAAAGGAATGGCGGAAAGAAGATGCACTTTCTATAATAAACTCGGCAACATACACTAAAAAGTTCTCGTTAGAGGAAATGAAACATGCAGAATATTGTTTTATATTGATTAAAAGTCAAAGCTAATACATAATCCTGAGAATAAAATACATAATAAAATTACCTGAGATATCACTAATTACAATTTTTCGATAACTTATAAAGTACAACTCACAGCGTCTGGTTATATTACGTTTTTTAATACAAATTTTTATAATGCTGTTTACAAATACTGTTTACAATTACTTGTTTACAAATGCTGGTTTCAATAACTTACAGAGAAGCTAAAATATGAAATTTAGCTTCAAGAAATATAATTTTATACGACTGTTATATCTTAAATGCAGTTTAAACCAAAAAATTCTGAAATATTTTGCAGCTCCAATTCTGTAAATTGCAGCCGTTTATTCTTTTATGAAATATGTTTAATAGAATAAAAAACAGCTCATTAATTAAAATTTTCTTTGCAGAGAATGGTTATAACAATTTCAGTTTCCTACATTTCTACCAAAGGTGAACAAATTTACATTGCCCGAAACCTTATCTTAATTTACACCCATGTCCATAAATTAAGGTGTGGTGGGGTGTATTTAATTATGGCAAAGCACACTAGGGCTATCTGCCTAAGGGAAGGGATGCCTTCGTGGAGGATTTTCTAAGGGAAACTGGTTCGTATACACGTTACACATGGGAAAAACCACGAAAACACCCATGCAGCCAGCCCGTTCGCGGGATTCGAACCTCGGACCGAACTACCAGTGTTCAGCGACTTTACCGCTCGGCCTTTGGTTGGCCTCCATAAATTAAGCATAATGCAAAATCAGGCAGAGGAAGGGTTAGAAGCAAAACAAGTTTGACTTATTTGTAAAGCTTATTTATTAAACAAAAGGTAAAGAGCAAAAAAAGATGCTATATGTTTGATATTATTAAAACAATTAGCGATTTTTTCTCCCTGGAGCAAATTACCAAAAAAAATATTTAAAAAAATATTACATGGCTGGTATGATTGTTAATACATTGTATGTCTCCCAGACGATGCAATACAGTCCGTAAGCCTAGGCATGCTGAGTATCAAATTATCGATCTGATCTTGGGGGATATTACACTCAAAAAGCAATGCTCTCCGAAGTTACGGTAGACATGTAGGAGGAGGTTGACGGGCTGCAACTCGTCGGCCAAGCATGTCCCACACGTGCTCTACTGGATTCATGTCCGGTGCTGGCCAGTCCATACGGGTGATATCCTCCGATTGAAGGCATTCGCTTACGATGTCTGCACGGTGAGGACGGGCGATTGTCATCTATAAACACAAATTGTGCGCTCATGGCGGCCCAAAACAAACGTGCATGTTGTTCCAGAATGACGTCCCGATAGATTTGGTTTGTCATGGTTCCAATTTGAACATGCAGGTCAGTCCTGGAACCCAGAATAATTCCACAACGAGCACTCCTGCACCACCGTAACGGTGTCGTTCAATGATGTTTTCTTAGTGGCAACGGGTACCTGGACCTCTCCATATGAAAGTCCGGCGAAAATCAGACTGCAAGCTAAACCTGGACTCGTCGGAAAACATCACACAAGCCCACTGTTGCGGTGTCCACAATGCATGCTCTCTACTCCAGGCTAACCGCAGGTGACAGTGAGTTGCAGTGAGTGGAACGCATCTGACAGGTCTACGAGCATATAGACCAATCTGCCCTAAGCGTCTGTACACGGTCTGCCTTGAAATTGTCGTATAAGTGGCTGAAGAGAGCTGACGAGACAGGTCTGAGGCTGTGCTACGCCCGTTTCGTTTGGCAGTAACTGCCAAATACCGGTCCTCATTGGCGTTGTAACTCTGGGGCGACCTGTGCTGTAACGTCTACTCACATTACCAGCATCTTGGAATCTTGCCAAAGCTTGGAGATGACACTCTGGCCATTTCCAAGTTCGTCTGATACTTCCAGTTGGGTACGCCCACATTCCAGACGGCCGATAATTCTACCACGTAAAAAATCATCCAAATGCGGCCTTTGTGTCATAACTAATCGGTTATTGCACTGAAATGCTTATAAAGCGACTGCGAACAATTGTACTTCTTTGCCTGTATTCCTTATATATCACTCTCTTACACTCTCGTCATTGTGACGTACCATCGGTGTCATCTGGGTACTTCCTGAAATTTGCATATGATTCTTGAAGATGTTTGTAGTGATTTTACAGGTGATATATTTATTTTAGAGTTCGATTTCCGCGTGACTCCGCATTATCCTTAATTCATGGACATGAGTGTATTTCTCAAATTACAACTAGCTATTGCAAAAGCAATTAGTTTTGTTATCATATCCGTATATCCAGCATAATGATTTTTAGCACACCTGGAATATTTTTGACTTCTTAGATTTAATATATTTTTTCCCTACTAAATTTCGTATTTTTTTCTATTAAAACTGCTGGAGAGAGTAAAGACACATTTATTTCTGAAGGAAAAATAGTTTCTTTTTTTACCTGTAGGAAATTTATGTATTCTTGTTAACACAAAAACACGTTTCTGAATTAATTTATGAAAGTATAATTTTACTAAAACTTTTAAGTTTCTAGGTAACAGTAAATATATACTTCTTTTTATCAGCGTCGTCCAGACGATATAGCGGTTAGGGGAGCCTACTACAGTACCGAAGAGACCGGGTTCGAATCCCGGAGAAGAAAGGGATGTTTGCAAATGTATAGTGTCAGTGTGGCATAGCGGCACTCTAAAGATGCGTCGAGTCGAAAGTTCTGTGGTGTGGATTGGTGGAAGGGAAGAGGGGTGCTCTTCCTCAAAATTGGGGGTGGAAAATAGAAGTCCAACCTCTCTTAGGAGTAGGCTCTGGCAACTATTGTTCTATGTAATATGGACAAGACCACAGAAGCTTTTTTTTTACTTCCTTGTACGAAGTGAAGAAAACATAGTAATCGCAAAAAACTTCTGACACCATGTTTCAACGCAAATGCACATTTTCATTTCCCTCTAATCCTTTCGGACGATTTTTTTTTGTATGACGTCTGTACAGACAGAATAAAAGACTCATTTTTCCAAAATGGATTCAAAATGATTTCAAGAGGGCTTTTTCTCGTGACGTTTGTATGTAAGTGTGTATGCATCTTGCATAACTCAAAACAATTAGCAGTAAAACGTTAAAATTCTGTATATGGGACTGCTTTAACATCTAGTTATGCACCTCTCGCTTATATTGTAATCGGAAGTACCAAGAATATATATATATATATATATACGCACACTCCTCTTACGCGGGCTATTTGAAATAAGAAATAATTGAATTTTCAAGAAATAGTGAAATTTAACTTTTAATGCAATCTCCCGGTTTCCATGCTTATATTCGGGAAAACTTTGAACTCGTTATCAAAAAATAAAATTGTAAGAGTTTTTGACTCTCGTATGATAAAATTGATCGGGGTATTTACTTTCAAAATTTACAATTTTGATGTCATTTTCGACTTTCCCTGAAGAATTGGTTAATTAAATTAAGTATATATATATATATATATATATATATATATCAAGCCTTTTATCTAGTTTGTTGAGTTCTGCTTTTATGCTTTTTGTCTTTAAAAGTGACTGAATTTTGTTGTTGTCTTGTTCCGGTTAAGAGTTTTATGGTTTTATTTAATCTGCATGCAATAGTTGTAGAATTAACAACAATTTTAAAGTTTGCGTGTCGCTATGCCTTACGAGGCCGCCATTTGTTGCTATTTAAAACTCTTAGTAGAATAGTGAATTAAACCCGTTGTACAACGAGTTTACTGCCTTTTTTACCAGTGGGGCCAAAAGTTAACATTAAGTTATGTGTACCAAAAATTTTGTCTTCCTTCTCTTTGGTCAACTTGCTTCTTTTCACGTAGAAACTCTAACTGTAAAATGTTTTAAATTTTTTTTAACTGTACTTGGTATTTTCGGTATTTCTGTATTTTACAATTTTTAATGAAGAAGTTGAGTTTGTGTTTATTTTTATCTTGACGGGAATGAGAAGTGAAGTGATTGAATGAAAAACATATCTGTAATGAAATTCGAGGAAATAAGCTTAAATGAAATGCAGCAAACAATGCTTACAATTTAAAAGGGCGTAAAAGGAAGTCATGTGGTGTTAAAATCCGCTAAAATCCGTTAATTTTCTTATTGGAACTTGAGATAAAAGTCATGCCACAAAATATATGTTTTTATTAAGAAAGTGTGTAAAGAATCATAAAATATGTTTGTTCCTTGATTTTCACGACTTTTATGCATTTTACACAGAGGGAGATTTTCAGGGCTCATATTCAATGAATAAATTTAAGCTACTGTCCAATTACCATACTTATAACACAAAGGATATTGTATACATTCTCACACTGATTGTGACAGGCGTGCAGTATTTACAAATTAATATAATGTATGCGACTGTCTCGACTACACGATCAGAATCTAAACTGAGTTATATGCAAATTTTAAAGCTAATGCTAAAATTGCTTTGATTCTAAGTTTAAAAGGTGTTTATGAGCTTCATATATTAAACTTTTTGCAAAGAATTATATAACCATATAAGCCAGAAAACTTTAGATCAATAGTTCAGCCTTTTATACCTAAAAATAGACTACAACTTTATTTAGTAATGCTGCAGACAAAATCCGATCTTCTTTACATTAATTATGTCATAATAATCATGGATTTTCATGAATATGTTCTCAAAATTCAGGGAATTTCAAAGATATCGTGTGAACAGAACAGACTTTATATAATTTTCTAATTTGCAATTTGTATTGTAATTAATGGCTTATTTTTCAAAATTAAATAATTTTGATACTTTTGTAAACCTTTTAAATTCAAAACGCGTATTACAAGACAATAGACGAATTTGATTTATAAATTTAAATATATGTTTTATTAATGTATATAAGGCTTCATTATTCACGCGTTACTCGTTAGTATTACTGCTTCATATATAATTTATATGAAAAGGTGTCGTAATATTGCTTCAAATTTGTTGCTAAAATAAATATTTGGGCATGAAATTTTTATGGAAATAAGTTTTACATTTTTAGTTATTTCATCTATTCGCAGGCAGCAACGTTTTTGCAAATATGAAAACCTAGGCTGCGGAAGTTTTTAGAAATTGTCATGGTATATCCTGTGATCCCCCCACGAATTTTACTTTTTTCCCTTCCTTCCCAAAACTATTACTATTACCATAAATATATTAGTTCTATAATATAGTGTAAGTAAATATATTATAGTATAATGGATGTGACCTGTTTAATGCAACAGAAAAATTACGTTTTATAATAAATCAAGCACTAATTTTTCAAAAAACTTCTAGAAGTAACTTTGCTTATGTACTTTATTTTCAGCTAAGTCATATAGTTGATTTGATTGCTGACAAAATCAAGAAAGCTGTAAGTATATATATATATGAACATTTATTAAAAAATAAATTTTATTAATAATACTTTATTGCTAGACTTATCGATATTGCTTTCAATTTTCTCATTAATAAACCAAAGCTTTTTATTACATTCTGTATTCATATTTCATATTTCATTTCTTTTATAATGCGATGTGCGACGATAATACATTATATTGAGTATAAGTGAAAATTTGAAGTGCATTGTTTAATTGCACAGCTAATATTAAAAAGCAAAATAAAATTATTATTATGCATAACAGTTTTCTATTGAATAATTCTTGGAAATCTGCACATAATTACATAAAGTGTTTAGCAAGATTTATTGCAAACATATGGCACAGTGGCTTAAAATCAGTTATCGAAGTTAAAAAAAAATTGTTATTTCATTTAGATGCTTTATTGTGCGATGAATATTTACCTCTTATCTCGTAATGCATTATGAAATTAGATATGTTTAGGTTATTCTTTTTGTAGAAGCAAAAGATGAAATAAATGTATAATTCAATGCATTACATGGAACATTTAAGCATAAAGCTTAGCAAAATTTAACTATTAGATAAATTTTATGGTATTTGGTTTCAGTTTTACACTGATGCAAAATTACTATAAAATGAAGACTTTTTGTATTAATAAATAATCATATTTAAAATCTAAATGCGCTTTTTTTTAGTTCTCAGTTATGTACTTGAAATAAATATTTATATTAGGTAACAGATTTATTTATTAATGTAAAGACTTTTAAAATTATTTTGTTAAACTTCAAAATTATTTAATTAGTAGTTTGGAAAGAAATTATTTAAATATTCTTCTTGCTAAACATAGCAACTAAGATATCGTCTCTGTTATTAACAATAATAATTATCATTTTTAATTTAGGAGGCAAGAAAGAAGGCTGGTAAGTTAAAATATTGGAACATAATCGATATTTTTGCATTAATTATATAGAAAAATTGTTTAATAACTGTTCCATTGCATACGATATAAGTTTAAATATAATTATTTAAATTGTTTTACATTCTACATTATAAGATTATAATTCCTGTATGATCATAATGGAACTTAATTTCTGTAATGATTGATAATAAATATTTAGCACAGTAACTATTATGACCGTATTTGAAAGTCTTCATGTTACAATACAATTAAATTAATAAAATGTCTCTTTAAAAGATCGAGTATATTACGAGAAACAAAAGTAGACTTAAAAAGGTTAAATTGCTTTTATGGGAACTTAATTTATACATCAAGTATATGTTTAGAATTTTAAGATAATTTTGTAAAGACCTGCAGCTTATTGTCAATATTTTATAGAGATTATTTAAATTAGCTTTCATAATGTGCCCTGAGATGCCAGTATGTGAATTCCCTTAGAAGTTAGAATCAAGTTTTCTTTTTGTCCCTTCATAAACCTTATGTATATCGCACCTTTTTGCTGTAAAGAATGGCAATCCTAAATTAATACTGTATAATTTTCTGATGGTAAGTATTTCAGAGTGTTTTCATGAATGTAATGCATACATATTCCATATATATATATATACATATTATATATATATATATATATTCAATATATATATATATATATATATATATATATATATATTATATATATATATATATTGTTTAGTTCGGTTTATTCATACAAGAATTCTAAAAAAAAATTATTATTAGCCAAGACTTAATCATACTGCAATTAATGTTATTTATAGTCTACATAGAACTAAGGAGATAGGGATCCTCTGGTTGATAACTATGGTAATTCTGTTATGATGGATTCCCTGTTTGTTAATCCCTGGTCTTAATCAAGGATTATAAACCAGGGAATACTCCCTTTCTTGATACCAGGAGAGAGAATTTTATAGCTTCAGGTGGAGATGTCTCAGCCTTTTATAATACTTTATGTTTTCGAAAATTTAAAACACGTTAAAAATAATATAATTCTAAATAAAATAATGTGCATTTTTTTGTATTTTGGAAAGAGGGGCATGTTATTCAAGCAAAGGTGAAAGGAGTGCCTGGGACAAAACACTTTAAGAACCACTGTATTAAGAAATGATAAGATATGAAATGAGTTTAAAATGTATTATCGTAGTAAAATGAAAAAGTAAGCTTACGAAAATGACAAATTCATAAAATACTTTTATATTCCGTGTATATATATTAATTCTCTGTAATTAAAATAAATGCAGAATTTTGTTTATTGCAGTTCTACTACCAGAGTAGCGACCATAAGCAGAATCCCGCACCCCGTATTAGCACTTTGAACAAACTGATTTATGATACAGAATGGATGGGTTAGATATGCAGAGGGAGATAAGATCGACTGAATTAACTAGTTAATCTTCACCAACTTTTGCTTCTTGATAACAACCCTATTGGATGAGTTAATGTCTTTTGTTGTAGGCAAAGTCAAGGCTGCGTTAGCTGTGGTCAAACTGCATTCGGTCAAAGTACGTCCCCTTAATAATAATAAAAGAAGCATAATAATCATTCCACTTGCTATAAATGTTTACATTAATAAATAAAATAATAGTTGATTCTCTAAACTTATGTATTAAATAAATTGATACTGGATAATTAAACAAAAATTTTTAAAACTTCGTATTTATGACAATAACTTAATGACCAGGAAACAGTTAAAATATTTAATCCGTGCGTGTCTCCTAATTACCCCATTTCTAAATGTCTGTCATTTCGCTTAATTCTACAATATATTTCTGAGATTTTGGATCTGCTAATTAAACATACTTTGTATTTTGTTTTTATCGACTGTTCAGTTTTTAGACGGTTACTGTGAGTACAGGTAAAATATATTTCGAAAGAGATTGCTAGATTTATTGAGATCATAAACTTTATATATAAATTAATTTAAACTGTGTAGAATGTGCTAAATCCGAAATTTTTCTAAGCACAGGTGGACCATCCGCTGAAGAACTGGAAGCAATTGATGAAAGAGTAAGATTTATTTGTACATATCACGTGTAAAATGCTCTATCTTTTAGCTAACAATAGAACCATTCTTTGTAGTATGTGAAAACGGAGAAAAAAAAACGATTTTGATAGGAAAAATAAATTATTGGGAAAATATATTAGTTTAGCAAAAGTTTTTTTTTTCCATTCGTAAAATTAAGGGAAAATGATCAATATTGAAAAAATGGAAGCCACTCATATACAAACAAGCCCATAATTTTATGCCTTATATAAAACATATTTTCGAAATGCTCTTCAGACTGTTTATTCTATCTTAAAATACTAAAGTATTGATGAAATTTTCTATTTTTGATGTAAGTGACAGTTAAAAATAAAGATTTTAATCCTGTTTTGAAAACTAAACTTTTTTCAACTGTATTTTCATTGCACTCTAATAAGATATGCACATATCCAAAATAAACACACTGAATTTTGCAGTTACTAATTCTTAATGCAAATATATGATATTTCCGTGTCTAAGAGCCTACTGATGTCTGTGTTAAATCAGAAACAAGCACATAGCAAGAGAAAAATGTAATTTAGGAAAAGAAGTGAACACCGAAGTTAAATATTAATAGAGCAAACTGTATTTATTTGAAAACTGATTGGTTCTGATGACATTACATTATTACGAAATATTAAGTAGGAATTTATATTTTAATTAAAATGATTTTAAGTAATAAATGTGGTAAAAGTGAATAAGTTGAAGTTCTATAAAAATCGGCAGTATTTAAAAGTGTTTATAAGCAAATAAATATCATTTAAGTTAAAAATATAGTTGAGTTTCTAAACTACCATTTTCTTTCTGAGCTTAATATTATGACAAACAAAATTTTACTGACTTCAGAAGAAATATCGCTTTTATATCCTTATATTATTTCTTAATCCTTTTGTTGATATCCTTTTTTTAGCTGCTAGAGCTTGAAGAAGCGAAAGCTTTATTTCTGGCCGATCATGTGAGTTTTTAAATATTTTATACTTATTCAATATTTTCTTACATATTTTAAAATTCCGTATAATATTACAAAAAAAAAAAAAAAACAGAAATATGAAGTTAAAGTTCTGTTGTACAGTAGGGGTATAAAATCAGAAAATCGTTTTCAAAATATCCAAAAGCGAAAGGTTTTTCAAGTTCAATTAATAGTTCAGAAATTTTACTTCACAATAAAAGCGACGTATAATTTCGATGCAGCTCTAATCCTAATGATATTTTTTTCCCTAAAGAAGAGAGACTCTTTCAGTTTGTTTTGGCGCAGCTTGAATGCTGTTGATGAGATTGTTAAACTAGGTTATTTTGTTTTAATATTCCAATAAATAGGATTGCGCATTTTAATTCACAAAATTACTACCTAACCACTATGTATAGATGCGTTTAATATTAAATAGAATTATAGTAGAACTTCGTAGATACGCCCGCGCCATTATTGTTCAGGTTATGCAAAAAAGAAAGGATTGTAAAAAAAAAATTATAATAACAAGAAAGGAATGAACAAGACGCGAAGTAGCAGACAGGAATGCTCATAATAATACGCAGTTTTCATAATATCTACATTTTCAAAACTTAATATAGGTGACAGAAGTAAAATTGAAAGGACACACTTTTACATAGGACTTTATTTCCGATGTTACTAAATCCTTGAAAGAGTAATGCACTATAAAGTCAAAATAAATCCTTTAAAATACGCAAGGATTTTATTATTAAATTTAGCATTTTTTGAGAGCTTCTGCTATATAAATACATTTTCTATCACGGAGACTTGCGCACCTCGGAAAATTATACAATCATGAGCAAACATGAAATAAGCAATGAGAAACAAAGGAAAAAATGTGAAAAAAATAGGACAGTAAAACCATTAATTGAATAAATAAAAATTCAGTACTGTTTCTTGTAATATGATGAAAAGTATAGTTTAAGAAAAGTTTAAGACTAGTGGATTAAGGTATTTGGCCTGATTTTATTTGATTTGATTAAATTATTTATTTGATTTGATTTGATTTGTTTTTTTTATTTGATTTGATTATTTGATTTGATTAAAATGCTTAATATGTTCTCTAGAAATTGCTTTCGGGTATTTAGTATTTACTAAGCAAGTTTACATTTATTAAATGATGGGTACAAACGCTCTATGTGGACGTCCATATGAATATCTGGCAGGGGAAAGGAGTATTATGATTCTTCATGCAAGATATACGTGGTGAAATTCGTTTGTTTGCATGATGTCTCTATGTACGAGTTCCTCACGTCAATAAAGAGCAGTGATGCAATCTCTGTCGAATTCATTCTCACTCCATCATCTGTCGGCTCATTTAGTATTTTAATTTGCTAATGCAAACAGCACTTTTACATAAATTACATGAATTCTTATAGCAGCAAACAGTACGTATTTTTTGGTGTGCGCTTTCTGTATGCTTTAAACGATCTTTGCGCGTTTATTGTTGTGCAAACTTTATCCTTACCATACCTGGTTAAGAAATATTTACATGTTACGTTTTAAGATTGTTATACGATTATTTTAAGGAGAGGAAAATTACATTTTCAAAGAGTGTATGTATAAAATGGTCAGTCTCTAACATTAGAAAACAGAATTTCTGGTCAATGTTTTCTGATAATCGACAGTAAATACTTTAATTCATACAGCATTTTTAAGTACAAAATTGCGTCATTTAAGTATTATACTTATTCGAGGTTTAGCAGAAGCATACTGCAGACTTTATATAACAGTTCATGTATCACATCAGTTCTTGAACTTATCAAAATTACTGTTATATCATATTTCTTAGTGAAAAATATTCTAATAAGGAAATCTCTTTCTTAAAAATTATATTAAAATGTTTACTATAGTTATTTGTCTAATTTTTTTTTAATTTTTAGCAAAGACTCATTGAGATGGATAAAATCTTGAAAGACATGCTTGCAGATTTTGAAATAATAAAAGCACTTGGTGCACAGCTAGCGGTAAGAAAAATTCGGTTGTATTCATGTTAAAGTTTGTTATTTACTTTGTAATTTTCTCTTTTCTTTTAAGTTTTACCGCTTGAAAATCGAGATCAGAAAATTAAGCGGTGTATGACAGTTCTAAGAAAAGAAGTGAAGGAAAGCCTTACTCGATGAAACGCATATACGGATTAAACGCGATAATATTACTCTTAGTTTATTGCAGAATTTCGTAAGCTGTGCGTCACGACCCCCATGAGAATCGCGGGACATGCAGCAGGAGGTCACCAAAAATTTTTAGCAGTTTTGATATTTCGTTAACTTATTATAATAATTTTACAATTACTAAATATTTCTACACAATGTATCTGGAAATAGATAAAGATAAGACAATACAGACAAAAAAAACGAAAAAGTTTTGATGCATAATATAAACGTTCATTTTACTTGCTTTGCACGTGAATCTGTCATTTCGTCTGTTACTTATTTAAAATTTTCACATTGTTTTGTGTCTTAAAATTAGAATTTAAAGTTAATGATCTAAAAACTGCAATAGTTTATTACAGTACAAGTGCACTCACGTGTGTGCTGAATTTGCGCACTGCTTATGGAGTCTCACAAAATTTTCGTAACTATTATGAGGTGCTGTGATCGCGAAAAAATATCAGTGATAAAAAGGGGCCTCAGTAGGTTTTTGCATATTGCTATCTGTACATTGGACTACGTTTAAAAATAAGTCAAATTACTGAGTTTAAATATGAAAATTGCTTTTATTGCTAAAGATCTAATCAAATGAATTAGCTGGAAAAGGACTACAGGTGGTCTCATTTGTATTTTGCAATTACTGCAGGGCTTTCTAAAGCAGGAAAAACGTGTTCTTCCATTTTTATTAACACATCTTAGGAAATAATTTTTAATGCTAGTGTACTTATTTGTATCCGTTTCATTATCGTTCGTACTTCCATGATAAGAGAAGATGAATGGTCTTGGGCAACATTTTGGGTAACATTTGGGTCTTGGGTATCATTAGTTTCTATGGTTCGTTTCAAATATCGATGCAAACAATAAGTATCTTGAAATTACAGATATTTTTTGCTTTTATCTTGTATCCTTTCTCAGTTAACGAAATAAGTTAAAAATTATGAGAAAAATGCAATTTTTTAAATGAAATTAAACCATTTTAGAATATGTAAAGTTCAAAACATATGAACTGATGTTGCTAATAAGAGGTCTTAAAATATAATTTATTATTTATGTTAGTTATATCTTTTGTTAGTTATATAATGACCAAATTAGATAAAAAAGGCAATATAGAGCTTGATGTGATGTGATCCTGACTCCAGAAATTCCATCTTACAAATATCGTTTTCAGATTTCATAAAAACTCGAATGATAGGAATAATCATAAATGTAGATTATAATCTAAGATAATTAACTGAACAGCAAAAAAAAACATTTTATTGTAAAACACAACATATTTATATAATTTTCGTATCTAGAAGCGGCCATGAAAATCAAAAAAAGTATGCGAAACTTTAAGGTTCAAGTATCCATAATAAAAGTCTAAGTATCAAAAGAGTTCTAAACTTCAGGTTATTTTTTATCCTTTTCTAGGCGCTCGACGAGAGCGCCATCTCTCTACTAAATGCAGAACAGATCTGTATCGATTATCAAAAATAAAAGAAGGAAAGAAGACTAGCAATAGAGCAGACACCTCTTTTTTAAAAAATAATTGTATTTCACGCTACGCTGTTTCTTAAATAATATTTCATTTATTAATATTTAAAAAGCTATAATTTATAATATTGTTACTTATACGAAACAGTCAGGTTAAACATCCAAGAAAACATTATCTGAAAGGTTGACTAACGAATGCAAAAAAGTTTCAGTTTCTTACATTTTTAAAAAATTTAAAAGAAATGTTGATGTATTTATCTATACTGTAACTTGTGAAATGAATTGTATTTTAGATTCTTTTGCCAGTACTGTTTCTAAACGCATTTAGTTTTGGATTGTAGGCTATGCAGCTGGATCTTTCCTTAAAAGCAGATCGGAAAGAAATGGATGAAAAACTCGCTTTGGTAAGAAATTCTTTAAACGATAAAAATATTTTAAATGAATATATCCCACTTATTTTTATTAAATCTGTAACTTAAACACTGCAGAGTGTATATATAGTGCTTCTAAAAAGTGTAGGAAAATTTTTTAACAAATTCCAGTAAACGTCCTAAGCGAAAATTGGCAGAACTTGATGTTGTTGCATTGTTTCCCTAAAATATAGTCTGCTTGCGGACAGAATGTAATTCAAGAAATTAATTGCTAAATTTAAACCAGTGAATATTTTCTGTCATGGACTTGAATACTAAGCAAAGCGTAACAACAAAGTTTTGCAGCAAAATCGAAAAGCAACAACGGAGATATTTGAAATTTCGTGTATAGAATGCAAAGGTCAAACATGATCTTCTTATGTTTTCCTCAACATCTCAAATATCTTGGCTACTATTTTCCTGATGCTAATTAAATGATTAATATTGGGAATCCGTTATTTGTTTAAATATGTAATATTTGTAAATGATCCAATTTTTCTGCTGGTGTTTTATTTTATGATGGATTCATAGATGTTGCCAATGAACTCAGTAGTGAAGAAGAAACTTTCATAATTCTTTGTCACTTCAGCCTGTTCACCAGATACTTCAACGACTAAAGCTGCAGACAGCGTTTTCTTCCCTAAGCTGAAATTTCACTTTAATGATCGTTATTTCAATATTATTGAAGAGATTCTGGAAATCGTAACCAGAGACTTAATACTGTTCCAAAAAATAAACTGTATACTATAATGAAGCTGCTGTATAGATATGTCAAATACTGTGTAGACTTAAATTTGTACATTGAAAGCTATGATCTAAGAATGCCATTTTCTTCATTCATTAATTTCTGCTGTTACAGAAAGGGGATTTGGAGCTTGTCAATACCAAAGTCGACCAGTTAGAGTTCGAAACTGCTATTGAAGAGCTTGGAGAAGCAATTGGCTTGCTAGGACTGAAATTTCAAAAAAAGGTAAGGTTCTGATAAATTCACACATCTTTATGCGCAGGAACACACACATGCATGTACCAAAGAAATTTTTTTTTTTCAAGCTAACGACAGTTATATCTGACATATATTTCGCGATAAGTCAGATCTCTTTCTTTTGAGTTGGAAGCTGAAAAGAATAAAGACAATGTAGTATGTAAATAAACTGTATTAGAAAAGCAATTTTTTTGTTTCATATTTCCCCTCTCCCTTCTAAATTTATCGTCTTCTATTTACGAGTCTATTACGTACGAGTCTTTTACGTCTTTCTATTACGTACTTAACATAGTAGTAATTTCCTTTCACAGCAGAAATTTTCTAATTTGAATCAATGAGTCAATTAAAATCGCAACATATTGTGTCATTTGAAGGTTAACAATAATCTTAATGATTAATAATTAGGTTCAGGATTAAATGCTTTAAATTCTGCGATTATATCCTAGAACATTTTATGTTCAAGCAATTTATTTGCGCTTGAATTGAATTTCATTTGACCTTCCTGTAACTCGTGTTAATCAGTCTTTAGAGTTACTATGTAGCAATTCATATATTTTTAAAGATTTCATCTTCGTGTAACAAAATCAAAAATAATAGAAGAAATCATCGGGAAGTTTTAATGTGACATGGAGCCCGATATTCTTTAAAAACTGCCATTGCTTTTGTTGGCGATTCTTAGAGAAAAACCTAGCACTCATTTAACTCCAGTTAATGGTCTTATAGGTAATGGTCATTTATGTATCCAATAATGTAAGCACTATTTTTTACTCCTAATATGCACCCCTCTTTCATGAACTTACAGTAAAACGTAAACACTTCAAGTGTGTTTCATCCCAAATTACTTAAATTGGGATGAATAATAATATGGCAGTGACTTTGGAAAAGAACGTCTGCTTAGAATGTATTTAAATTAAGAATTTTCTTTATTTTATTGGGGAAAAGGAAAAAGTTTGGTAATTAGTAAAAATTCGAATAGAAATGTTTTCTTTCTCAAGCTGTTAAAAGTATATCATAAGACTTTATTATACGGTGACAAATATTTCAATTTGTAGTAAAAAAGAATTTTTTAATATTTTTGAAAACCAAAAGGATCATAAAAGTTTAATGATACTGCGATTAAAATGTTAGTTATTAAATTTTTAACCACAGTAACTATGCTCCGTTCTCGTTCTTAATTTATTGAAATAATAAATGCCTCCCTAATAATCTAAAAGTATGGTTTGAACAACTTTGCGTTCCTTAGTTTAGTTCACAGTAATTTTGCAAAAGTTAAAAATATCTATTATAAAGAAAACATATATAATGAAAAAACGAAACAACACTAACGGTTCATAAATATTGTTTATCTAAAAGATTAATTGCTGCTTTTTTCTCATAAAAGAGGATATTAATTAAAAAACACGGCATCGAAAAGCCATATTGGTTACATTATGCCATTAGTATCATCAGAAAGATTACATGCTATCTTCACTCAGACCATAATACTCTAACATGGTCCCCGAGACTTTTGTATTGACGTCACAAAAATGAGGCAATGCAAGTCTTACCGATGATTCGGATTGTAGTTTAAAGAAAGGTTCTCGGCGCCTGTTCCTCTGGCGAGTTTTAGATACCTAGCTTGCCAAAATTGTGTAGAAAGATTTGGACTTACTGGAAAACTTGAGTAGAAAATATTTACAAGATTACAAGAGTGCAGTGTTGTGTTTTGTATAATTTCCGTATTGTCGAATTTCCATTTATGTGGCTAATAAGGATGGAAATAATTATATGGGGTATTCTAATAATAAGGATATGGTTTTAAAACGAAATATACGCCATGTTTAAAATGTCAAGGCTGTCATTAATATTTATTTGTATTTAGTGTTCTACTACAATTCATCATCTCTAAATACAGTTGAAGAGTGTTTAGAATCTGATTATAATTTTTGCAAAAAATAAGCTTCTCAGGTAAAACTCATTTCTGCTTAAACGCATATGCTAGCAAACAAAACTCGTTTTCGGTGTGCAAACAAGCCCCAAGTGATACATGCTTTGTATTCGCAATAGCTCATTGCATTGTGTGGGTTATGGTACAGTGATATGAACAGATCATTTTTGTTTTCTAAAACGACGGAGGAAATTCAGATACAGTGAATGATGAGAGATACCAATTAATGATAATATAATTTTTGTGGCCAAATGTGGAGAACATGTGGCTCCAGCACGACTGCGCTACATGTCACACTGTTAAGGCCACTATCGATGGTGAAAACAGTGCCTTGAAAATATAATTTCTCAAAATACAACTGTTAGTTGGGTTCCCAGAATATGTGTTTTAATTCTTTTAGATAGTTTTCATGCGGTTATTTGAAATCAGTGTCTATGGGAGCAAAACAGAAACTTTTGAAGCATAAAAAATAAACAGGGAACGATGCATTCATCTCATCAGGCTAGATTTATTACATACCGTCATCGAAAATTGAGTTCACCAAATTCGCTTGTTTGCACTAAATTCAGAAGGACATTTAAATTATGTTTTTTTTTTTTTTTTTTTTTTTTTTTTTTTTTCAAAACATAATGTCAAAAATTATAATGAATAACTAAATGTAAAATGATTGTTTTTATCTTAAACAGTTTTTATTTCATTTCGTTTTAAAATCTTATCATTCTTATTAGAAAACCCTTTACAAGCGTTATTGTGCTGAAAATTTCTTGTCTGTCTATCGCGTTCACTCGAACATCATGTGAACCAATGTCTCCTTTTTGCATTACTTTGTCTTTACTTGTTATGCTCCTCCCCTTGTTCAGATCATATCTTTATGAGACTATGAATCTAAATGTGCCTGTTTATATACATAAACATAGAAGGAAAGGTGCGTATGACGAGAAAAACTGGAACGTAAGTATAAGTTTACAGAGATAGTTGCGTACCCTAATACGAAATTTTTTAAAAAACCAATTTTGCAGAACGAGGAATGGGAAGAACGCGCAGCTGAAATATGGAAAGCTATCGACGGTAAAATGTCAAGAGATATTTTTGAAGCAGCTATGGTAAAAGTCGAAGCTCGTCTTACAGCTCTTATGTATGGCTTAAAGGAACTCAAGAAAATAGTTCACAAATTACTTTATCCAGAATCATCTGGTGTTACCAGGTACTGAAAACGAAAAAATTCTTTCTTTGGTTATATACATAATTGAATTTAAAGAAATAAATTATAATTAGCATAGGATAAATTAAAGGACTTTTTTATATTTTGAATTCCTGGCTTTCATAAAAGATAGCTATCTCTCAGAGAAAATTATTTATTAAAAAATATCGAAGTCATCTTCAAAAGAGTCACGAAACAATCTGATAATTATGGATAAACAATAAGGATCGATGCATTTAAAACTGTGAACGATCTGTTTCTGGTGACAATACGACGGTAATACATAAAGCTAATCCATATTCTTTATTTTGCAAAAAAAATGTTTAAGATATAAGAATATAGATATACGATTTTACTATTTTACTACTGGTCACTTTCATAAATACAAATTGAAAGGAATTCATAAATTACGAAATTAATTAATTTCATAATTGCATAAATTATGAAAGGAGAATGTTTTATAACTGCTTTAAATACAAAATTTCTTTTATTCAGAAATATCTGCTATTTTCGTTACGTACCACCGTGTGCTGTACAAGGCTGAGTTACACATAATACTAAATACACTGTTCAGTAGAAGATTTTAAGAAAAGAAATGTGAAAATAAATGTAGAAATTTAGAAATTAAAATTAATACATGTGACTGGAAGATAAAACCAGGTTTGAAAAACATTAATATCTGAAACATATGTACTAAAATGTTTTGTTGCATATAAAAGAACTTCGATACTTCATCGGCACTTTCAATAAAGTTAAATCCATATATCATGTAAGCAACTGACCAGGAGACAAGCCATTGCTAAAAGATATATTAAAAATACTTCCTGATGTTCAATCAAAACTGGGTATTTGAAGCACTAAAGATGTTTGATGTGACAGAAACATAAGATGTCAGACAACTGGTAGTTCGGACAAACTTTCGATTCCCAGCAAGCGGGCTGGCTGCATGGGTGTTTTCGTAATTTTCTGCATGTGTATAGTGTATGGAGTATCTTTTGGATGCATACGTGAATAAAGCGGGCGCAGACAGTGCAAAACCGCTGAACGCTGGTAGTTCGGTTCAACTTTCGAATCCCGGCAAACGGGCTGGCTCCCTGTGTGTTTTCGTGATTTTACGCATGTGTATCGTGTATACAGTATCTTCTGAATTCATATTTGAATAAAGCGGGCTCGGCCCGCGCAAAACCGCTGTACACTGGTAGTTCGGTCCAACTTTCGTATCCAGACCAACGGGCTGTCTCTATAAGTGTATTCGTCATTTTACACATGTGTATCGTAGATGCGGTATCTTCTGGATGCATAAGTGAATAAAGCGGGCGCAGCCCGCGCAAAACCGCTGAACACTGGTAGTTCAGTCCAACTTTGGAATACCCGCGAAAGGGCTGTTTGCATGGGTGTTTTCGTTATTTTCCGCATGTGTATCGTGTAAGTAGTATCTTCTGGATGCATAAGTATATAAAGCGGGCGCAGCCTGCCCAAAACCGCTGGACTCTGGTAGTTCGGTCCAACTTTCTAATCCCTGCGAACGGGCTGGCTCCATGTGTGTTTTCGTGATCTTACGCATGTGTATCGTGTATACAGTATCTTCTGGAGGCATACTTGAATAAAGCGGGCGGGGCCCGCGCAAATCCGCTGAACACTGGTAGTTCAGTCCAACCTTCGAATACCCGCGAAATGGCTGTCTGCATGTGTGTTTTCGTGATTTTACGCACGGGTATCACGTATGCAGTATCTTCTGGATGCATACGAGAATAAAGCGGGCGAAGCCCGCTCAAATCCGTCGAACACTGGTAGTTCTGTCAAACTTTCGAATCCCGGTGAGCGGGCTGGCTGCATGTGTACTTTCGTGATATTCCGCATGTTTTAACATGTATGCAGTATCTTCTGCATGCATACGTCAATAAAGCGGGCGCAGTCCAGATAAATCGCTGTACACTGGTAGTTCGGTCCAACTTTCGAATACCACGAAGGCATCCATCCCCTGAGGTAGCGGGCTTCAGCCCGCTCAGCTGGCGGGCTTGCCCGCTAGTATTTATAATTAAATACGTAACAATGGGCAACTGCAGTAAGGTATGATTGATTTTAAACATAAGAATTTCTCATTTCTGTCGATTAACATAAATCCTTCATAAAAGATTAAATCCTTTGCCCCCGTAAATAGTCATAAAATTGCGGTACATGCTCTGGTATTAGGTAATTCACGAATTACATAATGCTACAGTAATTATTCTGAAGTTAAAACTTATAGCTGTTGCAACCCATGAATATGTGCTGCTGAAAGACAACTGGAAATTCCGTAAATGTCGAAAAATAAGATGTCATGAAATATTTGATGGTAGAAATTCGCTTTTTCAAGATGTAGCTTATTTCATATACATGCACATTGCGTCTATAGTGTTATAGGGTAAATTCATGAAAGTATAATTCTTACAGGAAATAACGTCATCAATGTGTAGTCTCTTTCTGTGTGGTTTTCTTCTAATGCCTTATATCTCTTGATGTGCTCGAAGCAATTTGGCGCTTTCGAAGATCCAAAATTTAGAATACTCCTACATTATATTCATACGTTTCATTCTGAGTGTTTGAAATGCTGTAACAGTCATGTCTTTTAAAATTTCCTTTTACATATAAAGCTATTAAAATACTATCTGTTGCCCTAAAACAACATCTCATTTAAAAGAGTCCAACACGAGTTTTTTGTTGCTGCATAGAAAAAGTATAATTATGAGAATTTACCAGGTAAAATAAGATCCCTGGTGATCTAGGATTGTAGGCTGAAGTCTTGTGGGCTTAGCAGTAGTCTGTTACTGACTTTTAAGAACAGAAATCTGTTCGATGTTAAATCTGTGAAGGAGAAAATACTGCATAAAAGTCACATAATTCCTTGTGATCAAAAGCTTGAAAATAGTCGCAAACACATGAATTTTGAGAAACTTTCCTGAAATAATGATATTTACTAAATGTGCGAATTCTAACGAAAAATGGTAATACGAAAATGTCATATGTGGAAATTTCGTCGTAGCGTGTAATGTGAGCTTTATGTTTTATCAAAATTCCTTCCAAATTTGTGCATATGTTAATATTAATGATTTTCTCTTTATTTAGATGCATAGCATGCAGAAGACCAGCCTGTATATCTGGAATGTAAGTTCAAATACACAGGTATCCTTATGAAGTAGTATTATTATTCATTTAAAACTCAAACATTCAAAATTTTCCTTGAAATTCAGATCTTAGTATTCTATGAAACAGTCTAAAAAATTTAACAATGTTGTGCTTACGATCATTTTAAGAGTACATGATAGTAAGATATAGTAATGGTATGGATAGCAAGATATAGTAATGGTATGGATACTAAGATATAGTAATGGAAGGTACATGAGATATAGTAATAATAAATATAAATTTACTAAATTTTTACATATTTATTCTGATTGACGTTTTCCAGAAAATATACAAAATATAAAAATCATCAGCATATACATTATAATTTTTATAAGAAAGACTATTTATGTAAGGAATTTAATTAAAAAAGACAAACGTTTGTAGCATTTTAATGTTTTCTACTTATCAAACTAAAATCTTTACTTCCTTTAATAATTATCATGATTGTTTCTAGATTAAAGAGCATCGGATTATAGAATTATTTAACAAAGATATCTGTATTACCTGTGCAAACAACTTGAATAAATTTCATTTGTTGAATATTTTTCTTTCAATGAATTTGAGATTACCATTACAATCCATGCAGTTCAGTACTAATTAATTAATGTTTTATAACTGCTTTAAATACAAAATTATTTATATAATCAGATATATGAAGCTCTCGTATTATTTCTTTATAGTTCAGGAGCTTTTTAAATAGAATCTGCTAAATTTGACTTTTCTGTTAATCTTTTAGCAACTATGTGCTCTCTGTATTTCTAACACACAAGTTCTGGTACAAAAGCAAACATTTTTGCTAAACCTTCTACAGGAATAAGAGAAGTTTGAAATATTTTCCTACCAAAATCTGCCTTAAAAATGGTAATATTATGACAAACTTAGAAGTGACTTTTCACCAAAATTTATATTTCTGCTAGATTATTGATATATAAATACACATATGAGATATAAAATATAAAAGAAAAATATTAACTTTAATTTGAGAATAGTCGTATTTATATCCCAATTTAATTTAGTTATAAAATCCCTTTCTATTATAAAAATAGAAATTGTTTATAATATTGTTTGTAATAATTTTACTGGACTGCATCTTTCAAAATTCACTCGTTTCATATTTGCTTATGCAGTTATGCGGTCATCTGTCAGCCGATCAGATTAAAGAAATATTTTGCTATATATCTAGAACTCTTCTGATGCTTTTCCTATACTTCTACTTCGCTTTCATGCTCTTTAGACATATAACTTAACCCCTACTAGCTATTGTCCATTGCTCTGATAATATAAGCTGTATGAAATTGTTGGATGCACATAGCACCCGTAAAGATGATGTGCATTGGAAAGAATAGGCATCGTAAGAACTCATTATCAAGGAATAAAATTATGTGTGGAAATTATAGCTACGTTTGTCTTAAAGTGTCACCTTTCTGACTCTGCAGTAAAACCTTTCTACATTTTTTCAACGCAAAGAACCATCCCTAATCTATTGCAGCACTTTTCCGGATTATTCGTTCCATTATCTATTTATATATATATATATCTATATAAATATTTTATTCACTAATGTAACATTAATTATAGTATCTCTTAATATAAAGTTAGTAGAATGTATCTGAATGAAGCAACCCAGAAGTATGAAATTTAATACCAAAAATAACATTTTTAAAGGAACTTAAATTTAAATTATAAAAAATCGAAATGCAAACTTTAAACATGGAAATTAATAAACCAAGTAATTATCGTCATTGATCTGAAATTGGTTAATTTTCAAGGGAAACAAACTAAATCCCGTTCAATTAACAATAATTAATAAATGAGAAGGTGTATTCGTCTTTTACTCAAATAAGAAACATTACGAAAAACTGGCAATTTTAGTTAAGGCCAAATTTGTAAGTCGAGTTTTAATTTAGTGAGATTAAAGTGAGATGAGTTCAAGTGAAGTACTACAAAGAATTCACTTTGAACGTAACAGCTCCGTTATGTTAATGGAATTTTTTGAAATCTCAAGATATTATAGCCAAATTAAGTAGGAGTGAAAATTTCTCTGCTGGATATAGTATTAGTAAATATTTTTATATACTTGAGTAAAGTGTCCCCCGACACCCTCGTTTTCAGGCGTGTCAATTCAAAGTTATTTTCATTAACATAAATAAAATTTAATCTTTGCCATATCCCCGAAATAAAAGTCAAAATAATCGTTATAAACACGATAAACAGAATAAACAATGCAATTCCCGCAAAGTTAATAAAATACAAGTTGAAAAATTGAAATAAAAGGTACAAGGTGTCTCTCTCTATATATACGAGTATATACATATATTGTTATTTTGAATTTAAAGTTGGGAAATTGGAAAAGAATAAATAATAAAAATAATTTTATAGTAGGCAGTTTAAAATTAGAATTTTTTCTTAAATGGTTATTGTTATAAAAGTTATATAATTTACTAATGAATAAGATGTCGAATTATTCCTTTTGAATTTAAACAAATCCTAAATTTACATCTTAAAACTCTAAAAAAAAAAAAAACCGGCTAAAATTTGAAGTAATGTGTGCGTAAGCATGCCATTTTCATATTTTACAAGAATAAAGCAATTTTTCCCCCAGCTGTCTAAATGAGTGATATACCTCTGATACAGGTGTTCAGAAAATCCAGTGGTTTTAGTATTAAATGGATTTCAATGATGCAGATGAAACTAATAACACTTAAGTTTATAATCGTGATGAATAGGCAAGATTTCCAACCGATGTAGCTCCTATTTTAAAGAATATTTTAGTGTAATGAAAAGAATAAAGCAATCTTTTATTATAACAATGGTTAACGACTGGCTTTTAAAAAGATCCCCTTGGCTTTAAAAAAGATCCCCTTGGCATACACACCGGCTAATGTTTCTGGAGATTTTGAAAGCAAGCGGGGAAATCTTCAATTGTGATGCTTGCAAGCTCATTTGTCACAGCTCGTTGGTCGTAATCTTGATGAAGCATTCCTTTCAGTCACCTTTCCACTGATAGAAACAAGAAAAAATACAATAATCTTTGACTCAAATGTAGGATCATATCTGGCTCTGTCCAATAGTTAAGCAGAACTTCTTCGTCTTTCCTCTTTCTGTTCATCTGTTACTGAGCGAGGGACAATTCTTGTATTAAGTTCCCGTTTCCCTAAATATTCGCGTTAAATCTTATGACACTCATCACTATTCAAATACAATTCTTCTAATATCATAAGACAGTTAATTGACGAACTTCTTGCAATAAGTGCATTACACGCTCCGTTATTGCATCGGTATGTGCTATAAACGGGTGACCATCTCTGGGATCGTCTTGCACTGAATCTCTACCTTCACGAAACCTTTTATGCCACTCGAAAACACGATTTCTTAAAAGTGCCTCTCCCGCATATAGTTGCCTAATCATCTTTCATGTTTCACTAAATGATTTCCCGAGCTTAACGTAGAACATAATGTTCAGTCTTTTCACACAATCAGCATCCATTGTATCACGTTAACGAATGCGACAACAGTCCGAACAGTGTGTTGCTAAGCACATCCTTACCACCTAGTAAGTTTGCATGGCAACATGGGAGAGATCATATCAAGTAAGAATACATACCAGGTTAACATAAAAACAACATTTATTCCTTTTTAATATTGCAAACCCAGAAATAAAAAAAAGTGTCCTGGAACTTTTTGTACCAAAGAATGCACGATTTGTATTTTTTACACTGTCACTTCTACCTCTTTGCGTTAGTTTTTTAATATTAATTTTTTATATTTTTGTGTCATAATTCACAGAGCTTATTTTTTTCTCTTTGTTACAAGAATACATTTACTTCACTTCTGTTATCGGAAATAACATAGTATTATTTTGAATAAGAAATGCATTGTTCTTGCTTTTGCTGTTTTCATACACATGTATTTCAATCTCAAATTAGCCATATGTATTTTACAGGGAATGTGTTGCAGGCGACAGAAGCCCGAAAAGACCGCTACCTCACTCTGGAGGGAGTTCAGATGAGATGGAAAAGCAAGTGTTACATTTTCGAAATGTTTATTACTTAATGTATCTGTTTGTAAACTAAAATACTCAAAATGACACTAAAATATATCGATTACCCTATAGTTACCTATATTCAGAAAGAGTTACTTTTCCTTTACTAATAAATATAATGGGAGGCATAGAATTTCTGTTCTTAAGAAATAGCACTGCTTCTTAAGAAACAACTGGACTATCTCCCAGAAAAGGAAAATTAAACTCAGACTTGCTTTTTTTACAAAACAGCATTGATTCTTAAGAAATATCAAAACTGTCGTCCGGAAATAACAAAACAAAACAGCTTTGCGTCAAACTGCTCAAGTGTTGTGTTTGAAGAATTTTAGCCTAGAATGCTTTTCGAACGTTATTTGAGATATATTTCGCTTTCTTTGTATAGATTAAAGTTACACCACTTAAGGCTTTCATCAGAGCTTAAGCAAGCGTGTGTATTGATTATAATCTCTTTTAAATGGTTTTTAATATTCTTTTTTCTGGTAAGAGACATATGAGAATGAATGAACGGTCATCTTGGCAGCTCTTCTGATGGAAAACGCTCTTTAAGTGAGACATAATATAACAGTTTGGCAAGAAGAATTATTGCTGTAAGCTTGCTCGTATTAGGGTTTTTTTCTTTGTTGGCCCTAAGGAAAAACCCTTTAAATAAGAAAAATTCATCAGTTAAATTAAATGTTTTCTGAGTGTGTCTGTCCAAAGCAAAATGATTTTAACAAATTTGTCATCAACACGGTTTTCTTCTTTTGCAACTGAGCTCAGGAGGATGCGATATTCCTTCCAGATTTCAAAAAAGCGTAAACTGCACACACCGCCACTGCTTATTTGTTTTTCAGATTCGAATCTAAATTCTGAACCAAATCCAAATTTAACTGACCGCAGCCCAATTAAGTAATCTTATCCTTAAATCAGAGGTATTAGTGATGATCACGCAACCGTCAAACTGGGGTTTATTGAGCCAATCCCTTAAATCACAGGTGCAAAACGCAAGCACAGAGTAAAATATATACTGAAAATGGTTAAATAGTTTCATAACGAGACGTGGGTTAATATTCAGGAAAATTAGAATTATATGTGTGCTAAAGAAAGAGAATCTATTAAAAGCCTACAGTATACAAGAGCTAGGATTATGTTTAAATTTGTTGGCTCCATGCTTTGAAATAATATTTCTAGATATATTTCTAGACTCCTGTTATAATGCTTTTACTGAATTTCGTCGTGCATAGCAAACATAATTTGTTAAATAGGTTTCCTGATAAACGAGTTCACTTTTTTTGCCCTTTAAAACCTCACTCCTTGAAAGCATACGATTCTATTATCGCGAAAGAAGTATTTTATGTCTATTAAAAAATTAAAGAAGTTATCAAAATTATTGTTTATGGACAATTATTAAACCTGTTAAATTAATTTGATTGAAGGAAATTTTAACATAACTGCTAAAGACATTTTAACAGAACATATCTAATCTTTGGAACAGGTAAGTTTCTTAACTTTCTCCATGAACAAAGCGCCCAAGATGATCCTTCATTCAAACTACGAACGGCAGCCCGAACCAAGATCGTATGTCATGTTTTTAGCTTCTTATTACACAATATTCTAAGGTGAAATTTCCCCCAAATGCATTGTATTTGTTCATCTTTATTGTAGACAGTCTGCTAGTAAAAGAACTCTTTTGTGGTTTCTTATGTTTAGGTTAAATATGACTTAGCAAGCACTCAGTGGCTAATGGTAGCTCCTTGTTCGGGACTAGATTTTGTATCATTTGAAACTTTCACACATTTCACACGTTCGTTAATGAACGTGGGGAGAAGAAGTTGTGAATCGGAAATCGAATTTGATATATTCTGTCATTTTAAGTAATCACGTGAATCAAGGCTTTGGCTTTCAAAAGGTTAACTCCGTACCGTCTACTGTTATACTGAAATATTTCCAAAAGCGCTTTCTAAAAAACTGTAAATAGTTCTACATAAGAAGCCACACATGAAAAATCGTGAAAGATTGCAAAATCTCGCAACAAACAAAGCCATATAACACGAAAACAGAACAAACACGGCAACAGAAAAAAAGACGTACAAATGCCAGCCTGTTTCAACCTGTACCTGTACCCTTGAGTGGCCATAATTTAGGGCTTGCGAAATGGTTGCCCAAATATGAGTCTATCGTCGATGTCAAGATGCATCGCACTTATTAATTCATCATTTGTGTGTGATTTGTTTGACGTGTACTCTAAAATCTGTGTTTAAATTATAAATATCTATCCTACCATTTTATATCTATTCTAATAAATAATGACGAGCGAAAGAGTGTAATTATTTAGTTGGAGTTACAGATTCTGAATAAGTAACTTTTTCTAATTAATTAATCGGGTTATTGCGGATTAACTTAAGTCATTAATTGTGTCTTTTGTTGTGGAATTAAAGTCACTAATTTTAAATTGAAACCCGTTTTATTACAATAATTCGAAGATGAAATCTATCAGAGATGTTTCCTATCGTAAATTGCTTGAAAACTTTGCCACATCTAAACTTGACCACATCGCTGCCACACTTTTCTAAAAGAACTGTTCTTCAGGATAGGCCTTTAACCGCGGCATAAATCCTGTAGCTTTGCCTTTCACTTGATTTACCTGAGAGGTTCAGGTGGAATGCATATTTAATGTAATACCCAGATATTTGGCCCACTTACTTGCAGGAACTCTTTCATTAAAAATGAATAAGTCACTATTCATGACCTCCAAAGTCTTGTACAATCTGATCATAAACAGTTGTAATTTTAGCTTTTCAATGAGAGTTAGTACTTTCTGCTGTCTTTGAATAGAAAAATCTGTTCTTCTGGACTTCGTAATGATGCAAGTAAACATTGCAACCTAGAAAAGAATCAAGATTCATTATGTCATTTGGAAGTTATAAACAAAAAGGAAGTAGAATACAGGGCTTAGTATAGAGCCCTGTGGAACATCAGCTTCAAAAGGAGAGCATTCAGAGTAATAGTTTTATTGTCGTAGTGTGAACCTTTTGCTACGCAGGAAAGAGTAAATCAAAAGAATGATTTCACTTACAAAGCTGATTTTGATGAGGTTTTATAGCAGTTTCTCATGCCAAAAAGCGGTCAAAGACTTTGGCCACATACAATAGGGCGAAAGCTATGCTTTGCTTATTGTGAACTCTGCAATATAAAGACAATAAGCTACGTACGTACATAATCTTTTCGGAGCTGTCAGGAGCTGGTGAAAGCAGCTATGCAGTAATGGAATCAAAACTATCAACAATAATTAAATTTAATATGTTGCGTTGATCTACGAGGTGGAAGATAATTTCACGTGAAACCAATTACCTTTATACTTACTCTGTGCTTCAGAATGCAATTTGTAAATAGTGCGTTATATTAGGTGTTTTGACACATCGATTATTTTGTTACTCTTAAACATCGCAATATTTTATAAAACGACAAATCAAATTAGCTCTAATGTTATTATTTGCTTTATAAATGCAAGTATGCAAGTGCTACATTTAAAGAAGGTTAATTATATTTTAGCTCTAAAACATGTTTGTTTTTTCGCAAAATATTTCAGGAATTTTCAAAAGCTCGTATGATAAGACTATTTTTACAAGATTTTCGATTCCTTTTCTCTGGAGCATTTGTTTGTGTACTCCTCACTCATATCTTATCCTTTTGCTTTAGACTCTGACAAATCTATAATTACCTCTAAGAAATTATGCTCATAGAGTAAGTATCTCACAAGTTAAATACAGGAAACCTTCGCGAAAGCCTAATATCACAATGGGCAGAGTTTATAAAACAAATGAGTATTTCACTTCTTATCAATTCATCACACACGAATGTATCTCTTAATGAAATATATGCTCAAGAAATGCAATCAAAATACTTATTCTTACTCTATTAGGTTTGAGCAAGAAAAGTTCCTTATTGCTGGTATAGTAAATATTTAAATAATAACTATGTGTTTTGAATTTAAGCGGATTTCTAAATTTTAACTGCAAAACATACCTTATTTTCCTATGCGAGAAATCTTTGTTATCCAGCAATTTTCCAAGAATTTTTCCAGTTATTTTTCCAGGAATTTAGGATTTAGAAACTACTGACTTTCTAAAGATATTCTCGATGTCTTGTCCAAGTCATCTTGAAAGAAAATAATTTACAGTATTATACTGATAAAATTTTCTTTGTGAAATAAAGCACTCAAACTTCTCAATTCTACTGTCATTTTATTAGAGTCGGACCGCAATCAAAGCATTGTTATCGGAAAGGATGAAGAAGCATAACTTTAAAAGCTATACGAATAAACTAATTTTAATAATCCTTATCAACAAATGCCTCTCATAATTTTCTTGTATTTGGTTTTTATTTTCAAATTTAAAGCTCTTTTATCAAATTTATCAAAACATTAATACTTGGTATCCGAATTATGCGAATTCTAGATTTAAATTTAAAAGGTTTATTACTTTTTACAAATGATGCTATAATATATTTCAGCTTAAAGAAAAAGGTTGAGTTTGTGTCAGCGAAAAGGCCAAAACTGGAAGGTCCTCCCTTTCCTCGTAAAATTCCAAGTATTATCAGGTATGGTGACTTCAGTAAACATAGTAATTCATTAAAATATTGCACGTATGATTGTTATACATAAAAATACTAATAATATAGTTATTTTCATAGCGATTGAGAATTTTGTGGATATTTCCGCTCGAGTCTTTGGTCATATGAATCAATATTATTCAGTAATAATAATAGCAGTAAAACTGCATTTATTTATAGAGCTATTAGACCGTTGCATATGGAACTATAAATAGTTATTATGAATATTTTTGAAAGGACTAAAACGTGCATTTCATTGTTAGAGTAATGATTAATAATAATTCATCCAAGACATTCCGCCGTTTTAAAAAAATTACATAATACTCTATTGTTTACTTCATGATTCAGATTCTTATTTCTAGGTAATATTCTTAAAGTAGTTTTCGTTTCTCTCCTTCCATCTCTAAAATGGATAATTTATTGCTTAAACTTTCCTAAATTCTCGTGTTTTAATTTTAATGAAGCATATTAATTACTAAATTCCTAAAAAATGGAATCATAGATAATTTTTTCTTGTTTCAGTATCACTATAGAATTTTCAAAATGTGAAAATAACTTCAATTAATAATAAAAGTACAGGAATAATATATTTCATGTACTCTACATTTTTCGAGCACTGAAAATTTACACTGTGTGATACTTACTTAGAGGTTTCTAATGTCATCTTTTTATTTTACAGCAATACTTACAATACTTCACAGCATGTACAGTAAGCTTATTTTATTAAATATTAACATTATTACATTTACTAATTATGTTTTCTCATCAATTGCTCTTTAAATTTGTCATGTAAAATACTTTAATATTATTTTAAAATGCACAAAACACATTTTTTCTTGATTTCTCCTTTCTCTATCCTTCCAATTCTAATTTCAGTTTATGTAGTTAACTTTCTTAGAAGTTCCGTAAACATATTTTTCTTTAATTTTAGACATCAAACTGGCCATAAGAATCCTGATCTTCATCTCGCACCTGTGGGTCCTGATCTGGAATCAAAAGGGTACATTTCAATTATTTATGCATGCATATCCTATTATAATCATGAGATGATAAAATTTTCTTCACTGTTATATACAAGTTTTGGCAAACAAACATCAGTCTGCGAGAAAGCACTGCTAGGCTTGTGATTTTATTCATGATATTATTTGGAACAGCCTGTTTGCATTTTAAATGCTTTCCTCGTATCTGTATCTCACTTCAGTAAAACAAAAAATATATGTATAGATAAATAAAATTCGGAATTTTTATCTGAAAACGTTTCGTATTAAAAAGTGTTTTACAATTCTACACTGAAGTTTTTCAGTGTCCTGCTATTATTACTGGTAAGAGATTAGGATAGTATTTTTGCAAGTGGGAATAAGCAAACTCATTTGAAACTTTGGCTGTTTTCTCGATAGTGTGAACTTATAATTAACTACTTCTCTCGAATTGTATTGCAATCAATGCCGTATGTGTAGCTAGTCTATTATTATTTTTCCAGTTTTATGAACTAGATACTCTTTTACACAAAATGCATAGAAAATGGTACTATTGTCGAAAATGGGCTGTATAATTTTTTTTTCCAATTTACCTGAAAACTGGCGTTTCCTAATAAACCAGAACACAATGAGTAATTTTCTTCAGTCAAGAACAGAGAGAGAACTAACACAAAAATGGCTAAATTTGTAAAGATAAAAATTTAAATAGTTATTCGTGAAATTTTGCTAAATCGTCTGCGCCTTTGGCGACATTTGGTATTTTCAGGTCAGAGATTGGGTGATTATGGCCGCCAATTTTGGCGACTAAGCGCAGAGAGAATTTTAACAAGCAACTGGCTATTTTTTTTACAATACAGACATATATTGTAATAAGGTTATATGTTATGGCGCGGTCCACCCTTCTGGCAAGTCCAAGGTTATTTTCTCTCTCTATCCAGCACCCCTTCGTAGTGTTACGGTAGCACACTCAGGGCATATTCGAGAGGTCCATGGTTCAACGCCCGGCCACGACATTGCACATGTGTCACATCTCTTGCTTCAAAACCAAAATTACTCATTGTATATATTTTTATCTAATCACTCTACAAGGTTATATGAGGTTATGTGTTATACCATATCCATTTGGTTTATGAAGCTATAGAAATTACTTCCTATATGCAAATTGTAAAATGTATATGGATCGGTTAAATGAAAACGTAAACAATAGAGCTAAAATTTCCTCAAGTTATAGAGTAGCAATTCATTTCCAAATACGCTAATAGCTTTTTGGATGTTACGGGATAGAAACAGGCTCGCGATGTCACCAGTAAGGATTCAAATATGTAACACTGAATCGCCCTTCTAGGCTGATGACACTTGGTTTAATGATGTTCTGTCTGATATAGGTACTTCAGTTTCCCAGTTCTTCAGGAAGTGAACAATAAGGAATCATATCATTTTTGCTGGCCAAACGTAAGGAGCTGATCGACATTTATAGAAGCACATAAGCCATTTATGAAGAAAATTATATTAAAAAAAGGGCCAGTAAGCAACTTACTTTGTAAGATCGTGGAACCTGTTTGACATTGAAAGGCCCAGTCAATGAAATGTAACTATTTCATATAAAATGCATGAAATCCATCATAAAGTTAAAACAACATTTTTAGGCAAAGTATTCGTCAAACACACATTTCGTCCAATTAGAGATCAGTGTTGTGTAACAGGATATTCAACGTTATTCTTTGCTTTGAATGATCATAAAACCGTTTCTGACCTGTAATCCGGTAAGTTCAAGGCCCTATTTAAAACAGAAAATGTTACATTTTTACACAGGGTAATTTTCAGCACCGTCATAACCTTTTATTTTACCAATCAAAATAATTAATGTGAATTATTCGGAAAGCTGCTATTAGAAAGGATGTCTTCCCAGTTTCTTTGAAAAGCTGGGTTCTGTAGAATTCTATTTATCTATTGCCAACAATTCAAATGGTACTGTGCAATTTTATAACCAGCAGTACTAAAAGCATTTTGTAATTTTTCTTCTTTTAATGATAAGTTTCAGGATATGATATTTTATTTGCATCTTTTCAATATCACAAAATGATAGGAAAGAAACAGAAAGTAAAACGTGATGCCGATTAATAACGTCAGAAGGGATTGAAAATGCCCGCATTTCTTACGTTTCTCTTGCACAAGACATTTTTCTAATTTTAGGGAGGATCAAGACCCAAAACAAAAGACTTCTCAAATTCCCAAGCTACCAAAGATCCATGAAAACCGAATTTTAAAATCTTCATCTAGGTAAGTTAATAAATGTTCTTTAAAGTTTCTCAGTCACAGCGAAACCAATTCAGTGCGTTTAAAAATGACTGGATATTGAATACAATTACTTATTAACCTGCGGTTATTTTACCATTTAATTTTAAGGAATCTGGTGTTTATCTCAAATAAGAGCAAGGATAGTTTTCGTTTAATATGCAGACTAATCAATACTCACCCCACGTGCAGTTATTCTTAACCCGTAACAGAGAAAATATAAATACAGCTCAATCTAAGTGATATATCAGTTTAAGAAATAACCCTCTAAACATAATTATATTTTACATCTAAAATCGTACCTTTAAACTTTTAATATCGTAAAATTGAATATTATATTTTATTTAATAACTTGATGCCCAAATTCCCGTTCTGTTAGGTGTGTTTCACTGCATTACTGGGTTTTGAAAGCATTTATAATCGCATTTCAAATGATGGCGATCTCATCTACTTTAGTATCGCACTAATTGTTTTACATTTTAGTACATTAATAATTATTTATTGCTATTTTAGAATTTTCTCAGAAAATATACTACAATAACCTATTTATAAAAAGAAGTTTTCCTCTTAAATCCCTTTCTGGGAAACCCAGGCATTTTATTTACTAGATTAAAAATTTAGAAAACATATTAAGATAACTCTTTATTTAATTCTTAATATCAATATTTAGAAAATACATATTTTTGTATATGTATATCGAAAAGTATGCAATTTAAACTATTTAGATAACTATCTTGTAGGGTACATTCCTCATTTCAACTCACGTATGTGAGGCAATGTTAAATTGGAGTTCATGTTTCCTTATAAAACAACTTGAAAACTGCAGAATCGTCTAGAATATGTGAAGCTGCTACATATCCAGGTTATAATATAAATGATTTTGAAAAGGAAGTCAATTAGAGAAAGCAGGAAAAATCTGCAAGTTACAGATAATGAGAATTTAATTGCGTACACAGCGAAAATTGCAGTTTGGGCCATCGAATCACTTGCTTTTTTAAAATAGTAAGCTAAATTCTTTAAGCATTTATACACATTCATCGTTACAAACATGTCTTAAACACGTTTTAAAATTGAGAAGTACTATCGCGCAATCAAAGGAAACTAGTATCTATCAAATCAGTGTAATTATTTTTAAGGTAATCTACACATTGCTTTAAAAGCTTGTTTATGATAGTTGAGCTGAATACTCTAATTATGTCCATGGAAGCGGGAAAGTAGCAAATACCAAAGACTTAATTAACCTTAATTGGGTAAGCTGTCTTAGTCGTTTTTAATCAGGACTTTCCGAAATGGAGCTTTTGATTGTACATGGGAGTATATTGTGAGTATTTCGAAGAGAGATTTAAGGTTTCATTCGTGAAATTATACACCAGAATTTGAAGTTATTAGGACAGAGAGCTTGTCTCATTAATTATGGCATGTCAATCTGAATTGAATTGAACTGCAGTTAAAATTAAGAGTCTAATTTATTTCATTTCAAAGAATTGACAAAAGTTTATGCCATACAAAAAGATTTAATTTTTATTATGATGGAAAAATCTGTAAATTTAAACTTACGGTTTCATTTACTCGAACGCATCATTAAGTACTGGAATGAAAAAAGTGGATACATAAGTTAACATTTTATTTATTAACACTTTTACTTCTTACTATTGAACAAAAATCTATGGAATACAGGTTCATGATACGAGAAGCACGAGAGATATTGTGAATATCAGCTCTACGAATATATTGCGTAGATTTACGCGGATAAATGCAGTGTTGATATTTAATTTAGAATATATAGATATATGAAGGAGGTCTCAAAAGAATTCACGAAAGTTTATGTCATACAAAAATATTTAATATTTCTTATAATGGAAAAATCTGTATCTTAACATTAGACTTTCTGATGCTCGTGACATTAACATTTATTACTGAAAAAACATTTAGATAAATATTTTGAAAGATTTTAGTTTAAATAATGGGAGTTTTAAGGATCTGGAATGAACAATTTAATCCAAGGTTCAGCCTTAGGCGTGTTGCTCAATGGATACTATTTTTTTCAGGTAGCATTCCTTTTGCGTTAAAGAGATAGCATTGTTTAGAACTCTACTTTTTAGAAAGTTAAATTTTCAAAAGTGTAAAAATTTCGAAATTAAAACACAATTAAAAGCATATAAAATTAAAAAAGAAGAGAAACACGCCAAATTAAAAAATAACATTGGGCAGAGAAACAGCCTTGTATTTGGCGTAGATTTTAATTACGATTCTCTCGATTCTGAGGCTCCCCTTCATCAAGAACAAAAAGTCAGCAAAAAAGTCGATGCTTTGATGCTTAGCTGTTTATTCTGTTACACAGCAGGAAAAATTCCCGCTCTTACCTCAATAAGAGAAAGACCTTAAGGAATCCCAATTAGGGCCTAAGAATAGGAAGTTCCTAACATGGCGAACATCGCATGGAAGGGAATTGAAAGGCAAATCGAAAATGAAGCACTTTGCCTCTGGAGAAAACTCACAGTCCGTCCTAGCGATAGCATGGCACTATCTCTCAGGTGAGAAGATAAATACTCATCTGCAAATAAAGGAAACGGGCCAGGAAGGCATCTGGGCGCCTTTGGTTGCCGTCACGTCGCACGCAGGTTGCTTCATCATATGTTGATTTGAACAAATTTAGATTTCTACAAAAATTTCTAATAGGGTGAGAGCCAACTTTAATATCTGAGTTGGCGATTTCGTTATTTTGCGCTTTTTTAGCAATTTCTAGGACTCTAGAGAGTAAATTGATGATATTCTTACACGAAAGAAACACCCCCTTCTTGGAATCGTAGAATGACATAGCACTCTTGGGAAACAAAACTCGAGCCAGGCTGTTTCAGAACCCTCAGGGAAGATCGTTCAATGAGATTGAACCGATAGGGAATTGGCCGTAATTCCCCAAACTAAAGGTATAATTAGCTGTGCAAAGGCTTGTATATTATCCACAGAATTTTGTTTAATTACAATAGGATTAGGAAGTCCGCGTATTGCTCGCGGGGGTATTATTGATGATCAGTAAACTTTTCAGAATTATAGAGCGGTGTCCCATAGTGGTCTCTGTTCACCGTGCAGTTCAGACATGGTTTTGAGCGATGTTTTCTAGTCTTTCGCCTTTAAGTGTAGGACAGGCAGCAACATAGTGAATACATTTACTCTAGTTGGTGCCGAGATTTGCCTGACAGATCCACCTTTTGTCTAATATGGAGGTCTTAAGTTTGTTGGTTGTGGCTCGGTTCTGCATCTATCTGAGCTAAAGTTACCGGCAGTTAACATTATTCGAAATTCAGTTATCCCGCAGTATCCGCAGTTATCCGAAATCCATCACAGTCTTTTCAGTTGAAGCAATTCGTTCTTGAGAGGACTTCTGGAAAGTGGGCGTTAAGGCGGGAAAGAAATTGATCATCTTTGAACTTGACGTTTTCTCATAGTTTTTTCGAAAGTTAACGTAAACCAGTTTGTATCAGATACAAATTGGTTTTACTAGTTTTGAGAGCTCGCTAGTGTACGTCAAATGGACTCCGGAAGTGAGGCATCACGATTTTCCATTACAAAGAAAACGTCTGTAGCCAAATCTCTGAAATCTGTAACTTTGGTTCAGACTTTTACCCGAAGACGTAGCGCCATCTTTTCCGCAGAAACAGAAAAAAAATTAACTTAATAGAATTTGGAAAGCGTTACAGACTGGATTAATATCATTAACTAAACAATTTAAATCTTTGTGACTATGAAAAGTTTCAAAGAAATCTAATTCACCAACTGAACAAGTTCTTCGGATAATTTTTTCACAAGTCAAATTCGGGATTAAATTTCCAACTGTGATTAGCTATAAAAAAGTTTTTAATTTCTTCTGTTTGGGCATGAGATCGGTTCCTTGATGCGAAATATTAACTCTTTTTTAGTTTTCCCTGCATAGCTCAAACCAGACTAACAAGCTATGCTACACATTTTCGAAGAATTAATGTCAATTGAATCTTTGAGAATCTAACTACGGATTTTATTGACAGGTGAGAAAATGCTTTTAAAATTGAAATTCTGAAAAATCCGCTCAATATTGCAATTGATGAAGGATGAAGTAGAAGAATACAGGATTATAATATCATTTCTCCCAACGGAATATCATTTATGATGGCAAGAGGAATATTTTAAAGAATTTATCAATAACAAAGTAAGAAAATCCTCTGTCAGTAGTGACTGATTTCAAATAATTGAATTCATGAGAAAGTAAAGATGAGAAATAAACTCTGACAGCGTGAAATGCATAATAGTAAAAAGAAGACATTCTTTTGCCAGGATTCAGCATGTAGACGCAAACAAACAGAAGAAGATTCAAGGTAAACAGTAGTGCTGAAATCAGATTCGTTGCGGATTATAATAATATCAAGGAAGTGAATTGTATTGCCAGTTTCAGTGTCAAAAGTGAATTGGATATTTGGATGAATGGGATGATAGCAGATAAAATCAGGAGTACATCTTAATAGCCATCAAAAAGTGCGGAAATGTCGTCTACACAGCAAGTCTAGAAACGGAAGAAGGTTCCTAGGTTAAGAACTATAAGTTGAAAAGAAATTCCAATTTTGTGGACTTTGGGGAAGAACATAAAACCTAGCACAGGTTGCAATGGTGATTTTTCAAACTGAGGAAGTATATGAGAAGATTCAGCAGTTCTTTTAACTTTCGTGAAGTCAGAAGTTGAATCTTAAAGATCGAGCAGTATAGACATTCATTTATAAGTTATGTGACTCGAGTAATATATGTGTATTTTTCGATAAAAACAATATGTCAAAGCTTTCAGCTTTGCATGACACACTTACATTGATGGAAACACAAAACTGGAAAATACACACCTGTACTGTTCGATCTCTATGAATCCTCCAACTTCTGATCTTATAAAATTTAAAACAGCTGTTAAAACTTCTGATATATTCCCAACTCATTTTAAAAAATCACTTATGCCACCTAATACTAGTAGTGTTAGTTTTTATAGTCTGTTCAAAATCTACAAAACCGGAATTCCTTTTCGACCTCTAGTGTTTAATTTAGGAACAGCATCATATCCTTTGGCCAAATAGTTAGTTTTTAGTTTTAATTTCTAATAATAGCAGTTTCCTAGTAGTTTAAATTTACAATAATATTTACACGGTAAAAATTATTTTGAAGATATTTCTCCATGGGCTCAATTATAGTTTCTTTTGATTTCAAATTGCTGTTTGATATTGTTACAGTCAAAAGAGCACTAAAATGTCTTGAAATCAGGCTTCGAGAATTCCATTTCACACATAATGAAATTAATGAGTTAATTTTTCTTACTGAAGCGTCTTTGACACAAACTCACTTTGTTTTCCAAAATAAAAATTTATTACAAAATGAGGAATTAAATATGGGTTACGCCCTGAGCTGTACCTGCTGACTTTTACTTGCACTATTTTGAAGTCAAATTATTTGAGGAACTATCATCTCTGAATTCTAAAGATTATCTACGTAGATGACACTTTAGAGCTTTTTGGTGGTCATGAAGACGATTTATCCCAGATTTTAGATTTATCCAACCATCACTTCACTTTTGAAACTGAATTTGACAATACCCTGCACTCTTTTTATATTCTTGCACTGCTTGCTATTAAAATTGCAACATCAGGAAGGAATGATCTGAAGAACGTCAAAATCACACGAAAGGAAGAAGAGGTTGGGATAGGCAAACGATTAGTATTTCAGCGCATTTGAAAGACGCAGGAGGGAGAAATGACATCTGAAGCATCGTGTGAAAGAAAAGCTGTGTAGTGGATTTCTCATTCGGAAAGCCTTTGTAAGATCAGTGTTTGCTCAGGATATCGTGTTATGCCTCGAAAAATAAGAAGAAATGCTTATCACCAAGTATCGGAATTCGATAGAGAAATGATCGTTGCCTATCGAGAATGTGGATTATTGCTCCATGACATCGCCCGTCGCACTGGTCTACATTTAACCACTGTCCATGCGAATATGTAATCAATGGGTTACTAAGGGTCATACTGAACGCCATTCAGGATCTCAACGGCATTCAGAACAACCAGAGAGAACAGTCATATTGTGAGGTCAGCCCTACAAAACAGTACAACCACATCACGGGCCATTAGTAAGGAAATAGGCATGTTTGTAGCACGCTCAGTATCAGCACGGCAACCATTACTTCGACAGCACAGTAATGGTCACCGTGCTGATACTTTACTTCGGCAGTACCACTTTGATAGTGCTGTATATAGGGAGACAGCGATTCTGGTGCGTCGAAATACAAAGCTGGATACAGGAGTGGCACAATGTCCTCTTTTCAGACAAGTTCCGGTTTTGCGTTCAGTATGCTAGTGGCCGTATATGTGTCTGTAGGCTCCAAGGAGATCGCATGTCGCCATCTTGCTTCCGATATCGGCATAGGGGTCCTGCCCATGGTGTGATGGTTTGGCCAGCCATTGTGTACACAACACGCACATCTCTATTTCAGATTGATGCTAGTTTGAACGCAGATCGGTACATTTCTGACATCTTACGTCCAGTGATTAGGCCCTATCTTCGAGGCCCCCAAACGCCACCTTTCAACAAGATAATGCAAGACAACAAGTTGCACGCCGTGTTCTGACCTTTCTCGAAACACAAGGTATTCGATTGCTGGTTTGGCCTGCACGGTCTCCAGATCTGTCACCCATTAAAAACAGCTCGTCATGGGTTGCTGAGAGACTTACACGCTACCCCTTTCCGGCTAATACGGTTGAAGACATTAACTCCGGCTAATACGGTTGATGGAATGAGTTGCCCGTTTCTGACATCCAAGCCGACTTGGAGTCCATGCCTAGCCGGGTAAAAGCCGTTTTAGTTGCCAATGGTGGCAGCTGTTTCTACTAAATTCTCACCCCTGTAAAAGCCCAAACTGCTTACAAATTTAATCATTTTGTCTTTATGGTATACAGTTTACGTACAGTAAATATATTTTTTGTACTCTCTTTCTTTCATGGTGTTGCATTTTTAATTGCCAGCAGTGTATAATCCGCAACGAATCCTGTCACCCGGATAAACAAAAAAATGGCTTATTTTACTATTATTATTTCTCTGTCTCAAAGTTTGGTCTTCAGAATATTTGCTTTCTAATGAACGTAATTATTTGAAATATATCGCCACTGAAAACTAGTTTCTCCCGTAGTTCTTGATGAAACATTTAAAATAATTTTTCATCTTGCCAGCAAAGAAGGTATTCTACTATTATGAATAAAATCAGTAATCTTGTCGCTCTTCCATTTTAATTTCCGCTTTATATCAGGCCCACCAGCGGCCAAGCGGTGAACACTGGTAGTTTGGTCCGAGGTTCGAATCCCGTGAACGGGCTGGCTGCATGGGTGTTTTAGTGGTTTTCCCGGTTTGTAACGTGTATACGAGCCACTTTCCCTTAGAAAGTCCTCCACGAAGACATCCCTAACTTTAGGCAGATAGCCCTAGTGTGCTTTGCCATAATTAAATACACACACTCCTTTATATGAGTTAAAAATTGTACGGATTCTATAGAAATTAAATTTACAAGACATTTTCTCACCTATTAATAAAATCAATTGTTTAATTCTTTAAAATTCCATTTCTGATATTAATTATTGGGAAATTTATGGTATATATGATGAGTGTGATGTGAGATACATCGGCCAAACTAAACGATTGTTCAATTTTCGTATCAAGGAATGCGAATATTAAGTCGATTAAAGCAAGTTAACTAATATTTGATATCTAATCATAGTTGCAAATTTAATAGCAATTTTGACTTCAGAATTGCCCAAAAAAGTGCAAACAATGAGTCTTCTAAGATTAACTAAGAAGCTTCTTCAGTTGGCAAACTGGATTTCTTTGACGCTTTTCACATTCATCTTGTTTAGTTAACATTAATCTAGTCTTTCCTAACGCTTTTTAAAAATTTATTAACTTAATTTTCTTTACTATTTCTACGGCCAGATGGCTATGCCTTCTTTTTTGCTTTACGCATTTGGTGTAAATACGGCCATGGCTTCTCCCTTCTTTGCGGATACAAGAAGATCATTCTCAATCTAAGGGTGAATTTTAGAAAGACGTAAAAGTAACCAGATCACTGTGATGTTCTTCGTTGTCAACGATATGGTCATAGAGAGTTGTTGTGAAACTATCCCCTATGATGTCTCGAATGTACCCAAAATCACTTCACCTGTAAATTTCTCAAAGATGAAACAGCGACCTATGTCCATTGCAAGATTACGTATTCCGTACGAATTTCGTATTTTAAGCTGAAAATAAGACGTTTCCAAAGAGAATTAATTTAATTTAATTTAGTAAAGTTTTTACTTAATTTTTGCATAGCTGCTTAAACATGCAATTACCCATCATTTTAAAAAGAATTGCTTTATAAATTTGAATATTCTATTTATATCAAATAAAAATCTTAAAACCGTTGACTGTATCTAGTAAACTGATATATTTCCAACAGTAAAGCAAACCTTATTTAATGTATATATTGTGCACAGCTTAAAATTATTTTATGACCCATATAGCATGCATGTTTTTATGATGATTTCTTATATATAATATATACTAAACCTTTCAAAGCTGTCTTCATTATAATCGCATTTTTGCTTAAATGATAATAAATTTATCTATAACTGATCTTCATTGGAATTTCAATTAATCGAGGTATATATGTGTATTTTAATGAAAATATAATGTTTTAAACTGCGCTATGTTTAAGTGTTGAAGATAAAAAATTGAGAAAGTGCACTATGATTCTGTAATTCTAAATGAATGCGTGGACAAAGAACTAACAACTTTATTAACAGTAATTACTACATTCAGTATTAGTACATGCTCTAGAATATTGCATATCTGAATCCAGATGGCTAAGTGAGAGTTTCTCTCTCTTTACAATACGCGGCGCTGTATTTTAACTTAAAGATTAAACATTATATAACGTAATCCTTCGTAATTAATATGGTGATAAATATAAAATACCTATTCCTGTCATAGAAATGGATTGTTCCTTCTAAATAAATTGTTCATTATCAAAAATGCTGTTTCTTTAAGCACATCATGTAGATTAATTTATTATGTTATTAATAAGAAGAATATCTTCAGCAGAAATCATGCATTATAAAAATGAACTATAGAAATCACCAGGCGTAAAATGCTTTATTTGTAAATATAAGCACTGTATTTACAAATATTATCGTTTTTTCTTTTGTAAATATATCACTATAGATCATTAAATGTAAGAATACTTAATTCGTTTAAAGCAACGTTTTGCATACCATATATATTAATCAGTAACCATTACGTTCTTCCAAAGACTTGTACACAAATACTTGTCTTATTGAAGATACCAAAACCCAACTTTAGGTTAAAGCTGTGTTAAAAAGCTCCAGGAATTTTGATGAGCCATTCTTCATCAAGTAGCTAACATTGTGTAATATTTTCCCGGGCATATGTCACTTAATGCCTCTTAATGTAAAATATAATTAATAAGACAAATGTAACGTGATATGTTGAATAAAAGAATAGAAAGTAAAATATCGAAATATTAAAAAATAAGGATTTTAAATTTTTTGCGAAGATTAATGCCAAAACTGAAAACATGAGCAGAAATTGAAATGATTTGATGAAAATTGTAGGCTTTAGGAAATATATCGCTTTATGTAAGAAGTATTTTTTCTATAATTTTTGTGACACTTAATTTAAATGAATAATAAAGGAATGGCAGATTATGGATTAGAGATGGACCACCTACTAATTTATCGCCTTCATGTTCTTTTGAAATTTACAGAATTTTCTTTTAAACTATTGTCTCTATATAAGGTTAAAATCTGGTTAATTTAATAGTGAAATCGATACTTAAGATAACGTCTTCGTATAAAAAAATTCGTATAGTGGAAGAAGAGTATACACTTAAGATGTAGATTATTCTTTTCAATAAACTGTTATGCATCGTAATTTTAACTGTTTGAAGGGAACTTAATAAATTAGCTTTTTCTGAATTAGTATTTAGTATGCTACTCCTATTTTCAGATCACCAAGGAATCGTCCTGTATCATCTAATAATAAACCAAGACATAATCACAGAAAATTAATATTTACAAATAAAGTGTAAGTATCTGTTTAAATCCAGTTTTAAGTTAAACACAAAATAACATAAAAATTAAAAGCTCTATGACCTGGACCGTACTAAAAAATCTAATCAAAGTCGTTTTAGCTAGAAAGCTAAAATGGATCGATTAGTAACAAATGGGAACAAAGAAGGGAACATACATTAAAAACTAAGATAAATACCAGTGTCTTAAAATATTTTTTAAATGTTTAATGAATGTTCTTCCAAAAAGGGATATACGAGAGGTGATATTAGAATTTTGACGGAAATGTGACTTAAAATCTGGATAATGCTTAAATAACTGAATGAATAATTGAATAATATCTATTGCTCAAAACCACTGCACTACTTTTCTTTCAGCTTCTGTTGGTAATTTGATCTAAAATGATTGGTTAATTAATAAACCAAAATCATTTCTAAGTTACTCAATTTTAATCAAATGCACTAGAAGCATTTTATTTAATTATCGTACCCTTTCCTGATCATATACAACAAAAAATAAAATCATCAGGCTGCTAGCAATGAGGAATTTTAAATGAAAGTTATCAAAGAAAAATTTATTCGAACTAAATGTAATCCTTCTTACATATATTATTTGTACACTATCTGCTATACCGTTAACTGAAATTTTGATTTTGTTCTAGAATGTTTTCCATTCGAAAGCCACATAATTTTAGTTTTAGTAGCTTATATTAAAATATACGAGATTATGAGACTTAGGAAATCTACTTTTCATTTTAGTGTATTTTATTAAAATTGTGCGTTTTAGAAACGCATCATATATTTATATTTCGTATACCCTTTAGTTCATAGAATATGAAATAGTAATGAAGAAATGAAATCACTACCTCTGAAGTAAAAAGGATATTGTTTAAGAAACTGAATAAAAAAAAAACCATGCATTAAACGAGATATTTGTTTTATTCGACATCTACTTCAAAGACTTAACTCTAAATTTTTATAAGATTTAAACTTATTGCTGATTTATATAAAGTTTCGTATCATTTTTGTTTGTATTTTCTACTTAATGAACCTCGGAATACACACAATAACAATAATAATTTGAATTGATTAATATCATTTAATATATTGAAAAACAAAGCTAGGTTACAGATGACGGAGAATTGGGACATCTGATAACTAACAGTATTAAAAAGATGTGTATGCCGCTCCTACCAGTAACTGTCTCAACAGCCTGTAGCTCTTTCGAGATTAGGAAACCTCTTATCGGGAATTCATTTAAGATGTTAAACTGATTGCATTGCCAAACAAGAGGCTGCTGATTTAAATTCATTTGGTATTTTATTTTTGAGGAGAGATTTTTATCGTGAAATAGAAAAGGAAGTTTATATATACACTCTTTTGCAAAAAACTCGAAGCACCAAGAAGCGAACTCGAAGCACCCTTTTGCGATCGTGACGAAATTTGGTATGCAAAAACATCATGATCGAACATGCAAATGATCAAAGTTTTAATGCAAATGAAAAGGAATTGCGATCATAGCACGCATTTCTAGTGTGCAATTCGCAAAGTATAAAACCAGTTAACAGATGAGGAAAATTTATCTTGTTTTGTTACTCCTCTTGTAATTCCGTAAAGAACTTTAACTAAAGATGCCTTTACGACGATATCGGAGACCTTACAGACAACTAAACGACTTCGAACGCGGTAGCATTGTAGGGTTGCGCGAAACTTGGTGGTTTTACCAAGCAATAGGCCGCCATCTGCAGCGTGCAGACACTGCTGTGCAAAGATGTTGGCAGCAATGATTGCTAAAAGGAAATTGCCGACGAAATGAAGTCTTGCCGGTAGGTCAAAGAAGGAAATTGCCGGAAGGTCAAGGAGCACGAATGCGAGACAAGATAGGATGATTGTTCGTCAGGTCCGACCCACCCCAACGATAGATATCATTGTAGACTATTCAACGCACTACAGCCACGTTTATACCTCCCGTGGTACCATCCAGCATCTCACGGCGCTTGTCTGAGGCGGGGTAACGCTCACAGAGCCCTTTAAGACGTTTGCCTTTGACCCCCACAACATCGGCGGAGTCGTCTGGAGTGGTGTCTCAGCCGATCATCATGGCTGCCATCAGACTGACATCTTATAGTGTTCAGCGATGATCCCGCTTCACTCTTGAAGCAGACGACCACCGTGTTCGTGTCTGGAGAGGACGGGACCAGCGGTCCCAGTTAGCCTTTGTTTTGAAAAGGCATACTGCCATGACCCCTGGTGGGATGGTGTGGGGCGCTGTTTCTTATGACAGCTGGTCATCTTTAGTCATCCTCCGTAGATCTTTAGCAGCTCAACGATGTGTTGAAACCATCCTGCGGTCGGTTGCATTACCTTTGGCACGTCAACCTGCGGCCATTTTTCAACAAGATAATGTCAGGCCACATACCGTTCGCATATCTCTGGATTGTCTCCGTGCGGTTAATATTCTTCCTTGGTCAGCAAAGTCACCAGACCTTTCACCAATCGAGCATGTCTGGGGCATGGTAGGCAGCCAGATACGGGCACCACAAAATATCGCAGATCTCCAGCGACAATTGATGAATGCCTGACAGAATGTGTTGCAGAATGACATTAGGAACCTCTATCTTGACGAATTGCCTCGACGAATTCAAGCACGCACTGCCGCCAGGGGCAGTTCGACCAACTATTAATTTGAACACTCAACGGGTGATTGTGAGCCGTGAACATTTACTATGACATTGACTTTTTAATCATTTTATTATCAGTGTTATGAACTATACACATTTTCAATTTCATTAAAAACGACCACTTCCTTCATGGTGCTTTGATTTTTTTTCAAAGATTGTATATATATATATATATAAGCGTGAGATACACGCACTCATAATACTCACTAAAATTAATCTCTAGTTAATTTTTTTGCAATTCGATTGCATGGCACTATGTACACTGGAAATAGCAGAGATAAAAGTTTTATATATTATATTATTATTACACTTTTTATGTTATTTTGCTACGTCGTTTCGCTTTTTATTCAATTTTTATTTATATTTATGCAATATTGTTTTTTAATTTACGCAAATAAATTTCCATTGGCGTGCACTTAGCTGGCTTAATCTTGGCCACTACTAAGGCCGGATGGCGACCTTATTTTATATATATAAAATGAAGATATAATATATAAATAAAAAAGGGGTCAACAGCTCATCATGAAATATATATACATCAAAAGTGCAATAAAAAGAAACAACTCAGTAAAATAAGATAGTAAAAATAATATAAATAATTATTAAAAATTCTTTTCTCTTTTTCAAGGCAAAGTCGAAGAATTTTCAATAGAGTCACGTTTCGAATTATATCTCGTTGACTATAAATTATTGACATATTTTAAAAGAAAGTGCTAAATAAAATAAAATTAATTTAAGATTAAATTATTTAAATTAAAATTATTATTTAAAGTCATAAAATGCAATAAAGTATAAACTGTATTTTTTTTAAATTTTAATAAATCATGAAGATATGATATGCTTAAAAATAAGAATTACGGGAATAAGAAACTAGAAAAACATTTGGATAAATTAAAATCAAAGTACTAAATGAATATTTAAATAATTTTGAACTCAAAAGCGAAACAAATTAAAGTTTTAAATCAAAAGCAACTGTTGAAAATCAAAATTAAATATATCTTAAAGTTAAAATTTTGAAGAAATTAATTAATTTTAGAAGGAAATTTACTTAAAATTAAGGAGCTTTAAGAATAATTTATCTAGAAAAGTTTTCAAATTGAGGAGGAAAAAAATACAGATAAATGGAATGCTTGGGGCCTAAAATGGAAAACATTAAAAAAGACAGTGTGTGTAAAAGTTGGAAAAAAAGTTAAAATCAATTGAAGCCGAATCAGTTAATTCAATTAAAAAAATAATTTGAATGGAATATGAAAATTAAAAATAAAACCTGAATAAAATAATTCAAATTCCTAATACATTATATTATATAGCATATACATTATATATATTATATATATGGATATGCTAAATTATATTCTATATATATCTATATCTATAGATATATATATGATAAAAATTTTATTATTTCTCGAAATTTAAGACTGAAGACTGGAAAACTAATTTTCATGAAATTAGTGCAATTATCTGTGAGAAATACGCGTAATTACGCTGTTAGGAAAGCTGATCCAAATTAAGCAAATTCGGAACAAGTTTATACCTCAATAAAGAGCTCATTTTAATGAACGTATACGTATTTTATTAAATCATTAATGAATAATGAGTTCGTTTATTTCATCATAAATTTGTTGCATCATAATTATTACCATGCTCTCCTTTATTATGCTATAAACGTGTTGCGAGTCCGGTTACTTTGAATTTGCGTGTAACATAACATTCAAAGTTAGTAGCAGAGTATTAATAAATGCCTATAGATTAATAGGATTTTGTATATACTACAGGATTTTTGTAATGCATTTTGAAATTACGTATCAAGTTTCTTATTGTTATTTTTTTTATTTTCTAGGTTGCATGATGCTGAAAGGTTAGAATTTGTTTCATGTTCTTACTTTTATTAACTTCAAACTGCAGTCCACAGAAAGTAATGAAAAGGAAAAGCGTTTCTTAAATTTCAGTATAATTTTTTTTCTTAAATTTTATAAATATTTTTTAATATCAATATAATTTGATTTTGCATAGGTTCAGATATAGTTTAATTGCCTATAAATGATTGATATGCGTACATAAAACACTAATTGCGAGTCTTGGTATGTTAACGTAGTGCATATGTAGCTTACATGATAATAAATAATTTAGAAGTTACTAAAAGGGGAAGAACATGTTAGGAAATCTGCAGTCAAACTTTCTAATTATTTTGGTAGAAGGAAAATTCATTCTGCAGCGCAAGAAATCACTTCTCTTAGAATAATCCTATGGATTCAAGTCCTGCAGGTCAAATTATTCACATGATTTCCTTTAAAGTCATTTAATGATGTCTTATATTCGGTGAATAAATAAATTCAAACTTATTTTCTTTTTAATTAACACTGTTTATATATAGGCTATAGATATTATGCTGTTTATAGTTACACTTAGGATACCGATGAGTCTAAAACTTGTCAGTAGCAGCTATTAAATGTAAAAGTCACTAAATACAAAGAAATTAAGTATCTAAAGAAGGGCAATATAGGATAAGATGACTTATAACTCTAGATCTAGACGAATTTTTAAGTTCAAGACATAATTCTACGAATTAAAGATAAAGTTATCAATCAATAAATAAATATATCCAAAAATGTGAGACAAAAGGTTTTAATTTAATTTCGGTTCCTTTATGTCATTTTCAATCAAAAAATTCTCTTACAGTTTACCTTCCGTTTTTATAACACACCATGCACAGGCTATATCTTTAAAATTTAACAATCAATAGTTGACAGTCTTTTAGGAAAAACCGCTAAAATAAGTGAAAACCCTCTTCTAACTGCAGCATACTTGTCTTTGACCCATTGGCGCCACTTTCACTAGAAAATTATATTATGCTTGTAGAAAAAAATGCCAAATTTTCCCTAATACCGTATAGGTTGATAGGATTAATAATTCAGAATTTAATAGAAACTAAAGTGAAAATGTTTGGAATCATTTCCATAACACCCTGTCTTTGAAGTTAAATTTTTGATTTCTAATGCGTGCTCTTCTATGATAAAAATTTAGTCTATGTGGTGCAAAAATGTAAATTACAGAGAGCTTTCTGTGAGCTTTTTTCCAAATGAATGAGACAGATTCTGCGTGTGGTTTTTTCTAAATATGTTTCAAATGATAAGAAAACTTCGTAAAATATCAGTGATTTAGAGACCACGAAAACGAGGAATTCCTTGAGACATTTGAAACATAAGAACAGGGTGATATATTCTCGCAATTCACGATATTTGATGGGCTAGAGATTTTGAATGAAGGAAACTTCATATAAGGACAGCATATAAGGATGTGTGTAAAAAACCAATAACAGCGATACACTTTTTAAATAATAAGTGGACAGTGTACTGGAAAAAAAGTAGTAGAAAATGAATAAAAAGAAACTGTAAAGGTGAGAAAACTGCTTGTTACAGACGAACTCTTTCATTACAGATTATTCGCTATGTTCACGGATTATATTAAGAATACAATGCATGAATCAGCAACAGAGAGAGAACAGCGACACGAATACATCAGCTACGTTATTCCATGCTTCTCTAGTGATAATTTTATTTTCTTCTTTTGATATAGAGGAATATGTTTTGCATAATTTGGATTTAAGGTAAATCTGAAGCAGAAGTTCATGGTGTTAAATCAGCGGAGCATAAAGATCATAAGAGCACAAAATTCACGAAATATGATGCCATTTGTGAAATGATTTTGTTTCGCATCTCATGACTGTATGTAATAGCCTACCATCCTGCAAATAATTAAGCGATGCAGTTCTGTAATCGCGTGCATGGACATTATTGATACATAGCTAAGCATATGTCAACTGATATTGCATATGCCAACTGATATTACATATGTCATTGCGACATTGTGACTTTGCATATGCCAACTAGTAGATATTACTTCTCGAAGCTCTATCACCCAAGATTAAACCAGCTGTCACTCTACTGCATACAATTCTTTCACAACGTGCATTGCTGGATGCTTACAAGTCATAAGAAATGTTCTATGACCAATTAACACAATTAATTATTAGTTAGCTGTCTAATCAAAATGAAATGTGTCAAGTCGATAAAAAAATTATAATGCCGAATATCTACCCTGTATGTATTACTTCAGGAATTTTTGAACATAGATCTACGAACTGGGAAGTTTCCGTGTTATAACAAGTTTTCCTGATGAAAGGGTTTATATAAAGGTTCTATTCCTATTAAAAATGTGTGCACCCTTTGGGAGTCGTTGTTTTGCTACCTTCTGTTATGCTTTAAGCTATCTTAGCTATGACTGAAGTATCTACTAAACTTCGGCAACATCGCCTTGCATGTGTATTCGTGCTATCTAACTTAACTTGTCAATCCAAACGCTCACAGCTTGTTTTGAACACAAACTCGACTACAAATTACGATCCACTAAAGTCTTAGTAATACTTTCTCTACATTGTAACTTTTCGGTTAAAAAATGTTAAAGAGTTCAATATTTACATTTGTGTAATTATTATTATTGTTTTCTTTGAAATGTATAAGCTATGCAGAAGATAGCAGAATACCCTCTATTTGGCTACTAGACAGATAATTTTACAGCTTAACTTTGCTTTCGCTTCATACAGAATTTTTTTTGCTATCATAAATGTAACCAAATTTTAGACGGATTGAGAGCCAGTTATCGGTGGTAAGTCCAAAATAGCAACTGATATTTTAAAAGGGTGTAAAAGGTCCTTTTACTAAAACTAAAGAAAACTAGAAATCACACCTGATGCTTACAAGTAAGCCATCACTTCGGCGAGATGTCTTAAATAACGATAAATTCAGATAAGCTCAAAGATTACACAATTTCAATTTAACGCGAAGTTTGCTCATAAACCTAACCGGCGTAGATATTCAAATATCTAGAATTGAAATTCAAGGTCAAATTCTTACCTGAGTTAGCAGCAACTTAGTAACATCTCCTCGAGAGGCAGAAGATACTCGGTTTCATAATCTAAAAACTTCAGCTTAAATACACGCGAGCTTATTCGCATTCTGGAGAGAAACCGGGAGGGATATATGACAGTAAAGATCCGAAGCATAAAGTAACTGGTTAGATTAACATATGGTAACGCGAGTAATAATCCACTTTGTTATTTAAAGAGCCATATAGTTGATGTTTTCCGTTGCACTTACTCCATTCTAATATGTTATGCTATTTCTAGTGAAGTAAAATTTAGTGCTATTGTAAAGACTTGGTGTTTACAAACGAAATTTTCTCGCTACAGTTCCTTTAACTGTCACAATAAAACTTGTTTCGGCTCTGTTGTTTTTGTATGCTGTCCGCATATTATCTAATACTATATTGCAAAATTTACAACAGATTAATCGCTCTCTGAGCTTCCGAGAGGCCGTTATTTTGTCAAATAATTTTATAGCCCTTCCCCCTCTATCTCTCTATGTCTATCTATCTATCTATCTATCTATCTCTTTATATATCTCTCTATATAGTATATATCCACAGAAAGTGAGAATAAGCAGTTAAATAAATAAAAAATCTTTCAGTAATGCTAATAAATTAGGCTATACAAATCGAAATACTTACACATGTTTCAAATTGCAAATAAAAAGAATGCCTGTACATATATATATACATATATATATATGCACACTTACTTACGCAATAGTGCAATAATTGTGCAGGATTTTATTCCTGCCTCAATTCGAGCAGAGAAAGTGATCATAGGCAGCTTACGTTCTCGAAGCTAATCGCTGAGATAAGTGAACTAACATAGCTTGTTCACAAGTCCCAGTTATTCCTAAGAGCTGCCAACCAGTGATGATACGTGCATATCGGCTACTCTTCATGGATATCGAAATCCTAGTTATGTACTTGAAATAAGATGTTGTGAGATACCATAAGCTTCGCTTGATGTGCTAGGATATAGCCTACTCCGGGGCGATGTTTTCAAGTGATAAACATTTCACGCCACTTATTCCTGCCGTGGAATATAAAGCTTGAACAAGTGTGATACCTAGTATTTAAGGAAAACTGCATCTTGCCGGGATTGCTCATCTCTAAATAAGAAATGAATCTTCGGATAATGCGGGATTCAATTTGTACTCCTGGGTTTAATTACTAATAATCAAGTTTCTCAGTCTGATACCAGAGCATATTGGAGTTAATTAATTACCTTATTGCTCCACGAAACTGCTAGTTTCAGAAAGTGTATTTTTATTCTCTTGTTTATCACTAGCCTTATTTTTAGGAATCTTTTTCCTTCCCTTTAAAATACTGTTAATATGGTCGTACCACTGGCATTAAGAAGTGTTGCGTAACGAAACACTGTACTGTACTTTATTACGAAACACTGTTTTTCCTAATAAAGATGCAAATTTCGTATCTTCAGTAAGCATGTTCAAAGAAATAGCATAATAAGTAATAATAAATTATGAGAAAATTTCGCTTTAGTCAAATGGCTTTTTTTAAGACAGCGGTAAAGCTGAGCAAATTTGAAATTATAAAACAGGAAGGGTGAATAAAGAAAGATGAATCCTCCATCACTGTTTGAGCAAATCTTCTGGTTGTAAAAATGAACGCTACGTGGTTTCTTGTCCTTTCTACGTTTCGTTTGCAAGTGAAATTATCAACGAAGTATTTTGATTTCTAATTGTTAAATTTGAAAGGATGACTTGAGTACCATTTGATTCATACAAATATTTATTATAAGAAAAATATATTGTGCAAATATATTTTTCATTCATTATGTTCCATATAATATTTTGATTACTATTGTCTAGTGACCTTTAGTTCAAACTTGCGTGTTGTTCTAACTTTTATTATTGTTTAGCAAATGTTAAACAATAATAAATAATAATCTAGAATTTCAATTATTAGTAAATAGTGAAATACGTTCACGTGATATTAATTTTTTTCTTTGAGCAATGCGGCAACTATTTTGTTAATTTTGCCAAGGATATGTATAAAAAATATTGAAAGTTGTACAAAGAGATGAAATCGCAACTGTTAATCAGTAAAAAAAAAATCCAATCCTTTATAAAAATGTAACTCAGTTAGTAAGATAGAGAGTAGGAAACCGAATAAGTAAAAGGGAAAAATTATTGTTCTATCGTAAATTTCGATAGGCACATTCTAATATATTCATATCAAGAAATGTTTTGCATTAAGCTTTTATAAAGCCTTAATTTTGCATTGCTAACCAATATCTGGAAAACTTGTGTTGCTATGTATGCCTAATATTTTGTCACGTTAAAATAAAATCTTCTTATTTTAAAACTGTTATATTATTTGTTTTTACTATTTAATCAAGTCGACGCTTTTAAATTACAGTAATTTTAAATCGAGTTGAGTTTCTTTCAATAGAATTCTTTTAGCTTTTGAGAGCGAGCCCTAATATTAGAAATATGCATTGATTACTAATCGAAACTTTTTGATGACTCAGTAATAAATCAATAAAATAATTAAAATACAGATTTGCTATGTTAGTAATCAATATTATCCCGAAATTGACAGGCTTTTCTTTCATTCAAGATTATTTCTCGTATTTTCAATCTTCTGTTTTTAAGTATTTTAGGAGTTGATTGTCACCTATGCGTTTTTACCTATTTTCAGAGTTTTCTATTCAGAGTTCTATTTTATATGTACATTTTTGCGGATACGCATAATTTTGCCTACAAAAGAATGCGAATTATCCCGTATATGTATTCAAATATTCGACTATTAGACAGTACAGTTTTCCGGATTGCTTCTCTGTAAGGCAATAAAATTAAATTGCTGATAATTTATTTAGATGTTCTTTATATATTATGTTAAAATCCATTTATGATAAATAACTATACGAAAGATTATAAAATATAAAACGTACTTTTAAAACTCTATCATTATGAAGAAATGTCTCTGACGTCGCCGTTCACGTCGTTGACGGTTATTGTTCAGTTGACTAAGACTATACATAACGCTGTCCATCATCTGTAGTTTTATTTAGAACGAATATTTGAATATTTAAGCTTTTACTGTATACGCATAACTCCTTCCTTCAGACTACATTTTCTATCTGTTAAAATATTTAGTTCCATTTCTATTCCGATTTTCTATATAATTCTATAACAGTGGATTCTATTCGCATATATAACTATATTTTATTTTAGGTACTTTTGTATTTGCAAAATTGCATGCTTTTATGTTCACTTATGCTTACAGATAAAGCTTGAAATTTATTCAAGCCAATTGCCTGAGCATAAGAAGACAGTAACAAGAAAGTGTTGCGTTTTTAATTAGTATTGAACGTAAAAGTAAATTTCATAATTATAAATAAATCATATGGCAGTTATTACATTAAAAGAGTAAGATATATCCACATCGATTTGTCAATTGAAAAATCTTAGTGAAATTACTTCACATTTATAACCTTTATCAATTAATGGTATAAATGCTAAGTCCCTTTTTACATTATAAGATGTAACGAAAATATTCCGTTGATTCGCTGAAGCTCTAGATATTCACATTAAACAGTAGTTTAAAATTGATGAATATACTTACTGACACCTGCCTTTCATTTAATTGCATCTTAAGAAAAACATAGTGTTCAAACACTGAAAGCGTATTTTCAGAAATAAAATCGACGTCAATTATCATTCCTTTAATTCCTGCCTAGTGTTACTTGTTGCGTCATTTTTTCTCTCAGTCAACTTTTAGTCATTATTTTATTCATTTTATGACAATATTTAAAGCATGTATGTTATTATTTTTAATAACATACATGCTTTAAATATTTTGGTGCATTTAATAGTTTAAAGTATTTAATGCTTGTATATAATTTAAATATTTATTATATATGTGTACAAACACACACACACACACATATATATATATATATTTAAAATATTAAAATATTTTAGTATATTTAATACTCTTGCATCGTCAGTCTAATGTACTTTAAAATATTACATTTCCGTATAGAGAAAAGTCCGACCAAGAACCTAAGAAACCTATTCTTGTAACCGTTGTGGGGTCTGAAGATTCTCCACCTTCTAGAACGTCTTCAGCAGTGTAAGTTAAACTTATGTATTTTTTAATTGGAAACGTGTGCGTTAATTCTCTTATATCATTCTTTAACAAGTATACCATGCTAATATATAAAATATTTACAATTACTATACAGTATAAGCCATCTGTAACGATGCCAAAAAGAATTACAAGTATTAATAACCTCGTAAATTGTACAAGGCATTATTTGTTAACCTGGAGTTAAGCTTCTCTGAGAAGCGTGTTTGAAGCAATAGAGCTATTCTGTTTTGGTCTAAGCGTAAACTAAATCATCTTTAGACGAGGTTTTAAACTGAGTGTAATAACAAGCGTTTGGAAATTAACGATACAATTTCAATAACGTAAGAAAATATAACTTCTTCGTAAATAATTACAAATTAATATAAACCTATTTCTGGTTGTAGATCTGAATATAAAACAAATAACACCATATTTATAATAAATTTAATTAACAAAACTTTTGACAGGTTTAGAAGAATCTCATCAGTGTATTTGTCACTGATAAAAATACATAATCATGCATTTAATGATTCAAAAATTCCAAGATATTTCCTAGAGCTACTAAAATATCGGAATGCCGCCTACTGACTTAGAATTTAATTTTAACAACAAACATTCTAAGGATTTCTAATGAGCTGTTTTTTTTTCTGACTGTACAATAGTTTTAATAGTTTCAAGTTTCTATTGGATTTTCTTAAACAAGTCTTCTTTCTCAAATGAAAAGGGCATGTTTAATCTAAATTTGAAACTGCAAATTTAAACTAAGACGAGCTGTACAACATTACAGTATAAAGCTCAAAGTAATACAAACTTTGAAAGTTTAAAAGACTTATTTAGCAGCAGCGCCATTCATTTGAAATTAGACTATCTTTTGAAGTAGTCAAATATCAAGTACAAGCAAGCCCATTTAAGTGCAAATTTCAAAATATTGCACTTAAATGGGTTTAGGTAAGAGTATTAATTTTAATTCCCAACACAGAAATATTCTTATTCTGTAATGAAAAATAAAATTAAACTAGCCTTCCTAAATTCAAAATAAACGATGCAATTAAAATAAAGGGAAAATCAGAAGCACTGATTTTGCATGGAGTATAACGTAAAACTACCCATTGATTCATGATTGTAATGTTTTTATACAGAAAGATTTATCCACCTCCTTAAAAGAGTTTCAAAAATTTATAGTGGAGTAACTATAATAAACACAATAAAATTTGCTTACTAATATGCAAAGAAGTTCCCTCTCCCATAATTTTTATGTACATATCTATAATTGTCGACAGGTGTAGAAAAAAACCTAAGGACAACTGCCAAATTCTTCCTTTTGTACCGCACAAGCAGACCAGATTCTTTAAATGTCTTATCCATAAACAAAGGGTCCTCGTATAGACCTTCTGTTTAGCATTTCATACGAAATCTGTACAACTATTATCCTTAGTAAAGTCCAGGTTTACTAATTCTAATATCCATTTCCGATACCTGGGAAGAATATCAAACAGGAAAAAAATATCTTGAACTCTTATAAAACGATCTCAGACACTAGAGCTTATAAATCTATCTACATTTCTGCGTCTTAATTTTATTCCTTATCAGATTGTAATGGTCTTTATTTTAAAGTGAGAATAATTTCTATTATTCATGGCTCTGGTTTTGTATAAACATATTTCGTAAATCATGATGTAATATACATCCTATCCCGAAAAGTCTTTACGCGGCGCATATTTTCACTACTCCATACTCGGGGTGTCCTATAATTCTGTAAATATTTTTAAAAATCCATAAAACGTTTGCAAAATCGTTTTTCTCGCGGGTTTTTTTTTTTTTTTTTTTTTGTGTGTGTGTGTGAAGGAAAGATAAATAGTTATAATTTTCATTGACAGAGTGCACCGCACAGACGTAATAACAAGAAATATGCAAATCAGAGTCCTACAAATAACAGGTTTTACGATTAACAGTTCATTTCGATTTTTACTCCTACTTGCTCGTACAAAACGTTTTAATTAGAATGCTGACATTAGTGGATAAAGCGTTATTAGTGAAGTTCTTTTATCTCAGCCAAGCCTTTTATCTCAACCGGCGACTGAACCGGGCACAGAAAGGATATAAGAAAGATTCAGGTCTAATCACTCTTACCGGACTGACTTACCTGGCACGACATTTTGAAAAAACAGTAAGATTTTGCCATCGCCTTCATGGTGATGAACCGTATTTCCAATGGTATTCCGAACCGTATTTCAGACGTTCGTATTTCCTATGTGGCTTCGCAGATTCACACTCTAAGAGAGAAATCAATGAATGCAGTAAGTAGCGCATGAGAAGTGGCACATAACACTGGTATACCGAAGATATTGGTATTCCGCTCCTTTCCAGTATTTTAAGATTGTACCCCTACAAATTGCAATCAGTCCACCCACCAGCTGTTATCAAATGACAAAACTAAGCGATATGAATTCGCAGATTGCGCTTTGTTGAAAATCGATGACGGTCCACAAGGGATTCTTAATATTTTGTGGACATATGAGGCTCATTTTTGGTGGGATTGAGTAGTCAGTACTCATAACTGTAGAATCTGGCAAAGGAGAACTCACCTGCCTATACTCAGGAGCCTCTACATTCACCGCATTTAACTGTTTTGTGTGGTTTGTTTTTTGAAAACCTGCTCAATTACTGGAAAATGTTACTTGCAACTTCTGCAAGAGAAAATTACGCCGCATATACTGGAACGTAATGTCCTTGACACAGCCAAGTAATACATGACACCTCTTCACACCACAACCGAAGTGAAGATGTTCGTAGGAAGGCTTTTCACCGAAGAGCGATTAATTAGCTGTCCCTTTAGAATTGTATGACTCCCTTGCTCGCCGGACTTAACATGACTTGTTTTTTAGCTTCGGGGTATGTCAAGTCCAAAGTCTACCGCAATAGCCCTTCTCCTTTGATGCAGTTAAAGGACGCCATTCGTCATGAAAATAGCTTGCATCCATTCGGATATGTTACATGTAGTTAACGGTGTTCTAACTCGCTTGGTAACTATAACTGATGGTGATGGTGGACACATAGAATAACAGCGATGAGCTCCTAAATATTTGCCTCCATGACAAATATAGTTTTACTTAAAATGAGTGATTTGTTCACTTATTGTACTTTATCGATTCACGTAGTGCACTTCACGTTCTGTTCACGTAGTGCACTTTATCGATTTTGTTTTCTTTACCAAAATCCCTCTTCAGGAGAACAACATTTTCGCAAACTGCATTCAATTTTACCAATTCCTTCAATTTTTATGAATTTTTAAAATATTTAGAGACTTATGGGACATTCTAAACTTCCAAACATAAAAATACTGCAAATAACGCCAAGATTCATATATTTTTAATTTTAAGTTAAAAACATTATTTGAATAAAATACGAAACCTAACGTTATACATGATCTTCCGGTCCCTATACATAATGTTTAGGGAAATTTTATATTCTTTATAAAAAATAAAACACAAAATGTTGACTACTATACGAAACAAATTGACGGAGTTTTTTGATATTGAAATAGGGAATCATATTCAAAAACCGTGCATAAATTGAAGAGGGAAATGTTTGCACTTGTACGTAAATAAAAATAAAATATAGTTTGGAGACGGTTTCTGATATTGGGAGGTTATGTGAAGAACATTTTTAGGCAGATTATTGGGAAACATATTAATCAATATCATTTTTTAATGGAAATCTTATTCATAGAATCTTAAAGAATCCATGTGTTGAAAACGCTGACAGGGTTAGTTTGACCCGAGTCAAGTTGTAACATTTTTTTTAGCAGTGGAAAATAAAAACTATTTGTGCGTTAATGAATTTCTTACGATTTCCAGATTATGAGCCTAGAGTAATAAAATTTCATGATAATATTAAAAACGTATTTTTAGAAAACTTATAAATTACTTAACTAAAATTTCTCTCGGAATACCAAATGTAACAAAATTATAAAAGACGACATTATTAAATGGAAAAAGGATGTTATTAAATGGCATTTAAGGGAAAAAACGTCACCTCGAATTATTCTAAATTAATTTATTAATAGACTAATGAAATCAAATTGAGAATGAGGTCAAATATTTCAAATTTTGAAATTAAATGTCTGCGTCACTATTTTGTCATACAGCAGTTAAACGTTTTTCTATTTTATTTGGAACCTGAGGAACATATAAAATGATGATTTCGTATTTTACATAAAACATTTTTTTTTCAAATTTAAGAATACAAAAACTTGAATATTTGCTTCGTTTAAAACATTTTTATAGCTGAAAGTATATGTCTACAACGTAAAAATGTTTAAGATTGCGAAAATAAGGGCTGAATAAGTAGTGTTGTAGACACTATGTATGTTCCATATTTAAACTTATATTGATTAAATGGCAGAGATAACAGGAGTTTCCTTTTACACAGAGTTATTCCTGTAATAACACAGTTATGAGTATTTTTAGAAACATTAGCAAAGTGTGAAAGACATATCTTTATTATATATGCTGCGCGAAAGTGATTTACTCGCTTGGGTTTGTTTATTTCCCATTTACAGCTGGTACAATAGTAAGAAATGTTGTAAAGACCTTATTTTATTCTAACCAATTATTTTTTAATTTCAGAAACTCCTTTCCCTTCTGATTTCAGTTTCCTTCAAAAATTGAAATTTTAATGACGTAGTATGCAAATCTAAGTGAGTTTGGAATCCGTATTTAATCAGCGGTTTTAAGAGCTTGTAGTAGTAGAGTTAATTCCGAATTTACGCCGCTTGTTTGAAGTAGCTTTGTATATGAATAGCTGGTGCTTAGCTGCTCTCTTTAGATCATATTAATATTCTGGATTTGGTGCTGTGTGCAGCCGATTTAGCGCTTTAGATAAAGAAGAAGCCAGCTGTGTAGCCCATCTTATTTTAGCGATTTTACATCTTAATTTTTTGTTAAGTTACTTAGCCACAAGTAGTGGTAGATTGTGAGCACCGTGCGTGTGCATTTTTTGTTAAGTTCAAATAAACAGGCTATTTAAACCTTCTTCTGCAGTCATCTGTTCTTTGAAGACCTAGCAAGAATTCGCTGCTTAGTCTTTACAGCTAGGTTCTACAGTGTATTCTAACCAATCTAATTAATTTATTAACCGACTGTCTATGAAATTCCAAAACATACTAGAAGAATCTACAATGTGATTAAATTATCTAGTATAGTTGAAATTCACATAAAATGCCTTAACTGGTATTTCAGTAATAAAAATGTAAATACCACAACTAATATAATAGTGTTACAGAAACTAAATCTGAGCTATAAGAATCGGATTAATGTGACTGACTTTCTAGGACTATAGTTTCGAAAGTTAAACAGAATGCTGTTCTTAAGTTCTTAAGCTTCGAGCTTCAGTCTTCCACTTCTTCTTTCTTCATAATTCGTGTTGCTCATTATCAATTTTTTTAACACTGGAATGCTATTTTTTACAATTGATAGTTAATATGGTTGTGGTTAAAAATACCTAAAACGTTTCATTGAAATTTATGTGTAAAATAGTAATAATTTCATTGTAGGTCTCAATCAAGTTACGAGGACATGGTTAGTGATACAACTCAAAGTATTATGTCATTCAATCCACTTAGGTACGTATAATTTTTTTTAAATTTAACTGATATTATTTTCTAATTTCATTGCCATTGCACTGGTATATAATCAGTTAAAACTAAGTTTTCTGTACAATTACAGTTATTTATCTGAATAATTTAATTTAGGAGTTATTTTAAATTCTACACAGTTATGCAATTTAAAAAATATATAAACTTTTAGATAATCAAATTATTAATATCTTCCCTAAAGTTATATGGTACATTTAGGTAAATCTGGCTTTAAATTTATAAATTTATATCCCTAATGTGTGCTATAAAAATTAAATGTCTCCTTTCGATGTTTTTGAATTAGTTAAGAAATTTTACTTTTTTGTGAGTTTATTAACTAGTTTAGGTGACTTCAAGCATAAATTAAAAATAATGAAATTTTAAGTCCAGACTTATTTATCACAAGTCTATACTATCAGTATTTCTATTCTTTCTTCGAAAAAACTAAATTTTAGATAATTTAATTTTGGACCAACGTCACATATGAGGGATAAAATTCAAAGCCAAGGTATGCTATGAACGAGACCAGCATCTGAAGCCTTATCACGAAAGTGGTTTTAGGCAACTCCGTTTATTACATTTATTTATAACTTTTTTGATTTATTTATAAATTATAAAAGATGAAATCTATTGCAACCTAGATTGTATTAAGGTAAATATGAGCACAGATTTCAGCATAAAGAAGAGTATTCTTTGCAGAATTTATTTAAAACAAATACCTTCTTCTTCTTCATCTTCAATGGCCAGACAGGCCAGGATGGGCCCTTGCCTTCATCAGAATCGAATTCCAAGCTCTTCTATCCCTGGCCATGGACATTCAATTGGTTATTTTTTAAATTCTTAAGTCTGTTTCCAAACAGTCGAGCCACCTAAATTTAGGTCTCCCTCTTTTTCGGGTGCCGAATGGTCTGGCCGAGAAGATCTTTTTAGTTACTCGAATTTCATCCATTCTGCACAGGTGTCCTGCCCATTTAATTCTATGAATCCTTATATATTTTACTATATATGTTTCTTTAAAGGATTTACAGAGTTCAGAGTTCCAGATATTGTTACATTTTATGCCACCTCTTTCAAAGACATAAATGATACTTTTAGCTTTTTCTGTCATTGCCCAGGTCTCAGAAGAGTATGTGAGAATGAGTCTGATTAAGCTTTTGCAAATTAAAATCTTCGTTTTTCTGCTAGTGAAGTTAGATATCAAGCATTTCTTCAGACTGAAAAAAATATCGGTTAGCGTCTGTGACTCTACTACGGATCTTGAGCAATAAATCATTGAGAGAACTTCTGATCCTAAAATTTAAATTTACTAACAGTTTCAAATTTGTAATTCCCAATTTCAAAATAGGGGCTGCTGTTATTACCACATGGCATGTATTTAGCTTTATTTTGGTTGATTGCTAGATGCATTTTGCTGGCTGCAGCCTCTAGAGATGTAAAAGCCTCTGTAAGTGACTCGGGAGTGCGTGAGACTATGTCAATATCATCAGCAAACGCAAAAAATATGAACAGACTTGTTAAAGATAGTTCCACGAGTATTAATGTTGTAGTCTTTTATCATATTTGGAGGGCAAGGTTTAAAAGCAAGCAGGGCAGTGCATCGCCGTGTTTGAGCAAATTTAAAACAACAATAGGTTCAAAAAGATTATTCTGGATTTTAACTCTAAGTTTTGTTTCAGAAAGAGTAATGGTGACCAAATCTATAAATTTTTCAGATATTGCAAATTCTCTCATAGCTTCAATTAAATATTTTATGTTTACTGAATCGTAGGCAGTCTTAAAATCAACAAAAAGGTGGTGCGTTGCAATGCCATATTCATTAGCTTTTTTCCAAAATTTGCCTAAAGTTAAAGATTTGTTCTGCTGTAGATCTTCCTTTGCAGAAACCACATTGGTTATCACCTACAATATTTTCTGTATAAATTACTAGTCTACTAAAAAGTGTATTGGAAAATAAATACAAGTATACATAATTAAATTTGGAATCTGTTCACATGAAGTGATGATGTAGTTGTTAAAAAGCTCTAGTGCTTGCGTTGGGGTTTATTTTTTATGAAAATGCTACGATTTGACTCCATAGCTACAGTACACGCCCCCAGGGATTACAGATACTGAGTAATATACTCTGACAAACCCGAATCTGGGGGCAAGAAATACACATATCCGGTTCCTACTGCCCAAAGTCATCAAAATGGCTAGTGGTTGGCCATACTGCGGTTTATCAAACAGTCGTCTACTCCTCCCGAGGATCTCCGTGTCCCCGGAATTTGTGACTCTGAGAAGCCGGTTTAGCGTTGGATGAAAAAGGAGAATTAAAATTTCAACACTGTATCTTTCCTGAAGGGGTCTGCCATGGGTTTTGAGAGAAGTGAGATGCTTATTACCCTTCTTGGAGAATTTTGACTACCTACAACCTACTTAATACGGGAGGTGAGGGTCAATCCTTGTAATGCCTTTTAGTATGGCGGAACAGTAATAAACTGAATTTAGCTACAGTATACGTTTCAGTAAACTCAGCTACTATACATATACATAGTAGCTATATATGTATAAGTTTGACATATGTGCATTTTATGAAATGTTTCAAATAAAAAATTTCCTCTACTGCATGAGATGCAGTCAAAGATCACTATGTATTATTTTCGTATGATCAGGAAATTAGACAGGAGAAAGCGGATGTAGATGCAAATACATTTGTACTGTCACCATTTTTCTAAAACTTCTGTAAACTTAGATTTAGTTCTCCATAACAGGTGTTTTCATTAATTTTTAGCAGTATTATAATGCAATTTACTAATATGGGTTTTTCATTGTGTATCCGTCAATCCTTCACAGAAGGTGAAACGGATTTCTAATTATCTTATAGAAAATTATCAGATTTTTCTGTGAGAAACAGTTGGTTTGTTTAGTACAAACAAATAGTTTATGAGAAAAAATTTCACGGTACACAAAGAAACATTTCACTGTACACAGAGGAAAATTTCACTATACTCTGCTTTTACGATCTTCACTTGAATATACGAATTAACCCACACTTCTCTTTCTTATAAACACCGTTTAAATTTTCAGATGCATTTTATATAGTATTTTGCGTGATATTGGAAAATAGTCATATGATTGTTTTACTCGTAAAATACATAATTAACTTTGAAAAACATTTGATTGTTATAAATTATCCTTGATTTCTGAAATAATTTCTCGCATAAATCCATCGAAAAAAGGTTAACGACAGAGACTTCGGTAGCTGTAAAATCTATGTAAACGTTAATAGTAATATTATCTCAATGAATCACTCCTTACATCACATTTCTCTGAAAAACATAACTCAGGGAAAACTTCAAAATATTAATTATCATAGAAGTAATTATCACTGTAATTAATATTTTTTGCATAACTCACAAAACTTGAAAAACTCCTTCTGCAATACTTACCAATAAAAAAGTGGATTACAAAAAGTCATATATATGTAATAAGATGACTTGGAGTAATCTGCAACAGATTGTCGATGGTTCTCTGCCTTATATCTTGGGGAGAAAAAGACGTAGTAGCAAGCAGCCGAGGCAGATTAAATTCCATTTTCATTTAAATTGACATTTCGGCCATTATTACCATGGACCTCTAATCGTGTCTATTTCCAGAACATTTACATTTTTTATAATGACTGTTACGATAGGAAGAGAGCACAGCAAAACAGCGTCCAAAGGTAGAAATTAAGTGCGCCTTTATCCAATATGGAAGAGAAGGTTCTGATTTAAGTTAGACAGATTTTAGTTCTCAAAATTTGAGTTCAAGTTACGAATTGGCTACGTCATCAGCATTACGCAAGCCTTGTGACGTTGATTAATATAAAGATGGAGCAATTCAGAAACGCTATTACTGATTTTAGAATACAGAAAGGAAATACTCATATTAAAAATGATGAATTACGAGCCTATTATTAAACTCAATTATAAAGCTGTTTTACATATTTTTTAATCTTATATATATATATATATATATATATATATATATATATATTCTATTCTTATTTTGGTAGCTTAAGTATATCAAAATGCGTTGTGAACAGCGTTCCTATATTTAAAGTTTATAATTTTACAATATTACAAACACTTTATTCTTTTTAGGGTGATGGAAGATCCTTTGAGGTAAGTCAATATCCCTATTTATTTTATTACAGCTGTAGAAAAGTTATAGACTCATATCGGTCTCATGTGTGTTTAATATTTTCTTTTAAATTCAAAAATAAACATTCTTTCCTGGAATGGGAAAGTTTCCGTAGTTTTAAATGTTTTCTAATAAAATATTTACTTACGCAATTCTCATAAAAATGATTTTTTATTTTTTTAATTAAATGTCACTCTTTTCGTAAATTTCTATAAACAAATGGATTTATAGAAAAAAAGACAGTTTTGTGATAGATAAAAATTCCTCTAAATGATATAGCTTCAGTAAAATAAACTACTGCTGTCTAGATTTAAAATAAATGATTATCTTATTAAATGATTATTAAAGCAAAATATTTTATTCTTATTTTGTACCGAGTGTTACACATGGTTTCGAAATTAAAAATTTGATGATCAACGAAAGGAAAAAGCGTTATGTCAAATATTCATTATTTACATAACGAGAATAAAGGAAATTATGAGATGAATTTCTCAAAACGTTTGCCGTTAGAAAAAATACAGAACGATGTCTCAGCTCAAAGTTCTCGGTATCGCTTGATTTGAACTGCTGAAATCCACCTTAACACTCTCGATATTATCGTTTTCAGCTCTTCTATGATTCTGTGTCAGTTTTTCGAGATTTTAAAATCGCTTCAGAGGTAAGAAAGGGCTATGGTCCAAGTAAGTCTTGCACAAAAATGATGAGGAAAATCTCTTGCGATGACAGGACTGACGAGAATTCAGAACACGCAGGACGTTACCTGTTGGATCCCGCGGAAACCACAGGTCTACTACGAACACTAGATGCTTTTATCCAGTGCTCATAGTAGGCATCAAGAATAAATATTGTTTTCAAGACCTCAATATAGAAAGCTTAATGTAATTTCAGCCCTCTAACTTTCATCACGATGTTCACATTATAGTTCAAAATTAAATTTTCAAAGAAAAATAATCAGGCTGCTTTAATGAGTTTTCTTTGGGACCGTGTGTATGTGCGCAAAATTTAATAAGTACGTAAATTAATGAGTTAGTCAAATAATGCATTAGCAAGACACATTGAAACGGTTACAGCCGAAACGTCGCGGACGAAAACGTCGGGGAGAAAACAACACAAGGCGGAAATGTGGTGGTACAAAACATCATGGGAGAATATAAAGCAAAGAGAAAAACATCGCAGTTCTAAAATACCGTGGAACAAAATATCGCCATCGAAAATAAAGCGGTTCAAAAACTTCGCAGTTTAAAAACAGCGTCGTCGAAAATATCGTGGTAAAAAATAAAGTACCTACAAATCATCGCATGACGATAATTATCTCATTATGTTTATTTGTTTATTAATTATGTTTATCTCCTACTTTTGTTGCACCAAATCAGATGTTCAATTTAGCTTGTGAATCTCAAATTGTATTCCTACTATTTTGTAATCTACTTATGCCCTACAGCATTATTTTTAATAAATACTGGATGCGGGGCGTACTGTGGAATTGCACGATGTACCATAATAGGCAAACTTTAGACCTTTTGAAAAGCTTCAGTCTATGCAAATTCTTATAAAACTTGCAATTACCCCCCCTTTTTTTTTCCTTTCAAAGAGTTAGTATGGGAAGGCATTACCAGTTGACCTATGGTACATCGCTGGTGTCCCCCATACTTTTACCTTTACCCTTTAAACATCGCAGACATACGTTTTTAATAATTATAAATGGATACTCACTTAAGTTTTTATTAAGTAATAAATTTAAAGACAAAAAAAAAAAAAAAAAAAAAAACAGAACAAGAAATTTAAACAGAACAAGAAATAATTTTCACTACAAGAGTATCATATTAGCAAAAGTGAAGAAAATAATTTCATAATTAACTTAGCAATTTTTTATAGATAAGGTCATGCAGTTACTAATCTTTCTTTTTCTATTCTTTTTTAGGTTATACTTTTCATGTAAAATTACTAGTAAAACTTTATAAAAAATAATTTATTAATGACCCTTGTTAGTTAACTATGTCAGTTTAAATTTCTATTATGTGCTATAAGTTACATTAATTTTCTAGGCTTAAGTTTCCATATTACATTTTCAGCAAATATTTATTAGTTAATAAAAATATGGAAGTAAAAATTATCCTTCTTTCCATCTTACGCTCACAAATATTATGCGAGTATCCTTTTACAATTATTAAAGCACGCCTTCAAAACGCATGTCTGTGATGTTATCGCCATACGACAATTTATAGGTACTTTTTTTGCTACGATATTTACGACTGCGATGTTTTTAAACTGCGAAGTTTTTGAACCGCTTTATTTTCGACGACGATATTTTGTACCACGATGTTTTAGAATTGCGATGTTTTCCCTTTGCTGTATTTTCTCCCGTGATGTTTTGTACCATGACGTTTTCACCTTGAGTTGTTTTCTCCGCGACGTTTTCGTCCGCGATGTTTTTGGCGGACGCCATTGAAACACATTGTCAATCCAAAAGACATGAGAAATACGTATTCAGAATTATCCTGTAGACAAAGTTCTTCTGATTCATTTTAAGATGTATTGAGCAAGAATAAGTAACTTTCTTTCTTCAAATTATTTATTTCAACATTATTAATTATAAATGTCAATCAGGCTTTTACAAATACGAGGTTGAACATCATATTATAAACAAAATGAATTATGAATATCAATGAACCATATTATCGATGTTAATGAACGCCCTGTTATTAGCGAATCTGTTCCAATAAATTTCTGTAAAAAAGTTCTTTAAAACTTTGTGACGCGATGTCATTTAAAATCAGATAATCCAATTGGAAGAATTCATTTTAGGCTTATTTCCTACGTTTTTTCCCTAGGCTTGGTGGACTTCTTTTGTTCAAAATGACTCAGTTTCGTAGATGTTAAGGTTCATCTTAATCACAGACAAGGACAATCCTCGAGAATACATGTTTCTTGTGATAAAAACTGCCTGATTTGCTTTTCTGTCTTATCACTTACACACTGCAAAATATCAAATTGATTTGCCGAAATTTTGATTCTTAAACAGAAGTAATATGGTAGCCTATAAATAATATAAAAATTAGCCTATTGGTAATAATATGAAAATTAGCCTATCATTTACTACTAATTTATTTACACATGCTTATAAGAAATTAAACAATGAAAGATAATCAAAATGGCAGCTGGGATGCTTTTGGCGAATATTAGGAAATGCATATATTAGGCAAATAGTATAAAAATAATTTTAATGCCGTAAGTTTTAGGAACATGTCATAATGCAACAGCTAGTACTTAAACAGGGGTTCTCAACCAGTTAGAAATTCCCCTCCGAGGGTGAGGTTAACAGCTTCAGGGTAGGCGAATGCAGTCAGCCTTTCTGTTTATCTGTTAAGTATTTAGTTTTAAGTTTATGAATGAATAAAAGTACTTTTATTCAAATTCTAGTATTTATCAGCATTTTCAATACTTTTTCTTGTTTAATTGATGAAACGCGCTAAAAATAATATAAATTTAATTAAATGCATACGTATTTAGTTTGCGAAGGGAGAGGGGAATAATCATCTAGCAACAGTGAAAGGAGTGCATGGAGAAAAAAGGTTGAGAACCACTTGTCTATACTATATAAAAATTGGCAGTTAATAAATCAGGAAATAAAAGAGTGAAAATTCTTATTTATGAATGTTATGATCCTTTTAAATCCCTTCAGTAAACATTACGATAAACAATGCAGAATTATAATGCGGTTACAAATGAATAGGTTGTACTTGTAAACAGCACTTGTTCTGCATTAAATTTTATCTGAAGTGCGCATGTAATGCTTCTGTATTCATGATTTACGGTCAAACACTGTTCGCCACAAAGAGCGTGTGCTCTTTGAAGTGCAGTTGCTGATAAACCGTGTGTATCCCACAACTGAATTAACGCTTTAACAACATTTCGGCTTAGTATAAGGTATCATATGTTACATTATGATGCTGGGCATGTGGTTCATTTTCGAGGCCTTGCTCGTGGTTAAACCCATAACCCCTCGGGATATCAAAATCGATATTTGAAATGCATAGTGGGATGAGAGATTTAGTTTAGATATCGGTACAAATTGTCAAATCCAAAATTAGCTAATCTCAATAAGCCTGTGAACTAAATGCGTTATAAATCAGTTACAAATTAAAGCAATATTATATAAAATAAATTATTCTAACTATTGTTATATATTGTTATATAACAATATTTTTTCACGGATTTTTTTATTGTTGCGAATCATCGAATGAGGTCCAATAATTTCGTGAAACATTAGATTGTTGACAATCTGCCTAAAGATTTAACTAATTGTGAATTTTTAAAATTATTTAGCAGTTTGTCTGACACTCAATATCAAATCTTTATTTCAATAAAAGCGTATAACACCTTTCTCAAAAATAGCAATATCTCATATTTCAGTATTAACATTTATACATAAAAATAACTTAACTCCTTGATATTTATATCTGACCCCATGACAACAAATGTTTTGACCTACTCTAAACAAGAAGTCCCAAAATAGTTGATGTGGTAATTCCGAAGTCCTAAAATCATTCAAAAGTTAACTAGATGTCAAATTAAGAATTAAGAACGCAGATGTATTTGTCCCATTTGATTAAAATTTATTTGTTATCCATCATTTTTTGCCAATCATCTAAACAAATTATATAATCAATTAGTTTACGATGGTAAGTGCACTAACACCGCACAGATTTGATGCAAAATTAAACTAACCTGTAAATGGACACAGAATAGATGCAAAAATAAATTAACCTGTAAATTGACACAAAAATGGATGCAAAAATAAATTAACCTATAAATGGACGAAAAATGAATTCAAAAATAAATTAACCTTTAAATGGACACAAAATGGATGAAAAAATAAATTAACCTATGAATGGACGAAAAATGGATGCAAAAATAAATTAACCTATAAATGGATGAAAGATGGATGCAAAAATAAATTAACCTATAAATGAATAGCGAAAATTTAGTTAAATAATAATTTACGCTTCTAGAAAGGTTAGAGCATCTTTGTTAACTTAGAAATCAGATAGTAATCCACAACAAAATAATTACGATCATTTTATTATATAAATGCTGGAAAGTTTTGTCTGAAACACGTATAATCAGTGATGTCAAATCGCGGGAAATCTTTAACCATAACCAGGTTTCACAAGGAATGAGGATTTCGCACAGTCAAAACAAATTACTGCAAATCTTTCATCGGTCACTACAAGTTTCATAAGCAACAAGGAACTCATATAATCAGTATTATTTTTAATTATTTTCTTACCTAGATTTTTTTCAACTTTCAGTTTCTACTAACCATATTGGAACTGTAGTTTTGCATATTTTTGACTTCGAATAAACATTTCTGTTAACCTGTGCTACTTTGATGAAACCTGCATATATGAATTTTTCAAACTTCAAATTTTTATAATTAAAACTTACGATTTTTTTCTAATATTTCTTTACTAACTAGCCTGTTTACTGTCCTTCTTTTTCAGCTTATACTTTATTCTAAGTCTGCAGTTATGCCTTGTTTATTTGAGCATTTGCTAATTATTCATGCCACTTCCTTGTTTACATTTTGCTTTGCATAAATCTGTGTGTACCTTATAGTAAGCTAAAATTAGAATTTTGTATTTTCATTTACTATAAGCAAATAAATGTTATCCTTTACATATGCTTTCGACAATTAAAATGTAACGCTTAAATTTTAGACTACAATTATCAAAATTGCTTAAAGTGAACTGCTGTGTTAATCCAAATGCCAGCCATTGACATATTCAGTGCATGTATATTTAAATGATGCACGTTCACTATTTCACACTGAAGAATGTTTCATCTATTAAAGCTTATCTAAATTGCATGTTCTCGAGATGAGTTTTCTTTAAATACTTTATCGTCTGTTTAGGACTCGAACAATACAGCACATCTTAATCAATGAAGATTTTAATGATGATGCGATCCCTTCATTAAAATTTGAAAGACAGTCTTGGAGACATTTAAATATTCATTAAACTTACTCAATGAAGTCATTAAAATATAATTCCTCTCAATTAAACATTCTGATAACAGATGCCAAATTTGTGGATATCTGTGAAATAACATGCACATACGATAGTTGTATGACAGCAGACGACATGCGAGCTTCTGTTAACGATAGTTCAAGCTGTGAAAGATCTGTTTTGAATTTCTCTTGATTAAATTCTTAAAGCTTATTTTTGGATAGAAAGAATAAAATCAATTCACGAATATTAGAAAAATAAAATGCAGTAAAGCTCATTTGTGTTTAAAAATTCAAAATTTTCTAGGAAAATGCTGTTGGCTATTTATTATTTAAATCCTTATCAAATTACATATGTGGCTAAAATATGAATCGAGGGAGTACTTCAGTATGGTAAACCTCCCAGAAAAAAAAAGGATGAAGTCCCCATTCTCGCGTTGCCTGAAGATTTTGTTATACATTTTTTTAATTACCTATTCAAATCCTTGATGCACCTTATTTCACACTGAAGAAAATAAAATATATTAAATCCTTTGTCAATAGATATGGTATTTTTAATACAATGGTACCCCACATAAAGAACGTAACCGATTTTGCGACGGAGATCAAAGTACATTGTTTATTACAGGATATTATGCACACAATCCCTTCCAGAACTCATTACAAATTCGCAGATTATAGTAAATAATTTTGCAGAAGTTTAAAAATCCCATCAGTGTTCGAATGCTAGGAAGTTACTAATTTATTAATTTAAAAAAATATTTATATGCAGTATATACATACAAAATTTGACAGGTTTTTAGTTCAGTTTAATATGAATTTTTCTGAACGTCTACTGAAATTCTTGAACTTCGTGCAAATTTGCCGTTGGCCTTGGGAAAGTCAGGGCTTAAGAATTTGTTTAAAATGGTATGAATTCCGTTTGAAACCGCTTATATCTTCAGAATGGTTCATAAATGGTTATTGAACAGATCAGCCCTTCTCCTCATTTCAGATTATTGGTATCCCACTGCCTAGTTGTAAGTTGGACCGCATGCAACTTGCAATCAAATAAATTTCTCTCCTTAAGAAGTATGGAATTAGTCAGAGTTTCAATTCCACATAAAGTACTGGTTTTTACAATAGGTAATGACCTTTTGCGTTCTGCTCCTCTTTAATAGAAGAAACCACTCTGAGGATTTCTTTATGCTTGTGATCAAGAAGGATTACTAATTATTCCATGGTAACACAGTATGGAGATATATGCTAATTTTTCTTCTTTCTGCTTATTATCTTTGGTAATGCAGAGACCATACTTTGCACTTATACGCCGTTAAAATAGAAAATAAAATGAATTTAGCTCTGTGTTTGATGTAATTGCATATGGTTTTTAAGCTGATGTAGTGAAATGTTTAGTCAGAGCGAGGTTTCATTGTTGTGCGTGCACGTTGCTATTTCTTCCAGCTGTTAACCTTGGACATCAGTTTCGCATTCTTGCCGCCAAATTATTATCCTGCCGGTGTAGGTTCTGAGTTAGCCTGTTAGAGTAAATTGCATTATGCAGTCTTGTACTACTCTTACCTTTAAATTTAGCATTACGTGTCTTTTAAGGTCTCCCCGTAAGTGGAACTGATCAATAAATTATAAATAGTTTCATAGAAATCAGATTTATTTACTTATGTTACAAAATACTCACTTAAAGTAAACTTTAAGATTTTAATTGCAATTAAACTTTTAAAAGATGGCAATTTTGATGTTTATGTTTTGAAAGTTTCCTAGATTTACATATCTTGGTGTCAATATTTGTTTATTAATTTCTTTAAGCATCATTTTCCATAATAAATAAATCAGATCGTTCCACACCTTTATTATATGTCATCATAAATGAATAATTTTAATTCATGGTGTGTTTAATTAGCATCTTCTTTCTAGAGAAAAGCTTACATGCACATCTGAACGTTAGTTTAACTTCAATTCAATTTTGACCTCATTTCAAAGTAAATAACTCAGGTAATGCAAACGTAGTGTGATGGTTCGTTCGTCCTTAGTACGGTATTTATTTACTTATGTTACAAAATACTCACTTAAAGTAAACTTTAAGATTTTAATTGCAATTAAACTTTTAAAAGATGGCAATTTTGATGTTTATGTTTTGTTTGGTGTCAAGATTATTTAATAGCTGCAGTACAAATCATGTTTGATACCATGTTTTCTAAAGGCAAAATAAGAGTAGTTTGCAGAATATCAGCGCAATTTACACAATACAAGAGTCCAGGACTTGTATTTATATAAACCTCTGCGTAAAACAATAAATTATTTTCATTCGCAGCCCTTAGTAATAAAAATTTTCAGTATGTGCTATTGAAGAAGGCAATACTAATGTGATTTTATTACTTTCTCAGAAACTGCAGAAACATGATCTTTGCAGATATAATACAATTTTTCTCTCAAAACCTATTGAATGATTTTAAATTTCGTTTTGCTAGTTTTAATCCTTCTTTCGTTCGAAACTTAGGAATGTTCTCTTTTTTCTAGGCGAGAGATATTAAGAAGTCCTTCCGATCAGCAACATTTTCAAGCACGACTATCACTGTCACCTGTTTCTTCGGGAAACTCGTCAAGACCTAGGTCCCTATCGACAGGGTAAGGTTCTTAGCTCTTAATAAGCGATAAGCATAGTTTTCATATTGTAAATAGTAGTCATTCAGCATTTTTCTGTTTTCACAATGAAAAGCGCATGTAAAAAAAAAAAAAAAAGAAAAAAAAAAAAAAAAAACGATCGGAATGCACATTTTTGGAACTGAAACATTGCATTTTTCAATTTTCAATTCATTTTTACCGTTTTCGTAAATAATTAAAAGATGTAGTAACATATTTAAAAATCTGCATAATATATTAATATGCAATACATTTGTAATTTCTAATCGAATTCTGGTGGCCATAATTAATTGGATCTTATGTAAAGACTATGCTATACAAATAAATGTTTTGGAAAGGAAAGGCTTTTGGATATTTTTCAAGAATTAAAATTCTCAGTGATTATACTTCATTAATATTTATGTAATCCATGATTAGACGTTTGAAACTACTTAACACTTATTAGTGGTCATATTTACCGCTGTTATTAATTATATGCAAAATAATGAGAGTTTTTTCCAGATTAAGCTCCATGCAGTGGAATGGTTTGCCCTTATAGATTTCTTGCGGATGTTTTCAAGTGTAACACAATACAAGCCAGATTCTTTTATAATGCTCTTCTCCTTAATATATGACCTTCGAGTGCTTTAACATGCTTCAGTACGCAGTTAGTATTTATTTACATTTTGGAAGTAAAATAATTTTAAAATGTAATCAATCTAATGCAAAATGTTAGAAGAAAAGTAATAATTAGAATTAGTAAATTAGAAGGGTAATAATTGCAGAGTTACAGAGATCTGGAATATGTATTGAGATTTCTTCGATAACTAAATAAAATAATTCCTAGTATGAGGTTATACAGAAGATATACCTCACTAGAAAACATATTTTATTATTAGTCAGGTCACAAAAAAATATTAATTATTCTGCACAGCTGCAGCTCATGCATTAATTCCTTACTCATATCAAAAATTAAAAAGTGCATACTTCCAAACGTATGCGTATTTGGAATGCAGCCAAAATGGCTAAATATACCCAGAAATGAGCACTGACTAGAATTATAATTACTTTACGAAATAAAGTAATTGCTACGAAGTACAGATTCTGATGTATGCAATTAGAACAGTTGGAAATTCTGCATAGAACGCCGCAGTGTTAGAATGTATTTCCAAATATTAAAAGGGCAACCCTACAAAAGAAGAATAACTCAGAGTTATGTACTTATCAGAGGAGGGAGTAACGATTTTATTTAATAGCTGCAGTACAAATCATGTTTGATACCATGTTTTCTAAAGGCAAAATAAGAGTAGTTTGCAGAATATCAGCGCAATTTACACAATACAAGAGTCCAGGACTTGTATTTATATAAACCTCTGCGTAAAACAATAAATTATTTTCATTCGCAGCCCTTAGTAATAAAAATTTTCAGTATGTGCTATTGAAGAAGACAATACTAATGTGATTTTATTACTTATTATGTTGATGATATAGATATACAAAATTACGTTTTTGATGTGCTATAGAAAAGGTCTTGAAACCAACAGGATCTAAGAATTTTAATTCTACAAATGTGTATACCCATAATCCATAGGATAAAAAGATTTACTGATAATATCGTATTGCGCGATATTTTAGGGATAATAGAATGGGAATTTGAAACCGTATATCTCGAAGTCACATGATCCAGGAATTCGAAACATTACAAGGTAGGCAAGTGTATTACGTGCTTTATTATAAAGTAAACATTTCAGTGAAATTTTATATGATAGCTTTAGAGTGCATCTTTCTGATTTTGAGAGTCACTATTGAAGTTGCCCCATTCTCAATCTTTGAAATTCAAAATGAGCCTGATTATCATCATACAGAATATGAAATTATTGTTGTTGGAAATATTGACTTTTAATAGGTAGTATGTCATAGTCTCTTCCTTTAAAACTGGCAGCACAAGACCATACCCATTTGCGATAGCAATGCGTATTGTCATCATCGCTTAGCACTTATTTTCTTCACCTCATCAGAGAAATTCAGCCTTCATGCCCGTGCTTTTCAAGAAGCGAAATACACTAAACGAAAAGGAAGTGGAGGAAAAAAAATTAGGTGACACAAATCGTCTGAAACAGATGTCCTTTCCATGGTTACAAGGCAAGTCGGGCGACTGAAAATCACCTTGAAGTTTCTTTTCCGAAGAAATAGACTACAGCAATAGTCAAAATTGTTTCATGATACTAATGTAATTTTCTGTCTGTAAGAGACTTCTTTAGGTATCGGACCTAAGAAATTTGGTTATTACAGGCCTTCAAAATTAAACTAAATTTAAATGAGATGTTAGGTTCATAAAATCACCTTGTTATTATTTCTCTCAATGGCATGAAAAATGTTACTCCTAATGCATATGCATAGTACATTTTCATGATTTCTTCTCCTCCCCCAATAAAAAGTATACAGGAAGGGAAAAAACTATACCCAGTCAGGTTGCTAAACATTAAGTCGAAACACATAATCACGCAAAAAATCTAACATTCTTGAAACCTATAATTCGCATTTTATAACTTTTACAAAAAGAAACTCCCTGTGTGTTTTACAATGTACAAACATTCTCCAGTAGTGCTCATAATTTGCAACTTTAAATTTAAGATTTCATTAATTTGACATATTTCTCTCACATATTCAAAACGTAGTTAAACCGTATACAATGAATTTAGAAGCAGTATATCAGCTGTGCATTTTTGACTTTGCAGTGTAAGAAGCTAAAATTAATAAACAGCGTATAAGCAAGGGCAGCTTGAATGGGAAAAATTTAACTAAAATTAAAAAACGTTAAATAAATTAAAAAACGTTTTTAGCATTATTTGTTCATCAGATATGATAGATGTGTTCTTTTAAATGTAATAATAATGTGGATATGTATTAAAATTTAATACTTAATTCACCAAGTGTAAGTTGTTCAGCAGGTTTTGTTAAATCCTTTTAGAAGTGAAATTTTGTATACTAATAACAATAATAGTAAATTATTCATTTTGTGTAGATGTGCGTTGTTTGCAGTAAGTTATAAACTTCCACGCTTCTGATTTGATATATTTTTAAATTATATACTTTTGTCAAAATTGACAATTATAATTATTAGACTCATAGAAATATTTTTCAAATCCAGATATCACTTATTTTTACTAATTTATTTGCTTTTTGAAACACCGTGTTTTCAACATTCCTATTGGCAGAATTGATTATTTTCACGAAAAAGTGTTAATCAACTAGCTCTTCTATTAAAAAAATGGCAGCCTCTTATTTTCCTTTTTTATATATTCATTTATTTATGTTTTCTTTTGTGTTGTTACGATTATCAATTTTATTTTTCTGCAGATCATCATCGCCAAGATCTGAAAATAAATGATGTTTGAAAAGGTGTTGCATCAAGCAATCTATTGAAAAAAATGGAGAAATCTTAACAAAAGTTGCTTAGCAAAATCTAAATATTGCATGAACGCTACATGCACTCAAGCACAGAACTTTTAAAACAAGTATTACTCATTTTACAGATACAATAAAATAAAATATCCTGTATTCTTGAAGTATATAATAATAAAAGACATCTGCGATATTCAGATTATATTTTGCTTTTGTTATAAGATTTAAAAATAAAAACATCTTTCAATTATTGATTAAATATTTCATTTTCAATTACTATTTGCCGTACGTTTTCTAGATTTTTCGAGAAGCATGTATTGCACTTTTAAGTCAGTAAATACCTATATATTTAATTGTATGTTATTAGATGCTTAAACCTACGAGTCATTTTTAGTACATTATTTTAGCTTTAAGTTACTTTTAATTATATACTCTAGCTTAAGATTTGTGTCATACTACAGAATACAGGTGTTGAAAACAGGGTTACTGTAAAAGCATTAATTAAGAAGGTATTATTTGGACCTGATGTTTGTGATGACATCAAGAACTGAATGATGCAGCTTGAGCCCTAAATAAGGAGGAAGAAAGTGTAAAATTGATTATATTGGCTTGATTTTTAACATGAAATTAAGGTTGCTTTAGAACTTTACTAAGAAGAAAGAATTATTAACTATCATTAAAATTATTAATTATTCTTCTTTATTGAGAAGAAAACATCGAAGTTTAACATCGTGATAGAAAATAAAACGATGTAAAAATTTTGCTTTTTTGGAGCATCGTGGTGAAAAATATCGTAGTAAAGTAAAAGCATATCATGGCATCTCTGACATATGTTTTTTTTTTTTTTTGGTTGTAACAATTTTAAGTGAATTTTCTCATAGTGATTTATGAGCGCATGACGAAGTAACTAAATTTTTTTATCTTTATAGCTCATATTTTTCTTCTAACTCAAATATATTTTCTGAAAAACCAAAAAGGAAACAGAGTTAAAAGTAAAAGTTAGTGCTATGTGCAGCAATTAATAGAAGTTTAACTTACGTATCTCACTTTTCCTTACCTTTTAGAATATTAACTTAATGTAACTTCCTCTTTTAAATCCTTTCTTTTTGTGTTTGCAATACAATTTTAATTAATAAAAAATAGGAAATAAGAATTAAAAGTATTACTTACTTCTTCCTGTGCTTACAAATCATTAAGCGAGAAGTCAAATTTCATAGTCAGTAAATGCATTCAAAATCGTAAAAATAACGTTGTATTCAGCGTAAGTATAATGAAACACTCAATCGATTTCGAGGCCAGCTAAAGGTCCCTCCTCATCAGGAGAAAGAAACACCTAGCTTAAGATTATTATTACAGAAAGAAGAAAATAAAGGAGAAGGAGTCTCAGAAACACCTGATCCTTATCAGCACTGCCCGTGGTTATAACTGGATTTTTAATCAGAGTTGCACTGGCCGCCTACTTTTACTGAGCCAGACTATCCGATCAAGCATAAGGGACAAGAAAAATTAGCGAAAGCAAAATAGGAGCGAGGGGCAAATGCACCTTCACGCTCAAAATCTGAACTTCAAATAATGGAAAGCAACCACTGAACGGATTTTTATACCCTCTGGTAGTACCAAACGCGAGGAGGTAACGCCATCTATGGGCAAAAATAACTGAATTAAGATAGTACAATTTTAAAGGCATTAGGAAGGACTGGATTGGACTTCAAATCATTAACTAAACCTGCTAAATCTTTGTGAATGTGAAAAGCCTCAAGAAAATCCAATTCACCTGTGGAAGAAGCCTTTTGGATAACTTTTGCAGACTATTTCTTGAAATGGCATTAAGTGTTCTTTTCTCATTCAGCACCACTTATTTTTATAAAACTACTTTTTCAGCTTTAACGCTAATTAAAACCAAATGCAGTTCAACATTAAGATATGTTGAAGGTATTTTGTGTCAAATATCGCACCAACATTTAATTTGTTATTCAGCAGAAAACAAGGCAAAATACATAAGCTGTATGAAGCAAAATAATGAAAAGAATGGCTTTTTGAAATAGTTCGAGGACTTTGTAAAGCTGAAAACGATCAAATCTTATCTCTTAATGGGTATAAAAATGAAAATAATACTAAGTACAACTCTTTTTATATAACTGTCGATAGCTAGATTTTTTTAAGAAATCAAGGTGCCCGCTAAAAACATCGCGGACGAAAACGTCATGGAAACAACACAAGGGGCAAAACGTTGTTTTAAAACGAAACACTGTAGGACTATAGAAAGTAAAGAGAAAACATCATAGTTCTAAAACATCGTAGTGCAAATTATCTACTATATTATAGTAGAAAATGAAGAGGTGAAAAATTTTGCAGTTTTAAAACACAATCATACAAAATATGGCGGTAAAAAATAAAACACCAACCAATCATCGCACTATATTAACACTGTAAACATGCATTTACTGGACTAGAAGAGAAATACGCTAATGTGACAATCAAAATCGTAAAAACAACCTTTTATTTAGCGTAAGTATAATGAAACACTCAATCGATTTCAAGGGCAGCTAAAGGTCCCTCCTCAACAGGAGAAAGAAATATCTAGAAAGAAGAAAATAAAGGAGAAGGAGTTTTAGAAACACGTGGTCCTTATCAGCACTGCACGTGGTTATAACTGGATTTTTAATCAGAGTTGCACTGGCCGCCTACTTTTACTGAGCCAGACAATCCGATCAAGCGTAAGGGACAAGAAAAATTAGCGAAGTCAAAATAGGGAGCGAGGGGCAAATGCACCTTCACGCTCAAAATCTGAACTTCAAATAATGGAAAGCAACCACTGAACGGATTTTTATACCCTCTGGTAGTACCAAACGCGAGGAGGTAACGCCATCTATGGGCAAAAATAACTGAATTAAGATAGTACAATTTTAAAGGCATTAGGAAGGACTGGATTGGACTTCAAATCATTAACTAAAACTGCTAAATCTTTGTGAATGTGAAAAGCCTCAAGAAAATCCAATTCACCTATGGAAGAAGCCTTTTGGATAACTTTCGCAGACCCAAAGTCAAAATTATGGTTAAATGTCCAACTATGATACGCTATTGAAGACTTGTTAATTTCGCCTTTTCTGACAGAAGATTCATGTTCCTTGATACGAAACTTCAACGTTCTTTTTGTTTGGCCATTATATGTTAAACCACACTGACACGATATACTATAAATTCCCCAAGAATTCAAGACAGAAATGCAATCTTTTAGAATCGAAGGGTGAATTTTATTAATAGGGGAGAAACCGACTTGAAAATTGAATTTCTGGAGAATCGGTGCAATTTTATAGCTAACAGAAGGATAAAATGGAAGCACGACAAGGTCATTAATATTATTTCTAAGAGTGGAATGTCTTCTTTGATGGGAATCTGAAAATTTTTTAACGGCTTTATCAATAATCACGGGAGAAAATCCACGGTTAATCGCAATTGCTCTCAAATAATTAAGTTCATTGGTAAGCAAAGATTCAGAGGAACAAACTGGAAAGCGCGCGGAATCCATAATAGTAAAAAGAAGACATTTTTTGCTTAACAGGGTGGCATGACTTGGCATGGGGTGGTAAACAAACTGCAAAGGGTTTACGGTACACAGTGGTGCTAAAATCAGTTTCATTGCGGATTATAAGAATATCAATGAAGGGGAGGGAATTGTTGGATTCAATTTCAAGAGTGAATTGGATGGCTGGATCAATTGAATTCATAATATATAGAATCTCGTATAAATTCTCTTTATAACCGTCAAAAAGTGCGAAAGTGTCGTCTACATATCGAATCCAAAGACGAAAAGATAATTTATCAAATAATTTCATCTCAAAATAGTGCATATAAATGTCAGCAAGTACCGGACTGAGAGGATTACCCATAGCTAATCCTTCAACTTGACGAAAATATCCATTTTGGAAAACAGAGTGGGTTTGACTTAGAGAAACTTTAGTAAGCGAAACCAACTCATTAATTTCAGTATGTGTGAAGTGAAATTCCCGAAGCCTAGTTTCAAGACAATTGAGTGCTCCTTCGACCGGAACATTAGTAAACAGTGATTTCACATCAAATGAAACCATAATGGAACCATGTGGAGAAATATTTTAAAGTTTATCAATGACTTCAACAGAATTTGTTACAGTGTGAATGAATATTGTTAGCAAGTAGAGGAGAAAATCTGGAAACTAAATATTTGGCCAAAGGATATGAAGCACTACCTATGTTGTAAACAATTGGTCGAAAAGGAATACCGGTTTTGGGGACTTTTGGAAGAGCATAAAGCCTAGCGTTAATTTTAACAACAAATCTTTGGGTTCGAATCTTAGCAAAAAGGAAAATGAGTTCTTACGTGAAATTCATTCTAATACTAATATCATTATCTCTAAAGCTGGTAAGAGGGGACAGATCGTTGTTATGGACAATCACACATATATTACTAGAGTCTCTAAACTGATAAATGAAGGCCCATACTGCTCGATCCCTAAAGATCCTTCAACTTCAGACCTCACGAAATTTAAAAGTACTATTAAATCCACCTATTACTAATTGCGCTATGCTTTATGCTCTTCCAAAAGTCCACAAAACCGGCATTCCTTTTCGACCAATTGTTTCCAACATAGGTACTGCTTCATATCCTTTGGCCAAATATTTAGTTTCCAGATTTTCTCCTTTTCTTGCTAACAATATTCACACTGTAACAAATTCTGTTGAAGTCATTGATAAACTTTAAAATATTTCTCCACATGGTTCCATTATGGTTTCATTTGATGTGAAATCACTGTTTACTAATGTTCCGGTCGAAGGAGCACTCAATTGTCTTGAAACTAGGCTTCGGGAATTTCACTTCACACATACTGAAATTAATGAGTTGGTTTCTCTTACCAAAGGCTCTCTGAGTGAAACCCACTTTGTTTTCCAAAATGCATATTTTCGTCAAGTTGAAGGATTGGCTATGTGTAATCCTCTCAGTCCGGTACTTGCTGACATTTATATGCACTATTTTGAGATGAAATTATTTGATAAATTATCTTTTCGTCTTTGGATTCGATATGTAGAAGACACTTTCGCACTTTTTGACGGTTATAAAGAGAATTTATACGAGATTCTATATATTATGAATTCAATTGATCCAGCCATCCAATTCACTCTTGAAATTGAATCCAACAATTCCCTCCCCTTCCTTAATATTCTTATAATCCGCAATGAAACTCATTTTAGTACCACTGTGTACCGTAAACCCTTTGCAGTTTGTTTACCACCCCATGCCAGTCATGCCACCCTGTTAAGCAAAAAATGTCTTCTTTTTACTATTATGGATTCCGCGCGCTTTCCAGTCTGTTCCTCTGAATCTTTGCTTACCAATGAACTTAATTATTTGAGAGCAGTTGCGATTAACCGTGGATTTTCTCCCGTGATTATTGATAAAGCCGTTAAAAAATTTTCAGATTCCCATCAAAGAAGACATTCCACTGTTGAAATAATATTAATGACCTTGTCGTGCTTTCATTTTATCCTTCTGTTAGCTATAAAATTGCACCGATTCTCCAGAAATTCAATTTTCAAGTCGGTTTCTCCCCTATTAATAAAATTCACCCTTCGATTCTAAAAGATTGCGTTTCTGTCTTAAATTCTTGGGGAATATATAGTATATCGTGTCAGTGTGGTTTAACATATAATGGCCAAACAAAAAGAACGTTGAAGTTTCGTATCAAGGAACATGAATCTTATGTCAGAAAAGGCGAAATTAACAAGTCTTCAATAGCGTATAGTTGGACATTTAACCATAATTTTGACTTTGGGTCTGCAAAAATTATCCAAAAGGCTTCTTCCATAGGTGTATTGGATTTTCTTGAGGCTTTTCACATTCACAAAGATTTAGCAGGTTTAGTTAATGATTTGAAGTCCAATCCAGTCCTTCCTAATGCCTTTAAAATTGTACTATCTTAATTCAGTTATTTTTGCCCATAGATGGCGTTACCTCCTCGCGTTTGGTACTACCAGAGGGTATAAAAATCCGTTCAGTGGTTGCTTTCCATTATTTGAAGTTCAGATTTTGAGCGTGAAGGTGCATTTGCCCCTCGCTCCCTATTTTGACTTCGCTATTTTTTCTTGTCCTTTATGCTTGATCAGATAACCTGGCTCAGTAAAATTAGGCGGCCAGTGCAACTCTGATTAAAAATCCAGTTATAACCACGTGCAGTGCTGATAAGGACCACGTGTTTCTAAAACTCCTTCTCCTTTATTTTCTTCTTTCTAGATATTTATTTCTCCTGATGAGGAGGGACCTTTAGCTGCCCTTGAAATCGATTGAGTGTTTCATTATACTTACGCTAAATAAAAGGTTGTTTTTACGATTTTGATTGTCACATTAGCGTGTTTCTCTTCTAGTCCAGTAAATGCATGTTTACAGTGTTAATATAGTGCGATGATTGGTTGGTGTTTTATTTTTTACCGCAATATTTTGTATGATGGTGTTTTAAAACTGCAAAATTTTTCACCTCTTCATTTTCTACTATAATATAGTAGATAATTTGCACTACGATGTTGTAGAACTATGATGTTTTCTCTTTACTTTCTATAGTCCTACAGTGTTTCGTTTTAAAACAACGTTTTCCCCCTTGTGTTGTTTCCATGACGTTTTCGTCCGCGATGTTTTTACCGGGCACCTTGATTTCTTAAAAAAATCTAGCTATCGACAGTTATATAAAAAGAGTTGTACTTAGTATTATTTTCATTTTTATACCCATTAAGAGATAAGATTTGATCGTTTTCAGCTTTACAAAGGCCTCGAACTATTTCAAAAAGCCATTCTTTTCATTCTTTTGCTTTATACAGCTTATGTATTTTGCCTTGTTTTCTGCTGAATAACAAATTAAATGTTGGTGCGATATTTGACACAAAATACCTTCAACATATCTTAATGTTGAACTGCATTTGGTTTTAATTAGCGTTAAAGCTGAAAAAGTAGTTTTATAAAAATAAGTGGTGCTGAATGAGAAAAGAACACTTAATGCCATTTCAAGAAATAGTGAGAAAGTTAGTTCAAACTCGAACCCAGAATTCATCAAGAATTTTTGTGAAAACTCAAGTTTTAAGTTTCACTTGCTAGACAGCGTTACAAATTCATTTTACACTTTATATAACAGGTAATTGATTTCATTATTATCACTTATTGTGATAGCTTTGAAAGTCTAATCGCATTAATATCAATTAATGTAAACATTAATTGGTATTAATGTAATTCCTTTAAAAGTTTTATTAATGCACTTTCTTAAACTACCGAACTGAATTTTTGCGAGCCCAAAACATCGATTTACTCCGTTTGGGATCGCGAGAAACTCTCAGATAAGGGAATTTTAATAGATCTGTGTCCAAAAATACCGGACTCATAACTAAAAAATTAAATATCAACTCAACATATAAAATTGAGATAAAATTTCACTACAAAAGTAATGAGCTTAAATTTTAACAATTTTTTACTAAAAGCCAAAAAATCCACACTGTGAGCGTGATTTTGTTCGGTGTGGATAAAATATTTCGGTATACTTGAAGAAATTGTCCAGCAAACTACCTGTCGCTCATGAACATTCCACAGGGTGTGCTGCCATCTCTTCGAGATTAACGGAGTTATTCGCTATTTAACAAAATTAAAGTTTTCATTGAAGGTTTCATACCGATAGCGATGCATTATCAGCCATATTTTGTCAAGAAAATATGTATGTTTATGTAAATGAAAGTCAAATGTTAAGTAGTTTTTAAATCAAACATATTACATTATATATTACATAAATGAACTAAGAAGTTTACAACTCTCTCTGACGATACGGCATGCTTCTTTTAAATACACATAAAGATATCCAGACAAACGTTTCTCTCCAAATTCGGCAATCAGTTCTCGACTTTTCGGTAGTAATTTTCTATCATTTAACATTTTTCCATATATATAACTAACAAAAAGTTGCACGAAGAAATAAAATTTAGCTCATATTTTAATTGGTTAGAAACAATTGCTTATATTTTTAAACAGTCGAACTTCCTTTTTTAGAAGATTAAATAGACATAAAAACAATCCCAACAGCAATCCCAAACAATCCCGTCTTCATCTCTTGAGAAAAATGACAAAACAATCTGAAAACGTTCAGATTTTATATTACGCTCAAAGGGTCTTTTTTTTTTTTTTTTTTTTTTTTTTTTTTTTTTTTTACCAAAACGGAATTTGAAAAGTGATGCAGGCATTCAAAGTCATTCGACGCAAAATGCCCTGAGATATTGTAACGTCTTTACGTTGCTACGCTACGAACATAAAACCAATAAGAAATAAACCAACATAATACCACTAAGAAACCTCGGGCATGAAATAGATGCTTTAAGATGCACGCCATGCTAATGTTAATAGAATGTTTTGGAATAGTTGAGTTTGTTTGGAATAGTTTGAATGTTTTGGAAAATTCATAAAAGTATTACAAAATATTAAACAGATAATAAAAAAATTTCCAAATTTGGTCTTCCAGATGTCCATATTCGAGTGGAGGACTACGTTATTCATAATTTGATGTCTCTAGGTACTGTTGTTTTTTTACAGTGAGAGAAACATACATACATTTATGCAGATTCTTCATTATTTAATTTCTTTAAATATAATGCAGGGTTCTAATATTTGGTGGCAACAATTTGAAAAATGAAACCGTTTATAGTGAACCAACGCAAAATGCCAAAACGAAATTAATAGACCTTCTGGGCAAATTTCCTCTTTGAGCTAATAACTGTCTCTTAATTGGTATTACTTTAAATACATGGTATTCATTAATAATTCTTAAATTTGCATGCAAAGTTTGTACTTTATGGGATAAGCTACCCATTATGTTAATTGTTAAAATCAGAAATCTTTCTATAAAGTAATTTCTGCTTTATGTAAAACCGCGAAGAAACATGAAAAGGAGGAATTTGCAGGAATATTAGAGTATGTACTCGCTGTTATCCGGAATGCGTTGCAGTGTTACTTAAATGGAAAAAAGATGGAGTTTTAATTCTGGTATAATTTTTTTTTTCACCTGCACAGCACATTCCTAGTGCTTCAATCTTAAACTTGAGAGCTGTCACGTATATGCGTAATTCACCCATCTTTCCAACGATCACACTTGGGTGAAGACTTTCATCATAATTAACATCGTAATAGAATGCATCAAGACTTAAATCAGCATAGTGTTCGTCTAGATCGAGCAGTGAGTACTGGAATGTTTTCCAGTCTTGCTTCCAGTTGCTCGACTATCTTAGACGAAAGAGCGTGAGCAGTGCGTAATCGATACGAAGTTCTGTAAGAAATGCCAGTTTTATTGGACCATAAGATTGTCAATTGTTTAGCGAAAAATGTAATTATTGCAATAAAAGTTTTCGTTATTGAAATGATCCCATTTCTTTCTGTGAGTGATTTTCCATCTAGGCTATTGAAAGTCGTTTACCCTTCATTAGTCCAGCTTAGATATTAAAGAGATTTAGCAATAATTAGCACATAGCTTGAAACAGCATAATATGCTTACTATCAAATAAAATAATGTAAAATATATTACATATTAAAGTATACTGCATCTCGTACGTATGAAAGTATGATATTCTTGAATTTTATTTTAATCATTAAAGGACAAGTGGATACTATTCTTGTACTATGCAGTGTAACATTCTGCTTAAATGAATGCCAGAAATAAAAATCATTAATTTTTAGCCCGAAAAATCCATTAGTAATTTCCAAAAATTTATAGCTTAATTGTTCTTCGATGTAACGTTACATCTTGTGATAAATAAGAAACTGAAATGCAGAAAGGTTACAGTTATTCGTTACTAAAACGAATAGAATAAATTCTAGAAGCAAGCATAAATTTGAAAATAGAACCACAGATGTGTAAAGAAACGTAAGTATATCATTTGTTTACAGAAATTTGACATTTCCTTCTGATATATTTGTCAAGCTATATGAAACTGTAGTATGTTAATAAGTGTTTATTTTTAGCTGAATCTTAGTCAATCATTAATTGAAGAGTTTAAATGGCTTCTTGTAATTTGAATATGCACAGAATTTCCAGCCATAATATGTCTATGCCTTACATTTTAAATGTATTGGCTTGAAACGAATATGCAGATGTATGACACAGTAGTATTGGGCGTGTTTAAACTGCCATTGTTACGGTGATTTATTCTGAATTTTTAAATTCAACAATTTAAAAAACTTATGATTTTTTCGTTTGTCGCTTTAGCTTTGGATAAACGAAACCACGGATACGAGTGTACAACTTTTTTAATTCCGAATTCAAAGAAAATTTAAATTTCGTCAATCGCGTCATGAAAAAAAATATTAGTACGTTTCTTCTATGAAGCTAGGAGTAAATTATCTGGAGAGTGGACTGGGGATTTAGGTTTTTTGCCTTTCTCGAAGGCAAAAAACAGAATAAAAGACAGAATAAAATTTTTGAATAATTATAATTAAAATCTAAGGTCTCCTATATTTCTTGCATGTATGAGAACTTATTCTGCCTGTTTATCTTTTTTTATAATTATAACATTGGCATGATGCTTATTCCTGGCGATATTTAATATGGGTTTCTATTCATCACCTTCGCGAAACGTCACTCATAAAGGGAATTGGCTCACTGAAAGGAACCTAAAAACGTCTCGGGAAGATATCTGTCAACGATAATTTAGAAAGAAATCTCGTGATGATTTAGGGAGACTAAGCAATAAATTTCTCTTCTGCGCTAATACAAAATATCATCGTCAGCTAAATAGCAAGCTTCTAAATTATTGATGCCAAAATGATCACTCAGCAAAGAGAAAAACTGAAAAAAAAAATTTCTAAATGATTCTTTTAAAATCCCGTGAAAGGCTAAAACTGAAAAATTGTAATTAACTTCGTTATATACTCCGTCCTAAGCCAAGAAGTAAAACAAAGACGGTAAATGATTTATTCTGGTGACGTGAGCGAATGTTAAGCTTGAATATGTACTTACAAGTGTATTTCTATGTTACGCGATTAAGAACTAATTAGTAGAAAAATAAGGAATTAAGCGAAGAATTTCACCACTATTTATTTTTTTTTACCGTCCTAGCAACTTTTGTTTGCATAACGGTTGGGAAATTGACTGCAACAACATTCGTCTCGGGCTCAAATTCCCAGATCACGCCTAGATATTGAAAGTGTACAATATCTTTGCGGCATGAGAGCGCTTAAAATACTCTTGACCTTTCTCGAAAGTCTGATGTTAGACGAAGGGGAATATACCTTCAGATCCGTACCCTGTTGTGTTCTTCATCAAAATTGGGGCGAAACTAATCAAACTGGTGCTGCCACAAATAAAGCATTCAAAATCTCGCCAACTAGCGTAATCATTTTCTTCTTAGTAACGAATTCATGAATCTGATTTAGACCGCTGTCAGATCAAGATGATAGGAGCAATGACTTCAAATTAATAATGTAAGGTCTTTTATTTATTTTTGAAATAATTTGAGTAGTAAAAAACCGAAAGAGAAACACGCCACTGTAAAGATTAAAATAAGACTCAGACAGAAGACAGAAGGCATTAAATTTTGCTTGCAGTTATTTTCATCATATCTTTATTCACCTTCCACACAAAAGCAATAATAACGGCTAAAAAATATTAGAATTTCGCCATTTGGAGAATATTAAAATAAAATTCTGTAAATATAATTGTTGTTAAAATTGAAATTAATTTTTTATGTCATAAAATCCATAATGTGGCTACTTTCTCCTATTATATAAAGGTGTCTAGTACTGATAAAAAAAAGCATAGTACGTATGTTAAAAAAAAGGAAATGATTTTTGAGTACTATCGACTGTATTTCGCTAATTTATATCCATTTATATCTGTCTGAAAGTTTCTTTAAACTCCTTTTTAAAGACAGATGTAATTTCGTATAGTATGCAGGAGTGGAAAGATCACTTATTTGCCATTTTCAATTTTCAATTTTTCGAAAATGTAAAATCAAATGTTACTCTAGTTATTTAAACCAAAATTCAGTTTATATTTTTGCTGCTGCTTCTACGACTGTAGTACAGGCCGTACTGAAACAGCAGGTGCTTTTAATGTAAATTGCATAGCACTAAAGAATTTAACGCAATTAATAAAGAAATTATTACTGTAAACGTATTGGAAGGTTTAACCTTACTCGAGGCTACAGACATGTTTCACGACACTCGTGTGCAAAATGAAGAGAATTTGCGTATTGCGTCAAATTTCGGAAAAATTAATGGACACTTTTTAATGAAATTCGGTGTAGACATTAATAACAGAGAAAACGATGTACACTGTCCCCCCCAGAAGGAACATCTCTATATCTTCCGTTCTACTCGGCCGATTGACGAAATGCAAATTGCGTTTTTCATATCTCGAAAGAGCGACTTAGGATATGTATTAGATTTATGTAGAGCATTATTCGAACATAGGTATTGTGACACAAAATAGGACTTTTTCTGAAATGACCTATTTCAATATGTCATTTCGAAATCGAAAAATTTCAAATAATAGAAAATAATTAAATTAATAAATAATAAATTTCAAGTAATTATAGAAATATGTCATTTCGAAATGACAGATCGAAATGTTTTCCCATATTTCGATTCTAAGACTCAAATTATGGCTAAATATTACATTTTGTAAAATTCGGGGCGACATTTACTGAAAAATTCAAATATTTCTCTTGGCGGTTTCCTTTTTTTTTTTTTTTTTTTTTTTTTCCAGTTTGCACCAAGAATAATTTACTTGGTGAACTTCTTAATTTATAGCAACATAATTTTCCTTTCCTTTATTGAATTGCAGACGAGCAGAAAAAAATTCATCGTTCATACTTTCAAATAATTCTAGCAAAGTTCGTAAACCACATTTGACGTTACTACCGCTAAAAAAAAAAAAAAAAAAAAAAAAAAAAAAAGAAGAAGACAAATTTAAAAACGCGCCAATATGTAATTCCATGTATATCTTAGAAAATTTTTAATTAAAAAACAATAATTTTTTGCAAGTGTGCCTATAAATACATCTACTTTAAAAGGATGTTAAAAATTTTATAGGTTATAATAGAAAAATGTTTTCGAAAAATTTTTTTTAAATATAAATTTCAAAAATAAATCATAAACAATGGGCGAATTATATTTGGATTAAGCCTAAATTTCGAATTCTAGAATAAGGAATCAAATAAGTTTAATAGCAAAGAGATCCTAGCTCGTTCATTTGTGCTTTTGCAGGTGAGGATGATGGTTCGGTAAAACCATCGAAACTATCCTGTGAAAATTTGAAAATATAACGCTGATTTTTGTTGTTTGACTTCTGAATTAGTATTTTTTCGGCGTGTTATTGTGTCTTAATTAACAAAAAAGATATTAATAAATTATATCAAATTAAATTAACATTGAGGAGCTAAACTTTTGAGATCTAACTTTAAAAAACCACTCGTGTGAATTTTACAAAACTTGGCAGTTTGCCATAATTTGAGTCGTAGAATCGAAATACTGCCATGTCATTTCAGAAAAAGTCCGATTTTGCGTTAAATATTAGAATAATACTATATATAAATCTAATATGTATCTTAAGTCGCACTTTTGAGACATGAAAAACAAGTTGAATTTCGTCAGTCGAACCACTAGAACGGGAGGCATAGAACTATACCATTTTTTCTGCGCAGTGTACCCTTTAAAAATCGTTTTATGTAACAATGATTATCAATAAAGCTCAGAGTGTAGGAATTTTCAAAATCCACACTGTGATTTCGAATTGAAAGTGAATTTAATATGGAGTATGATCCCCTCTCACAGCCAAAGCGGTCGCACAACATGACGAGGAGGCAGTTGAAAAGTTCCTGTGGTAGTCGATTCCACTATTACAGCAAGGCAGTTGTCATCTCTGGGATTGTCTTCGGAAGTGGATAGCGAGATGAAACTGCCCTACCAACAGCGTGCCACACTTACTCTATAGGGTTAAAATAAAAAGATCTGGTTGGTCAATTTATGTAGCGAATATTCTCACTATCTAAATAATCGCCGACCAGCTGGGCATATGGATGAGCGTTGTAGTCCAATAACAGGAAACACAGGACCAACTGCGCCACTTAAAATTTGAACCTAGAGCTCTAAGAGATGTACTGCTCTCTAAAATCAGGAAAGCCTGTATCAAACACATGCAGGGCTGTCTGGTCATACAATATAATGCCAGTCCAAACCGTTACATCTCCACCAGCGAATGATCGCTGATGAGGGATGTATGGTAACTTGCTCCATGCTCTTTTTTATACAGGTTCGTGGAGCGTCAGCGTCAAGGCTGAATCTCGACTTGTCTGTAAAAAACACTGTATTCAATTGATGTCCGGTCCAAGGCACCACGCTTAATGCACTTTCTTGAGTGCTGCAGTGAGCGGGACGCAAACAGAGAGTTTTCTATTATACAGCCCTATATCCTGAAGCCTTTGGAACAATGTAGATAGACTCATCTCCCCATTCACTCCCGAAGACAATCCCAGTGTTGACAACTGTCTTGCTGCAGAAGTGGAATCGACTACCATGGGAACTCTTCAACTGCCTCCTATCCAGCAGCAGTTCGAATTCCAGTAGCAGCATACAGCTCGCAGCTCAACGAAAGCTGTAAAGCTGAAGTAGTTATGATTCAATCACCTGGAAGTACAGAATAACGAACCTCATTCAGCGTTGGGGATCTAGATCGACATTGTCCAGGTCTTCTCGCTATAGGTTTAGTATTCTGAAATTGTTTCTATTAATTGCAGACGACATTGAAAGTTGCATTAAGATCTGTAAACGCCTTCGGTTGTAACTTGTCTGCCTCTAATCTTCCGACAATTTTCCATCTCATTCTGTCATCCATATGTTCAAAGCTACTCATTTTACTTGATGCCTTATAACAATTGCCGACTTTTGCAAGAAACAATCAAATGTCGTGAAGGATTACGAGCACATATGTCTCCGTAAATCCCTCTTAATATCGCCTTTACAATCATAGCTCTGCAAACAGTTTACGTATTCGATTGTGATTATTTACTCAATTCTTCAACGCCGTAATTAGTACTTCTGGTTCAGTACGTTTCGTAAACCTAGACATAATTTGCAAATTCTCTTAATTTTACACACGAGTGTGTTATACCCATGGTCAAAATTTTATCAAACGTACGGAATGTGCAGTTCTACTTCGGCTTTAAAATCTTAAGAATTTAAAGTATAACTTATTTTGATGATCATTAAAACCTAGTACATAGGTAATTGTGAAATTAAATAGCTTAAACGAACAGAGAATTCTAAAACGAAGAACCCTACTTCTCAGGACATTTAGAATCATTAGAACTTCAGAAAATACAAAAGTATAAAATACATAGTTCCATAAAATCCACCAAAAATGTTTCTATAATCCAAAATACAAAGAGTAAAAATATGTAACAAATGTTTAATTTACACGTTTTGAGTTAAAAGCACTAATAAGTAATTTTTTTGCTATCATACGGGACTAAAGTAACGAAGCAGATAATAAAAATGAGTTTTAAATCAAAGAAACGAAAGCTGTCTAAGTGAAAATTAGATACGTTAAATGTATTTAATGCATCTTTATGCATGTCATTTCTACATTTTTTTCTATTGCTCCTTGATTTTTTGTTAATATGATAATGAAATTCATGTAAAGACGCCTCAGTATTTTTTCTTACATCTGAAAAGGGCTAATTTTTTTTTGTTAAATGTTTAATTAATTTAGTTACAACCATACAGGTTAAAAAGTTGTTTATATATTTTTATTTTAAACATTTAGTCTCATGATAGGAAAAATAATAAAGAAAGAAAACACTGCTTAGGGAACAAAAAGAAAGTTTTTCCGTCTAACTGGATTAGATGTGAAGTAAACATGGCATTATCTTATATTTTTAAGGTTTTGAGATCAATCCTTAAATTCATATGTAATTTATTTAAGTTTGTTTGATTTTATAAACATCATGTCATTATTACTTAAAACCATAGACTACTATTAAGAGTGAAACCTTTTGATATAAAAATATATTATCGTCAGCAATTAAGCAATAATTAAAAATTTTAATGGTTTTTGAAAGACCACCCAAACTCGATAAATTTAGAAATTCCAAAGAAACTGTCTACCGTGATTTGGAAAATTAACTTTCCCTCTGTTTGATGGTGTAAATATCAAATTGCTATTATGATTCATTTGATCATTAAATAAGGATGTACCAGCAATAAAATAAAATAACTATACCTAATTTTTAAAAAATTCTAATAGAACTTGTCACTATCATAGCAAAAATGTGTGTGTGAAAAAATTTCATGGAAATTGGTTTGGTCAAAAATAAATTTCAAATTTTGATTCAAACAAACCAGAAAGCAAGTTCTAAACCGTGTTTATATTATCGTTATAAGGAAAGAAAAATTATTTATACAAAACGGTAACACATTTCCCATTAGACAGACGTTTTTAGGTACAGCTTGTAAGGTATATTTTAATTTTATAACAGTTACTTTAATTTGATATTCCTATGAGTTCTTGTTTCCACTCACAACTCCTCCCAGAATGAGTTTCAAAAATTGCATTAAATGCAAATGAGTTAGAAGTAGTATTTAAGGAAGACTTACTTGGTGAGAGAGAGAGAGCTAGGAATCCTGAATAAAACGTGTTTGCCTTCAGGCTAAGCCTCTCTTTAAACTGCTAAGCTCGGCTATATTATTACGTGCCTTTTGATATTCATAGGCTAGTAAATTAAGGGTCAACTACATTAGATACTTGTGTTTAGCTTCGGCTAAGTCTCGCATAGTTAATTATAGTTTAGTCCTTATTTCTCATTTTGAGTTCAAGCCCAAGTGGAGGCTTTGTTGTGAGCCCGAGAAAGGGCCAACTGTTATTCTTCATTGAGTGAAATAAAGGGTATTTTAAGCCTTCTTGAGTCTACATTTATTACATTATCGCTAAACAGTTGCTAAACAGTTCACTAGGTTCCTCGACGTTCATTTAAATGAAAAGAGTGAGGAACCCTACAAGCTCATAATCAATTTGGTCATTCTGGCCCTCTGAAAGAATTAACTTTCTCATGAGTCAGTACCAAATTGTACAAGATGTTTTAAATTTCTAAGGAATTGTAAAAATTCCAATTAAATTACGTATCCACTTGAAAATCTGGTTATTTATAAGCTGCATCTTTCATAGAAAAACATTCGAATGCCTATCAGTCGATATCTTTAGTGATTTCAATTAACATAATTTTTATAAAAATTTCTTTGCTTGGTAATTGATCATCCAACCAGATATTTATGATTTCTTCAAAAATAAAATTATATAAACATAAAAAGTTTTTAAAAATCTGAAAGATTTCAGATTTTACATTACGCTCAAAGGGATCTTTTCTTAACGTTTTGTGTGTTATCGATATTTATTAAATATCATGTTCTTTGCACTTAAAACATAAAATTCATTTCAACAGCAATATCGCAAAATAATTTTAAAATTAGCATACTTTAGAATTATTGATACACAGTGTCTTATACACAGTGTCGTAGTTTAGAATCATTGATACACAATGTCATTTAGAATTATTGATACACAGGAAAAAAACATTATCGCTGGAAATATTTTTTTCGTAGAGTGTTGCCATTGCTCGCTTTTAAATTGTTGAGTTTGGTAATCAAAAATTCGTTAAAGTTTTACAAAATATGATATAGATAATAAAACAAGTTCCAAATTTGATCTAGATCAAAAGCAATTTTGCAACATGCTGTATAGTCTATGATCTTTTATAATCGATCTCAGCTCCTTTAATCTATCTTTATTTAATCTCCTATCTTTATTTAATCAGTAACGTTACCGATTAAATAACGTCTGCGTCTTGCATAATTGTAGACACCATCGTATTCAGCATACGGTATGCAATAGCCTAATCCCGGATACGCACGCCATCTTTATGGTTTTAAGCAATCTCCTTTTCCCCCTTCCATGGGAATCCTAATAACTTTCTTCTTTGCTGGACTTTTCTCATTAACCTTTCTAAAACGCATTGTTAATGAATCAATTTCACAAATCGCAAAATTTTCGGAGATTTCGGAGTGAGGGTTTTTTTATTGAATAGTAGCAGCAGGCTCATTTAAAAAAAAAAGGAATTGTAGACCACTCTGAGTATTACATACAGACGTAGTGAGAGGTATAGCATAAGACCCATTAAGATTTATTTTTAAGATGTTTCTTTAACTCACTACATTAACACAGAAATGTTTGCTGATGCTTATGCTAGTGTCAAATTAGTTTCGTATATATTTTCACTTATTATCATAAAAGTATTAAATTTGTAAAAGGATAAACTTTATAAAAATATGCAAATTTAATTATTATTCATTTCCAATATTAATGTAAATTATAAAACAATGACTTATACCTCAGAATAACTGGTATCAACTGGACAAAAGCACAATAAAAATCTTAATCCTAAACTAATTGTGATCTGAAATATCATAAACTATGTGTAATACAAGTTGTCTGTCATTTTCAGAAAGTTTAAACTTAAATTTAAAAGCTTTTATATTAAGTTATAATTATTTCCTGAGAATAATACTTTTAAAAGTCTGCAGATGCTTAATAATAATTATTAATAACATGCATGCATAAATATCTCTGCCTTGATCATTACTGCATATTATTTCCCTATGTTCGTTTCGCTTCAGAGAGATTTCGAATAAGAAATGACAACCTTTTCTTTGGGAGTGATCTCAAACTAAAGTATCTCCAATAAATTTAGAATAATAAATAAATATTTCTTTCTTCTACAGTTAAAGCATTGTTCATCCGCAAGCAATTAATTATTGATGCTTCGTAAATAATAAAACTTTTAATTTAAAAAGATAGTTGTTAAAATGCTTTTGTAAGAAATTGCTCTTTATTATAAGCGGAAATATAAATATAAAGCATTGCATATATTCAGTAATGTTATTTTTTAAATGATTGCATTATTATTTTAAACGGTAGACACGTAGCTATCTGCAACTAAAGAACCGAATAAAATAAAGATAAATCAATAGCTATCATTATTGTAAATATAACTGGAAAGATTAGACTCTTGTCAACGTATATGTTTGTAAGGTTTTATTTCAAGTTATGAGTTTGAGTTAAAGCAGATTTCGGGCACTGCAGGCCTTGGCCCATTAGGGCTGTTACGCCACTGAGTTTAGTTTTTATGAGTTTGAGTTGCAGTTTGACTTATCTAATCTTTCGTTCGGTCGTTAATATGTCTTATTTGTTCAGTAAATGCAAAATAACGTTTTTACAAATTAATTAGAGAATTGGATTAATGTTTTCTACACAGTTTGGCTGAATCTGTCATCAAATACTACCAAAGGAGTTTAATTTTCCATAAATAATTAAACTTCAATTTTAGAAACAGATTCTTGAAGTTAGTAGCTCTCTGGCTTAAGATTTAAGAGCGAGATTTGTTTTGAGTTTACTGTATAACAAGTGAATGAAAATTTACTTAATATTCTAAAATTTAGGATTTAGGTTATAAGTCTAGATGAAATTATTTCAGTAGCGAAGTTTTATTAATTGCTATACAGTTATTAATGTTTTATTATTGATCGTGGACTTCCCATATACTTTCATCATTTTACGAATATTATCAGGGAACGTGCCGAAAATATCAACAGAATTAGTAGAAGCTGACTTTGATGAGCTTAAAAATCTAATAAAAATTTCCAATATCAGTGGCCCGAGTCCCAAAAGCATGTAAAACAGAAGTAATCCAACGTATGCAAAAATAAAAGGAATAAATGGATATTTAATGAAAAAGAGTAAAATATAAATTAAAAAATAGAGGATTAGGTTCTTAAAATCTGTAACACAAAAGCAACGAAGGCTTTGAAATAAAAAATTATATGTACACCTATCTAGCAGCAAAGCCTAAAATGTGTTAAAAATTATAGATAAACTACAAATTTTAAACTGATTAAATTCAATAAAAATAATTATTAGAAATTTCTATTGTAACATGAGAAATGTATATGCAAAAAATTTTGAAAAAGTCAAAAGCATCAAATTACCTGGATTATGGATCTTAAGAAGACCGCCATTTTGAAGACCATTAATTCCCTTCATTTCTATCATTGAGAAAAGTTATAGTGCTTAGTTCAACGAATGGAATAAGTTATATAGTTTAATACCAAAATAATATTTTTGTAATAAGGTTGTAATGCATTGTGAAAAACGTTTCTTTTTCAAATAGTAAAAAAGTGTAATGAATATATAAATTAAAAAATTAAATTTGTAATGTAGTAAGAACTCTTTCTAGCAAACTACAGGCAAAGTTGTGAGCAAACTTAGAGAATGTCAAATAGAAATTTTGCAGTGAAATCCGGTATTTTTGGAAGCAGGCAAGATGAAAAAATGAGCAACGTTTTCGCCAGGAATTGAACTGCGAACCTTTGGAATACGCGCTAAACGTGCAGATCACCACACTAAGAAGGCATGCTAACAAGGCGGGAAAAATACCTTATAATGTTATAAATTACAGGTAACCTAAAAGAGAATAAAGGCAGGAAATGAAAGAAGTTCTCAAATATTACAGAATATAGAACTCACTCAAGAACGACCTGTATAAATTTCTGGGGTGCGTAGGGATTATGTTGAAGAATTGCATTGTAATATTGACGCAATAAAATCCTTATTCTAAATTCTTTGTTCTTTGGAAACATTCTATGACTATGTGAGACCAAAAAAATATAAATCAAAATTATAACTCTAATTTGCAATAGCCCATTAACTGTCTAATTTAATTTAAGTATTTCTCCTTTACATTCTTTACATAACACTAGTGACGTAGACAATTTGAAAACTAAAATTCAAGCATTCGATATCGAAAATTTTAATAACCAAATTGCAAACCGAAACTGTTATGCTTTCTTGGAATATCTCACATCTCGCTTTCTACTCGTTTTGCTAGCGAACCTGTTGCTTCTTCTGTTTCCAAAATCATGTACCAGTAGTGTACGATACGAATGAAATATGCTTGTCAACTATAAATACACTAAGTATTTTAATCACGAGGCATCTGCAGTTTTCTTCTTTATGCGCCTGCAACTCAACTACATGATACCAATTTTTTTTTAAATATTAAATATATGTGTATATTGTGTATGTTTATATCTAAGAGACATTCAACGGAACACTTTTATATTACAGGCATAAAAAATAAAACTCATTTACTGAATGCTTTTCGAGATTTTATTTCTTCATTAATGTAAAAAAAGCAGAATGAATTATCATTGAAAACGAAAACATGACCAAAAGTAAGATCACTTTCATTTTTTCCTACCTTTACTGAGAAGTATTACGGAAATCCAGGAAAGCTTAATCTCCCCTGAGAGCAAACAGACACTTAGAGCGCTCCATAAACATATGCTGGTAGTTATTTTTGATCCGCATTTATCCGCCCAGAGGATAGTGCTATATCGTGTATCCGTCTAGTATATGCAATCAAAACATGGAAGAAAATGAAGGCCAAACTCTCGGGAATCTCACAAAATGTAAGTCCCAAAAAATTAACTAAATACATAACTACAAGAATGAATCTTTTATAAATCCTTCGGGAAGAACTAAAATGTATGTAGGTGTTTGCGTTTCTTGTTAAGAGCAAAATCGAAACTTCGTATTGAAAAAATGCTTAGAAGTACTTGAGAGAAATTTGATACTGCGACAACATGAAAGATACCATAAACAAGAAATTCCATGGAGAGAACTGAGCTCCGTTTGCTTTTTTTTGCGATATCTCGAATTAATTCTGCTTAAGTATGGAACTGCGAACTATTGTCGATTTTAGCGTGCTTATAGAAGTAACGTTAATCGGTTTAAAACCTTTCGTTAAGAAACTACGACAAAAAAGGAACGTCACATAATTAATGCTGTTTTGATCAGAAAAAAATTATTTCGTCGTGCTTATAAATTTATTTAAAGATGTTTTAATGAAGTATTAGCTAAAACAAAAGAAATGATAATGCGCTGCATGGAGTTAGCTTAAGTCCAGTTTATTGCTCCGATTGGAGCAAAAAACAGAGAGAGAAAAAGATTTATTCGGAGTTATGGTATCTGCAGTTTTTAAGAATAAATTAAGGTAACAGTTTTCTTTTTATATTCATTAAAAAAATTAGGATTAATTTACGCCTTAAAATGCAATAATTTTGCTGATTTGGAGAAAGATAATTTTAATTTTTACCAACATTTCTCCCATATGTTTTAAGAGAACTAATTTGATTATCAGGATTATTTTTATATGTTAAATTTAACGAAGTTAATTTGTAGATATCTTAATGTATAAAAATTTACTGCAACTAACAAAATATTGAAAAATGACTATTTAGCTATATTGAGAGATAATTACATTTATGACTGTGGATTGAGTTGTGTTGCAGTAACCTCAAAAGGAGAATGATAGGATTTTTCCTGGAGTGCTTAGTAACCATAAATTTGGCAAAAGATAAACTCTAACTTTATAAAGATAAATTTTAGCTTATAATAACTTTTATGTAGATAAAAGATATCATTAACAGTAATACCAAACATGTAACATCTCTACTTACGAATTTAACATTGACCTTATTTAGAACTTAATAATGTAATAGAAATTTAGATCACTCATTAGAAATCAAGGTTAAAAACTACATGATGACACTCGCGAGTTCGTCTTTGAAGAAGAAGGAAGTAAAAAATTTCGAAACATCACAAACGTTATTAATTAATTTTTGAAAAAAGGTTTCTAGAATTTTATACGAATTGGTAAGAATTAAAAATGTCTAGTTATTTGTTAACCGAAATACACTGTTTGGTCGAACTTTTCTTTTTCTCTACCTAGTGTCTCGAAGTAAAAAGGTGGCGCAAAGGAGATTGCTCAGGGTCCTCCGGAATTTACAGGAATTTCTTCAACCTAGCAAGATGTTCAGCGAGAACTACAATTTTCATGATGTACAATGATTAAAGATGTTCACAGATTAAACAAAGGAATGGTTACAGCACGAAGAACGAAAAACTGCTATTGAAACTTATCGTGCCAAATCGGCGAGGGAGGAAGTCCCAAACATCTCTCACCGCCTACATACACGCTAGCTTTATCCAAGATATAAGTTCGACCAGGGAATGAACAAATCTCTGACTAGTTATTTATAGCCTCTTTAGCCAATCTCCGTTGTTGAGGCAGTCGAAATGAAGCTCGGAGTGAAAAATGTGAAGGCTTACCTTCCCACTTCGTGTATTCATCATTACAAATTTTAAAATCCTACGATTTAGTTTCCCATTTAAAATTCTTTCAATATCGCTCATCGTTATTTCTAAAATGTAAGTTTAAAGATTTGAAAATGGTCAAATCTCAGTTGCAGCCTGATTGCAGTTGAATTTGAATAAATTTCATTCGAAATGAATTTCAGTTATCGACTTCTGTTAGCTTAGCTCTCGTCTCAACCTAGGAAGTGTATGACTTAAAGGTTATTCAGAAACAGACTCCTTCAGGAAATCATCCACTATTTAACAGAATTCCAAGATTACTGATGAAACTTTCAAAAATAATGAAGTTACATTTTCTGACATAGCCACAAAACTTTAAATTATTTTGTTGAAAGGAAACATTTGAAATATTTAAGAATTTTTTCTGATGAAGAACCATCTTGATGAAAACGTTTCGCGATATAGCTGAACCTGTTTCAAGCATCAACATTCACAAAAGAAGGAATGCTGCTCTAGCTTTTTAAAATCTCTAAACAGCAGTTCAAATTCTTTCATATCTCTCTGAAACAGAGGAGCTACTTGACTTATATCATTTAGCAAGGTTTCGAAATTGTTGAAGAATACCTATTTATTTGAAAATCGTTTTCCCTTATTCTTGTTTGTCTAACTTAACTTGTTATCCGGTTTCTTTTATCTTAGACCTTATATGAGAATACTTCGTAAAACGGGAATACTTCGTTAAATAAAGGGGTAAAACATATTCTTACGCGAGCTTCTTTAGCGCCGATTGGTAGTTTAGGGATAATTATTCTAGGCCAAATACTGTATATAAAGAGATGTTCCAAAAATGTTGCGCCCCTAAATATCTCTTTAATGTTTGGTCGTATTAATCAAATAAGTAAGCACTGAGATTTAAAATAAACAGTTTTCAGTAAAGTATAAAACACTTACACTTTTGTAGTAGACGGAATGAAAATATGCCAACTAGAAACGTTATTATCCATAGCTAAATTAAGCAAAATAAGTAAAAGGATGATTTAAAAAGAAAAAGAGAAAGAAAAAACAAAGAAGTTTGAAAGGATTCAGATTTTGACTTCGCGTCAGACTTTATTTTTAAGATTCTTTATGTTCTCTCTGACCATCGCGAATTACTAGTGTGCTCTTTCTCTTTTTAGCTTTACTGTTAAGATTATTAAGCATCGCTTTCTTCACCCTTAAGCCACATAAAATTCAAGAGTAAAATCATAAATTACTTAAGAACTACATATCTTCAAAATTCCCGATAGAGTGTTACGAATTTCCACACTTTTTTTTAGCTATACTATTTCTTTGAAAATTAACCGCTCGAGCGGCGAGCTGCCTGAAAGAGTTATCGTAAAAAGGAAATTGTTGAAGTTTATTTTTAAATTTGTTTAATTGTGCTTAATTGTGTTTAATGATTTTAGAAAGTTCACCTAACTTCATTTCGTAAAAATATCCAATATTTCAAATTAGACATGTCTGGATTTAAATGTTTTTTTTATTTAATTAAATTAAAACGCTGAAAAAGTATTTTTAAGAACTGCGGTTATTGCTTTTCGATCACTCGGTTTGCTACTCATGACAGAAACATGAAAACGTCTGAAAGCTAAATATCGTACACTTTAGTGAATGGCAAGACGTTGAAGCGTGAAAGGAATAAGTATTCCATTTGAGGCAGTAACAACATGTTGCTATGAAATATCGGAATTTGTGGATTAAAACCTATTTTTCGAATTTGTAAACATTTTCGTCGAAACAATGGTTTATTTCGAACAGTGTTGCCACTTCTTGCAATCAAACTGATGACTTCAGTAAACAAAGTTTCGTTAAATTTGTATAAAGCATGAAATAAATCAAAAAACGTATTCGAAAATTTGGGCCTCGAGATGCCCATGTTTGCGCAAAGGATTACGTGTATTAAGAATTTTGTAGCTCTAGGCATCGTCGCTTTTCCACAAAGCAAGGAACCTTTATGCCTTACATTATTTAATTTGTTTAAAAAAATGCATCGCGATAACATTTGTGTCAACAATTTGGAAAGTAATTGGAACACAAATGTAACACAGAAAAAAAATGAATTTTGAGATATATCACCGCTTGGGCTAAAATCGTCATTATGTCATAAAACTTATTGATGTTATTAATTAAAATTTGGGAGAACGCGTGTAAATTTTGTCAAAATATGAACGTTAATTTTTCCATTACTATTCCTAAAAGATACCTTTCGCGTAAGAAAAAGATTGGCTTGATATCATATTAGCTGGAAATAACCAGCTGTAGAAATGGCAAAACATGAAATTTCACGAAATTTAATTTTATATTTATATGACAGTTTATAAGGCTTAATTATTTCCTTTTTGTAAGAACAAAAGTGATTTAATCAAATATTTGGAAAATGATTTTCAGTCTAAGTTTTGAGTGGTATGAATCTTCCATCCTCACTCCTCAAACAGGAATTTCAGTGAAATATGAGATGCAACATACTAGATAGAGCTTTGTTTCGGACATTGTCTATTAAAGTGTAAAAATAATTCTGCTAAGAGCCACAAAAATTTAAAAGTCTTCTAGTCCATATTGTTTTTTAACCAATTCTTAATTTGAAACTTTGTACTTACAACTAACCATTCAAGATTCATTTGGTCATGGAATCTTCTTGAAATACCCAGTATTACAAGATCTAAACGAAAGACTGTGTACCCTGCTTTTACTTATATTATAAAATGTACTACTCTGCAAATATTATATCTGAATAGAAGCGAAATAACCACTTAGCTAAGCATGCGTTATTTGCAGGATGGTAATCAAAGACTTCCTCAGTATTTCCTCAGAATATTTTTTTAATATTTCTATTGAGAAACTGCAAAATAATTATTGCACAATGTAGTGGTGGTACTAAAAGTTTTTCAATTTTTGTTTATATGGTACGCGCTAGTCAAAAGTTGAGAACCACTGCGATAGAGTATAGCCACATTACGAAATGTAAACGTAAGGTGTATTATTTGGTACTGTTTAGAGTTATGTGTTTATTTTTGAAATCATTCATTCCAAAATAAAGTCGGTGAGTAAGAATTTAGTACTTTTGGTACCTATGTATGTATGTCGAATCACCGTAACAGGAAGATCATATAAATAATTAAAATTAAAACTTTTGAAAGAATTTGATAATAAATACTATGAAAAATGTGGAGAAGTAGAATTTTAAATTGAGATTAACACTACTGCATCTTCTATAGGTTACACATGGATCGAAACCCCATATTACAAACACATCGATATTTTTTTATTAAATTTAATATTTAAAAAAATTTTAATCATATTTAATAATGATATGGAAGTCCACCAATGGATGATTTCCAAAATGTAAGCGGCATAATATTCTTTATAATTATATATTATAATTTTATTTTAAATGACATTTTAATTTAAAATGCATCTGATAAGTTAAGAAGAATGAAACGTACGTATTGTATACCAGAAGCTAGATGAAGTACCAGTTATTCGCTGACCACCTCCTGAAGATTTTAGCAACAAACAGATATTAAAACATCTTCAATTAAACCGTTTTTCATCATTTTAATTTGGTCTTACTCAATTTGATTTTAATTTTTGCAGTGTACTGTCACTATTAGCCAAGAGCAATAAAGAAAATTCTTTTAGAGCAATTTTTTTAGTTTGTTACATTTTTAAATTTTTTTTTATTTTATAAATTTTAAATTGCCTAGTTCATATAGGTTATACTTTATTTTAACTAATTACGAATATATATGTAATTGGTTTAGGTTTTGAACTGTTTTTACTTTGTAAATAGATTTTAAGAAACTATTATAAGAATTTTTTTAATTGTTATTAAAAAAGATTACTCCATCCCAGGAAAAGTTGTTTAGAGTAGAGTACTCCATCGCAGTAAAATTGTTTTAAGCCCATCATTGGGAATGGGTGAATCAATGGGTGAATTCATTGAGCATTGATAATTTTCTTTTTGGTTCTTTTACCATGAATCAGCTCCTTACCTGTTATTTGTAGAGTTTTCTCCATATTTAAAGTTAATTTTCTTTTAAAGGTCTTCCATTATGGCATTACTGCTAAAGTAGAGAGTGTAGGCATTTTTAAAATCAATTAACCAAATAACACAACTAAATAGTGATTCCATATTAAAGGGAGTTTTGTAGCAATAATTTTCCTCGTAAAACCTCGGTAGAAATTGTCAGAGAGTATTTTTATAAGGAACAATTACTATATTTTTACATTTAACCACAAATTGTATAATTCAAGTACTTAATTAGAAATCAAGGAGAAAGATTTATGAGAAGGAATTAAAGTTACTTAACTCTTTTGAATTAACATTTTTCGTGTATTAATAAACAGTTTATTAAATTAGTGAATTTTTGAAATGTGTTAATATTTTTAGTATGAGAAAAGAAAAAGAAACTATATTTTTTTTAAATATACGAAACAGTCTTAATTCAACTCATTATGTGCACTGAAATACTGTTTTCAATATTTAAGACAACTGTAGTAATCAATAATTTAAATACTGAGAATCTAATTCAGAACAAATTTAAGTATGTTAATTCTTTATGTTTTATGAAATTCTTTCAAAAATTCAATTTTAACAAATTATCTCATTCTTTTCAGACATCGACAAAATTGTATGATTTGGGGATTTTTTTACATATAATGAATGCCAGAGGCAGACAGAAGACTCACAAAACTGGGTAGTTCATTCCTCTGTCCGTTCCTAATAGCACAACAGACTACTTGAATGGCATTTTCATATTTTTCTCCACTGTAGTGTTAATATGAGCTAGTTATGTAAAGGTGCATATTCTACTAAATAATATATTTCTTAAAAATACTTGCGAACTTTTGACTCTTTCACAGCAATAACCCGGACACTTTGTCTTGTTCTAGCTGACCGAGAATCCTCAGCCAGCTAGAAACAACAGCAAATCTGGAAGCATAGATAATAAGTAAACATTAAACACTTAACACTACTACCTTTCTTATAAAATGCAGTATTTATTTAGATTTGCTAACCACTCCTAGTCTTGCTTTCTAACATATTATTTAGGGCATCAGGTATATGTGCTTTTATTAAGAGAAGTAGTAAAACAGTATCTTGAAGTAAAGAATTCTTATCATTCCAACAGTTCATTTCTATGATCACCCCAAGATGTGCGCTTTCAAAAGTGTGTTTATATTCGTCACACTTCCAGCATCGTCGCATACTCTCAGAGACCCGATGTAATCCTATAGAACACTCCACCGTGCATCAAAATAACCTTTAGATCTTTACTTCAGATCTCTCCTTTAGATCTTCACTGAAGTTCTTAAGGGGTGCTGGAAGATTCAAATAATTTTTTATATTGGTCTAGATTTGTTAGTCTGAAGTTACGAGTGGGCTCAGATGGAATTCGCAATCTGTTTTCATCTTTCTGTTTATTTCAACCACAAAAGCGTCACTCCTAATTCAAAAAGCCGTTGCTATAACTGCTGACTCCGACTGCATTATCTTCTACTGACTTCTTAATAGATATAACTATGCCCGTAGATAACAGACTCGATGTGTCTATGTATAGATGTAATTGATTTAGTACATCAGCCTTTGCGGCGCTTATCTAAATTGGTTTATGTAATATGTTTACTGAGATTGTAAATTTTACGTTGTGGTTATGCTGCAAATACTAAAACTTACAGCATGCATAGACTGGGAAATCATGTAAAACAGACATTAACTAGATATTGAAGCAAAATTATCGTGTGCACTCTATTCACAATTTCTTCACGTGTGCGAATGTACGTACCTTTACGTATCTCATAATTTAGTTGACGTAAGTTTCATTTGTCTGTCTTTTAAATGCAGTATAGTATACTATTATACTTGTATTTGATCTTAAGACTTTTTGTAAGGATTGTGCTTGCATAGTATTAATACAAATACACACAATTTCGAACATAACTATAAATTATTAATTGTTAGGGCAACTATTTTAATGAAATAAAAATTAGATGTTTAAAGAATTCGTGTTGTGGTTTTATTTTCTGAATTCTTGTGTCTGCGACGAATTCATTCGCAGGGAGCTTAAGTGGCCTAAAATGGCATCGATTACTAGCAAGCCTAAAGAACTGTACGTAATTTTAACATTTCAGCAAATGTGGTCTTTTTAATTAATATCTTAATTTAGAAATGATGCAAATGGTTTCTTTTATCTGTAATAAGTTTACACCCACAGAAATAAGACATCCGTGTTTTGAAGCTGTGCGTCGGAGCCGACAAATGTGCTTGAAAACCTTCATTAGTCATAAGGAAATTAACTTTTTTTATGGATCAACGCAAAATTAAGTCGCTTTAGTTCCTATTCCTTCTTTTCTCTGCATACTCAGCACTTTATTTTAAAAATTATTCATGCGACTAGATTGATTTTTAAGCGGTAACGATGTTATCTGTAGCGAAGAAAATATTATTTCTCAGTCAATTTGATTTGAATTCTTCTACGATTGATATAAGAAAAAAATTGCAAAGGAAGTGCCTAATTAATAATTCTTTGTTTCTTTACCTTGTTTAAAATATAATGTAAAAAAAAAATTTTGTTTTAATCTGAAATAAATAATAATCTTTCGTTAATGTCTGAGTTTAAAAATAGCATTTTCGGTCTATGGTTTGAATAAAAGATCTAAGACGTACTAATTATTTATAAGCAATATAATATGGCATGCATAAATGAATTACTGTGCTTTTAATATTAAATATTGAGAAACGCCATTTAAATAATTTTTAGAAAATACCAGTTGTTGAACAAAGACTCAAGTGATTTCGTAAGATTTCATAAAAAGAACGTACAATGGCACATCACTTTTTGTAAAAAATATAGCTCATTTTAGTAATATAGTTTACTTAGATAGCATGGAAAGAAAATCTTAATATTTCCATTAAAGATTTTTAGACCCCTAATAGCTTTATTTTCTGCTTATGTATTGTAAAAAATGAAATAATTTTTTTGTGAATTTACTTAATCCATGTAATTAAAAAAGTCAACCAGTAAGTTTGATTTTCTATTAAATTCCAAACGAAAGGTGTATGACAATGACTACATTAATTTAGTTAAATGCAGTAAACATTTATTTCAGCGATCACATTTTTGATAATATATAAATTAAAAGAAAAATTATCTGGCTTATAATACTGCCGCATTTTGAAACTAAATTACTAAAGGCTGAATAAAATAAGCCCTATAAATATAGAAAATAGGTACATAAGGTTGATTTCATTTAAAAGTGAACTTAATGACCAGTTAGGAACAATAACAACAACTGAACGAAATCACACTTTTAATATATAAATTCTATAGACTATGACGTCAGTTGTTCATTAAAGACACATATTTGACAAAATAATGTTACCATTTTTGGGCTCTCTGTTTTAATTTTAATTACATGCGAACATGAACACATTTTCATTTTTCACACACATCATTTCGAATTTCATTAAATGCGAAAAAAATATTAAAGGAATATATGCCTTTCAATGTAAAAATTTGTTTTCTGTAATAAACATATCAACGAATTTATGTGACGTAATTTTTCTTTCAAGGCCTTTCAATCCATCCGACGCTGTTTGATAGCATTCAATGTATTTAAATGTCTCTGCAAATTTGTATTTGAAAACTCATTTCTATGAAAACTATTTCCGCAAATGTTTGAAAAATCAAACTATAAATTGCAGACAAACTAATTCCTGAAAATTTTCCGATGTTTAAAGATAAATTTTGCAATGAAAAGTTTATCATTAAGCAAGCATAAATTACAGTAAAATAAATTTAAGCATAAAAAAAGAAATTTATTATGAAGTTGAAAAATATATAATTGGTAAATATTGCATAGCTATCGCAAATATGTATGCGTCAGAAATTTCGCTGAAATTAGCTCCATTGAATAGGATAGAAAACTTATTTTAAAATTTAATCTATAAGTACAAACAAATTGATAAACCTAAAACAAAATAAATAAAACTGTGAAAATAATAATAAAACTCATGTTAATAAATATAACAAATTATAAGTGCGTTTCACATGCACGTGGACAGGAGTAATTCAAGAAATATCACTGTTTAGATCTCATGTGTTTCTGGGAAATAAGTTGCGAAATTTCCAGCAAACTGAAAAACTCTTCATTCTCCAGACGCCGTTCAACTTACCACTCTTTTCTTTTCCTCTCCGAAATTCCCCCCTCTCGACATCTCTAATTGAAAAGTACCGGCTATCGATTATTGCATATATTGTAAATTAATTTGCTACTGAGAAAAGAAATTTGTCGTCAGATTCCTATCTTGACTTTTTTGTGTGACAAATAATGGACATTCTCCCATTGCCTTTGAATAGTTTAATCACTTCGGAATCCCATCCAAAACGCTGCACGGAAAAAAAAACGTCTGCTTAAAGACGATGGTTGCTGGAAAACAGGCCTTCTTGCACACTCATTTCCAGATTACGAGCTATCTTTCTAGTCTTTTAAGTATCTTACTATGTATAATATTGAGATCATTGTAATAAAAATGTGTTTCGATGGTACCGAACCACCGAGGATGGTGGTTCGGTAAAACCATCGAAACTAGTCTTGTGAAAATTTTGAAAATATAACGCTGATTTTTGTTGTTTCACTTCTGAATTAGTATTTGTTAGGCGTGTTATTGTGTCTTAATTAAAGACAAACATATTTTGGAAAATAAGCTAAATTTGATCCGTGTTGTAAAGTAGGAAGATTTTTGCCGACACCGAGATAACTGAATCAGACCTCGAATAAATTACTTTTGATTCTGAAAGAAGCAATGGAAAGAGACATAAATGAATGTGGAGAAAGACAAGATTATGAAGGTTAATTAACAGAAAACATTGTTGACTCAATGGCTGAAGATGATCCAGTAGGAATATGTTAAATGATCAAAGATGAAAACGGAATTGTTTATTTGATTCTGACAAGCAAGCAAGGGCTATCGGCCTAAGGAGAGCGATGTCTTCGTGAAGGAAGTTTTGAGACAATCTGGCTCACATACACGTAACACGTGGAGAAAAGTGTTCATGCAGTCAGCCCTTTCGCCAGGATTTAAACTACGGACTGAATTACCGGTATTCAGCGTCTTTGCTGCTAGACCGCTGGTGGACCTCTTTCTAAGGAAAAGTGGCCCCATCTAGTACATATAGAGAAAAACCACGAAAACTCTCATGCAACCAAACTATCCTCTTCTAATCAAACTACCAGTATCTAGCGGCTTTACCACTCGGCCGCTGTTGGGCCGATGTGCAAAAATAAGGCGACAGGCGACATTGATCTATACAAGCTATTTTCTACACTAGTGTTCAAAATTAAATAATGTTTGTAAAACGAATTGCACTTAAAAAAGATTGATTAAATTTCACTGATTATATTTATTTATGGTAATTTCACGTTACTGAATATAATAACGGTAAATTTCATATACACGGGCGTTCGCGTACAGACATGCAAATAAGGAAGTGTCTAGCAAATAGCAGGTTAAAGCATATTCAACATCTCGCAAATACCTCAGTTTAAAGAAAATTATATATTTGAAAGTGGCTATATATCTGATCACTAGCATATGCTGCAGTTGGTTTGCTAATTATATCTGTAAAATATCATTTTATTGAAGACCAGGACCATAGATTCGAGGTGGATCAAAGCTAATTAACTTTCTTACGAACTATGTATTTCCCAAAAGGGGGATCCCAACTATCTGAAACTTCTTTTTAAGCCACAGATTTAGTAGTCGTCTTGTTGTTCGTTATTCAATTGCCTTCGGTCACTTTTGCAGCCATTGGTACTACAATAAGCAATCTTGTTGTTAAACGAAAGTTTTCCAAGTATAATCTTTATTGAAAATAATAATTGAAATATCTGTGACAAAAATTATTTTGCGATATTGCTCTTGAACTGAATTTTATGGTTTAAGTGTGAAGAAGGTAACACACAAAGCGTTAAAAAATCGCCCCTTTGGACATAATTTAAAATCTAAAACCTTTCAGAAGGCCATTTTTTATTTTTCTTTTCTTTTCCTTTCTATTTAATTAAATTGTATTTTAAGGTTAGTAATTAATATGGAGAAAGAATTATTTTGAAGGTAGTATAATACTACGAAGGGTCATTTCAATCCTCCCTAGTATTATACTATTATGTAGGTATACTTTGCCTCGATAGTACTATCCTCCAATCATAAAAAATCTCAAAAAAAAAAAAAAAAAAAAAAAAAAAAAAGGTGCAGATCCTGAACTTAGAAGAATTTTTTTTTCCCGTCGTTCGAATTCCGAGCTCTAACCTAAAACACATTTAACATTTGAGCTCAATTTAAATTGAAATCTTTGGAGAGATTCTTCCCATTATAAATGTTCTTTACAAAACAACGCGAAAGTTGCTTTTACAATAGGTCTGGATCAGCAATATCATCTCGAGGCAGCCATGATAGTCATGCTCTTAACTTTCTAAATTTAACTTCAGCGTTCTATGTTTCAATTTAATATAGTGTTAAATATTTAAACAAGCTTACTTTCCTGTATGCATGTTTTGGAGACTAGAAAATATAAAAATATTTGAACACAAGTTGAACTGTCAAGTTATACTGAGGAAATTAATCTTCAGATTGAGTCTCATTTATGTGCTTCATTTACATTATTTCATACATAACTTTTCAACAACTTTTAACAACTTTTTAATAAATTTTTATGGTATGCTTTAAAATCATACTGTTAGCTTTGTGTTTCATTACCACATATTTTACTTCTTTTCTCAGTTAAAACTTTGTATTAAGTAAAATAACTTTATTTCTTTCTTCTTACTATTTTTATGTGATCGTTTGAATACATGCTTTAGTAGAAAGATTAGGGAAATTTTTAGAATTCGGAAATAAAAAAGGGGGGATTCGCATTAGAAATTTGTATCCTTAAATCATGGACCTATTCTACTTAACCAGTTTAAGCAGCATGGTTTCATTATTTAAAAATCTCTCGTTGATGCACGTTTTTGCGATTATCATACATTAATTATAACTTTAGAGAACAGTTTTCTGATTATTCGTGTTCTCTGCCTCCTGTCTTCCACTAAAAGGTAGAATAAAAACAAGTTAAAAGGTAAAACGGAACTACACAATTATAGTAAATATAAGAATATGAGCAAATAAATTCAAATATTATGTAAATTTATAAAGAAATGTTGTCAAAATAGTTATTTTGATATTTAAATAAAAGTACAATATATCGGCTTATTGTATTGTTACGAATTTGGTATTTAAAAAGCTAATGTTAGTTCAATTATAAATTAAATGGTTTTATTTCTCGCGCAATGCAGCGCGTGACGAATATTAAAAGAAAGCTAAGCCAGAAAATTGAAAATACAAGAGTGCGTGCATTAAATAAATAAATATCTCTTTTTGATTTCGAGAAAGTACTCGAAAATTCTAGCGCGTGATTTTAAAATCTTATAAAAGGAGGAAAACATCTCAGTTTGTAGTAGTACTACTTGAACTGACCATATCAACAATGTTCGAACCACTGCACTACAAATTATCAAGCGTTTGCTTCCTATACTCGGTAAATACTCTAGAATGGATTTGGGGAAGAAAAGACTTGTTTATCTCTCCACAATTAGACCTATTTTGACTTATGCATCTCCTGCCTGGGCGGCAGCCAAAGACTCGTGAACAAACTCCAAATCGTTCAAAATAAACTCCTGCGTATTATCACGAACGCACACTATTATGTCCGCAACAAGACCCTCCATGAGGACCTCAAAATTGATACCATCGCGGTACATCTGCGGAAACTTAACGATAAATTCTTCAAAAATGCGCAGGAATGTAACTTTATGAATCATTTCAACATGTTTCATTATGAAGTTCTCACCGATGATCGATTTCTTCGACCTTTCGCAGCTTACATACTCAGTGGAAACGAAAATTTCCCCACCTAATACCAAGTTTTCTTCAGCATTTCTAACCTGAAATCTCGCAACGTATTAACGACTTCTTTACACCTCACGTGACAAGGTAGTCACGCCCTCTCAACATCTGCAATCCTGACTTAGGTCTCACTCATGTATTCTCCTACTTTCAGCGCTCTATAGCAACTAACTCAGACAGCCGGAACAAAACTTGCAAATCCTGCAAGTTAATCAGCGGCGCATCCAGCGGTACTTGGAACTTGGAAAGTTTGTAGTAGTTGCTTAGTTTGTTGTTGTTTAGAAAACTGCTTTTGTTGATTGTAGCGAATTCGCGGATTAGCTTTCTTTAGCTGTTTTGAATTACGTTCTATTGGACATTTGAGTAGTTAAAAGATTACTACTGTGAGATATTGTAATACTGCATGATAATTTGAGAAGATTTAAGCATTTTTGTTGTGATAATAATAAATTTTTGTTCATTTTTCATCGGACTTGTGCATTCATTTCATAACGAACCCGTACGCACGCAACAATTTTTGGTGTCAGAAGTGGGATTTGAATGCCAATAACAAGAGCGATGGAAGAGCAATTAAGGCAGTTAATATCAGCCTTTGCCTCATTTAAAGAAGAAATTAAAGAGGAAATGAAATTGGGCCAGGAATCCGTTATGGAAGAAATGAAATTGGGCCAGGAATCCGTTAAGGAAGAAATGAAATTGGGCCAAGATTCCGTTAAAGGAGAGATGAGATCCGTTAAAAAGGAAATGGAAGCCGTTCACGAAAAGTTGGAAGCTGGTCAAGTAACTTTTAAAGAAGACATAAAAGCTGTACAAGAAAAGATTGAAGCAGGTCAAGACGAAATGAAAAGAGATATAACCTGCGTAATAGAAAGTAAATTTGAGGCTATGGAAGACAGAATAGGAGCTGTCCAAAATAAAGTCGGGCAAATTGAAGAAAAGGTTTCTTCTGTCAAAGATGAAATAGAAGATAGAGTGTCGGCTGTGGAGCAGCGACTCGAAGGAAGACTTTCGGCCTTCCAACAACAAATTGAAGAAAGAGTTTCTGCCGTCCAAGGACATATTGAACAACAAATCGAAGACAGAATTTTTGCCGTCCAAGGACATACTGAACAACAAATCGAAGACAGAATTTCTGCTGCCGTCGCCAAAGAAGTTGACACTTTAAAGAAATTCGTAGCGACGGCAGGGAGCACTTCGGATGGTTTAAAATTTCTACCCATGCCTGCTCGTCCTTCTCTGAAGCTATCGACATATGATGGGAAGACAATCCTGGCAGTTGTATAAGACACAATTTTCTATCGTGCCGGATGCGAATGGATGGGATTCCCAAGCTAAGGCCTGTCATCTCGCCGCTTCTTTAAGAGCCGACGCAGAGGATATCCTTCAGACTCTTCCCGAAAACAAAAGGTTAGATTTCGAAGCTCTGTCCGGCGCCTTGGAGCTGCGCTTCGGGGAGAAATGTTTAAAAGACTACAGCACGCTCCAATTAAAATCCCGTCAACAGAAGCTCACCGAAACACTTCAGGAGCTCGCCACGGATGTTGAAAGGCTGTCACATCACGCCTTTTCTGAGTGCCCGACAGAAACAAGGGAAATCCTGTCCCTGCAATATTTCATCGATGGCATCCGGGACCCTGAAATACAGAAAGCACTGCGAATGGCGGATGTTAAAGATCTGAAAAGCGCTTTAGTGTACGCCATGAAATTCGAGGCAGCTCAGCAAGCCACCCGTCGAGACCGCCATCCAGTCAGAGCTGCTCAAGTCCAGGAGCCAGGGGATCAAGTCATTGCTCGTCTAGACGATTAAACTAGACAACTGAATGCCTGGAGACGGAATATTGGTGACAAGAAACCGACCGTAAAGTGCTGGAACTGCAGTGCTGAAGGACACATACGACGAAACTGCAGAACACCCCAGGGTACGGATGTTAAAACCGCTCCTAAAAAACAGCAGGGAAACTAATTAGTGGCCATCTTGCGGGGCGGAGGTTGCCAGATAATGAAAAGCCCCAGTTTAAAGCACTTCAGATTTTTGCAGTGAGAGGCGGCAGTAATGGACTTTTCATAATAGGACATATTAATAGAGTTCCCTGCAATATGACAATAGATACAGGAGCCAACGTTACCATCATCCGAAAAGATTTGGCTGAACAACTGGGAAGCAAACTTATCTGGACGCCGTCCTGCGTTACCCTACAGACTGTGTCCGGTGACAAGATCGACATTGATGGAAAAGTAAATGTTAACATCACGTTTGGAAGTGCCGCTTACCATCACACGGCATATGTAGCAGAGATCACTGATTCTTGCATACTCGGATTGGACTTTCTAAGGAAATACAATTTTTCCTTGGACTTTAAAAATAACCAATTGCATTCTACATCTGAGGACATAGCGTTATTTGGAGTTAATGATGAAGAAGTTAAATCTGTTCATAAAATCATAGCACAAGACAATATCACAATACCGGCAAGAGCAGAAATTTTACTTCCTGGATCCATTGTCGAAAACAGAAATTTCCGCTACGGCATCATAGAATATCCCAATAACTGTAATAGCCCAAAAGGAGTACTAGTAGCCTCAACACTCGTCGACCTATCCAGAACGGTTATCCCGGTGAGAGTCGCCAATGTAACTGAGAAGGGGAGAATTATTAAGAAAGGTGAAGTGGTTGCAGCATGTACTCCAGTAACCAGCGTTGAAAGAAAGAGTAACATCCAAGAGTCCGTGTTCTCAGAGAGCATTACATCGGAGTTATTGCAGAATGCGCAATTAAACGATAAAGAGAGGAATGCTGCCGATCGCGTCATTAAAGATCTTCAAGTTGATTTCTCCCGCTCGTCTTCTGACGTGGTTCGAACTAGTTGGACACAACATAGGATAGATACCGGTGATCATCCCCCGATCAAGCAACATCCAAGATGTCTACCGTTTGCTAAACAGGAAGAGGTGCGAACACTGTTAAAAGATATGGAAGAAGGCGATGTCATCGAGCCTTCAGTAAGTCCACGGGCATCTCCCATCGTCCTAGTCAGAAATAAAGACGGCTCAACAAGATTTTGCGTCGACTATCGCCACTTGAATGAGGTTACGAAGAAAGACAGTTAACCTCTTCCTAGAATTGACGACATTCTAGACACTCTGGAAGCAAGTGGTTCTCAACACTTGATTTAAAGAGTGGGTATTGGCAGGTAGAAATACAGCCTGAAGACCGAGAAAAGACGGCGTTTACTACTGGACAAGGCCTGTGGAAATTCAAGGTAATGCCGTTTGAACTGTGTAATGCGCCGGCAACATTCGAACGTCTTATGGAGACTGTTTTGAAAGGCCTTTCCTACGAAGCCTGCCTGATATACCTGGACGACATCATCATCGTCGGAAAGAGTTTTGAAGAACATTTAGAAAATCTTAGGAAGGTGCTTCAGAAACTGAAAGAAGCCAATCTGAAGCTGAGTCCTGCTAAATGCAAATTGTTCCGAAAGGAAGTGACTTACCTGGGACATGTCATCTCTGCAGAAGGTGTGCGCACGGATCCTGAAATGGTATCAGCGGTTAAATCCTGGAAACGTCCCGAAAATGTCCATCAGCTGAGAAGCTTCCTAGGGCTTTGCACCTACTATAGGAGATTCGTGAAGGACATTTCTTCCATCGCAAGACCCCTTCACAAGCTGACAGAGAGCAACCAAAAGTTCTTGTGGACAAAAGAATGCGACGATGCATTTAACAACTTAAAGGAGGCTTTAACATCTGCACCAATCCTGACGTATCCTCAGCTCGACCGACCATTTATTTTCGACACCGACGCGAGCAATGAAAGTGTCGGTGTTGTTTTGTCACAAAAACGTGTAGTGGCGTACTGGAGCAAGTGCCTGTCTAAACCGGAGAGGAATTATTGTGTCACCAGGAAAGAGTTGCTCGCCATAGTCAAAGCTGTAGAACAGTTCCATTACTATCTATACGGCAGAAAATTCCTGCTCCGCACCGATCATGCATCATTGACCTGGCTTTTAAATTTCAAGAATCCTGAGGGTCAAATAGCCAGGTGGATACAGAGACTCCAAGAATATGACATCACTATCCGTCATCGTAAGGGATCATCACACGGAAACGCCGACGCCCTGTCTAGAAGACCTTACCAAGAAACCTGCCGATATTGTTCCAGGGTGGAAGCGAAATACGAGCTGCTGACTCCTGTCGCAAGACAAATTACAACATCAACATCGGCTGATCGAGAACCGTGGAATGATGATGAAGTCAGGAAAGACCAGCTGGAAGACAGCGACATTAAACCCATAATTGATTTAATGGAGTCATCAACCAGAAAACCTACCTGGCAGGACATTTCTTTCTGTAGTCCTACAACCAAACAGTATTGGGCACTCTGGGATTCACTTCACATTCGAAACGGCGTCTTATACCGGAAATTCGAATCGGATGATGGGAAGACGTTCCGATGGCAACTGATACTTCCAAGATCCCGGATTCCTGATGTCCTTAAAGAACTACATAACAGCCGTACAGGAGGTCACTTTGGAATTATGAAGACCTTACAGAGAGTTCGTGAGCGCTTTTACTGGAGTAATGCAAAGGATGACGTGCAAAAGTGGTGCCGATCTTGCGATGCTTGTGCAGGTCGGAAAGGACCGATGAAACGCAGCCGAGGCAAGCTGAAACGTTACAACGTAGGTGCGCCGTTTGAATGTATCGCCTTTGACATCTTGGGACCTCTGCCACGAACTGCTGATGGCAACAAATACATACTCGTTGTCATTGATTACTTCACCAAGTGGCCTGAAGCTTATCCTATTCCTGATCAAGAGGTTGTCACAGTAGCTCAGGTAATGATACAGCACTGGATTTCCAGGTTCGGAGTGCCTCTTCAGTTACATTCCTATCAGGGAAGGAATTTTGCCTCGGCAGTAATCAAAGAACTATGCAAACTACTCGGCATTGACAAAACTCAAACGACGCCATTACATCCCCAGTCGGACGGCATCGTAGAGAGGTTCAATCGGACCATCCTTAATAACCTCTCATTAGTGGTTTCCAGAAACCAACAGGACTGGGACAAGAAATTACCACACTTTTTACTGGCTTACTGCAGTGCTGTCCACGAGACTACCGGCTATTCTCCATCACAGATGCTCTTCGGTCGTGACCTTCGTCTGCCTTGTAATCTCTTGTTTGGTCGTCTCCGGATGCTCCTTCATCGCCTAAGGAATATATTCAAGATCTCCAGGCCTGGTTTGAAGTGATGCACAACTTTGCACGAGAGCGAGTCAACTTGGCGACGGAGAAGATGAAGACCCGATACGACACAAGAGCTACTGAACATCAATTCCACGAAGGAGACAAGGTGTGGTTGTGGAATCCGACTTGACGGAAGGGACTCTGTCCGAAATTACAGTCACTTGGGATGGTCCGTACACAGTCCTAAACAGGCTGAATGACGTCGTGGTTCGAATCCGTAAGTCTTCGAACTCTAAACCTAAAGTCGTTCATTACGACAGGTTAGCTAATTACTATGGCCATAGTACATAATGTAAAAAATTGTAAATAGTATAAGACCATGGTCCATTTTGTTTTTAAATGTGCCTTTGATTTGATTTGTATTTAGTATTTGATTTGCATTTAGTATTTGATTTGCATTTAGTATTTGATTTGTATTTGATAGCACTTGATTTGTTTTATGTATTGCATTTATTGTTCATGTTGTTTATTATTGTAATGTAATGCTTATTAATGCATTTATGCCACAGTTTTAAGTTTAGCTTCCTGTCCAGGGATTGTACTGCCCGGGACGTGCAGTCCTTGGGAAGGGGGCACTGTTACGAATTTGGTATTTAAAAAGCTAATGTTAGTTCAGTTATAAATTATATGGTTTTGTTTCTCGCGCAGTGCAGCGCGTGACGAATATTAAAAGAAAGCTAAGCCAGAAAATTGAAAATACATGAGCGAGTGCATTAAATAAATAAATATCTCTTTTTGATTTCGAGAAAGTACTGGAAAATTCTAGCGCGTGATTTTAAAATCTTATAAAAGGAGGAAAACATCACAGTTTGTAGTAGTTGCTTAGTTTGTTGTTGTTTAGAAAACTGCTCTTGTTGATTGTAGCGAATTCGCGGATTAGCTTTCTTTAGCTGTTTTGAATTGCGTTCTATTGGACATTTGAGTAGTTAAAAGATTACTACTGTGAGATATTGTAATACTGCATAATAATTTGAGAAGATTTAAGCATTTTGGTTGTGATAATAATAAATTTTTGTTCGTTTTTCATCGGGCTTGTGCATTCATTTCGTAACGAACCCGTACGCAGTATGTTTACTAAGGTCGAAATATATTTTTTTATATTCATTTTATATATCATTCATTTTAATTACTTTTTTCATTTTAATCTTAAACAGTAGTTTGTAATAAATTCAAAAGTATCAAGGAACTTGCAAAATAAATTTTCTTGCTGTTTACTTATTTTATTTTATTCAAAGTAGTTTGAGTTTTAATTATATTTATGAATAACATAATGAATTCCAAATAGTAAAAGAAATAAATAACAAATAATTAATAATTAAAATTGTTGTGTTACTTTTTTAATATTCTAAGGAAATATAAATCCAGAACTTGACATCAATATATCTAATCAAGCATAGTACGTTAAATAATAAGCAGCAATATTAAGTTCTACTAATTTATAGATCTTCTTAAGTACTCAGGAATGTAAATGATTCAATTTTTCTTAATAGTGGATAGATTCAGTTTTATTGCCATAGATGATATCTTGGCTACAATTATATTTCGAAGTCATAAAATGTATTATATTAAATTCCTTAAAACATAAATATGTGCAGTTTGTTGATCTTAACATAAATAATTATTCCTCTGTTTTTATTCATTTCCCTCTTTATTCTAAGTAATGTCTTTTATAAAGTTATCTATACCGAGAATCGACTAGTAAATATAGCTAAGCAAATTATTTAAACGAATTTCTGCTCGGAATTAAGCCTAAATTATTGGATGATATATTATTATGATATAATTGGATAATTGGATGTTATATAAATCCACCGAAATTTCCGTCGTGTATGTCTGAACTCATTTTTTCCTTGCTGGTTCAGCTTCAAAAGCATTTTTGCTGTATTGAAAATAATTTTATTGCGTGGATGCTTCTTGCTATATTTTTAACTGAAAGCGGAAATGAGTAAAAATTGCATAAGAATAAAGTAATTCAAAAAAGCAATTGTATCTACTACAAATTTGCATATTTTTAATCACAGATAAGTTTTCGGAAATGGAGAAGTGCTATTTTTTTAAATAGCTGTGAGTAGTAAAGAATTTAATGCTTTTATAATATTTCTTGCAATTAATTATATTTACTTAATCTTATAATTAATTAAATCGTAATCATTATCAGCTGTAGAACGTATTCTGGTGTGTATGGTGTGTGGTGTATTTAATTATGGCAAAGCACACTAGGGCTATCTGCCTTAGGGGAGGGATGCCTTCGTGGAGGACGTTCTAAGGGAAACTGGCTCGTATACACGTTACACATGGGGAAAACCACGAAAACAACCATGCAGCCAGCCCGTTCGCGGGATTCGAACCTTAGACCGAACTACCAGTGTTTAGCGACTATACCGCTCGGCAGAACGTATTCTGATTGTTTGTTCTTTTTACTTCTTTAAAATATATAACTTTTAATATGAATTGTGTATATTCCTTATTTTTTATTATAGATATTTGAAGTATGATAGTATTTTTAAAACTTATTATATTAATATTTTATTATATTAATATAACTTATTATATTAATATTTTATTAATATTTTTTATTAAATGAGCACTCGAGGAGAGATTACATTGAATTCCCTAAAAAATGACTTAGAAGACGTAAAACATTTACTGAAGTTTTAGAGAAAAATATTTAATGAAGATTTTATATTTTGTAACATAGTAAAACTTTTAGCCTTAAAATGGCTTAGATTTAAAATAAAACTAGGGATTTCGAATGCGGTTTGACATCAATTCCTCTTTTCCAAAAGTAAAAATGTTTTCCTTAAAATTTAGAAATCCTTTTACAAAAATATTTTTTTTTCTTGAAGAACTTATTTTAAATCATCTTCAAAATCAATAGAAATTTTACTTAAATCTAAGACGATAAAAAGAGCTCTAGCCTATTTTAACATTTTACATTGAAGTAATTTTAGTGCATTTAGTTCATGCTTTATTTGCTATGAAAAATATTCTCACTCTGTCGCTCATTTCTTTCGCTGATTACTTTATCGGGTACTTTCAGGAATTACTTTATCGGGTTACTGTAACTCATATATTAGGATCTTCCATTCGATATCAAATATGTATTATACTCTGAAAAATTTGCATATTTTTTTGTCTTTCAAATTTTTTGTCTTTCTGGCCTCTCCATTCAAATAGTCCATATTCGAAATTTTCTAAGAAAATTGTTGTAGAACTGTTCTCTTTGAAACGCTAAAAAATAGTACTTAGTCACCTTCGAAGCAACAGGAGTCGGAACAACAACATTATTCCATCGCGTCTGTTATATATGGACACATTAGAAGAATTTTACTTTTGCAGCAGAATGTTTATCGCAGATTGGCCATCGCATCGTTTACCAAAACTTGACCTGCCTGAAGTCCAGAAATCCGTCTTGATATGAAAGAACATTGAAATCAACGGGGAAAGCATTTCTGAAATAGCGCGGTTGAAAGACGTCGGAAATACGTTTTTAATCAAAGAAAGTCAAGCTTCTTTGTTAAGCACATCATTGACTCAAAGCACGGTACTTGGTTTCCCTCAAACTCTCGTTCAAGACACTCAGACTCTCGTTGAAAAACCCAACATAGCTCAAAATTCACCATTAGACGCCCTGAAAATTGGCGTTTGGCCAACGTTATCAGCAACAGAAATAAAGGACCCCGTTTTCTTCGAATCAGTTGAGAAAATTGCGGGTATTGATTTTTCTCATTAAGACAGATAGCCTCACTACCCCACATAATTTAGTGGCACGGTTAGGAAGTGTTTTCAGAAGAGTAAACTGTGTGTTAGATGTTATGATCATCACGTTCCCCGAAATTTGGCCATTTATGATTTTTATCCGTAAGAAAATTTAAATAGAAAGTGTACGCCAACAATCCATATACGCTGAATAAATTCGATGAAAACATCGTGAATACTAATATCAGTATCACTGTTGAAGAGCTGTCAGATGTGCCAATGAAGGTTCTTCGAAATCCCGAAATATATGTAAACATGAATAGAGACCATTTACGGTTCTCGTTTCAAATTTTGTGCTTTTGAATAAAAACGATTTATTTTCCAGCTCTGCTTTTTATACAAATTCCGGAGACAGGCTACTTTTCCATGGTCCGCCCTGTATTATGATGAACAAATTATACGCTGGATTTCATTTAAAAGCTCTTGTGTTTTTGAGAAAAGTCAATATTAATTACTGATGCTTGCTGCATATTTTTTAATTTTAGTCGATTTTGTTTACTGCTTCAGTGGGATAAATTAAAGTAAGGTGATGTAAAGTAATGATTTTTGAAGTACATATAGAAATAGAATAAAACTAATTAATTTTATTTTTGAACTTTACATGTTAAGTGCAGAAAATGAATGTAATGTGCGGAAGGGAATACTACACTCATCAATGTCAGTTGTGGGACCTTGATTGCAGAATCATAATCAGAAAAATACAAAGGTTTGTTTTTTAATTTCAAAAATGTGCCGGAAATAGTTGCAAAATGAGACACCTGTAGTTACGTTGTTACTTCTAAGAAGGCTTTTGCACAAAATGCTGAAAAGATTGATCTTGGGATCTTTTATAAAAGGATAGAACGATTTCTTGTGTATAATGCTTATTAGATTTAAAAGTATGTAAGAACAATGCATATTTGAACATCCTGTTATTAGTAGTAGCGGAAACACAATCGAGATCACAAAATGTTTATGCGAGGAATTCAATAAACCAACGCATATATTTTGTAAATGAATATCTAAAGCGAATATTTCTCTGTTATCTAATTTTTGTTCTCTGCCATGAAACACGATATCCATAAAGATTTCCATATCTAATCAAATACATGAAACGAATGCAGTGAAATATTCGAATATATAAAAGCGCTTTCATTTATAAAAATGTAGTAATTTAATTTGAAACCGTAATAAGTCAAGAGCAAGAATGATTACTTTATGCAGAAGCATGCAGTACTTATTGAATATAAATAGTCCAACATTTAGGAATTTTATCAGTATTTCATTTCTATAAATCCAAAAACTATGTGGAAACTAACTTCTTTTGCTCTACTGTTTCTTGTTGCTTCGTATTTAGCTAATGATTCCAAAAGCACAACCGTAGATCCATGCCGAGGCGAATGTTTCGACCAAAATGTGTTGGGAATAAGATCAAAGAATTGCAGTTGTCGTCCTGTTATACCTCTGCGCAAGTAAGTTTCATTAACTTATAAAATGCTAGGCTAACTGAACTTAATAAATAATCCATAGTCTCTCTATTATGATGACATCAAAATTTCTTTGAATATCTTTAAAAGTAAGAAAACTGTAAGTGTGTAAAAGAGTAAAAATTATGTTTCCTTCCTTCTGAAGTCCCCCAAATATTACCACGCTAAATGGCTGAGTTTATGGCAACTTTACTAACGATGGGCCCTGTTAGATCATAAAATTAAAACATGTTATTCCTAGACTCGTCTTCTTGGTCACAGAGTCGAATTTTAATTTTAATACTGATAAGTAAGAGATGAGGTTACAAATTATGATCCGTATTTGGTCCCGATACCGTTATACACAAATTTAAGAATATGGTAATATATATGAGCGAAATATTGAAACAGAGTACTCAAGTATTGCCAAACAATGAAATAAGTATATGAGAGGGGATGGTTTGTAAAATAGTTTCATAATCTGATAGATCATTTCACTCGGTGAAAACGTGTTACATTGAGAATTGATCCCTTAATCTCGCAGTGATTATTGGATGGATTTTGTACAAAACCTCAGAGTTCAATAAATGTTTAAATACTAAGATACTTTGAAGCTTTACGAGTGTCAAAAGAAAACTGCAGAAATTCTTCGCCAAGTCTTAACATCTAAATGGAAAAAATAGGGATAATTTTACAGCAGGTCTGTGGTTTCAAAATGATAAAGGAGACAGCTGCATACATTCTGCTTACATATATTTAAATATATCTATGATTCATGCACATTCACAAGAATTTTCACATGAAAAGTTATTGTTGTAAAGAATTCTACTTAATGATCTTGCTCTCAGCTATACGTCAAAAGCTGAATATCGTATCCTGCTTTGCTTTTTTAAATTTAACAAGTTTATGTTATTTACACTATGAGAACGTATTTTAAAAGTTGATGATATTGCCGGTAGTTAATTCATTACTGAGGATCATAACTTTATTTTTGAAATGATTTTTGAAGTACATATTATTGTTGGATAAATACGTTTGCAAGATGTTATGCTAATCAACCATTTATTATGATATGAACTTTTACTTTAACTTCTTCTCTCCTTAGTCCTTAGCAGAACGCAAATTAGTTTCTTGCGTATGAATGTTTCCGAATCAGAGCTTCTGGCAGCCTCTTGCAGTTAACGTACTGTCGCGAGCTTTGTCAAAGTTTTTCTGACTTTAGCATTTTGCTAGCCGACGTTTAAAATGCGCGCCATTAATCAAGGTGAGCTAGCTTAAGTAGTCTACTAGAATGTAGTCTCAGACTGCATTACCTATACTGAAATTAACTTCATCTTATGGTACATTAAATACCCCTCGATAGGTTGCTGGTAGGGAAAAAGGACTGGGAGACCCTCTTAGTGCTCCTAGGATGCGACCAATGGTGAATTTTGAGCCGCCCAGTTATAACTGTTTGTGAGGTCGATTTTAAGGTGGGGAAGGAGGTTTGAAAAAAAAATGTAATCACGTTCCTGTTCACCAGAAAAAAAGTGGAGAAGTTTAGCAATAATTTCGAACGCGCTTTTTAATCGAGATTCAAGTAAACACATTTGTATTTAAGAGAAGAGAATGGTGAATCCGTAAGGATGAATGCAGATCAAATAAAAAAAACATTTTGAAAGGACTGATAGGTCGCTTATAACATCGGTATCTCAGGAATCGCCTGGCTTAAACATTGCAGGGCTATCGGAAATTCCGATTGAGTCAACAGAGGCGTCCATCTCATAAGACTCGCAGACAAAAAGAGAGAATTCGGAAAATGAAAAAGAAAAGACTACACAAGCTGGATGACCCGCAAAAAAGGAAAAGCTACAGAGGATGGATGTACAGAAGAAAGAAAAAAACAAGGACTATGCCAAACGTTCAAGGCAAAGTTTTAAGTTACCTGAGATGTAGCAAACAGCTGAGCAAAAAACAACAGCTAATTGAACTACGGCGAAAAGGGGAATGTCAAGGGGAAAAACATATACAGGAAACTTGCACTAGCAGGGAAATGGTAAATCAGTTAATGAGAAATTCACTTTATAAACTGCTGGTGGACAAGGAACCAGTACAAAGGAAAGCCAAAAGAATCAGCGATTGAAAAACACAGATGAATGGTAGACCAGGACGGCGGAAAGGAATCTTTCAAGGACAAAATACGACCAGAATGTTCCGAAAGGGAAATGAAATCTATGAGAATAAAGGACCCAGTCCAGAAACGAAAGAAGATGCCTCGAGACTAGCATAGTTATCAACCCCAAAACTCTACAAAAATTTAAAGAACATTGACTTACTCAACTTGAAGCAAATTTCTAGAAAACGTGTATGACTGACTGCCATAGCAAAAATAAAAATAAGTGAAAATTATTTAAATTATGTCTTCACATATCAATTTATTTTATGTATGTGTACGAAGGTTCTAGTATACATTTTTACCCCAAGCGAAGATGTCTAAAATGAAAAACCTGTATTGAGTAGAAACGTTTGGCGCGAAGTCATATAGTACTAGCTAATGTACACTGTGCAAAAAAAAAGGGGAGGGACTGTTCTACTGGGCCGATTGACAAAATTCAAATTGCGTTTTCTATGTCCCGAAAGCACAACTTAGGTTATGTATTAGATTTATATACGGCATTGTTCTAACATATGTATTTTGACCAGTCAAATCGGACTTTTTCTGAAATAACTTACCAAATTTTTCCATATTTCAGTTCTACGACTCAAGTTATGCCTAGATATTAAATTTTGTAAAACTTTGGTGCGAAATTTACGAGGAAATTAAGAAATCTCTCTTGACCCAATTTTTTTCAGTTTGCGCCAAGAATATTTATTTCACTTGTCGGACTTCTTTAATATATGATAACCGATTTTCCTTTCCCTTTCATTATGCAGGAACGGAAAAAAGACAACTCGTTCCTACCTTTTTACATTGAGTATGAGCGGAAAGAAAAGTATCATATCGTTTCTTCTTCGAAATAATTTTAACAAAGTGTCTAAACCACATTTGATGTTTTATAGCTTTCAACAAATATGCCAAATTTCAAAACGCGCCAATATATAAATTCACGTATATCTTTGGAAATTTTGAATAAAAAAACTGTAATATTTTGCAGGTATGCTTAGAAATACAAGACGTTGGTGAAAACGTCCTAGATTATAATTCAAAATGTTTTGAAAAATATATAATAGTTATTTAAAAATACAAATTTTAAAAATAAATCACAAAAAAGGGGGAATTTTATTTGAAATAAACCTGAATTTCGAAATGTGAAAGGAAGAATCACATAAGTTTAATAAAAAAAAGAGAGATTGATAAATATATACCAAATTCAATTAGCATTGATGAGATAAAATTTTGGGAACTCAAAAACTATTCGTGCGATTTTTAAAAACTTAGTAGTTTGGCGTAATTTGAGTCGTAGAATTGAAATATGGAAAGAACTTGGTATGTTATTTTAGAAAAAGTCCGATTTTGTGTCAAAATACCTATATTAGAATAATGCTATATAAATCTAATACATATCCTAAATCACGCTTTCAAGACATGAAAACCGCAAGTTGAATTTCGTCCATCGGCTCAGTAGAACGAGAGATATAAAACTGTCCCTGTTTTTTTTTTACCCGTAGTGTACATTTCTATGTAAAGTTAAATCTAAGTAAAAGTAATTTTTAACAGCAGTGTGCTGAATGAAGCTCAGTATATCGAGTGCATGAATAAGATGTGTTAACCGCTAATGTATCGTAAAAACGTAATAATATGCTTTTATACTGTTATTATAAAGTTTTACAGAGTGCTTTATAGAGCGATATTTGACATAGAATTTTATAATGTTGTTTCAAAAGTTATTTTAATTTTATTATCATATGATAATTACAGCTAATTTTCTTTTATATTCATATTTAGCTAAGTAAAAAATATATGTTTTCAAAATAACTTGCAATTTAACATTTAGATTCTGATTGAATAGTCAAACTGACAAAAATTCGATTATTTCTAGAGACAGACTTGCAATAAAAATTCGACTTAAAAAAGAAAAATAAATTATTAATATGTGAATTCTGTATTTATTCGTCTGCATTCGTACATGTGATATTTAAGCTAAAGAGCCTGAAATCATATTTTGAGGTAAATAATTTAGTGGCTATCATATATCAGTAAGGAAAAACTTTTGGCAATATTTTCTATTTATAGAGAGCCTGTTTCTACTAACATTATGAAAACAAAATTATCTCATTTGTTAACAGGAAACCTTCTCTTATGTCTGTATTAAACCTTTTAAACTAAGCAAAATTTTGATGCTGTTGGAAAGAGAAAATACAGACTATGTTCAATATTTTGAAATATGTGAAATACAGCAAAATGAAACATACACTTAATAAGTTCTGTCAATATCACATTTTAACAAATCTTCATGATATTCATAAAACATCTCTTCATCACATTGTATTCTAAGTGAGTGTACGTACAAATTGTGATCTCGTTCCTTATCAAGGAGCAGTTTAAAAAAATTTTGAAGCTAGTGACAAAAACCCTGAACGAATTAAATAAAAGCTTATAAAAAAAGCTGGTTTCTAATAAAAAAAAATCTGAAGAGGACACTATATGTCTTCCTTATAAGACCTTTTAGATTATACACATTTCTTGTTGCACTTCATTTAAACTTATTTACTCGAATTTATTAGAGATATATTTCTCATTCAATCAGTTTACTTCTCACTTTGCGGCAAAGCAAAAATATATAAAAAAACAACTTCGTTAAAATCTGTAAAGTATAGAAGATATGATAACGCCAAGTGCAGTTAAAACTTTTTTTGCAATTACAGTTTTTACTCCAAAGGAACCAACGGAAAGTAAGAGAAAATTTTCGGTGCACCCAATTTAACGTTAACATTTCACCCCACTCGGCTAAAATCGTTGGTGCAACAGTGGACATAATTCACCATTCTACCAAGTTTCAAATATCAACAAATAGGGGCCTCGTAGGCCGAACGCCACTTTAACATTTAAATTGCTGATAATTCTACAACTATTGCAAGCATATTAACTAGAACCATAAAAATCTTAACCGGAACAAAATAACAATATAATTCAGTTATTTTTAAAGAAAAAAATGTACAATTTAACAACATATAAGAATAAAAAACAGAGCTCGTCTAGCCGGCTAAAAGGGTGCGTATATAAATATATATATATATATTTCCAGGGTGCTTGCACCAGGCTAGAGTTCATTATTCTGATTCTGATTTTCAAGCTAATAGAAAGAGTGGGGGCTTGACCCCTTGCGGGTCTTGCTCTCATGAGCGCCGGCTATTGTGTCGGATTAGGAGTCTGATTTGAGTCCTGCGATGTGAAGTTAAGCTGAAAAAAAAAGATCAGGACGTTTGTCCTGTTGCGGTCTTGCCTAGCAGCGGATATGATTTTCTCTCGGCGTTTAGCTGGCGAGAATTTGCGTTGGCAAAAGGCGTAGACCTCAGCATAAAATTTCGATTCTCTTGTTCCAAGAATTGAAATGCAGATTCTTGTGGTGATCCTGATGTGGTATTCCTGTTTTTCCCGACTTTGACTTGTGCGTTGCTGTTTATTCTGCCTGTTTCAGCTGCGTCGAATTTTTCATCTTTGCATGCTCTGGAATTTATAAATTGTAAGGACAGCTTCAGTGGTGTTTCAACCAAGCCATCTTTAAAATTCGCAAGAAATGTCTGTCTCCATTAACAAGGATTTTGGGAATAAAGGACAGCAGGAAGAACGTGGTGCTCGGGTAAACTTTGGACGCTGGACGATCTGTGGAGCTGTCAAATCGCCTTATTAATCAGTATACAAAGGTATTCCCGAGTAATGGGAGTGTGCGGTATGGACTTCACCCCTTGAGTGATTTGTTTTTCTTATTTGTTTTACTTTAATAATTATCTTAGTACTCAAGCAAGAGTCGTCATTTTAATGTTTGTTGAAATCTGAGTAATTACTTAAATTAATTAATCGATGTGAAATTTATCAGTGTTCTTAAAGGGAATTACCGTGATAAATACTTAAAGTTAGAAGATGAAATGGGAGAAATACTAGTGTTACACTTATGATGCAGTAGGATTTGATAATGTTAATCATAATTAATGTAAGCTGTAATTTGGTGTGATATTATGTGTTATTTTGCATAGAAAAATATGTGGTAGGGAATACTGATCAGTTATCCATTATTTAGTAATATAATAATATTATAGAATTTAATAAATGTGTTTGATTTAGAATTTTTTATGTGCATTTGTTTATTTAGTGTGTTAATTTACAGTGGTCTGTCATGTCCCTCCATTTGTTTGAGCCGGGAGGCTTTTAAGAAACGTTGAGTTTAATTGAATTTGGGGTTATTGATTTTCCCTAGTGGGCTTCACAACGCGCCCTATTGTACTAAACCAATACCACTATACAATTGATAAGATATGTTAAACAATTGATTGTTCGATATGATATATGAATTAAATTTGTGTTGATTATGTTATTTTTTAGTTAGGTTGTCCGGCACCATGTGTTAAGTTGAGTCAAACTTTTAAAAGGGTATTAAAACCCCCAAATTTTCAGATATTCAACAATATTAATTTTTCAGATATTTAACAACAGCGAACGTAGTTAACACGAAGATAATATAGAAAAATGAAACGAAATAAGATGAAGAAATCAATATCAGTCCATGACATCATCGAAATGGGGTGGCATCATAAAAACGAAGATGATTTCTCAAGAATTCACATGCTACTTCTGCTTCCATCTCTCGTCTCGATGGCGGAATAGTCTGAATCCTTCACACAGCTTGAAGAACTATCTAACTGTTGAGGACATTGCCATTCGTAAACGCAAAAAGGGCCTCTGTGCCCACATATGTAAACTTATATTTATAAACGTATATGTGTAAGGGAGAGGCTGGAAATATATATACCCACCTCTCGTAGCCTCTCCCTTCTAAATATGCGTTTGGTGCGCCAAGTCCAACAAAAAAAGGAGGTGAACAACTAGATGTTATAGCGGTCCTATCTACGAATAAAGGTCTTATACAAAGCTTTTAAGTTAGTCACAGTGTAATTCAAGTGACATTTGTTTCCCAAACAGTAATACTTTATAAATATAAAATATATATATATACCAATACTCTGTATGAATGTGAACTTCTGTATTTGTTTCTGTCTTTTTTCCTTTTCTTAAGATCTGTGAAAAGGTTTGAGGATTACAGAAGCCAATACCGTGACAACCTGTTGAAAGATTATTTGGAGCAATATGAAGATTTGAAATAAATTTTCCATTGCATCTAAGGTAAGCTATTTTGAGCAAAATTCTCCTAACGTAGTAAAACGGAGTTTGAGCGGTTTACAAACGTTTAGTTTATCCGTTAATATTCTGCAAAACATTTTAGAACTTTGTAAGTTTGGAAAACGTTAATTAAAATGTTCGAGGAAATTAGTAAAATTTGAATATATCTTTGAGAGCTAATCACAGTAGTAAATAGTATGTATTTGATGTCATGGAAGTCAAGTTGGATTCGAGAACAGTCAAAATAAACATTTCCGTTGAAATTTGAAACTCGAAATTTTCGGCGATGATAATTCTTTCTTTATTTTGTACATGGAAATAAAGTATAATATTGATCAATACTTTTCACATTTACGTGCGTAGAAATTCTATTAATATCAAAAAATTTTATTGGATGATATTTTATTTTTAATTACATACAGATGCAAAAATGTAGCTCTTCAGTTTATGTGCGGGCTTTGTGTATTACTGCCATCTTTAATTTCAATATCTCAGGTAGTTTTTCCCGCGCGAGATTCGCTCTTTTTGAGTTTTACTTTTTTTTATTATGAATATAGGATTTATCTAAATATAAATATACGAGCAGGAGAAACGCATAAAGGACTAATTTCTACAAAACTGGTTTCCACAAAGCCCATAAGTTTTACAAAATTAATTTCTTTAAATTTACAAATGCCAATATATGAATATTCAAGTCATTCAAAACATTTTTTGTATTTGGAAGTACATGTCTACGACCAATGTTAGTGAAAATGAACGCCGGGTAACGACTTCTGTGGATACCTTGTTTAATGCTTCATTCAGTAGTATATTATGCAAGTTCTTGATTTTGTTTCAGTTTAGCAGCTGATGTTTCACCTGCTATATTTAAGTTTCGCAGGTGACCGCTGGACCTCCCATTGCATTTTCATATGGAAACATTTTAGTTGATGTTTATACATTTAGGTAGAATTGCTAATCGTGTTTAAAAAAAGTAATTTATGTTTCCTAAATGGACAATCTGTCCTGGCAGCTGAAATAGGTATATTTCAGAAGGTAATATATGTACGTGATTATTTCACTCAGTCTTTCCAATCTCTTTCTATGCGTAATTTGCCAATTAAATTACACTGCATATGCCATTTGATTATCAGTTTTACATAGTGTTTGCTCTTATCCACGGTAAGTCTTGAAACATGCTATAAACAGCATTATTGCAACTGAGTTATAAAAGAACTAAAGCTACACATCTGTTTCATAATAGGATAATATTTGGTGATAGAACATCATAAGTTTTAACTCAGCTTTTACTAACTAAGTGAGGAAAGGTCTGTTGTGATAAAATCTTTATCTTCATCATAATGAAAATAAGTTCAAACAAAAATGAGTTCAAAAAACATTATATTTGCATAATTTCTGATTATATTTTTTAAACTCTACATCTAATTAACTAATGATTTTATGTCTCTTGTCTTGAAAGAATTAATTTTATACTTTATATCAAACTTTTGTTTCAACACGTGAAAAGATTAAATGTTCTTGCAGCTTTATCAGTGTGCGATAGCACATAAATGCTGTAAACTGTTCCGAAAAATGCCTCTTCAAATTCACATTAACATACTATTTAACGTCTAAAAGAAAACTATTAGAGCGCAAATGTTAGGAAAGGATTTCCATATTTAATATCCATTTAAATTATGCTGAAAGTTACTACTTGATGCATTTCCGTTTATCTCTACATAAAATTTTCCAAAACAGTAATTAAATGGCACTGTTGTTTTTTAACTTTTTTAAATATTCAGTACGATATTTGCTTGGGTTTGTTTCGCATAAATTAACATCTTTTTCTGTCATAATTAAGGTTTCATAACACAATTTAAAAAAAAATTCATTTTTTTTTCATATTAATATCAAATTTACCACCCGATTGACAATTTTATATGATAAAATGAACTGTAAAAGTTAAGGAATGATGGAAAGATTTTTAAAGTAGGCAATTCATTGCAGGTTTCATTTTTATTCAACTTCTAGGCAGATGTATTAAAATTTTTATTTCTTTTCCCTTAGGTGCGCGGAAGAAGAAAGAAAATAACATGATTCCATGAAATCAATTATATTATTTCATGTTTTTCATTACATATTTCATAAAAGGCAATCATACCCTGTTGGAATGAAGTATTTTGATTAAATCATAAAATACCACTGTAATCTTTGAAATAAAGTACGTGCAACTTCTGAAACCGTCACATTTATTTCTCTTTATAGCTTTGAATCAAATTGCGTTGTTTAAATCTTGTTGTTTGCGTTGTTTAAATCACATATAAACAATTATCTACACAATAAATTAGTATTCATAACGAATACTGCTGAATTTTATGGCGCTGACATTTAAAGAGACTGAAGGAAGATATTGTCATATTTATATTCATACTACATAACTGTATATGGTAATCACAATAAATAAAATATTTATCTAAAACTTAAAACTTATACAACGTGCTAGATTACATACGAATACATTTAACAGTAAAACTAGAAAGTTTATTTAAATTGTAGAAATTCAACATTATAACAATTCATAAAGTTTCACAATTTTTTCTTAACAGTTTTAAGTAGATAAAGCAATAATCCATCAGATGTCTTCAATAGAAATAACATTTCGATAATTTTAAAGCTTATATTCAGTAAGGTGAAGTAAAAGTCTGTTGATTTAATTTCTTTTGCACTGAATATGTCCGTGTCCAAAAAGGTTGCTGTGATCCCTTTTTTTTTTCGCAGACTTCGTACAAGAAAGCATATTTTTCGGTGCACAAAACTGAAAGTTTATTTTGGTCCCAATCAGCAAAAAGACATTGAAGGTACAGACACTGACTTCATTCACTATTCTACTAAGTTTTAAGTGTAAACAAACATGGCTCGTATGGTAAAAAGATTAGGCTTAGTCAATTTAAACAACTTTCACACTGTTGATTATTCTACAGCTATTACATGCAGATTAACTAAACACATAAAAACCTTAACCGTCAGATAAGAACAATATAATTCAATCATTTTTAAAGCAAAAAATGCCCAATTTACCAACACATAAGAATAAGAAAAGACTGAGCTAACGGAGCCGAATAACGGAGGGGGTATATATGCATATTTATGTACTTTTAGTGCAGCCGATTGCAACCAAAAAGGGAGGTAGGTCTGTATTGCATTAATATGGATATCATGAGAGAAATAAGCTTTAGGAAAAAAGAATGGTATGGGGATTTGTTTTTATATTTATGCATTAAAAATATTCTAAGCCAAGAACTGGCGTTAAACAAAAAATGTTTTGCTGCGACAAATGCAAAAAAGAAATCTTTAGTGGTTTTAAGAAAATATCTTTAACGCTTTTAATTCACTGTGCCGTGAGTAATATTGTTAGACTGATACTTTTCCAACATCATGAAATATTCAGAAGAAAGAAATGAACACATTATGCGAATAAGGAAAAATGGAAAAAATGAAAATTATGAGAGCTTTTTCAAGCTCTCATAGTTTTCATTTGCTAAATAATGCTAATATTAAACACTAAAGGGGTAGGAAGAAAAGCTGAATTATGTAAAATTAATTTATCGAAATAATGCAGCATGTATTACTATTCGAAATAATATTAGAATAATGATCACATTGTATTACACCATGAAAACGATAATAAGACTGATTATAAAAAAATTGAATTTAGAATACGTGCATAGTTTCTTATTATTATTATCATCAGAATTGTCTTTACCTCAGCTTTCCAAATTTTTCGGACGACTGCGCGACGTTTACCGTTAAGTTACTGTGCTTTGTTTTACTTTGCTATGCTATGATCCTCGCCGGAGGCAAATTTCGCAATCCGAACAGATCAAAATATTTTTATTCATCTTTCATGAGGTTTCGCAAATAGCCGTTTTGAAAATGTAGCATTCGGGAAAACATGAGATTTTTAACGTATTGGTTATATTAAATAAATCTGTCTTCAATAAAGCATAACTATTTAAATGAAATAAATGCTTATTTTAAAACTTTTATAATAATAATGTAGGCCCCATTTGCCGAATAAACCAGACCTCACTTTAAACCATTTTTAACTCTGATACAAATTTCTATTGTATTTCCATTGTTCTTTTCATGTACAATTAATTATGAGCCGTTTTACATAACATGCTTTACACGAAATTATCATATGCACGATCCGATTTAAGAACTGGAAGTCAGTAACAAAACCCCTTTCAAAGAGCAAATTCTCTAATTAATTTTCGGCGTAATAGATTTAACTGATAAAAGTGTTTCTTAAAACAACCTAATAGCTCAGCAATTTTCCATTTTAGTGAGTTAAACAAAAACATGTACTGAAAACTAAAATATTAATCTTAAAATTTTGCATGAACTTTTAATTGTACATTTTTATAGCCTCGAATTTAAAAACACGTACAAATTTTACATTTAAATAACATAGAAGGATTAGAAAGTTTCTTGACCCTACAGACTTGAGGCACCTACCCATTGCTGATATTGCCCCTTTGTAAATAAGGCTCTTATCCCATTGCTGATAATGGACTAAAATATCCTAAATAGTATCAGTGGACTGTAATAAAATTTAAATATCAAATTAATTTAACTTGCTTGGAATTTAATTAAACTCAGTAGATTTCAATTGAACAGGCATGAATTAAAGTAAAGTAGGTAATAAACTAACCTTCTCAGAATATGAATAACAATCGAATCAAATAAATTCTATGCTAAAGAATTTATTTCAACTCAAGTTTTTGATTCATACATATAGGCCCCTGGAGTAAAAAGTCACTTTAGATATGGGACACTGAATTTTTTAATCTTGTGCAAACGCTTGCTACTCGTACTTGCTGATTGGATCTTGGATTCTGGTTGATTGAGACTTTGTTGATTAGGTGCGAATAATCCTACAAATTCTTCAGTTAAGAGGTGGAGATTCATCATGAATGATAAAAAGATCATTTCATAGGAAATACAGTTTAGGTCTATTCTGCAAATGAAGTAAATAAAATGTTACCTATCGTTCCCAGAATTCCTGCTTTATTCATTGAATAGGTTAGGTTCCATCGAGAAGACACGGTAATATTTCTTGATTGTCTACTTTCAGGAATTTCTAAAAGAAGGACTCCAGTCAAGAAATACTCTAGGGTAAGTACTCCGACATTTCAAGGATCTGAAGAAAGGGAAGTTAAGGTTCTAGAATTAAGATAAGATTTAGTTTGATATGGTAGAGTAATTAACTTTTCGAAACTGAGAACACTCGTTTTAGATACATTAAGTAAGCGATTTTTGGTAAACGTAACATCTGGTTTCCAAAACACACCAAAGTGAGGAGAGTAAGACAGAATAAAATACCAATTACTGAAGCAGAATAATTTTAGTAAAAAATAAAACGTACGTTTGTAGAGACATTAGGTTTTTGTGGAAGCAGGCAAGATGAAAAATTAGCAACGCCTTCGCTGGAAAACAAACCACGGACCTCTGGATACGTGCTCAGCGTGCAGACCACTACACCACGAAGGCATGCCAAGAAGGCGGGAGAAATACCTTATATGCTCCCCCTTTTTATAGGGCGATTCGGGTTTTTAGAGGACGCAATGGCCAAATTCTGGGTGTGGAGAATCATCTTCCAACATCCTTTTAGTTTGGGCGCCACTGTAGAGATATTAGGTATTTTTTGGAAGCTGGCAAGATGAAAAATGAGCAACGCCTTCGCTAGGAATCGAACCATGGACTTCTGGGTACGCGCCCAGCGTGCAGACTACCACACTACGAAGGCATGCCAGGAAGGCGGCAGAAGTACCTTAACGTTAAAAAAAGAAAAATGTACGGAGTTGTCATTTAGTGTGACGTTAGAAACATAAATCAAATATCTAACTAATGCAAACTCCCCTTGAAGTTATAACGTTGCGCGCCTCCAACTTGCACGCAACCAAGAGGTGACTGTGAAAACTTGTATAAAAGATAGAGCCTTGTGAAGGGTTTAAGTCCCTTTTTATTCAACGTAATAAAGCTTTTCCGCTCCATCTTTTTCCGCTATTCTGCGATTTTGAAACTTCACCGCCAATTCGAAGAGCTCCTGCAATGTGCTTGGGTTTCTAATTTCGAAGTAGTCTTGAACAGCGGGCAACAATCTTGGTAAGATTATTTCAATAATTTCCGCATCGGGTTTCTTCCCATACAGCATATCCGTCAGCTTAATTTTTCGTAGAATAAAGTCCGTCAAATCTTCTATATCCCGTTGATAGAAACTATATAGTTCAGCTTCCAGCCTTGCTCGATCTTTCACTATGGGGAAGGCCTTTACTAACGATTTTTTGAAATTTTCAAATGTATATGTCTGGCTTCCAAATTCCCCTAATAAAAATTTGCCTATATTTTTCCACCATAGCGCGGCCTGTCCTCTTAGTGCGGATGTGGCGATGGCAACTTTTTGTCTTTCAGGAACAGGGTAGAGCTGAAAGTGGTTTTCTAGACCTTCTAAAAATACCGCCACCGAATTTTTTCCGTCGAAATGGACGTTTGGCTTGATTGACGCTCTCAAAGTCTGGACCAGGTATCCAAATCCTTCCAATTGGCTTGTCATTTCTTGGTGTTGTCCAGCGGCTTCCATCCAATTTTCGGCCATTTCAGTTCGATAAGTGTTCGGGCGCCAATGTAGCGTTGCGCGCCTCCAACTTGCACGCAACCAAGAGGTGACTGTGAAAACTGGATAAAAGACAGAGTCTTGTTAAGGGTTTAAGTCCCTTTTTATTCAATGTAATAAATTACAATTGCGTCCTCTTGACGCTTACAGACTGTGCCAACTTGGCAGTCAAATAAAAATAATAACCTGAAAAGAAAGTAAAGACAAGATTCTAACTACGAGGCTCTCTAAAATAACTAACTCACCGCGTTTTACAATGCCGCTGCTAATTCAGCAGACTTGAAGCTCACTGGAACGATTACCACTACTTCCCGCCAAGCACATAGGCCGCAACGCGGGGTTCTTCAATTCTCGCTAACTACCTCCGCGCTCGTGCAGTAAGAAAATCTCACACCGAACTTGTTTCCTCTCTATTTAAATCATACTACTTCCGCTGATAATTTGAATCCTTGCGCGTTCTACTAAAATTTACATATTCTGGCATTGGCAGTTCCAGGGGAAAGTAAGGCTTGACAGGAAAGATAGTTTAAACTTAAAATAAATGTTAGTTAAAATAAATATAAACCCTACAAAGTATTCTTGGCTGGTTGATTATATATATTCTGATAATCATATATAATCATAAACTACTAATTAAAAAACAACCAACCAAACAAAAGTGGATGTCCTATTTATATGGAAAATAAATCCAGGAACTCGAATCTAAAAAAGCTGATTTCCAAAATACACTTAAAAGTGTTTGATTACGGAAAGGTAAAATAAACTGTTAACCAGAAGGAGACGTCCTATTTATGTAGAAAAAAAATACAGGCACTTGGATCTAAAAAGCTAATCTGAGGCAAAATAAACTTTTTATTATAAATTAAAGATTCAAGAGTTAATAAACGAAAATATGATTAAAATGTTGCAAAGAATTTTATAGGATAACGGTGTTCTTTGTTCTCAATTGCTGAAATGAATGAGACTTATTATTAACAAGCATTTAAATTTATTATGAAAATTCTAGGTGTCAGCTACAGAAATAGAAAGTGATAGTTTTTATTGTACTGCAAAACGTTCTGAAAATCTTCTCTTGATTAAATCTCAGAATAGAAATATATAATGCAAACAAGAACATCATAGTAATAAGTAAAATGTCTTTCAAATAATACCAATTTTTATGAAGTTTATTAAGCAGGTAAAGAAAACATAATTTTACTTTAAAAATAATATATGCAATCTTTGCTTGGGAAAGGTTGCTTCTCAATCCCATGAAAAATAATGTTCCAAAATGTTTGGGTTCCTAACTTAAATTATGCAGTTAGTGAAGTATTTAATCAATTAACAATGTTAATATCTGGAATAGTTTATTATTTGTGTCTCCTGAAACATAAACATAAATATGGCTGCAAAATTTTAAAAAGTAAGAAAATGGGCTACTGTGTATTTTATTCTTAAATACAGCAACTTAAATAGCCTATCAAAATTAATTACTTAAATAGATAGAAAATCAACGATTAAATATATAGAAAATACTGTAAGTTATTAGTTTATAAGGTTATATTATCAGTAAAAAGCTTACCGAATAAGAAATACAACACAATCAAAATAACAATAGTTAATGGGAAAGCTACTTGAAACAAAATAGTTTATTTTAGTATCAAACGGCACATCCACTGTTAATACTCAAAGACAGTAAATGGATGTTACAAAATGTTCCTCAGTTTTATGAATAATGTATAGTTAAAAAGTTTATCTCATCATAATTTTAGTAAATATAAGTGATACTAAGTAATTACTGCTTAGAATTAACACATAACTATCCAGATTAGATGCATTTAAAATTATATGATTACATATATCTATAAATATATTTAAAACCAGCGCGTAACTTTATGATTTAGAAACACCTAGCTTTATATTATACGAATTTTGATGAATAAAACTTCATGATGAGACAAAATTCTTTATATAAATGTACCAGATTTTATGCCCATAAATACACGCCCTTAATATTGAATATTGTAGAACTCAGTATTTATATCATCTGGTATTCTAGGAGTTGCCACTGAAGTGACAGATATTGCAAAGATAACTACCATAATTGTATATATTCCAGGAATGCGCAGAAATACAAATGATTTTAGTTGCTCATTAAATTCAGTTTTATTTCAATTTGAGGATATGATCATTTTTGGGCAACGTACCTGTAATTCCTTAGATTGTGTTATTGTGTCTTAACACATTTAATGAATGCTTAGTGGTGGAGGTTTGATAGAACTGATTATATTAGATTTCAACTGTTCTGAAGATCTTGCGACGTCTATGGGCTTGAGAAGAGCAAATATTCCCGTTGTGAAGTTTTATTGTTAGATTTTAATTGAATTTTTTCATTTAAACAAAATCAGCTGTAATTGGCACTTTAACAGTTTCTGAAGTGCGTACAGAAATTGTAGCTTCTCTAATAAGTTATTTAGAAGTTTAAGGTAGTTTTGCCTTGAAATCTGTTTAAAAATTATCAAGAAGTTAAATTTTCTCTTTATACACGTACAGCTGTTGAGTGAATTCTGTCTTGCTGAACAGCTAATTATAATTCTTGCTCAGTCAGTAAATCTCGTAAGTTGTTGGCAAAGACTACATTTACGATGTCTACAAACACAAGTTAATACGTGAAACATTATAATCGGTATTACCTTTCTGCGAACAAATCGAATGAAGATAATTGTGCTCAAGTCTTTTGTCAGTATTGAATTGATATATTGTAAATAATTATTTATCAAAACTAAAAAGTATTTACTGTTCATTTAATGCCTAACCAAATTATGATGATGAAAAAACTAGACATTTTCAGTTACAAAAACACAAGACTTTAAAAATTATTTTTAAGATTTCACTTTTAAAAAGTTATTTTTAAAATATATTACTTCAGTTATCAAATATATGCACACAATTTGAATTTAATTTGAATTAAAAATTTTCAAACAGATAACTAATTTTTTTCATAAAAATTTTTAATTCTCATTGGCTTTTAATTTTCAGTTTTTTATTTTAACTTTTTTTATTAAATTACTTAAAACGTCATCACAAGAATATTCATTTATCCATTATTGAATCGGATAGATAGTGACATTTTAAAACTATTTTTAGGAACACAAGCATAGTTTCGAAAAAATATTTAATTTTTATTAAACTTGTTAATAAATTTCTATCGAAAAACGTATACACATACTTACCGTAGCAAATAACAAGATAGTGTTTTCCAAATATAATTCATTTTTAGCAAAAAATAAAACGCATGGAGCATTTTGATATGAGTCGCATGGAGCACAAAAATTATCTTTACAGAGAAATTTGTAAACAATAGATACCATTTTTGTATCACTTAAATATTTTAATCTCATAATAATAAATATTGCAGAAATAAGAATGTATAAACAGCTATCATGTGAAAGATTAGAAACAATTTACTTCATTGACAAATTAACATTCAAAATTTGGTGATCTGCCCCTAAAGTCATCTCTCTCACAGGTTCCAGATTTTTATATGTTACGTAACGTTTTAATGCAGATGCCTCTTCTTCAATCAAATTAATTCTAAACCAAAACTCTGAACTGAAACTATTCGATCTCCCACCCTTCTTCCTCTAAAGTTCTATGATACTCTCCCCTTTTTTCGCATAGCTCTGCTGCTGGCAAGACGTTTTTAAACCATGCTGCTCTGCTTACTTACCTAAGATGACGTTCTAATTTAAAATGGAATTTATGTATTCAAATATAATTAGGAAACATCTTGTCTGAAAAAGGATGATTTGATATGCGTGGGAAAATAAAGATTGTGATTTTTCAATGTACGTTGTTCTAAATTGCGTCATCATGCTTTACACTCTACCACTACGGTCTTCTCGGTCATCTACGCAATATCTAAGCTGTTAAAAGTTCCTATGTTTTTATCTACGCATTTTAAAATCATTACATATATACACATTATAAAACCGGTAAATATATGTTAACATATATCTTTTAAAAGATCTTAAAAATTTAAAGGTGATTGGTTTTGCTGTTTTATGTCCTTTAAATTATTATAACTTCTTTAAAAACTAGATTTTAATACGGTTTTTATGTGTACGGTGCAGTTAAGTATGCTGATTGTTTATAAGTGCAAAAGAAAAAACTCGAAATTTCGGCTGATTTTTAATTATTTCTGCGTCTAGTTTCTTTTAATAGCAAACTGTCAGTTTCACTACTAAAGAATCAATGTTGCAGAGAAACACATTTACAGGCAATTTTGGAATACGTACTAGCACTGAAAACCTTGATATGCTTGCGGGAGGAGCAGAAAATCATTAATTTGTCATTAACAGCTATTAAAAATGTTAACAATTGTTTTGACAAACGTTCCACAAAACGTAACTATTAAAGAAATGTATAATATTCTGTATTGGGACTATAATCAACATATAAGTATTTGACAATTTAGTTTTATGGTTAAAAAGAAAAACCAACTAACATCCTTAAATACTTAAATTTATAATTATAATTATTAACTGCAAAATTATATCAGTTTACGAGTTATAAAATTAGACATATTTAAAATGTAATGTTATACAGACCATTAATTAAAAATACAATGAAATATAAAAAATGAAAAATACTGCTTATTTAGTGTATTGCTATGCTGAAATGAAAACGTCCGAGTCGTGCGAATTATATATGGCAGTACAATTTACGCCTGTGCTGAAGAACTTGATATTTGTCCAATATCTATATTTTTCTGTCAGAAGAAGCGTAAAATAAGTTACAAAGATGGTTGATTATTACTTTTCATTAATAAAAAACAAAGTATTAAAAAGATGTCATAGCAGTATTAAGTGACGAAATTCTCCAATTTCCCTGAAAATTAGATCAAAATAAATATATATAAATACCCTTCATAGCAGAATAATGCTATTAGTAGAAGTTTAATAATTCATTAATTAACGTTGAAGCATTTTAACTGAAGTCTTAAGAATTCTAAGACAGTCACAACATACTGCAAAGCTGCACCATCTATTAGAATGCTAAAAACACTAATATACGTTTCATAATTCAGAAGCACAACTCTTCAATTAAATAAAACACATATTCCTAAATATAAAGAAACTATGTAATTGAAATTCTAATTAAAATGTAACTAATAACTCGCCGCATTACAGCTAATAATATCCCATCAAACAGCATTACAGCATTAACGGACATGGCAGCAGATCATTTAACGCAATGGAAAGGATTTCACAAAAGAAGAACTTAATTTCCATTGCAGTTTCAAAATAATAAAATTTATAGGCTATAAATATTATGCGTTCTCTAAGTGCCGTTCAATGCTCAAAGATTTATTAAGGAACAGATAGTAAATTGTTTACAAATTATACCAATGAACGCACTGAAGTTTCGGTTCAATCTCATGTGCACACCATGTAAATTCAAATTCCATTATATCATATTAGCTAGAGTACTTTTTCATATAACAGCTACCAGTACAAGCTAGACGCTCTTTTAATAGCCCTAGCATGACTGATAGTAATATTTTAATCACACATAGATTATGCGATATGTATCATCAGCGCTATGTAAAATTCCTGATGTCCATCCATCAAATAAAAGGAATTTCAAACAATTACCGTATATACCCGTGTATAAGTAGAGATATTTTGGACAAAAAAAAAAGACTTCAAAGTGGGAGGATCGACTTATACGCGGGGCCATAAAAAATTAAAAGAATCGGAAGTTCAAAAATTTCTTTATATAATGCAGTTGTTTTCTTCCCGCACTCAAATTGGACGACTTATCAAATAAGTCACTTACTTGAAGTAATTTCATGACTTAAATTATGTGACGAACTAAGCACAGAGTTTCATACTTTAACTATAGTAAGCTTCGATTAAACCAAAGAATTTTCAGCCCCCGAACAACCGATCAATATCGAGCAATAAAAAAAGTTTCGCCAACACGCCAAGAAAAGAGAAATGCAGATAGTTTTTACGTACGTATAAGTCTTTATAATAGTTATTGTTCATTCATGAAATACTTTTGTTAACAGGCGTACACGTCAAAATTTAAAAAAAATAGCCCACGCAATAACTGAAGCTGACGGAACAGTCGATTGGCTTAAAAATGTGTGGAATAAAAGACCGGGAGCAGCTTTCAAAAAAACCTTCTCTTTTAGTATACGATTCTTTTCGTGGACACTTTTCTGAAGAAGTGACAAAAGTGACAAAACACCTAAAAACGACTGTGACCGTAATTCCAGGAGGATTAACATCCGTCATTCAACCCCTTGATGTCTGCCTTAATAAGCCCTTCAAAGTAAATGTTAGAAAGTATTGGGCAGAGTGGATTAGTTCCGGTCGACCAACATTTACAAAGGGAGGCAACATTAAAAAGCCCGATATTACATTAATTACTCAGTGGGTTAAAGATGCATGGAACGAAATACCCTCTGAAATAATTATAAAATCATTTAAAAAATGTTGTATTAGCAACGAACTAGACGGCACGGAAGATGATACTGTTTTCGAAAGTGAAAATGACGACGAAGGCTCTAGTAGTGATTGTAACAATAGAGTTCGAGACTGAAAATATGTATGACGACGAATGACGAGCCAATGACGACAGAAGAGTTCTATGAAATGTTTGGCGAATCTGACCATGAATCGGACGTTGAAGGATTTTGATTTTGTTTATTTACCAAGGTATTGTTTATCGTATATTTACTTTTTTTCTCAGATGATTTTGAATAAATGTAGTATTTAAAAAAATTTTTTCGAAGTTTCTCGATTGATTTTGGAAGTGGGGGGTCGACTTATACGCCGGTTTCTTATTTTCTACGAATTTTTATGTCGAAGTGTGTGTGGGGGGGGGGGGTCGACTTATACGCGGTATCGAATTATACGCTGGTATATACGGTATAATACTGTTGAACAAACAGACAAGCAAAGAGTGGAGTTTACTGGTGTACTTAACATTTCAGTACGTCTCCAGGTCTATAAAGGAAGTCGTAATTACATAAGAAAAAGATTTGGTACTTCCGTGCATTATGATAAATTGAGATGTTTCAGCTGGGCTACAGATGTGGCATCAGATGTGCAGTTACAGAATGTAAAGAAGCATGATAGTCATTACGTGCTTAAAATCCCTCTTCTGTCGCTAAGACTAGAGTGGGAAATCTGTAGGTAGGGTAACCAATAAAAAATTGTATAAAATATCAGTCTTGCAAGAAAAGGTTGGTAGATGATTGCCGGGTATGATTTCCCCACTCTAACATTTTAACCCATAGTGTGGCACATGTAATTTATTTGGATTTTAATTTTTGTCTTCTTGGAAATCTAGGAGGACCCCAAAGGCAGACCTCGAAGATCTCTTAAGGTTTACACACTACAGTTCGAGAAACTCCGCTCCAGATAATAAAGTGGTTAACAAAGGCTAACTGCTTGTGCTAATTCCAGAGTGCCAGTTCGAATAAAAGTAAGGTTTGGATGTTTGTGTGTGGTCTACCTCCTTCGGAAGGATACAATATTCGTCTGCCTCTCGCACCGCACAATGAACAATGCTCTCAGCAATGTGATGTCTAAATGACGAGCTGACGCAATCATTCCCGATGGAAACTTAAAGAACAAATATCTGTCACTTAAAGAAAACTGCTTTAATAAAGTTAAGTCTTTTCAGAATAATCGAAGATGTGTTATTGGTTGGCACTGCTGTGAACCCATTGAGGAATTTGATAATTTATCCTGCCAGAGTATTTGTCATCCGCACTTTCTATCAAGTATTATTATTCCAAAACAACAGCCAATTCTCAGACTTTTGCCACACAGCTTTCTATGAGGCTTCGGCTTTTTTTTTTCTTTTTTTTTTTCAAACTGAAGTTGTAAGTGCTTAGAGTGCTTTAAACGTAACAAAAGTGTTTCACACTAATTTAAATTTCATTATTATGGGAATTGAGTAGATGGCCAAGCCGTAGAGAAGGGACCTTTGGATCCCAAGTGCTACGACAGAGTGAACTGCGCAACCATTCGCAGAAGGACGTTAGTAAAGCGTGACGACGATGACGGCATTTAAAGACGTGTATATATAAAGGACGCTATTCTCTATTCATCTGTAAATAACCTTATCTATTTCCTACCTTATATGTAATCACCTTGTGGTGTGTAGCAGCTATTCCTGTTTCCATTAAATATTCGAGTTTTCTATAAATTGCATTCGTCATTTCAAGCCCCTAGACAGTAAGTTGACATTCATCATATTCTAGATAGAATAAAGCTTCCTACATTATTTTATTTTTTAATTTTATGATTTATAGCAATTTACAAACATTTAATTGAATGTTTGCATGAAAATTTGTAATGCGATTGTATTCAATAAAAGATGATTCAAACAATAGTTGTTACATTAGAGAATAATTGTGTCCCTTATCTTTTATGAAATATCTTAGACACTTTCTTAAAGAAATATGAAACAATGTTTTAAATTTTGTTTTACTTATGCTGTTTTCAAATAAATTTCATTAATGGAAATGCAGAAGATCCTTTAGTATTTGGACGCCATATATTCAAAAATCCAATTATTTCAATTCATGTTCAACTGTAAATTAGCATTTACAAAGTTAGGAACTCTACAATTTGATTGCTTGTCATGGTTTCTAGGTCAAGCCTGTTGTTATTAGTTTATGTGTTTGAATTTTGTCAATTATTTGTATAATAAATAAAACTATAATAAAGTAGAGTGTACATAAATTTTAAGAAACTATTCAGTTAACTTATAAGGTATTTCTCCAGTCTTTCTAGCGTGCCTTCGTGCTGTAATGGTCAGCACACTGATCCGGTATTTCAGAGGTTCGTGGTTCGATCCCCGGAGAAGGCTATTGCTAATTTTTCAATCTCTCTTGCTTCCTAATGTCTCTAGAGTGGAGCCGAAACTAAAAGAGTTGGGAATGGCACACTGAGGCGGTATTTAAGAGAACTGTGGTTCTATTTCCGGCGAAGGCGGTTGCTAATTTTTCATCTCTCCGGCTTTTCCAAATAACCTAATGTCTTTACAGTAGCGCTCGAACTAAAAAAAACGTGTTGGATGAAGATTCTCTACACCCAGGATTTGGCGATTGGGTTCCCTAAACACCCTAGTCGCCCTTTAAAAGGGGGAGTGTATAAAGTATTTCTCCCGCCCTCCTAGCGTGCCTTCGTGATGTAGTGGTTCTGCATGCTGGGCTGGTATTACAGAGGTACGTAGTTCGATTCCCGGCGAGGGCGTTAGCTATTTTTCATCTTGCCTTCTTCCAAAAAAATACCTAATGGCTCTACAATCTTAGATATATATGTGCGACGTATAGATTGCCTTTCAATATAGCCTAGAACGATTAACAGAAAGCAGTTACATTCATTATATAAGTTCCATTATTTTTAACTTATGGGCTTTGCTTGCTCATAATAATATGACTTTCTTAAAAATATTTAAATAATTAAGTAGTTTTTTAAAAATCAAAAATAATTTCTTTGTTTGCACTTCACCAGAATATTATGTGTTTAGTCTGATGAAAACAAATTATAACTACTATCTCGCTTTATTTTAGTTATAATAAAACTTAGTGTGTTTAGACATGTAATAAATTTTTAATTTGCTTGATTCTGTCGACATACTTCGAATTTTGCATTATGAAAATACTAATTATTTGTACTACATAAAATTTGTTGAAATAAAATAAGTAAGGCGAAATCTTTCCTTAACTGGCTTTAAACAAATGATATTCCGTTGACGGTTAAATTTAAACTCCATTAATCATTCAGATGTTTTAGACATTTGCATTAACTCTTGCAAAGTTACATTATTTGCCACACTGGACGTTTCTAGCTCGACTGCGTAAACGATTGGGATATCAGCCTATTTTCGGCGGTCCTAGGCATTTAGGAGATTTGATGCTAAACTCAATTCTAACAAATAAAATATTGAACAGCTTAATTCTAATTATGTTTCAACATCCGTTGGTTTATCGAAATAATGTCCATTATTAATGCGCTTTATTTTCAAGCTTACTTTGTTAAATATATTTATTAGCATATCTGCATAGAATCTTAAAAGCGATTGAACAAATGCCTTCTCAAGTCTCCTTTTTTACCCAAAAAATATATATTTCTGCTCCCTAATTTGCTTTGCTTGATATACAGTTCTTGTATTCGATTTAAAACTATTCAGAAAATATTAAAGGCAAGCGTATTTTTTCATTAGTACCTCCACAAAATAATATGTTTATTCATAAAGTCAAGATGCAATACTCCTTCAATGAATTTAATAAACCCCGCATATATTGTTTACTTAAAAGCAATACGTAAAGCAATTATTTCTGAGTTTATGCGAGTTTCATTACGATGAAATATAGCATCTATACAGATGGCCATATGTATTGAAATAATATGGAACAAAGCTTTTCGTTAATATAAATGGAAATAATGTACTTAGTAAAACCAGTAATTCAAGATCATGAGAGACTAAAATATTTACAGAGGCGCAGTCCTCTTTCTGTATAAATAGCTCAAACAAATCTTGTATCGCAAAAATCCTCGATTTGTTTCTCCTCTTGTCAGTTTAATCGACACTGTACGATTGTAGAATGTGGAATTTAACTGTTTTCGCTCTGCTATTCCCTCTTATTTTGTTGTGTTCCGCTCAAAATTCAAAAGTGAATTGCGCGAACATATGTGCAAACGGACGTATTTACTACGGTAAAAATGGAAGGGCAAGTACATATGGCAATTGCCTCTGTCGTGAAGAACCCCTGTCTAGATCTGGCCGCAAGTATGTCTTTAGATATTACAAAATGCTAATTAACCAAGCTGGTTTAAATCCTCATTTACGCCGTATAATGAAAGTGTATCTTCTATGTGTAAGTTTGAACATAAGCAAATCGTAAAATATTCGCCTGATTGATTAAACTTTGGAATTATTATACGAGAGAGAGGGAAAAAATTGTTTAATTACTTTTAGTCATATCCAGAATTTAACATTCTACATTACTGCAGAATAATAATTTTTCTTCTTTTAATATAGGTTTTGCTAAATTTTATTTCAATGTTTGAAAAAGCAAAAGGAAAGATTTTAATTGATGGAATATTTCTAACAGTTTTGTACATTGTACAACAAAGAAATATTAAAAAAGAAAGAAAGGAATCTGCTCGTAACAGGCTGAAGAAACATTTTCTAAAAAATGTACGAAAATCGTAAAGGATCATATTTTTCCTCAAGGTGTGTTTAAGGCAATAGATTATTCAGTGGTTTAAACGAACTTTATTGGGCTGCATTTTAAATATTTCATAAAAGTGAAGTAACATTGTTACTTAACATGCAGTAAATAAAATTTCAGTTCAGGAATAAAACACTCAGTTTTACAAAGCTACGGGAAATCAACCCTGTCAAAGTGCATTAAATTTTATATGTTTGCAATTCCACGAACTGTTGCAAACATATAATATTAATGAAAGTAAGAAAATTTTCTCAATTTGTTGGCATAAATGTAAACTTCCTTTTCTTTGGATAATTTCTGTTCTGAAATATTTCATGCAATTTTTTTCATCATGGTTTATATAATTTTCCGATGTCAGATCCATAGTTTATAATTATAACATTATTATAGTCTGCAGTTTGAGGACTGGATCTACTTCACTGGCCTCAACTACATGACTATACCAATAATAACGTCTGCATTTCGTTTATGAATGTAAAACAGTATTTTGAATTATTTTCTTCATTTATAATTTTCTAATTATTCATTTTATTGAAGTTAAATTAATTGCAATAAAATTTTTATTTCATTTCATCTGTATGTTTAAAACTTACATTCACAAGCTGATTCAGTTTTTCAAGAATGAAACTAAAGTCTAGAACTGGTGGAATTGTTACAGTAATTTTGCAGTTTTGTATTAACAAATATTATTCAGAGGTATATAAAAGAACGAGAGAGTTGAAACGAGGGAAAAGATGCTTTTGTAAATGTGAAACATTATTTAGGTTGTGATAAAGCATGAAAGTGTTATCACCTTAAGAGAAAGAATAGGATGACGCTTTTAAGAGATATTGGCTAATATTGACTTTATAAATGAGAAAAATATGCGATAGAACCCCCACGAAGGCAACCTCTTGCCTGGAATTTGAGCCTTGTTTAAACAAACAGTTTTCAGCCATTCAAGATCTTCCGGACCCGCTAAAAATGAAGAAAATCTAGAAATTACAAAAAAATTAATTTCCAGTATTTCGATTTTGTCTGAATTGTAATCTTAATAATTTAATTTTTATAGTGTTATTTTTAGATTTAAATCATTCTCTGTGTTATAGAAACCTGACTCATTAGTTCATTCAATTCTTATGCGCTACTTCCTATAAGGAATATTATCTAGCGGTCTGTGTTAAACTGTGTTTCGAAAAGTATAAGACTTCAGTTTTATGATTTGTGCTACAACCGTACTAAATTTACTTTAATACAAATGCTAGTCGAAGTGCATGACATTTTCCGATCTTTAAGCAGAATGAAGAGACTTTTTTGGGAATTGAGATAATTTTTTCGAAATGCTGTTTTCTAAATTTTCGCGAAGAGCTGATAAGGATCTAAATTTCGCGTTAATGCTTCTATCCTGCTATGGTAGGTTGCACGCTGTTCTGAAGAAACTACTAATACGACGTCAGCTAAAAATTTTAGTAAGAACTGATACTTGCTTTGTTAATGGCTATGATATTTTTCGGAAAATCACCATCCACTTTCTCTATTTCTCCTTCGTTTTCGTAATACTAATAAAAACCGATAGAGAGCGCACTTAACTTCTGCTTTAAAAATCGTACTATCTTCTGGAAAGTTCTACACTCTTCTCAATAGTAAACATGATGCTGCCTAAAGATTTGAAAAAGAACTGATAGCGGAAATGTAACAACGATAATATGAGCTTAAGATGTGTGTCATGAGCACAGAGTTCTAATATATCCTTCGCAAGTGTGGACCCCGTCAATGGGGTTTCAAAATCTTATGAAAAGAGTCACTTTTCTCTTGTTTCGAAGGTCAAGTGTGGAAAATTTCATCAACATAAAAATGTAGATTTGTATGAAAGACAAAGAAACACACACACATAAATAAATAAAAAAAATAAAAAGGGAGAGACTCTTAGTAAATACAGCTAGTGTAATTTCTTGGGTCCAAAACTTGTAATTAAACACAAATAAATAAATAAATAAAAACACACACAAATAAAATAAAGAAAAAGGGAGAGACTCTTAATAACTACAGCTAGTGTAATTTCTTGGGTCCAGAACTAGTAATTAATAAAAAACTAAAATGAGTTTGCGTTTATTTCTTTTAAGTTGTTTAGTTTGTTAATTAAAAACTGAATAAATTTGAAACAATGTAGCGATATTAGGTATCTTTTGGAAGCTGGCAAGATGAAAAATATGCAACGCCTTCGCCGGGAATCGAACCACGGACCTCCAGAATACCGTCCCAGCGTGCAGAACCACTACACCACGAAGGCACGCCAGGAAACCGGAACAAGTAATTTATAACATAAAATAAATTTCTTATGCTTGGCTGAACAATAATAAACTTAGAAAACATTTCAATTTGATGTTTTTTAAATTCCTGAGTTTGTCTATTAAATTCGAAAGATAAATAGATATATTGCTTTCTCCCTAGTAACCACATACTTCTTTCCTATTGTCGTGCTTTCAGATTAAACTTGAAACATAAATATTTCACGTCCTGTAGAGTATTTTGTAAAGACTTTGTTGTTCTGTAGAGTATTTTGTAAAGCTTTTAAATGGCTGAATTTGAATCAAAAGTTCACACAATTAACACAAAAGTTATGTATATAAAAAGGGCGAACCCGTTGGGGTGGTTTCGGAGATTTCGTATGTAGACAGCGAGCTTTCTCTTGCTTTGATGGCCAAATTTCACCAAGATTAAACTGTAAATTTGTATGAAAGATCGATACTAGTCTTTATTTACATAGCTTTATTTAAAAAAAGAAAACATCTGCGTTACTTAGAATTTAATTTGCGGTGTTTAAAAACTGGTAAATTGAAACAAGTATTAAAAACCAGATCCATTTATTACCATCAAAGAGGAGTAAAAAATCTTGAAATGTAATTCAAAGACTATTTTATAATTTTCCTCATGGATTTCTTTCCAAGATTTCAAAACCTGAAAACGAATGTAAAACTATTTGCTTTAAATTAAACTGTTCCTTAATTTTGCATTTGGCTTAAATTCGAAGTAGTGTAATAATTTTCCACTGAAATTTGAAATTTAGTTGCCTTTGGGTTACATCTTAACACCTGAATTAAAAAAGTTAAAACCGAATTTGTTACCTCGTGGATTGACAACAGATTCATTTTGTAGGATTCCGTTTATCAGAGTTTCATGTTTTTATTAGTTTTTATTTCAGCAATTGGGGGCCAGGACATGTAAGTAAAATCCTTTTCAAGTGCTTATACTGGCAAATAAATATATATATTATATTTTAATATATATACTTATTTGGTCCGGTATCCCATAGGTCCGGGGTTCGATCCCCGGGCTGGCAAGGTTGACTCAGCCTTTCATTCCTTAAGTGGGTCGATAAAATGAGTTACCAAGTTCGCTTGGGAACTAAACACGGGTGTTCCTGCGACAAGCTGACCACTCCGGGCCTCAAAGGTCAAGAAAGCAGAAAAAAGGGCACTGCAGACCGTGTCCCCACTAGAGCTGTTGAGCTACTGAGTTTAGTTTTCTTTTTTTAATTTTATTTTAAGTCTTGAACATTGGAAATAGGTAAGATAAGGAGCAAAGGAAACTATATTTATATAATGAATAAGTCAGTAAAATTGTCGAAAACATTACACAAGCTTAATGCAGTCCTGTTTGCTACTGAAGAAGTTAATTTACACTAAGCAATTTAAATTACACTAGTTAGTGTTAAATTAAACTACGAAACATATGATCTAAACGAATTGAAAACGTGTTTTAAAGCGATTTTTGTACACTTGTTTCAAGATTTAAATGCCTAGGGAAGAGGAGAGGGAAGAAAGCGAATTCTGAAATGACTCTTGAGTCAGTTAAAATTCCCTAAAAACCATTATTTTAATATTTTTAGGTAGTATTCTTTACAATGTTTTTTGGGGAACCAAGACTCATTTGATCCTAATTACTATATGTAGAACAGAAATTCAGCTTATGAGACCCACAGAGTTAAAAGATATATTCGATGCAGTTATAAGGCATTTCTCCCACCTTCTTAGCATGCCTTCGTAGTGTAGTGGTCAGCACGCTCGGCGCGTATTCGAGAGGCCCGTGTTCGAGTACCGGCGAAGGTGTTGCCCATTTTTTATCACTCCTGCTTCCAAATTACCTAATGTGTCTACACTGGGTCCAGAACTAAAGGGTTGTCGACGATGATTCTCCAGAATCAGGATTTGGTGATACAACCAGGATAAAACATATAAAGATGAAATTCCTTGCTCAATGAAAATGTTAAAAATGCAACTAATAAGCTGTCTTTTAGAAACAAACTTAATAGTCAAATACGTTTCATCAGCGAATATACTGTAGCTACAAACATACAAGAACTTTATAAATCTTACAAATTGCTTAAGGATTATAATAGACTCAGCTGGTTTAGTTCTGTTCACTTTAATCCCGGAAATCACCTCAATAATTTACAAAATTTGCGTGTAGTACGGACAAAAACACAACTGAACAATTCACTGAGTTGTACTAATAATAAGCTAGTTAAAAAATCAATGCACTGTTTACCGATATAACTATGCCTATATTAGAGCATACTGGAAAAACGTAATTTAGAGTCGTGGTTGAGAAGAATCAATAACATTAGGTTACCCCTTAAAAATCCCAACTAAACTTATTTCAAGGATTTTAAATTAAAACCCCAATTGACCTGATTGATAAGTTCTTGATTTTAAATTGATAAACATTAATTGCAAAATTTCGAACCAGAATATTACCTCATTGCTGTCTCAAGACTAACATTTCAAACGCCATTAAATTTCAGAGTATTAAGAGAAATATTAAAAAATCTGATGTGTACACCACAGAACTTCCTTTTACGGAATATTAAATTATACGCATGCTTTTTTTCATTTCATATAAACTTATTTTCTCTAATTTCATTACAGATATATTTCTCATTCAATTAATTCAGTTCTCAGTTCGCGTCAAGGCAAAAATACATAAATAATCAAAATACCTTCAATAAAAAATAAGTATAGAAAAAATATAAACCCCGAATACAGTTAAAGTCATCAAAAAACCAATTTTTACAATTAAAAGTAGAGTTTCTACGCAAAAATAGGCAATTCGGCCAGCAGAAAATAAAGCATAAATATTTAATACATACTCGTGTGTATTTTGCTTCAAATAATTCACGCATGAAGTGTCAAATAAATATTTTACTAATCATGCAGAATTCGATCTATCGCTTTTAGTCAGTTACTTATTTTTTTGATAGAACGACTAAAGCGGGAATTTAAATTTGAAAATTAATCAAAAAAATCTGATGTGTACACTTGTACGGAATATTAAATTATGCGCATTTTTTCTTGCATTTCATTTAAAATCTACTTATTGGATTGAATTAAATTTACTTATTATTGGTTATGCCAACAGCGCATAAACCACAATAGAATAAACGCATTCTTTAAAATTCACTCTATTTGTTTACCATAGCGACACTCTGGCACTAGGTTCACTTAACAGTATTATACTTCGTTCATATTATAACTCAGAATGCACAAAATTTATATGATTTAAAGAATAGAATTATCTGATCGTTGCCACATGTTCTATTAAAATACTATAATAAAACTAGAATGATGTATAAAAGAAATTAACCAAACAAAACAAAAAAGAAACAGTTTTTCAAGACAATTGAGTATTTCTCATTCAATTAATTTACTTTTCGCGACAAGGCAAAAATACATAAAAACTCAAAATATCTGTATTAAAAATTACAAAGTAAATCCCAAACACTTATTTCCTAGAAAAAATTCCAGAAAGGATTAAGCATGACTTAATTCGCAATAAGAAATGAAGGCATTATCTTTGTTGTTGCGAAGCTACGTTTCTCTATATTGGCAACAAATCCACTAGTCTGCTGTTTCAAATGTAAACAAGCGATGACCACCATCAAGAAAATTATTAGGCTTCGCGGCACTTAAACAACTTTAAAATTGTTGATAATTCTAAAAATATTACATACAGATTTACTAAAGGTATAAAAACCTTAAGCAGAAAATAAGAACAACATAATGCAATCATTTTTAAAGCAAAAAAAGAACAATTCACAAACATATATGAGTAAAGAAACTGAGATCATTGAGCCCGGTAACAGAGAGGATATATTTATAAATATATTTATATACGTTTGGCGCGGCCGATTGCAACCAAAATACGAGGTCTACCATCTACATGTTATAGTAGTCCTATATGCAATATTTCAACGTTCTGAGGCTACTCGTTTTTGAGTTAATGCGAGATACGTACATACATACGTTCGTACAGGCGCCAGGAAAAATTCTCTTCAGAATTCATTTTAAAGCAGTTTTATAATTTTTTTTGGAGGAAAAGTGTATTTTATTTTGTCATTATGTACAGATATCACGCAAAAACATCGTTAAATTGCATTCGAAAGCGGTCCAAATGAATATTTTCGTTGAAGTATGCTGCCTGAAACTTTTCACGATTACAACACTTCCTTTTTAGTTCGTACAAGTAAGTAAAAAGAGAGATTGATAATATATACCAAACTCAATTAACATTGAGGAGATAAAATTTTGGGAACTTAAGGTATCCGACTACGTTCGATACCCTAATTTTGAAAAAGTGTACAAATAAATTCATTTTGGTGTTAATAAGCAGATCGCTGCCTAAAATGATAGAAACAGTTTATAAACATATTATTGAAATATAATTTTTACTTATTTCTCACATTTTGGATCAAAAATGTATTCAAATTTCAGTATCACGAGATTAGTTCCCTCAAAATTATTTATCAATATTTTACTTTTATTTTTTTCACTTATATTTATTAAATCATAAGGAATAAAATGGACTAAAATTTAAGTCATAAAACAAAATGTCTATTAAATGTACCTGTTTGAGTACATACACTAGCTATTTTTCGAGAACTTTTTCTCTATTCATTTACAAAATTGTCTGCAAAAATCTTAAATATGTATATAAACCTAAACTTTTAGTCCATTTATTTCACAATATTCTATAGAATACGTGTGGGAAGTATCATAAAATTGCTATAGTAATATTTTAAGTTACGGTGTTTTTCGTATTAGAAATGCTGACAAAAAAAAAGTTTCTCAAAAAACAAATTTAAAGTTTTATCTTTAGAAAATATATTAGGAATTGATATATTACATTGCTAAAACTGTTCTGTTTTGTATATTACGCCTTCTGTTAACTGCATTTTAGAAGATTTTTGCTTTAAAGAAGCTCTTAATTTTTTTCTTGTGATTTTTGCGGAATGTAAAGGATGCCGTTTTGAATCGACAATTCGAGTTTTATCAATACAGTTATATCCCTTGATAGTATATTGTCCATGTTTCGCCGATATTTTTAACATACCCAAAAATCCATTATTAAACTGTATTACTCCTATATAGGAACCAAGACACAATGTTGTCAACTTAACAAACACTTGTTTTGGTATGATACTTTTGGCATGATACGTTATTAAAACTCTCATTGTTTTGAGTTTCGAAACACACTGGACAGGGTAATGCAGAAAATACAGATTTTAGAATTTCAACATCGAATATTCTATTACCAGCTTCATTACCAGAAACATTATTAGATTCATTATAATTTTCAGAAAATGTTTTATTGTTTCCTAGTTTCGATTCACTGGCAAAAGCTTTCACAGTATATCTGTTTCCAGCAAATCGCCGTTTTTTAGAACGAAAAGTTCCCCACCGACCTATTACTACGTTTACAATAATAAAGTGAAATTATTTTTATCACAATGTTAAAATAACAAAGCAGAATGAGATAAAAAACAATACTGAATAACAGCAAGCGCGCTAAATCAGAGTGTAATCAAATCAGAATGTAAAGACATACGGAAATGTTGTCAAATATGATACTGAAATTTCGAAAGTAATCTTGCTTCCAACCACATAATAATATACATATATTTCAAATCATCTTTTGAATATCGCCAACAGTATTCAAATGAAATATTCTTATTTAGAGCAGTCTGTGTCCCTTAAATATCAACCTCCCGCCATAACAGCCACTTCCGGCATTTTTAACAGCAACTTCCGGTTCATGGTGTAGAACAAAAACAGCCATAACTCTACTTCTAATCACCGGAAAGACAAAACAAAAATAGTTTTTGGACGCTAAAGATATAGCTTTAAATTAAAGTAATAACATTTTTTTTAACAATTTCTTAAAATTGACGATCAGAACGTAGTCAGATACCTTAAAAACTACTCGTGCAATTTTTACAAAACTTGGTAGTTTGGAGTAATTTGAGTCGTAGAATTGAAATATTAAAAAAAAAAAAAAAAAAACGTGATATGTTATTTCAGTAAAAGTCCGATTTTGTGTTAAAATACCTATATTAGAACAACGCTATATATAAATCTAATACATATCCTAAGTCACGCTTTCGAGACATGAAAACCGCAAGTTGAATTTCGTCAATCGGCCCAGTAGAACGGGAGATATAGAACTGTCTCTGTTTTTTCTCCCCCGTACTGTACATTTCTATGCGCTCTATAAAGCACTCTGTAAAACTTTATAATAACACCATAAAAGAATATTATTATATTTTCACGATACATTAGCGATTAGCACATCTTATTCATTCACTCGATATACTAAACTTAATTCAGGACACTGCTGTGAAAAATTGCTTTTGCTTATAGAATTTTATAGCGCTGTTTCAAAAATTATTTTAATTTTATTGTCATATGATAATTACAGCTAATCTTCTTTTATATTCATATTTAGCTAAGTAAAAACTATATGTTTTCAAAATAACTGGCAATTTAACATTTAGATTCCGATTGAATAGTCAAATTGACAAAATTTGATTCTTTCTGGAGACAGACTTGCAATAAAAAGTCGACTTAAAAAAGAAAAATAAATTATTAATTATATGTGATTTCTGTATTTATTCATCTGCATTCGTACGTGTGATTTGCAAGCTGAAGAGCCTGAAATCATATTTTGAGGAAAATAATTTGGTGGCTATCATATATCAGTAAGGCAATATTTTCTGTTTATAGAACGCCCGTTTCTCCTAACATTATGAGAACAAAATTATCCCGTTTGTTAACAGGAAACCTTCTCTTATAACCTTTTAAACTAAGCAAAAGTTTAAAAGGTATTAAACCTTTTAAACTAAGCAAAATCTTGATGCGGTTGGAAAGAAAAAATACAGACTATGTTCGATATTTTAAAATAATGTGAAATAAGACAAAATGAAACATACACATAATTTTAAAGATTCGTTCTGCTCTATTCGATGTTGCAAACAGTAAAATTTTGAGAGTTTCAATTTGTTCTTCAAACGATTATATGTGCGAAAAGTTCTGTCAATATCAAATTTTAAAAAATCTTTATAAAATTCATAAAACATCTCTTCATTACATTGTATTCTCAGTGAGCGTATATACAAATTGTGAGCTCGTTCCTTATCAAGGAGCAGTTTAAAAATAAATGGCAGAGTTTTGACGCTAGTGACAAAAACCCTGAACGAGTTAAATAAAGGCTTATAAAAACACAGCTGGTTTCTAATGAAACCAAAATCTGAAGTGGACCTCGCATGTCTTCCTCGTAAGACCTTTTAAATTATACACATTTCTTGCTGCACTTCATTTAAACTCGCTTTCTCGAATTTATTAGAGATTTATTTCTCATTCAATCAGTTCACTTCTCACTGTGCCGCAAAGCAAAAATATATAAAAACTCAAAACAACTTCATTAAAATCTGTAAAGTATAGAAGATACGATAACGCCAAGTACAGGTAAAAAAAAACAATTTTTGCAATTACAGTTTTTACTCCAAAAGAACCAACGGAGAAAAAGAGAAAATTTTCGGTGCATCCAGTTTAACGTTAACATTTGAACCCACTGGGCTAAAAAAACATTGGTGCAACAGTGGACTTAATTCACCAAACTTTCAAGTTTCAAATGTCAACAAATAACGACCTCGTAGGCCGAACGCCACTTTAACATTTAAATTGCTGATAATTCTACAACTATTGCAAGCAGATTAACTAGAACCATAAAAATCTTTACCGGAACAAAATAACAACATAATTCAATTACATTTAATGAAACAAATGTACAATTTAACAACATATAAGAATAAGAAACAGAGCTCGCCGAGGCCGGTTAAGAGGGTAGGTGTATATATGTAAGTTTGTAGTGTGTTGTTGCTCACCACCACTAATAGAAACTTAGTAGCTTTTTTTTTGTAATTTTATTGACAGAAAACGCGAACATAATTAACACGAAGATAATATAGAAAAAAATGAACAGAAATAAGATGAAGAAACCAAAATCAGTTCATGACATCATCGAAATGGGGTGGCATCATATAAGAGAAATAGTTGTTATCTTAAGAATTCACATCACGCTGCTTCTGCTTCCATCTCTCGGCTCAATGGCTGAATAGCCTGAATCCTTTCACACAGCTTGAAGAACGATCTAATTGTTGAGGACGTTGCCATTCGTACACGAAAAAAGGACTTTGTGCCCACATAAGTAAACTTATATTTATAAACGTAGATGTGTAAGGGAGAGGCTGAAAACGTATATATACAAACCTCTCGTAGCGCTCTCCCTTCTAAATATCCGTTTGGTGAGCAGAGTCCAACAAAAACGCGAGGTGAACAACTAGATGTTATAGCAATCCTATGTACAAATAAAAGGTCTTATATAAAGCTTTTAGTTTAGTTACAGTGTAATTCATGTGACGTTTATTCCCCAAACAATTATACTATTTAAATATGAAATATATATATATGTACCGATACTCTGTATGAATGTGAATTTCTGTATTTGTTTCTGTCTTTTTTCCTTTTCTGAAGATCTGTGAAAAGATTTGAGGATTACAGAAGCCAATACCGTGATAACTTGCTGAAAGACTACATGGAGCAATATGAAGATTTGAAATAGATTTTCCATTGCATCTCAGGTAAGCTATTTTGAACAAAATTCTCCTAACGTAGTAAAACAGAGTTTGAACGTTTGCAAAAGTTCAGTTTATCAGTTAATATTCTGCAAAACGTTGTAGAACTTTGTAACAGTTTGAAAAACGTTGAGTAAAATATTCGAGGAAATTAGTAAAATTTGGATATATCTAATCACAGTAACTAATCATAGTAGTAAATGATATGCATTTGATGTCATGGAAGTCAAGTTGGATTCGGGAACGATCAAAATGAACATTTCCGTTGAAATCAGAAACCCGAAATTTTCGCGATGATAATAATTCCTTTATTTTGTGGGCCAACCAGCGGACGAGCGATAAAGTCGCTGAACACTGGTAGTTCGGGCCGAGGTTCCAATCCAGCGAACGGGCTGGCTGCATGGGCGTTTTTGTGGTTTTCCCCATGAGTAACGTGTATACGAGCCAGTTTCCCTTAGAATGTCCTCCACGAAGGCATTCCTCCCCTTAGGCAGATAGCCCTCGCGTGCTTTGCCATAATTAAATACACACCATACCTTTATTTTGTACATGGAAATAAAGTATGATATTGATCAATATTTTTTCACATTTACGTGCGTGGAAATTCTGTTAATATCAAAAAATTTTATTTGAATGATATTTTATTTTTAGTCGCATACAGTTGCAAAAATGTAGCTCTTCAGTTTATGTGCGGCCTTTGCGTATTACTGCCATCTTTAATTTCAATATCTCAGGTAGTTTTTCCCGCGCGAGATTCGCTCTTTTTGAGTTTTACTTTTTTTTATTATGAATATAGGATTTATCTAAATATAAATATACGAGCAGGAGAAACGCATAAAGGACTCATTTCTACAAAACTGGTTTCCACAAAGCCCATAAATTTTACAAAATTAATTTCTTTAAATTTACAAATGCCAATATATGAATATTCAAGTCATTCAAAACATTTTTTGTATTTGGAAATACATATCTACGACCAATTGTTAGTGAAAATAAACGCCGGGTAACGACTTCTGTGGATACCTTGTTTATTGCTTCATTCAGTAGTATATTATGCAAGTTCTTGATTTTGTTTCAGTTTAGCAGATGATGTTTCACCTGCTAGTTTCGCAGGTGACCGCTGGACCTCCCATTGCATTTCCATAAGGACATTTTAGTTGATGTTTAGACATTTAGGTAGAATTGCTAATCGTGTTTAAAAAAGTAATGTATGTTTCCTAAATGGACAATCTGTCCTGTCAGCTGAAATAAGTATATTTCAGAAGGTAATATATGTACGTGATTATTTAACTCAGTGTTTCCATTCTCTTTCTATGCGTAATTTGCCGATTAAATTACACTATATATGTCATTTGCTTATCAGTTTTACATAGTGTTTGCTCTTATCCACGGTAAGTCTTGAAACATGCTATCAACAGCGTTATTGCAACTGAATTATAAAAGAACTAAAGCTACACCTCTATTTTACAAAATTGATAATTTTTGGTGATAGTACATCATAATTTTTTATGACGAAAACAAACATCACAATCATAAAAACAAAAATAAATAATAAACATCATAATCAAAATAAAACATCGTAATCAAAATAAAACATCATAATCATTTTTTGTTGATAAACAGTGTAGAGTCATTAGGTTAATTGGAAGCAGAAAAGATGAAAAATATGCAACCGCCTTCGCCGGGAATCGAACCAATGACCTCTGGAATACCGGCCCAGTCTGCTACCGTTACACTACGAAGGCACGCTAGGGAAGTAGGAGAAATACCTTATAACAGCACCCCTGTTCTCTTCAAGGCATAGCTGTATTTATTATGCAATGTATAATGATACTACTTTTAAAGTATTGCTTGTACATAAAAAAAGTATAGTATATTCGGATACATTCTTTAGATATGAAAGTTTCTTCCGTTTCATTGCTATATTTCTATAGCACACGACAACTAGTATTAAGTATTTTTTAACATATTATGCAAGAGTGGAAGAGGTGCGTGTTTGCAATGATTAATAAAAAAGTATTTTTATTAAATAAATCTAATAAACAATGCATGTTTACTTTCGACGGAATAATTTTAATATTTGCTAAAGAATATTTGAGTGTTTAAACTTAATGTTTCGGAGAAATACACATGAAAAAACAGGACATCTGATATGTCGTGCATTTAATACAGTTAAAGCGTTTAAGTTTACTGTCCTCTATTTAGCACAGCTTTCTAAAAGATTCATAAGTTAGAATAACTATGAAATCTTTATTTAGCAAGTTAGAGAATTTACATAATTTAAGTATAACACAAATCAAAGTTAACAGTTTTCACAAACATTTAAATTGAAGTGCTGAAAAATTAAATTACAAGAGATTCATTAATAAGGTTTAAACAACTTCAGGCTTACCTGTTACGCAATATTATTAAATGTATATTGCAAAAAAGAAGGTAACATAGCTGAAAAAAGAATGAAGCTCAAGTGCAGCAGCACAAAATCTTTTTAAGACTTCTGCATCAAAAACCATAGGTAGAATCCTCTCTCGCCAATATATTATTTGACTATCGTTTGTTTTTGGCGCTGCCAAGCTTCATTATGTAAATGTGACACTAATGTATTCTAAAAACATCGTTATCTTGCTTTTTTTTTAACGCAAGGGGTTAAATATATTATATTTTAAATATATTAATCTACTCATATATTTTGACTACATCAGCTATATAATTAACTTCATTGGCAGATGCATGCTGGAATCACCTAAAATGAAATTGGGATGTTTTTTCACTGGATCCCTTCGAACGAAAGTGATTGCTATTATGTTTCTTGCCAGGTGAAGAAAAATAAATTCCTTTGCCTCAATCTACTTTATTAGAAAACGAATAAAAAAAGAAATCACCATACTAAAAATCGTATTAACTCAGCTTCTACTTAGTGAAGAAAGGTTTGTTGTGATAAAATCTTCATCATAATTAAAATTAGTTCAAACAAAAATTAGTTCAAAAAACATTACATTTGCATAATTTCTGATTATATTTTTTAATATCTACTTCTAATTAATTTTGTGTCTCTCTTTTAATTTTGTGTTCTCTTAATTTTGTGTCTCTTGTCTTGAAAGAATTAGTTTTATACTTTAGATCAAACTTTTTTTCCAACACGTGAAAAGATTAAATATGCTTGCAACTTTATCTGTGTGCGACAGAACATAAATGCTATAAACTGTTCTGAAAAATGCCTCTTCAAATTCACATTAACATTCTGTTTAACATCTAAAAGAAAACTGTTAGAGCGGAAATGTGAGGAAAGGATTTCCATATTTAATATCCATTCAAATTATGCTCAAAGTTACTACTTAGATGAATTTTCGTTTACATAGAATTTTCCAAAACAATAATTAAATGACACCGTTATGTTTTTAAACTTTTTTTAAATATTCAGTACGATATTGCTTGGGTTTGCTGCGCATAAATTAATATCTTTTACTGTCATAATTAAGGTTTCATAATATAATTTATTAAAAAAGCATTACATTTTTTCATATTAATATAAAATTTATCCGATTGCGAATTTTATATGACAAAATGAACTGTAAAAGTTAAGGAATGATGGAAAGATTTTTAAAGTAAGCAGTAGATTGCAGGTTTTATTTTAATTCAACTTCTAGGCACAGGTATTAAAATTTTTATTTCTTTTTCCATAGGTTTCGCGGAAGAGAAAGAAGATAACACGATTCCATGAAATCAATTATATTATTTCATGTTATTCACTACGTATTTCATAAAGGCAATCATACTCTTTTGGAATGAAATATTTTGATGAAATCATAAAATACCACTGAAATCTTTGAAATAAAAAATGTGAAACTTCTGAAACCGTCATATTTATTTCTCTTTATAGCTTTAAATCATTACATTGTTTAAATTTTGTTGACTCAGTACATCACATATAAACAATTATCTACACAATAAACTAGTATTCATAACGAATACTGCTGAAATTTATGGCGCACCACATTTAAAGCAACTGAAGGAAGATATTGTCATATTTATGTTCATACTACATAACTGTATATGGTAATCATAATAAATAAAATTTTTATCTAAAGCTTAAAATGTTTACAGAGTTCTAGATTACATACGAATACATTTAACAGTAAAACCAGAAGGCTTATTTAAATTGTAGAAATTTAACATCATAACAATGCATAAAGATTCACAATTTTTTCTTAACAGTTTTAATTAGATAAAGCAATAATCCGTCAGATGCTTTCAATAGAAATAACATTTCGATAATTAAAAAGCGTACATTCACTAAGGTGAAGTAAAAGTCTATTGATTTAATTTCTTTTGCACTGAATATATCCGTGTCCAAAAGGTTGCTGTGATTCGTTTTTTAATTTCGCAGCCTCTGGTCGTAGATGCATGCATTCAATTAAAAATTTTTAAATAGCGCAAATTTTTATGTTTTAAAATTTTTTAATTTAATAATTCAGTTTTGGAGAATTAGGGCAAATATTTTTATTTGGTTCACTGGTGACCACATTAATGTATTTCAGTGATGTTCTCTTTTGGGATATAAAAATGCGTGATGTTCGTTCACTTCTAATTGTATTGTATGTAGGATTCGGAAATAATATTCACAGTAATTTATAAATTTTCATACATTAAAAATACGTTATTTATATTATCATGCAGTTTGGTTTTTCGTTATTATTACAATCAGTTAAGAATTAATATTTTTACTTAAGAACAAAGCCAAAAAATCGTTTATGGACACCACATAACTTCCTTGTATGTCTTACTAAATTACACACATATTTTGCTGTATTTTAATTAAACTTACTTTCTAGAATTTCATTAGAAATATATTTCTCATTCAATTAATTCAGTTCTCACCCGCGACAAGGCAAAAATACATAAAATACCAAATATTCCTTACTTAAAATTGAAAAAATATAGAAAACTATCAAGCAACAAATAATATTAAAACAGTTTAAAATATTATAATTAAAATTAGAGTTTCAGGCGATTCTGCCAGCGTGCAAGGAAGCACGATTTTTCGGTGCACAATACTGAAATTTTACTTTTGGTCCCAATTAGCGAAAATACACTGAAGGTACAGAAACAAACTTCATTCACTATTCTACTAAGTTTCAAGTGTAAACAAATATGGCCCCCATGGTAAAAAATAGACTTAGCCAATTTAAACAAATCTTACACTGTTGATTATTCTACAACTATTGCATGCAGATTAACTAAAAACATAAAAACCTTAACCGTCAGATAAGAAAAACATAATTTAATCATTTTTAAAGCAAAAAATGCACAATTTACCAACACATAAGAATAAGAAAAGACTGAGCTAACGGAGCCGAGTAACAGAGGAGGTACATACTTGTATATATATTTATATACTTTTAGTGCAGCCGATTGCAACCACAAAGGGAGGGAGGTCTGTATTGCATTAAAACGGATATCATGAGAGACATAAGCCTTAGGAAAAAAGAATGGAATTGGGACTTTTTTATATTTATACATTAAAAATATTCTAAGCCAAGGACTGGCGTTATGTAAAAAATGTTTGCTGCAACATATGCAAAAAAGAAATCTTTGAAGGTTTTAAGAAAAGATCCTTAACGCTTTTAATTCACTGCGCCGTGAGTAATATTGTTAGACTGATACTTTTCCAACATCATGAAATATTCAGAAGAAAGAAATGAACACATTATGCTAATAAGCAAAAATGGGAAAAATGAAAACTATGAGTGCTTAAAAAGGTAAAATAATGCTAATATTAAACACTAAAGAGGTAGGAAGAAAAGCTGAATTATGTAAAATTAATTTTTTAAAATAATGGAGCATGTATTACTCTTCGAAATAATATTAGAATAATGAACACATTGTATTACACCATGAAAACGGTAATAAGACTGATTATAAAAAAATAGAATTTACTCTAGAATACTCTCTTCTATGCTTTGTTTTACTTTGGTTTGCTATGATCTTCGCTGGCGAGAAATTTGACAATCCGAACAGATCAAAATATTTTTATTCATCTTTCATGAGGTTTTGCAAATAGCCGTTTTCAAAATGTAGCATTCGGAAAAACATAAAATTTCTTAACGTATTGCTTATATTAAATCAATCTGTCTTCAAAAATGCATAACTATTTAATTGAAATAAATGCTTATTTTAAGACATTTTTAATAATAATGTAGTCCCCATTTGCCGAATGAACCAGACCGCAATGTAAACCATTCTGAACTCTGATACAAATGTCTGTTGTATTTCCATTGTTCTTTTCATGTATAACAAAATTATGAGCCATTTTACTTACATTACATGCTTTACACGAAATTATCATATGCATGATCCGATTTAAGAACTGGAAGTCAGTAACAAAACCCCTTTCAAAGAGCAAATTCTCTAATTATTTTTCGGCGTAATAGATTTAACTGATAAAAGTGTTTCTTAAAACAACCTAATAGCTCAGCAATTTTCCATTTTAGTAAGTTAAACAAAAATATGTACTGAAAACTAAAATATTAATCTTAGAATTTTGCATGAACTTTTAATTGTACATTTTTATAGCCTCGAATTTAAAAACACGTACAAATTTTACATTTAAATAACATAGAAGGATTAGAAAGTTTTTTGACCCTACAGACTTGAGGCACCTACCCATTGCTGATATTGCCCCTTTGTAAATAAGGCTCTTATCCCATTGCTGATAATGGACTAAAATATCCTAAATATTATCAGTGGACTGTAATAAAATTCAAATATCAAATGAATTTAACTTGCTTGGAAATTAATTAAACTCAGTAGATTTCAATTGAATAGGCATGAATTAAAGTAAAGTAGGTAATAAACTAACCTTCTCAGAATATGAATAACAATCGAATCAAATAAATTCTATGCTAAAGAATTTACTTCAACCCACGTTTTTGATTCATACATATTAGCTTTCAAAGTATACAAACAATCTGAACCCGAAAGTGCAAATATAACTTTGTTCCAAATACATAAATTTAGAGCAAACTTTGTTCCAAATACATAAATGGTTTTTTTTTTTTTTTTTTTTTTTTTTTTTTTTTTTTTTTTTGAAAAATGCAATAATAAACCGTAAGGAAATTAATAAAGCAGAGTAATTTTAGAAAAAAAAAGCTCTTTAAAAACATATCCCGAGGTGCCATCCAGCGACATAATTTAAAGCTAGATATTTTAATCTTAGGATCAAGCAGCATTTCCCCCCTGGAGTAAAAAGTCACTTTAGATATGGGACACTGAACTTTTGAATCTTGTCCAAATGATTGCCACTCGCACTTGCTGATTGGGTCTTGGATTTTGGTTGATTGAGACTTTGTTGATTAGGTGCGAATAATCCTACACATTCTTCAGTTAAGAGGTGGAGACTCATCATGAATGATAAAAAGATCATTTCATAGGAAATACAGTTTAGGTCTATTCTGCAAATGAAGTAAATAAAATGTTACCTATCGTTCCCAGAATTCCTGCTTTATTCATTGAATAGGTTCCATCGAGAAGACACGGTAATATTTCTTGATTGTCTACTTTCAGGAATTTCTAAAAGAAGGACTCCAGTGAAGAAATACTCTAGGGTAAGTACTCCGACATTTCAAGGATCTGAAGAAAGGGGATTTAAAGTTCTAGAATTTAAATAAGATTTAGTTTGATATGGTAGAGTACTTAATTTTCCGAAACTGAGAACCCTCGTTTTAGATACATTAAGTAACCGATTTTTGGTAAACTTAACATCTGTCTTCCAAAACATACCAAAGTGAGGAGAGTAAGACAGAATAAAATACCAATTAATGAAGCATATTAATTTTAGTAATAAATAAAACGTACGCTTGTAGACACATTAGGTTTTTGTGGAAGCAGGCAAGATGAAAAATTAGCAACGCCTTCGCCGGGAAACGAACCACGGACCTCTGGATACGCTCTCAGCGTGCAGAATTCTACACCACGAAGGCATGCCAAGAAGGTGGGAGAAATACCTTATATGCTCCCCCTTTTTATAGGGAGATTGGGGTTTTTAGAGGAACCAATCGCCAAATTATGTATGTGGAGAATCATCATCCAACACCCTTTTACTTTTGGGCGCCACTGTAGAGACATTAGGTATTTTTTGGAAGCTGGCAAGATGAAAAATGAGCAACGCCTTCGCCGGGAATCGAACCATGGACTTCTGGGTACGCGTCTAGCGTGCAGACTACCACACTTTGAAGGTATGCCAGGAAAACGGGAGAAATACCTTAACGTTAAAAAAAGAAAAATGTACGGAGCTGTCATTTAGTGTGACGTTAGAAACATAAATCAAATATCTAACTAATGCAAACTCCCCTTGAAGTATTCTTGGCTGGTTAATTATATATATTCTGATAATCATATATAACCATAAACTACTAATTAAAAACAACCCACCAACCAAAAGTGGATGTCCTATTTATATGGAAAATAAATCCAGGAACTCGAATCTAAAAAAGCTGATCAGCTTTTTTACACTTACACACATTTAAAAGTGCTTGAATACGGGGAGGTAAAATAAACTGTTAACCGGAAGGAGACGTTCTATTTATGTAGAAAATAAATCCAGGCACTTGGATCTAAAAAGCTAATCTCCAAGGTACGTTTAAAAATGTCTGAATGCGGGGAGGCAAAATAAACTTTTTATTATAAATTAAAGATTGTATAAATTAAAATGTTGCAAAGAGTTTTATGGGATAACAGTGTTCTTTGTTCTCAATTTCTAAAATGAAGGAGACTTATTATTAACAAGTATTTAAATTTATTATGAAAGTTCTAGGTGTCAGCTAAAGAAATGGAAAGTGATAATTTTTATTAGTTATACAGCAAAAGGTTCTGAAAATCTTCTCTTGATTAAATCTTAGAATAGAAATACATAATGCAGACAAGAACATTATAGTAATAAGTAAAATGTCTTTTAAATACCATTTTTATGAAGTTTATTAAGCAGGTAAAGAAAACATAATTTTACTTTAAAAATAATATATGCAGCCTTTACTTGGGAAGGGTTGCTTCTCAATCCTATGAAAAATAATGTTCCAAAATGTTTGGGTTCCTAACTTAAATTATGCAGTTAGTGAAGTATTTAATCAATTAACAATGTTAATATCTGGAATAGTTTATTATTTGTGTCTCCTGAAACAGAAACATAAGTATGGCTGCAAAATTTTAAAAAGTAAGAAAATGGGCTACTGTGTCTTTTATTCTTAAATACAGCAACTTAAATAGCGTATCAAAATTAATTACTTAAATAGATAGAAAATCAACGATTAAATATATAGAAAATAATGTAAAGTTATTAGTTTATAAGGTTATATTATCAGTGAAAATCTTACCGAATAAGAAATACAACACAATCAAAATAACAATATTTAATGGGAAAGCTACTTGAAACAAAATAGTTTATTTTAGTATCAAACGACACATCCACTGTTAATACTCAAAGACAGTAAATGGATGTTACAAAATGTTCCTCAGTTTTATGAATAATGTATAGTTAAAAAGTTTATCTCATCATAATTTTACTAAATATAAGTGATACTAAGTAATTACTGCTTAGAATTAACACATAACTATCCAGATTAGATGCATTTATAATTATATGATTACATATATCTATAAATATATTTAAAACCAGCGCGTAACTTTATGATTTAGAAAAACCAAAATGCGTTATATAAATGTACCAGATTTTAGGCCCATAAATACACGCCCTTGATATTGAATATTGTAGAACTCAGTATTTATATCATCAGGTGTTCTAAGAGTTGCCACTGTAGTGACAGATATTCCAAAGATAACTACCATAATTGTATATCTTCCAGGAATGCGCAGAAATACAAATGATTTTAGTTGCTCATTAAATTCAGTTTTATTTCAATTTGAGGATATGATCATTTTTGGGCAACGTACCTGTAATTCCTTAGATTGTGTTATTGTGTCTTAACACATTTAATGAATGCTTAGTGGTGGAGGTTTGATAGAACTGATTATATTAGATTTCAACTGTTCTGAAGATCTTGCTACGTCTATGGGCTTGAGAAGAGCAAATATTCCCGTTGTGAAGTTTTATTGTTAGATTTTAATTGAATTTTTTCATTTAAACAAAATCAGCTGTAATTGGCACTTTAACAGTTTCTGAAGTGCGTACAGAAATTGTAGCTTCTCTAATAAGTTATTTAGAAGTTTAAGGTAGTTTTGCCTTGAAATATGTTTAAAAATTATCAAGAAGTTAAATTTTCTCTTTATACACGAACAGCTGTTGAGTGAATTCTGTCTTGCTAAACAGCTAATTATAATTCTTGCTCAATCAGTAAATCTCGTAAGTTGTTGGCAAAGACTACATTTACGATGTCTACAAACACAAGTTAATACGTGAAACATTATAATCGGTATTACCTTTCTGCGAACAAATCGAATGAAGATAATTGTGCTCAAGTCATATATTGTAAATAATTATTTATCAAAAACAAAAAGTATTTACTGTTCATTTAATGTCTAACCAAATTATGATGATGAAAAAAATAGACTTTTTCTGTTACGAAAACCGTGTACTTTAAAAATTATTTTTAAGATTTCATTTTTAAACAAGATATTTTTAAAATATATTACTTCAGTTATCAAATATATGCACACAATTTTAATTTTAATTAAATTAAAAAATTTTAAACAAATAACTAATTTTTTAATAAAAAATTTAAATGCTCATTTTTTTTAATTTTCAGTATTTTATTTTAACTTTTTTAATAAATTTTTTAATAAAAAATTTAAATGCTCATTTTTTTTAATTTTCAGTATTTTATTTTAACTTTTTTAATAAATTACTTAAAACGTCATCACAAAAATATTCATTTATCCATTATTGAATCTGATAGATAGTAACATTTTAAAATTATTTTTAGGAACTCAAGCATAGTTTGGAAAAAAGATTTAGTTTTTATTAAACTTGTTAATAAATTTCTATCTAAAAACGCCTACGCATACTTGCTGTACCAAAACCAAGATAGTATTTTCCAAATATAATTTATTTTTAACAAAAAACAAGACGCATGGAGCATTTTGATATGAGTCGCATGGAGCACAGAAATTATCTTTACATTAAAATTTGTAAACATTAGATACCATTTTTGTATTACTTAAATATTTTCAATCTCATAATAATAAATATATCTGAAATAAGAAGATATAAACAATTATCATGTGGTGATTAGAAACAATTTACTTCATTGATTACATCCAATTAAATTTTCAAAATTCATTGTACCATGTGTTTACATGTTTACCTTCATCTGTTACATTCATGCTATCTTCTAGAGCTTTGCAATACTTTTTGCTACTTTTTTTATAAGCATATAAATTTATATTTTTCGCTTTCGTTCAAGCCATGTTGATCACACATTTCTGCAATTACTAAACACAGCGAGGTTGCTTACTTTAGTTCTCTGCTTATAGCATTTTCACCCCCATACTTAAATTTATTAACATTTAGTAGTGCTGACATCCTAACCAGAATAATAAAGATCTATAAGTATATATATATGTAATGATATTTTTAAATCAATTGATTAAATTAAATTCTAATAATATTGCTTAATAATGTGTTGGCGATTCTCTACCTAAATTGCATCCTTGTTCCTAAATTTTGGCGAAATCCTTTCTTTAGTATAAAATATATTAACCTGTTGGCGCCCGCCAAATCGCCAAACTCATAAATCTGTCATATTACATAAAGTCCTTTAGAACACTCCTGATGAGAAGATAGCGTCACCTCGTGATTTCAATTAATATCGCTGATTGGAGGAGCCTCGTGACGCACACATAGGTATAAATAGGGCTTCTGCTCAAGGTACGAAAGAAACGCTTGTGAGATGGATGCTAAAATAAACCTACCACTTTATATTCCAAAATTTGTCTCATTCCTGTTGCCCCGGCTGCACAAAACAAATAATGTATGAGAAATTACATTTCATATATATATATATATATATATATATACATTATAAAACCGGTAAATATCTGTTAACGTATATCTGTTTACAGTTTCTTCGAAATTTAAAGGTGATTGGTTGTGCTGTTTTATGTCCCTTAAATGCTTATAACTTCTTTAAAAACTAGAAGATTTCAATACGGTTTTTAGTGTACGATGCAGGTGAGTATGCTGATTGTTATAAGCGCAAAAGAAAAAACTCGAAATTTCGGTTGATTTTGAATTATTTCTGCGTCCAGTTTCCTTTATGAGGAATGTGATAGCATGCAGTCAGTTTCACTGCTAAAGGATCAACTTTGCAGAGAACCACGTTTACAGGCAATTTTGGAATACGTACTACCACTGAAAACCTTGATATGTTTGCGGGGGGGGACAGAAAATCATTAAGTTGTCATTAACAGCCATTAAAAATTTTGTCAAGTGTTTTGACAAAAGTTTCACAAAACGTAACTCTTAAAGAAATGTAAAAGGTTCTGTATTGGAACTGTAATCAACATATAAGTATTTGACAATTTAGTTTTATAGTTAAAAAAAGAAACCGACATCCATAAATACTTTAATTTATAATTATAATTGTTAACTGCAAAATTATATCAGTTTACCAGTTATAAAATGAGACATATTTGAAATGTAATGTTATATAGACCATTAATTAAAGATACTAAAATAGCAGCAATGAAAATATAAAAATTAAAAATACTGATTTTTTTGTGTATTGCTATGCTGAAATGAAAGAGTCCGAGTCGTGAGAATTATATATGGCAGTACAATTTACGCCTGCGCAGAAGAGCTTGCTATTTGTCCTAATATCTATATTTTTCTGTCAGAAGAAACGTAGAATAAGTTACAAAGATGGTCGAATTTTACATTTCATTATTAAAAAACAGAGTATTGAAAAGATATCATAGCAGAATTAAGTGGCGAAATTCTCCAATTTCCCTAAAAACTAGGTCAAATTAAAGATATATAAATATCCCTTCTTAGCAGAAGAACATTATTAGTAGAAGTTTAATAATTCATTAATTAACGTTGAAACATTTTAACTGGAGTCTTAAGAATTCTCAGACAGTCACAACATACTGCAAAGCTGCACCATTTATTAAAATGCTAAAAACACTAATCTACGCTTCATAGTTCAGAAGCACAATTCTTAAATTAAATAAAAGAAAACACATAGCACCGAAATATAAAGAAAATATGTAATTGAAATACTAATTAAAATGTAACTAATAACTCCATGCATTACAGCTAAAATATCCCATCAAACAGCATTAACGAACATGGCTGCAGATCATTTAACGCAATAAAAAGGATTTCGCAGAAGAACTTAATTTTCATTGCAGTTTTAAAATAATAAAATTTACAGGCTATAAATATTATACGTTCTCTAAGTACCGTTTGGTGCTCAAAGGATTTACTCGTATTAAGAAACGGATAGTAAATTGTTTACAAATTATACCAATTTTGTATCTTTGCTTCTGCGAAATTTTGTATGCACGGCAATGGCTGCTACGGAGGATGACGTGTTTTACGATGCTCTTGAAAAAAACTGTAAAATTATTGAATCAGCACTTCAATCTAAATGTAATATGAATCAACAGGTTCGCGAGTAGGCCAGGCAGGCTTTGGGTGAGTTGAAATCTTCTATTTATAAAAATTTTGAACGTATCAAAGCTGTTAAATTTATGGATGCATGTAAGGAAAGTTTGAAAGACGCCATTTCAAGACCTAGTTATGCTAGTGTGGTGGCGCCATCTGATGTTACAAGGGTTAATGAAAAATCCTTGATTTCTTCGGATTGTTGTTTAATTGTAGACTCTGAAAACTACTCTTCTGACGATGTTAAGAAAGTTATTAAACTAAAAATTAATCCATTAGAAGCTAAGTTAGGTGTATATACTTTAAAAAATATTGGAAAAGATAAAGTCTTGGTTAAGTGTTTGACAGAAAATGATCGGAATCGACTTCAAGCCGAGATTAATGAAAAGGCTCCGGAAATAAACACGTCCTTGCCAAAAAAGAGGAATCCTGTTTTACTTGTAAAAAATGTGCCAAATGAAACACCCAATGAAGATCTTCTGAAAGTGATTTTTGAACAAAATCCCGAAGTTGTTGAATCTGATGAAAACAGAAGTATATGTAGAGTTCGATTTACTTTAAAAACCTTCCAGTTCACGAGGCACGTTGTGATTGAAACGCACCCCATGGTTCGTAAACGTATTCTGAATCAAGCCAGGTTGAAAATTAATTGGAGTATATGTGAAACTGACGATTTTATTATCATCAATAGGTGTTTTAAGTGTCTTGGGTACAACCATCGTGCTGATGAATGTCGTGAGCGAACAGCCTGTTTTAACTGTTCTGGAGAACACAAGGCAAGGGATTGTTCGAATAGGAATGCTGTAGCTTGTATAAATTGCATCCGCTTCAATCATAAAACAAATAACAACTATAAAAAAGTGAATGTTAATCACAAACCCTTTTCAGAATTCTGTCCTAGTCATGAATTTATGAGAAGGAACATTCAATCGCGAATTGATTATGGCTAGATTGGCTAGACGCGTTCTAAAGTGTGTGCAGTTAAATCTTCATAAATCCAAATCTGCGACACAACAGCTAATTTTAAATATGGAAGCTGATGATATTGACTGTGCTTTGGTTCAGGAACCTCATTATTACAAGAATTTTCTTCCAGGATATCCTGGCACTTATAGACTTTATTGTGATCCTAATTCTGACAATGTAAAGGCGGCAATCATTATTCGATCACGTGATCTATCAACATTTCTTGATTATAAAAATACGGATTATAATATGGTCACCTTGGATATTACTGTTGGCTCAACTGTGCTCACTCTTTTTTCATACTATTTTGAACCCTCAAGAAACATTGACTTAGACCTTCATAAAATTAGTCAAGTCTTTATGTCCAAAAATCGTAATCGACTGGTTTGATGTATGGACTCTAATGGCAAATCTGAATTATGGTTTAGTCCCTACTCAGACTCTCGTGGAGATAAACTGAGTGAATTTATTTCTGCCAACAACATATTTGTTATTAATGAAGATTATGGACCTACGTTTCAGGCAACTCAGGGTTCTAGTTATATTGATATTACTGTTATTGGTTCAGATCTTCTCCAGGATGTTTCGAGTTGGCGGCTGTCTGAAAAAGAATCCCTTTCTGATCACATGATGATTGAATTTGAATTTTGTCTCTCTACGTTCTTACGAGACACCTCAAATGTTCCTTTTAAAATCTTCAATACAGGGAAAGCAAATTGGGATCGTTTTCGAAAATTTTGTTCTTCTCGCATCACCCGTTTCATTGATATTCTTAACGACTGTACTGACGGTTCTCGCCTAAATACTCTTGTTGAGAATTTTAGTTCTGTTCTTCTCCAGGCATCTCAAATTTCCATACCTGTTAGGAATCATGGTAAGCACAATGTTCCTTGGTGGTCTGCCGAAATATTTTGTATGAGAAAGAGGCTTAATGCCTCTAGGCGTAGATTTCAGCGTTGTAAAAATCCGCCTCTTAGAGAACTTTATAAAAGTAAATATCTTGAATATAGAAAGGTTTACAATCTAAAGCTTGCCGATGCTAAATCTCAGTCTTGGAAAACATTTCTTTCGACCATTGATGTTCACAATGTATGGAAAAAGATTTACACGTATGGAGTTAAAAGAGATTTCATGAAAAAAGTTGAAATAACTGGTATTTGTCTTTCCACTGGAGAGACAACCAACTCTTTAGAAGAGACAATTACTGCTGTGCTTCAGAAATCTTTCCCCTCGGATCTAGAGAAAACTAATGATGATTTGCATAAGGAATACCGTCAAGCTGCGCGTACTGCTTATTCTTCTTTTGTAGATTCTATGTTTACTTGTGATGAAGTTAATACAGTTATTTCTATGCTGGAACCAAATAAATCACCTGGTCCTGACTCTATTTCGAATGAGATTATTAAACAGTTTCATTTAATGTTTCCTCGATTTCTCCATAAACTTTTTAACGTTTGCCTAAGTGTTGGCATTTTCCCACGTGTTTGGAAACATGCTCAAGTAATTCTTATTCCTAAAGGAAATGAGTCTAGGATTCCTCACCTAGATAACCTTAGATGTATAAGCTTACTTCCTGTTTTGGGTAAGTGCTTGGAAAAACTTTTTATTAACAGAATTTGCTGGTATCTCCGTCATGGAGATCTTTTTTCTGGTAATCAGTATGGTTTTACACCTCAAAAAAGTTCTGAAGACGCTCTTTTACGCTTGAATAAAATTGCTCAGAGAGGAAAAAAGAAAAACTTGCACACTATTTTGGTCTTTTTGGATATTAAGGGCGGCTTCGACTATGCGTGGTGGCCTTGTATTCTCAATCTGCTAAAAAAAAGTAGAACTTCCAATGTATATTTTTTCACTTGCTGCTGATTTTTTAAATGATCGGGCGGTCAAATTGCAATTGGGCTTGGCTTCTGCAATCCGTCACCTTGAAAGGGGTTGCCCTCAAGGTTCTGTTTCAGGACCTACGTTTTGGAATATTATTATTAATGATCTCCTATTAAAACTGGCAAATCTTGCTTGTTGTGATACTATAGCCTTTGCAGATGATGTTTTGTTTTGCTTCTAGAGTAGGGACCTTTCTGCTACTTTTTTACAGGCACAAGAGACTTTAAATTTCGCCTCCAACTGGTCAAAAGGTTTTAAATTAGATTTTAATCCTGATAAAACCAGGGTTATGATTATTGAAAAGCGAAACATCTATTATGATGCATTTCAGTTATCTCTCGATGGCACCCCTTTGACTGTGGTAAAGCAAATGAAATATCTTGGGGTTTTTCTTGACTGTAAATTTTCCTGTAAACAACACTTAACTTATGTATCAGAGAAATGTGATAGATTACAGCGTGGATTAAGTCGTATTGCACGTAACACATACGGTATTAATTGCAACGTTCATTCGCTCATCTATAAACATGGAATTGCACCCTTCATTATGTATGGCTCTAGAGCTTGGGGTATATCGTTCAAGAAGAAGATAAATTATAGATATTTACGACGTGTTCAAAGACGGATACTTATGCGGGTCATATGTGGATATCGTACCGTAAGCTATGAGTCTGTTTATGCAATTTCTGGCTTTCCTCCAATAGACATTGCCATTCTTCATTCTATTGCTTATAAGGAAAATATTTCTGCTTCTACTGTCTCTCAGCATGATTGTATTTTACCTCTATCTGGTCTCCCTCATCCTTCAGAAAGAAATGCTATTAATTTTATTCAGTTTAGCAATAAAATTGTGGGTGATTCGCCTGTAACTTGCTATACTGATGGCAAGGTTGGTCTCGCATTTGTTGTCTTCAAAAATGGTCTTGAATTTGAGCACTTTCAATTTAGAATCAGAGATGAATGTACCGTTTTCATAGCTGAACTTTTGTGCATAAACTTCGCCGTCAAATGAGTCTCTAAACAAAATAGTGTTGTTTCAGACTATCTCATTTGTACTGATTCCCTTTCATCCTTGGAGATCTTAAAATGTATTTCTTCTTCTAATAATATCATTATCGAGATTCAAAAAGAACTGAAGAATCTAAAGGATAAAAATATTTCGGTTAAATTTTCATTTGTTCGTGGTCATACAGGTGTTGTTAGGAACGAACTAGCCGATTTCCTTGCTAAGACTGCGACTAAGCGGGAAATTGACACTTTTGTCAATATCCCTAATTCCTTCTATAAGAAGGTCATGTATGAAAGCATTGTAGAGCCGTGGAATCACGAATTCATTAATTCAAATAAAGGGAGTTTAACTAGGAGATATTTCCCTTCTATTAAAATGAGATTGTCGTGTCATCATTTCTTTACAAATTACAAATTAACCCAGTTTCTTACTGGACATGGGAATTTTAAAAGTTATTTGAACAGATTTAAGTTGAGTCCTGAGTCTGTCTGTGACTGTGGCCTCGGTGGCGAGGAGAATGTAGAACATGTGCTTCTTCTATGTCCTAAATATGAGAGCGAAAGAAAAGTCTTCAAACTGGGACTTAAAAATTTTAATATTAACTGGCCTCCAGAGTTTTACCAATTTATTTCCGAGAGAAGTGCTTTTAACATTTTTTGTCAATTCATTGTAAAACTTTGTAATCATCCTTGATTTTATTTCAATTTCCTCTTGTTTATATTGCATTGTGTTTCATACTTACTTCTGTAAGCCCCATGTGATACTATGTGGTTCATGGGGAACTTGTTGAGTTTCTTTTAATTAAAAAAAAAAAAAATTATACCAATGAACGCACTGAGGCTTCGTTTCAAATTCATGTGCACACCAAGTAAATTCAAATTACAATATATCATATTAGCGAGAGTACGTGTTTCTTTGAACAACTACCAGTACAAGCTAGACGTTTTTTTTAATAGTCCTTGTATGACTGATATTAATATTCTAATCGCACACAAATTAGGCGATATGTATCATCAGCACTATGTAACAGCAACAACTACTGATGTCCATCAAATAAAAGAAATTTCAAACAACTATAAAACTGTTGAACAAACAGACAAGCAAAGAGTCAAGAATGAATATAATTTCTTATAACTTACTTCTGTTTAAGCATAGGAAAATATTTCAACTTAAATTTCTGAGTCCGACAATCTTGGATTTTAAAATAAGAGGAAACTAAACTTTCTTCCATTTTTATCTCAGAAAACGCAAATGGAAACTACAAAATCATGCCCGAGTTTCAACAAGTGGAGTTTACTGGTGTACTTAACATTTCAGTGCGTCTCCAGGTTTATAAAGGAAGTCGTAATTACATAAGAAAAAGATTTGGTACTTCTGTGCATTGTGATAAATTGAGATGGCTTAAGCTGGACTACAGATGTGGCATCAGATGTTCAGCTAAAGGATGTGAAGAAGCATGATAGTCATTACGTGTTCTAAATCCCTCTTCTGTCGCTAAGACTAGAGTGGAAAATCTGTAGGCAGGGTAACCGATAAAAAATTGCATAAAATATCAGTCTTGGAAGAAAAGGTTGCTAGATGATTGCCGGGTGTAATTTCCCAACTCTAAGATTTTCACCCATAGTGTGGTGCATGCAATTTATTTGGATTTTATTTTTTGTCTTCTTGGAAATCTAGGAGGACCCAAAAGGCAGACCTCGAAGATCCCTTGTGGTTTACAGACTACAGTTCGAAAAACTCTGCTCCATATGATAAAGTGGTTAACAAAGACTAACTGCTTGTGTTAATTCTAGGCCGCCAGTTCGAATAAAGGTAAGTATGGATGTTTGTGTGTGGTCTACCTCCTTCGGAAGGATACAATATCCGTCTACCTCTTGCACCGCACAATGAACAACGCTCTCAGCGATGTGACGGCTAAATGAAGAGCTGACGCAATCATTCCCGATAGAACCTTGAAGAACAAATATCTATCACTTAAAGAAAACTGCATTAATAAAGTTACGTATTTTAAGAATAATCGAAGATGTGTTATTGATTGGCACTGCTGTGAACCCATTGAGGAATTTGATAATTTATCCTACCAGAGCATTTATCATCCGCACTTTCTATCAAGTATTATTATTCCAAAAGAACAGTCAATTCCCAGACTTTTGCCACACAGCTTTCTATGAGAGCTTAATTTTTTTTTCAAACTGAAGTTATAAGTGCATAAAAGAGTGCTTTAAAAGCAACAAAAATGTTTCGCAATAGTTTAAACTTCATTATATTATTTTTATGATTGATAGTAATTTATAAACATTTAATTGATTGTTTGCATGAAAATTTTTAAAACGATTGTATTCAAAAAACGATGATTCAAACACTACATGTTACATATCTCGTTAGAGAATAATTGCGTCCCTTACCTTTTATGAAATATCTTAGACACTTTCTTTAAGGAACATGAAATAATGTTTTTAAATTTCGTTTTTTTTTTTATGTGAGTATCGTTTGCTTCATTTTATTGTTGCAAACAGCGTAAATTTCGTTTTGTTTTTCTTCCTTTAGTTTTGAACTTTATGTGTGGCAACAAGATAATTGATTGATAGAATTGTGTTTGTGACAGCCATGTAGAATGGCTCGTTTATTTTGTATCAATTATTTCGCATCGCTGACATCTTATTTATAATTAGTCTAATGAAATAAAAGTGAAAGAATACAGTCCATGTGTTAAATGATTATTGTTTGTGAAACATATTGTTGAGTTTTTTTCTTTTTATTCATCTGACACCAGTTGTTGATTTTTTTCCTTCTTATTCTTCTGACACCAGTTGTTGCGTTATTTTCTTCTTCACGTTCGTACGGGGTTCATGTGGATTTGGAATGAATAATAACGACACTATTTGATGGAGTATCGGAACACACTTTATTTACCAATATCAATCAGGACAGCTCCAAAACATGTTTTACAGTAGTCGATGAACTCCTATAAACAAGCTGACGTTTGAAGGCTGATCAGCGACACAGCCTTCAGGTTATCAGGCTATCACGGTGGAGACATCTTCCTGCAAAGCACCGGACTCTGCTTTCGGGAGTACAGCTCCCGACTCTGCTTGGTCGTTCTCGGAACTCCACGTACTCTCGAGGCTCTTCACGCTACAACTCACGATGCACTCAATGACATGCGAACACAGCTCCCGACTTTTAGGTTCATGCGTTCCCGGAACTCAGCACGCTCTCTGGACGATGCCCTAACTGCGATACACTAAGAGACTCCTTCGGTGCACTCGACGATTCACTCGGCACTCGTTGCCCGGCTGTCAACTCGATCGACTCGCTAGACGGACTCGCTAGACTGAGACACTCGCTGACTCGCTAGGCTAGGGATTGACTCGCTAGACTAGGGTCACCCACTCCCGATGAGAGACACACTTATTGACTGCAGACCAGCGCGGTTTATATAGCTTTCGGCTTGTGTTCGGGAACCTTTCACCTGTCGGAGTTGCTCTCGCACCTTTTCTTGGCCGACATTTAATTCTTCTCGCAGGGCGTTATTCTGTTCCAGTGTAGGACTGTCTTTTTCTTCTGCCGGGCTGTCAGGACGTGTATTTGTCGCTCCGCCGTTTTGCCTAATATCAGCGGAAGTTCTCAACGTACCGCTGTAAAATTAGTTGCTACGTGTAGCTAACATCATCAGGAGTACACTTATATAAAACTTGTGTCATTACGACATTTAGTCGTTTTTTTATGGAACTTCAAAGTTTTTAACACTATCATTCACGACTTGGAGCCATTTTCGCCGTGTTCCTCAACTTCGCAGCCCGTGGATACACCGACGGACGTCGTAGCAGCCGGATTTTTACATAGCCGGATAGAGAATCATCTCAGCAGTATTTTGATATAAGTTTTATCAAGATTGGATAATTGGTTGAATAATTATGCAGAAATTACTCATTTAATTTAGCGCTTTTTTCGCTCACGCTGCATTTTCGACCGTTAGGTGCCACCGTCCCCCCCCCTCGGGGTAGCGCGCTTTCGTCAAGGACATTCGCAACGGCTTTCCTTTTATGAAGTGGACACTTTATTAGCTGCCTGCTAATTAATTTCCTAACTGCTGTATCATGCTGGAATAAACGGCAATCTTCATCATCTATCTTCAGAAGCAGCAGTTTCAAATTTTGGTCGTGATCGGCCCACTGGTTCCAAAGATATAATTTTTTCGACATTTATTAACTTAGAATTTTCAAGCTGCAAAATTGCGTAGTTTGACTTCCTATTACAGTGCAGTGTTGTGTTTCAGTGTCTATGTGCCTTTGGATTACTATGGAATACCTTTATACAGATGAAGGACAGATGAAATACTGCTGCCAAGGTAAGAAAATTTTACTTTTTCCTGTATTCCAGATAGAAATCTAAAAATTCAGCACCAAACGCAGTACTGTACAGAAAACTTAGATCCTTTCCCATACGATGAGTGACACAGATTCCTCCACTTACTCGAGAGAATTTGCTTTGCAAACATTCATTACCTCGGACATAAGCTATACTGAGAAGATTGATAAACTCACTGACGAAATTAAAAAGATCGCAACTTCCTTTCGAGGTGGCAAAATTATTCTACCCCTAGGCTTGCGAAAGCAACTGATAGACACGGTTGAAGCCTTCCGAATTCTGGCTTTGGGAGTATCTGAGTATATCCCACCTCCGGATACCGTCGATAAAGCAGTCAACACATCCAGTATTTTCGCGTGTGAACTAGCAAGTCAACAGCAACACATCACAGCTGCACCTAATCTAGCGCAAAAGGCAACAGACAATCGAAAGTCCTACGCAAGTGTAACGGCGCAAAAGCCTAAACACACCTTGCTGATCTACCCTAAAGACCCGTCCACAACATCCAGGAAAGTGTTAAAAGAAAAATTGACTGCTGAATTTCCGTTACCAACATTGGGAGTTCAAGTAGCAGCATTAAGATACATCCCGCAGGAAGGACTTGCAGTGGATTGCCACACAAAGGAGGACATTCACGCACTCTCGGAAAAACTGCAGACTGAAAAGGCTAAAGAATTCTTGCAAACCAAGATCCCAAGCACAAGGCTTCCCAGGGTTGCTATACACAATATCCCATTAAGCGTTACACAGGAGGAACTTGGACGAGTCATCAGTTTAGAACTCCATATTAACAAGAATAATGCCAAAATCCTGTACAGGCTCAAAGAAAGGAGTAACACAGTCAAGTGGATTGTCGAATGTAATCCCGATGCCTTCCAACAACTCATGCGCTCCAGAAAACTACTCATCGGCTGGCGGGCACATCGAATCTCAGAGTACTTCAACACTAAGAGGTGCTACCGCTGTCAAGCATTTGGCCATACCCAGCAGGGATGCCAAAATAAAATCTATTGTGCATACTGCTCGGGGAATCATGCAATCAAAGACTGTCAAGCCAGACGAGCCACATGCATCAACTGTGCAGACAGTAACTACCGCAACCGAGACAATAAAGCTTGCGACCATCCAGCATATGATGTTGCCTGTCCAACATACACGAGATACGTCGAACGGATCAAACGCAGCACTATCTATGAATAGTCTATCTGCTACTAATGCTAACAACAACACGCCTGTAATCCAATCTAATAATAGCAATAATCATATGCAGATTCTCTCTCCACATACTATACCTCCATCAAGCAGGAACATAGGTATACTAAGCACAAGTATCATCAAATGCCTGCAAATCAATCTTCAAAGGGCTGAGGCAGCAACATCTCATGTCCTCACGCAAGTTATTTCCAACGACATAGACCTCGTAATCATGCAGGAACCATACTGTAGAGAAGGTCACGTCGCTAGCTTACCTATTGCATGGAAAATATACCAAAAGGAGTCCCCGACGGCAGATCTTGCTCCTAGAGTAGCAATTGCCTGCTGCAACCCCGCATGGACACCACAAGTCATCAAGCTGCATAGGGATTATGTCGCCATTCTAATCATTTTTGAAAATATGCAATTTATCCTTACTTCGGTGTATTCACCACCAACAGATGCAATTGGCAGCACTGTCGCCCACATAAGCGAAACAAGTAGAAAATTTCCAAACACAGCTCAAGTCATAGGAGGCGACTTTAATGCCCATCATATTATATGGGGGTATAGTACCACAAATCCAAAAGGGCAGGAGCTTGAAGATTATATTGCGGCAAACAATTTACAATTGCACAATACAACGAATGCACCACCTACATTCGATAATTCGTACAATCAAGGATGGCCAGACTTAACGATCTCAACTTATGATATTGCTAACAACATACATTCATGGCATGTCTCAGACTCTGAAAGTTGTTCAGATCATAAATACGTAGAATTTACTATACAAACAGATACCACCATTTCTATAATTAAACGCTATAGGCTGCCAGGTAACAAGGTTAGACAATTGACCCAGGCCTTTACTCGTCTCCTGCAAGCAAAAGAATTGCAGCTAGAATCTTGCAACAACTCAGAACACCTTGATTCCCTTGCACAAGGACTTCTAGAGGAACTTAATGAAATATGTCAACAAATTTTACCCCTCCGTACAACCAAGAAATTACAAGGAATCTCTTTGTGGACCGGCGAACTAAGGCAACAAAGACAAAAATGCAGAGCTTTGCGCCGCAGACTAAAAGGCAACGTGGACGGAGAGACCAAAGCACAGATTCTGACTACATACCGGCAAGAGCGGGCTAAATATTAGAAGAATATTCTCGCTGCAAAAGTGACAAGCTGGCGCACCTTCTGTAACAACAATACGAATCCCTACGGGATCTTACATAAGATTGCAACACAGAAGGTATTCAAACCAGCACAAATTCATGCACAGGTTCCAACAGCTAGTCTTTCAACAAACCCAGCGGGGTTTACAGCTGCCACCCTTCTTGACGAAATTTTTGCAAAGGACAATCCGCATGAAGATACACTGGAACAACGTGCAGTGCGAAACAATACAACTATCCCAGATACGCCAGATGATTATGCTTTCTCAGCAAAAGAAATCGCTCATGTATTTCGCTACCTACCCCTGAAAAAAGCCCCAGGACCGGATGGCCTGGACTATTCAATAATTAAAGTTGCATATAAAGCCAATCCAGATTTCTTCACTAAATTCTTCAATAAATTACTTCAGGCAAAGCTCTTCCCAACCGTATTTAAGAAGAGACAGGTAGTCTTGTTCTTGAAAAAATTCAAAAATCCAGCTGAACCGCGGTCTTACAGGCCAATCTGCTTGTTGTCTGCACTGGGCAAAGTGTATGAAAAGCTGATTGTCAATCGACTTCGTCATCATCTGCACAAGACCAAATATCTAAGTGTCAGACAATTCGGTTTCCGCATAGGATCTTCCACCGTTCAAGCCCTTTCAACAATCAAGGATTACATCCAGAAGAATAGAAATGATAATATGCATACGGCTTTCATTTCGATTGACCTGGCCAGCGCATTTGATACTCTGTGGTGGCCAGCAATCAAACAAGCTTTACGCAATGCAAAATGCCCGACCAACCTTTATCTAACAATCACAAGCTACTTACAAGATCGTATGTTAATAATGTCCCACGATGCAGGTGTTTCATCCAAAGCCCAAGTGAGAGGTTGCCCGCAAGGCTCTTGCGCGGGGCCCCTCCTATGGAACATCACATTTAACGAAGTGCTCGCTGCAGACTGGCCCGCACACACGCGAGTTGTCGCCTACGCAGATGATGCTGCAGTCCTGGTGCGAGGACGCACACGCAACGAACTGGAGAAAAACGGCACAGAAGTCTGCACACTTTTTGCTGACTACTGCACTCGACTTAAGCTTCAAATATCGACAGAAAAGTCAACAGCGTTGATCATTCCAAGGCCAGGAACAAATCCAACACGACGGCCCTGTATTAAATTAAACGGGAGAAATATTAAGTTCGTTAAAAATCTTAAATATCTAGGAGTAACATGGGACTCCGGTCTAACCTTTATTCCTCATATACAAGACCTTCGTGTTAAAACATCTCGAATAGCGAGAACAGCGCGCCAATTTCAGGGCAAGAATTGGGGTCAGAGCCCCCATTTTCAGAAATTGTTATATCTCACAGTTGCAGAGAAAATCGCATTATATGCAGCCCCAATCTGGGCAAACCCAATGGGAGCCAGGAAAATCCGTCAACTATCAGCCTTGCAAAGACCTTTTGCGATAAACCTATGCAAAGCATATCGAACTACAGCCACAAATGCAGCACAGGTACTAGCTGGTATCATACCACTGCATATCAAAGCCTTAATGGAATCTGCATATGCCCAACTGATCCACTTGCGCCGAGATGCGACATTTGGAAACACTACCTATAGCCCAGTCCAATATGAGCATCGGGGCGACGTATTGCGTACACATCCCTCAATAAAAGGGACAGGCATACGCACAGTTAAATCCAACTGCCTTCATCGAGACACCCTCACGAAGATATACACGGATGGCTCGAAGCATGAACATGGAGTAGGTAGTGCCTTTATACACTATGATGGTTCCAACACCGAATACACATGGAAAGGACATCTGAAACCGGAAAACAGCGTCTTTCAGGCGGAAGTTACTGCTCTCACAGCAGCGGTACAACATATACTCAACAACAATATACAGGCAGCTACCATATACACGGACAGCCTTTCAGCAATAAATGCAATAGAAAATCAACACCATGTATCGCCGAGCATCATTAACTTGCAAGACATCCTGCAGCATAATTGTCACACTAAAATTACCATGGTCTGGGTCAAAGCCCACGATGGCAACCAGGGAAATGAAGCAGCTGACCGTTTGGCTAAGGATGCTGCAAGCAATCTCGAAGCACAAGAAATAAATATTCCTGCCCCACCATCCTATCTAAAGCGTCATTTGCAGGGACAAGCAATACGACAATGGCAAGAAGAATGGACTAATGCGGAAACAGGGAGGCGCACCTATGAGCGTATTTCAAAGGTATCAACTGACCGCCTTATCGCCATTGCTCCTTTGGTAAACTACATAACAGGTCACGGGCCGTTCCCGTCTTATTTTCATCGACATGAGATATCAAATACAGACATCTGTGTCTGTGGAGAAGACGGAACGCCAGACCACTACCTATTCAGGTGCCCTCTGACAGATATCATGCATCTTTTCATGCCCACGAGCAACATAACTGCCTACCACCGACTGATAATTAAGCACAAGGGAAGCATTAATGCAATATGTAAAATTATAAAATTTATCGCGGCACTAGGTCAGGATATCTGCCAGCCCATTTAATCAACATAAGGTTTTCCACTGCATTTATCCAGGAAACTACAATTTACACACGCATACCTTATATCTTATACCTAAACAGAACTTAAACTGGTTTGAGAACTCTTGCACAATAGCAAATATTTAATGAACTTTAACGCTGTCATGTGTCCTTATTAGTTCTATACAAGCACAGTATTATGTGCTTTTGTCAGTATTATAACGACTCTGTAGCATGCCTTCCTATAAGCATCATATCAGCTCTCTGTATCATATGTTTCTATTAGCACTTATTACTCATATACTATCATATGTATCTTTGTCTACCTTAATATTTATTTGCACAATGTGTTTTATTCGTATTATATCTGCTTTGCTATTAGTATCATATCAGCTCTGCACCATGTATATTTATCGGCATCATATTTACTTTGTACCAAGTGTATTTACTCGTTCTTCACCTGTACTGCATCTACTCAGCACCATATCACTTAATTAGCTCTATATTTGTTCTGCATCATGTATATTCATTAGTATCATATCTGTCCTGCATCAAATGATTTTAATCGTACTATACCTGCTCAGCGGCATGTGGCTCTTTTTTTTTTCTCATACCTGATTTGCATCATACGTGTTCATTAGAACTTAAACTGCACTGCATAATGTTTTTTCATGTATTTCTATTAGTATTATATCTGCCCTACGTCACGTTTCTAATTAGCTCTATATTTGCTCTGCATCATGTGTATATACCAGCATCATACTTGGTCTGCATAAAGTACCCTAATATTTATTTGTATCATATGCTCCTATTTGTATTATATCTGCTTTGCATCATGAGTTTCTATTAGTATAACATATGCCCTGTACCATGTGTATCATATTCATGCTTGCATCATGTGTTTCTCATTAGTATTATCTCTGTCCTGCATCATGTGCTTTTAAATAGCATCATCTCTGCCCAAAGTCATGTGTTTTTATCAGTATTATAGTTGTCCTGAATCATGTCTTTTATTTAGCTCTATATTTGCTCTTCATAACGTGTATATACTATTAACATATTTGCTCTGCATCATGTACTCCTATCATGTGTTAGCCTAGGTTCATTGTCTCCCCATAAGTATTATTACTCATATACTACCATCTGTTTCATATGTAAACCAAAAGTTCATTGCTAATAATTATTTGCAACTTATGTTATTATCTGTCTTAAAACTGCCCTGCATCATGTGTTTTAATTAGTATACGCGCGTGCTTTATATCTGGCATGCACCATGTGTTTTCACTAGTATCGCAGCTTTATCTCTGCTCTGCATCCTGTGATCTTACCAGTTTTATTACACGTTTTTATATGTCACATAGTATTACATCTGCCCAGCATTATATGTTCTAACAGCATCACATGAATGCATTATTAGTACTCTACTTAGTAGTCTGTGAGTATGTTCTGTGTATTATAAGTGTGTTGTTATGTGTATTATGTCTTACATTATTATGCCACCTCCACCCCCCCCTTTTTTTTTTAGATTTTCTGTAACCACTGTAATCCTAAAACTTTCAAATGTCATACACATCACTTGTAATGTAGACTATGTCAACCGCCCTTGTATGGCCATGTAACTTTCTCATTAAGATTCAAATATACTCCCGAGGCAGCCTGATGAGGCTCCAGGGAAGTTGCCACTAGATAGTGGAGGACGCGGGGCATATGCCTGTTTACCTATGTTAAACATCAGGCGCCCTCGTCCTCCGTCACCTGTCACCTGTTCCAGTGTAGCTTTCATCTCCTTCAGTCCGGCTTTCAATTCAGCCTTGATCTCTTGATATCCAGCTTTCATCTCTTTCTGTCCGGCTTTCATCTCTTTCATTTCGGCTTTCATCTCTTTCCGTCCGGACGGGTCACTGGCATTCACTTACAAATCCCACTTCTGATACCAATTGTTGCGTTTTTTTACTTCCTTGTACGAAGTAAAAAGGAAATATTGTAATCGCGAAAAGTTTCAGGCAGCATATTTTAACGAAAATATCTATTTTGACCGCTATCCAATGCAATTTAGCGATGTTTTTTCGTGATATCTGTACGTAAGGACAGAATAAAAGACACGTTTCCACCAAAAAAATTATAAAACTGCTTTAAAATTATTCTGAAGAGAATTTTTCGTGGCGTCTGTACGAACGTATGTACGTACGTACGTATCTCGGATAACTCAAAAACAAGTAATTTCAGAATGTTGAAAATTTGTATATAGGACTGCTATAACATGTAAATGTGCACCTCGTATTTTGGTTGCAATCGGCCGCACCAAACGTATATAAATATATTTATATATATATCCACTCTGTTACCCGGCTCAGTAATCTCAGTTTCTTTACTCATATATATTTGTAAATTGTATATTTTTTGCTTTAAAAATGATTGAATTATGTTATTTTTATCTTCCGGTTACGGTTTTTATGCCTTTAGTAAATCTGTATGCTATATGTTTAGAATTATCAACAATTTTAAAGTTGTTTAAGTGCCGCTAAGTCTTTTTTTTTTATGGCGGATGTTGCTTGTTTACATTTGAGACAGCAGACTAGTAGATTTTTTGCCAATCTAGAGAAACTTAGTTTCGCAATAACAAAGATAACGCCTTCATTTATTATTGCCAATTAAATCATGCTTAATCCTTTCTGGTATTTTTTCGAGGAAATAAGTGTTTAAGATTTACTTCGTAATTTTTAATATTGATTCTTTGAGTTTTTATGTATTTTCTCCTTCTCGCGAAGTGAGAACTGAATTAATTGAATGAGAAATACTCAATCGTCTTCGAAAAACGTTTTCTTTTTTGTGTTGATTGCTTAATTTCTTTTATACATCATCCTAGCTTTATTATAGTGTTTGAATAGAACATGTGGCAACGATTAGTTAATTCTATTCTTTAAGTGATATAAATTTTGTGCATTATGAGTTATAAAATGAACGAAATATAATACTGCTAAGTGAATCTGGCGCCAGAGTGTCGCTATGGTAAACAAAAACTAGAGTGACTTTTAAAGAATGCATTTATTCTATTGTGGTTTATGCAATGTCGGCGAAATAGATTTAATTCAATCCAATAAATTTAAATGAAATGCAAGAAAAAATGCGTATAATTTAATATTCCGTACAATGAAGTCATGTGGTGTACACATCAGATTTTCTTTTTATTCTTCTGACACCAGTTGTTGCGTTATTTTCTGCTTCACGTTCGTACGGGGTTCATGTGGATTTGGAGTAAATAATGACGACACTATCTGATGGAGTATCGAAACACACTTTATTTACCAATATCAATCAGGACAGCTCCTAAACACGTTTTACAGTCGTTGATGAACTACTATAAACACGCTGACACTATCAGCGACACAGCCTTCTGGTTATCAGGCTATCACGGTGGAGACATCTTCCTTCGAAGCACCCGACTCTGCTTTCCGGAGTACAGCTCCCGACTCTGCTTGGTCGTTCTCGGAACTCCACGTACTCTCGAGGCTCTCCACGCTACAACTCGCGATGCACTCAACGACATGCGAGCACAGCTCTCGACTTTTCGGTTCAGTCGTTCCCGGAGCTCAACACGCTCTCTGGACGATGCACTAACTGCGATACACTAAGAGATTCCTTCGGTGCACTCGACGACCCACTGGGCACTCGTTGCCCGGCTGTCAACTCGATCAACTCCGCAGGGATTGACTCGCTAGACGAGGGTCTCACACACTCCCGATGAGAAACACACTTATTGACTGTAGACCAGCATGGTTTATATAGCTTTCAGCTTGTGTTCGGGAACATTTTGGAATAAACCGGTAAAAATTCGTTCCAGAAGATTCTCTAACCGTCCATAGTGTATAGCCAATTTTGTCGCCAAATGGATGATTTCTTGCCAAATGTGGGGACCCTGCCTTCCTTGCACATTTTATGGCAACCCTAAAACTGCTTTGAGAGGAAGCTATCTTACCGCGCCTGTACATTTCTTAACAATATTAAGTAAAGATCATTTACAATTGGTCAAAAGTCTAGCCGGAGTGCTAGTGAAGATAGTGACTGTTCTAAGCGCATTGTAACAACGCAAATATGCATATGGTTGGTGATAAATTACTCCACTTTGTGAGTTAAGTGGATTTTGAACATTTATATTCTACTAAAAATTCGTTTATAACTGATTTTAAGAACAATGTTGTAATACAGCATAGAAGTATTTCGATTTCGTTTTAATAATAGTGCTAAGTGATTTAAGAAAACATTTCTGTTTTTGAATTGATCAATTATGAGTGAACGTATAACTTTTAAAACAAAAAGAGCTGTTTTACGCAGGAGTGTTACTAATTATGTAAAGAAAATTGAAACTATTTTAACTGCAGAAGAAATTAATTTAATAGAACTAGAGGAATGTGTCGTATTATTGAAACAAAAGGAAACTGAGTTAAGGAAGCTTGATTCTGAAATCGAAAGTTTAATTACAGATACTAAAGAATTAGAAAACGAAATAGATAATGTTCAGGAGTACACAGATAAAATTTATTTGTTAAATTTAAAGGTGAAAAAATATTAAAAAATCAAAATAGTAAAAATAATTCTAATAGTGTAATTTCAAAACAGGTTCTTGACAATATTAAATTACCCAAGTTAACATTACCGACTTTTGGTGGTAATATTACAGAATGGATAGCTTTTAAAGATCTTTCCAGTGCTTGTGTAAGAAATAATACAAATTTATCTAATGCTTAAAAATTGCAGTATTTGAAGGCTTCGTTGAAAGGTGAAGCATATCGCAATATTCAAACCATTCAAATTTCGGATTGTAATTTTGAAATAGCATGGAATCTGTTAGACGAAAGATATTCAAATGAGAGAGAACAAATTTTTGCATATATTAAACGTTTTCTAAGCTTACCAACTATTCAAAATGAATCAGCATTTGCTATTTTAAATTTAGTTGACAATATTAATGAAGTAATTCGTTCTTTAGAATTATTGAATCAAACCATTGATAATTTTGGTTACACTTTAATGACTTATTTAATTTTGCAAAAATTAGACCCTTCTACAAAATTATGGTGGGAACGTTAGTTAAAATCTAATGAGATTTCAAAACTTACGACTGTAATTGAATTCCTAAAAAACTATGCAAGAATACTTCAAAATAGCAAACCAACAAGTAATAAGGTACCTAAATCTGTGTTTCAAAATAAGAATAATGTTCTGTGCTACTTTGGGTTGTGGTTATTGTAAAGAAGATCATAGTTTAGCCACATGTTTGAAATTTCTAAATTTATCGGTTCGGCAAAGAATAGAATTTGTAAAATCTAATCGTTAAAGTTTTAATTGTTTATCTAATATGCACTTGCTCAAAAAATGCAAGAGTTTAAATACATGTCAACATTGCTTTAAGAAGCATCACAGTATTTTGCACATTGTAAATAATTCAAAGAATAAAACTCAGTTAAACAATATATCTCCGCCTACGCAATCTATCCCTAAAAGAGATGAATTAACGAGTCCTAAGGACGTTTCAGCCACTGTTTGTGCCTCTCATTATGATTCGAATGCAAAAGGTAATCAAACCAGTCACATTTTATTGTGTACTGCTTTAATAAAAGTTCAAAATTCTGAACAACAGTTTGTGAAGTGTAGATGTTTATGTGACACTGGATCTCAGAGTTCATTTATTTCAAGGGATTGTGTGAAGAAATTAGGATTACGAGTGAACGATAATTCCATTTCTGTATCATGTCTAGGAGAATTTAATACTATAAGTAATGGGGAAGTCGATTTAGTATTCACTTCTCATTTTAAAAGTGATATTCGTGTATCAACATCAGCGTTTGTACTGGACAAAGTGACAGATAACATTCCCTATGTATCTTTGCCTACAATCCTCTTCGATAACTTCAGTGATTTACAATAAGCTGATCCATTATTTTACAAGTCACAACCAGTTGACATTTTATTTGGAGTAAATGTATTTATGCATTTAATGACGGCAGAAATTGTCAAACGTGGTCCTGATCTACCATTTGCTCTAAATTCGAGGTTGGGATAGATAATTCCGGGTACTACAAATTTTGAATCTACAAATTTTGAGCCAGTATATGTAAATCATTTGAATACAAACACTAGTATAGTAAATTCTTTCTGGGAGTTAGAAGAGTTTCCAAATGTACAACCTTTAACAAATGAAGAAAAACTTTGTGAAGAACATTTTAAAAACTCGCTTTTAGAGACACATCAGGTCGTTATTCATTTGCATTACCATTCAAACATAATAGAGATATTTTAAATGACTCCCGTGAAATGGCGCACAGAAGATTTCAATACTTGGAGAAGAGGCTGTTATCTATGAAAGAAATTTACAACCAGAATATTCAGTTTATGAAAGTGTACTTTTCACTAAAACACGTAGAATTAGTGCCAGGTACAGAATATGAATTAGAGAATAAACACTATTATATCCCACATAACTTCGTGTTGAAGGACTCTAGCTTAACAACAAATTGAGAGTTGTTTTCTATGCGAGTGCTAAAACAACCACAGATGTTTCTTTAAATGGTACGCTAATGATAGGCCCATAAATACAAGATGACTTAATTTGTATTTTACTAAGATTTAGACTTCATAACATTGCAATAACCGCTGATATTAAAATGATGTACAGACAGATAAAGGTTCATGAAAAAGATAAAGATAGAAAAACATAGAGATTCATGAAAAATTCAGAGAATATTATGGAGAGATAGCCCGTATAAACAAATAAAAGTTTTATCGTTTGGGAAAACAGTTACATATGGAACTGCAACTGCTCCGACTAAAAGGATTATTTTGTCATTCGTAGCAAAGCTATTCGATCCATTGGGGTGGATAGCTCCGTTTGTAATTCTCGCTAAAATGATCCTTCAGCAATTGTGGAAATTACAAATATCATGGGATGATCCTGTAACAGAAGAGATTGGTCGAAATTGGAGAAATCTATGTAGAGAATTAAACTTTTGAATTCTATAAATATACCTAGGAAAATTCTGCTACCTGATTATTTTCGATGTGAACTTCACGGATTTTGTGATGCGTCTGAAAGGGGTTATGCAGCAGTTATTTATATCAAACCTTGCAATAACTCTGACATTAATATTAAACTTGTAACAGCTAAAACTCGTGTAGCACCATTAAAATCTATTACGATTCCAAGACTGGAATTAGGTGCAGCAGTGTTATTGGCACGCTTAATTCAGTCTGTAAAAGCTGCATTAGTTATAAATATTGATTTAGTGCAAGCTTGGAGTGATTCACAAATCGTGTTGTCATGGCTAAGGTCAGATCCTAAAAAATGGCAAGTATTCGTATCCAATAGAGTTTCGGAAATTCAATCCATCTTACCACCTGAGAACTGGAGTCACGTTGATGGAAAAGAAAATCCAGCTGATTGTGCTTCACGGGGGTTATTTCCTGCAGAACTATTATCTCATCAATTGTGGTGGAATGGCCCTTCTTGGTTAAAGTGCAGTGAGATTGCCTTGTCTAAAAATATTTTTATAGATGAAGAGGTATTACCAGACGCACGTAAAACAGTCTCATTTGTAGTTTTTGAACCTGTACAGGAACTTGCTATTATATCAAATATATCTTCATTTCCAAAGTTAGAACGCATATTTGCTTGGATATTAAGATTCATATCAAATTCTAAAGTAGCATATCTATAAAGAAATACGTCTTTTTTATCAAGTAATGAAATTCGAGTTGCAACTTTCTGTATTGTCCGAATAATACAGCGATTTCCCTCTTTTAAAAAAATTCAATATTTGCAGTTGGGAAAGGACTTACCTACAAACAGCAACCTCCTTAGTTTGTATTAATTATCTTCTTGCTATACATAAAGTTCAAAACTAAAGGAAGAAAAACAAAAAGAAATTTACGCTGTTTGCAACAATAAAATGAAGCAAACGATACTCACATAAACATCCTGGCCCTCGTTGAAATCCCAGGGCATTTCAACAGTTGGAGCATTTTGAAACTTCTTAGTCTGTAATAAAAGATAAACATAAGAAAAATAATACAAAATATTATATGCGAAGCAGTTCATAGTTTTTAGTCTGAACAGGAAGAGGACACAATTTCACGAATGGTCGTTTTATGGCACCATGACCAGTTTTAATACTAACAACTCTGACTGTATGATCTGAGCCCAGATGAGCAGCAATTATTCTCCCTATCCTCCATTTAACCCCTTACCTGCCGCGGGCGTATATATACGCCTTGCTCAACGCCCCGTTTCAACGGGTAGCAGCGCAAAGCAACTGATAGTATTTTGTAAGGGCGTATATATACGCCCGGGCAGTTAACGCATCGGCTGAGCAAGGCGTATATATACGCCCGCGGCAGTTAAGGGGTTAAGAGGCGGAAGATTGTCTTCTTTGATGAGGACTAATTCATTGACTTCTAAATTGTTTTGACTTTTTTGCCATTTAGGTCTTTGCTAAAGCTGATACAGGTATTCTCGACTCCATCTTTTCCAGAAGTGCTGAAAAATAAACTATCTCACATGCCATCCGTCAAGGTGATTGAAGGAACTATAATTTAGGTCTGGTTCAGGTATGGCAGTTAAAGACGTTCCTATTAGGAAATGACCAGGTTTAATTCAGTTAAATCATTTGGATCAGCCGATGTTGGACACAATGGCCTAGAGTTGAGACAAGCCTCAACCTGCGCAAGCCTCAACCTGTCAGATTGTGATTATGATTTCTGTCAGATTGTAACACAATCTGACAGAAATTATAATTAGACACTTTCATGTCAAATATCTGCATGCAGCACCAGAACTTCTTCTATCTTTAATTAGACAGTAATTTTGGATCATAGCTGCTAGATCTGCTATCCGAAAAGTAGTAAGATCTTGTATCACGTGTTGCAAACTTAGAGCTAAACTGCAAGTCAAATAATGGCTGATCTACCGGAATCTAGAGTAACACAATCGGGAACATTTCATCGAACTGGAATAGATTTTTCTGGACCTCTCATGATTAAACATCGTGCAGGACGGGGACAAAAATCATTTAAATGTTACGTATACTTATTTGTGTGTTTTGTAATAAAGGCAGTACATCTTGAAGTGGTAGAAGATTTGTCAACAAAGGCATTTTTAAGTGCATTGAAACGATTTATTGCAAGAAGAGGGAAACCATTTGAGATTTATAGTGACTGCGGTACTAACTTTAAAAGTGCAGACAAAGAAATCAGAAAATGTTTTTTGCAATGTAAGCAAAATCAAGAAATTCACAAATATTTTGTCTTTAGAGGAAATAAAATGGATATTCAACCCGCCATCATCTCCCCAATTTGGTGGACTATGGGAATCGGCAGTAAAGTCAATGAAATTACATCTAAAATGTACTATTGGTGATACTGTGCTGACCTATCCAGAATTTCAGACCTTGATAGCGCAGGTTGAGGCTTGTCTCAACTCTAGGCCATTGTGTCCAACATCGCCTGATCCAAATGATTTAACTGCATTAAACCTGGTCATTTCCTAATAGGTACGTCTTTAACTGCCATACCTGAACCAGACCTAAATTATAGTTCCTTCAATCACCTTGACGGATGGCATGTGAGACAGTTTATTTTTCAGCACTTCTGGAAAAGATGGAGTCGAGAATACCTGTATCAGCTTCAGCAAAGACTTAAATGGCAAAAAAGTCAAAACAATTTAGAAGTCAATGACTTAGCCCTCATCAAAAAAGACAATCTTCCGCCTCTTAAATGGAGGTTAGGGAGAATAATTGCTGTTCATCCGGGCTCAGATCATAGAGTCAGAGTTGTTAGTATTAAAACTGGTCATGGTGTCATAAAACGACCAGTCGTGAAATTGTGTCCTCTTCCTGTTCAGACTAAAAACTATGAACTGCTTCGCATATAATATTTTGTATTATTTTTCTTATGTTTATCTTTTATTACAGACTAAGAAGTTTCAAAATGCTCCAACTGTTGAAATCCCCTGGGATTTCAACGAGGGCCAGGATGTTTATGTGAGTATCGTTTGCTTCATTTTATTGTTGCAAACAGCGTAAATTTCTTTTTGTTTTTCTTCCTTTAGTTTTAAACTTTATGTGTGGCAACAAGATAATTGATTGATAGAATTGTGTTTGTGACAGCCATGTAGAATGACTCGCTTATTTTGTATCAATTATTTCGCATCGCTGACATATTATTTATAATTAGTCTAATGAAATAAAAATGAAGGAATACAGTCCATGTGTTAAGTGATTATTGTTTGTGAAACATATTAAGTAAAGATCGTTTATTTAAATTTCGTTTTACTTATGCTGTTTACAAACAAATTTGATTAAGGGAAGATCCTTTAGTATTTGGACGCCATATATTCAAAAATCCAATTATTTTGTAGGGATTATGTTAATTTTATTAACAGTTAAATTTTAAGTTAAAGTTCCTTTCCTGTCAAATTCTTAACTTCAACTTACTACTTCCGGCCAGAACTAGTTTTAGAATTACTCTGAATACATAATGAGAAACAACGGTATTTAACCGCGAAGTTCTACTTGTTGAGTTAGAGTGAATCAGAGTTTCTGATTTGCGCGCGTCTGCCTTTTCGGCTTCTCTCTCGCAAAGCTGTTATTACGCTCCGCCCGTACTCAGGCCCTTGATAACTTTGCAGTCAATTAGCGTTAGTGGGCCAACTCGGTTAAAATCTTGATAGCTTAGGCTATATCTCTTTAGTTTAGATTAGTTTTAGTTTAGTTCTTAGCCTAAGTTCAAGCCTAAGTATCGGCTTTTATTGTACACTCCAAGACGGAGTTCTGTTAAATCTTATTTGAATAATAAAGAGTTAGTTATCCTTCCATCTTATTGTTTCTTGTCATACGAACTTAAGCGATTATTAGCTTAGCAGTTCTTAAAATTCTTCATGTTCAACTGTAAATTAGCACTTACAAAGTTAGGAACTCTACAATTTAATTGCTTGTCATTGTTTCTAGGTCAAGCCTGTTGTTATTAGTTTACAGTTTTCATTTTCTCAATTATTTGAATAATAAATAAAATGATAATAAAGTGTGCATAAATTTTAAGAAGTTATTCCGTTAACCGTTAACATAGATAAATATGTGCGACGTACAGATTAGCTTTCAATATAGTCTAGAACGATTTACAGAAAGCAGTTACATTATATAAGTTCCATTATTTTTAATTTGAGGCTTTGTTTGCTCATAATAATATGACTTTCTTAAAAAAGGTAAATAATTAAGATGTTTAGATTTTTAAAATAAAAAGTAATTTCTTTGTTTGCACTTCACCAGAATATTATGTGTTTTGTCTGATAAATAAAAACATAACTACTATCATAGCTTTATTTTAGTCAAAATAAAAATGGACTGTGTGTTTATGCATGTAATAAATTTTTAATTTGCTTGATTCTATCGACATACTTCGAATTTTGCGTTATGAAAATACTGATTATTTGTACTACATAAAATTTGTTGAAATAAAATAATTAAGGCAAAATCTTCCATTAACTGATTTTAAATAAATGATATTCCGCTTACGGTTAAAGGTAAACTCTATTAATTATTGAGATATTTTAGACATTTGCATTAACTCTTGCAAAGTTACATTATTTCCTACACTGGGCGTTTCTAGTTTGACTGTTGACAACTGGGATATCAGCCTATTTTCGGCGGTACTAGGCATTTAGGACATTTGATGCTAAACTCAATTCTAACAAATAAAATATCGAAAAGCTTTATTCTAATTATCTTTCAACATCCGTTGGTTTATCAAAATAATGCCCATTATTAATGCGCTGTATTTTCAAGCTTATTTTGATAAATATATTTACTAGCATATCTGCATCGAATCTTAAAAGCGATTGAACAAATGCCTTCTCCAGTCTCCTTTTTTACCCAAAAAATATATTTCTGCTCCCTAATTTACTTTGCTTGATATGCAGTTCTTTTATTTGATTTAAAAATATTCAGAAAAATTGAAGGCAAGCGTATTTTGTCATTAGTACTTTCACAAAATAATATATTTATTCATAAAGATACAATCCTCCTACAATGAATTCAATAAACCCCGAATTTATTTTTGTCTTAAAATCAATATATAAAGCAGTTATTTCTCAGTTTATGCGAGTTTCCATTGCGATGAAATACAGCATCTATAAAGATGGACATACGTATTTGAAATAATATGGAAGAAAGCTGTTTGTTAATATAAATGAAAGTAACGTGCTTAGTAGAAGCAGTAATTCAAGATCATGAGAGAATAAATTATTTACAGATGCGCAGTTCTCGTTCAGTATAAATAGCTCAACCAAATCATGTATCGCAAAAATCCTCGATTCGTTTCTACTCTTGTTACTTTAATCGACATTGTTCGATTGTAGAATGTGGAATTTGACTGCTTTCGCTCTGCTATTTACTCTTACTCTGTTGTGTTCCGCTCAAAATTCGGAAGAGGATTGCGCCAAAACGTGTGTAAACGGATATATGTACACCGTTAACAAAAAGGAAACGAGGAATACATATGGCCGTTGCCCCTGTCGTCCGTACGCCCTTAGATCCAGCCGCAAGTAAGTCTTCAGTTCTTAAATATGCTGACTAACCCAGTTAGTTTAAATCATCATTTTCGCGATATAATGAAGGTTTAGTTTGTTAATTAAAAACTGAATAAATTTGAAACAATGTAGCGATATTAGGTATCTTTTGGAAGCTGGCAAGATGAAAAATATGCAACGCCTTCGCCGGGAATCGAACCACGGACCTCCGGAATACCGTCCCAGCGTGCAGAACCACTACACCACGAAGGCACGCTAGGAAACCGGAACAAGTACTTTATAGCATAAAATAAATTTCTTATGCTTGGCTGAACAATAATAAACTTAGAAAACATTTCAATTTGATGTTTTTTAAATTCCTGAGTTTGTCTATTAAATTCGAAAGACAAATAGATATATTGCTTTCTCCCGAGTAACCACATACTTCTTTCCTATTGTCGTGCTTTCAGATTAAACTTGAAACATAAATATTTCACGTTCTGTAGAGTATTTTTTAAAGACACAAAGCCTTTAAATGGCTGAATTTGAATCAAACGTTCACACAATTAACTCAAAAGTTATGTATATAAAAAGGGCGAACCCCTTGGGGTGGTTTCGGAGAACTCGTATGTAGACAGCGAGCTTTCTCTTGCTTTGATGGTCAAGTGCGCCAAATTTCACCAAGATTAAACTGTAAATTTATTTGTATGAAAGATGGATACTAACTAGTCTTTATTTACATAGCTTTATTTAAAGAAAGAAAACATCTGCGTTGCTTAGAATTTAATTTGCGGTGTAGTTTAAAAACTGGTAAATTGAAACATATGTTACAAAGCAGATCCATTTATTATCATCAAAGAAGAGTAAAAAATCTTGAAATCAAAGACTATTTTAAATTTTCTTCGTGGATTTCTTTCCAAGATTTCAAAACCTGAAAACGAATGTAAAACTATTTGCTTTAAATTAACCTGCTCCTTAATTTTGCATCTTAAAATTCTAAATAAAGTATTTGGCTTAAATTCGAAGTAGTGTAATAATTTTCCACTGAAATTTGAAATTTAGTTGCCTTTGGGTTACATCTTAACACCTGAATTAAAAAAGTTAAAACCGAATTTGTTACCTCGTGGATTGACAACAGATTCATTTTGTAGGATTCCGTTTATCAGAGTTTCATGTTTTTATTAGTTTTTATTTCAGCAATTGGGGGCCAGGACATGTAAGTAAAATCCTTTTCAAGTGCTTATACTGGCAAATAAATATATATATTATATTTTAATATATATACTTATTTGGTCCGGTATCCCACAGGTCCGGGGTTCGATCCCCGGGCTGGCAAGGTTGACTCAGCCTTTCATTCCTTAAGTGGGTTGATAAAATGAGTTACCAAGTTCGCTTGGGAACTAAACACGGGTGTTCCTGCGACAAGCTGACCACTCCGGGCCTCAAAGGTCAAGAAAGCAGGAAAAAGGGCACTGCAGACCGTGTCCCCACTAGAGCTGTTGAGCTACTGAGTTTAGTTTTCTTTTTTTAATTTTATTTTAAGTATTGAACATTGGAAATAGGTAAGTTAAGGAGCAAGGGAAACTATATTTATATAATGAAGAAGTCAGTAAAATTGACAAAAACATTACACAGCCTTAATGCAGTCCTGTTTGCTACTGAAGAAGTTAATTTACACTAAGTAATTTACATTACACTAGTTAGTGTTAAATTAGACTTGGAAACATATGATGTAAACGAAGTGAATACGTGTTTTAAAGCAATTTTAGTACACGTGTTTCAAGATTTAAACCCCTAGGGAAGAAACCGAATTCTGCAATGACTCTTGAGTCAGTTACAATTACCTAAAAATCATTAATTTGATATTTTAGGTAATATTCTCTACAAGGTTTTTTGGGGAACCAAGACTCATTTGATCCTAATTACTAAATGTAGAACAGAAATTCAGCTTATGAGACCCACAGAGTTAAAAGATATATTCGATGCAGTTATAAGGCATTTATCACACCTTCTTAGCAAGCCTTCGTAGTGTAGTGGTGAGCACGCTAGGCGCGTATTCGAGGGGCCCTTGTTCGAGTACCGGCGAAGTCGTTGCTCATTTTTCATCTCTCCTGCTTCCAAAATACCTAATGTGTCTACACTGGGTCCAGAACTAAAGGGTTGTCGACGATGATTCTCCAGAATCAGGATTTGGTGATACAACCAGGATAAAACATATAAAGATGAAATTCTTTCTCAAAGAAAATGTTAAAAATGCAACTAATAAGCTGCCTTTTAGAAACAAACTTAATAGTCAAATACGTTTCATCAGCGAATATACTGTAGCTACAGACATACAAGAACTTTATAAATCTTACAAATTGCTTAAGGATTATGATAGACTCTTAAAACTACCTAGCTGGTTTAGTTCTGTTCCCTCTAATCTCAGAAATCACCTCAATAATTTGCAAAATTTGCGTGTAGTACGGACAAAAACACAACTGAACAATTGACTGAGTTGTACTAATAATAAGCTAGTTAAAAAATCGGCGCACTGTTTACCGATATAACTATGCCTATATTAGAGCATACTGGAAAAACGTAATTTAGAGTCGTGGCTCAGGAAAATCAATAACATTAGGTTACCCCTTAAAAACCCCAATTAAACTTATTTCAAGCATTTTAAATTAAAACCCCAATTAACCTTATTGATAATTTTTGGATTTTAAATTGATAAACATTAATTGCAAATTTCGAACCAGAATATTAACTCATTGCTGTCTCAAGACTAATATTTCAAACGCCATTAAATTTCAGAGTATTAAGAGAAATATTAAAAAATCTGATGTGTACACCACAGAACTTCCTTTTACGGAATATTAAATTATACGCATGCTTTTTTTCATTTCATATAAACTTATTTTCTCTAATTTTATTACAGATATATTTCTCATTCAATAAATTCAGTTCTCAGTTCGCGTCAAGGCAAAAATACATAAATAATCAAAATACCTTCAATAAAAAATAAGTATAGAAAAAATATAAACCCCGAATACAGTTAAAGTCATCAAAAAACCAATTTTTACAATTAAAAGTAGAGTTTCTACGCAAAAATAGGCAATTCGGCCAGCAGAAAATAAAGCATAAATATTTAATACATACTCGTGTATATTTTGCTTCGGATCATTCGCGCATGAGATGTAAAATAAATATTTTACTAATCATGCAGAATGCAATCTATCGCTTTTAGCCAGTTACTTATTTTTTTTTGATGGAACGACTAAAGCCGGATTTTTAAATTGAAAATAAATTTTTCATAAAATCTGATGTGTACACCACATGACGTCCTTGTACGGAATATTAATGTATACGCATTTTTTCTTGCATTTCATTTAAAATCTACTTATTGGATTGAATTAAATCTACTTCGCCAACAGCGCATAAACCACAATAGAATAAATTAATTCTTTAAAATTCACTGTATTTGTTTACCATAGCGACACTCTGGCGCTAGATTCACTTAACAATATTATATTTCGTTCATATTATAACTCAGAATGCACAAAATTTATATCATTTAAAGAATAGAATTATCTAATCGTTGCCACATGTTCTATTCAAATACTATAATAAAGCTAGAATGGTGTATAAAAATAATTAACCAAACAAAACAAAAAAGAAACAGTTTTTCACAAACGATTGAGTATTTCTCATTCAATTAAATCACTTCTCACTTCGCGACAAGGTAGAAATACATAAAAATTCAAAATATCTGTATTAAAAATTACGAAGTAAATCTTAAACACTTATTTCCACGAAAAAATTCCCGAAAGGATTAAGCATGATTTAATTCGCAATAATAAATGAAGGCATTATCTTTCCTATTGCGAAGCTACGTTTCTCTAGATTGGCGACAAATCCACTAGTCTGCTGTTTGAAATGCAAACAAGCGATGGCCGCCATCAAGAAAATTATAAGGCTTAGCGGCACTTAAACAACTCTTAAATTGTTGATAATTCTAAAAATATTGCATTCAGATTTACTAAAGGCATAAAAACCTTTACTGGAAGATAAGAACAACATAATTCAATCATTTTTAAAGCAAAAAAAGAACAATTTACAAATATATATGAGTAAAGAAACTGAGATCACTGAGCCCGGTAACAGAGAGGATATATATATATATATATATATATTTATATTTACATACGTTTGGTACGGCCGATGGCAACCAAAATACGAGGTGCACATCTACATGTTATAGCAGTCCTATATACAAAATTTCAACGTTCTGAGTTGTTTTTGAATTATGCGAGATACGTACGTACGTACAGACGCCGCGAAAAATTCTCTTTAGAATTCATTTTTAAAGCAGTTTTATTAATTCTTTTGGAGAAAAGCGTTTTTCATTCTGTCCTTTCATACAGATGTTTCATACATACGTTAAATTGCATTCGATAGCGGTCAAAATGGATATTTTCGTTGAAATATGCTGCCTGAAACTTTTCGCGATTACAATACTTACTTTTTACTTCGTACAAGGAAGAAAAAAGGAACTAAAAACTGAAAATCAGAAAGTTTTCAGATTTTAAGTTAAGCCCAAACAAGGGTTTTTTTTTTAACATTTTGTTTGTAACCTTTATTTATAAAATATCATGTTCAGGAAATGTTTCGGTGCACAAAAATGAAAGTTTAATTTTGATCCCACTTTGCAAAAAGACATTGAAGGTGCAGAAAGACTTAGTTCACTATTTTTCTAAGTTTCAAATGTAAATAAATATGGTTGCAGCGTTAAAACATTAAGCTTAGCAGTACGTAAACCACTTTTAAATTGCTGATAATTCTACAACTATTGCATGCAGATTAATTAAAGGCACAAAACCCTTAACCGGAAGATAAGAACAACATAATTCAATTACTTTTAGCGCAAAAAATGTACTATTTACCAACATCTAATAATAAAAAATGAGTTTACTGAGCCGAGTATCAGAGTGGATATATATATATATATATATATATATATATATATACTTTTGATGCCGCCGATGGCAATCAAAACGGGAGGTGCACACCTACATATTATAACTGTCCTATATACAAAATTTTAACGGTCTTAGGCTAGTCGTTTTTGAGTTATGCGAGATAAATACATACATACGTACGTACAGACGCTACAAAAAACTCTCATTTGAACCCATTTTAAATCAATTTTCATAATTCGTTGGGGGGAAACGAATTCTTTATTTCTTCGTTACGTACGGATGTCATGCCACATTGCATTCGATAGTGGTGAAAACGGATATTTTCGTTGAAATATGATACCCGGATTTTTTCGTGTTTACAATTTCCTTTCGTTCGTACAAGGAAGTAAAAATCTGAAATAAATAAATTAAAAATTCGGAAAGCTTTTAGATTTTATATTACGTCCAAATGGGCTTTAACGTTTTGCGTGCTACCTTTGCTTGTTAATTATCACTTTATATATAAAAATTACATCTTACTTGTTTTCAAAAAAAAAAAAAGCCTTAAAATTCAGCATTCCTTTGTAGAGACATTAGGTAATTTTTGGAAGCAGAAGAGTTGAAAAATTAGCAAAGCCTTCACCGGGAATCGAACCTCTGAATTACCGGCTCAGTGTGCTGACCACTACACCACGAAGGCACGCTAGGAAGGCGGGAGAAATACCTTACACCATTTTTAATTGCTTTACAGACCTTTTTAATTGCTTATCATCTTCACCTGAGAAGACAAAGAATAATTAAACAATCAAATTAAACATTTTGATATTTTCTGTGTTTACAAACATTGAACTAATATTCATAAAGGTAAACAGTTCGTATCAACTTTGTGAATAAACATGCCAGAAGAGTTACAGGCAAAATTACAAAGCAAAAACGTGGTTGTATAAAACCTCACGGAAGAATAGAAAGCAAGCACAAAACATCGTCATCGAAAATAAAGAAGTTCAATAATTTCGCAATTTAAAAACGTAGCAATGGAAAATATCCTGGTAAAAAACAAAGAAACTACAAATCACGCATGACGATAACATTGCAGAGGAACACTTTTTAGGCTTTAAAAGTTGTAAATGTATGTTTCCATTATGATCTGTGAGTGCAAGAAGTAATGAGGAATATTTTTATTTTTATATTTCATACTTTGTAATAGCTAATAAATATTTGTAGAGAAACTAAGAAAGAAAGAACTTAAGCATTCAGAAACTGAAAATAAGTAGAAAATTTATGGAAAAATTAACAATAAAATTTAAAATTTTATTATCAAATTTTAAGAGGTTTTAAATTTTTATTCAAAAATTTCAGTAGATATAAATAAAACTTTTTAAAAAAAGATTAATTGATTAAAGAAATTTAGTAGATAAATATATAATTTTAAATTTCTGTTAATTGGATGCATAAGCATTAATTTTTGACGAATTTAAAATTAATAGCAAAATATTTCGTCTGTAAACGGCACATTGATAAAATGAGTACGTCCCAGCCACATACATTTTTACTTCCTTGTACGAAGTAAAACGGAAGTATTGTAATCGCGAAAATTTTCAGGCAGCATATTTCAACGAAAATGTTCGTTTTGACGGCTATCGAATGCAATTTAACGATGTTTTTTCGTGACATCTGTACGTAAGGACAGAATAAGAGACTTTTTTCTCCAAAATAATTATAAAACTGCTTTAAAAAGAATTCTGAAGAGAATTTTTCCTGGCGTCTGTACGTACGTACATATCTCGCATAAGTAAGATACAAGTAGCCTCAAGAACATTGAAATTTTGTATATAGGACTGCTATAGCATGTAGATGTGCACCTCGTATTTTGGTTGCAATCGGCCGCATCAAACATATATAAATATATTTATATATCCACTCTGTTACTCGGCTTAGTTATCTCAGTTTCTTTACTCTTATATGTTTGTAAATTGTATATGTTTGTAAATTGTGCATTTTTTGCTTTAAAAATCATTGAATTATGTTGTTCTTATCTTCCGGTTAAGGCTTTTATGCCTTTAGTAAATCTGCAAGCAATATTTGTACAATTAATCAGCAATTTAAAAGCTGTTTAAATGCAGCTAAGACTAATTTTTAAATAACATTGCGGGCATATTTGTTTATATTTGAAAAAACAGATTTAGTAGATTTGTTGCCAATCTAGCAAGACTAAGCTTAGCAACAACAACGATAACGCCTTCATTTATTATTGCGAATTAAATCATGCTTAATCCTTTCTGGAATTTTTTCGAGGAAATAAGTGTTTACTTCGCAATTTTTCATATAGATATTTTGAGTTTTTATGTGTTTTCGCCTTGTCGCGAAGTGAGAACTGAATTAATTGAATGAGATATACTGAATCGTCTGTGAAAAACTGATTCCTTTTTGTTATGTTTGTTTAATTTCTTTTATACATCGTTCTAGATTTATTATAGTATTTGAATAGAACATGTGGCAACGATTAGACAATTATTCAAATGATATAAATTTTGTGCATTCTGAGTTATAATATTAATTCTTAATATGATATAAATTTTGTGCATTTTGAGTTAAAAAATGATATGACATTCTGAGTAATTTGTGCAGGCATTCGAAGTTTTAATATCGCAGAATTCCGCGTTATAATAATACGCCGTTCGATTTCTGAGTTAAAATAATACTATACGTTGGTCATAATAATCTTCTAATTTTTATAATGTTGGCTTTGTCTTTCACGATCGCGTTTTGGATTATTGTGCTGTTCGTGACTTGCTAATACTGAAAGAAGGCCTGGTGGTTTGGATTCTTCTGGATGGTAAGTTTTTCTGTGATGTTCTGGATGTCGGCACCTAACTTGAGTTAGGGCTAGGCTACTGATTTCAAAGGAGTTATGGAAAACGCTCCACTTGTTATTGATGATGCATTTACTGAAAGCACTTTTAGTCGGTTAGGTAGTAGTGGCAATAATGATCTAGTTATCGCTTTTAAGCAAATACTTGAAAATGAGCACTCTAAATTGATGTCACAACCTGAAACAGATGATAAAACTAATGATAGGATTAAATTATTTGAAAATGTATTACTAAAAATAAATACACAACGAGCTAAAGAAAAATGTAAAAGTTAAGCGTAAGCTCAACCAAATAAAAAACGACAGTTACTAGAACACCTAGTATTAAAAAACAAAAGCAAAAAGTCATCACAGACGCTGATGGTTTTACTACCCTGAGAGATTGGCGCATAAGCGTACTAGATCTAACTATGAATACGAGGCACCGGCCCCAAAAAAAAATAAGAAATGTTAAATGCTGATGATCAAACGGAACAAGATAATAAAATGATTTTGTCAAACCCAAAAAAACTGCAGGGCATATTCCTCCAATTTTACTTGATGATTTTAAACTCCAACTGGGATAAACTTAAAGAAGAGATAGAGGCTTTAAACATCAAATTCAAAGGTAACCTAACTGGAGACCATCTCAAGATTAAAGTTTTTTCACTCCAAAGACTACAGAGTAGTCACTAAAATGTTAGAAGGATAGGGACATCCCTTTTCACACATTTCAAATTCGGAGGATTTAACATCCTCACTATTGCTGATTTTTTGATGGTCAACAACCTTCTGGAGCTGATCTGACATACTATGTCAGATCTTTCGAGGATAAGCAGCAACAACAACAACATAGTTTATATATTGGTATTCATTGTTATTCTTAATTTTTTTCGCCTACTTCTATTTCAATACATTTTGAATAATGTTGTCACGCCCGAGAAAAATAATTTTATCACACTAAATCGCTTCAATAATTTTATTTTGGAAAGCCTGATTAATTGTTAATTCAAAAGAACGTTTTAACATTTTCTCTGACATCGAGTGGCTGGTCTTTGGATATTTAATATTTTTTCCCTGTTCCGTTAATAAACGGTGTGTAAATGCGAAGTTTGAACAAATGACTAACTGAAAATGGCATAAAGACGAGAATTATCTGGCCCGAATTTTCAAGTACTGTCGACTGGAATATTGGTTGCGCCCACTTACCCCAAAATTATCCATGCAAAGGATGCAGACTTATCGGGTGAGCCGAACTACCTTAATTTTACTGTAGTCACTAATCCGAATGCATACAAAAGACCACAAATCGCTTCTGTAAATATTTACATAATTTTATGTGCAGCTCATGTTTATTAATTTTGGGAAAATATAGTAAATATAAATATTACTTGTTAATAATTATTTACTAATTATCATACATATGAAATCATTTGTTATATACAATGGCTTTTTAAGTTAGATTTGCTATTCTTCTTTTCCAAAGCTTCGAAGGAGGATATCCGACTTACAGAGACCAACATCCTTACGATTTGCTGCGTGATTATCTAAAGCAGTATGAAGATTTGAGAGGGAAACAGATTTTAGATTAAATGTAAGGTAAGATGTTTTGAACGAAATTTTAGTTTTATTACTTATTTTATATAATTTATATTATCGTTGTAAACATACCGGTTTTTGAATTGCACTTACACAGGCTTTCTTTATCTCGTAAAACCTTTGACACATATGCTACAGTTTGGAAGATTTGTACAAATATTTCATAGCCTGGAAAGAGTTTTTAAAAAATTAAGAAAAAGGCTAAATACGACCTGGAAATGCAAAATATGTACATAGACTAGTACACACGCACACACATATATGGATACTAATATTACATAGTGCACTAATATATATATACTTGCAGTATAACATATACTAATACTTATCATTTATTATTAAAACATGTTTTTGATCCTCCAAAAAGAAATTTAATCTTCTGATGTCTCGTGTTATCAATGTACCTAACATCATTTTATATGTTAATATATTGATATTACCAGTATATAAAACCTGACTAACCATGCGTCATTTATTGTACAATATAAACTAAGGTACAGACACAGAGGCTATTCATTAGGTTGTTTAATTTTGTAAGGCAAAAAATGAAATGTAAAATTTTTAGCGAGTCTTAGCAATGTAAAAGATTTATATGTGAAATTTTAAGAAGATTGGATAATATTTAGAAGTTGTACATTTTGATCAGTTTTATAAAAGTAGGCAAAAAATGCGATTTTTCAATGTTAATTACCTTGATTGGCCAAATTAGACATCATAAACTTGAAATAATATTAAAACCAGTCACTAAGATTAATAGGGAGCATGACACGCAACTTTAATCAACTTTGAGCGATGTAATCTTTTTTTTCGATCGCTTGGTAAAATCATTTACATGATGTTCCACAAATCTCCTTAAGAACTGCTTTTGTGATCGTCTTTGACCGATTCGTTAAACTTTCAATAACAGTAATACCTCTTTCTTACTGAAGGAGAGTTCACATGGCTTCTTAGAGAATTATTGCAGTATTCTGTACACTAGTAACAAAATGGCTCAGGCGTTTGCCTTCAAAAACTAGGTTTCTACCATCTAATTGTTTCATGTCGTTTTTTTTTTTTTTTTTTTTTTTTTTCAGGTTTAGTTTCTATATTTTCAATCATATTTTACTTATCAGCCTGAGTAATACTTCGTCTAAAGAAGCCTGTCTTACGTTTATTCCTGACAGATACCAAAGGTGTCTCCTATCAAATGTGAGAGAACGTTTCTGACGTCTGTAGCTGGATAACTGCTCGGAAGTTGTAGCGTATTAAGATTTATTCTTTGGAACCCACTGACTTACAGTTGTCTCGTGCCAAAAGCGAGCATATATTAGGCTGAAAACAATTTTCATTTTGTTTTATTCCTTTCAAATCTCGCTGAGGAATATTAAATTCTTAATTAACCCTTCAGCACACGCGCATCACTGCGCTACGTTAGTACCCGCGCGGGACAAATTTTACTCCAGTGTTTAGGATTATTATTAGGATACCCAGTGAATTAGGATTTCAATGAATGGATAAATGACTAATAGCTTTGTGAATTCTATTAAACCTTTCTTCCAGTTTTACTTCGAGATAATCTTACTTTAAGTTATACAAACATTTCCATACTGGTTACCTAAAGTAAGCCATAAAAATCGAAATTTATGCAAAATTACTAACTTATATAAGATACATATATGATTTTTTTATATTAGAAAAATTCGTTTTCATATATACATATTTGTTAAACATAAGTGTTATTATAAAGAGTGGTTTGATAAAGTACTAGAGGAATATGAAAAGGCTTCATTCTTACTAGTTTTTTTTCCTTAAAACTCAATATAATGTCATACAATTATTCATATCAAAGAATAGATTCTAAATAAGAATATTAAAAAATATAAATAACACATAGTTTTTCCGCCCCCCCCGTCCTACCTGAGTTTATTATTCAAATAATCTTCTCACATTGAACAATCCTCACATAGTGTGACAACATATTTTTACAAACAAGTACATATTTTTACAAACGCTGGAGTGATGCTCTCAGCACTCCAGTGTAATACAATAGGAAAAACAACACCTTCAATTCAGCTAAGTTTGTCTCTTGTGCATTACATTCTCTAGAGAATTTGTTTATTATTGATGAAATGTAAATGTTTGTTGATTTTACCAAATCTTCCATTATTTATTCATCAATAATTTGCAATAAACAGTCAGTTGGATGTTTCAAATTTCTAAAGCTTTTCTTGACACTATATTGTGCGGCCGTGTCCGTTCCATCTATTCAAACATAAAAATTATATGATGTCAAAGAAGATCATGGGAATCATCATATCACTGGTCAGAAACAGTTTCGTGAGCACTTTCAGAAATATTATCGCACTGAGAATCGGAATTTTCATTTTCGCTATCAGTTTCAACACTAGCGAGAAGAACCCGCAGGCGTTACTGTTCTCGCTCGTAGGCATTCATCTCAATGAATGTCTCCCTGGAAGTGAAACGTTAGTACACGCGCGGGGTAGCTACAATCCCGTTGTACATGCTTTCTCCGAAAACACAAAAATCCCATGGACACGGGGAAATTTCCTTTCGACAACCACTTCCTAACCTTGATCTTGAAAGGTACATAAAGTACTAGAAAGGTCACGTACGACCTTCCCTTATTTTCTAAGAAAAGACTACATGTGGGGTGGATTTTACCCCAACGCGTGTGCTGACGGGTTAAAGAAGACAAGTTTTAGTGCATATATTACCTTTGCCATCCACATTGCTTGATGCAGAACCCCTGGAATTTGAAACTAAACTAGCTTTGAAAGCAACCTCCTAGTACAGGAGAGAAAGTTGTAATAACTCTTTGCAGTCTTCTCTTGGATGAATTCCGTTTTTAGGACATTTCGATTTTAATTAACTATTTTCACTTGTGTTTTTTCACGAAAGCCTTGAAAGGAACTTTCTTCATCCAGCATTGTCGTGTATGACTTCTTATCAAGTGAAGCCGAGAGACTTAGGAACTCTCTAAAAATCTGGATATCAAGACTACTTTATGCTATGCCAAAACGCTGCTCAAACACTCTTTTGAATATCAGTTCGTGGATGTGATGACGGCAGGCCTACCACAAAAATCCTCTTCTGATTTCCTTTTCAGTTCTGGTTCATGCCATTTGGATCAGTCCTGCATTTGATGAGATGATGTCAAAAGATGTACTGATCATATTGTCACGCAAAGCACAATTGGTCCTCTTCTTGAAGAACTACCTTCAGTCATATTCTTACCAGTGTCCTTCAGAACAGCAGGTATGCCAAGAAAATGCTTAAAATCCTTTCCAGTCACTACACCTGTAACTCTGTCTTCCAAAGTTTGATTTACAACATTTTACTATTCCAATGCAAGACCGAATGAGGAGGGGTTTCAAAGAGTGAATCTTCAATTTTCTTTGGCATTTTACTTCTTCTGATCACCAGAGCTCGACAGATGGTAGCTGAGCTGGAGGTAAGGAAATTTTTTTCAACATTGTGGCCAACGCTATTTGCAGTTACAATATATGAAGTACTTGTTTGTCTAATAGAGAGCTGTTCTCGACCCCAAGTAGACGTGAGTGTCTGATCAAGGTGTTTCAATCTAGGATTTAATGTTTTCGTTGCTGGAGGCGAAAACATGGCCTCTTCGTCATGATGATTATGAGATAATATTAGGTGCTGATAATGAGGCTTCCAGTTTAACTGTCGTATCGATTCCAGCGATAGATTTGTAATATTTATTCTTATATAAATCATTTTTGTCTTCTTTTGTACATTTAGTTCTTATTTTCGAAGCGAAAACCTTGCCTACTCCGCTCATTTACGAACTTATACGATCTTCTCTTTGTGACCTAAGAAATTCTTTATATTCTTGTGATAAGCTAGTCATGTCCGTCACATTTTGCCAGGAAATATGAAATAACTCGACGAAATCATTTTTTCAAACCTGCCGTTTTACATTTGCTTTATCTGTTTTCTGGATTTCTCTTTACCTAGATTTTGGTATTTTTTGTACAGCTTCTGTATACTAGCACGGATATTCTCATCCGTCTTAACAAAGTTATTTGATTTCCTCCACATTTCCTGTAGTTTAGTACCTTTTTTTTTTTTTTTACTTTTACGCTGCTAAGGAGGACTCAGCATCCGAAAGTGTTTCTTGCATTTCCTTGTAATGGTTAATAAATATTAAAGTATTCGTTCCTTCGAAGGCTGCCAATATTAATGATATTATGATATTGTATGTATGAAAAACATAATTAAGGTTTAAAGAGAATAGTTAATTTTATTCATTTTTCATTAACATGTCTTAAAGGTATTAAAAGTTCCTGCAATTAAACAGAGACTAAACTATTCATATATTTCTTCCTGTAGTCATGCATATAACTTTACAAAAATTAAGATTTGTGCTAATGATAATGAACGCATTTACATGCTGCATTTTATAAGTTAAATATAATTGAATTTAAAAGAATTAAGTAGTTTGTTTGTTTTATACGCATGTATTGTTGAATACACTCATGAAGTATTGTATATTCACACTTTTGTTTATTAATCTATTTTATGTTGTCCAAACCGAATCTAAATAAACATCTTTACCTTTCGGATTATCAAGTCCAAGCGAGTGGTGATTGATAGCTACCTCACGAGATACCGCATCAAATTCAGTGGTTACCGAGATTCAACTCTAAAGTGCAAAGGGTTAAATTATTCTCATAAAATTATACATATAACAAAAAGCGTCATTTATCTGTGTGATAAAATAACGAATGTTTTATTTATAATAGTTGATATATAGTATATATTGCAAAACTTCATTAAAAATACAATATTTAACAATTAAAAAAGATTTTAACTTTTTACTGTTGCTTTAAGTAATTTATTAAATTCCATAACGATTTTTAAAAGTATTTCAAAAAGCAGAATTCATATCACAAGATTCATTTTCAAGATACGATACCGAAGAATATACTTTAAACATTGCCTAACTAATCACTTTGAAGATTTACTTATTACCACATACGCAGATTGTGCTAAATGGAATCTCGTCAACGGCATTGTTGGATACAGGGGCTCAGAATAACATTTCAGAGGAAAAGATTTTCAGAGATATAGTTTATTTGAAGTTGTAACAAAGAAATTCGTAATAGCGCAGGGCCCTTAAGAACTTAACTGCACCGTTGAGCGTTGGGATAAAAATGACAGACATGTGTTCAAAACTTACAAGACAGCGTTATATTGCGGTTAGTCAGTTGATGCGCTAGTTGATTTTAAGTGGGATTTTGCAATTGCAGATGACGAGAGTGAGAAGAAAACAGAGCACCAGCCCTAAACCTAGAAATAATTGTTATGTTTAGGTGGTATAAACATGCTAATATCGTTTTTATCTCAAGCAAAGAGTTGTATGTTGTTGATTACAGGAGTGAAACGTTTTGTTAACGAACATTTCTAGTTTCTGAAACTTAGTTTTGTATATTAATCTATCTTATACTGGCTTAGTTGCAAGACCATAAACATTCATAATGTTTTAGCATAAAATTAAATTAATAGCAATCAGTGTACGTGTTTATGCATTGCCTACGTTGTTTAGACGCGGTAAAATGCACAAAATACAAAGTTGGATAGCGGAGGAAAAACTTAAAGGTATGTTAAAGTAAGTGATTTAGTAAACGATGAATCTAAAACGTGGTAAGTCACGCGTTTACATTTTTGATACGGTCAAAAGTACCCTTGTCTAAACTACATTCTTTTTCAGAAGTATGGAAGGAAATGAGTGCCAAAATAGCCTTTCGGAGGAAGAAAATCTTTGTAGTGAGAACTTCAATTGTAATTATTCTTTGCGTAGTCTGAGCTAGTTTTTGTGAAAACGGTGGCTCAAGATTTAATTTTAGAATATAAAAATTCTTCACCATTAAAATCTCCACCAAGGTCATTAAAATCTTCGCTCTGAATAATTTAAATTATGGTGAGGGAAGTTGTAGGCTGTCTTCTGTTTAATTGACCCATTTTTCTTTTGGACTGTACTTTCAACTCAACTTTTCGTTATCTCTCACAAGGACGTACATGAGACATAAGAAGAAAGTTCTTGAAATTTTAGACCAAATCTTTCGGCAGGTACAGGTAAAAGTGGGTGTCACGTCAGAGACTTCACCACAGAATCGAACAAGAGCTCTCTTGGAAGCAACATTGACCTTAGTATTATTGTTGCACCCAGTTGTGCTACTTACAATGATCTTTTTGCCAGCAAGCCAACACTTGTTAAGCTGATGCATTGTACACTGCTCAAAAAAAAAAAAAAAAAAAAAAAAAGGGACAGTGCTATATCTCCCGTTCTACTGGGCCGATCGACAAAATTCAAACTGCGTTTTTCATGTCTCGAAAGCACGACTTAGGATATATATTAGATTTATATACAGCACTATTCTAACATAGGTATTTTGACACAAAATCGGGCTTTTTCTGAAATAACATACCAATTTTTTTCCATATTTCGATTCTACGACTCAAATTATGCCAGAATACCAAGTTTTGTAAAAATCGTACGACTAATTTTTAAAATATTAGCTCTCAAAATTTTAGCTCCTCAATGTTAATTGAATTTGGCAAATATTTATTAATATCTCTTTTTTTATTAAACTTTTTTGATTTTTTCTCTCGCATTTCGAAATTTAGGTTCATTCCAAATAAAATTTACCCATTTTTTGTGTTTTGTTTTTTAAATTTCTATTTTTAAATAATTTTTATAAATTTTTCGAAAAAAATTTTGAATTATAACCTATAAAATTTTTACCATCATCATAAAGTAGGTGTATTTTTAAGCATATATGCAAAAAATTAGACTTTTTTATTCAAAATTTTTTAAGATATACACGAATTTACATATTTTCGCATTTTGAAATTTGGCATCTTTTTTTTGAGCGATAATAACGCCAAATGTGGTCTATGGATTTTTCTTACACTGAATTGTTACAGCTATTTTTAACCTTAAATTTCAAGTAAAATTTTACGGAGAATTAATTATATGAATTTTTTCCCCTCAATAAGGCGTAATAAATATTTATTAATACTATATGAAAAGCTATTTTTTTTAAATTATAGATATTATTAAATTTTTTAACAATTTTTTAAATTTCTCTCTTTCTTCCTTTTTTTAAAAAAATAAGAGTACATTTTTCTAAGAGTAAATTTTTACCTTCGGAGTTTTATCGTCTGCTACTTTAATTCGTTTAAATCCAATTGTCTAAAACTGAGAATTTTCGTTTAATGTTTATTTGAATTTTATGATATTAACTGCATAATTTATTTCTAAGCAAACTGTTGCTTTTGAAGTGGCTGAAAGAGCGGCAGATACTACCATCCATATTTTTAAAGCACAGTATATTTTTATAGAAACATAAGATTTAGAATAATCATTTATATAAGTCAAATTATGATATAAACATACAACCCTCTAGAGACTGAATTAGTGGAAGTTCAATGGTTATGTAGAAATGATCTGCAGCTACTTAATGGCTGGATAAGTCAGCAGCTTTTGTGGACAAGTAAGAATAATTATATAAACGACACACAACATTCTGGATTCAATTAACAACGAGGATACGATGTTTATTAAATGAATTTAAGAAGTTTTAACACATTATATATTTTAACACATAGCTTAACACATAACAAGTATTTAACACATAAAAAAACCAACTCATTTTTTATCCTAAAATGTATTTTTGTTCGCAGCGTATTTTCATTATATCCTTAAAATTCAAATTTAGAATGTAATTGTCAAGAACTGAATCCTAATCATCAGTAATATAATAAGTAATCATTACGGTTATTAATAATCCTTCTTATAAAGTAATTGCAAATATTTCAAAAAACTTTCTGAATGCAAATATTTTTCTATGCAAAATTTTTAATTTTATATTAATCAAGATCACACACGATATTATTTATTTGCACTTCAATTTTTACCGTCAGCTCTAGTAGGAGTTACAAATCAATTATATTTAATTAAGGATTAGATTATTTAATTATGGCAAAGCACACGAGGGCTATAAGCCTAAAGGGAGGGATGCCTTCGTGGAAGACTTTCTAAGGTAAACTGGCTCGTATACACGTTACACATGGGGAAAACCACGAAAACGCCCAAGCAGCCAGCCCGTTCGCGGGATTCGAACTTCAGACCGAACTACCAGTGCTCAGCGTCTTTACCGCTCGGCCGCTGGTGGGCTATTTAATTAAGGAATGACCATCTAAATTTAGAAACAGCGTACCGTAACAGCAATTCAAGTATTGGCGCCGTATCTTTCATGTTACTTCCGATTGGCAAGCTACATGATTTTTAATGAGTATTCGGGTTTTGCTAGTAACTTCATTTGGAAATCGCGCTTAAACTAGGTTAGTTGGTTATTTGAACATAGAAAGAACATGGGAGCTATTTGGGTAAGATGCTTTCATAGAGAACCTTTGTAAAGAGAACCTAGAAAACTACGAAAACCAACCATGCAGCTTGGGTTAGACTTCGCAACAAACAATTAGTATTTAACAATCTTCAAATGCTAGGCAACTGGTGAGGCTCCAATTAAATCTCCAATTTAATATTTCATTTGTAAATATTTAAAATATTGTTGTATACTTAGACATAAAAAGCAGAATTTAAGTTTTGTTAACTCGTTAATAAACTACCAAGCCGTAGTGCAAATGAATATTCAATTTCTTTTGCAATAATTGTATTCACTTAATATTCTTGGAATATGAGCTAAAGAAGGAACGTTCTCGGAAGATTAAAGAAGTGTTTAAATCCAGTGATATAAGGTTTGTTTTAGAAGCTCAGGATCAAAACGATTCTGCAATTGCCCCAATAGTTGACTTGTAAATGGCTGTGAATTAAGCAGATGACTTTTAATCTTACGTTTTCAGTCAGACAACGTATTCCAAATGTTTTGTATTGCATGATAATGCATCTTTTCATTATTCAATAACCAGTCGGAGAACCGCTTGTGTTCCGAAAATAAGTATGTGTACTCAATCTTCCTGCATGTTTTTCAAATTTGTCTTCTTGTGATTTTTTTTCTTTCCCCAAAACTAAAGTTGCCTCTCAAAGGAAAGTTTTTTGATATTGAAGATACAAAAGGAGTATGACATCTACTTTTAGAGGCATGTCAAAAACAAATCTCTACAAGCCTTCTCTTCCATTACATGTTGTGCAGTCAGACAAAATGTTGCATCAGCGTAAATTCTATAATCTATTTTATTACACTCTGATTACTTTACTAACATACAGTGAATATATACTAAATCTTTTACTTCAGCTTAAGTAATTCGGAATTTTTGACGGAATTGTTGTCGGAACTAGGACTTAGAAGGAGAAATTTTTTCAGTTTTGGTCCATTATCCTAAGTATATTTGCTTCGATTCTTTATTTTTCCATAAAAGCGAAAAATTTACGTATAGTATACATATAACGCATAGCTTCAAATGAAAATTTAATAATATACGGAGTGGTTATAATTAAAGTTCCACATTGAAACGGTCATAAAACGAAAACTACTGGATCAAATGTTATCAAGCTTGGTAATCGTGTAAAGGAGGTCATAGAAATTTATTTTCCGGGAAAAAAAAGGAAGTTCGAAACCTCACCACCAGGGGGGAAATGGCGCTGTATGCAATATTGTTAAACGAAATATGGGTCGGAATCTAACTTAACCTTTTGTTACGCGGGTTTAATATGTTGTATACCCTTAAGAAACTTTGAAGTAAGCAAATTACCATTTAAAGGCGTTAAATTCGATAAACGTTGAGTGCGCCATCAGTGTAAGTGAGAAATTCGTCCGTGAAAACCACGAATTAGCGATTAGAAAATGTGAGATCGCAAATCACTCGCACAAGTCTGTACAATCTGGAAATCATTTTCTTACAGATCGCTAATTTGTAATTTTTGAAGCCTGAATTTGGCCCTAAAACTTAAAGATACTGATTCAAAACGCTTTTAATCGATTTGTGCCAAAGAAATCCCTCATGTTATATATCTAGTTCCATTGCATTCTCCTACTGCATTCGATTGCCTAGCAGTCATTCCACACCGTTTAGTGTTGAATGACAGCTGCTGTTATAACTGAACCATTGTTCTCTGAAGAGCAGTCGACAGCTGGACTACTGTGATTGCAGCTCACTTAGAGTCAATGTTAAAATGTTTCGTGATACATGAACTGCAGTAACATGGCATTTTAGATACTACGATTTTTATGCAGGGCTGGGCCCCACCTGACGTGTGTCGCACAGTTACTTAGGCAACATTTCACGAATAAACGTCTTATGGGCCAACACTTTCCCTCTTCCCACCAGTCCTCAACCTCTGCGACTTTTAGCTATGGGGTTTTCTCAAAAGCACTGTTTGTGGTGATAATCTAAACAATTTGGCAGAAATGAAAAATGTGATACACTGACATGTCCGTAACATTCCTTCTGATATGCTAAGAGCTGCTGTTGAGAATGCAGTAACAGGATTTAACTTGCTTTCGGAAAATGCTGGACGCTACATTGAACATGCTTTGTAACACGTTTCGGAAAATATTAAACATATTTTAAACAGATGTTTTCGTGTCTTATTTCATTTATCAATCTTGTATACAGCGCCATTTTTCCCTGGTGGTGAGTTTTTGAACTCTTTTTTTTATTTTCCGCGGAAAATGAATTCTCGTAACCTCCTTTACACGATTCCCAAGTTTGATAACATTTGGTACGGTAATTTTCCTTTTATGGCCATTTCAAGTTGGAACTTTAATTATAACCACCATGTAAATTAAACTTTAAAAATTTTACAGTTTGGTTCAAGTCCCAGCTTTAAAAATATATATATAAATTTAAACTTTTATATTAATTCTCTTAGAAAGAAAGTTTTAAGAAGCTAATTTTTCTCTCGAGTTATAGATTGTATAAAAAAACATAATCTTTAATATGATTTAGATTGTTTCAGCCGATATAAGAATAGGGTTACTCGGTGGTACAGAATAAACCCTGCTGGACTGTTTTATTTCTTTGTCATTTAGCAAAAATCTTTTAATTAAAATATTTATCCTTTGGACTTCGCTTTAAACTTTATTTATAGTTAAAAAGACTAGAAAATGAAAAGCTGTCTTCAGCTGAAACGCAATTCATGTAATTGATATTTTTAAAAATTACCAAGAATGCAAAATTTATGGAAGTCTAGCAATCGAAAAATCTTAATTTTCTTGTGTGTGCACTGAAAATAACTGTAGAAGGAAAGAAGAAAATTAGGGAGAAAAGTAAGCAAAAATTTGCAGGGAAATTTGGCTGTCAGACATACCAAGATGTTTCAAAAAGTTGGACGCTTTTGAATATACTTTCAGGATATTTCAAAGAATTTAGGTGTTTAAAGAAAAAACACTTGGACGTGTACACCAGCAAATACCATCAATTGAGCTTGTGGTTAACAGAAAAGACAAAAACGATATCATTGCAGATTAAAGTGAAAAGCGACTGGTTTTAGACTATATGGTTGTATAAATTTAAATTACGTTATAGAACATCATATCGTATCATAAATTGAGAATCCCATGATTTTCTCATTCGAATTATTTGAATATTCAGGAGTTTATCCAGTGATGTATGTGGATGTCACCTAAAGACTTTTTTTTTTCCCTCCTGATGAAACAGCGGCCGAGCGGTAAAGTCGCTGAACGCTGGTAGTTCTGTCCGAGGTCCGAATCCCGCCGCGAACGGGCTGGCTGCATGGGCATTTTCGTGGTTTTCCCCATGTGTAACGTGTATGCGAGCCAGTTTCCTTTAGAAAGTCCTCCACGAAGGCATCCCTCTACTTAGGCAGATAGCCCTAGTGTGCTTTGTCATAATTAAATAAACCAAAACCTGTTTAGGAAACCAGTCTTTCCTTTCATCTCATACCTTCGAAATATTTAGCCTCTAAAGACTGATAAAGGCTCTGACCAAATATTGATGAAATGGATTGAATTGGATTATTAAGTTACGTCAAAGCAGGGCTATCTGCCTAAAAGGAAGGATGCCTTTGTGAAGAACTTTCTAAGGAAAACCAGCTGGCATACACGGTACACATGAGAAAATACACGAAAACGCCGATGCAAACAGTCCGTTTACCGGGATTCGAACCCCGGAGTGAACTACCAGTGTTCAGCGACTTTACCGCTCGGCCGTTTGTGGGCATTTAAGAAATGGAAGGCGATAACTTTATTTAAAATGATTGTCAAAAATATCAAGATATTTCGAAAATTTGGATGCTTTTTAATATAGTTGCGGAATGCCTAAAGAAAAAGAGCAAGAAGTAGAGCAATAAAGTAGAATGCCTGAAGAAAAAGAGAAGTAAAATAAATTTTTGGGTAAAATTTAGTATTTGTATTTTTTTTTTAAATTTAAAACTTTTTAATCTTATGATATTTGATTCTTACGATTTCAAAAATAAAATATTTGACTAAAATATGAATAATATTTAAGAAGCCAAATGTAGGATAAAATTGTGTAAAGCAATGGGCACAATGATAAAATTGTTTAAAGCAGTGTATGCAATTCATCCTAAGTTAAAATGTCGTTTATACATCTCTCTTCTTTATATATATCTTTTCTGAACGGAACATTGAAAGGCGTGTTAATTGTGCTTTACTGTATTTTCTCTTTTAATATATGCAGTTTTCAAACGCATCGTAGTCCGGGTTACAAAGTATTCCTCCGAAAGAAACGCAATTCAAATAAATAAAATCAAATTCTGGAAAATTTATAATAATAAATATATTAAAAATGCTCAATTCGAAGGAATAAATAGAAAATTTTAAAACAATTATCGGAAGAGACAATGCAACACAACCAATTAAAATAAAAGTATAAAAATTTAAAAATTACCTAAAACAATAACTATGACGAAAAAATATATAAAGAAAACTATTTGAAAAAAAAATAAACGCTGCACCTTTATTTACGCAGTTCGAATAGGTAAATAGAAATTTTTAAAACAGTTATTCGGAAAAAAAAAAAAAGTGCAACTTAAACAATTAAAACGAAATTCGAAAAAGAAAAAATTACTTAAAATAATAAGTTATAATTAAAAATGTAATATAAAGAATATTATTTGGAAAAAAGGAACGAAGGTGACTTTTTTTCCTATCACGGGAAAGGAAACTAGGTTGCCATATATTAAGAAGTTCCCCAAGTGAACTATACTTGGCGCAAACTGACAAAAAAGTGCCAACATAAATTTGTGAATTTCTCCGTAAATGTCGCTCCAAAATTTACAAAATTTCATATTTAGGCGTAATTTGAGTCGTAGAATCGAAATATGGAAAAAAATTGGTATATTATTTCAGAAAAAGTCCTATTTTGTGTCAAAATACCTATGTTAGAATAGTGCTATATATAAATCTAATATATATCCTAAGTCGCGCTTTCGAGACATGAAGAACGCAATTTGAATTTTGTCAATCGGCCCAGTAGATCAGGAGATATACGACTGTCCCATTTTTTTTTTTTTTTTTTTTTTTGAGCAGTGTACATCTCCAGCATCAAACTACTTACCTTTTTAAAATCAGATTTCTGTTATCTGAAATCCTGTAAGTATCGGAAATTTAATTCTAATCACAATTTGTATATCTGTTCAGGTTAGTGCTTTAAACAAATAAGGCTGTTTATACGTTCTCCTGATTTAGTTGTTATTTTCACAGATACGGAGAGAACTCGACTCCGTGTCTGAGGCGAGTTCCGTGTCTGTGACACTGAAAATATGTCTATACTTATACATGTATATATGACATATACTTATATATGTATGTATCTCTCATAACTCAAAGACGAGTAACCTCAGAATATTGAAATTTTGTATATGGAACTCCCACAACACGTAGTTTTTCACCATCCTTTTTTATTGCAATCGACCTCACTAAAAGTATATACATATGTATATAAATATAAGTATAAATAAATATACACCCACTCTGTCACTAAGTTCGGTAAGCTATTTTTTTATTCCTATATGTTCGTAAACTGTTCATTTTTACTCTAAAACTGGTTGAATAATGTTGTTGTTTTGTTCCGGTTAAGGAATTTTGGCATCTGTATGCAATAGTTGAAGAATTATCAACTATTTAAACGTTATTAAAATGCTATTAAGCCTAACGAAGCCTACATTTGTGCTCTTAGAAGAATAGTGAATTAAGTCACTTCGTGTGCCAACTTCGGTGCAGTTTTGCAGAGTGTGACCAAAAATAAACTTTCAGTTTTGTGCGCAGAGAAATCTTTCTTCCCGCTCGCTGGCGGAATTGCTTTTAAGCATATTTTTTTTAACTGTTTTTAACTGTATTTGATATTTCATGTTTTTTTTTTTTTTTTTTTTTTTTTTTTTTTTTTTGTATTTAACAATTTTCAATGATGGTGTTTTAAGTTTTTATGTATTTTTGCTTTGCCGCGAAGTTAGAAGTGAATTGATTGAATGAGAAATTTATCTCTAATGAAACTCGAGGGCATAAGTTTAAAATGAAATGCAACAAAAAATATGCATAATTTAATAGGCCATACAAGCAAGTCATGTGTTGTTCACATCAAAATTTTCTAAATGGGAAAGAATTGATTTTATATATCTTACGCTTCTTATTAAAATATGGGCACGCCAGCGGCGAGCGGTAAACACTGTTATAGTTGAACACTGGTAGTTCGGTCCGAGGTTCGGATCCCGCGAAAGGGCTGGCCGAATGGCCGTTTTTGTGGTTTTTATCATGTGTATCGTGTATACGAGCCAGTTCCCCTTAGAAAGTCCTCCATGAAGGCAGCCTTCCCTTTACTCAGATAGCCTTCGAGGCTTACACACACACTTATTAAGATATGAAAGAATGATTGCTATTTTACAAGAATTTGTAGTCAAGTAAATAATATATAGTGTTTCAAACACATAAATTTTAAAATGAAACTGCATCTGCTTTAATGATTTAGAATACAGCTGGAGCGTATTTAATAGAAAGATAAAAATTGATTTCTATGTTTAGCATTAATTTGAATTGTATCAAGAAGTAATTATCACTTACTAAGCTTACGGCTACTTTTTATGCAGTATGTGTTAACGGAGCAGCGAAACACTATCATTGACATTTTTAGTTTTTTGCTGTACAGGAAAAAAACAATTAATATCTTTAGCTTCCGGATGCAATTATACCTACAGTTTGTTTTCCAGTTTTTCTGTGCAGTTGAATAAAATGGTTTTTGAAAATTAATTTAAAATTTTCCTAACTTTCTTTGAAATCTTCATTAGTAAATCATCTCTTTTCATTTTATCTTGGTGACTCATATTATGATAATTTACTACACACAATAATACTTGACTTTAATTCTATATTTAGTAAAACCAAGTAAAAGCTAGAAACCAAAATCAAATATTATCAAGTACCTGTTTCTTAATTTTTCTTGGAAAATGACTTTGCAAATTTAATTACTTTTGTCAAGGATTAAATTAAAGAATTTTCTGAAAATTTCATTATTCTGTTTCTTAAAATTTCCATTAATGATTGTACTTTTCTTTCCAGCTTTCAGCTGCAAGACGGAAGACGATGAATCCAAAGAAATCATATAACTCATTTCACATTTTCTAAGAGCAGTTTTGCATTTTTGGATTAAAACGTTTTCATGGAAGACGTATCGATGATTGGAACTTGCTTGTGAATAAAACATAAGATAAAATAACAGCATAGTCATAAGTTTTTTTTCCTTTTATTCAGCTGATTAAGAGCCAATGCTTGTCTATTTCCATGTAATAAATATGCATTAAATATTTGAGACCAGTTACATTGAAATTTTTACTGTAATGCTAAAGATGATCTTAATAAAGGATGATAAAAACTATATTGTTTAATTTGATCTATATGTTTTCATACAAAATTTCTTCATCATAAGTGCAAAATCTATAAAAGGCTTGAATTTATAAGCTGTGAGCTAAGAACAAGTACGTTTACGTTTATTCATAAAGCAATTATATTATTAGCCCAATTTTTATCTAATATTTCTAATTTATTATTTAATTTATCTAATATTTTATGAAATTATGAGATAGAAATTGCTATTCTAGTCAGTTACAGCACACATTACATTTAAATAACATCTTTTTTTCGAGTAACATTACATACATCAAAATTGGAACTGAATACCGATTAAATTGAATTCTTTAAGGTACACGTTAGTAATAATTTCAACAATGACCTTTCAGTGGTATTTGATTGAATGCACTAATGCAAGAGTATAAGCATAAAAAATTAAGGATTTTTAGAATATCAACGTAATACTGACAAAAACTCATATATCAACTCAGAGATTTTAATAAAGAACTTGCTTTCCTTTATTAATATGAGGAGTAATTTTGTAGAATCATTAGGTTAATTGGAAGCAGGAAAGGTGAAAAATGAGCAAACGTTTTCACCGGGCATCGAACCGCGGACCTCTGGAATACCGGCCCAGTTTGCAGAACCACTACACCACAAAGGCACGCTAGGAAGGCGGGAGAAATACCTTATAACTTCACTATATTTTTCTCAGTTTTTTAAAGTTAAATAAATAAAATACAAAAAATGTAAAGTATTGTAAATAAATTAAAAGCTCATGTAAAATAAAATGTAAAGTAAAAATAGTTTAAAATATTTATTTTCAAAGCTTGTAGAAATGGCAAAATGTATTTAACATTCGAGTTAAATACAAACAGACGCATAGAAAAAGAAGACAAGAAAACAAACCTATAGAAAAAAGAAATTTTCTGCTATATAGAAAAACGTTTTGTAAACCCTTAAGTTTTAATGAGATAAAACAATTCTGAATTCTGAAGCCGTAAAGAGATAAAGAACATAAGCGTAAAATTTGCAAATATTCATTTTTAATATTTATTTAGGTTTTCCATAAAACATAGGTCACTATAAAGCAAGACATAAAATTATTGAAATAAGGTTAAGTCCAATACAAGGCATACCAATGAAGACAGGATGAACTATGTGAAATCGTAATAGACACATAAAAGGAATTGTCTAGTCTAAATGAGAATTCGTCTTTAATGATTACACATTCATTTAATGCTAATAGGAGCTGAGGAATATTTATATAGGCAATCTTCAACAAGTACTTTATAGCTACATTTAAAATTCTTGGTTATGAGATCGCAGTTCCGATCGAGAAATAATCCTGATTGGTAGCATACGAAAACAGCACACTAATCAGATAGTTCCCTACGTCAAAGCACACCAAAGTTTATCAGTTCCAAAAGTGGTCGAAATGTAGTCCCCCGGAGAGTGGCATTCGAAGGAAACAAATCCTGAATATTACAAAGATCGTTACACTTTCAACCCGTAGACGGAAACTAAACTCAACGTCTTATAAAGACTGGGATTTGGCAATTATCGCTTTCTTTCTCGTCACTACACCCTAAATAACAGTCTCGGACAGCATTTCAGCGCACATTTAGTAACTATTCACTTCAGCTGATCATCATTTTTTTTGGGGGGGGGATACGTCGCTCATTAATGTTTCCCTGCTTTTGTTAATAAACGTAGTCTGCATCAGCGCTTTTCCCTCCTGTTCTGTTTAAACACATGGAAAAGTCTTGAGTGTGTATTAAATAATTAAATTCAGCCATTATACACAAGGCCGAACCATATTCAGTACGTTTTCCTATATCTCGCCTATTTTGCAGTTCATCTCAGCAATAAGTGTGTAAATAATGGGGGACAGAGATCCGACGGCTCTATCCTCTATAACTTACACGCTTTTATATCAGTCTACCGTTTGTATTTCTTCCTATCTTACACATTTTTGTTTATTTCTTCTTCATTTTTCTACACTTCCTCAAAACTCCTCACTTAAACTTTTCCTTCCTCTCACATCGCTCCTTTCTCTGTCCCACTCCTCTTCCTTTTGCCAAGATCTTTCTTCCTTAACGTTTTCCCTAATTATTAATTAAAACTTAATTCTGACACAAAAAACACCTCGCATAATCTTATATCTCACACTGGTTAAATGTAAGGTGTACCACATTTTTCATAACCAATTGCAAGCACACCGCTATTAAAATTATGCACAGTATTTTCATCTTACTTGGCCCGAAGAAAGGCAAATTTCATAATTTTATTCTCCTCCGCACTAAAGACAAATTTCGTGAGGCAGAATGACTCCTAAGAAATAATAAGCCTAGCAGACAGTCTATCTTTATTTCATTTCATGCTCAGCCCAAAGATAATTCAATAATAATATGGCTCCGTACTTAATAAAGGAATGTTTTTCTCAGAACTATCACCTGTTTAAACCTCCTACAGTAAATTTATTTTTCTACATACCATACTTACTCAATTCCCCTTTTTTTACTTCTTTGTACGAAGTAAAAAGGAAGTATTGTAATCGCGAAACGTTTCAGGCAGCATATTTCAATGAAAATATTCATTTTGACCGCTATCGAATGCAATTTAACGATGTTTTTGCGTGACAGCTGTACGTAAGGACAGAATAAAAGACTCTTTCCTCCAAAAAAATTATAAAACTGCTTTAAAATGAACTCTAAAGAGAATTTTCCGTGGCGTTTGTACAACATATGTACGTACATATCTAGCATAACTCAAAAACAACTCCGAACGTTGAAAGTTTGTATATAGGACTGATATACTATGCTATACAACGCAGGTTCACTTTCAACGGAATAATTTTAATATTTACTAAAGGATATTTGAATGTTTAATCTTAATGTTTGATTTAAATACACATGAGAAAACTGGACATCTGATGTGTCGTGCATTTAACACAGTTGAAGCGTTTAAGTTCACTGCCCTCTATTTAGCACAGCTTTCTAAAAGATTCATAAGTTAGAATGACTATAAAATCTTTATTTAGCAAGTTAAAGAATTTGCATAACTTAAGTAGAACACAAATCAAAGTTAACAGTTTTCACAAACATTTAAATTGAAGTGCTGAAAAATGAAATTACAAGAGATTCATTAATAAGGTTTAAACAACTTCAGGCTTACCTGTTAGGCAATAATATTAAGAGTATATTTCAAAAAAGAAGGTAACATAGCGGAAAAACGAATGAAGCTCAAGTGCGGGAGTAACAAAATCTTTTAAGACTTCTGCATAAAACACCCATAGGTAGAACCCTCTCTCGCCAATATATCATTTGACTCTCGTTTGTTTTTGGCGCTGCCAAGCTTCATTATGTAAATGTGACACTAATTTATTCTAACAACATCATTATCTTGAAATTTTTTAAACGCACGGGGTTAAATAAATTATATTTTAAATATATTAATCTACTCATATATTTTGACTACATCAGCTATATAATTAACTTCGTTGGCAGATGCATGCTGGAATCACCTAAAATGAAATTGGAATGATTTTTCACAGGATCCCTCCGAACGAAAGTAATTGCTATTATGTTTCTTGCCAGGTGAAGAAAAATAAATTCCTTTGCCTCAATCTGCTTTATTAGAAAACGAATAAGAAAAGAAATCACCATACTAAAAATCGTATTAACTCAGCTTCTACTATCTAAGTGAGGAAAGGTCTGTTGTGATAAAATCTTTATCTTCATCATAATGAAAATTAGTTCAAACAAAAATTAGTTAAAAAAACATTACATTTGCATAATTTCTGATTATATTTTTTAACTTCTGCATCTAATTAACTAATGATTTTATGTCTCTTGTCTTGAAAGAATTAATTTTATACTTTATATCAAACTTTTTTTTCAACACATGAAAAGATTAAATATGCTTGCAGCTTTATCTGTGTGCGACAGCACATAAATGCTATAAACTGTTCTGAAAAATGTCTCTTCAAATTTACATTAACATCCTATTTAACATCTAAAATAAAACTGTTAGAGCGGACATGTTAGGAAAGGATTTTCCATATTTAATATCCATTCAAATTATGTTAAAAGTTACTAATTAGATGAATATCCGTTTATCTCTATATAGAATCTTCCAAAACAGTAATTAAATGACACTGTTATGTTTTTAAACTTTTTTTAAATATTCAGTACGATATTGCTTCGGTTTGCTGCGCATAAATTAACATCTTTTACTGTCATAATTGAGGTTTCATAATACAATTTATTAAAAAACATTACATTTTTTCATATTAATATCAAATTTATCCGATTGCGAATTTTATATGACAAAATGAACTGTAAAAGTTAAGGAATGATGGAAAGATTTTTAAAGTAAGCAGTAGATTGCAGGTTTTATTTTAATTCAACTTCTAGGCACAGGTATTAAAATTTTTATTTCTTTTTCCATAGGTTTCGCGGAAGAAGAAAGAAGATAACATGATTCCATGAAATCAATTATATTATTTCATGTTATTCATTACATATTTCATAAAAGGCAATAATACCCTGTTGGAATGAAGTATTTTGATGAAATCATAAAATACCATTGTAATCTTTGAAATAAAGTACGTGCAACTTCTGAAACCGTCATATTTATTTCTCTTTATAGCTTTGAATCAATTGCGTTGTTTAAAGCTTGTTGTTTGCGTTGTTTAAATCACATATAAACAATTATATACACAATAAATTAGTATTCATAACGAATACTGCTGAATTTTATGGCGCTGACATTTAAAGAGACTGAAGGAAGATATTGTCATATTTATATTCATACTACATAACTGTATATGGTAATCACAATAAATAAAATATTTATCTAAAGCTTAAGGCGTTTACAACGTTCTAGATTACATACGAATACATTTAACAATAAAACTAGAAAGTTTATTTAAATTGTAGAAATTCAACATTATAACAATTCATAAAGTTTCACAATTTTTTCTTAACAGTTTTAAGTAGATAAAGCAATAATCCATCAGATGTCTTCAATAGAAATAACATTTCGATAATTTTAAAGCTTACTTTTAGAGGTGAAGTAAAAGTCTGTTGATTTAATTTCTTTTGCACTGAATATGTCCGTGTCCAAAAAGGTTGCTGTGATTTTTTTTTTTTTTTTTTTTTTTTTTTCGCAGACTTCGTACAAGAAAGCATATTTTTCGGTGCACAAAACTGAAAGTTTACTTTTGGTTCCACTCAGTGAAAAGACATTGAAGGTACAGACACAGACTTCATTCACTATTCTACTAAGTTTTAAGTGTAAACAAACATGGCTCATATGGTAAAAAGATTAGGTTTAGTCAATTTAAACAAGTTTCACACTGTTGATTATTCTACAAATATTACATGCAGATTAACTAAACACATAAAAACCTTAACCGTCAGATAAGAACAACATAATTCAATCATTTTTAAAGCAAAAAATGCACAATTTACCAACACATAAGAATAAGAAAAGACTGAGCTAACGGAGCCGAATAACGGAGGGGGTATATATGCATATTTATGTACTTTTAGTGCAGCCGATTGCAACCAAAAAGGGAGGTAGGTCTGTATTGCATTAATACGGATATCATGAGAGACATAAGCCTTAGGAAGAAAGAATGGTATGGGGATTTGTTTATATATTTATGCATTAAAAATATTCTAAGCCAAGGACTGGCGTTAAACAAAAAATGTTTTGCTGCGACAAATGCAAAAAAGAAATCTTTGGTGGTTTTAAGAAAATATCTTTAACACTTTTAATTCACTGTGCCGTGAGTAATATTGTTGGACTGATACTTTTCCAACATCATGAAATATTCCGAAGAAAATAATGAACACGTTATGCTAATAAGCAAAAATGGGGAAAATGAAAACTATGAGTGCTTAAAAAGGCAAAATAATGCTAATATTAAACACTAAAGAGGTAGCAAGAAAAGCTGAATTATGTAAAATTAATTTATCAAAATAATGCAGCATGTATTACTCATCGAAATAATATTAGAATAATGAACACATTGTATTACACCATGAACACGGTAATAAGACTGATTATAAAGAATAGAATTTACTCTAGAATACGTGTATAGTTTCTTATAATTGTCATCAGAATTGTCTTTACCTATGCTTTCTAAAATTTTCTTACGACTGCGCTATGTTTATCGTTACGTTTCTATGCTTTGTTTTACTTTGCTTTGCTATGATCTTCGCTGGCGGCAAATTTCGCAATCCGAACAGATCAAAATTTTTTTACTCATCTTTCATGAGGTTTTGCAAATAGCCGTTTTCAAAATGTAGCATTCGGAAAAACATACGATTTCTTAACGTATTGCTTATATTAAATCAATCTGTCTTCAAAAAAGCATAACTATTTAATTGAAATAAATGCTTATTTTAAAACATTTTTAATAATAATGTAGTCCGCATTTGCCGAATGAACCAGACCGCAATGTAAACCATTCTGAACTCTGATACAAATTTCTGTTGTATTTCCATTGTTCTTTTCATGTGTAACATAATTATGAGCCATTTTACATTACATGCTTTACACGAAATTATCATATGCACGATCCGATTTAAGAACTGGAAGTCAGTAACAAAACCCCTTTCAAAGAGCAAATTCTCTAATTAATTTTCGGCGTAATAGATTTAACTGATAAAAGTGTTTCTTAAAACAACCTAATAGCTCAGCAATTTTCCTTTTTAGTAAGTTAAACAAAAATATGTACTGAAAACTAAAATATTAATCTTAGAATTTTGCATGAACTTTTAATTGTACATTTTTATAGCCTCGAATTTTAAAACACGCACAAATTTTACATTTAAATAACATAGAAGGATTAGAAAGTTTCTTGACCCTACAGACTTGAGGCATCTACCCATTGCTGATATTGCCCTTTTGTAAATAAAGCTCTTATCCCATTGCTGATAATGGATTAAAATATCCTAAATATTATCAGTGGACTGTAATAAAATTTAAATATCAAATGAATTTAACTTGCTTGGAATTTAATTAAACTCAATAGATTTCAATTGAACAGGCATGAATTAAAGTAAAGTAGGTAATAAACTAACCTTCTCAGAATATGAATAACAATCGAATCACATAAATTCTATGCTAAAGAATTTATTTCAACCCAAGTTTTTGATTCATACATATTAGCTTTCAAAGTATACAAACAATCTGAACCCGAAAGAGTAAATATAACTTTGTTTCAAATACATAAATTTTGCGCAAACTTTGTTTCAAATACATAAATGTTATTTTCTATGAAAAATGCAATAATAAACTGTAAACAAATTAGAAAAAAAAATAAAAAGCTCTTTAAAAACATATCCCGAGGTGCCATCCAGCGACATAATTTATATTTGAATCTTAGGATCAAACAGCATTTCCCCGCTGGAGTAAAAAGTACTTTAGATATGGGACACTGAATTCAAATGTTTGCCACTCGTACTTGCTGATTGGGTCTTGGATTCTGGTTGATTGAGACTTTGTTCATTAGGTGCGAATAATCCTACACATTCTTCAGTTAAGAGGTGGAGTCTCATCATGAATTATAAAAAGATCATTTCATAGAAAATACAGTTTAGGTCTATTCTGAAAATGAAGTAAATAAAATGTTACCTATCGTTCCCAGAATTCCTGCTTTATTCATTGAATAGGTTCCATGGAGAAGACAAGGTAATATTTCATGATTGTCTACTTTCAGGAATTTCTAAAAGAAGGACTCCAGTCAAGAAATACTCTAGGAATTTCAAGGATCTGAAGAAAGGGGAGTTAAGGTTCTAGAATTTAGATAAGATTTAGTTTGATATGATAGAGTACTTAATTTTTCGAAACTGAAAACACGCGTTTTAGATACATTAAGTAACCGATTTTTGGTAAACTTAACATCTGTTTTCCAAAACACACCAAAATGAGGAGAGTAAGACAGAGTAAAATAACAAATAATGAAGCAGAATAATTTTAGTAATAAATAAAACGTATGTATGTAGAGACATTAGGTTTTTGTGGAAGCAGGCAAGATGAAAAATTAGCAACGCCTTCGCCGGGAATCGAACCACAAACCTCTGGATACGCGCTCAGCGTGCAGACTACTACACCACGAAGCATGCCAAGAAGGCGGTATAAATACCTTATATGCTTCCCCTTTTTATAGAGCGATTGGGGTTTTTAGAGGACCCAATCGCCAAATTCTGGTTGTGGAGAATCATCATCCAACAGCCTTTTAGTTTGGGCGCCACTGTAGAGACATTACGTAATTTTTGGAAACTGGCAAGACGAAAAATGAGCAACGCCTTCGCCGGGAATCGAACCATGGACTTCTGGGTACGCGTTCAGGGTGCAGACTACCACACTACGAAGGCATGCCAAGAAGGCGGGAGAAATACTTTAACTTTAAAAAAAGTTAGTGTGACGTTAGAAACATAAATCAAATACCTAACTAATGCAAACTCCCCTTGAAGTATTCTTGGTTGGTTGATTATATGTTCTGATAATCATATATAACTATAAACTACTAATTAAAAAACAACCAACCAACCAAACGTTGATGTCCTATTTATATGAAAAATAAATCCAGGAACTTGGATCTAAAAAAAGTTAATAACGAATTAACCAAAAGTAGATGTCCTATTTATATGGAAAATAAATCCAGGAACACATATTTAAAAAAGCTGATTTTTGAAATACACTTAAAATGTCTGAATACGGGGAGGTAAAATAAACTTTTTATTATAAATTAAAGATTCAAGAGTTGATAAACGAAAATATGATTAAAATGTTGCGAAGAGTTTTATGGGATAACAGTGCTCTTTGTTCTCAATTGCTAAAATGAATGAGACTTATTTTTAACAAGTATTTAAATTAAATTTATTATGAAAGTTCTAGGTGTCCGCTAAAGAAATGGAAAGTGATAATTTTTATTAATTATACAGCAAAAGGTTCTGAAAATCTTCTCTTGATTTAATCTTAGAATAGAAATATATAATGCAGACAAAAACATTATAGTAATAAGTAAAATGTCTTTCAAATAATACCATTTTTATGAAGTTTATTAAGCAGGTAAAGAAAGCATAATTTTACTTTAAAAATAATATATGCAATCTTTGCTTGGGAAGGGTTGCTTATCAATCCTATGAAAAATAATGCTCCAAAATGTTTGGGTTCCTAATTTAAATTATGCAGTAGTGAAGTATTTAATCAATTAACAATGTTAATATCTGGAATAGTTTATTATTTGCATCTCCTGAAACAGAAACATAACTATGGCTGCAAAATTTTAAAAAGTCAGAAAATGGGCTACTGAGTATTTTATTCTTAAATACAGAAACTTAAATAGACTATTAAAATTAATTACTTAAATAAATAGAAAATCAACGATTAAATATGTGGAAGCAGTTATGATTAAATATGTGGAAAATAATGTAAGTTATTAGTTTATAAGATTATATTATCAGTGAAAAGCTTATCGAATAAGAAATAGAACACAATCAAAATAACGACACTTCATGGGAAAGCTACTTGAAAAAAAAATAGTTTATTTCAGTATCAAACCGCACATCCACTGTTAACACTCAAAGACAGTAAATGGATGTTACAAAATGTCGCTCAGTTTTATGAATAATGTAAAGTTATAGTTAAAAAGTTTATCTCATCATAATTTTACTAAATGTGAGTGATGCTAATTTAGTAACTATTGCTTAGAATTAACACATAACTATCCAGATTAGAAGCATTTAGAATTATATGATTACATATATTTAGAAATATATTTAAAATCAGCGCGTAACTTTATGATTTAGAAACACCTAGCTTTATATTATACGAATTTTGATGAATAAAACTTTATGATGAGACAAAATTCTTAATAAAAAATAAATATACCAGATTTTATGCCCATGAATACACGCCCTTGATATTAAATATTGTAGAACTCAGTATTTATATCATCAGGTATTCTAGGAGTAAACACGTAAAAGAGTGAAACCTTCTGCCACTGTAGTGACAGATATTCCAAAGATAACTACCATAATTGTATATCTTCTGGGAATGCGCAGAAGTACAAATGCTTTTAGTTGCTCATTAAATTCAATTTTATTTCAATTTGAGGATATGATCATTTTTGGGCAACGTACCTGTAATTCCTTAGATTGTGTTATTCTTAACACATTTAATGAATGCTTAGTGGCGGGGGTTTGATAGAACTGCTTATATTAGATTTCAACTGTTCTGAAGATTTTGCGACGTCTATGGGGTTGAGAAAAGCAAATAATCCCGTTGTGAAGTTTTATTGGTAGATTTTAATTCAATTTTTTCATTTAAACAAAATCACTTGTAAATGGCACTTTAGCAGTTTCTAAAGTGCGTACAGAAATTGTAGCTTCCCTAATAAGTTATTTAGAAGTTTAAGGTAATTTTGCTTTGAAAGCTGTTTAAAAATTATCAAGAAGTTAAATTTTCTCTCTATACACGAACAGCTGTTGAGTAAATTCTGTCTTGCTGAACAACTAATTATAATTCTTGCTCAGTCAGTAAATCTCGTACGTTGTTACCAAAGACTTCATTTACGATGTCTACAAACACAAGTTAATACGTGAAACATTATAATCGGTATTACTTTTCTGCAAACAAATCGAATGAAGATAATTGTGCTCAAGTCATTTGTCAGTATTGAATTGATATATTGTAAATAATTATTTATCAAAAACAAAAAGTATTTACTGTTCTATTAATGTCTAGCCAAATTATGATGATGAAAAAATTAGACATTTTCGGTTACGAAAACAGTGGACTTTAAAAATTATTTTTAAGATTTCACTTTTATACAAGTTATTTAAAAAATATATTACTTCAGTTTTCAAATATATGCACACAATTTGAATTTAATTTAAATTAAAAATTTTCAAACAGATAACTAATTTTTTTTAATAAAAAATTTAAATTCTCATTGCTTTTTAATTTTCAGTATTTTATTTTAACTTTTTTATTAAATTACTTAAAACGTCATCACAAAAATATTCATTTATCCATTATTGAATCTGATAGATAATAACATTTTAAAATTATTTTTAGGAACTCAAGCATAGTTTGGAAAAAAGATTTAGTTTTTATTAAACTTGTTAATAAATTTCTATCTAAAAACGCATACGCATACTTACTGTAGCAAATAACAAGATAGTGTTTTCCAAATATAATTCATTTTTAGCAAAAAATAAGACGCATGGAGCATTTTGATATGAGTCGCATGGAGCACAGAAATTATTTTTACGTAGAAATTTGTAAACAATAGATATCATTTTTGTATAACTTAAATATTTTAATCTCATAATAATAAATATTGCAGAAATAATAATGTATAAACTATCATGTGAAAGATTAGAAACAATTTACTTCATTGATTACATCCAGTGAAATTTTCAAAATTCATTACACCATGTGTTTACATGTTTACCTTCATCTGTTACATTCAAGCTACAGTGGATGGACAAAAATATGGAAACACCTTGTGAAATGCATGTTTGAAAAGAAGGATTGATTTTAATGAAATATGTAGGTGGCGCTGGCGTTTTTGACTACTGACGCCACCTATACAACTTCGTAAATGTGCTAAACAGTTCAGTTGTTGTCGGAGTACTGTTATGTGAGGTTGTCATTGCATTATGTCAGAGTTAACAGACTTCGAACGTGGGTAAATTGTTGGAGCACGTATGGTAGGTGCTTCCTTAAGGAAGGTGGCCGAGGTGTTTAGTGTTTCAAGAGGTACTGTATCGAAGTTTTATTCCGCATATTTGAAAAGCGGAAAAACATCATCTGCTAAATCACAACGCGGACGAAAGTGTGTCCTGAGTGATCGTGACAGACGATCATTAAGGGCAATTGTGACGAAAAATAAGAAGACCGCAGCTGCAAAAGTTACTGCTGAAATGAATGTTGTGTTACCGAACCCTATGAGTACCAAAACAATTAGAAGGGAGCTTCATAAACAGGGAATTGCTGGCCGTGCTGTAATTGAGAAGCCACTCATCAGTGATGCTAATGCCTGTAACAGGAAAAGGTGGTGTTTAAGTCATAAAGCCTGGACTATAGAGCAGTGGAAGCGAGTAATATGGTCTGACGAGTCTTCTTTCACATTGTTTCCCACTTTTGGCTGAGTTTACGTCTGGAGAACGCCATCTGAAGCCTATAATACAGACTGCTTGTTGCCAAGAGTGAAACATGGCGGTGGTTCTGTTATGGTTTGGGCAGCCATATCGTGGTTCTCTGCTAGCCCCATGATAACTGTGTCAGGGCACATGACTGCCAAGACTTATGTGAACATTTTGGCCGATCAAGTTCATCCCATGGTACAAACTTTGTTCCCCGATGGTGATGGTGTCTTCCAAGACGACAAAGCCCCTGTTCACACAGCTCACATTGTCCAGGACTGGGTTTCTGAGCACGAGGATGAGTTGTCCCATCTCCCCTGGCCACCACAGTCACCAGACCTGAATATTATCTAACCTTTGTGGTCTACATTGGAACGGAAAGTGCGTTCTCGTTATCCACCGCCAACATCGTTATCTGAACTTGCCACCGTTTTGTGGTAGAATGGTATAATATTCCCTTGGCAAACATACAGTAACTGTATTTATCCATTCCGAGAAGACTGCAAGCTGTTTTGGATGCCAACGGGTTTCCTACACCATATTAAGCAAAGAAACATGTTTTTTTAAAGGTGTTTCCATATTTTTGTCCAACCCCTGTGTCTTCCAGTGCTTTGCAATACTTTTTGGCACTTCTTTACAAGCATATAAATTTCTATTTTTCGCTTTCGTTCAAGCCATGTTGATCACACTTTTCTGCAATGACTAAACAGAGAGAGATTGCTTACTCTAGTTCTGTACTTATAGCATTTTCACCTCCAAATTTAAATTCAACATTTAGTAGTACTGACATCCGCACCTGAATAATAAAGACTTATAAGTATATATATTATATATATATGTATATATATGTAAGATATAACAAAATATGATAGCTGTTTCAAAAAAAAAAAATAATTGGCAACCTCAAAATTAACATTCTAAATTTGGTGATCTGCCCCTAAAGGTTCTCACAGGTTCCAGATTTTTCTATCTTACGTGATGTTTTATTGCAGATGCCTCTTCTCCAATCAAATTAATTGTAAACCAAAACTCTGAACTGAAACTTTTCCGACTCCCACCCTTCTTTCTCTAAAGTTCTATGATACTCTTCCCTTTATCCGCATAGCTCTGCTGCTGGCAAGACGCTTTTAAACCATGCTGCTGCTGCTTACTTACCTAAGATGACGTTCTAATTCAAAATGCAATTTATGTATTTAAATATAATTAGGAAACATCTTGTCTGAAAAAGGATGATTTGACATGCGTGGAAAAAATAAAGATAGTGATTTTTCAAGATACGTTGTGCTAAATTGCGTCATCATGCTTTACACTTTGCCACTACGGTCTTCTCAGTCACCTACGCAACATCTAAGCTGTTAAAAGTTCCTCTGTTTTCATCTACGCATTTTAAAATCATTACATATGTACACATTATAAAACCGGTAAATACCTGTTAACATATATCTGTTTACAGTTTCTCCGAAATTTAAAGGTGTTTGGTTGTGCTGTTTTATGTCCTTTAAATGCTTATAACTTCTTTAAAAACTAGATTTCAATACGGTTTTTATGTGTTATGTCTGATTGTTTATAAGTGCAAAAGAAAAAAACTCGAAATTTCGACTGATTTTTAATTATTTCTGCGTCTAGTTTCCTTTATAAGAGATGTGATAGCAAACTGTCAGTTTCACTACGAAAGGATCGACGCTGCAGAGAAACACATTTACAGACAATTTTGGAATACGTACTACCACTGAAAACCATGATATGCTTGCGGAAAGGACAGAAAATCATTAATTTGTCATTAACAGCTATTAAAAATGTTAACAATTGTTTTGACAAACGTTCCACAAAACGTAACTCTTAAAGAAATGTAAAATGTTCTGTATTGGGACTATAATCAACATATAAGTATTTGACAATTTAGTTTCGTGGTTAAAAAGAAAAACCAACTGACATCCTTAAATACTTTAATTTATAATTATGATTATTAACTGCAAAATTATATCAGTTTACCAGTTATAAAATGAGACATATTTAAAATGCAATGTTATACAGACCATTAATTAAAAATACTAAAATAGCAGTAATGAAAATATAAAAAATTAAAATACTGCTTATTTTTGCTACGCTTAAATGAAAATGTCCGAGTCGTGCGAATTATATATGGCAGTACAATTTACGCCTGTGCTGAAGAACTTGATATTTGTCCAATATCTATATTTTTCTGTCAGAAGAAGCGTAAAATAAGTTACAAAGATGGTTGATTTTTACTTTTTATTAATAAAAAACAAAGTATTAAAAAGATATCATAGCAGTATTAAGTGACGAAATTCTCCAATTTCCCTGAAAATTAGATCAAAATAAATATATATAAATACCCTTCTTAGCAGAATAACGTTATTAGTAGAAGTTTAATAATTCATTAATTAACGTTGAAAGATTTTAACTGGAATCTTAAGAATTCTAAAACAGTCACAACATACTGCAAAGCTGCACCATCCATTAGAATGCTAAAAACACTAATCTACGTTTCATAGTTCAGAAGCTCAACTCTTCAATTAAATAAAACACATATTCCTAAATATAAAGAAAATATGTAATTGAAATTCTAATTAAAATGTAACTAATAACTCCCCGCATTACAGCTAATAATATCCCATCAAACAGCATTAACGGACATGGCAGCAGATCATTTAACGCAATAGAAGTGATTTCAAAGAAGAAGAACTTAATTTCCATTGCAGTTTTAAAATAATAAAATTTATAGGTTATAAATATTATGCGTTTTCTAAGTGCCGTTCAATGCTCAAAGGATTTATTAAGAAACAGATAGTAAATTGTTTACAAATTATACCAATGAACGCACTGAGGCTTCGGTTCAATCTCATGTGCACACCAAGTAAATTCAAATCTCAATATATCCTATTAGCTAGAGTACTTTTTCATAGAACAGCTACCAGTACAAGCTAGACGTTCTTTCAATAGCCCTAGCATGACTGATAATAATATTTTAATCCCACACAGATTATGCGATATGTATCATCAGCACTATGTAACAGCAAAAACTACTGATGTCCATCCATCAAATAAAATGAATTTCAAACAATTATAATACTGTTGAACAGACAGACAAGCAAAAAGTGGAGTTTAATGGTGTACTTAACATTTCAGTGCGTTTCCAGGTCTATAAAGGAAGTCGTAATTACATAAGAAAAAGATTTGGTACTCCTGTGCATTATGATAAATTGAGATAGTTTCAGCGGGCTACAGATGTGGCATCAGATGTTCAGCTAAAGGATGTGAAGAAGCATGATAGTCATTACGTGTTCTAAATCCCTATTCTGTCGCTACGACTAGAGTGGGAAATCTGTAGGCAGAGTAACCGATAAAAAATTGAATAAAATATCAGTCTTGGAAGAAAAGGTTGGTAGATGATTGCCGGGTATGATTTCCCCACTCTAACATTTTAACCCATAGTGTGGCACATGAAATTTATTTGGATTTTATTTTTGGCTTCTTGGAAATCTAGAAGGACCCCAGAGGCAGACCTCGAAGATCTCTTAAGGTTTACAGGCTACAGTTCGAGAAACTCTGCTCCAGATAATAAAGTGGTTAACAAAGACTAACTGCTTGTGTTAATTCCAGAGTGCCAGTTCGAATAAGGTTTGGATGTTTGTGTGTGGTCTACCTCCTTCGGAAGGACACAATATCCGTCTACCTTTTGCACCGCACAATGAACAATGCTCCCAGGGATGTGACGGTTAAATGACGAGCTGACGCAATCATTCCCGATAAAAGCTTGAAGAACAAATATCTGTCACTTAAAGAAAACTGCTTTAATAAAGTTAAGTTTTCAGGATAATCGAAGATGTGTTATTGGTTGGCACTGCTGTGAACCCATTGAGGAATTTGATAATTTATCCTGCCAGAGCATTTGTCATCCGCACTTTCTATCAAGTATTATTATTCCAAAAGAACAGCCAATTCTCAGACTTTTGCCACGCAGCTTTCTATGAGGCTTCGGCTTATTTCTTTTTTAAACTGAAGTTATAAGTGCTTAGAGTGCTTTAAGCGTAACAAAAATGTTTCGCCCTAATTTAAATTTCATTATTATGGGAATGAGTCCTCGAGTAGATGGCCAAGCCATAGAGAAAGGACCTTTGGATCCCAAGTGAACTGCGCACTTTGGACAGAGTGAACTGCGCACTTTAGACAGAGTGAACTGCGCAATCATTCGCAGAAGGGCGTTAGTAAAGCGTGACGACGATGACGGCATTTAAAGACGTGTATATATATATAGAGGACGGTTTTCTCTATTTCATCTGTAAATAACCTTATCTATTTCCTACCACATATGCAATCACCTTGTGGTTTGTAGCAGCTTTACGTGTTTCCATTAAATATTCGAGTTTTCTATAAATGCATTCGTCATTTCAAGCCTCTAGACAGTAAGTTCATATTCATCATATTTCTGGATAGAATAAAGTTTCCTACATTATTTTATTTTTTATTTTTATGATTTATAGCAATTAATAAGCATTTAATTAATTGTTTGCATGTGCGTGTGTGTGTGTGTGATTATGGCAAAGCCTCAAGGGCTATCTTCCTAAGAGAAGGGATGCCTTCGTGGAGGACTTTCTAAGGGAAACTGGCTCGTATACACGTTACACATGGGGAAAACCACGAAAATGCCCAGTAATTGTTTGCATGAAAATTTGTAATGCTATTTTATTCAATAAAAGATGATTCAAACACTAGAATTTTTCAATCTCTCTTGCTTCCTAATGTCTCTACAGTGGAGCCCGAACTAAAAGGGTTGGGGATGATGAATCTCCACACCAAGGATTTGGCGTTTGGGTCCCCTAAAATCCCCAGTCGCCCTTTAAAAGGTATTTCTCCCGTCTTCTTAGCATGCCTTCCTGGTGTAGTGGTCAGCACACTGAGCCGGTATTTCAGAGAACTGTGGTTTAATTTCCGGCGAAGGCGGTTGCTAATTTTTCATCTCTCCAGCTTTTCCAAATAACCTAATGTCTCTACAGTGGCGCTCGAACTAAAAACACGTGTTGAATGAAGATTCTCTATACCCGGAATTTGGCGATTGGGTTCTCTAAAATCCCCAGTCGCCCTTTAAGAGGGGGAGTGTATAAGGTATTTCTCCCGCCTTCCTAGCGTGTCTTCGTGGTGTAGTGGTTCTGCATGCTGGGCTGGTATTACAGAGGTACGTAGTTCGATTCCCGGTGAGGGCGTTAGCTATTTTTCATCTTGCCTTCTTCCAAAAAAATACCAAATGGCTCTACAATCTTAGATAAATATGTGCGACGTACAGATTTCCTTTCAATATAACCTAGAACGATTAACAGAAAGCAGTTACATACATTATATAAGTTCCATTATTTTTAACTTATGGGCTTTGCTTGCTCATAATAATATGACTTTCTTAAAAACATTTAAATAATTAAGTAGTTTTTTAAAAATCAAAAATAATTTCTTTGTTTGCACTTCACCATAATATTATGTATTTAGTCTGATGAAAAAAAAATAATAACTACTATCTCGCTTTATTTTAGTCATAATAAAACTGGACTGTGTGTTTAGACATGTAATAAATTTTTTATTTTCTTGATTCTGTCGACATACTTCGAATTTTGCATTATGAAAATACTGATTATTGGTACTACATAAAATTTGTTGAAATAAAATAATTAAGGCGAAATCTTCCCTTAATTGTCTTTAAATAAATGATATTCCGTTTAAGGTTAAATTTAAACTCCATTAATCATTCAGATGTTTTAGACATTTGCATTAACTCTTGCAAAGTTACATTATTTGCCACACTGGACGTTTCTAGTTCGACTGCGTAAACGATTGGGATATCAGCCTATTTTAGGCGGTCCTAGGCATTTAGGAGATTTGATGCTAAACTCAATTCTAACAAATAAAATATTGAACAGCTTTATTCTAATTATGTTTCAACATCCGTTGGTTTATCGAAATAATGTCCATTATTAATGCGCTTTATTTTCAAGCTTACTTTGTTAAATATATTTATTAGCATATCTGCATAGAATCTTAAAAGCGATTGAACAAATGCCTTCTCAAGTCTCCTTTTTTACCCAAAAAATATATATTTCTGCTCCCTAATTTGCTTTGCTTGATATACAGTTCTTTTATTCGATTTAAAACTATTCAGAAAATATTAAAGGCAAGCGTATTTTTTCATTAGTACCTCCACAAAATAATATGTTTATTCATAAAGTCAAGATGCAATACTCCTTCAATGAATTTAATAAACCCCGCATATATTGTTTACTTAAAAGCAATACGTAAAGCAATTATTTCTGAGTTTATGCGAGTTTCATTACGATGAAATATAGCATCTATACAGATGGCCATATGTATTGAAATAATATGGAACAAAGCTTTTCGTTAATATAAATGGAAATAATGTACTTAGTAAAACCAGTAATTCAAGATCATGAGAGACTAAAATATTTACAGAGGCGCAGTCCTCTTTCTGTATAAATAGCTCAAACAAATCTTGTATCGCAAAAATCCTCGATTTGTTTCTCCTCTTATCAGTTCAATCGACATTGTACGATTGTAGAATGGGGAATTTGACTACTTTCGCTCTGCTATTCCATCTTGCTCTGTTGTGTTCCGCTCAAAATTCAGAGGAGAATTGCGCTAAAGTATGTGCAAACGCACATATACACATGAGTAAAAATGGAAGGAGAGATACATATGGCGATTGCCGCTGTCGTGATACCCTGCCTGGCCGCAAGTAAGTCTTCAGATATTACAAAATGCTATTTAACCAAGCTGGTTTAAATCCTTATTTTCGCCATATAAAGAATGTGTAAAAACTTCTATGTGTAACTCTGGTCATAAGAAAATCGTAAAATAATCGCCTGTTTGATTAAACTTTGGAATTATTATAAAAAGGAGGGAAGAATTATATAAGGGAGGGAAAAAAATTTAATTACTTTTAGTCATATCCGGAATTTAACATTCTACATTAATGAAGAATATTTTTCCTTCTTTTAACATAGGTTTTGCTTAATTTTATTTCAATGTTTGAAAAAGCAAAAGGAAAAATTTTAATTGATGGAATATTTCTAACAGTTTTGTGCTTTGTGCAACAAAGAAATATTCAAAAAGAAAGAAAGAAATATGCTCGTAGCAGGCTGAAGCAAAATTTTCTAAAAAATGAACGAAAATCGTAAACGATCATATATTTCTTCAATGTTTGTTTGAGACAATAGATTATTCAGTGGCTTGGACGAACTTCCTTGGGCTGCATTTTAAAACTTTCATAAAAGTGAAGTAACATTGTTACTTAACATGCAGTAAATAAAATTTCAGTTCAGGAATAAAACACTCAGTTTTATAAAGCTACGTGAAATCAACCCTGTCAACGGGCATTAAATTTTATATGTTTGCAATTCGACTAACTGTTGCAAACATATAATACTAATGAAAGTAAGAAAATTTTCTCAGTTTGTTGGCATAAATGTAAACTTCCTTTTCTTTGGATAATTTCTGTTCTGAAATATTTCATGTAATTTTTTTCATCATGGTTTATATAATTTTCCGATGTCAGATCCATAGTTTATAATTATAACATTATTATAGTCTGCAGTTTGAGTACTGGACCTAATTCACTGGCCTCAACTACATGAATGTGCATGAATAATATCGTCTGCATTTCGTTTAGGAATGTAAAACAGTATTTTGAATTATTTTCTAATTTATAACTTTCTAATTATTTATTTTATTGAAGTTAAGTAAATTGCAACAAAATTTTAATTTCATTTCATCTGTATGTTCAAAACTTTAATTCACAAGCTGATTCAGTTTTTCAAGAATGAAACTAAAGTCTAGAACTGGTGGAATTGTTACAGTAATTTTGCAGTTTTGTATTAACAAATATTCTTCAGAGGGACATAAAAAGAACGAGAGAGTTGAAACGAGGGAAAAGATGCTTTTGTAAACATGAAACATTATTTAGGTTGTGATAAAGCATGAAAGTGTTATCACCTTAAGAGGAAGAATAAGTTGACGTTTTTAAGAGATATTGGCTAATATTGACTTTATAAATGAGAAAAATATGCGATAGAACCCCCACGCAGGCAACCTCTTCCCTGCAATTTGAGCCTTGTTTAAACAAACAGTTTTCAGCCATTCAAGATCTTGCTGGCACACTAAAAATGAAGAAAATCTAGAAATTTAAACAAATGAATTTCCAGTATTTTGATTTTGCCTAAATTACAATCTTAATGTTTTAATTTTTATAGTGTTATTTTTAGATTTAAATTATTCTCTGTGTTATACAAACCTGACTCATTAGTTAATTGACTTCATATGCGCTACTTCTTGTAAGCAATATTACCTAGTGGTCTATGTTAAGCTGTGTTTCGAAAAATATAAGACTTCAGTTTTACGACTTGCTCTACAATCGTACTAAATTTACTTTCACACAAATGCTAGTCAAAGTGCATGACATTTTCCTACCTTTAAGCTTAATGAAGAGGCTTTATTGGAGATTGAGATACTTTATTCGAAATGATGTTTTCTAAGTCTCCGCGAAGAGCTGAGAGGGAGCACATTTAAATTTCGCTTTAATGCTTCTACACTGCTATGGTAGGTTGCACGCTGTTCTAAAGAAATAGCTAATACGACGCCAGCTAAAAATTTTAGTAAGAACTGATACTTGCTTTGTTATTGGTTGTGATGTTTTTCGGAAAATCACCATCCACTTTCTCTATTTCTCCCTTGTTTACGTAATATTAAGACAAACTGATAAACCGAACTTAAATTCTGCTTTAGAGATCGTACTATCTTCTGGAATGTTCTACACTCTTCTCAATAGCAAACGATCAGGTGCAGTCTAAAGATTTTAGAAAGAACCGATAGCGGGAACGTAACAACGACAATATGTACTTAAGATGTGTGTCATGAGCACAGAGTTCTAATATATCCTTCGCAATTGTGGACCCCGTGAGTGGGGTCTCAAAATGTTATGTATGAGTGACTTTCCTCCTGTTTCGAAAGTCAAATGTTGAAAATTTCATGAGCATAATAATTTGTACGAATTTGTATGTAGATTTGTATGAAGGATAAAGAAACACACACAAATAAATAAATAAAAATAAAAAGGGAGAGACTCTTAGTAAATAAAGGTTGTGTAATTTCTTGAGTCCAGAACTAATAATTAATAAGAGCTGAAATGAGTTTGCGTTTATCTCTTTTAAGTTGTTTAGTTTGTTAATTAAAAACTGAATAAATTTGAAACATAAAATAAATCTCGTATGCTTAGCTGAACGATAATGAACTCAGAAAATATTTTAATTTGGTGTTTCTTAAATTCCTGAAAATGTCTATTAAGTTCGAAAGACAAATACATATATCGTTTTCTCCCGAGTAACCACATACTTCTTTCTTATTGTCGTGCTTTCAGATTAAAATTGAAGCATAAATATCTCACGTTCTGTAGAGTGTTTTTTGAAGACACAAAGCTTTTAAATGGCTGAAGGTTTCGTCAATAGTTCACACAATTAACTCAAAAGTTATGTATATAAAAAGTTCAAACCCCTTGGGGTGGTTTCGGAGAACTCGTATGTAGACAATGAGCTTTCTCTTGCTTTGATGGTCAAGTGCGCCAAATTTCACCAAGATAAAACTGTAAATTTGTATAAAAGATGGATACTAGTCTTTATTTACATTGCTTTATTTAAAAAAAGAAAACATCTGCGTTACTTAGAATTTAATTTGCGGTGTAGTTAACTGGTAAATTGAAACAAATGTTAAAAAACAGATCCATTTATTTTCATCAAAGAGGAGTAAAAAATCTTGAAATGTAATTCAAAGACTATTTTATAATTTTCCTCATGGATTTCTTTCTAAGATTTCAAAACCTGAAAACGAATGTAAAACTATTTGCTTTTAATTTACCTGCTCCTTAATTTTGCATCTTAAAATTCTAAATAAAATATTTGGCTTAAATTCGAAGTAGTGCAATAATTTTCCACAGAAATTTGAAATTTAGTTGCTTTTGGGTTACATCTTAACACCTGAATTAAAAAAGTTAAAACCGAATTTGTTACCTCGTGGATTGACAACAGTTCATTTTGTAGGATTCCGTTTTTCAAAGTTTCATGTTTTTATTAGTTTTTTATTTCAGCAATTGGAGGCCAGGACATGTAAGTAAAATCCTTTTTAAGTGCTTCTACTAGCAAATAAATATATATATATTATATTTTATTATATATACTTATTTGGTCCGGTATCCCATAGGTCCGGGGTTCGATCCCCGGGCTGGGAAAGGTTGACTCAGCCTTTCATCCGTTAAGTGAGTCGATAAAATGAGTTACCAAGTTCGCTTGGGAACTAAACACGGGTGTTCCTGAGACAAGCTGACCACTTCGGGCCTCAAAGGTCAAGAAAGCAGAAAAAAGGGCACTGTAGACTGTGGCCCACTAGAGCTGTTGCGCTACTGAGTTTAGTTTACTTTTTAATTATATTTTAAGTATTGGACATTGGAAATAGGTAAGTTAAGGAGCAAGGGAAACTATATTTATATAATGAAGAAGTCAGTAAAATTGACAAAAACATTACACAGCCTTAATGCAGTCCTGTTTGCTACTGAAGAAGTTAATTTACACTAAGTAATTTACATTACACTAGTTAGTGTTAAATTAGACTTGGAAACATATGATGTAAACGAAGTGAATACGTGTTTTAAAGCAATTTTAGTACACGTGTTTCAAGATTTAAACCCCTAGGGAAGAAACCGAATTCTGCAATGACTCTTCAGTCAGTTACAATTACCTAAAAATCATTAATTTAATATTTTAGGTAATATTCTCTACAAGGTTTTTTGGGGAACCAAGACTCATTTGATCCTAATTACTAAATGTAGAATAGAAATTCAGCTTATGAGACCCACAGAGTTAAAAGATATATTCGATGCAGTTATAAGGCATTTATCACACCTTCTTAGCAAGCCTTCGTAGTGTAGTGGTCAGCATGCTAGGCGCGTATTCGAGGGGCCCGTGTTCGAGTACCGGCGAAGTCGTTGCTCATTTTTCATCTCTCCTGCTTCCAAAATACCTAATGTGTCTACACTGGGTCCAGAACTAAAGGGTTGTCGACGATGATTCTCCAGAACCAGGATTTGGTGATACAACCAGGATAAAACATATAAAGATGAAATTCCTTGCTCAATGAAAATGTTAAAAATGCAACTAATAAGCTGCCTTTTAGAAACAAACTTAATAGTCAAATACGTTTCATCAGCGAGTATACTGTAGCTACAAACATACAAGAACGTTTTAAATCTTACAAATTGCTTAAGGATTATAATAGACTCTTAAAACTACCTAGCTGGTTTAGTTCTGTTCCTTCTAATCCCAGAAATCACCTCAATAATTTGCAAAATTTGCGTGTAGTACGGACAAAAACACAACTGAACAATTGACTGAGTTGTACTAATAATAAGCTAGTTAAAAAATCGGCGCACTGTTTACCGATATAACTATGCTTATATTAGAGCATACTGGAAAAACATAATTAAGAATCGTGGCTCAGAAAAATCAATAACATTAGGTTACGCCTTAAAAACCCCAATTAAACTTATTTCAAGCATTTTAAATTAAAACCCCAATTAACCTTATTGATAATTTTTGGATTTTAAATTGATAAACATTAATTGCAAAATTCGAACCAGAATATTACCTCATTGCTGTCTCAAGACTAACATTTCAAACGCCATTAAATTTCAGAATATTAAGACAAATATTAAAAAATGTGATGTGTACACCACAGGATTCCCTTGTACGGAATATCAAATTATGCGCATTTTTTCTTGCATTTCATTTAAAATGTACTTATTGTATTGAATTAAATCTACTTCGCCAACAGCGCATAAACCACAATAGAATAAACGCATTCTTTAAAATTCATTCTATTTGTTCACCATAGCGACACTCTGGTGCTAGATTCACTTAACAGTATTATATTTCGTTCATATTATAACTCAGAAAGCACAAAATTTATATCATTTAAAGAATAGAATTATCTAATCGTTCCCACATGTTCTATTCAAATACTATAAAAAAGCTAGAATGACGTATAAAAGAAATTAACCAAACAAAACAAAAAAGAAACAGTTTTTCACAGACGATTAAGTATTTCTCATTCAATTAATTTACTTCTCACTTCGCGACAAGGCAAAAATTCATAAAAACTCAAAATATCTGTATTAAAAATTACGAAGTAAATCCTTAACACTTATTTCCTCGAAAAAATTCCAGAAAGGATTAAGCATGATTTAATTCGCAATAATAAATGAAGGCATTATCTTTGTTGTTGCGAAGGTACGTTTCTCTATATTGGCAACAAATCCACTAGTCTGCTGTTTCAAATGTAAACAAGCGATGGCCGCCATCAAGAAAATTATTAGGCTTCGCGGCACTTAAACAACTTTAAAATTGTTGATAATTCTAAAAATATTGCATACAGATTTACTAAAGGCATAAATATCTTAACTGGAAAATAAGAACAACATAATGCAACCATTTTTAAAGCAAAAAAAAAAAGAACAATTTACAAACATATATGAGTAAAGAAACTGAGATCACTGAACCCGGTAACAGAGAAGATATATATATATAAATATATTTATATACATTTCGTGCGGCCGATTGCAACCAAAATACGAGGTGCACATCTACATGTTATAGCAGTCCTATACACAAAATTTCAACGTTCTGAGTTGTTGAGTTATGCGAGATACGTACGTACGTACAGACGCCGCGAAAAATTCTCTTTAGAATTCATTTTAAAGCAGTTTTATAATTTTTTTGGACGAAAGCGCTTTTTATTGTGTTCTTTCATACAGATGTCACGCAAAAACGTCGTTAAATTGCACTCGATAGCGGTCAAAATGGATATTTTCGTTGAAATGTGCTGCCAGAAACTTTTCGCGATTACAATACTTCCTTTTTACTTCGTACAAGGAAGTAAAAAGGAACTAAAAATGAAAATCAGAAAGTTTTCAGATTTTAAATTACGCCCAAACAGGCGTTTTTTCAACATTTTGTTTGTAACCTCTATTTATTAAATATCATGTTCAGGCAAATGTTTCGGTGCACAAAAATGAAATTTAATTTTGGTCCCACTCTGCAAAAAGACACTGAAGGTGCAGAAAGACTTAGTTCACTATTCTGCTAAGTTCCAAATGTAAATAAATATGGTTGCTATATTAAAACATTAAGCTTAGCAGCACTTAAACCACTTTTAAACTGCTGATAGTTTTACAACTATTGCATGCAGATTAATTAAAGGCACAAAAACATAAACCGGAAGATAAGAACAACATAATTCAATTATTTTAAAGCAAAAAATGTACTATTTACCAACATATAAGAATAAAAAATGAGCTTACTGAGCCGAGTATCAGAGTGGGTATACATATATATATATGTAATAATAAAATTCCATAGTCAAGAACACACTTAAAATTCTAACTTTATGTTCTTTTCATTTTTTTTTTAATGGCGACGATCTCTTATTTGAAAGTACGTGGAATTAAATTCACAGCCCCGTAGTCAAGTTGTTTTTCCCGTCTTTTCCTGCACGTAAAGTTATAGAATGTTCTGGAGATATTTAAAGCGAACTGGAATGGCTGACGAGGCTGATGTCATTTCTTGGAAGCTCCGCCTTTCCAGAGGCTATAAAAGGACTCGCAAAGGAATATCGGGGTCTTTTCTTTAATGTAGCGATGCAGTAAACTTAATACAAAAAGTTATTAGTAGTTCTTTTTTATTTACTCCGGAGATCTTAATTTTTGTAACTGCTATTTTCACCTGAAGTATAACAAATGGATCCTGTTTTTTAAACTTATCGTCTGATAATTTATTCTACGACTACATCTATTATTCTTCACCAATCTATTTATTCCGGATAAAAGCTGGTACATCACATATCTATATATGTATATCTATATCTATATCTATATATACTTTTGATGCGGCCGATTGCAATCAAAACGGGAGTTGCATACCTCTATATTATAGCTGTCCTGTATACAAAATTTTAACGGTCTTAGGCTACTCGTTTTTGAGTTATGCGAGATATATACATACGTACGTACGTACAGACGCTACGAGAAACTCTCATTTGAATCTATTTTAAATCAATTTTCATAATTCGGTGGGGGAAACGTCGTTACATACGGATGTCATGCCAAATTGCATTCGATAGTGGTCAAAACGGATATTTTCGTTGAAATATGATACCCAGAATTTTTCGTGATTATAATTTCCTTTCGTTCGTACAAGGAAGTAAAAATCTGAAATAAATAAATTAAAAATTCGGAAAGCTTTTAGATTTTATATTACGACCAAATGGGCTTTTTTTAACGTTTAGCGTGTTACCTTTGCTTGTTAATTATCACTTTATATATAAAAATTACATCTTACTTGTTTTCAAAAAAAAAAGCCTTAAAATTCAGGATTCCATTGTAGAGACATTAGGTAATTTTTGGAAGCAGAAGAGTTGAAAAATTCGCAAAGCCTTCGCCGGGAATCGAACCTCTGAATTACCGGCTCAGTGTGCCGACCACTACACCACGAAGGCACGCTAGGAAGGAGGGAGAAATACCTTACACCATTTTTAATTGCTTTACAGACCTTTTTAATTGCTTATCATCTTCACCTGAGAAGACAAAGAATAATTAAACAATCAAATTAAACATTTTGATATTTTCTGTGTTTACAAACACTGAACTAATATTCGTAAGTGTAAGCAGTTCGTATCAAGTTTGTGAATAAACATGCCAGAAGCGTTACAGGCAAAATTACAAATCAAAAACGTCGTTGTATAAAACCTCACGGAAGAATAGAAAGCAAGCACAAAACATCGTCATCGAAAATAAAGAAGTTCAATAATTTCGCAATTTAAAAACGTAGCAATGGAAAATATCCTGGTAAAAAACAAACAAAGAAACTACAAATCACGCATGACGATAACATTGCAGAGGAACACTTTTTAGGCTTTAAAAGTTGTAAATGTATGTTTCCATTATGATCTGTGAGTGCAAGAAGTAATGAGGAATATTTTTAATTTTATATTTCATACTTTGTAATAGCTAATAAATATTTGTAGAGAAATTAAGAAAGAGAGAACTTAAGCATTCAGAAACTGAAAATAAGTAGAAAATTTATGGAAAAATTAACAATAAAAATTTTATTACCAAATTTTTAAGAGGCCCACCAGCCGGTAAAGTAGAGCGGTAAAGTCGCTGAACACTGGTAGTTCGGTCCGAGGTTCGAATCCCGCGAACGGGCTGGCTGCATGGGTGTTTTCGTGGTTTTCCCCATGTGTAACGTGTATACGAGCCAGTTTCCCTTAGAAAGTCCTCCACGAAGGCATCCCTCCCCTTAGGCAGATAGCCCTAGTGTGCTTTGCCATAATTAAATACACCACCAAATTTTAAGAGATTTTTAATTTTTATTCAACAATTTTAGTAGAAATAAATAAAACGCTTTAAAAAAAGATTAATTGATTAAAGAAATTTAGTAGATAAATATATAAGTTTAAATTTCTGTTAATTGGATGCATAAACATTCATTTTTGACTAATTTAAAATGAATAGCAAAACATTTCGTCTGTAAACGTCACATTGATAAAATGAGTACGTTCCATCCACATACATTTTTACTTCCTTGTACGAAGTAAAACGGAAGTATTGTAATCGCGAAAATTTTCAGGCAGCATATTTCAACGAAAATATTCATTTTGACCGCTATCGAATACAATTTAACGATGTTTTTGAGGGACATCTGTACGTAAGGACAGAATAAGAGACTCTTTCCCTCCAAAATAATTATAAAACTGCTTTAAAAAGAATTCTAAAGAGAATTTTTCGTGACGTCTGTACGTACGTACGTATCTCGCATAACTCAAAAACAAGTAGCCTCAGAACGTCGAAATTTTGTATATAGGACTGCTATAGCATGTAGATGTGCACCTCGTATTTTGGTTGCAATCGGCCGCATCAAACGTATATAAATATATTTATATATCCACTCTCTTACTCGGCTTAGTGATCTCAGTTTCTTTACTCTTATATGTTTGTGAATTGTATATATTTGTAAATTGTGCATTTTTTGCTTTAAAAATCATTGAATTATGTTGTTCTTATCTTCCGCTTAAGGGTTTTATGCCTTTAGTAAATCTGCAAGCAATATTTGTGCAATTAATCAGCAATTTAAAAGCTGTTTAAATGCAGCTAAGCCAAATTTTTAAATAACATTGCGGGCATATTTGTTTATATTTGAAGCAACAAATTAGTAGATTTGTTGCCAATCTAGTGAGACTAAGCTTCGCAACAACAACGATAACGCCTTCATTTATTATTGCGAATTAAATCATGCTTAATCTTTTCTGGAATTTTTTCGAGGAAATAAGTGTTTAAGATTTACTTCGTAAGTTTTCATATAGATATTTTGAGTTTTTATGTGTTTTCGCCTTGTCACGAAGTGAGAACTGAGTTAATTGAATGAGATATACTGAATCGTCTGTGAAAAACTGATTTTTTTTGTTATGTTTGCCTAATTCCTTTTATACATCATTCTAGATTTTTTATAGTATTTGAGTAGAATATGTAGCAACGATTAGACAATTATCCAAATGATATAAATTTTGTGCATTCTGAGTTATAATATCAGTTCTTAAGATGATATAAATTTTGTGCATTTTGAGTTAAAAAATGATATGACATTCTGAGTAATTTGTGCAGGCATTCGAAGTTTTAATATCGCAGAATTCCGCGTTATAATAATACGCCGTTCGATTTCTGAGTTAAAATAATACTATACGTTGGTCATAATAATCTTCTAATTTTTATAATGTGGGTTTTGTCTTTCACGATCGCGTTTTGGATTATTGTGCTGTTCGTGACTTGCTAATACTGAAAGAAGGCCTGGTGGTTTGGATTCTTCTGGATGGTAAGTTTTTCTGTGATGTTCTGGATGTCGGCACCTAACTTGAGTTAGGGCTAGGCTACTGATTTCAAAGGAGTTATGGAAAACGCTCCACTTGTTATTGATGATGCATTTACTGAAAGCACTTTTAGTCGGTTAGGTAGTAGTGGCAATAATGATCTAGTTATCGCTTTTAAGCAAATACTTGAAAATGAGCACTCTAAATTGATGTCACAACCTGAAACAGATGATAAAACTAATGATAGGATTAAATTATTTGAAAATGTATTACTAAAAATAAATACACAACGAGCTAAAGAAAAATGTAAAAGTTAAGCGTAAGCTCAACCAAATAAAAAACGACAGTTACTAGAACACCTAGTATTAAAAAACAAAAGCAAAAAGTCATCACAGACGCTGATGGTTTTACTACCCTGAGAGATTGGCGCATAAGCGTACTAGATCTAACTATGAATACGAGGCCCCGGCCCAAAAAAAAAATAAGAAATGTTAAATGCTGATGATCAAACGGAACAAGATAATAAAATGATTTTGTCAAACCCAAAAAAACTGCAGGGCATATTCCTCCAATTTTACTTGATGATTTTAAACTCCAACTGGGATAAACTTAAAGAAGAGATAGAGGCTTTAAACATCAAATTCAAAGGTAACCTAACTGGAGACCATCTCAAGATTAAAGTTTTTTCACTCCAAAGACTACAGAGTAGTCACTAAAATGTTAGAAGGATAGGGACATCCCTTTTCACACATTTCAAATTCGGAGGATTTAACATCCTCACTATTGCTGATTTTTTTATGGTCAACAACCTTCTGGAGCTGATCTGACATACTATGTCAGATCTTTCGAGGATAAGCAGCAACAACAACAACAACATAGTTTATATATTGGTATTCATTGTTATTCTTAATTTTTTTCGCCTACTTCTATTTCAATACATTTTGAATAATGTTGTCACGTCCGAGAAAAATAATTTTATCACACTAAATCGCTTCAATAATTTTATTTTGGAAAGCCTGATTAATTGTTAATTCAAAAGAACGTTTTAACATTTTCTCTGACATCGAGTGGCTGGTCTTTGAATATTTAATATTTTTTCCCTGTTCCGTTAATAAACGGTGTGTAAATGCGAAGTTTTAAGCAAATGACTAACTGAAAATGGCACAAAGACGAGAATTATCTGGCCCGAATTTTCAAGTACTGTCGACTGGAATATTGGTTGCGCCCACTTACCCCAAAATTATCATGCAAAGGTTACAGGCTTATCGGGTGAGCCGGACTACCTTAATTTTAATATAGTCACTAATCCGAATGCATACACAAGACCATAAATCGCTTCTGTAAATGTTTACATAATTTTCTGTGCAGCTCATTTTTTTTAATTTTTCGAAAATATAGTAAATATAAATATTACTTTTAATTATTTACTAATTTTCATACATATGAAATCATTTGTTATATACAATGGCTTTTTAAGTTAGATTTGCTATTCTTCTTTTCCAAAGCTTCGAAGGAGGATATACGACTTACAGAGACCAACATCCTTACGATTTGCTGCGTGATTATCTAAAGCAGTATGAAGATTTGAGAAGGAAACAGATTTTAGATTAAATGTAAGGTAAGATGTTTTGAACGAAATTTTAGTTTTATTACTTATTTTATATAATTTATATTATCGTTGTAAACATACCGGTTTTTGAATTGCACTTACACAGGCTTTCTTTATCTCGTAAAACCTTTGACACATATGCTACAGTTTGGAAGATTTGTACAAATATTTCATAGCCTGGAAAGAGTTTTTAAAAAATTAAGAAAAAGGCTAAATACGACCTGGAAATGCAAAATATGTACATATACTAGTACACACGCACACACACATATATATACTAATATTACATAGTGCACTAATATATATATACTTGTAGTATAACATATACTAATACTTATCATTTATTATTAAAACATGTTTTTGATCTTCCAAAAAGAAATTTAATCTTCTGATGTCTCGTGTTATCAATGTACCTAACATCATTTTATATGTTAATATATTGATATTACCAGTATATATAACCTGACTAACCATGCGTCATTTATTGTACAATATAAACTAAGGTACAGACACAGAGGCTATTCATTAGGTTGTTTCATTTTGTAAGGCAAAAATGAAATGTAAAATTTTTAGCGAGTCTTAGCAATGTAAAAGATTTATATGTGAAATTTTAAGAAGATTGGATAATATTTAGAAGTTGTACATTTTGATCAGTTTTATAAAAGTAGGCAAAAAATGCGATTTTTCAATGTTAATTACCTTGATTGGGCAAATTAGACATCATAAACTTGAAATAATATTAAAACCAGTCACTAAGATTAATAGGTAGCATGACACGCAACTTTAATCAACTTTGAGCGATGTAATCTTTTTTTTCGATCGCTTGGTAAAATCATTTACATGATGTTCCACAAATCTCCTTAAGAACTGCTTTTGTGATCGTCTTTGACCGATTCGTTAAACTTTCAATAACAGTAATACCTCTTTCTTACTGAAGGAGAGTTCACATGGCTTCTTAGAGAATTATTGCAGTATTCTGTACACTAGTAACAAAATGGCTCAGGCGTTTGCCTTCAAAAACTAGGTTTTTACCATCTAATTGTTTCATTTCGTTTTTTTTTTTTTTTTTTTTTTTTTTTTTTTTTTTTTTTTTCAGGTTTAGTTTCTATATTTTCAATCATATTTTACTTATCAGCCTGAGTAATACTTCGTCTAAAGAAGCCTGTCTTACGTTTATTCCTGACAGATACCAAATATGTCTCCTATCAAATGTGAGAGAACGTTTCTGACGTCTGTAGCTGGATAACTGCTCGGAAGTTGTAGCGTATTAAGATTTATTCTTTGGAACCCACTGACTTACAGTTGTCTCGTGCCAAAAGCGAGCATATATTAGGCTGAAAACAATTTTCATTTTGTTTTATTCCTTTCAAATCTCGCTGAGGAATATTAAATTCTTAATTAACCCTTCAGCACACGCGCATCACTGCGCTACGTTAGTACCCGCGCGGGACAAATTTTACTCCAGTGTTTAGGATTATTATTAGGATACCCAGTGAATTAGGATTTCAATGAATGGATAAATGACTAATAGCTTTGTGAATTCTATTAAACCTTTTTTCCAGTTTTACTTCGAGATAATCTTACTTTAAGTTATACAAACATTTCCATACTGGTTACCTAAAGTAAGCCATAAAAATCGAAATTTATGCAAAATTACTAACTTATATAAGATACATATATGATTTTTTTATATTAGAAAAATTCGTTTTCATATATACATATTTGTTAAACATAAGTGTTATTATAAAGAGTGGTTTGATAAAGTACTAGAGGAATATGAAAAGGCTTCATTCTTACTAGTTTTTTTTCCTTAAAACTCAATATAATGTCATACAATTATTCATATCAAAGAATAGATTCTAAATAAGAATATTAAAAAATATAAATAACACATAGTTTTTCCGCCAACCCCGTCCTACCTGAGTTTATTATTCAAATAATCTCCTCACATTGAACAATCCTCACATAGTGTGACAACATATTTTTACAAACAAGTACATATTTTTACAAACGCTGGAGTGCTGCTCTCAGCACTCCAGTGTAATACAATAGGAAAAACAACACCTTCAATTCAGCTAAGTTTGTCTCTTGTGCATCACATTCTCTAGAGAATTTGTTTATTATTGATGAAATGTAAATGTTTGTTGATTTTACCAAATCTTCCATTATTTATTCATCAATAATTTGCAATAAACAGTCAGTTGGATGTTTCAAATTTCTAAAGCTTTTCTTGACACTATATTGTGCGGCCGTGTCCGTTCCATCTATTCAAACATAAAAATTATATGATGTCAAAGAAGATCATGGGAATCATCATATCACTGGTCAGAAACAGTTTCGTGAGCACTTTCAGAAATATTATCGCACTGAGAATCGGAATTTTCATTTTCGCTATCAGTTTCAACACTAGCGAGAAGAACCCGCAGGCGTTACTGTTCTCGCTCGTAGGCATTCATCTCAATGAATGTCTCCCTGGAAGTGAAACGTTAGTACACGCGCGGAGTAGCTACAATCCCGTTGCCCATGCCTTCCCCGAAAACACAAAAATCCCATGAACACGGGAAAAATTCCTTTGGACGACCACTTCCTAACCTTGATCTTGAAAGGTACATAAAGTACTAGAAAGTTCACGTACGACCTTCCCTTATTTTCTAAGAAAAGACTACATGTGGGGGGGGGATTTTACCCCAGCGCATGTGCTGACGGGTTAAAGAAGACAAGTTTTAGTGCATATATTACCTTTGCCATCCACATTGCTTGATGCAGAACCCCTGGAATTTGAAACTAAACTAGCTTTGAAAGCAACCTCCTAGTACAGGAGGGAAAGTTGCAATAACTCTTTGCAGTCTTCTCTTGGATGAATTCCGTTTTTAGGACATTTCTATTTTAATTAACTATTTTCACTTGTGTTTTTTCACGAAAGCCTTGAAAGGAACTTTCTTCATCCAGCATTGTCGTGTATGACTTCTTATCAAGTGAAGCCGAGAGACTTAGGAACTCTCTAAAAATCTGGATATCAAGACTACTTGATGTTATGCCAAAACGCTGCTCAAACACTCTTTTCAATATCAGTTCGTGGATGTGATGACGGCAGGCCAACCACAAAAATGCTCTTCTGATTTCCTTTTCAGTTCTGGTTCATGCCATTTGGATCAGTCCTGCATTTGATGAGATGATGTCAAAAGATGTACTGATCATATTGTCACGCAAAGCACAATTGGTCCTCTTCTTGAAGAACTACCTTCAGTCATATTCTTACCAGTGTCCTTCAGAACAGCAGGTATGCCAAGAAAATGCTTAAAATCCTTTCCAGTCACTACACCTGTAACTCTGTCTTCCAAAGTTTGATTTACAACATTTTACTATTCCAATGCAAGACCGAATGAGGAGGGGTTTCAAAGAGTGAATCTTGAATTTTCTTTGGCATTTTACTTCTTCTGATCACCAGAGCTCGACAGATGGTAGCTGAGCTGGAGGTAAGGAAATTTTTTTCAACATTGTGGCCAACGCTATTTGCAGTTACAATATATGAAGTACTTGTTTGTCTAATAGAGAGCTGTTCTCGACCCCAAGTAGACGTGAGTGTCTGATCAAGATGTTTCAATCTAGGATTTAATGTTTTCGTTGCTGGAGGCGAAAACATGGCCTCTTCGTCATGATGATTATGAGATAATATTAGGTGCTGATAATGAGGCTTCCAGTTTAACTGTCGTATCGATTCCAGCGATAGATTTGTAATATTTATTCTTATATAAATCATTTTTGTCTTCTTTTGTACATTTAGTTCTTATTTTCGAAGCGAAAACCTTGCCTACTCCGCTCATTTACGAACTTATACGATCTTCTCTTTGTGACCTAAGAAATTCTTTATATTCTTGTGATAAGCTAGTCATGTCCGTCACATTTTGCCAGGAAATATGAAATAACTCGACGAAATCATTTTTTCAAACCTGCCGTTTTAAATTTGCTTTATCTGTTTTCTGGATTTCTCTTTACCTAGATTTTGGTATTTTTTGTACAGCTTCTGTATACTAGCACGGATATTCTCATCCGTCTTAACAAAGATATTTGATTTCCTCCACATTTCCTGTAGTTTAGTACCTTTTTTTTTTTTACTTTTACGCTGCTAAGGAGGACTCAGCATCCGAAAGTGTTTCTTGCATTTCCTTGTAATGGTTAATAAATATTAAAGTATTCGTTCCTTCGAAGGCTGCCGAGCTCATAAAAGCTCACCACTAAACCCCTTTTGTAACATCCAAATTCCTCTTTTGTTTACCAGTTTAAAGTTCAGTTACCTACAAAAGTTGAAAAAAGTCCATAATTACAAAGCACTTTAATAAATATTACAAATTCGTTAGTTCGATAGAAGAGTGATCAATGTGTGCAACCCCTAAATATTATCCAATCTTCTTGACTATCTTTTACATTACTGATACTTGTGGCGTAAGCAACGTCATATGAAAATCACTTTTTTGAAAAAATGAAACTTCTACTATTCATGTTACAAACATGTGAAGCAGATTTAAACAGCATGAGCTTCAACTACATACATTCGTATAAAGAACCTTTTTGTTTCTAGTAAATTTCTTGATATCTTCTTTGTGTAATTTACTTTACAGTTCAGGATTTCTTAACTGGAGAACGTTTCGGCCTAAGAAAGATATTTCCCGGTTTCAAACGCGAATTCATTAGACGTGAACCCATACACCCACATAAGAATACTCATTCTGCAGTACTAAATTTTATCGATGTTTACTATAAAATCAGAGAACATTACGAATAAAATCATATGACCCAAGTTTTAAACGTAAGTCTAACGAAAGAGCAGAGAAAATAATAAGAATTTTTCTTATTTCCATTTTTTAATTATAATAATATTTTATATTTTAGTAAGCCAAATCTCTCTGTCTTAAACTATGCATTTTCTGCTAAATTAAGATCTCAAAATAATTTCTGAGAGTTTAGTTACATAGGTTTCATCATGCTGTTCACTAGATTTCAACAATTAAAATTAATTAAAATTTATTCTATGTATTATGTAAAGATATAGCACATAAAATGAAACTTAGTTATTAAGTATTTAAAAGTTAGTTTAATAATAAATTAATAAATACATACAAATATGTTCTCTGATACATACATATACAAAATATTATCTCTTTGGCATATGTATAAAAGAAAAAGACTAAATTTAATCTAAAACGGAGGTAAGTTATTTAAAAAAAAGACATATATCACAAAGTCACGTATAATTTTTTAATTTCTCATCAAATGAAAATGCCAGCTATTCTGAAATAAAAAAATTATATAAAAATATTGAACGTATAAGTATATATATGAATTATTTAACATTGATCTGAAAACTGATCCAAAATATATTTATTTCAATTTAAATTTGTCTCTTCGCTCAAGAATTAATGGAACTGTAGCTGAATTAGTTAGAGAAATTATAAGCACAAAACTGTGCCTAAGTTGAAATTAATATTCACAGAAAGTGTAAGTGAAAGTGATGGAAAACTCGCAGAAATCGTTTCTGAACCGAAGCATTTAAATAAATCGCATTATACGCGATAAATCTTGTTGTATCATCAATGATAATTTATATACAACCAACTAGATATTTATTTACTACGCTCTTCTCGCCCAAATCTCTCATAACGTTTGTAGACTAAATATATATCTACTCTTTTCAGCTCGCTTCGTAAATAAAAAAAAAGACGGGAGAAATTATCATTTCATAAATCTTTTGAGCTCAGCAACCGGTGAAATAAGGGACGCAGAGAACTATCCTAAAATGAAATAAGGGAAACGATCTGTATAATAGGAATAAGCAAAGACTTATTTGCATGTTTTATAATTACATTTCGGGTACTATTATACGGCTAATTAGCTTCAGAAAGAAATCTCACTTATTTGCTTTCCGTCGAGAAAGAATTCATTTCATACATCATACGCTTTTTATTAGGAGGAGAAAAGATGAATTATTTACGCGACCTTATAAGAACTGGTTGGCAAGCAAATATCATTTTCTTTATGGAAAAAAATAATTTTAAGCGAAATTGCATCCTGTGTGATGAATTAGAAAAAACTGTAAAGTTGAAACTTATTTAAAGTAGAAATATGAAAACATACTTTCTGTATTTAATACTATTAACTGAAATTATACGAAAGCTCCCGATCAGTTACAAAGCTTGTGTCATCTCCCAAGCACTAAATATTTTCAAAATACAAAACAAATGATATCTTCACTAATATACAATATTAATGATAGTGCCATATTTTAGCTTTTTGAAATAAATAGTACAAACAGTAACATATTTTAGTGTTTTAATGTAATTGCTACTAAACGTTTTCTTTTTTTTTTTAGTATCATCGGGCGTTTTTATATTAAGAAAATTATCTTTGAAATCAAATCCCACGCAATATAAAAGATAAAATATTTTTTGTATTTTTACATTTCAACTTTTACAAGGAAATTGTTTTCGCAGAAATAATATATGGCATTTTGTTCCAAATAAAAGATTTAGCTTTGTTGGACTTCTTTGTTTGAAATTTTAAATTACACTTTTACTCTACCTCGGCGATACCTCTTGCGGAACCTTTTTAAGTGAACAGAAATCTTAGCAGTGTAATCCTCAATAGAATCGTCTGCATTACCGTACATGAGGATTTCATAGAACAGAAAAATATCCAACAGTAACACATCAAGCGATCATTCCGTCAAGTGATGGGACCATCCAGATCAATCAGAAAGTTCGGGCGAAGTTATGTCCAGGCCTTTCGCACATCCAAGCAGAAATGAACTGGTGCTTCGTTTGGATTAAATTTAAATTTAGAACGACAGTTAAAACAAATTACTATTCTTAATTTCATTTTCATAAAACAGCTTTAACCTTTCACACTTCAGGCCTTATTTGCTCGGGTAACTAGTTACTCTATGCGATTTTCCGCATATTTGGTGAATTTCTAAAGTTAACTTAAAATGATTTCACACACAATTTAAAGAAATCTAATGGTTCTTTTATGTCTGAAGATACTTGCAGTCTGCGGTTCTTCTACCTGATACAAACGGTATTCTTTGCAGTATTTCTTCAGATTCTGTGCACTTTATTCCTTCCTGAATCTTTTGTCTCTTCTGTTGTCTCTTTCAAATTCCTTAACTATTGCCCTGATTTTTCGCCTTACTTCATCGCTGTTTTCATGACTGCTTTCCTCCTTTCTGTTGTCAAGTAATCTATGCGCAGAGGTAATTTCGTTCTTATCAATCGAACTCAACTTCACTTGACATCATATTCCACGTTTAATGGGCTCCGTAACTTGAAAACTAATATCCCTATTGCATGGTTGTGGAGTTCGAACTAACGCCGATCTCTAAAAACATAATTAAGGTTTAAAGAGAATAGTTAATTTTATTCATTTTTCATTAACATGTCTTAAAGGTATTAAAAGTTCCTGCAGTTAAACAGAGACTAAACTATTCATATATTTCTTCCTGTAGTCATGCATATAACTTTACAAAAATTAAGATTTGTGCTAATGATAATGAACGCATTTACATGCTGCATTTTATAAGTTAAATATAATTGAATTTAAAAGAATTAAGTAGTTTGTTTGTTTTATACGCATGTATTGTTGAATACACTCATGAAGTATTGTATATTCACACTTTTGTATATTAATCTGTCTTATGTCGTCCAAACCGAATCTAAATAAACATCTTTACCTTTCGGATTATCAAGTCCAAGCGAGTGGTGATTAATAGCTACCTCACGAGATACCGCATCAAATTCAGTGGTTACCGAGATTCAACTCTAAAGTGCAAAGGGTTAAATTATTCTCATAAAATTATACATATAACAAAAAGCGTCATTTATCTGTGTGATAAAATAACGAATGTTTTATTTATAATAGTTGATATATAGTATATATTGCAAAACTTCATTAAAAATACAATATTTAACAATTAAAAAAGATTTTAACTTTTTACTGTTGCTTTAAGTAATTTATTAAATTACATAACGATTTTTAAAAGTATTTCAAAAAGCAGAATTCATATCACAAGATTCATTTTTAAGATACGATACCGAAGAATATACTTTAAACATTGCCTAACTAATCACTTTGAAGATTTACTTATTACCACATACGCAGATTGTGCTAAATGGAATCTCGTCAACGGCATTGTTGGATACAGGGGCTCAGAATAAATTTTAGAGGAAAAGATTTTCAGAGATATAGTTTATTTGAAGTTGTAGCAAAGAAATTCGTAATAGCGCAGGGCCCTTAAGAACTTAACTGCACCGTTGAGCGTTGGGATAAAAATGACAGACATGTGGTCAAAACTTACAAGACAGCGTTATATTGCGGTTAGTCAGTTGATGCGCTAGTTGATTTTAAGTGGGATTTTGCAGTTGCAGATGACGAGAGTGAGAAGAAGAAAACAGAGCACCAGCCCTAAACCTAGAAATAATTGTTATGTTTAGGTTGTATAAACATGCTAATATTGTTCTTATCTCAAGCAAAGAGTTGTATGTTGTTGATTACAGGAGTGAAACGTTTTGTTAACGAACATTTCTAGTTTCTGAAACTTAGTTTTGTATATTAATCTATCTTATACTGGCTTAGTTGCAAGACCATAAACATTCATAATGTTTTAGCATAAAATTAAATTAATAGCAATCAGTGTACGTGTTTATGCATTGCCTACGTTGTTTAGACGCGGTAAAATGCACAAAATACAAAGTTGGATAGCGGAGGAAAAACTTAAAGGTATGTTAAAGTAAGTGATTTAGTAAACGATGAATCTAAAACGTGGTAAGTCACGCGTTTACATTTTTGATACGGTCAAAAGTACCCTTGTCTAAACTACATTCTTTTTTAGAAGTATGGAAGGAAATGAGTGCCAAAATAGCCTTTCGGAGGAAGAAAATCTTTGTAGTGAGAACTTCAATTGTAATTATTCTTTGCGTAGTCTGAGCTAGTTTTTGTGAAAACGGTGGCTCAAGATTTAATTTTAGAATATAAAAATTCTTCACCATTAAAATCTCCACCAAGGTCATTGAAATCTTCGCTCTGAATAATTTAAATTATGGTGAGGGAAGTTGTAGGCTGTCTTGTGTTTAATTAACCCATTTTTTCTTTTGGACTGTACTTTCAACTCAACTTTTCGTTATCTCTCACAAGGACGTACAAGAGACATAAGAAGAACGTTCTTGAAATTTTAGACAAAATCTTTCGGCAGGTACAGGTAAAAGTGGGTGTCACGTCAGAGACTTCACCACAGAATCGAACAAGAGCTCTCTTGGAAGCAACGTTGACCTTAGTGATATTTTTGCACCTAGTTGTGCTACTTACAATGATCTTTTTGCCAGCAAGCCAACACTTGTTAAGCTGATGCATTGTACATCTCCAGCATCAAACTACTTACCTTTTTAAAATCAGATTTCTGTTATCTGAAATCCTGTAAGTATCGGAAATTTAATTCTAATCACAATTTGTATATCTGTTCAGGTTAGTGCTTTAAACAAATAAGGCTGTTTATACGTTCTCCTGATTTAGTTGTTATTTTCACAGATACGGAGAGAACTCGACTCCGTGTCTGAGGCGAGTTCCGTGTCTGTGACACTGAAAATATGTCTATACTTATACATGTATATATGACATATACTTATATATGTATGTATCTCTCATAACTCAAAGACGAGTAACCTCAGAATATTGAAATTTTGTATATGGAACTCCCACAACACGTAGTTTTTCACCATCCTTTTTTATTGCAATCGACCTCACTAAAAGTATATACATATGTATATAAATATAAGTATAAATAAATATACACCCACTCTGTCACTAAGTTCGGTAAGCTATTTTTTTATTCCTATATGTTCGTAAACTGTTCATTTTTACTCTAAAACTGGTTGAATAATGTTGTTGTTTTGTTCCGGTTAAGGAATTTTGGCATCTGTATGCAATAGTTGAAGAATTATCAACTATTTAAACGTTATTAAAATGCTATTAAGCCTAACGAAGCCTACATTTGTGCTCTTAGAAGAATAGTGAATTAAGTCACTTCGTGTGCCAACTTCGGTGCAGTTTTGCAGAGTGTGACCAAAAATAAACTTTCAGTTTTGTGCGCAGAGAAATCTTTCTTCCCGCTCGCTGGCGGAATTGCTTTTAAGCATATTTTTTTTAACTGTTTTTAACTGTATTTGATATTTCATGTTTTTTTTTTTTTTTTTTTTTTTTTTTTTTTTTTTGTATTTAACAATTTTCAATGATGGTGTTTTAAGTTTTTATGTATTTTTGCTTTGCCGCGAAGTTAGAAGTGAATTGATTGAATGAGAAATTTATCTCTAATGAAACTCGAGGGCATAAGTTTAAAATGAAATGCAACAAAAAATATGCATAATTTAATAGGCCATACAAGCAAGTCATGTGTTGTTCACATCAAAATTTTCTAAATGGGAAAGAATTGATTTTATATATCATACGCTTCTTATTAAAATATGGGCACGCCAGCGGCGAGCGGTAAACACTGTTATAGTTGAACACTGGTAGTTCGGTCCGAGGTTCGGATCCCGCGAAAGGGCTGGCCGAATGGCCGTTTTTGTGGTTTTTATCATGTGTAACGAGTATACGAGCCAGTTCCCCTTAGAAAGTCCTCCATGAAGGCATCCTTCCCTTTACTCAGATAGCCTTCGAGGCTTACACACACACTTATTAAGATATGAAAGAATGATTGCTATTTTACAAGAATTTGTAGTCAAGTAAATAATATATAGTGTTTCAAACACATAAATTTTAAAATGAAACTGCATCTGCTTTAATGATTTAGAATACAGCTGGAGCGTATTTAATAGAAAGATAAAAATTGATTTCTATGTTTAGCATTAATTTGAATTGTATCAAGAAGTAATTATCACTTACTAAGCTTACGGCTACTTTTTATGCAGTATGTGGTAACGGAGCAGCGAAACACTATCATTGACATTTTTAGTTTTTTGCTGTACAGGAAAAAAACAATTAATATCTTTAGCTTCCGGATGCAATTATACCTACAGTTTGTTTTCCAGTTTTTCTGTGCAGTTGAATAAAATGGTTTTTGAAAATTAATTTAAAATTTTCCTAACTTTCTTTGAAATCTTCATTAGTAAATCATCTCTTTTCATTTTATCTTGGTGACTCATATTATGATAATTTACTACACACAATAATACTTGACTTTAATTCTATATTTAGTAAAGTCAAGTAAAAGCTCAAATAATCAAATATTATCAAGTACCTGTTTCTTAATTTTTCTTGGCAAATGACTTTGCAAATTTAATTAATTTTGTCAAGAATTAAATTAAAGAATTTTCTGAAAATTTCATTATTCTGTTTCTTAAAATTTCCATTAATGAGTGTACTTTTCTTTCCAGCTTTCAGCTGCAAGACGGAAGACGATGAATCCAAAGAAATCATATAACTCATTTCACATTTTCTAAGAGCAGTTTTGCATTTTTGGATTAAAACGTTTTCATGGAAGACGTACCGATGATTGGAACTTGCTTGTGAATAAAACATAAGATATAATAACAGCATAGTCATAAGTTTTTTTCCTTTTATTCAGCTGATTAAGAGCCAATGCTTGTCTATTTCCATGTAATAAATATGCATTAAATATTTGAGACCAGTTACATTGAAATTTTTACTGTATTCCTAAAGATGATCTTAATAAAGGATGATAAAAACTATATTGTTTAATTTGATCTATATGTTTTCATACAAAAAAATTTCTTCATCATAAGTGCAAAATCTATAAAAGGCTTAAATTTATAAGCTGTGAGCTAAGAACAAGTACGTTTAAGTTTATTCATAAAGCAATTATATTATTATCCCAGTTTTTATCTAATATTTCTAATTTATTATTTAATTTATCTAATATTTTACGAAATTATGAGATAGAAATTGCTATTCTAGTCAGTTACAGCACACATTTCATTTAAATAACATCTTTTTTTCAAGTAACATTACATACATCAAAATTGGAACTGAATACCGATTAAATTGAATTCTTTAAGGTACATGTTAGTAATAATTTCAACAATGACCATTCAGTGGTATTTGATTGAATGCACTAATGCAAGAGTATAAGCATAAAAAAATAAGGATTTTTAGAATATCAACGTAATACTGATAAAAACTCATGTATCAACTCAGAGATTTTAATAAAGAACTTGCTTTCCTTTATCAATATGAGGAGTAATTTTGTAGAATCATTAGGTTAATTGGAAGCAGGAAAGGTGAAAAATGAGCAAACGTTTTCACCGGGCATCGAACCGCGGACCTCTGGAATACCGGCCCAGTTTGCAGAACCACTACACCACAAAGGCACGCTAGGAAGGCGGGAGAAATACCTTATAACTTCACTATATTTTCAGTTTTTTAAAGTTAAATAAATAAAATACAAAAAATGTAAAGTATTGTAAATAAATTAAAAGCTCATGTAAAATAAAATGTAAAGTAAAAATAGTTTAAAATATTTATTTTCAAAGCTTGTATAAATGGCAAAATGTATTTAACATTCGAGTTAAATACAAACAGACACATAGAAAAAGAAGACAAGAAAACAAACCTATAGAAAAAAGAAATTTTCTGCTATATAGAAAAACGTTTTGTAAACCCTTAAGTTTTAAAGAGATAAAACAATTCTGAATTCTTAAGCCGTAAACAGATAAAGAACATAAGCGTAAAATTTGCAAATATTCATTTTTAATATTTATTTAGGTTTTGCATAAAACATAGGTCACTATAAAGCAAGACATAAAATTCTTGAAATAAGGTTAAGTCCAATACACGGCATACCAATGAAGACAGGATGAACTATGTGAAATCGTAATAGACACATAAAAGGAATTGCCTAGTCTAAATGAGAATTCGTCTTTAATGATTACACATTCATTTAATGCTAATAGGAGCTGAGGAATATTTATATAGGCAATCTTCAACAAGTACTTTATAGCTACATTTAAAATTCTTGGTTATGAGATCGCAGTTCCGATCGAGAAATAATCCTGATTGGTAGCATACGAAAACAGCACACTAATCAGATAGTTCCCTACGTCAAAACACAGCAAAGTTTATCAGTTCCAAAAGTGGTCGAAATGTAGTCCCCCGGAGAGTGGTATTCGAAGGAAACAAATCCTGAATATTACAAAGATCATTATACTTTCAACCCGTAATCGGAAACTAAACTCAACGTCTTATAAAGACTGGGATTTGGCGTTTTTCGCTTTCTTTCTCGTCACTATACCCTAAATAACAGTCTCGAACAGCATTTCAGCGCACATTTAGTAACTATTCACTTCAGCTGATCATCATTTTTTTTGGGGGGGATACGTCGCGCATTAATTTTTCCCTGCTTTTGTTAATAAACGTAGTCTGCATCAGCGCTTTTCCCTCCTGTTCTTTTAAACACCTGGAAAAGTCTTGAGTGTGTATTAAATAATTAAATTCAGCCATTATACACAAGGCCGAACCATATTCAGTACGTTTTCCTATATCTCGCCTATTTTGCAGTTCATCTCAGCAATAAGTGTGTAAATAATGGGGGACAGAGATACGACGGCTCTATCCTCTATAACTTACACGCTTTTATATCAGTCTACCGTTTGTATTTCTTCTATCTTACACATTTTTGTTTATTTCTTCTTCATTTTTCTACACTTCCTCAAAACTCCTCACTTAAACTTTTCCTTCCTCTCACATCGCTCCTTTCTCTGTCCCACTCCTCTTCCTTTTGCCAAGATCTTTCTTCCTTAACTTTTTCCCTAATTATTAATTAAAACTTAATTCTGACACAAAAAACGCCTCGCATAATCTTATATCTCACACTGGTTAAATGTAAGGTGCACCACATTTTTCATAACCAATTGCAAGCACACCGCTATTAAAATTATGCACAGTATTTTCATCTTACTTGGCCCGAAGAAAGACAAATTTCATAATTTTATTCTCCTCCGCACTAAAGACAAAGTTCGTGAGGCAGAATGACTCCTAAGAAATAATAAGCCTAGCAGACAGTCTATCTATATTTCATTTCATGCTCAGCCCAAAGGTAATTCCATAACAAAATGGCTTCGTACTTAATAAAGAAAAGTTTTTCTCAGAGCTATCACCTGTTTAAACCTCCTACAGTAAATTTATTTTTCTACATACCATACTTACACAATACCCCTTTTTTTACTTCTTTGTACGAAGTAAAAAGGAAGTATTCTAATCGCGAAACGTTTCAGGCAGCATATTTCAATGAAAATATTCATTTTGAATATTGTATTAACATGCAATTTAACGATGGTTTTGCGTGACAGCTGTACGTAAGGACAGACTAAAAGACTCTTTCCTCCAAAAAAATTATAAAACTGCTTTAAAATGAATTCTAAAGAGAATTTTCCGTGGCGTCTGTACGAACATATGTACGTACGTATCTAGCATAACTTAAAAACAACTCCGAACGTTGAAATTTTGTATATAAGACTGCTATACTATGTAGATATGCACCTCGTATTCTGGTTGCAATCGGCAGCACCAAAAGTATATATATCGACTCTGTTACCCGGCTCAGTGATCTCAGTTTCTTTACTCTTATATGTTTGTAAATTGCGTATTTTTATTATCAGCACTGCACGTGATTATAACCACGTGCCGAGTGCAGTGCTGATAAGGACCACGTGTTTCTGAGATTCCCCTTTATTTTATTTTTCTTCTTTCTAGGTATTTCTTTCTCCTGATGAGGAGGGACCTTTAGCTGCCCTCGAAATCGATTGAGTGTTTCAATATACTTACGCTAAATACAAGGTTGTTTTTACGATTTTAATTTAAATGTTGTTTAAGTGCGGCTAAGCTTAATATTTTTCGCGATGGCGGCCATGTTTATTTACATTTGAAACTTGGCAGAATAACGGATTTTTGCCAATCTAGAGAAACTAAGCTTCGCAACAACAAAGATAACGTCATCATTTATTGTTGCGAATTAAATCATGCTTAATCCATTCTGCAATTTATTAGAGGAAACAAGTGGTTAAGATTTTCGCGAAGTGAAAACTGAATTAATTTGAATGAGAAATACTTGTCTGTGATAAACTGTTTCTTTTTTGTTATATTTGCTTAATTCCTTTTATACATCATTCTAGATTTATTATAGTATTTGAATAGAAAATGTAGCAACGATTAGATAATTCTTCAAATGATATAAATTTTGTGCATTCTGAGTTATAATATGAACGAAATATAATGCTGTTAATTGAACCTAGCGAGTGTCGATATGGTAAACAAATATAGTGAATTTTAAAGTGTGCATTTATTCTATTGTGGTTTATGCGCTATCAACGAAGTATATTTAATTCAATACAATAAATTAAATGAAATGTAAGAAAAAATGCGTATAATTTAATATTCCGTGCAAGGAAGTCATGTGGTGTACACATCAGATTTTTAATTTTACTGTACGAAAATGAAGAGGAGAAAATCATACGAATAGTTTAACTTCCGAAGGTTATTGTTTCAGTAAAAATATAACAAATGGAAAATATTCATGGATAAACAACTGCTAAATGTCTAAATATTATGTACTTAAAAGAAATCTATGTTCCAATAAGATTACCTAGCATTAAGCCTGAATTTTGTCCCCATCATCGCCTTGTCATTGCCTTCGACATCGTTTAGTCTGTCTTCTTACATGAATGAAATTCAGAACCATCAAAGATCGTTAGATATTCTTATTTTCTTGAAGCTCTACAAAATTATTGCTTCATTAGTTATAGCCCAGGCACTCGAAATATACGGGCAGATCAATTAGCTAGATGAAAACAATAACTATTTAGTCAAATCCATTCTAAAATTTAAGAGAGTTCTCTTTCTAAACGCTGTGAAGAGAAGAAGAATTACATTCACACATAAAACATTCTCAGAAACGTATGCTAAAAAGTTAAGAGGATATAAACGCGAGTAAATACAGTATTTGAGAATCCCCTAATTTTATCTTTTCTTTAAAAAATTCAAGTAAAAGGAAGCCTTTTCTTTCAAAGCAATGTATCTTCCTATTCACCTGGTCCTCGGATATGTTAATATAACGGAAGTATTTCTTTCTTACCGTGTAGGACACTAGAAAGCGAAGGGATCCTTTATTACCAGGCTTTTTGTTTACCTAGTTTTCCAAACGTCTGTTACAACAAAAATAATTTTCATTCACAGAATTCAAACAGACAGAAGTGTTATTTAACTTTCCTTTAAATCAAGTTGCTTCATAACAATTTTTAAAATGAATTCTGTTCTGTCTTTTCCTCGAATATGCAACTTTTGAAATACATATTGTTACGTTATTTTCTTCTTCACGTTTGTACGAGGTTCCTGTGGATTTGGAGTGAATAATGACGACACTTGATGCAGTATCGAAACACACTTCATTTACCAATATTGTCAGGACAGCTCCAAAACACGTTTTACAGTCGTCGATGAACTACTATAAACACGCTGACACGATCAGCGACACAGCCTTCCGGTTATCAGGCTATCACGGTGGAAACAGCTTCACTGCAAAATACCAGAGTACAGCACCCGATTCTGCTCGGTCGTTCTCGGAACTCCACGTACTCTCGGACTCTCCACGCTACAAAGGACTCTCCACGAGACGACACACAGGGCACGGCTCCCGATTCTTCGGTTCAGTCGTTCGCGGAGCTCAACACGCTCTCTCGACGATGCACTGACCGCGATACACTAAGAGACTCCTTCGGTGAACTCGACGACCCACTCGGCACTCACTGCTAGGCTATCAACTCGGGGGATCGACTCCTCAGGGATTGACTCGGTAGACGAGACACACTCTCGATGAGAGACACACACTCACTAACTGACTGCGGACCAGCAGGGTTTATATAGCTTTCGGCTTGTGTTCGAGAGCATTCTGGGCTAAGCCGGTAAGAATTCGTTCCAGAAAGTTCTACATCCGTCCATGGCATATCGCCAATTTTTGCGCCAAATGTCGCCAAATGGGCCATTTCTCGCGAAATGTGGCAACTCTGCCTTCCCTTGTCCTTTTATGGCAACCCTAAAGCTGCTTTGCGCGGAAACTATCTCACCGCGCCTGGACATTTCGTAACACTATGTTTTTCATCAAAGGTTTTTAAAAATTAATTATTTGACAACTTTGAGTGAATTGAAAATGTTAACTCCATTAAAATTCAATCTTCAAGTGACTACTGTGCATTGAATATGCTTCTTGTTTATTATTAAATGATAAGGATTTTTAATTTAACGTAAATTTCTTGAAATGCAATTAAATAATATAATATTGGTTACTTATTAAATACATATGAGTACAAATTGAAAAAAAAAACTGCGCTTTTAAGCTTGCGATAAAATAAAAATTTATAACTATTTTTAGTGTGTTGAAATTTATTGCCACAAAGTGAGGAAATTATTCAAGCTCTTTTCTTATATATTAGATCTTAATATCCTCTATCCTATATTTACTACCAATCTAATATCCTATATATATTAATATATATTAGATTTAAACATTGTTCTAACATAGGTATTTTGACACAACCTCGGACGTTTTCTAAAATGGCATGCCAGTTTGTTTCCATATTTCGATTCTACAACTTAAATTACACCCAAATAATATTTTTTTTTTAAATTTAGCCAGAAACTTACCGAGAAATTTAAAAATTTATCTCGGAGCACATTTTCCATCTGCTCCAATAATGGAGAAAATCTTAAGTCACAGCAAACTATTTTCCTTTGCTCTTTTTTCATTGTGCACGAGCGAAAAAGAAGGTGCAACGTTCATTCTTTCAAATAATTTTAACAAAGTGCATGAAGTACATTTGGCGTTATTATCGCTTATAGCAAATATATCAAATTTCAGAACCCACCATTACATAAATTTACATACATCTTGGAAAATTTTAAATAGAAAACATTTAATTTCTTGTAGGTATGCCTAGAAATACATCTATATTAAGGTAATGGTAAAAATTTAATAGGCTATAATTTAACAATTTTTTCGAAAAATTTATAAAAATTACTAAAAAATACAAATTTAGAAAACAAAATCAGAAAATAGCTGCGAATTTGATTTGTATTGACCCTAAATTTCGAATTATGAAAAAAGAAATTAATTAAGTTTAATAAAAGAGAGATATTAATAAATATATACCAAATTCAATTAACATTGAAAAGATAAAATTTTGAGAGCTAACTTTTTAAAAACTCCTCGTGCGATATTTCGAAACCTTGGCAATGTGGCATAACTTGAGTCGTATAAATAAAATATGGAAAAAAATAGGTATGTCTTTACAGTCTGATTTTGTATCAGAATACGTATGTTAAAACAAAACTATATATAAATCTAACATATAGCCTAAGTCGCACTTTTGAGACATAAAAAATGCAAGTTAAATTTCATCAAAGGGCCCAGCAGAACCCGGAAGCTATAGAACAATTCTCTTTTTTATGTACGAAGCGTAGTTAATGCTACCAGGATATTTACCACCCTGGCTCCTTATCGAGAATAGCAATTTAAGGAATACGAGGAATATTGTTTTATAATGTTAAAATCAGTACTTCATCAAGTACTTCGTACTATCAGTACTTCATTTCATCAAGCATACTTGCAGCTGCGCAAACAGACAGTTCTCAGAACTTTGCCATTTCACTTTGCATAAGATCATTAATTTATTTTTTAAATTTAATCCCATGATACGGTTTCTAATAAATTTAATTGAATAATTAATTTACAAAATATCTAACTAACAGATTTTCATGAATTTTATAACACTAGTGTATTTAATAGAAGATGTTTCTAAACATGCGTACTTGTATTAAGTGCTTTGCTACAGAATAATAGTTTTCCGTACTAGCTTTGCTACAGAATAATAGTTTTACTTACTAGCTTTGCTACAGAATAATAGTTTTCCTTACTAGCTTTGCTACAGAATAATAGTTTTCCTTAGCCTTTACAAAATGTTTTATATATATTTTTACAGAACTATAAAACGACATGTTTAAAATGTTATTTTTATTACACCATAAGCTTTTATACAATATTTCTACCATGGGAGGGGAAATACAGTGGAATATTTAATATCCAGATTTCTATGTATCTAAAATTTCAATTGTTCAAATTATCTGATTATAAAAACAAATGAAATTATACATTCAGTCTTAAGTGAAACGCCTTGTATCCTTGTTTTTAGTCGAAATAAAAATGGCTTTTGAGTTGAGTCAAACTATATAGTTCAATTGCTTTATATTTTCCAAAATATTATGTTTAATATTTTATTTTGGTTTAATACAGGTATTTTAACATTATAATATTTTTCTAAATAAAGTAATTGAGAGTAAACCAAATATCCACAGAAGGATGTATTTGAGTAACTGAGTATTCGGTTCGCTAATAAAAGGAAATTTAATTAATTATTGAGATTTTCTAATGTATCGATAGACGGTCACATTTAGTTAAAAACTTTGAAGTTCTATTCCATACGTTTCGTGCTGGACGAAAATAAATTGCTTTAAATTTCAATTCAAGGAGAATTATGTTGGCTAAGTTTCTACAAATTCCTCTGATCTCAACGTGAGTCATGTGGATGGTATTCTTTCAATGCTATCATGTGAAAAAGGAATAATTTCATTCTAGATACGTTTCATCATCCCATGCGGATCGAAATATTCTTCATTATTAATGGGAGCAGTATTTTCTACTTCAATTCATAAAATAGATTGAGTAACATACCAACAGAGAATCTTAGGTTTTTTCAGGAGCAGTTCGACGAAAGCGTGGCCAACTCGTATTTTTGATTTTCGAAATTTATCTCAGCTCCATAATTTCCTTATAGTATGGTATAAATCGTTTTTATTCGATTTAAAACCATTCGTAATAACACCAAAACGCATGCATATTATACTATTCATAATTCCCCAAAGCACCGTCCGTATTCGTAATATCAAGCTCCAATAAATCAGCTATAAATTCACCAAACCAACTTATATAATTCTGTCTGTAAAATTAATATGCAAAGCAATTATTTATCCATGCATTCAAAATTTGTTAATTGAGATGAAATACAGAGTCCATAAATATTTCCTCATTTGATGAAGTATTATGAAACAAAGTATAAATAAAAATGGAAATAATTTACTTTGTAAAAGAAAAATGCCAAGAGTAGGATTCTCTAAATTATATAAACATGTTCACTCCTCTTTCAGTATAAATACTCCCCCAAAGTCTTGTATTACAAACAATCGTCGATGTGTTCTGCTTCTTGGTAGCTTATTTCTATACTTTCTTACAATGTGGAATTTGACTTTTTGCATTCTGCTGTTTTCTCTTGCTTTGTTGTGTTCAACGTCGGAAAACGAAGATTATTGTTCGCAATATTGTGGAAATCGCACTATATACACCATTATTAAACTCTCCAAGAGAACTTCAAGAATTCCATGTCATTGCCGTCACGAGATTTTTGCCAGTCGCAAGTAAGTCTTTAGTGAATTACAAAGTAGTAGGCTAACCATTTTACTTGATACTTACTATCTTTGCTGTTTATAATATCTAATTACATATTTCTGTGGATATTTATAAGCAAGAATAGACTCAAAATTCATGCGAGGAAATTCCGAGTTTCTGTTTCGTTAAATCTTTGAAACTATTTCCATGTTCCCAGTTTATTTCTGACTTGTTTTTATAATTGCTTTCTATTAATTTCCAGTTTGATGGTAATTATATAAATTTGATCATAAGTTAAAAATAATAGTCAGTTTTATTGCTCTAGATCAAAAGTCTTCCAAATGTTGTCCATGAAGCACTGATGTTGAATGCAACTTCTCTAGGGTTATGCTATTCAAAATCTAAATTAGATAGAAATTTTAATTTACTAGCGGACTGACAAACTAAATGCTAAATTAAATAATTAAACAATCCTTTGAATTATATTGCCATTATTATCTAAAATAGTACCCAGAAGGTTTGTTTCTATAAATACAATAATAGCGAATAATGGTTTTCCTTTCATTCTGCATGTAAATAGCATGCAGTTTTAATATAACTGGTTGAACAAATGTTTTCCGCCAAAAAACGTTCTTAATAAAGCTAGAAAAGACAACATGAAAGCAGTACCTTTAGTGGGTGTAGTAATCACCACCCAAATCTGTAATTTTCTGCGAACCGCTTGCTAGTTTTTCAAAGCCTTCGGCCAGAAACTTGGTGTCCGCGAGTTCAAAAACAAATCAACCTTATTTCGGACCTCCTGTGCAGAATGCAAGATAAAACCAGGAAGAGATAGTTGCATGTGTGAAAAAAAGGTAGCAGTCTCTGAAGGAGCAATGTTTGGGTTTTATGATGCGTGTGGCAAAAATTTCATTCGAGTCCGTAAAGAATCCAGCCGATGAATGCAGACACATGTGGTCTTGCATTACCTTTTTGGGCCAGATTTCGTTTTAACGTTTTTCCTTGTTAGCAGCATCAACACAGATTAGCATCTCGCTGTACACCTTACTGTCGAGGGTTTTACTTTTTTCAAGGTACTCTTTGCGGATAATACCACGGCAATCCCACCAGATACAAAGCATGATATTTTGGTTAGTCAAATTGCACTTTGAGACTCTGCTGACGGACTCACCGGGCACAGAACAGACACACTCTTTTTCGGCCTGTGTTTTTGAAGTAAATCCACTTTTCATCACACGTGACAATTTGGTCCATAATGTTGTCCTTGAATGTATATTCGAGTAAATTAGTGCAGTCCGGAGAACACGCCCATCCTTATCCGTTTGAGTCAGCTCATACGGCACCCAGCAATTGAACTTGTACGTCAAGTTTATGGGATGCATAGCGGGATTAATGAACATGGCACTAACGTCTAACTCTCGAGTGGTTGCATATTGATTTTCTTCTTCAAGTTCTGGCAGGCGAGCCTCATTAATACCAGTAAGCCGGCCAGAGTGCTCTGCTTCTTGAATTTTATAGTTTTTTTTTAACTTTCGGTACCAAAGCATCACAGTGTCATAGGGTTACAATATTAGTACCTAAAGCTTATAAGGTATTTCTCTCTCTTTCCTAGCGTCCTTCGTGGTGTAGTGGTTCTGTACGCTGGGCCGTTATTCCAGAAGTCCGTAGTTCGATTCCCGGCGAAGGCGGTTGCTAATTTTCATCTTTCTTGCTACCAAAAATATATACCTAATGTCTCTACAAGCTATTATGTAAATACTCTGTGTACTTTAATGGTATTCATGATTACATCCTAGAGCATTGATTATATTTAAATTATTTAACGACAAGTCCTGTATGCATTATTATGTGTAAATTTGTTCAACTGTATGATACTTAAATTCGCACAACTGTTACGCATGAAATTAGTAGGTTACTTCTATGTAAATATTATATGTACAGTAATGGTATTCACAAATACAACCCACAACACTGATATGTCCATAGTATTATTATTTAATGACAAGCACTGTATGCATTTATGTGTAAATTTGTTCAACGTACCACACTTAATTTAGGTTTGTGACACTGGGATACATACCATGCCTGTTATGTATGAATTTAGCAGGTAATCACGACAGCAACTCAGGACTTAATTCGGTAATGCACACATTTCAATGTAACCGTATCATATGTATCCTTATGTATATATCAAACTCAAGTATTTTAATGTAAGTTTTGATATGTATTACTACGCTAGAACAGCGATAAGCCCTTGTATGGCCATGTATTGTTTGATTAGAATCAATGAATACTGGGCCTGGGCAACTGGCTGAGAGTGCACCCTTGACGGCGGATTGATCAGCAGCACTGGAAACGAGACGGTCTAAGCGCTCTGTGCGAGACCCCCAGTGGCTCCAAATGGTCAACTCTAGATAAGGGCGGATGTGGTGCTATTACCGGTTAACCTTAACGGTGGAGGGATGGTGCCCACGTCCTCCGTTACTGCTACTACTACTACTACTACCTAAAGCTGTACACATGGATTTCGTGACATTATTTACCTGACGTTTTTCAACAGAACTGAAAGTAAATGATGACTATAATCTGGTAGCGTGATAGTTCCATTTCAGACACATTTTACTTAATGATAACGATATGTTTTTACAAATTTCACAATACAGTGTTCTAAAGCAAGTCTCTTTCTTTCATATGACAAAATTCGTTTGACACAATACAATATGAGTAAACACAGCAAAGCTAACTGTTTGCGCAGACGATATTTTCGGTGGCAGTAGACTTTCGTTAAACCAGATATTTTCGACATTTTCTTTAACATTTTCACTTATAAGAATCAAAGACACAAAAAAAATCTAGTTTTATTGTTTCAACCAGTCGACAAAAGAGAAATCAGAAATCCTAAAACCATCAATTTGAAAAATTAACACATAAGCAGATTAGGCCACAGTAGGAAGATTTTGGCTTCAATCCGATTCGAAAATTTTATTTCTTTATTACTTCTTCTTACAATGTATTATTATCATACAGGCTTATCATCACTGATGATGCAAATAAGATTCAATCTTAGGTTTTGCTTAATTTGCTTATGAAGCATCAATTGTCCAATTAGCAAATGAATGTCTATTGCTGAACTGTAATATAGATTTTGAAGCTATATTTTAAGAAGACGCTAGCTACACTATAAGAAGACGCTTGACAAGATTGCAAGGATTTTTCCTCAACAATATCAAGACTTAATTAAACTCGTTTCCTGAAGCAATACCCATTTCAATTTTATACATCATCAACCAATTTGTTACGAAATTTTAATGAAACGAACCAGATTACAAAATTCACATATGAAATATTCTTTTCCTTGAAATCGCTTGTTATTTCAGAATATTTTATTTTTTATTAAGGAATTATTATTTTATTCCTTAGCTTGAAAACGCTTATACAAAGTTAATTTTTCTAACTTTTAAAGACAGAAAAATAAATAGATAATTATACTGTCTATCTATATGCATTTTTACTCGTCATTACATTAAGTTAATGGTTTCCAAGTCATGAAGATTGCTCAAACAATATATTCAGTTCTCAGAATTCGAGTTAAAATATTTTATTTACGAAACGTTTAAAAATTTTAAATTTTATTTCTGTTTTATTTGCTTGTTTAACATTTCGATTTCCACTTATTCGCAATTATTTTATGTAATTTCACAATCCTATGAAATCCTGCAGAATTCAGATTTTGAGGCGCTTATTTCGGTTACTGAAAGCTTCCGTTTATTTAAACGGTAGAAAATTTAGGTATAACTATTAATTTAGGCCCTTTCATAACAATGAGAAAAAGAATCTGGATATAATTATCATGTAAAAGGAGTTAAGTTATTTGTTCATCTTTATTGTCAAATTTTGAAATTAAAAATGCAAATAACATTCTTAATTACTCTACTATCAACAAATAAATACTGCATAGCAGAAATATGAATCAGTTCTATATTAAATAAAATTTGCTTTTGTAGCGACTGTTTTCTTTTGAATAAAGCTAAAAGTGATAGACTAGCAGAAAGGCACATTATCGAATTCTGTTTTAAATTGTAATGAAAGTGAACGATCTCGTCACCTCGTTACCATAATAATTAAGCTCGAAAATAAAAGACTTTTCTTCATATAGATTTTTTTATTTTACATATATAGTTCTGTGAAAACAATCCTGTCCTTTCAATATATTTCGGGTCTGACAAGCTTCTGAAACACTCACTAAATGCAAAAATAAGAAATTGTTTTTAATGAATTAGTATAACTCTAAAATGAAGTTTTCCTGCAATACTTATTTTATTATATTTAGCTTTATTTATTTTTAGCATAAAAGGCGTTAGCACAGAAGGGGTATTAATTTCGTTTCGGCATTTTGCGTCAAAAACTTTAAAAGCCTGAATCACTTTTCAAATTGTTACCATCAGATATTATCACCCTATTTAAAGAAATTAAATACTGGAGAATCTGCATAAATGCAGGTATGTCTCTTGCACTGTGATAAAACAACGGTACTTATACAGGCATCAATTTGAATAACGCAGTCTTCCACTCGAATATGGTCATCTGGAAGATCATATTTGGAATTTGTTTTATTATATATTTCATATTTTATAAACCTCTAACGAATTTTTGATTAAAAAACTCAACGATTTCGAAGAGAGCAATGGCAACACTGTTCGAAAAAAAAGACATTTTCATCTCCAGCGCGAGAGACTGAGTATCTAAAATTCTAAAGATATACTTCTGTTAAATATTTGCATAGTCGCCTGTAGTAACGGCAACCGCCGGCAATAAAAGGAGGTGCTTTCCTTAGTGGCACCGCAGTTCCTTTTAGTTCGAGCCAGAATAGACCTGCCCGGGGAGAAGCCAGGGGATGAGAGATTCCGGTTTCCGCCCTGTTCCGGTTCCCGTCTTGTTGCGGATCCAGTCCAGTTCCGGTCCTGATCCAGTCCTATTCCAGTTCCAGCCTGGCTGTTTAAGTCTAAAACACGTAGGAGCGGATGTCTGAATTCAGCGAAATGGAGATATACGCCGAAAGGGCTAGATGGATTCTGTCTTTTAAGGGAAAGTGTTCTTCACCGTACCGGCATAGCTGTTACTTTAAAGCACTTTGAAGTTTTCCACCCAAGATGTTAAATTTTTGTTTGTGATGTTAAGTTTTCATCAGTGTTGAAGTTCCAGTTAAATAAACCTTTAAGTTTTAGACAAGGTTTTTGTGTTCTTCAGAAAATTTTAGATTCGAAGTCAGATACAGCACATAGGATTATTATCGGAAAAATCAACATTTGGCATCAAGCGACAGGATATTGTCTGCAAGGTAAGCGACTTTTTTATTTTTGAATCATGGAAGCTTTAAAATTAGCAAGAACTCAATATAGAAGACTATTCAGTAAAGCTTGTAATGAATTTGACAATGAAGAAACTAAATTTAATCAGGAAGAAAAATTAATTAAAATAAAAGTTATTTCCGAGAAAGCTAAAGTTTTGTTTGATACTGAAATGAAAATACGAGAATTAATGTTTAAAGAAATTACAGATGAAACTTTACTTATTAAGGAAATAGAGGAATCTGAATTCTATTTTGATAGGTGGAGACTTCTGGAAAGTAAAGTAAAAGATCTTACTTCTGGAACCCCGAATGTAACTTTAATTGATCCGTCCTTTATTCAGAATAAAATGTTACATTATCCGAAGATTAAATTGCCTATGTTTGACGGCAACGTGAAGAAATGGCTAGGATTTTGGGGGCAATTCCAAAAGATTGATAAAGATCCTACATTAGATAATAATGATAAATTTGCTTATTTAGCACAGGCTATGGAGAAGAATTCTCCTGCAGAGGAAATAGTTAAAAGCTTTCCGCCAACTGGCGATAGTTACAAGAGCGCAGTCGAAGCATTGCAGACGCGTTTTGGTAACAAAGAATTACTAACGGAGATTTATATTCGTGATTTGCTAACCCTTGTTATTCAAAAACAAGGTACACACTCTTTGCGGAAACTATACGATGAACTCGAATCTAATCTAAGAGCCTTGGAGATATTGGGAATAAATAGAGGCAAATATTGCGCGATATTATATCCATTGGTAGAATCAGCATTGCCGAATGAAGTCTTAAAAACGTGGGAGAGACTTAGGTTTTCGCGTAAAGGATCAGAAAGTTTAACCGGCGAAAACGCCGAGTTAAGAGAAAGGGAATCTGACCTTGAGCGCCTTTTATGTTTCTTGCGCGGTGAAGTTGAAAGTGAGGAAAGAATTTCTTTAGCAGCTAAATCTTTCAATGTTTTCGATCGATTGGCTCACGGTAATAAGAAAGGGAATTCGGGTTTAAAGATAAGAGAACCTCGCTTAAAACCTACGGCAGCTGAACTGTTTACTTCTTCTAATGAAGCTAGAAAAGGCTGCATATTTTGTTCCAGTATAAATCATGGTTCTGCGGAATGTTTTCAGGCGCGTAACTTATCGTTATCGGAAAGAGAAGTTTTGGTCCAAAGGACACGCTCTTGTTATCTGTGTCTGAAATCTGGACATTCTGTCAGGAGGTGTAGATTAAAAACAGTTTGTTTTACATGCGGCAAAAGGCATCATATTTTTCTATGTAAGGGCCATTCACAAATGGGTGAGACAAGGGCAACGGAACAGCCTCCAAATCAGGCTGAAACGCTCGCCAACATTTCTTCAAGGTCTCCTAAAGTTTTGCTGCAAACAATAAGAGTAATAATTAAAGGAGATAAAAAATCTCGTTCGGCTCGAGCTATAATTGATACTGGTTCTCAAAGGTCATATATTCTGCAAAGCGCAGCTCAAGATATGGGTTACAGGTATACGGTAAAGGAATACCTTAGCCACGCATTATTTGGCGACCAGTTTGTGTGAACAAAAAGTACAACGACCAGTTTGTGTGAACATAAAGTTTACAAAATTCATTTATCTAGTACGTCTGGCTCGTACAGTTGTAATTTTGATGCGTTAAGTCAGCCTGTTATTTGTAATAGTATACCTTCTATTGGATAAGGAATATGGCTTAAAGAGCTTGCTGACTGTGGAATAAGTTTAACAGATCGTTTAGAAGGACCTATAGAAATTTTAATAGGAGCCGATGTTGCAGGACGATTATTAACGGGGAATCGTAAACAAATTTCAAACGGTCTTATAGCTATTGAGACAAAGTTAGGATGGACGGTTATGGGAAAAACCGGGGAGTTGAATAGTGAAGGTTCAACATTCTTAGTTACTTCAATGTTGAATAAAGAGGCTTGTATTTCTGATTTATGGACCCTCGACTCGCTTGGTATTACGGACCCATCCGAACAAAAGACTAAATTGGAATTGTATGAGGCTACCAGGCAACATTTTCTTGATACTGTAAAAATAGAAGATGACCGCTTTGTAGTGTCTTTGCCTTGGTTGGAAGGGCACCCTTCCCTGTCGGATAATTTTGAGTTATCGCTTAAAAGGTTGCACGGTACGATTAGGCAACTTGAAATAGATAATCTTCGCCAAGAGTATGAAAATATATTCCAAGAATGGCTCAAAGAGGGCATAATAGAGGAAGTACTCGTAAATTAATTAGATTTACCCCATCATTATTTGCCACATAGACATGTTGTTAAGGAACATAGTACTACGAAGTTACGGCCAGTATTTGACGCTTCGTCTAAAGTAAAGGGTTCTCCGAGTCTCAACGATTGTCTTGAAAAGGGATTAAACCTTATTTCATTTATTCCTACAATCTTAAATAGATTTTGCCAAGAAAAACTAGGTGTGATTTCTGATATTCGTAAGGCCTTTCTACAAATTGGCCTGAATTCTAGTGACAGAAACTTCCTCCGATTTCTTTGGATAAAGGGTGAAGATGGCTTGAAGCATTTTCGTCATTTCGTATTTGGTGTAACTAGTAGTCCATTTTTACTTGGAGCTGTTATTCAATATCATTTAAATTTAATTTTGGAGAAAAATGATGCAGATGAAAAATATTCTTCCAACATTATTGTTAAATTAATGAATAGTTTCTATGTTGATAACTGTGTAACAAGTGTCGGAAGTGAAGATGAATTACAGCGCTTCATGAAAGTATCTTCAGATGTTATGGCAGAACGAAAATTTGAATTACGGGGTTGGGAATATACCGACTGTAGTTTAGAAACAGAATCTATTGCGAATGTATTAGGTTTGTTATGGGAAAGACAAGGCGATACTCTTCAAATAAATGTTGCTAATTTACAAAATCTTTGTTTCGAGAAAGTTACGAAAAGAAGTATTTTGGCAATAGCCCATAAAGTATTTGATCCCATCGGTATAACATGTCCAGTCCTTATATTACCTAAGATGTTATTACAGCGTACATGGGAAACAAAAGTAAAATGGGACGAAGAAGTTAACACCGAAATTAAAAGTAAATTTTTGAAATGGGTAAAAGACATTTCTCTTTTGAAAAACATTAAAATTCCAAGGTGGATACGATATCAGCCAAAACAGTGTTCAATCCATGTTTTCTGTGACGCCAGTCAAGCAGCGTATGCGGCAGTAGTTTTTATTCGTGTAGAAGAACCTGAATCAGTTAAAGTCCAGTTGCTTCAGGCTAGGTCTAGAGTTTCCCCTTGTGGTAAAAAGGAAACGACTATTGTAAGATTAGAATTGTTAGCAGCAACTATTGCATCTCGTCTTGCTGCAGACGTTCTAAAAGACTTTGAGGCCAGAAGTACATTTTTCTGGACAGATTCAACTACTGTCCTTGCATGGATAAAAAGCGAAGAACCATGGGGCACATTTGTGGAAAATAGAGTACAGGAAATAAGGCTTTTGACACGTGTGGAGGATTGGAGGCATATACCTGGTCACCTTAACCCTGCAGATCTTCCAAGTAGAGGGTGTTCAGTTCGCCAACTCTCCCGGTCAAAATGGTGGAAGGGTCCGAGCTGGCTTTTAAAATCGCAAGAAAATTGGCCGAGTGTCGAATTTATAACTGATGAAGCGGAAATAGCCAGCGAGAAAAAAAAAGGCAGTGGTTTCATCTCTAGTGTCTACTGAAAGGTTTAGTTTGAGTGAGCGATTTTCTAGCTATCGAAAAACAGTTAGAGTTGTTGGTTGGATTCAACGATTTTTCTTTAATTGCAGAAATAAGAAAAAAAGGAAAGGTGAACTCACTGTTGATGAAATTGATTTTGCAGAAAAGGTTGTTATTCGCTTGATTCAATCGGAATCGTTTCAGGATATAGAAGACGCACGCTTACGAACTCTTAGTCCATTTTATGATGCGGGAATTGTAAGAATTAAAACTGGTGCGTTTCGAAGAGATGACACGTTAGAGTTTAGAACACCTATAATATTACCAGGAGAACATCCATTAGTTAGGAATTTAATTATGGAAGAACATAAAAAGAAAGGACATGCAGGTGTACAATATATACTGAATACCTTAAGGGAAAGGTTTTGGTTGTTATCTGGCAGAAGAACGGTGCGTTCTGTTTTGAGTAAATGCATTACTTGCAAGAGATATTCTGCTGCACCTGTTGACCACATATCAGCCCCACCGCCAATAGAGCCAGTAAATGATTCAGCAGTATTTCAGGTAACGGGTAGTCCTTTATTGTTGTCCTTTGTAGTCCTTTATTGTTGAGAAACAAAGAAAAGGCATGGATTTGTGTTTTTACATGCGCCGTTTATAGAGCGGTCCATTTGGAGTTGTTGACTTCTCTATCTACAGAAGTGTTTCTTCAGGCTTTTCATCGGTTCGTGTCACGAAGAGGTAAACCCACAACTGTGTACAGTGATAATGGAACTAATTTTGTAGGAGCTTCAAATGCATTTAAATTAATAGATTTTGAACAAATTAATCGGCAGGCAGCCAATGAGCGGATAACATGTCCTGTTCCGGTTCCCGTCTTGTTCCAGTCCAGTCCTGTTATTCCCCCTGGTGCTCCATGGTGGGGTGGTTGGTGGGAACGTCTGATCGGAATGATGAAGCAAGTCCTTAAAAAAGTTCTTAAACATGCTTGTTTAAATTATGAAGAAATGTACACGATACTGTGTGACTGTGAAGCGATTCTTAATGACCGACCTTTGACAGTAATTCCTTCCGATCCTGAATTTAAAGCTTTAACTCCTGCCGACTTTTTAAAAGAAATTAGAACTAGTAGTTTGCGGGATATAAAATACGGTATTAAATCAAGTAATTTACAAAGAAGATTTCAGTATATTCAAACTGTACGAGAAGCATTTAAAAATAGATTTCGTAAAGAATATTTGGGAATTCTCAAGGTTTCGCATAGAAGAGCTGAAAGGAAAGTTACTATTAAATTAGATGATATTGTTTTGATCGGTAGTAGTGACAAAAGACTTTTTTGGCAACTTGGTCGTGTCATAGAACTACTTCCAGGACCTGATGGAATAAATCGCCTTGCAAGAGTAAAGACCCGAAATGGAATTTTGCTTAGAGCAGTTCGAACTCTGTATCCTTTAGAGGTAGCGCAAAATGATGTACTCGTGAAGCTGCAGAATGAAAAACAAGATTCTTTGTCTGAACTTAAACTCAACATAGATGATAAATCTGTCAGGCCTGTAACACGATCTGGTAGAACTGTAACTACGCCGGACAGACTGGCATATTAAGGCTCTTTGGTATTGTTTTACTTTGATGTGAAAGTTCACTTTTTTTTTTTCTTTTTTTTTTTTCTTTTTTTTTTTTTTTTTTTTTTTCCCTTAGGTGGAAGGATGTTAAATATTTGCATAGTCGCCTGCAGTAACGGCAACCGCCGGCAATAAAAGGAGGTGCTTTCCTTAGTGGCACCGCAGTTCCTTTTAGTTCGAGCCAGAATAGACCTGCCCGGGGAGAAGCCAGGGGATGAGAGATTCCGGTTTCCGCCCTGTTCCGGTTCCCGTCTTGTTGCGGATCCAGTCCTGTTCCGGTTCCCGTCTTGTTCCAGTCCAGTTCCGGTCCTGATCCAGTCCTATTCCAGTTCCAGCCTGGCTGTTTAAGTCTAAAACACGTAGGAGCGGATGTCTGAATTCAGCGAAATGGAGATATACGCCGAAAGGGCTAGATGGATTCTGTCTTTTAAGGGAAAGTGTTCTTCACCGTGCCGGCATAGCTGTTACTTTAAAGCACTTTGAAGTTTTCCACCCAAGATGTTAAGTTTTTGTTTGTGATGTTAAGTTTTCATCAGTGTTGAAGTTCCAGTTAAATAAACCTTTAAGTTTTAGACAAGGTTTTTGTGTTCTTCAGAAAATTTTAGATTCGAAGTCAGATACAGCACATAGGATTATTATCGGAAAAATCAACACTTCTTTAAATATTTTGCGATATTGCTGTTTAATTGAATTTTATGGTTTAAGTGCGAAAACCGTAAACCATAAATAACCATATTTAGTATATGGAACTTAAACCATATTTAATAAATAAAGGTAGCACACAAGACGTTAAAAAAAAGTCCCTTTGGGCGTAATATAAAATCTAAAAGCTTTCAGATTTTTTTGTTACTATTACTTATTTTATTAATTTATTTTTATTTATGTTTATTCATATCGTAATTTCTTGTCACTTTTTTACCTGCAAATTTACAGCTTTAGTGACAGATTATATTTACAAACGCTGCAGTTAAATAATGTCTTCGAACTAATTGATTGAACGAAAAACGCAGTCCGTGAATGAAAATTCAATGTTTTGAACGTGAACGAATTGAAATAATATAATTAGGTTAAAATTCGAAAACGGAACTTTTTTTCGAAAGTAATCACAAAATTCTATAAAATGATACTATTCAATCGAAATTACTCTCTTAAATATCAACATGGGATAACATTTGATGTTGTTATGGAAATCTGAAGTAATTAGTTTGTGACAACTCCTACATAAAACGCATTATAACTTTCGAGTGAATAAAATATGTATGTTTACAGCGTTATCATGCACAAAATAAGAGATTTTCGTTATCAGTAGTTATTTAACCCTTGCTTCATGAATCGCTATACGTTCTATAATTACCTTAATGAATATTTGTTCAGTTCAAACAATAAAAATATTATATCTACTATTTTAGTTTGAAGTATTTGATTAATAATTTGAATATATAAAAAGGACAATAAAACGCTTTTGTAAATGTCTGTATATTTTTCAGTAGAGGTCCTATCATAATTTTTCTTCAAATATAGTGAATTATAAATATTTAAATCTGTTGATGTGCAATAAAATTACCCATTTGTAACAGCTTTCGTTTATTCTTTTTCTCCTAGTTCTGAAAGAAGAAATTCGAATTATAGAGATGAATATCCTTACAACTTGCTGCGTGATTATGAATACCAATATGAAGATCTGAAACGATAAGGAATTTGCTCTTAAATATAAGGTATGAAATTTGGAAAAAATAATGTCAATTTTATATTTATTTTAGATAATTTATACTACGATCACTAACAACATGGTTTTTGAATTACGCCTTTCTACTTATGAGCGATACACTTTTTTCGACAAATATATTGTAAATCTTATGCGAAATTTTCACCTAGTATAATAGTACAAGTTGTAAACCGTACAACAAGTACAAGCTACAACTAACAAGCAATACGTAACAAGTAACTTGTACTATTGTACTTATACTCGTTGCAACTTGAAGTGTAGTACATGTTGTAAACCTTGTGCTGTTGCACTTGTTGCTACATTCGTAACTTAGAAATACCGAAAAATTAAAACGATTGCTGAATATGTCATAAAAGTTAAAGATAAGCATATATAATGGTCTGTCTTGTGTATTGTAAGAAATTATACAGATATATATATATATATATATATATATATATATAACATAACAACAGTATACATAGCATAACAACAGTATACATAGCATAACTAACAACGCGTTATGTATAATTTAGTAGTGACCAACCATGCACGCATCATGTTTTTAGACACAGAAACGAATCTTGTAGCAACCATACGAAATAAATATTGTAAGCAAACAGAGTGGCATGAATGATATTTTTCTTGTTTACATATTTATTCGCAACATTGTGTTCTTTTTTATCTCATTTACCTTACAGAGCACAGGCGTTCTAAACAATGGTTCGCGATTTCAAAAAAAGGTATTGTTCGACCTCAAACTGATATACTTAGAATGCAATAAAAGGGGCTAACGATGAAGACTTCGAACTAGCACACCGCTGAAATCATTTACTCCAAAAAGATTGCAAATTTTAAATTTCATCTTAATGCAAGAGCCGTCGATAACAATAGAATTTTTTTATTTATATTTATTATGTATAGCATCAAAGCATGCGTTAATCAGTACATCAACACTTTCACTGTATTCATTGCGACAAAAATTATCTTAAAGTTTCTATTTCTCTTGAAAAAATACTTAAAAATATTTGTCATTTCATCTCCGCAAATTTCATTAAAGACTCAAACAGGTATTGGATAAAACATTTATTGAAACCTCATTAAAACCAAAAACGGGTAAGTTAATTGCTGCGGTTACTAAAATCTTTCACAACATTTTTTGTTAATAAAATTTCCTCATGCTTCATTTCATCATTCAAACATTTTCTGAAATTAACAAAAATATAGAGTTTCAATATTTTTTAATTAAAAAATATAGATTTTTAACAACAAGACTTCACAGATCATCAGCTCTCCATTACTACAGAGATATCAGAAAAGTTTTTTCCCTTGAACATTGCTCTCTAGATATTCTTCAGGAACCTTCTTTTCCCCCAAAAAACATCTGCCAATACTAGGATTCGTCTCAACTTATTAGAACCGTGTTCAAAGAGAGAACCCACTCGGATGTTATGCCAAAAGGGAGTTAATACAATCAACTTATTCGTTCCAAAAAATAAAATGCTTGTATTTACAGACGGTTCCTTTGATAATACTTTTCATAGAGGTGATGCTGGTCTTGTCCACCCTTCTGGTGAAAAAAACTGATTATAGAGAACTTCTCACAGGGCCTGTGAGCTATTTGGCCTATGAGAAATTATATCTTTCAAATGTCTCAGAGGCCAAACAGCCTCAAACTTCACCAGTGAATAAATTACAATCAAGGAAGCCTTTACTTTCTACGTCTTAGGTAGTTTTGATGTTTCAACGGATGGACTGGTGGTATTCTCAGACTCAAAATCAGCACTCGAAGCCATCTGTCATAAAGAAACAAGATTAACTCAAGAAATAAATTTTCTTTTCGATCAAATAAAAATACCTGCACTCTTCAATGTATCCCTGCGCGCGTGGCCATCGAGGGAAACGAGTTTACTGATGCCCTGACAAAAGGAGCTCAAGACTTGGACCAGTCCCTCATTGTTACCTTTGAAGATGCAAACGCAGTTGCAAAACGCAAACTTTTTGCTAGACATTTTAGAAAGCTACCAATTCCGGACCTTGGAAGTCGAAATCTGAGGAGGGCATCACTTTCCTGCTTCGGAAGATAATAATAGACATGCTGTTCCACCTTGACAATTTTTAAACCTAATTTTTAAAATGATTATATATTGATCTTTCACAGTTTTTTATTAATTTTTTATTTATTACAAGAATTCTGGAGTTTTATAGGGTTAGAGTCGTTTTCTCATTTGTTTTTTCTTTGATTTAAGCAATTTTATTTTATTTTATATATTTTGTTAAACATATTTCTTATGCTATAAAATCTTTTTCACAGCAGTAGCTAATGAAATTATGCACATTAGCACTTCTACGAGACGTATCTGTATGTTTATTGGCCATTTGTGCTTTAATTTAAATACTGCTTCTCTTTCTTTATTTTATTTTCTTATTTTTATCTTAAACATTTTACATTTGTACGTTTTCCCATTTCATCACGTATTTTACTATTTATATCTATTTTTATGCATTTCTATGCTTGTAGCTCTGTAATTAATCTTCTCCAAACATATAACTAAACAAAAGACGTCGTACAAAGGATCTAGACTATTTTAAAACCAAGAGAATCTTCGTCACTCGATTCTTTATCTACGAATGTGATCATAGGATATCATAGGCCACAGCGTATCATAGGCCAATAGCTACGAAAGCTTTTTCACGAAAAATAAATATGGCGTTTTCCAACGCGAATTATTTCTGAAATTCATGCACTATTCCTTCAAAGTTCACATATCGACGAAAAAGAAAGGATCTGCGGTTTGCCTTTTTTATCTAGAGAAAGGCTTGTTAAGTTAGGTGGCAGAAACAATACTTAAAAAGCCGGTAAGAGAGATTTTACAGTATGAATTAGCTATTTATTCCTGTTGTCGGTTACAAAAGTGCTTAATAGTTAGCCAATTAGCCTCTGAAGTAGAAAAAACTTCATGTGGTTTGATATATATATAGATTTTCGACAAGGAAAAGGAGCTTACCTCGGCTAATTCCCTCAAAGATCACCTGTAGTTAGAATACAAATTCTGAAATATTTATTTCTGAATACTGAAACTACAAATTCAAAATAACGAAATCATTTGTTACATAACATATGAATAGATCTGAAAACGATTCTAATGCTAAATAGAAAAATTTATTAAAAATGTTATAATACATGTTCGTTTCTATTTGTATTTGCATTAGCTTATTCTGTAACTGTGTATGCTGTTACTGTTATATATGTAATGTATGCATTATGTATGTAAGTTATGCTCTAACTGTGGTAATTTTTTAATTAAATAATTCATGTAAAACTATATTTACGTAGTAATTTAACACTGCCGTTATTTACTGTTATTATTATTATTGAATATATTGTTATTATAGACTTTTGTCTATAGCAGCAAAGGAGCAGCAGTATGATAACAACTGTAAAGTTTAAATACTCTATTGTTAACTCTTTAAAGCACCACTTATGCTACAAAACCAAACTCCAGCACTTGATCGTATTTTAAATACCACAAGTGAATCTCCAATAGGTAACGAAGTCGAGGACTACACAAGTGGTCTACTAAGGTGGTTTGTTCAATTATTTAACAATGCATATCTATCGTCTAGCTAAATGTCTGCAGCGGTAATACACTTTGGCAGAGCTGGTGAAAGGACGTACTTTAAGGCGGGCTGCCAAAAGCTCTAGGTCTAAAAAATTCAAACCTTTTGCCTAAATACACAACAATTAATTTTTATTCTGGGGAGGACTACAGAAAGAACCAGTTACAGTAAAGGTTCAACTAATAAAAATTGGTTAATTAACAGAAAGCGTACAGTCGATCGAGTTGTTTGTATTTATGAATAAGAAACGAGGCTGTTCTTTTTTTCGGATTAATGCTTCCATTTCTTACATCATTTTTCAAAATTTAGAATTTCTTTGCTCTTGAAGAAGAGAGATCTGTACCTGACCGTTTTCTAAATCGATAATTTTATTCAAGATCTATGCCAAAGTAAGGTTGATGTTTTGCTTAATTTAAAATTTGATACTGGCATGTATCTGTTCCTGTCAGAATTTTCTTCCGAGAGATCTATATCACTGCGTATTGTAATAATAGGCGATGCAGGAAAAGATTATTGTTATAAAGTTAAATAATAATTTAAAAAATATAATAGTGAATACTGTCGAGTGATAATTATTTAATTTGCAGTATAATTCATATTCTCGATATTCAGTTAAATGATTTTCATTAAATATCAGTTTTATTATATATTTTGACACAGTTTCAGTTTATTATATATCGTATATTAATATATATCTTTTTCTTACAGGTATTGAAAACTGGTTATACGATGATGGAATCCAAAGCTTAATTAAAGAGTTTCATCTAACTCATATCACATTTTATGAAATTAGTCTCACACTTTTGATTAAAATGTTTTGAATAAAGGAAAATAGATCATGGAAGCCTATTTGAAAACAAACTAAAAGCTATTAATAGAGATTCTCATGTAGTACTTTAAATTTCACTATTTATATTCAGATAATCGAAGGCAAGAAATTGTCTCTGCAATGAATACGCAATACTACTATTTTTACTGTGGTTGCTTAATAGAAAATAATTCAGAAGTATTGTTCAATTTAATTTACATATTTAATTTTATGTGGTAAATTTTAACCCTTGTGAATGCAACATTTACAGATACATTAAATTAAAAAGTTGTAGCCTAATAATAAATATATTCAAATTTATCAACAAGAACATAATTAATTCAAGTTCTTTTTCAATGCATTAGATACATTTTGCGTCTAGATGATTGCTATTCTTCTCACAGACTGTACATGTTCTATTGAAAGAAAAAATGCTTTTGTAAATAAACACAATATGATTTCAAAACTGTCGAATAAAGAAAAAGTATCAATCAATATATTAGTCACTGATTTCTTTCATTCAAGTAAAATACACTTTGATGCTCCTATAATTAAGACACAAAAACACGCCGAAATTTGTTGTTTGACTTCTAAATATACACTTTGATGACTTTTCTCTTTGATAAAATGACATTAAAAGAATATTTAGTGCCATTTCATCACAAATTAAATGCCTATTAGCTGCACCCGTAAGCGTATCAAAAATTGAAGAAATAAGTGTCTTGAAACAACACTCTTCGGTCAGGGAGTATTCATATGAAATTAAATCATCTCAACGGACTTGGATTAAGAAATATATATTCAGTTTTCGCTTAGTTTGTAGAAACATTAGAAATTTTTTGGAAGCAGGCCAAGATAAAAATGAGCAATCGCCTTCGCCGGGAATCAAACCATGGACTTCTGGAATACCGGCCCAGCGTGCAGAACCACTACACCACGAAGACACGCTAAGAGGGAGGGAGAAATACCTTACAAGTTAAATAATTTGTATCTAATAGTGTACAAACTGATTATATAATCGTGCACAAATGAAAGTGAACATCCGTTATTTTTTACTCTTATATCCCTTTTTAAATTGCTACAAACAAAAAGCAAAAACCTTTTTTATTCTATACAAATTATTTAAATCTATACAAGTAATTGGGCAGCTTTTGTATAATTTATGGTATGCGTAGTTAAGACAAGCATTATCATTTTTATGCTAATTATAATATATATATATGGTGTGTGTGAGTGTGTAATACACATTTATGTTAAAGATGAACAAACTACATTACAAAGCATCCGTTCTTAAATTTATGTAGAAATTTAAAATTGGACTAAATTTTACTCGATATGAATTTCCCTGAATATAAATATTCACTTTTGAGTCATTTATCATGAGTAATTTTTATTTACGTCATCTTTTCTTTGAATAAGAATTTTTGATTTTGTGATGAATTTTGTCTTCGGCAAATTCACGGGTCCCATGACTACGTGAAAGCATCCAGAAATTAAAGTGATGTAGCCATGTATTTTGTGGATCCTATTTTGCTAATTATCCCTTCAATAACTGTAGTCGGTTACTTTAAAATCGGCACTTTGAGGTGGTAGCCACCCTCTTCTCACTTACGCTCTTAGCTTGTGTGAAGAATTTAGCAAATTAGAGGATATCCTTGTCGCATCAATAGACTTTGCTAATATGGTCATAACTATCTGAAACAGTATCCTCCTGAAAATCAGTCTGAGCATCTACTGCTTTCACGAAACCAAGCCTGATATTCTAACCCAATCATAAACAAACCCAAACAATCAATAAACAAAATACAATCCCATTCACCTACAAATTTATCACTCTAAGGAGCGAACAGAATGCAATGCTTTTCGCATGCTTAGCGTCCTAGTGTCTATGCACTAGCAGTACTGACCTGGTTTCCATACTTTCAAAAGACTTGCGCTTCCTAACACATTTTTCCAAGGAACTATTCTGCACCCCAGTATCTAATAACGCAAATGAAGGAAATCCATTTAAAATTATCTGCATAAGGGGTTATTCTACGTTCTTTAAGAATCTTACGACGAAGCGTTGCGTCTGTTTCAATTGATTGTTTGTAATTCAAATGTTGCAGCTGCATGTCATCATAACAAGGATTTTAGAACCTTATAACGTCTAAGTACAAAAATTATAACTTCGGAAAGCTTCTGTAAAGATAATTCTGTACTTAATACTTTTGTTAATTTCAATTTAGTATTTTACGCAAACCAAGCAGCGATGAATCATCATTCGCAAAGGCAAAGAAAAACTTGACTCCACGTGTTAGTCCTAAAAGCCTCCATCAAGATTAGTTGCAGAAGATTTTACTCAAACATTTTAGCATCATGACATTTTAAAAATTTCTTTTTCACTTTATTATAATATTGATAAAAATTTCTTGCTAAATCAGCATTACTTCATCATTGATTCTAGGACTACAAAAAAGGGTAATTTACAGCAAAGTAGACCAAGACTCGACAAGCTGTTGTCCAGAATCCCCGGTGTTCTCTGCAAGTCATAAGAACTCTTAGTATCTTAGACCAGCATCTTCACACAAGGTGAAAATGAGTCATGAAATCACCGTCAAGAAACGTTAGGCTTTTCGTCACACAAAGCAGAGATACGATTTTGGATATTTTATATATTTGTAGAGTTCTCACTTTGTAAATGCTAATTTACAGTTGAACGTGAAGTACCTTAAGAACTTATAGTGTTGCGAGGCCGCAACTTGTCAGCAACAGTGGTAGTGACTGCTATGAACTGTAAATTACACAAACTCGTAAGAAGGGTTTAAATCCCTTTTTATTCCACTTTAGAAATAACAGCTGCGTTCACTTGAAGCTCACAAACTACGCCGACCCGGCGGTTTATCAAAACAGAAATGTGAAACTAAAAATAAATGACAGGATGAATAAATAACGAGATCACTACCTAAGAGGCTCTAAAATCGTAACTAACTTAACCGCGTTCTAAGATACAGCTAATATTCAGCAAACTTACTGATTAAGCAGTTGAAGATTCAACGAACTGCCGGAATAGGCACACAGGCCGAAACGCGCGGTTCTTAAATTTCTACCTAGCAACCTTCACGCTCGCGATTCAAGAAGCACATATACAATCTCGTTTCCCTTCTATTTAAAGTCAATTTACTTCTGCTAAAATTTGAATAGACTGCGCGTTCTACTACAATTTACATACTCTGGCATTGGCAATTCTAGGGGAAAGTAAAGGCTTGGCAGGAAAGATAGCTTAAAATAAATGTTAGTTAAAATAAATATAAACCCTACAAACCGATAAGCAAATAATCGCTTGAGTTCGTGCAACAAGAAGCAACAAGATGTAAGGGTAAATAACCATTTATTATTCAGATAAGGTTTAACAGAACTCCGTCTTGGAGTGTACAATAAAAGCCGATACTTAGGCTTGAACTTAAGAGGCTAAGAAGTAAACTAAAACTAATATAAACTAAAGAGATATAGCCGAAGCTATCAAGATTCTAACCGAGTTGGCCCCTTAACGCTAACTTACTGCGAAGCTATCAAGGGCCTAACAACGGCCGAGAGTAATAATAGCTTATAAGAGAGAAGCCTAAAAAGGCGGACGCGTGCAGACAGAATACCTGGTAACTCTCTCGCTTAGACCGAAGAACTTCGCGGTTTAAATACCGCTCTTCCTCACTGTGTATTCAGCCGTGAATCTAAAATTACGTTCTGGCCGGAAGTAGTAAGCTGAAATTAAGAATTTGACAGGAAAGAAGTTTAACTCAAAATTTAACTGTTAATAAATTTAACATAATCCTTACTTATTTATTGCAAAGAAGTTTGAAATTGAATTGTATCTCTACGCAAAACATGGTAACGTTTATGAAGCATAGAATGCAGAAAGCGACACACATGCTATATCTGTAGATACGCTGAATAGCAAGTGTCGTTACTTAATGTTACCTATAATCATTAGTTCTAATATTCTTTGTCTTACAAAACAAAATGGAGCCGATACAGGTCTGAGAAACTCAAACGTCAGAGGCTGATGGCATAGGATCCGCATGGAATCAAAATTAGTTTGTTAAAACCTGTAGCGGTGCTCTAGAATGGAGATTTGAAATCAAAATTATCAAAACAGCAGCATGCAGGATTTGATTCATGTATCTTGTATGTTTATGTATTTATCTTATGTATTGCTATAAAATAAACATCCCTATGAAATTTTGATAAATATATACTAATTAAATAATTGTATCTGTTTATCTGTAACTGTTTATTTATTCAATAACATTCCATCATCTTTTAAGAATAAAGCCCATTGCTTCTATCTTTGTAGTTGCTAAAGTTAAGGTATATAAACTATATTTCCTCCTTTGATTACCATAAACAGTAGATAGACATCTAGAAGACATCCTGTAGCATGTGGATAAAAGAAAAGCAGCGAGCCTTGTCTCAGAAATTAATTAAGTTTACCAATATGAATAAGTATAATTATTTCGCCATTATTTCCGTCTACAAATCTATTTACTTTATTACGCAGATTGATTTGAAGGCATGTGGCATTAAATTATGTTATAAATACTTGCGGTAAGCAGGCATATTATTTAATGCATCGGTATTTTATTCCTGCATTAGGAATTAGCTTAATTACATGACATTAGACATTTAACAGAAACCGAAAGAAAATATTCGAAAAAAATAGGGTGACAATGTTTATTTAACATTATGAACCATGTAAACATATTTCCGTCCATAACCGTTGAATATGTACACTAAATATTTTTAATCTTTAGTCTTGCAATGTCACTAATTACAACTGTACACACACTTATTGCAGTATTAGACAGCCGGGAATTTCAGAAACAGAAACATTTATCTTTGTTGGTTGTTATCGTTGTTTGAAGAAGAGAAATATATATTCTATTGTTTATCTGTATAGCAATTTAATAAGACTAAATTCAACCATGAGGTGATTTCTGATATGAAATATATTTTATTTTATGTGTGTTTGTACCTTAGTTGCAAATTTGGATGCCTTTGGGTTAGAAAGAACTTAATTAAAATTCTAATATTCAAATATGAAATTTATAACATTGTAAAACTCAGTGACTCAGTTACTCAGTAAAAATTAACTTAGCAATTATTAAATTTTAGGGATAAGGAGTTCGAATAATCGCATTCCAGGAAGTTTGAAATAAGATTCGATATTTAAAAATTCGAAATGTTCTTAGTAAAAATATGTAAAGCTGTTAAGTATTTTAATTAAAATTGTGGAAAGATTAATTTTCTATTTATGAATTCATTAAAAAACAAACACAATTCTTGGGATTTCATCGGTATTTTATTCTGTCCTCTCCTGAGCAAGTATGCTTTTTGAATTCTGCTTTGTTTTTAGTGTTTACTTATATATTACCTCTCGAAATAATCTTCCCTTATCTATATTTGCTTTTATTAAAATTTATATTATAATATTTATATTTATTTTTTTATTTATTTAGGCTTTTATTATATTTATTTATTTAGGTTAGTGAGAGTGCCTACATTGCAGAATTTTGTGTGACAAATGAAGAACACTACATGCAAGTGAATAAAAATTGTCGTAACTAATACTTTTCTTACGCATCAGAAGATAGGTGAAAAATGCATGCCAACCTATAACATATGAAAACCGAAACAGGAGACAAACAGGTGAAAGCTTGATAACTTCTGCCTCATATTATATTGGCCTATTTGGCATTAGATCCGTCGTCAGCTACTTGACTACAAAATAAAAAATTGATGCATAGCAGATGGACCGGAATGCTTTGCCCAGACTTAATCTCATACACTGACTACCAATAAGTATTTGGACACCTGTGATAGAAAAGAAAAACTAAATTTATTCAAAATCAATAGTTGGTAGAGCCTCAACGATTGGTAATTACAGTATGGACCCTCCGGGGCATACTTTCCACAAGTCTTTGTATGACAGCTAGTGGTATTTTCTTCCACTCGGCTTGGAGAAGACATAGAAGTTCCTTCACCGATTTTGCACGGGTAGTGCACCCCTGAATTCGGCGATGCAACTCGTCCCAGAGGTTCTCGATAGGGTTCAGGTCTGGACTCTGGACAGGCCAGTCCATTCGATGAACTCCATTGGCACCATACCAAGCCTTGGTTAACGTCGAAACATGACAACTGGCATTGTCGTCCTGAAAGTAACAAGGGTCCAACCCGTAAAACTGCCACAACGTAGGAAGCACATTGTCATCCAAAATAGTGCAGTAGGCATCGGAGTTGAGCTCACCATGAATGGGGACCAAGGGTCCTAGTCCCTAGCCCATACCACGAAAAACACCCCCAGACCGAACTTGGCTGTTGGCACAATGCATTCTGGCAGGAGATGTGTTATCCAGGTAGACGCCAGACCCAAACCCTGCCATCCGAACGGTAAAGGGTGAACCTTGATTCGTCACTCCAAAGAACCCGTTTCCACTGATCTACGGTTCAATTTCGATGTGCTTTGCACCCCATTAACCGAGCAGGGCGGTTGGACTTTGTGATCAAAGGCTTATGGGCAGCAGCACGACCATGAAAACGAAGCAGCTGTGCTTCCTTACGGATGGTATTCATTGAGACAATACTTCCGGATGCCTGTTGAAACTCCTCGCGGATGAGGGCCATCGATTGGGTGCGGTTCTTCCGAATTTCTCTGGACAGCACTCGTCGGTCTCTTTCTCCCAGTTTCGTTGGTCTGCCGACTCGGGGCACATTCCGACAATCACCGCTCACCTTCCACTTCTTAATCACATAGGCCACTCTCGATTTTGGGTACTTCAGATCGCTAGATATGTCCCTTAAGGATCGGCCACTTTTGTGATACCCGATAATTATACCTTTCTCAAAATTAGAGAGCTCCGAACTGAGAGGCATCTTGCATGCGACTAAAGCCGATGCTGTTTCCTACACGATATATACCGGCGGAGTCTGTGACGTACCTTAGGACCGCAGATATCGTCATTTGCATAGGTGTCCAAATACTTATTGGTAGTCAGTGTAGTCTCTTGGACTCTTGCTCTCGTTCCTATCTTCGATGGCTACAACCTCTTTAATGTTACTGACACCGTCAAGGGCTTATGAGATTCAATTTATTAAAGACTACTTAGACATTTTAGCGCTTCAATGTTTAATCGATCTTATTACGGCACTACGAAAAAAACATTTTGTATTTGACACTGTTTTTATCTCCCACTGCATTCATTAGGCTTTTTCATGTGTAGGGCCTTTTCTAGGACGAATTAATATTGTTTTACTTGACTTGCTGATTTTATCAACATACATACAAGAGTCTATAATATATATAGGATTTAAGTGACTAAAAGGTTCGTATGATTTTACTGATTTGAATTCTTGATTTCAAATTTGCGAATTTTCCTGTTTTTACACATTATTTGAAGTTTACTGAATTTAATGATTATTTTAAGCATAAATCTTAACCATTGTCAAACCACTGTAGTCAACTTCTCTGCGATACATAAAATACTAACATGTATTCCTGACATAATCCTTACACAATAACCATGTTGTATTAAGGACACCTTTGTCTATGGAAATCAAGACTACAAAGTAGTCCGTATAAAAGTGGTTAGGACAGCCATACTAACTCCTGCCCAAAAATAAACAACAAATGAAAACACGGAATAAAACAAAAACTATTTAATGGATATGCGAAAGATTGATCCAAGAGGTTGGTGTGGCATTTCTAGAAAACATAGCAAATAATAAAGCAATGATATACAAAAACATATGTATTATGAGCATTCACATCGCAAAACACTAAATGAGTCGGCAGTATATGCAATGCAAACGTTAAGCTGATAACGGATATGATACCCTCTAGCTGAAATGCATGCTTGAACATGACGAGACAAGCTGGCAATAATGCCGTTGATCGGTGATCGTCGTGCCGTTGATCGTCGTGGAGTTATAGAACTCCACGACCGAGAGTTCCAGAGATTTTCCTTTATATATTATTTATATATTTTTAGTTATAGAACTCCATGACCGAGAGTACCACTGCTAAAATCAATTTAAGATTTTTTTAACAACTTTATTCTTGAACCTTTTCGAATTCTACTTCCGATGAAGCATCCAATGAACTAATGTTTTTAAAATATATTAACATAGCAAAAGAATTTGCCACTTAAGAAGTACAAATGTCGAGAGTTTAAAGGCACACGAGTTGCATTATTATTACTATATTTTACAGAGTGAACTAGCTGAAATGCATGCTTGAACATGACGAGACAAGCTGGCAATAATGCCGTTGATCGGTGATCGTCGTGGAGTTATAGAACTCCACGACCGAGAGTTCCAGAGATTTTCCTTTATATATTATTTATATATTTTTAGTTATAGAACTCCACGACCGAGAGTACCACTGCTAAAATCAATTTAAGATTTTTTTAACAACTTTATTTTTGAACCTATACGAATTCTACTTCCGATGAAGCATCCAATGAACTAATGTTTTTAAAATATATTAACATAGCAAAAGAATTTGCCACTTAAGAAGTACAAATGTCGAGAGTTTAAAGGCACACGAGTTGCATTATTATTACTATATTTTACAGAGTGAACTAGCTGAAATGCATGCTTGAACATGACGAGACAAGCTGGCAATAATGCCGTTGATCGGTGATCGTCGTGGAGTTATAGAACTCCACGACCGAGAGTTCCAGAGATTTTCCTTTATATATTATTTATATATTTTTAGTTATAGAACTCCATGACCGAGAGTACCACTGCTAAAATCAATTTAAGATTTTTTTAACAACTTTATTCTTGAACCTTTTCGAATTCTACTTCCGATGAAGCATCCAATGAACTAATGTTTTTAAAATATATTAACATAGCAAAAGAATTTGCCACTTAAGAAGTACAAATGTCGAGAGTTTAAAGGCACACGAGTTGCATTATTATTACTATATTTTACAGAGTGAACTAGCTGAAATGCATGCTTGAACATGACGAGACAAGCTGGCAATAATGCCGTTGATCGGTGATCGTCGTGGAGTTATAGAACTCCACGACCGAGAGTTCCAGAGATTTTCCTTTATATATTATTTATATATTTTTAGTTATAGAACTCCACGACCGAGAGTACCACTGCTAAAATCAATTTAAGATTTTTTTAACAACTTTATTTTTGAACCTATACGAATTCTACTTCCGATGAAGCATCCAATGAACTAATGTTTTTAAAATATATTAACATAGCAAAAGAATTTGCCACTTAAGAAGTACAAATGTCGAGAGTTTAAAGGCACACGAGTTGCATTATTATTACTATATTTTACAGAGTGCTGTTACTACCTTATAATTTTGTACTTCAGTTCCGTGTGTACTGAAAGGCCTTATCGCCATTCGATCATAAGTTCTCTATAAATCGTAAATTTTAATAATTTTTACAAAATTTTCTCTCCCTAAAATTCTGAAACTTTTACTGCATTCGCAAAAGACAGTTTTTTTCGCTAAATTTCAAAATAATATTTTCTCTTTATTCTACTTTCCTTCGTAAAGATAGAAAAATCTTTTAAAATAAATTATTCATCATATCAAAAATGCTAAATATTTTAAAATTATTCCGTTCTTAATGCATAATTTATCTGAATGTTAAAAAAAGGTTTAAATTCAGAAAAATTATTAGTAGTTCAGTACTTCAAATCATTGCAACATTTGAAGGATTAGAGAACTCTAACGACATTTCATAACTGATAAAAACTTTTCCAAATGTACAAGTAATTGTGTTATATTCTACATATGCTTCATCCAAACGTATTTAATTTTTCTAGTGAAATTACTTTAACGTAAACTTAGCAAAGCTGGATATTTACAGTGCATCTGTATTCTAAAAAATCTTTTGCATTGACATTTGATTCAATACGAAAAAGTTAACTAACGTTATTTTCATTTTCACTTTCGAAATAAAACACATATTCAATAAAGCAACATAAATTAAAGTAGACATTAAAAAACTCATTCGATTTCGACAGCGATCTTACATAAGCTGCACTTCATCAAAATTTACGCCAACATAAGTTTAGTTTTCTTGCCTGATTTTTAAGCTTCCTATTGGCATATTTAGCTTGTAACTGTATTTTGATATTTCACTCGGGTATATCCAGAATGTATAACTTTTCTTTCTTTCTTTTTTCTTGCGGGCGCTACCCATTTTAGCTTTGGCCACTACTAAGGCTAGAAGCGGTGGTCATTTTATAATCAAGGTACCTTATAGGCGGCCGCCTATGAAGAGGCAAACATTACCTCCTATGAAGGGACAAAAAATTAACATCCATGCCTACACAAAGATTCAAACCCCAGCACTTGGATACAGCAGTCAGAATAATTAACCACTTACCCATCTTGGCGTCGAATGTATAAACCAATTCCGTTAAATAACTAAATTTTATAAATTTATTTTAAATCCCTAAGAATTTCGTGAAAGTAAATTTGATTTACATCAGAAAACGATATTTAAGAAACATAGATATAGAAACTTCACCGGTAGCTCCTTTAGAAAGATGGAAGCAGGAAAAACCATTGCAGTAAGATCAATTAATCTTAATAGTGAACATGTAGTGTCGCTTGGTACTTTAGTCATTAGAAATATTAACCGTTAGATTATAAGGTGTTTCTCCCGTCTTCTTAGCATGCCTTCATGGTGTTATCACATTCAGTGCGTACTCGACAGGTTCGAGGTTCGAGTCCCGGCGAGGGCTTTGTTCATTTTTCATGTACTCCTGCTTCAAACCAACCTAACTAATTGCACTCTACAGTGGTGCCCGAACTAAAAACGGTAGTGGATGATGATTTTCCACCACCAGAATTTGGCGATTGGCTACCCTAATACCTAGTTGCCCTTTAAAAGAGGGGATATATAAGATGTTTCTCTCGACTTCTTCACATGCCTTCGTGGTGTAATGGTCAGCGCACTAGGCGTGTATTCGAGAGGTCCGAGGTTCGAGTCTCGGAGAGGGCATTGTTTATTTTTCATGTACTCCTGCTTCAAAATAACCTAATTAATGACTACAAGATGTGTTCTGGGGGCACAAAAGCATACACTTTTAAATAGTCATCTTCATTTGTATGAACTGTGAGATGAAAAGGAAACTTTGTGAGAGGCGAACGCAAGATGGTGCGTGTTGTTCGAGAATGGTGTGTTGCAAAAATTCCATTGGGAGAAGTGAAAACTTCCTTAGTTTCTACATCTTATTTCAGATATCGTGCCTAGCATTTTCCATATGTTCGAACTTAAGAAAAAACTTGCGAAACGGCTATATCATTCGAAAGAGGAAGTCAAAACTACGACAAGGGAAATGTTTTGAAGAATCGTAAGCGACGTTTTCCGGTAAAATATAGATTTTTGAGCTACAATAGTCATAAATGTTTGAACATACTTCACGATTAAGGGAAAAACTAGATTTGGTTGTATATTTTCAAGTAAATAAAAGAATAGTTAGATAATGTATCATATGCAGCGTTTTTTTCCCAAGGAAATGTAGCAAACATTTTTACGGACACTTGTATGCGTAGTACAGAAAAGCGTTTTGTACTTTTCAATAATTTTTTTGTTCTTCTTACAAATAAATATAAATCTCAGCAACATTGATTTAGAAAATTCCTTTCAAAACTACGAAAGTAGACATCACTTTATAACACATATTTCATGCAAGTGCAAAAATATACTTAAAACCTAACATTCATACTCCTTTTTAATAATCAAAAATGCATTTTTAACTCATAATGAAACTTCATAAAAGTTAATTAATATGTTGCGTTCTCCTGGCCCATTTGAGATTAAAAACCGTAAAAAAGATTTCATCAAACTTTTATTAAAGAGTTTAAAATTCACATAGAAACGAAACCTCGAATCTCAAATGTACCAAAAGTTTCCCTAAACACTTTCGAAACACTTAGGAAAAAAGCATAAACATACATAGTACCAAAATGACAGTTAAAATCTATAGAACTTTACATTATCTGCATTAAAATTCAATAAAAAGAAAAAGAAAATAAATTGGTCTAAAACCAAAATATGCTAATCCGAAATTCAATTCGAATTTTTAGCCTATTTATATATTTCTTTCTATACATATATATACATTTATTTAGGACACAAAGACCGCACGAAGGAAACAATATTATTTTTATGCAAATTTTATTGTCATATTCTAGGATAAGTTATTGTTTTGAAAAGTACCAAATTTTGTTTCTTTCCTAATAGTTCTTTTAAGTCATTTTTTTCTCTTATTAGCCCAAAAGAGACTTTAGTCTCGATGGGATATTAGTCTCGAAAGAGCATTTTCCGTTAAATCACTATAAATCGCATATCACTTTTCAGATTGCTGCCACCAAATATTATCTCCACCAAATTTCTGTTAAAGAAATTAAATAATGAAGAATGTGCATGAACGTATGCATGTTTCTTGCATTGTGAAACACAACGATACCTACAGCCATCAAATTTTGAATACCGTAGTGCTCTACTCACAAATGGGCACATATAATCCCGAATTTTGAATTTCGAATTTATTTTATTACCTAATCACATTTTGTAAAGCTTTAACGAATTTATATTAACAATTCAACGGTTTCAAAACTAGCAGTGTTAACACCGTACGGAGAAAAAAAATTTAGGTACAGTGCACGACACTGTTTATCAGAAATTTTAAAGATATAATGTTTTTAAATATTTTGTGATTTTTTGCTGAATCGAATTTTATGGGGGGGTAAGAGCCAAAAAAGTGAAATTTAATGAATAAAGTGTGGCAACAATTAGATTCATCGCACAATAATAAATTGCCATAGTAACGATAAGCTCAGAAGTTTTGAAACAACAATCATTATATTTTTGACTTTTGTATCAGCATGATAAGTTTGTAGCGTTGCGCGCCTCCAACTTGCACGCAACCAAGAGGTGACTGTGAAAACTGGATAAAAGACAGAGTCTTGTTAAGGGTTTAAGTCCCTTTTTATTCAGTGTAATAAATTACAAGTGCGTGCTCTTGACGCTCACAAACTGCGCCAACTCGGCGGTCAAATAAAAATAATAACCTGAAAAGAAACTAAAGACAAGACTCTAACTACGAGGCTCTCTAAAAGTAACTAACCTCACCGCGTTTTACAATACCGCTGCTAATTCAGCAAACTTGAAGATCACGTTGAACGATTAACAATACTTCCAGGCAAGCACACAGGCCGAAACGCGGGGTTCTTCAATTTCTGGCCAACTACCTCCGCGCTCGTGAAGTAAGAACAGTACACCTTGAACTCGTTTCCTTTCTATTTAACTCAGAATACTTCCGCTGATAATTTGAATCCTTGCGCGTTCTACTAAAATTTACATACTCTGGCATTGGCAGTTCCAGGGGAAAAGTAAGGCTTGACAGGAAAGATAGTTTACACTTAAAATAAATGTTAGTTAAAATAAATATAAACCCTACATTTGCCGCTACCAGAATTTGGAAAACTTGGAAGCAGGTCCTACAAACGACCTGTTGTAAGTTTCTATAATTCTGAACTAACTCTCGAGAACCTCGTTTACACAAAAAAAAAATATTATGTAACAAATTGTATACTAAAATTCTGTGTATACTTATAACTCTCTCTTCTTACAGCAACTTTTCCTGGACTTCATCAATCAATCTTGGTCTTTTCCTTCCAGCATCTGGAAGGAATAAGTATCAGTATCTTTCTAAATACATTATAATTTACACTTTCTTCACACAATAAATTTTTGTTTTTAAACGATTCGTATTCCTTAGTTATTGCTTAATTCACATTCATTCAATTTTTCAAGCATTAATTTAACTTTACCCTGGCTCTCCACCATGTGTGGTGTCAAACGGGAATATTCGTGTTTTAGTCTTACAACACTTCACCTAACCACCATGATTTGTTAGAATTCAACGACCAAATAGACACACCTTACTCGACATTCTACAACTCAATGAGCTACTTTAACATTCTTAAAAATTCAAGTGTAGGTGGAGAACCCTACAAAACACATTCATTCTAACTTCCCCCTCATTCATCTTTAAACATGCAGGCTTTCGCTTTAAAGCATGACTTTATCTACATTTTAATACTTAAATTTTGAATTCATTCCTTTTGAGCATTTTACTTTTAGCATCTAAAATTCTATGCTTCTAGACTAAATTCTACTTTTACATAACATTCAAGTATTTACGTACATTTACAAAATTTTAATACATATGATTTTTACAATTTACCATAAAATGAATAAGAGAAATAAATTTTTACTTTACTCATTCTTCGCCAAGCTGGCGGCACTGAAACTAAAATTCTTATTAATACAAGAATACGAAGTTATTTTTATCTTCGGCCAAATTTTGGCTTTAACATAACAGAATTAGTCTTTCGACCAACAGAAAATGTTTGTTCTTAGCTTTTATACTTAAAGAATATAATACTTTTGCCTTAGCTAAATAAAGTAAAACAAAACTAAGTCTCAACCGAGACATATTGACTTTCGTCAAAACATAGAACTTCGTACATATGCATAACATTTCGGAACAAAAGAGAAAAAAATTTTATAGAAGATTTTAACTTATCTTTGAGTTTTCGATGCTTGAAACTCCGTCATTCTTTTGTGGCAATATTGTTCCCAAGTTATAGGTTTCATGGACGTCAATCTTCTCCTTACTGACCTCCGAGTGTCGTCCACATTAGTTTTTCTTTTGCGTCCTCTGCATGCTGGCCTCTTGGCGGAGTAATCGTCTGGTTGTTGTCGTTTCCGTTTTTCCATGCGACGGCTGGTCTTGACGTCCTCCGGTCTGGAGTCCTTCTTGAATTTCTTCTGTTCCTGGTATTTTTGTTCCTCCTGTTGCCGTTTCAGTTTCCGGAACGGCGGCCTTGCTGGCACCTGACTCTCTGGCCCTGGGCGCGTTCTCCTTGATGTATAATTTCTCCTGCGATCCGTTGTAGGTAGTGTTTTGCTCTTTACCACGGTTTCTTTACGCGGTGCATCTGTATTCTTGTTTTTCTTAAATACTGGAGTTTGAAAGTTTTTCCTTTTTCTTTTTGGTACCGTCGTCCGGGTTGTAGAAGGGCTAGGTCTCTCTTCAGTTCTCTGCTTCTTGGGTGGTGGAACAGTTGTTGTTATCTCTGGACCTTCTACTTCGTTTAGACTTGAGTCCTGCAAGAAACTTTTAAGGATTTCAAAATCATTTGGATTATAGTATTTTTTCACCTGGTCGGGACTTGCTTTACAGACCTCCCCTCTCTCGTTCTTAAGATATAATACGACACCTTTGGTTTCCTGAATTACATATGGGCCTTCAAATTTTGGAGCTAGCTTTGCCGTAAAATTGTCTGGGGCACTTGATAAAAAAAATTTCCGCTTAAATACTTTATCCCCAACTTTAAAATCTGCTTCACGGCGTTTTCTATCATAATATGTTTTTTGCTTATTTCTTGCCGTATCCGAGCTTTTAAGCGCCTGATCAATCAGTTTTTGCACATCTTTCTGTTTAAACTCCTGCTCTCTTTGTTGCACAAAGAATAATTTATCTAAAGGCGTAATTAACTTTCTGCCTAAAAATAATTCTGCTGTGGTTTTTCCCGTAGTATCGTGATTTGCCGTTCTTAAAGCATAAGCTAATTCATTTATGTAGCCATGGCAACGCTTGTGATGTGTGCTCATGTAACTGCGAATTATTTTTACTATGTTTTTATTCACTCTTTCTGCTATGTTTGCCTGTGGTCTATACGGAACCATTTTGATATGGCGTATACCAAGTCCATTGCATATGTTTTCAAATATTTGACTAATGAATTGTTTTCCGTTATCGCTAATGACTTTTATCGGTGCACCGTATTTTAAAATGTATCTGTGTAAGAATGCATCTGCGACTGTTTTGGCTGACGCGCGTTTAAGTGGTACAATTTCTGTCCATTTTGAAAAATGATCTACTATTACTAAAAGAAAACGATTTTTATTTAACTCGCTCTGGGGGAAGGAACCAAGAAGATCTATGCCTAAAATTTCATTCGGAAATGTAGCGCGAATGCTATTTAAGTACCCGGCCGGGCTGTAATTAATATCATTTATTAACTGACATTGATTGCAGGACCTGACATACGCCGTTACTATTTTGTATAATTGCGGGAAATATACCGCCTCGCGTACCCTTTTTAAAGTCTTTCTGACCCCTAAATGGCCCGCGCCCTGTAATTCCTTCAAAATGCTTAATCGAAGCGAGGCTGGGATGACTGGTTTGTATTCAAGATTTTCGTTTGTTGTTTTCGTATAAAATAATAAATTATCTATTATTTCATAGTTTTCTGCTCTATTTCTTATCGCATCGATATCTGTGTGCTCAAAGCTTTCGGGGGTCTTTCAAATATGCATAGATATTTCCAAATTCAGGATCAGCTTTCAGTTCAGTGATAATCGTATCTCTAGAATCTAAAATTTTTGAAGTCAACACAGCGCATTTAAGTTCATTTCCTTCATCGTCCAGTTTTATACGAGAAAGTGCGTCAGCTACATTGTTTTCCTTACCCGGTTTATATTTTATTCTGATATTATATTCTTGGAGTTTTAAAGCCCATCTTATTAACCTGGGCGTTAGGTTTTTCCCCGAGTCTACCAACAGCCGCATGATCCGAAAAGACTGTTACTGGCGCTTTGCCGAAATAAACTCGAAATTTGTGTACAGCCATTAATACGGCTAACGTTTCTCTTTCTGTAGCTGTATAATTCCTTTGTGTCTGATTCAATGTTTTACTAAAAAATGCCAGAGGATGGCTATTTTGCATACGAACCGCACCCACCGCATAGTCTGACGCATCTGCTGCAATTTCCAGGTTTTCGTCCCCCTCCGGGAATTTTAAAACAGGGGCACTGATGAGCGCTTCTTTTAATCTTTCAAAAGCTGTGTTTGCTTCCGCTGTCCACGTAAATTTACCTTTCTTTCTTTTGATTACTAAGAGAGGTTCAACAATATTAGCGAAATATTTTATGAAAGACCGATAGTAAGAACATAACCCAAGGAAAGAAGAAAGTTTCTTGGCGGTGTTGGGCGGTGGAAAATTCTTGATGGCTTTTATTTTTGAATCTTGCGTTTCTATACCTTTTGCGAAATTTTATAACCGAGATATTTAAGTTCTTTAGTTGCGAACTTGCATTTTGAGGCGTTAATTGTAAGACCGGCCTCTTTTAATAATTTAAAAACTTGTTCTAGATCATTAATGTGTTGTTCCAACGTACTACTCGTTATAATTATATCATCTAGATAAATTAAAGTTGATTTTCCTAGGACAGGCTTTAGAACAATGTCCATAGCTCTCTGGAATGTTGATGGGGCCCCACACAACCCAAAGGTCATGCGTAAAAATGCATAAGTGCCCGATTTTGTTATAAACGCGGTTTTATGTACGTCTTCGGGTCTCATAGCTATTTGATAGTAGCCAGACGTTAAGTTCAAAGTAGACATGTATCTTGTCGATTTGATCTGTCTAATGATTTCCTCTATAACTGGCAAAGGGTAAACTGGAAATTTAGTAATACTATTTAGTTTTCTGTAATCGATAGCAAACCTCCAAGCCCTTTTATCCGAAGGAGGAAACTCGTTCTTTTTCCTACAGAGTACGACTGGACTCGCGTACTCACTATTTATGGGCGTTATTATTTTATTCTTTAACATCTCCTGAATATGTTCTTCGATGATTACGTCTTTTTGTTTGTCGTACCGATAAGGTTTAGTCCTACAAGGTTTTTCGGCAGTTACTTGTATCTTATGCGTAACTATCTGACAATTTCCCGGTTTTTCTGAAAACAAGTTAGCAAAATTACTCACCACTTGCTGGATGGCTTGCCTTTCATGGTCATTCAGATGGCTAAGGTCCACTTGCTGTGTCTCCACAGGTTCCACCACCCTCTGGTCCATCTCCAGTATCACGGAACTGTCTTGAAAATTCAATTTGGCCCTCGCGGCCCTTAAAATCTCCATACCTAAAATAAGAGAATTTTGCAGATTTTTCACTACAAAAATTAATACTTTGAGGCTTTCCTCTTTTACCTGTATGTTTAATGATAATTTCCCGATGCAGTGACATGTTGTTCCTTGCGCCGCTATAATTTCCGTATTTTTGGTTTTAAATAATCGTACCCTATAAAAATTCTTTTTGAAGAAATTTTCGCTCATAAAATTCCCTTCTGCTCCTGTATCGATGAGGGCTTGTACTGGTACATCGCCAACCAGGACTTGTATAATTGGTAGATGTGAGTTTTTTACGATGACCGTATTTAAATGTCTTTTTGAGGGTTTTTTTTTAAAACTTCTGGTGTCTGGACCCTCCCTTTCACAGGCCCCTCTACTCGTTTAAAGCTTTCCTTTCAATCTGTGCCTTCTGGGTACGCGGATTTTTATTTTCGAATCTTTTGTTTGGGCCTTGACCTTCGAGTTTCGATGAGTTAGCTTGATAGCTCTTTCCCCCATAAGAGCGATTTCCATTTCTGGTTTCCTCATTTGAAGATTTCCTTCGGGTACTTTGAGAATACGTTGGCCCTCTAGCTTTTTCCGCTATTCTGCGATTTTGAAACTTCACCGCCAATTCGAAGAGCTCCTGCAATGTGCTTGGGTTTCTAATTTCGAAGTAGTCTTGAACAGCGGGCAACAATCTTGGTAAGATTATTTCAATAATTTCCGCATCGGGTTTCTTCCCATACAGCATATCCGTCAGCTTAATTTTTCGTAGAATAAAGTCCGTCAAATCTTCTATATCCCGTTGATAGAAACTATATAGTTCAGCTTCCAGCCTTGCTCGATCTTTCACTATGGGGAAGGCCTTTACTAACGATTTTTTGAAATTTTCAAATGTATATGTCTGGCTTCCAAATTCCCCTAATAAAAATTTGCCTATATTTTTCCACCATAGCGCGGCCTGTCCTCTTAGTGCGGATGTGGCGATGGCAACTTTTTGTCTTTCAGGAACAGGGTAGAGCTGAAAGTGGTTTTCTAGACCTTCTAAAAATACCGCCACCGAATTTTTTCCGTCGAAATGGACGTTTGGCTTGATTGACGCTCTCAAAGTCTGGACCAGGTATCCAAATCCTTCCAATTGGCTTGTCATTTCTTGGTGTTGTCCAGCGGCTTCCATCCAATTTTCGGCCATTTCAGTTCGATAAGTGTTCGGGCGCCAATGTAGCGTTGCGCGCCTCCAACTTGCACGCAACCAAGAGGTGACTGTGAAAACTGGATAAAAGACAGAGTCTTGTTAAGGGTTTAAGTCCCTTTTTATTCAGTGTAATAAATTACAAGTGCGTGCTCTTGACGCTCACAAACTGCGCCAACTCGGCGGTCAAATAAAAATAATAACCTGAAAAGAAACTAAAGACAAGACTCTAACTACGAGGCTCTCTAAAAGTAACTAACCTCACCGCGTTTTACAATACCGCTGCTAATTCAGCAAACTTGAAGATCACGTTGAACGATTAACAATACTTCCAGGCAAGCACACAGGCCGAAACGCGGGGTTCTTCAATTTCTGGCCAACTACCTCCGCGCTCGTGAAGTAAGAACAGTACACCTTGAACTCGTTTCCTTTCTATTTAACTCAGAATACTTCCGCTGATAATTTGAATCCTTGCGCGTTCTACTAAAATTTACATACTCTGGCATTGGCAGTTCCAGGGGAAAAGTAAGGCTTGACAGGAAAGATAGTTTACACTTAAAATAAATGTTAGTTAAAATAAATATAAACCCTACATTTGCCGCTACCAGAATTTGGAAAACTTGGAAGCAGGTCCTACAAACGACCTGTTGTAAGTTTCTATAATTCTGAACTAACTCTCGAGAACCTCGTTTACACAAAAAAAAAATATTATGTAACAAATTGTATACTAAAATTCTGTGTATACTTATAACTCTCTCTTCTTACAGCAACTTTTCCTGGACTTCATCAATCAATCTTGGTCTTTTCCTTCCAGCATCTGGAAGGAATAAGTATCAGTATCTTTCTAAATACATTATAATTTACACTTTCTTCACACAATAAATTTTTGTTTTTAAACGATTCGTATTCCTTAGTTATTGCTTAATTCACATTCATTCAATTTTTCAAGCATTAATTTAACTTTACCCTGGCTCTCCACCATGTGTGGTGTCAAACGGGAATATTCGTGTTTTAGTCTTACAACACTTCACCTAACCACCATGATTTGTTAGAATTCAACGACCAAATAGACACACCTTACTCGACATTCTACAACTCAATGAGCTACTTTAACATTCTTAAAAATTCAAGTGTAGGTGGAGAACCCTACAAAACACATTCATTCTAACTTCCCCCTCATTCATCTTTAAACATGCAGGCTTTCGCTTTAAAGCATGACTTTATCTACATTTTAATACTTAAATTTTGAATTCATTCCTTTTGAGCATTTTACTTTTAGCATCTAAAATTCTATGCTTCTAGACTAAATTCTACTTTTACATAACATTCAAGTATTTACGTACATTTACAAAATTTTAATACATATGATTTTTACAATTTACCATAAAATGAATAAGAGAAATAAATTTTTACTTTACTCATTCTTCGCCAAGCTGGCGGCACTGAAACTAAAATTCTTATTAATACAAGAATACGAAGTTATTTTTATCTTCGGCCAAATTTTGGCTTTAACATAACAGAATTAGTCTTTCGACCAACAGAAAATGTTTGTTCTTAGCTTTTATACTTAAAGAATATAATACTTTTGCCTTAGCTAAATAAAGTAAAACAAAACTAAGTCTCAACCGAGACATATTGACTTTCGTCAAAACATAGAACTTCGTACATATGCATAACATTTCGGAACAAAAGAGAAAAAAATTTTATAGAAGATTTTAACTTATCTTTGAGTTTTCGATGCTTGAAACTCCGTCATTCTTTTGTGGCAATATTGTTCCCAAGTTATAGGTTTCATGGACGTCAATCTTCTCCTTACTGACCTCCGAGTGTCGTCCACATTAGTTTTTCTTTTGCGTCCTCTGCATGCTGGCCTCTTGGCGGAGTAATCGTCTGGTTGTTGTCGTTTCCGTTTTTCCATGCGACGGCTGGTCTTGACGTCCTCCGGTCTGGAGTCCTTCTTGAATTTCTTCTGTTCCTGGTATTTTTGTTCCTCCTGTTGCCGTTTCAGTTTCCGGAACGGCGGCCTTGCTGGCACCTGACTCTCTGGCCCTGGGCGCGTTCTCCTTGATGTATAATTTCTCCTGCGATCCGTTGTAGGTAGTGTTTTGCTCTTTACCACGGTTTCTTTACGCGGTGCATCTGTATTCTTGTTTTTCTTAAATACTGGAGTTTGAAAGTTTTTCCTTTTTCTTTTTGGTACCGTCGTCCGGGTTGTAGAAGGGCTAGGTCTCTCTTCAGTTCTCTGCTTCTTGGGTGGTGGAACAGTTGTTGTTATCTCTGGACCTTCTACTTCGTTTAGACTTGAGTCCTGCAAGAAACTTTTAAGGATTTCAAAATCATTTGGATTATAGTATTTTTTCACCTGGTCGGGACTTGCTTTACAGACCTCCCCTCTCTCGTTCTTAAGATATAATACGACACCTTTGGTTTCCTGAATTACATATGGGCCTTCAAATTTTGGAGCTAGCTTTGCCGTAAAATTGTCTGGGGCACTTGATAAAAAAAATTTCCGCTTAAATACTTTATCCCCAACTTTAAAATCTGCTTCACGGCGTTTTCTATCATAATATGTTTTTTGCTTATTTCTTGCCGTATCCGAGCTTTTAAGCGCCTGATCAATCAGTTTTTGCACATCTTTCTGTTTAAACTCCTGCTCTCTTTGTTGCACAAAGAATAATTTATCTAAAGGCGTAATTAACTTTCTGCCTAAAAATAATTCTGCTGTGGTTTTTCCCGTAGTATCGTGATTTGCCGTTCTTAAAGCATAAGCTAATTCATTTATGTAGCCATGGCAACGCTTGTGATGTGTGCTCATGTAACTGCGAATTATTTTTACTATGTTTTTATTCACTCTTTCTGCTATGTTTGCCTGTGGTCTATACGGAACCATTTTGATATGGCGTATACCAAGTCCATTGCATATGTTTTCAAATATTTGACTAATGAATTGTTTTCCGTTATCGCTAATGACTTTTATCGGTGCACCGTATTTTAAAATGTATCTGTGTAAGAATGCATCTGCGACTGTTTTGGCTGACGCGCGTTTAAGTGGTACAATTTCTGTCCATTTTGAAAAATGATCTACTATTACTAAAAGAAAACGATTTTTATTTAACTCGCTCTGGGGGAAGGAACCAAGAAGATCTATGCCTAAAATTTCATTCGGAAATGTAGCGCGAATGCTATTTAAGTACCCGGCCGGGCTGTAATTAATATCATTTATTAACTGACATTGATTGCAGGACCTGACATACGCCGTTACTATTTTGTATAATTGCGGGAAATATACCGCCTCGCGTACCCTTTTTAAAGTCTTTCTGACCCCTAAATGGCCCGCGCCCTGTAATTCCTTCAAAATGCTTAATCGAAGCGAGGCTGGGATGACTGGTTTGTATTCAAGATTTTCGTTTGTTGTTTTCGTATAAAATAATAAATTATCTATTATTTCATAGTTTTCTGCTCTATTTCTTATCGCATCGATATCTGTGTGCTCAAAGCTTTCGGGGGTCTTTCAAATATGCATAGATATTTCCAAATTCAGGATCAGCTTTCAGTTCAGTGATAATCGTATCTCTAGAATCTAAAATTTTTGAAGTCAACACAGCGCATTTAAGTTCATTTCCTTCATCGTCCAGTTTTATACGAGAAAGTGCGTCAGCTACATTGTTTTCCTTACCCGGTTTATATTTTATTCTGATATTATATTCTTGGAGTTTTAAAGCCCATCTTATTAACCTGGGCGTTAGGTTTTTCCCCGAGTCTACCAACAGCCGCATGATCCGAAAAGACTGTTACTGGCGCTTTGCCGAAATAAACTCGAAATTTGTGTACAGCCATTAATACGGCTAACGTTTCTCTTTCTGTAGCTGTATAATTCCTTTGTGTCTGATTCAATGTTTTACTAAAAAATGCCAGAGGATGGCTATTTTGCATACGAACCGCACCCACCGCATAGTCTGACGCATCTGCTGCAATTTCCAGGTTTTCGTCCCCCTCCGGGAATTTTAAAACAGGGGCACTGATGAGCGCTTCTTTTAATCTTTCAAAAGCTGTGTTTGCTTCCGCTGTCCACGTAAATTTACCTTTCTTTCTTTTGATTACTAAGAGAGGTTCAACAATATTAGCGAAATATTTTATGAAAGACCGATAGTAAGAACATAACCCAAGGAAAGAAGAAAGTTTCTTGGCGGTGTTGGGCGGTGGAAAATTCTTGATGGCTTTTATTTTTGAATCTTGCGTTTCTATACCTTTTGCGAAATTTTATAACCGAGATATTTAAGTTCTTTAGTTGCGAACTTGCATTTTGAGGCGTTAATTGTAAGACCGGCCTCTTTTAATAATTTAAAAACTTGTTCTAGATCATTAATGTGTTGTTCCAACGTACTACTCGTTATAATTATATCATCTAGATAAATTAAAGTTGATTTTCCTAGGACAGGCTTTAGAACAATGTCCATAGCTCTCTGGAATGTTGATGGGGCCCCACACAACCCAAAGGTCATGCGTAAAAATGCATAAGTGCCCGATTTTGTTATAAACGCGGTTTTATGTACGTCTTCGGGTCTCATAGCTATTTGATAGTAGCCAGACGTTAAGTTCAAAGTAGACATGTATCTTGTCGATTTGATCTGTCTAATGATTTCCTCTATAACTGGCAAAGGGTAAACTGGAAATTTAGTAATACTATTTAGTTTTCTGTAATCGATAGCAAACCTCCAAGCCCTTTTATCCGAAGGAGGAAACTCGTTCTTTTTCCTACAGAGTACGACTGGACTCGCGTACTCACTATTTATGGGCGTTATTATTTTATTCTTTAACATCTCCTGAATATGTTCTTCGATGATTACGTCTTTTTGTTTGTCGTACCGATAAGGTTTAGTCCTACAAGGTTTTTCGGCAGTTACTTGTATCTTATGCGTAACTATCTGACAATTTCCCGGTTTTTCTGAAAACAAGTTAGCAAAATTACTCACCACTTGCTGGATGGCTTGCCTTTCATGGTCATTCAGATGGCTAAGGTCCACTTGCTGTGTCTCCACAGGTTCCACCACCCTCTGGTCCATCTCCAGTATCACGGAACTGTCTTGAAAATTCAATTTGGCCCTCGCGGCCCTTAAAATCTCCATACCTAAAATAAGAGAATTTTGCAGATTTTTCACTACAAAAATTAATACTTTGAGGCTTTCCTCTTTTACCTGTATGTTTAATGATAATTTCCCGATGCAGTGACATGTTGTTCCTTGCGCCGCTATAATTTCCGTATTTTTGGTTTTAAATAATCGTACCCTATAAAAATTCTTTTTGAAGAAATTTTCGCTCATAAAATTCCCTTCTGCTCCTGTATCGATGAGGGCTTGTACTGGTACATCGCCAACCAGGACTTGTATAATTGGTAGATGTGAGTTTTTTACGATGACCGTATTTAAATGTCTTTTTGAGGGTTTTTTTTTTAAAACTTCTGGTGTCTGGACCCTCCCTTTCACAGGCCCCTCTACTCGTTTAAAGCTTTCCTTTCAATCTGTGCCTTCTGGGTACGCGGATTTTTATTTTCGAATCTTTTGTTTGGGCCTTGACCTTCGAGTTTCGATGAGTTAGCTTGATAGCTCTTTCCCCCATAAGAGCGATTTCCATTTCTGGTTTCCTCATTTGAAGATTTCCTTCGGGTACTTTGAGAATACGTTGGCCCTCTAGCTTTTTCCGCTATTCTGCGATTTTGAAACTTCACCGCCAATTCGAAGAGCTCCTGCAATGTGCTTGGGTTTCTAATTTCGAAGTAGTCTTGAACAGCGGGCAACAATCTTGGTAAGATTATTTCAATAATTTCCGCATCGGGTTTCTTCCCATACAGCATATCCGTCAGCTTAATTTTTCGTAGAATAAAGTCCGTCAAATCTTCTATATCCCGTTGATAGAAACTATATAGTTCAGCTTCCAGCCTTGCTCGATCTTTCACTATGGGGAAGGCCTTTACTAACGATTTTTTGAAATTTTCAAATGTATATGTCTGGCTTCCAAATTCCCCTAATAAAAATTTGCCTATATTTTTCCACCATAGCGCGGCCTGTCCTCTTAGTGCGGATGTGGCGATGGCAACTTTTTGTCTTTCAGGAACAGGGTAGAGCTGAAAGTGGTTTTCTAGACCTTCTAAAAATACCGCCACCGAATTTTTTCCGTCGAAATGGACGTTTGGCTTGATTGACGCTCTCAAAGTCTGGACCAGGTATCCAAATCCTTCCAATTGGCTTGTCATTTCTTGGTGTTGTCCAGCGGCTTCCATCCAATTTTCGGCCATTTCAGTTCGATAAGTGTTCGGGCGCCAATGTAGCGTTGCGCGCCTCCAACTTGCACGCAACCAAGAGGTGACTGTGAAAACTGGATAAAAGACAGAGTCTTGTTAAGGGTTTAAGTCCCTTTTTATTCAGTGTAATAAATTACAAGTGCGTGCTCTTGACGCTCACAAACTGCGCCAACTCGGCGGTCAAATAAAAATAATAACCTGAAAAGAAACTAAAGACAAGACTCTAACTACGAGGCTCTCTAAAAGTAACTAACCTCACCGCGTTTTACAATACCGCTGCTAATTCAGCAAACTTGAAGATCACGTTGAACGATTAACAATACTTCCAGGCAAGCACACAGGCCGAAACGCGGGGTTCTTCAATTTCTGGCCAACTACCTCCGCGCTCGTGAAGTAAGAACAGTACACCTTGAACTCGTTTCCTTTCTATTTAACTCAGAATACTTCCGCTGATAATTTGAATCCTTGCGCGTTCTACTAAAATTTACATACTCTGGCATTGGCAGTTCCAGGGGAAAAGTAAGGCTTGACAGGAAAGATAGTTTACACTTAAAATAAATGTTAGTTAAAATAAATATAAACCCTACATTTGCCGCTACCAGAATTTGGAAAACTTGGAAGCAGGTCCTACAAACGACCTGTTGTAAGTTTCTATAATTCTGAACTAACTCTCGAGAACCTCGTTTACACAAAAAAAAAATATTATGTAACAAATTGTATACTAAAATTCTGTGTATACTTATAACTCTCTCTTCTTACAGCAACTTTTCCTGGACTTCATCAATCAATCTTGGTCTTTTCCTTCCAGCATCTGGAAGGAATAAGTATCAGTATCTTTCTAAATACATTATAATTTACACTTTCTTCACACAATAAATTTTTGTTTTTAAACGATTCGTATTCCTTAGTTATTGCTTAATTCACATTCATTCAATTTTTCAAGCATTAATTTAACTTTACCCTGGCTCTCCACCATGTGTGGTGTCAAACGGGAATATTCGTGTTTTAGTCTTACAACACTTCACCTAACCACCATGATTTGTTAGAATTCAACGACCAAATAGACACACCTTACTCGACATTCTACAACTCAATGAGCTACTTTAACATTCTTAAAAATTCAAGTGTAGGTGGAGAACCCTACAAAACACATTCATTCTAACTTCCCCCTCATTCATCTTTAAACATGCAGGCTTTCGCTTTAAAGCATGACTTTATCTACATTTTAATACTTAAATTTTGAATTCATTCCTTTTGAGCATTTTACTTTTAGCATCTAAAATTCTATGCTTCTAGACTAAATTCTACTTTTACATAACATTCAAGTATTTACGTACATTTACAAAATTTTAATACATATGATTTTTACAATTTACCATAAAATGAATAAGAGAAATAAATTTTTACTTTACTCATTCTTCGCCAAGCTGGCGGCACTGAAACTAAAATTCTTATTAATACAAGAATACGAAGTTATTTTTATCTTCGGCCAAATTTTGGCTTTAACATAACAGAATTAGTCTTTCGACCAACAGAAAATGTTTGTTCTTAGCTTTTATACTTAAAGAATATAATACTTTTGCCTTAGCTAAATAAAGTAAAACAAAACTAAGTCTCAACCGAGACATATTGACTTTCGTCAAAACATAGAACTTCGTACATATGCATAACATTTCGGAACAAAAGAGAAAAAAATTTTATAGAAGATTTTAACTTATCTTTGAGTTTTCGATGCTTGAAACTCCGTCATTCTTTTGTGGCAATATTGTTCCCAAGTTATAGGTTTCATGGACGTCAATCTTCTCCTTACTGACCTCCGAGTGTCGTCCACATTAGTTTTTCTTTTGCGTCCTCTGCATGCTGGCCTCTTGGCGGAGTAATCGTCTGGTTGTTGTCGTTTCCGTTTTTCCATGCGACGGCTGGTCTTGACGTCCTCCGGTCTGGAGTCCTTCTTGAATTTCTTCTGTTCCTGGTATTTTTGTTCCTCCTGTTGCCGTTTCAGTTTCCGGAACGGCGGCCTTGCTGGCACCTGACTCTCTGGCCCTGGGCGCGTTCTCCTTGATGTATAATTTCTCCTGCGATCCGTTGTAGGTAGTGTTTTGCTCTTTACCACGGTTTCTTTACGCGGTGCATCTGTATTCTTGTTTTTCTTAAATACTGGAGTTTGAAAGTTTTTCCTTTTTCTTTTTGGTACCGTCGTCCGGGTTGTAGAAGGGCTAGGTCTCTCTTCAGTTCTCTGCTTCTTGGGTGGTGGAACAGTTGTTGTTATCTCTGGACCTTCTACTTCGTTTAGACTTGAGTCCTGCAAGAAACTTTTAAGGATTTCAAAATCATTTGGATTATAGTATTTTTTCACCTGGTCGGGACTTGCTTTACAGACCTCCCCTCTCTCGTTCTTAAGATATAATACGACACCTTTGGTTTCCTGAATTACATATGGGCCTTCAAATTTTGGAGCTAGCTTTGCCGTAAAATTGTCTGGGGCACTTGATAAAAAAAATTTCCGCTTAAATACTTTATCCCCAACTTTAAAATCTGCTTCACGGCGTTTTCTATCATAATATGTTTTTTGCTTATTTCTTGCCGTATCCGAGCTTTTAAGCGCCTGATCAATCAGTTTTTGCACATCTTTCTGTTTAAACTCCTGCTCTCTTTGTTGCACAAAGAATAATTTATCTAAAGGCGTAATTAACTTTCTGCCTAAAAATAATTCTGCTGTGGTTTTTCCCGTAGTATCGTGATTTGCCGTTCTTAAAGCATAAGCTAATTCATTTATGTAGCCATGGCAACGCTTGTGATGTGTGCTCATGTAACTGCGAATTATTTTTACTATGTTTTTATTCACTCTTTCTGCTATGTTTGCCTGTGGTCTATACGGAACCATTTTGATATGGCGTATACCAAGTCCATTGCATATGTTTTCAAATATTTGACTAATGAATTGTTTTCCGTTATCGCTAATGACTTTTATCGGTGCACCGTATTTTAAAATGTATCTGTGTAAGAATGCATCTGCGACTGTTTTGGCTGACGCGCGTTTAAGTGGTACAATTTCTGTCCATTTTGAAAAATGATCTACTATTACTAAAAGAAAACGATTTTTATTTAACTCGCTCTGGGGGAAGGAACCAAGAAGATCTATGCCTAAAATTTCATTCGGAAATGTAGCGCGAATGCTATTTAAGTACCCGGCCGGGCTGTAATTAATATCATTTATTAACTGACATTGATTGCAGGACCTGACATACGCCGTTACTATTTTGTATAATTGCGGGAAATATACCGCCTCGCGTACCCTTTTTAAAGTCTTTCTGACCCCTAAATGGCCCGCGCCCTGTAATTCCTTCAAAATGCTTAATCGAAGCGAGGCTGGGATGACTGGTTTGTATTCAAGATTTTCGTTTGTTGTTTTCGTATAAAATAATAAATTATCTATTATTTCATAGTTTTCTGCTCTATTTCTTATCGCATCGATATCTGTGTGCTCAAAGCTTTCGGGGGTCTTTCAAATATGCATAGATATTTCCAAATTCAGGATCAGCTTTCAGTTCAGTGATAATCGTATCTCTAGAATCTAAAATTTTTGAAGTCAACACAGCGCATTTAAGTTCATTTCCTTCATCGTCCAGTTTTATACGAGAAAGTGCGTCAGCTACATTGTTTTCCTTACCCGGTTTATATTTTATTCTGATATTATATTCTTGGAGTTTTAAAGCCCATCTTATTAACCTGGGCGTTAGGTTTTTCCCCGAGTCTACCAACAGCCGCATGATCCGAAAAGACTGTTACTGGCGCTTTGCCGAAATAAACTCGAAATTTGTGTACAGCCATTAATACGGCTAACGTTTCTCTTTCTGTAGCTGTATAATTCCTTTGTGTCTGATTCAATGTTTTACTAAAAAATGCCAGAGGATGGCTATTTTGCATACGAACCGCACCCACCGCATAGTCTGACGCATCTGCTGCAATTTCCAGGTTTTCGTCCCCCTCCGGGAATTTTAAAACAGGGGCACTGATGAGCGCTTCTTTTAATCTTTCAAAAGCTGTGTTTGCTTCCGCTGTCCACGTAAATTTACCTTTCTTTCTTTTGATTACTAAGAGAGGTTCAACAATATTAGCGAAATATTTTATGAAAGACCGATAGTAAGAACATAACCCAAGGAAAGAAGAAAGTTTCTTGGCGGTGTTGGGCGGTGGAAAATTCTTGATGGCTTTTATTTTTGAATCTTGCGTTTCTATACCTTTTGCGAAATTTTATAACCGAGATATTTAAGTTCTTTAGTTGCGAACTTGCATTTTGAGGCGTTAATTGTAAGACCGGCCTCTTTTAATAATTTAAAAACTTGTTCTAGATCATTAATGTGTTGTTCCAACGTACTACTCGTTATAATTATATCATCTAGATAAATTAAAGTTGATTTTCCTAGGACAGGCTTTAGAACAATGTCCATAGCTCTCTGGAATGTTGATGGGGCCCCACACAACCCAAAGGTCATGCGTAAAAATGCATAAGTGCCCGATTTTGTTATAAACGCGGTTTTATGTACGTCTTCGGGTCTCATAGCTATTTGATAGTAGCCAGACGTTAAGTTCAAAGTAGACATGTATCTTGTCGATTTGATCTGTCTAATGATTTCCTCTATAACTGGCAAAGGGTAAACTGGAAATTTAGTAATACTATTTAGTTTTCTGTAATCGATAGCAAACCTCCAAGCCCTTTTATCCGAAGGAGGAAACTCGTTCTTTTTCCTACAGAGTACGACTGGACTCGCGTACTCACTATTTATGGGCGTTATTATTTTATTCTTTAACATCTCCTGAATATGTTCTTCGATGATTACGTCTTTTTGTTTGTCGTACCGATAAGGTTTAGTCCTACAAGGTTTTTCGGCAGTTACTTGTATCTTATGCGTAACTATCTGACAATTTCCCGGTTTTTCTGAAAACAAGTTAGCAAAATTACTCACCACTTGCTGGATGGCTTGCCTTTCATGGTCATTCAGATGGCTAAGGTCCACTTGCTGTGTCTCCACAGGTTCCACCACCCTCTGGTCCATCTCCAGTATCACGGAACTGTCTTGAAAATTCAATTTGGCCCTCGCGGCCCTTAAAATCTCCATACCTAAAATAAGAGAATTTTGCAGATTTTTCACTACAAAAATTAATACTTTGAGGCTTTCCTCTTTTACCTGTATGTTTAATGATAATTTCCCGATGCAGTGACATGTTGTTCCTTGCGCCGCTATAATTTCCGTATTTTTGGTTTTAAATAATCGTACCCTATAAAAATTCTTTTTGAAGAAATTTTCGCTCATAAAATTCCCTTCTGCTCCTGTATCGATGAGGGCTTGTACTGGTACATCGCCAACCAGGACTTGTATAATTGGTAGATGTGAGTTTTTTACGATGACCGTATTTAAATGTCTTTTTGAGGGTTTTTTTTTAAAACTTCTGGTGTCTGGACCCTCCCTTTCACAGGCCCCTCTACTCGTTTAAAGCTTTCCTTTCAATCTGTGCCTTCTGGGTACGCGGATTTTTATTTTCGAATCTTTTGTTTGGGCCTTGACCTTCGAGTTTCGATGAGTTAGCTTGATAGCTCTTTCCCCCATAAGAGCGATTTCCATTTCTGGTTTCCTCATTTGAAGATTTCCTTCGGGTACTTTGAGAATACGTTGGCCCTCTAGCTTTTTCCGCTATTCTGCGATTTTGAAACTTCACCGCCAATTCGAAGAGCTCCTGCAATGTGCTTGGGTTTCTAATTTCGAAGTAGTCTTGAACAGCGGGCAACAATCTTGGTAAGATTATTTCAATAATTTCCGCATCGGGTTTCTTCCCATACAGCATATCCGTCAGCTTAATTTTTCGTAGAATAAAGTCCGTCAAATCTTCTATATCCCGTTGATAGAAACTATATAGTTCAGCTTCCAGCCTTGCTCGATCTTTCACTATGGGGAAGGCCTTTACTAACGATTTTTTGAAATTTTCAAATGTATATGTCTGGCTTCCAAATTCCCCTAATAAAAATTTGCCTATATTTTTCCACCATAGCGCGGCCTGTCCTCTTAGTGCGGATGTGGCGATGGCAACTTTTTGTCTTTCAGGAACAGGGTAGAGCTGAAAGTGGTTTTCTAGACCTTCTAAAAATACCGCCACCGAATTTTTTCCGTCGAAATGGACGTTTGGCTTAATTGACGCTCTCAAAGTCTGGACCAGGTATCCAAATCCTTCCAATTGGCTTGTCATTTCTTGGTGTTGTCCAGCGGCTTCCATCCAATTTTCGGCCATTTCAGTTCGATAAGTGTTCGGGCGCCAATGTAGCGTTGCGCGCCTCCAACTTGCACGCAACCAAGAGGTGACTGTGAAAACTGGATAAAAGACAGAGTCTTGTTAAGGGTTTAAGTCCCTTTTTATTCAGTGTAATAAATTACAAGTGCGTGCTCTTGACGCTCACAAACTGCGCCAACTCGGCGGTCAAATAAAAATAATAACCTGAAAAGAAACTAAAGACAAGACTCTAACTACGAGGCTCTCTAAAAGTAATTAACCTCACCGCGTTTTACAATACCGCTGCTAATTCAGCAAACTTGAAGATCACGTTGAACGATTAACAATACTTCCAGGCAAGCACACAGGCCGAAACGCGGGGTTCTTCAATTTCTGGCCAACTACCTCCGCGCTCGTGAAGTAAGAACAGCACACCTTGAACTCGTTTCCTTTTCTGTTTAACTCAGAATACTTCCGCTGATAATTTGAATCCTTGCGCGTTCTACTAAAATTTACATACTCTGGCATTGGCAGTTCCAGGGGAAAAGTAAGGCTTGACAGGAAAGATAGTTTACACTTAAAATAAATGTTAGTTAAAATAAATATTAACCCTACAAGTTTCTTTCCTGTACTTAGATACTTTAACTGCTATTTAAGTAACATAAATAAATAAATATTTAAATACCAATGGAGACATAATTTGAATACTTATCTGTACCTTCCAAATTGATTGACCTGCATATTTGAAGACAACATGTTAGAATGATATGGTGATTTCATGAAATTGAATTTTCTTGTCTGATTGTTACCCTTTACCACATATGCAAGACGTTTCTCAATCCTCTTTGGATTAAATGAGTATACAAACATGACATTTGGGTTAAAAAATGCAGCTCAAACATTTTAAAGATTCCTTGATCAAGTTTTACGAGGTTTATATTGCTGTTATGCTTACCACGATGATGTACTACTAGCATCAAAAAATAAAAGCACACACAAAGCCGATTTAGAAATGGTATTTGAACGATTGTAGAACAACGGACTTTAAGTTAATTTATCTAAATACGTTTTTGGGCAAAATGAAATCCGATTCCTAGGTTTTTCTAGTTTCTTCGGATGGTATATCCCCATTACCAGAAAAGATGAAAGCTCTATCCGGATACCCACTATCTAAGACTGTAAAGGATCTAAGGTGATTTCTTGCAATGCTTAACTTCTACCATCATTTTATACAAAATGCAACTGAGACGCAAGCTTTTCTTTATGATCTGGTCAAAGGAAAAATTAAGAAGGGCACGTCAGAACTTACTTAAGATTATAAAACAAAAGATGCATTCAACTTATGCAAGCAACTGTTATCCAATGCTACTATATTGGTGCATCCTGTTCAAACTGCGAAACTTTCGTTAGTTACCGATGCTTCAGAAATAGCTATTGGAGCCGTTTTACAACAATATGTTGGTGATAAGGTTCAACCCTTAGGATTTTATTCCTGAAAATGAACACCTTCTGAACGTAAATACAGCGCTTACGATAGAGAGCTTTTGGCAGTTAAATGTTTTCGGAACATGGTCGAAGGTCAGGACTTCGTGGTGTTTAGTGATCACAAAAATTTGATTTATGCTTTACAACAAAAACACGATAAAGCAACACCTCGTCAGATTTGTCATTTAGAATTTATATCACAATTCACTTCCGATTTGAAATGCGTTTCTGGAAGTAATAACACAGTAGCAGATGCGTTTTCGAAAATTTCAGAAATTCAATTGCCTCAAGTTATTGTTTATTATGAATTGACTCGTGCTCAGGAACATGATAGCGTGTTTCAAACCCTTCTTAAATCTTAGGCTGGCCTTGTTTTTAAGCAATTAAATTTTCCTTTAGCAAATCTTCCAACTCTATTGTACTATATCTTCAAAAAACATTCGACCGTATGTACCTAAAAAGTTCAGATTTCAAGTTTTTGGAACGATACACAACTTAACTCATCCAGGAGTAAAAGCAACTGCAAACCTAATAAAATCTCGATTAGTATGGAAATCACTCAATAGTGATATAAAGAACTGGTGCAAAAACTGTTTAATGTGCCAAACATTTACACTTCATCGGCATACTAAACGTCTTGGTACATTTCCTTTACCTGATGTTAGGTTCAGCCATATATGTATAGATATAATCGGACCACTTCCCCCATCAAAAGACTACAGATATATTTTAATTTGTACAGATAGATTCACTTAAGTGGTCGGAAGCTTTTCGGATGCCTAATTAAACTGTGAAACTGTAGCTGAGACTTTTTACTCTGGATGGACTGCTAGATTTGGAGTACCTGATACCATAACGACTGATCGTGGTACCGACTTCGAAAATGAATTGTTTGGATCACTCATAAAATTCCTAGGAACTCACAAAATAAGAACTACTGCCTTTCATTCTATTTATAAAGGTATTGTAGAACGTATGCATCCACAACTAAAATCATCCATTAAAGTTCATGCAACATTTAGATGGAGTAAAGTGTTAGCAGTTTTGCTTGGAATGAGGTCATGCATTAAAGAAAATATTGAATCTTTACCAGCTTAAATGGTCTATGGAACTTGTTTGAAACTTCCAAGAGAATTTTTTCGCAATTCTTTTTCAAATGGGGTTCCTGCAAAAGACTTTGTTGAAAATCGTTGTCAACAGATACGACTTATTCGACCATCTCCTGCTTCGCGGCACTCTTCGAGCAACGTGTTCATTCATGATGACTTACCTGCAAGCTCGCATGTCTTCCTTAGACGAGACACTGTGCGAAACGTGTGAAACAGTGCGTTAGAGCAACGATACCAGGAACCATTCAAAGTATTAGTTAGGACTGAAAATTGTCTTACAATCGATATAAATAGCAATAAATCTGCAGTATCCGTACATCGTTTAAAGCCTGAGTACAGTGACTCTCGAGAATAGTAGACTCTCGAGATGAAAATCCTGTAAGTATCAACAAAGAGTCTGGACCTGATTCTAGCTTAAACCAAACGTTCCCAACTTTCACTAAGTATGGCAGAAGCGTAAAAATTGTTCAACCATACCAAGCTTCTTAAATCGTCCTCTGGACTGGAAGGGGACCACCGTGGCAACAATTAGAGTCATCGCATAGTAACGAGTTGCCATAGTAATGATAAGCTATCTTTGGAACAACAGTTATCATATTTTTGACTTTTGACTTTGTATTATCAGGGTCAATGTTCCTTCTAACCTTCTTCGGGAACATACAAGGACCTGACTCGGAACAGAGAGCTTACTAAAGCTATGTAGAAGCTATTACTAAAGCTATGTAGAACAGAGAGCTTACTAAAGCTATGGAAATCACTCAATAGTGATATAAAGAACTGGTGCAAAAACTGTTTAATGTGCCAAACATTTACACTTCATCGGCATACTAAACGTCTTCTTGGTACATTTCCTTTACCTGATGTTAGGTTCAGCCATATATGTATAGATATAATCGGACCACTTCCCCCATCAAAAGACTACTGATATATTTTAATTTGTACAGATAGATTCACTTAAGTGGCCGGAAGCTTTTCGGATGCCTAATTAAACTGTGAAACTGTAGCTGAGACTATTTACTCTGGATGGACTGCTAGATTTGGAGTACCTGATACCATACCGACTGATCGTCGTATCGGCATACTATCGTAATTGTGGTAAGTAGACAGGATACAGACGAAGGGTATACAAAACCCTTTATTTTTCTCTATATACAATAACTTCCGTACTTCGGAATACACTGACCCGCTGCTTGGGGTCTAACGTAAAAGTATAAAAATAAAACTAAACTCTAATTTAACTTTAGAATAATAAACGTGGAAGATTGGCCTTATAATAACAGGAAGCGTATGTAGCACAGAGACTGTGAACACTACAATACGTTTAATTTATCAAGAGGATTAAAACCTCTGGCCTGGAAGGCAAACAGCAACTGCGTAACTTCTAAGATAAGCGGCCTGCTTTGACTCACTGCTTCCTCTCTCTCGCTTGGCAAAAGGCCACAACTTAAATACTTGGCGTTCGCCAGACAAACTTTGCATAAAAACTTTCACGCTTATAATTCTGGCCGGAAGTAGAAAATAAGAAGTGATAGTAAAGATTTAAAAAAAAAAACGTTAGTAAAACTTAAGATCCTTACATACTTCCCGCCAGAGTTAATTAGTTTGAAACTGAGGTCTAAAACGACCTTGTTGAAAACTTTTAGCTCTAGAATCTAACGTGAGGCCAATCTTTTACAAACATAACTTCGCTAGAAACTAGAAATTTAAAAGAAAGAAATTTGTTACAATAGCAGCTCCCAGGATACAAAAATTTTTTTTCATCTGTACTGCATCTAAACAGGAGCTTTTATTCAATTCTGGTTCCTTCCAGATATCTGGAAGGAAAACTAGTTTAATGCAATGTTACACAATGAAATTGCAAGTAACATATACAATTATACTTCTCTTAACATTCTTATTTCATTCATGACTATTTTAATTATCTCTCCCCGTGCTCTCTGACATGTGTTGTAAAAGAACACCAAACACGAATGTGTTTCTGTCTACGTGTGCCACACTTCCTCCTACAATCAAAACACTAACGTGTTGAAATTCAACATAACGAGACCTCTTAACACACCCTAATTTCAACTCTAAACCCTGACGTACTATTCTAAAAGTGGCTAACTCTAAAGTGTAGCGTCAGAGAGCCTAACTACATCATTCAACCTTTAACACATATTCGCCATGATTTAGTCTTTACAGTCACACGAATAACAAATTTTTAACATTACTTTCACTTTTACCATATCACGGTATTTCTTAACATTTAAAATAACAGAACATATGTATATAAGAACATATCAACATGCTGTTAATTTTACACATTTGAAAACATACATTAGTAGTACATTGTTAACTTCTATTCTTTTCAAAGCAAGTGCCAATTCTTTCTACATTGAAATAATACATTTCAAAAAGTCTTTCAGACTAAAACTTCTTTCTTGCTAGAATGCTTTAAATAAAATTTATACAATAACTTTTTACAATATTTAAGTCTTTACACAACGCTATTATACATCAACTTTAGTTTTACGCGCGAGTAATTGAAAAACATAATACCAAAATCGGTAACAACTCATTTCTCGCCCTTTTGGCGATAAAGGTAGACCTCGCATGAGGTAAAACGTCTTGAAATCTGCCACTTGCAGTAAGAATGAAAGATTAACTTAAGTTTGCAAAGTAACATAAAATTTTACTTATCTTTGTAATATTCGGACATCCTTTTCTGGGCCCAGTCTTTAAAGGTACTGCAGATAGTAGTGTGATTTATCCTCCTTCTTGTACGGGCTCGCCCTTCAGTGCTTTCCTCTGGAAGCTTCCTTTTTTCACCAGTTCGGCCACCCTTGAATACCTTCTTTTTCTCCTCTGCTTGTGGTCTTGGCCGTTTGATGGCAGCTGGTCTTGGCGGAACCGGGAAACTTCTGTCGTGTTCCTGCTTGGACCTCGTTGTTGGCCGTTCAAATTTTCCTTGTAACTTTTCCTCCGCCGCTGATGAACCTTCCGCAGTTCGGCGACTTTTGCTGCGGAGAGTTCTGTCGGATAAGTAGATCTACCGTTTTAAAGCCGGGTTATAGTTGCCGTCATTTCTCCTAGTTCTCTTCACATACGTCGTCCTTCTCCCTTCTTCATTCTGGGGGTGTTCGTGAACTCTCTTTTCTGGACGGTGGAACGGCTTCTTTTTCTTGTTACCTTCAATTTTTCCGCGGGGCAATTTTCTTTTCACTTGCTTCTGTCTCTCATTGGCTTGCCCTTGTACTTGTCGTTTTTCCACCTCTGGAGCTTGTACCTGCGGTGTCTGCCGTGCCGGATCCTGCAAAAGATCTGAAAAGATTTGCATTTTATTACGATCGAAGTAGGGCTTGATTTGATCAATGTTTGCGGAACAGGTTTCACAATTTCTGGCTTTTAACACTACTACAGCGTGAGTTATTTTTTCTATAACATATGGTCCTTCAAATCGTGGAAAAAATTTGGCAGTTTTATCTTCTGGTGCTGAAGAAAGTGAATGCTTAATTTTTAAAACTTCATCCCCTACTTTATAAGTTACTCCCCGTCGTTTCAAATCATAATAGAGCTTCTGTTTTCTTTGTGCTACTTCCGTATTCTTTTTTGCTTCTTTTATTAGTTTTTCTATATCACCCATTTTAAATTCTGGGGCTCTTTGTTGCACATAAAATAATTTATCTAACGGTGTTATAATCTTTCTGCCTAGAAATAACTCAGCAGGAGTTTTGCCCGTTGTATCATGTTTTGCGGTCCTAAGGGCGAAAGCAAATTCATTGACATAGTTATCCCAGCTTTTATGAAAATTTTTAACATAACTACGGATAATTTTCACTATATTTCTATTGACCCGTTCCGCTATATTTGATTGCGGCCGATACGGGACCATTTTTAAATGACGTATGCCCAGTTTTTGGCACATGTCTTCAAATATCTTACTTACAAATTGAGGACCATTATCCGATATAACTTTTAGGGGCGCCCCGTATTTTAAACTATATTTATTTAAAATAGAATCAGTAACTAATTTCGCGGAGGCTCGTTTTAAGGGAACAATTTCGGTCCATTTACTAAAATGATCAACCATAACAAGGAGATAGCGACTTTTATTTAACTGACTTTTTGGGAAAGGGCCCAATAAATCGATGCCAATTATTTCATTTGGAAATTCGGATTTAATACTATTTAGAAACCCGGCCGGGCGGAAATTAATATAATTAACTGCTTGACATGTTGGGCAGGACTGGACATACGCCCTTGTTAACTTTTGCAGTTCAGGAAAGTAGACTGCCTCGCGTACGCGTTGGATAGTTTTTCGAGTACCAGCATGAGAAGCTAAAGGGCTGTCATGGAGCTCCTGCAGGATATTTAATCTAAGACTAGCTGGGATAACAGGTCGAAATTCGTTGTTGGAATTCGTAGTTTTTGTATAAAATAATAGACCATCTATTAGTTCGTAATGGGCCGCCCTATTTCTTATCGCCACAATATCTTGGTGGCTAAAATTTTCAGGATCCTTCAAATGCTCATAAATGCTTCCAAACTCAGGATCCTTACCCAGTTCGGTTATTACAGTTTCTCTGGAATTTATTGTACATGCTGTAAGCATTGCCACTTTTGCGGTATTACCTTGTTCCTCTATTTTAATTCTTGATAGGGCATCTGCTACGATATTTTCCTTTCCGGGGGTATGCTTGATTACCAGATTATATTCTTGCAGCTTGAGTGCCCATCTTATTAACCTTGGGGATAAATTTTTTTCTGAGTACAATCTAGTTACCGCCGCATGATCAGAGTACACTGTTATCGGCGCCTTTCCAAAATAGACTCGGAACTTTTGCACTGCTAACAGAACTGCAAGTGCCTCTCTCTCGGTCGCGGAATAGTTTCTTTGTGTTTGATTTAAAGTTCGGCTAAAAAATGCCACGGGCTGCTGATTTTGCGAAAGTACCGCTCCTACCGCATAATCCGAAGCATCTGCTGAAATTTCTAAATTCTCATCTTTTTCAGGAAATTTCAATACAGGGGCTTGCGTTAATGCTTGTTTTAATTTTTCGAAAGCACTATTGGCTTCGGCGGTCCACGAGAATCTTGCCTTTTTTCTTTTTAATTTTAACAATGGCTCCGCGATAGCCGCAAAACCTTTTATAAAGGACCTATAATATGAACAAAGTCCTAGAAAAGAAGAGAGCTTCTTTGCCGTGTTTGGAGTCGGATACTTTTGTACAGCGATTATTTTTGATTCATCTGTCTCGATCCCTTTTTGAGATATTTTGTAACCTATATATTTTAATTCAGGGGCTGCAAATTTGCACTTTTCGACATTCACTTTTAGACCGGCCTCATTTAATAAAGAAAACACCTGTCTTAAATCCTGCGCGTGTTGGTCGAGATTATCACTAGTAATAATGATATCGTCTAAATAGATAAATGTGGACTTTCCAAGAACAGGTCTTAACACAATGTCCATGCATCGCTGAAATGTTGCCGGGGCCCCTGAAAGGCCAAACGGCATACGCAAAAATGCATAAGTGCCAGACTTGGTTATAAAAGCAGTCTTAGGCACGTCCTCAGGCCTCACCCCTATTTGAAAATAACCAGTCGTTAAGTCTAAAGTCGTCATAAATTTGGTTGATTTTATGTTCCTTAAAATTTCTTCTATGATCGGTAACGGATATACCGGATATTTAGTTATGGAGTTTAATTTACGGTAATCAATAGCGAATCTCCACCTTTTTGGATGCTCCAAAGGATAGTCATTATTTTTCTTACATAAAACCACCGGGCTAGCATAACTACTTGAGATGGGCATTATGATCTTTTTACGTAGCATATCGGTAATATGCCATTCTATAATTTTTTCCTTATTCTTATCATACCGGTATGGTTTTTGACGAACTGGCATTGCATCTCCGGTGTCAATACTATGGTTAGTAACCTGAGTAAATCCTGGAATATCACTAAATAACGAAGCAAATTCACTTACCACTTGTCGGATTCTTCCTTGCTCGTCATTAGGGAGGTGGTCAAGTTTTAACATCGGCGGTTCAGCGTTTTCAGTACGAACTGGTTTCATTGTCAGCTTAAGGGACGCTTCATTAAAATCCAGCGTAGCTTGTGCTTCTGAAAGAAAATCTATTCCTAAAATTAAATGTGCTTGCAGATTCTTTACTATAAAAAACATCACCTTTATTTGTTCGTCCTCGATACGGATATACAAAGGTACTTTACCTACGCACTTACATTTTTCTCCTTGCGCCGCTAACACTATCGTATTATCCGCATTATATATGCGGTATTTGCGAAAATACTTCCTAAAAAACTCTTCTGCCACACGGGAACACTGCGCGCCGGTATCCAGGAGTGCGGTGGCTGGGATATTATTCACCAAGACTTCAATCTTCGGAAGAGTCAGATTTTTCACCAATACTGTATTTAACTTGTAGGAAGAGGGGTTTTCTTGGCCTTCGGATTTCCGCACCCTCCCGTCAGCAGAAATCCGTTTTAGTTTAAATTATTTTTCCTTTCCGTGCTTTCCTTCTTTTTCCCCTGGCCTTGAGACTTTTTTCCTGGGTTGCTATTGAACTGTCGACGTTCGCCGGCTGTTTTTGAATGCTCGGGTTTCCTTGCCCACTGATTCGCTTTTTCTCCGTAGCCGTGTTCTTGAGTTTGCTGTAATCTTGGCGTACCAAATTGGTTTCGCTGTTGATATTGGCGTCTTCTTTCGACGTCCGCCGTTCTTCTACTTTCAAACTGGATTGCTAGCTCAAATAACTTTTCCAGTGTAGTCGGATTTCTTAATTCAATAAAGTCTTGCACTTGGGGCAGTAACCTCGGCAAAATCACTTGAATTATCTCAGGATCCGGACGGTTTCCATACAAGAGTTTGAAGACGTGAATTTTTTTTAAAATAAAGCTTGAGAGATTTTCGATTCTTTGCTGATATATACTAAAAAGTTCCGTTTCTAATTTCGCACGATCCCTTACAACAGGGAAGGCTTTTACTAGGGCAGTCTTGAAATTCTCGTAAGTATAGGTGGGACTTCCTGCTTGACCCAAGAGACTTCTGCCTATACATTTGAACCAGTTACGCGCTTGGCCCTCAAAGCGCTGGTAGCTAAGGTAACTTTTTGAAACTCGTGCACGGGGTAGAGCATGAAGTGGTCATCCAATTTTTCCAAAAAACTGGTTACCGGTGAGTTTCCACTAAATGTTGCTTCTGGTTTCATCGCTGCGCGCATGGTCTGGACGATGTAACCAAATATTTCCAGGGCGGCAGCTGGCATTTCTGGATTCTGAGCCATTTCTGCAGGCAGCACAGGTTCTTCTTGAAACTCGGCCATGGTTATTCTTCTTCGTTGGGCGCCACTATCAGGGTCAATGTTCCTTCTAACCTTCTTCGGGAACATACAAGGACCTGACTCGGAACAGAGAGCTTACTAAAGCTATGTTCACTAATTGTGGTAAGTAGACAGGATACAGACGAAGGGTATACAAAACCCTTTATTTTTCTCTATATACAATAACTTCCGTACTTCGGAATACACTGACCCGCTGCTTGGTGTCTCACGTAAAAGTATAAAAATAAAACTAAACTCTAATTTAACTTTAGAATAATAAACGTGGAAGATTGGCCTTATAATAACAGGAAGCGTACGTAGCACAGAGACTGTGAACACTACAATACGTTTAATTTATCAAGAGGATTAAAACCTCTGGCCTGGAAGGCAAACAGCAACTGCGTAACTTCTAAGATAAGCGGCCTGCTTTGACTCACTGCTTCCTCTCTCTCGCTTGGCAAAAGGCCACAACTTAAATACTTGGCGTTCGCCAGACAAACTTTGCATAAAAACTTTCACGCTTATAATTCTGGCCGGAAGTAGAAAATAAGAAGTGATAGTAAAGATTTAAAAAAAAATAAACGTTAGTAAAACTTAAGATCCTTACAGTATTAGCATGACAAGTTTCTTTCCTGTACTTAGATATTTTTAACTGGTAAATTAAATAATTAATTAAAATAAATAAATTAATTTAATTAATAATTAGTAATTATATAATAATAATTAGTAATTAAAATAAATAAATAAATATTTAAATACCAAATGGAATCATAATTTGAATACTTATCTCTACCTCCCAAAAAAAGTAAACATAAGACGTTAAAAAAATTCTGAAAGATTTCACACATGATATTACGCCCAAAGGTGAGTTTTTGTTTTCGTTTAAACACACACAAAAACGTTTTGAGCGTATTTGAACTAACGCTCTTTAGGGCTAAAAGTATTAAAAAATAGCACGTATTTAGAATTTCCGATAGACAGACTCGCGGGCTGGAGGTAAAAATGTTTTATTCCGTACAGTGTTGCCATTTCTCACTTTAAAAGCATTTAGTTTTTTCAATCAAACATTCGTTAAAGTTTTACAAAATATGAAATAGATAATAAAACAAACTCGAAATTTAAAACTCGGGCTTTCAGGTGCCTATCAAAAACATCAAAGTTTGAGTAGCATAGCACTCCACTATGTTACTCAAACTTTGATAGCTCTAGGAACTGCTGTTTCATCAAAATGTGAGAAGCATTTATAGATCCTTCATGATTTAATTTCTTTAAATATAATACAGGGCGATAATATTTGGTGGCAACAATTTGAAAATTGATCCAATACTTTCAGTTATTCGGCGCAAAATGCAGTTTCGAGACTAATGGCCCTTCTGGTATAATAATAAAAAGGCAAGAAAGAAGTTTCGTAAGCCCTCTTAGTAAAAAAACTGGGCATTGATATGATGAACTGAGAAAAGCCTGGGGGGAAGACAGAAAATAGATGCCAGCACTTAAAGCTGCATCGGGAATTGTAAACTCATATTTCTATGCTGCTTTTAAAACTTTTGTAATTTTACTGTTGAATTTTATATCGCTAAGTGCGAAGAAAATTTTCCTTAATAACAAAGCTAAAAAGGCAAAAACATGGGTTAGTAGGAGTGAGTGTAAAGGCAAAGTGGTAAACTGCCAGCTCACTGAGAGCGTGAAAAAATTTTAAAAATCCCTTTTGAGCGACCGTTTAAGATTTGAAAACTTTCAGGTTTTTTTCTTTTGTTTTTTTTTCAAACTTTTATCTTAACAAGGGCTCAAGAAGAAAGCAAGTTTAAGAACACCAAATAAATGTGTTGTGTAGTTTGTTTGAAAGGCAATTACAGAATTAAAGTAAGGCCTGTATAAAGATTAAAGTAAGGCCTCTTTGCAAATGTACTTACCAATTTTGTCCTATACCTTAAAAATATTTTACGCCTGCTGATAACGGAATTTTCCATCTCAATAACCCCTGTAAGAGAGTGGGTAAAAGAGTGCAAAGAAAATCGTCTGATCTATTACAATCATTCTTCAAGCAAAAAAGGACTCTTTTGTTTGCATTAATTTCTACGCGGAATTTTCTCTCATAGGCAAACAGAAGCACCCACAGAAGATAATATACATATGCTTAAAATACCTTGTAATAATTCTTGGGGAAAAAATCTTAAGTAGTAAATGTTTGTTTGTTGCACGTGTTGTATGTTCTGAACGTACAATATTTACTTATGGTTGTTGTTAGTTTGTTTTAAAAAGTTTTAATTAAAATAGTATTTTATTGCCAACACAAAGACCCTTGATAAACTGATAATTGTGTTTTGAAGTAATAGAAAGTCGAAAATATATAACTCATAAATGTTGGCACTATATTCCTCTCTCCGAGGTCTTTCCCATTTCATTTGTCATTTTCGTAAAACACGCAGCTTTGCTACATGTTCTACTTAGGAGAGTTGCCCATGTACACAATTGTAAGATTTTTAGTGTGTTCGTAATGCAGGCCGGCATAGAGCATGTTCTTAAAGATATTTTATTTCAGGAGTATTTCACGTGTTCTTCAATTTATCATTTAAATATAATTATAGTTTTTTAAACACTAATAATTTTAAAACTTTAATTTTACTCCTTACATTTTCTTTTTTCCTTTTAATAATTTACATACATTTAACTTTTCTGTTGCTAATTTGAAGAACACTTGAAGTTCTTATTCCAAAACAAAAGGTTTTTGAGTCTTTCAGTTATATAACACATATTTTGTTGTTCTTTATCATATATATTTATTTGAATATCTTTGTAAAAAGTAAGGATTTTTAAATTTGTTATTATTTGAATCATATTCTAATATAATAGGAGATAAAATTGAAAGCCTATTATAATATAATTGGCCCTCAATTCCGTCACTTTATTACGGATGCCTAAACTAGTCGAAATTTGCATACATCTCAACTCACTAGAAATGATTATATCAAATTAAAATTCCACGGAGAATAACCTTATACTTCGGGACCTACAATGCTTTTCAGCAAAAACACACACGTCAAGTCTTTGGAAACATTAACGAATTTTATCGATGAATTTTTGGGAATAAAAATGTACTCTATTTTTTATACAGTTAAACAGAAATTTGAAACTTCATAAACTTAGAAAATAACATGTTTTACTTAGGGACCCTTTTTCTGCATGTGCATTTGAAAAATCCTATTATTTATAACAAGATCTCGACGACCGTTGTAAAATTTCGCATAAGCAAAAAACGTAATCTAATACCAAAAGCGTTTTCGATGTTTTCGAAAATATTTTGTATGATAACGAAACATTTGCAAATATAATAACCTGATGCAATTTAGCTTCCGAGATCAAGAGGGACTCGGGAAGCCCGTAGTTGTTTTATCGGTCCCTATACTATGCTTACCGCAAAAACAGTTTTACAGTGACTAACAGCTGTTGTTACACAACAGCAGTAGCTGTAGTGTAACAACAGCAAAGTTCACGCAATTTTATATTTAATTAACTGTAAATTAAGTCTCTTTCCCATCAACTGTATGTAGACTGTAGATAATTTCTACTATTTAGACTATATTATGTTTCCTAAGTTTAATTTTAACTAAGTTAAATCTTTGATACTATGAATTTGGAGGTCTGTGTTACATTCAAAATCACAGGTAAAACTGAAAAATTTTTATACGGTATGCTATAACAGCATATATAAATTTAAGGTTTACATTATTTAATACATATGTATTATTCATATGTTTATTAATATATAAATATTATGTTTAGTAAACCTAAATAATAGTTCTTTTCCGTTTTGCTTCATTTATGTGAAATCTAAATTCTACTTCAGCCCGTTCAGCCCTTTCAAAAAATTCAGTCATTTCAAAACCACGGTTAGATTAATGTTGTATTAACTCCCTTAATCACTAAAAGTAATAGAAAAATTTTGTTTAATTTTTTATGTCTATCTCTACGCTAGAGGATAAAGTTATAGTAACCGAAGATCATTTGTAGACCAGACATAGAAGTTTCGCTAGGTTATCTAGACGAAGAATTTATAGTAGACTATCAAGGTGTAAATGGTAAAAATCCATTGCGCTTTTGATATGCTAACAATTGCTTTACAAGTGCATGCAAGAGAATTCTTCTTAATTATTTGCTTTTCCTCCTTATCAACTCCGTTTGAAAACAAAGTGGAACACAACATATTGTTCCACTCAACCAAAGAAAGCTGGTGACGAGTCATAGTCCATCACATATTAATTCAGATAGTATTTTAGAACATAATATTTTCCTGAAAACAGGAAAAATTGACTTCGCCCTTTTCAAGAAATCAGCAACGGTTTGGCATTCACTAACATAAATTTGCTAGTCGCTTTATTATCAGGCATGTTCATGCGGCATTTCTTATTTCCTTTCCAAACCCACAGTAAAATTCCCTTAAGAAAATGTTAATGCTTTAAAAATATTTTCCGTAAATCACTGCTTAATTCCACGACATTCGGCGGATAAATTCGTCTGCTAAATCGTTTCAGTTATTTTTGACAAGCCATTTTATTTTCAGGATGGGTCTTTATCTATTCCGTCAAAGCTTCCATCTTAGCAGAAACAGCTGTCAACAGCTGCATATCGACAAATCCAAACGATGCAGCTAACATTTGTGAGCAAACAGCCCACTTTTATCCTGGATTCCACCAACACATGTAAGTATTACATGAAGCGAAAAAAACGATTTCTTAGTTAAATGAGTTACTAATGCTCACAGTGTTACAGAGTCACCTACAATTTTAGGTTAAAACTCCTTACAATGTGCAAGCCATTTTAAAAACAGAATAAACAGAGTTTTAGTTACAGAAATTACACAGAATTTATGGTTCTTATTCGAAAGTGAGAATAAACTTGATCCTCAGTTCAATTCTACCTTAATTACTAACTAATTACGGCTATTCCCTAGCCATTTGCGCAAATTTAGTGGAGGGGCAGAAAGTGCTGTCCGTTATGTGTTTAAAGCCCTTAAAAGAATAGTATCCCCCGACCAAATAGGCGGATATGTAATAACCGGTTTGGATTAGCAATACATTATACAATAAATGGGCAAAACCTGCATTGTGTGGACATTTAAATCTCGTTTGCTGATAATCGAACTAATGCTGATAATCAATCTAAGTAAAACTGTAAATTAATATAGTTGTAGTTTCTTCCAATCTTTTTATTATATATACAGTGATTTCTTACTCACCCTTGCAGTGCCCGCTCCACCGCCCTTTCTCGTCTTAATCTTATTGACACGTCTACTTCCTCCCACTCGCTATTGTTAGTTTAAGCCTGATAGTGTTTGCGAACTTTTCAGAGTTACTTTCTTAGCTTTTATCGTGTTCAGTGCTTGTGCTTTTTGATTTTGTGTTTTTCGTTACCAATTTAAAATGTCAGGAAAACAAAAGAAGGTTGTGTTGACGATTGCACAAAAACTGGAATTAATTTGAAAAGTAGCAAACAGCGCTACAAGGCAGCAGATGGAATTGGATTATGGAATCGCGGAAACAACAGGGCGTGACATTCTAAAAAGACAAACTGGTGAACTTTGCACCAATGTCGGACAGTGCTTCCGCAATGAAAACGCGAAAACCTATGAAGGGTTCTATCTTCATAATTTTGGTTTCCATCGCTTGTGAGGCATTTTGGCTTTATGCTCAGACGCTATCAAGCCTGTCCTGTCAAAAAGTACATTTTCGAAATTGGGAAACAATAGGTCAAAGTTGACCACTCAATTACTGAAAGTTTTCGCCTACTATAGACCCTTTCTCAAACTTTCCGTTGGTATTTTCGAGCGCGGATATTATCAACAAAAACACTAATATTTTTAACACCATAAAGGTTTATATTTTTAGACACTAATAACAGCAAAAGTAAATAAATAAAGATGAACCGATTGAGTATTTTGCAGTGGGAATTGCAACATCAGCACTCAGTGTATGTGGTGGATTCTGTTGTTTTAGTACTACAGCACACCTGCAAGTTAGGCATCAGAATACACTAAATAACAGAAGTGTAGGTCTGTTTTATTTAGAGCAAGTGAATGAGTTATAAAATGTTACTATGAAACTGACAATGTGTTTGAAGTACTAAGATGATGGAGGACGACATTTGACACTACGCTATAGTCAGGTGTAACAGTTATGATATTACATGGCACATCTGAGAAGGAGGAAGCTGTATGGGATCTAAACAACGGATGATGTAGAGTGTAACAACAGATGTAGTTAGGGATCTGTGTTAAAAACTTTCCTTGTACTGGCCACAAAACTCAGTACGCGGAATGACATGAGACATACGAAGGAGTGTCTCCCATTCTTTTGAAGTCATATCAGCTTTTGCAGACCTGTTCTTTAGCACTGCAGCTAATGAGTCACATTTTCAGTATCTCTTACTTTAAAACGTGAGGCGACAGCAAGTATATTAATACCTGTCAACAACAAGTATCTCATGACTCGTATTATTAGTATTATTAATGATCAAAAAGTTAAAAATTTATTTTGGGACAACTGTATAATTGCATATTACATCAATATATACTTTTAGAAGCTTGATTCTTTGTTCGTAACAGTCAGCAAAGACAGTTTTCTCACTTGAAGTCTGAAACTTAGTGTGGTCCAAACTGTATTAATGCAGAAATAAGTGAACAACTGAAAAGTGTTAGGAACTGAACAACTGAAGTGTTAGGAAGAATATATCGATAACCTATATAAATGTACAGAGATCATTCACATCTCCTGCGAAATGATGCATACTTAGGTTTTCAAGAAACCAATTAGTCAAGAGCATGTGTGTGTATGACGAGTTAAGCTACCAAATCATTTTCAATCCGTACGTATTGCTTGTTGTTGGCATTTTTATATTAGAATTTATTAGGATTTATGACACTCACTATTTAAAACACAGTCAGTTTTCTCAGATTTCGCTGTCTGATTCTTTAACAAATCTTACAAATTAAAATTATTCATTACTTAAAAAAGTCCTCGCAATTCTTCTAATTCTGAATTGTTTGCCCTATTTTATGTTTAATATTACTTTTGATTAATTCAATTTAAATATATTTAGTGGGAATGGTTTACAGTGCATCTAACTGGCAAATAGTACAAACATTTAAATTTTACTTTAATTTAGGGGTCTTCAACCTTTCACGCCCGAGGGCCACATCAATAAATTCACAAAGATTCGAGGGCCACATGTCTGAAAAAATAGTGTAGTCAGAAAATTTATAAAAAAAGGGAGGTTTGTATTGCAAGACGACAATTTATTCTAGTCGAAGAGATAGTGTTACAGATTAGTATATATATATATATATATATATATATACATTGGTTTCCAAAAGTCAAATGGAAATCAAATTAAAATATTTTGCAACTTTTTTTAACTATGAAAAAAAGCATAAATATGATTGTACAGAATGATGCTTTAAAGAAAATGCATTTACAGTAATGTTATATGGAATGTTTCGACACCAAGGTTAAATAGCTTTACTTCAGGGTACCATGTTATATCTGAAATTCCTATATGTTAAATGTTAAATATGAAACTACTTGCCGTGAAAGGTAGTGATCGTATAGTGAAACGTGTACAGCATTTTTGCGTTGTAAAAAAAATGCATTCCGGGACCGCGCCGTGAGAGGATCGAAAACATAAAACATATACAAGATATAAAGGAAAAGTTCATATTAAAATATATAAAGAAAACATACTGTAAGAGGTTCCAGATTAAATATCAGTTTATTCAATTACAACACAATAAGAAAAATCTTAACCTCATCTGAGAGTCTGTTCATTTACATTCATAAAAAAACTTAAGGTTTGTCTGGTGATTTAAAAGAAAGGAAAGGGAAACAATTTAAGGCCTGAGAGTTAAATTTTAGATTCGACGTTGTTTTTTTCTGCTAAGGACGTTTTTGAAAAGCTTGCCTAAAGTTCAAACACACCAAAAAAATAAAACTTATCTTGAGGGAACATCTTGAAGTGGAAGACTCGTATCTTATCAAGCGTTGATGTCGGCCGGGCTCATCTTGACACTGGTACTTTATTTTTTTCACTGTAGAACAGAAACAGGAGCACTGCTGCCCAGGACGGCTATCCGCTTGGTCCTTAAAGTCCTATGTCAACACGCAGGTAACTCGTTCAAATTTCGCCTCTTTACCAGCACGCCGCAAGGAAGAGGGTTTTCAGCCTCCGGTCAGAAACTTTTTTTTTTCTAGGCAATTACGGCTCGCCTGTTCTTACTCATCCCAAGAGCAAGCTTCACGAGTAACGTTCCAACTAAGTTCCACCCGCCAGTCAGTAAGAGAGAGAATCCAACTCGAATTTCCTTCAAGCCAGTTTTCAAGAGCAACGTCCACTAGTCCAGCCGGCTCGAAAATCAGCGAGTCCAAGAGTGAGTGAGTCAAGAGTAAGTGTGAATCCAACTCGAATTTCCTTCGTCTCCTTCACAAAACGGGCTCCCACTATGGCTTCACTTATCGCCCCCTTAATTTTGGCAAAATTTGCGCTTTCAACTCCAGAATTCGGAAATAAGGGTGATCGCGCATGCGCGCCTTTCTTCACTTAGCCAACAACCGGACCCTCAATCGCCAAAACCCTGAATGACTTACATTGAAAGACAAGTAGCAACCTTTGACCTTTCCGTCACGTACGTTCCTCTCTTAAGGTCAACTAACAATGAAAATTCTTTCTCGAACATTCTAAAGGACAAGGCGCGCGAAATCATGACTTGGCAAAAATTGCCTCCCTTTCCCTGCTTCTTTCACAATGAATAAAAGTTTGTACAAGATTTGCAAATAGAGGAAAATAAATAATACTCTTTTAAACTAAATAATATTCCCAGAAGCATCTGTTTTTCCCCAAAATTAAAGCCTTAAAATAAATAATTCATAATCAAATAAAAATTAAGATTTCCATAAATCATAACAATCCTTCACATAGTTTTTACAACGCTATCAGATAATTTCTCTACATAACAGTAAACAAAAGAAAAAAACTGAATTACTGGCGGGAGATGGTAGTTACTTTAGTTTTAATGCGATTTAATTGATTTAGTTTTAATTAATTAAAGCTTAAATATCCCGTTTAATCTGTGTTATTGAAATTCTTAACGTTTCCTCCAAATGTCTGTCTGTCAGCCGTGTTCTTGTTTTTGATTTTAGGATTTTCAATTTACTAAAATGCTGTTCACATATATAGGTACTGCCAAAGATAGAAGACCTGAAGAGTGCATGTTTACGAATTCCTGGATACTTGTCTTCGGTCACGTACTTCGAATAAAAATAAATTAGCGTAGGATTTTCGAGAAACTTGCATTTTACTGCAGTCACACTGTAAATCTAATAATAATTCCCCACAGGATTAATTTTGTCTCAAAAGCTTTCACAAAGTAAAAAAAAATTATGAACAAGTAGATCTTTTCCCAGTAAGCGGTAGTTCAAATCATTGAGATAATCCGTAATATCGGCAAGAACTGCAAAGTCTCTCAACCATTTCTCATCACTGAAATCGTGAATAGATTTCCCTTTAGATTCCATAAACTGCTGAACTTCGCTTTTCAAAGAAAACAGGCGCTGAAACATCTTTCCTTGGTTCAACCAACGTACTTCCGCGTAATACACAACATAACCATATTCAGCTTTCAGATCGCTCAAGAACTGTTGAAATTGCCTGCTATTAACTCCTTTAGACCGAATGAAATTAACCACTTCTACAACAACATTCATCCCATGTTCAAAGTTTGAGAAGGACTTCTTGCACAAATTTTCTTGTTGGATGATGCAGTGGAAAGTCATCATAGTATTATTTCCATCAGATTCACATTAGATTGGAATAATGTTGTTAATCCTATTTTCTCTCCAGTCATAGATTTAGCACCATCCGTGTTTACAGCAGATATATTACTGAAGTCTAACTCACATTTATCCAAAGTTTGTGTCAGACTCGAATACAAATCTATTCCTCGTGTTATACCTTTAAGTGCAACGATACTGGCAAATTCCTCTACAATTGTCTCTATCAACACCATGTATAAAAATGGCTACTTGTGCAGTATCTGTTACATCTATTGATTCATCCATTGCAACAGAATAAAACTCAAATTGTTTGCCTTTGGATTTTAATTTACTGAATATATATGTTGCGACATCCTCTATGCGCCTAGCTACTGTCACACCAGACAAGTTAATATTCGATATGATTTGAGCCTGTGATGGACAAAGCACATCAACTACACTATGAAGATATTCTTTTGCAAATTCTCCATAAGCAAAGGGTTTTCCAGGCTTAGCAATTTTTTCTGCTATCATGTAACTAACAATAACACTAGTTTCAGATTCTTCATCGGCTGTGGTGAAGAAAGTCTGCTGAAAATTTAGTTTTTATTTTAATTCACTGACCTCATCACTTCGAAAATGACCTTCCAATGCAGAATATTTCTCACTGTGCTTAGTATCATTATGTCTCTTAATGTTGAATTCCTTCATCACAGCTACACTGTAGAGTCATTATGTTCATTGAAAGCAGAAAAGATGAAAAATATGCAACCCCTTAGCCGGGAATCAAACCACGGACCTCTGGAATACCGGCCCAATGTGCAGAACCACTAAACCACGAAGGACGCTAGGAAAGCGGGAGGATTACCTTATATACTCCACTTTTTAAAGGGAGACTAGGGTTTTAAGGGACCTAGTCGCCAAATCCTGGGTGTGGAGAATCATCATCCACAACCCTTTTAGTTCGGGCGCCACTGTAGTGTCATTAGGTATTTTGGAAGCAGGAAAGATGAAACATATGCAACCCCTTCGCCGGGAATCGAACCTATCAATGCAATAACACTGCCATAACACTATCACTGCAAATAAAGCAAACTGCCTAAAATTCCCCATTTTCAGAAAATTTTATCTCAAGTAATATTAGGCATGTCAATAAAATGTTTTAAATATCAAGAATAAGAGAAAAAATTCTGTTTACGACAAAAAGCTGACAAGGCAAATTTTCTCGAAATCAAAATTTCTTAAAATTATTCAACTTTTCTTTAAAGTCAAATGCAGGGCCATTAAAATGCCTTCAGCGGGCCACTCGTGCCCCACGAGCTACGGGACCCCTACTTTAATTCAAAAGAAAAGAAAATCTGATATCATGCTTAGTTCGACATAGAATAATCGCATACGCAAATAATCGCAATTGTTAAGAAGTTTTTATTGTTTTTATACTATTTCATTATTAAGATGTCTTATTATCACCTACAACTCCTGAGTTCGTTTATTGTAGTGACACGTATGCTCTGATAGTCTTAGCTCTGATTGCATAAAATACAGGATCCGAGTTCTTAATCATGATCTCCTTGGTTAGGTAGCGATGGTGGACAAGTCTTACTAAATTATGTTCGAATATTTCTCATTGCTATACAAAATGTGCTGAGAATACCAAATTTCCGGCAAAGTGTTGCGGTAGGCAGGTTCGGGCCAAGATACTGGGTGTTCTTTAGGACGAACTTGTGCTATAAGATTTACCACTTCTACCTCATACGGACAAGCCCATAGTGATATTAATTGATCGAAATGGGATGGAAATTATTTCTTACTTATTGTCACCCAATTTAGATCGTAACTAATTCTTATTCCCATTTGAAATATTTTAAGTATTTAAATTTTTATTTATATCGGTTTGTTTTCTATCACAGCATGGAAACTGCGCAAATTCTAAGCTTACTTTTTTATTCTTAACCACAAATGAAAATCTATTTGGATGTTCTAAATCTTATTTTTAGGTAGTATTTCTAAATATCTGTCTTAAATTATCGAGAAAAAGAATTCAAATTTTCTGTTGAAAATATGCATTAACGTGCATCTAACGGAAACATGACCAGTTTTATTGCTGGCATCAGTTTCATAAGTGCACTACTCACGTCTGAAATTTTGATTAAATATTTTCAAAAGATCACATGCATCGTGCATTATGGCATTTGGTAAGGCTTCAAATGCTTTTAAAGACAAACCTGAATCGATGAAATTATTTCTGTATGCTTAAACCAAACTTTTATAACTATTAAATGTATGCTACGAGTATTCTGAACCATTTATTATTATCCCAAATAGGAAATAAACGTATTGCGTTACTCATTACTAACGGCGGATGGTAGAGTAATATTAAAGACAGTCATGTTTAGAATTCCTCCGTAGTATTACTGGACGTTTTCGTTAAAAGGTAACAGACAAAAAGGGATGCATCACGAAATAAGTGAAAGTAGTGTAGAGACCACTGAGCTATGCTAAAAAAACCAAAAATTGAAAATAAAGTTAATTATTCCTTACAGATTTTAAAATAATTGCTTTTTAAACTACAAGTGTCAAAATAATTATCATATTTTCAGTAAAAGAATTTAATTATTGCTAGATCTCAATCTAATTGTAAACGTTTATTAAACGCTTGATCTGTATGTTCTGTTTAGCCTGCTTATTGTTCAGGACCGAGAACACGCTGCCTAATAAGCAAGCTAGAACATATACAGAGCTATTAAACTCAGCTTTAGTCTTGTTGCTGAACGCTCAGCTTTGATTAATATCTAACTCGGGAGAGCTAAATCAAAGTTTCCTTCTACCTATAACACCACACATTAATACCTTGCAAGCATTGGATATGATTTGTTACTTTTTTAATTGCACATACACAAATTTACGTATTCCTAATTTCTAACTGCATATACATTTTTCTAATTTACATATACATTGCAAACTGTATGTTTATGCTATTACTGCCATTAATGCTGCTTATTACACTGCAAGCTATCAGTTCTGTATTATGTACATTACAGAATTTCTTACTTTGTTTTATGTTTCGGTATTGTATCCTTTTTTATATGTGCCAGTAATTCTATATTATCACTGCCTTTGTTACATGCTCTTTTAAATCTATTATTTATACTATACTTTGTTTCTATTGTTCTTATATTGCGACGCTAACTACTTTACGTTGTACTAGTTGAGCGCAACGTTCTGCAATACAGAGCTTCTAAAATGCTCTTTAGAAAACCTTATGTTATTACACATACTTATATGACTGCACGTATGATACTTCTGTTATTGTGCAGAAGTTTCATTATATCATAAATAAGCTTTATAGTGTGATCATAATTACATTGCATTTTCCTGTACTATCATTGTTTACAGCACTTTATGTAAACAGTTTTTCGTTTGTTGGTATATGATTGTCAGCAGTACACATTTTTATCAATGTTTCTGCAAATTTTTTCCAGTAACTCAACATGCAAGTCTGTAAGCAGGGCGAGTGTCTAATGGGCAGTGAAAAAATGCTTATCTTGTTTTTATTCCTTAATGATTTCAATAAACAATCATAAGGAATATATAATAATTATAATGAGCAATATGTACGACTATAAGGAATATTTATTATAATTTAAACGCTTATAAAATTTAGCATAGCAACAATCTTTTATGTTTGGCGTAGATTTTAGACAAAACTCTACTGATTTCGAAGGTAATCAGGTACAGGTCCTTTTTCATCAGGAGTAAAGAAAACTGCAACGAAACGAAAGCCAAAGTTGTATTTATATCTAAACGGAGTAGAGCTAACGAGAAGGTAGCGCCATTTGTCGGCAGAAATAGTAACGAAAATTTAAAAATTAAATTAATAAAATTTTACAAGGCTTAGGAAGGAGTGGATTAAAATCATTAATTAAATCTTTGTGAATACGAAAAGCTTCTAGAAAATTCAATTAGCCAATGGAAGAAGCATTTTGGTTAATTTTTGCGTAAAGTGAAAATTATGATTAAATTTCCAACTATGGTCGAAGAATTGCCAATATCGCCATTTCGGACATAAAATCTGCGTTTCTTGCGAAATGTTAGCGCTGTTTTAGTTTAGCTGATATATCTCACACCATACTGACAAGATATGTCATAAAGTCTCCAAGAATGAAAGGAAGTCCAAAGCAGAAATGGAATTTTAAAAATCGAACCAGGGATGTTATTGATAGGGGAGAAAATGATTGGAAAATAGGATTTCTGAAAAATCTGTGCAATTTCGTAATTGGGAATGGGAATGAATCAAAAGAACAAAAAGGATAGAATGAAAGAAATGGAAATATAGCAAGGTTACTAATATTATTTCTAACAGCGGAATTTCATCTTTGATGAAAAGATAAAAGTTATTTTTATGTTTACGATGATGATAATATTTTATTTTGACGTTTTTCTCTTCTGTCTTTATAAGGAAAAGTTTCCTATTTCTGAATATTTTACTTCCGAATTTTAGAAACTTCGACTTATAGATTATTTAAGTTTACTTAATTAAAATATAGTTAAGTATTTTCTTTACATTTATGTAATATAATAAAGAAGAAGAAGAAGAAACTTTATGAAGAAAACTAACTTTCATTTCAAATCGTCTCTTATCTGTTTCGAAAAACAATGCAAAAATATTTAAATAAATGAACTATTATAGTACGTAGTGTACATAATTTTTGGTAGACTTGTATAGAGCATTAGACATTTTATTTCGGAGCAAGAGATGTTAAAAATGTGCTACGTTTCTTCCAGGATTGGAACTACATACCTTCTGACAGCTAGACGGACGAGCTTTCCAGTTACATCACAAAGACACTCGTGAAAGAGAGAGAGAAAATACCTTATAGACTATATAAAATGTCGATAAATTACATGAATGAATGCACATTAATAAAATGTTATATAAAATTATAGTCCATTTTCCGGGATTTGAACCCAGAATGAACTTCCAATGTTCAGAGAGCTTAGTCTTTGGCCATTGGTTGAGTTTAAAGATTTGCTATCGCTTCATACCTTATTAAACATGGAGTTCCGCAGAAAAGAAAAGAACATGAATTATTCCCTATAACTGATTTTTGAGGTAGTAGTAAGTCACGTGTAGAGCACAACTTTTAGTGGCTATCAAGCTATTATTGCGTTTGAGATGACCTTAACGGTTAAACTCAAGATGCCATAATATACTGCAGTCACTTAATGAACTGACTGTCTAAAATACATTTCTGGCATTCTTTACTTGATTTATCCTTGAAAGAGATACAGATAAAAGATATGTCATTATTTTAATATTTTCCTCGAATTTCCTCTTACAATCAGGGTATAAGCAAAATACACAGTGCGTTTACAGTGTTTTAGGATTACATGTTTAAGAAACTACAGCAAACCTGCCAATCGATAATTGATAGTATTTATTAGAATGAAACTTCTACTTGCTTTCCCTAAAATATCGTCTACTTAATAATAGAATTTTCAATGCAATTGGTCGTTTACTTTGATTCCGTTAAATCTGTTGCCATGGATTTGAAAGGTGAGCAAAGAATAATAATAAGATTTTGCTTTGAAACGGGAAAACTTGCAATGTGACTTTTGAAATGTTGTGTAAAGCATAACAGAAATCAAATATTGACATGATCCAATGTTTTTCTCAGTAATGATATCTTGTGATGGACGCAAAGATGTTGATCCAGCAAATGCTCGCTGGCAAAGCTTGGAAAACAGGAAACATTCAACTAATATTGCTGAAAAATGATCATCTATCGTTTTGAACAATACTAATGAGCTTAAATACAGTAAAGGCATTGTTCATAACACTGATGTGGAAGATTTAAAAAAAAAAGAAAGAAAAGTGTGTTCTTGCTTTATCTATCATATGCAGAGTAGGCTTTATGATTTGAAATCAAAATGGCAGGAATTAGTCTTTTTTCATGGAAATAAATTGTAGCTGTAAATGACATTTAGTATTTTGCTTATGATTCAGGAATAAAACTGGAATTTTATTCTTGGTTTTATTATTTCACCACATACACAGAAACTTCGTTTTCAAATATCTCCAGTAAATATTATAACGGTGACCGTTTATAAACTAAAAGAAATAATAAGTAGTTATGTTTAAGATGTAGATTGTGAACTGTGCGTTATATGAAGACGTAATGGCAGATTTCAGAAAAGAATCTAGCGCGTTACGCTTATAAAGGCTCACTCTAATAACTAGTTTCTGTTACATAACAGTGCGCCGTTACACAACCTCATTTTCGATAAATGATGTTAACAAGCTGTTCATAGCAAGGAAAATAACACAATTCTCTACCATCAACTTATTCACTGCATTTGTCGCCTAAAAATTCATTTTCCCCAAAAATAAAATCTGACGTCAAAGATCGTTATTTTAACAGCAATCACGAGATTCAGAAATTCTTAACTGGAAATCTAAATTATATTTAAAATGAAACTGAGTTTTATAAAGGAATGAAGCAATTGAATGTATGTATTAATCGTTGTCTGTATTTACAGAGATAGTATAGTGAAAATAATAAGTAAACAGCAGCTGTTTTTTTTTTTTTTTTTTTTTTCAACTTCCAATTTTGTCCGAATTTAGTTCTAGAACTATATAAATACAACGTGCATTTCTTGTACTTTCTACGCTCTTTTAGGCACGATTACGCTTACTTGGGCTTTCAGCTGAAACAGAGTAAGAATTATCAAATCAAGAAAGGCTGTGTTTAAGAGAGTTATATTTTTAATGAACTAAACAGAAGATATGAGACTCTATTTCAGAAATTTTGTTAAGATCACTTATATAAGAGGCATCCATTTATGTCATTCATTTTCCTCATGATATGTATATTATCCCTCTAATTTGACTTAACTAATTTTTAGCAGGAAGGTCATTAAATACTTTATTTAATCATAATTGCCAGTTATTTCTTAGTACAACATATTTACATGCAACGCTTTTATTTAAAGGGAAAATGAAGATATATGCAGAAATAATTATTTTGAGTTAATGTCAACAAAGCGTATGTATCCTTGTTTTATGTAACTAAATAACTATGATTTTCGAAACGTAGTTATAATGAATTGTGTCGTCTGAATAATAATGGAACAATATCTCTCAGGAGTCTGAAGCGCTAAATGATTTATATTATGGTTACTTAATACGCTCCATAAAGTGAGCAGTTTATTTCATACATAACAAATAAGTAAAGAGTTATAATACCTAACATCCAAAACTTATAGTTTACTGTATATTCCTTAACATTCCAGAGAAATATTTCGTATTTTGTATTTATTTAAAATTGACCGCTTAAATGGTTCGTTATTTAGATTTCGTTACATTATTTATAAATGAATTTTAAATTTAGAACGCATTAAAAATAATTGGAAATAGAATACATTCTGCTCTGTTTTCTTTTTATACTTACCTAAATTTACAAATGGTATGTTGAAATTATATTTACCTAAGCTTATAGTGATATTTTAAAATATGAACATCTTAACTTCAATTTTATTTAAAATCATTGAAATTTAAAATGAAAATGAAATTTAGGTTGGATGAAACAAAATTTTGCTATGAATTTAAAATTTACTATAAAATAAACATTGTCGATAAGTTTAAAAACTAAAATAAACACATACAGTATATTTATTTACATATATGAAATGGAAAATTTAACACTATATTATTACAAATTGCGTTTCTGATTACAGCTTTAAGTTAATCATTTAAATAGTCGCTTCTCTGGAGATTTTAACAACATTTTTTTTGCAATTTTCATTCTTTAACCTGTTATATAAAATATATACTTTAAAAAATTTTGAATATTAATATCTGCATTAAAATTAAATATAATGTTGATGATAAAATTTTGCAGAAACATACAGATTGAACTTTTCTATCCCTCTTTTTTTTTCATTTTATTAAAACGATAATATAATATTTGTTAAATATTTTGATATTTTTCTCTATACATTATTTTACATGCAGCGAAGACAGAGAAACAGGTGCCAGAGCCTTAAAAATTAAAATTCGTTTTGACCTGTGTATTAATATTATTCAAGAATAATCTTTCCACACCCAAAAAAATAATAATAAATGAACATTTATAAATGAAATTTAAAATAAAAAAATTGAAAGCTTTCGGATTTCATATTACATTTAGAAGGAAGTTTTTTTTTTCATTTACATACACATACACGTTTCAAGAGTGTATAGGTTAACGCCACACTATGCAAAAAAATATTTAAAAACATCCCATTTTTAGAATTTCCGATTAACAGTCTCGCGCTCTGAAGAAAAAATGTTGCCACGGCTGGCTTTGAAATTCTTGAGTTTTTTAATGAAACATTCGTTAAAGTTTTACGAAATAGATAATAAACGTAATTCCAAATTTGGGCTTCTAGTTGCCATATTCGGGTGAAGGACTATGTTACTCAAAATATGATGGCAACAATTTGAAAAAAATTATACGGCCGTTTATAGGGATTCGACGCAAAATGCCGTATCGAGAATAATAGCCCTTTTGGGCTAAAAGAAAACTAGTTAAGAAGCGAATTGAAACATCTTTTTGTTTTGTTATTATTGTTGTTTTGAAGTGTCTTCTCTATATTTTTTGAAACTTTTAATGGTAAATGCTTATTCGAGTTGCTAAACAGCAATCTCAAAAGATTTCTCATTTAAAGTTTATTTATTTATTTTTTAACTTTTCTTTTCAACCTGATCTGATTATTATTATTTAAGTTTTTATTTGTTTGCCACAAAATAGAGCTTTTATTATACACGAAATGAGTTTAAAATATAATTAAAACTAAATTACTAATTAAAGAAAGCATTAATCATCTTGCACAAATATGTATATCAATCTGTAATTAGAAAAGACTTGAAAGATTTCATATATAAATCGATTTAAATCACGATTTTGGCAACGGAACTTGGCGAAATGAAACAATAAGTAATAAATAACTCTTCTTCAAAACATCATTTGGCAAAATTTAGAAAAGAAATAAATAAAAAGTTTTTTTTTTTTTTTTTTTTTTTTTTTTTTTTGTTTTTACTTTTTGAATAAACACGGCAGTTATTTCTCACAAAACATTATATCAACAGTTTATACCAAACTAATATATATGTTATGATAAAACGGAAGCGTAGTAATTCAATTGTTAAAACATAATCCAATGGAATGTAAGCTGAGAATGACATCCGGTAGCTGCAAAATTGTCACATCCAACCTGCGGTAACAACGCTTCATGAAATAATAGTGGGCGGAAGAAACAAAAAATTTAGGTACTAGGATCGACTGCAACGGTCTACGATCGACGTTCTTCTATTAAATAATAAACAAAATTTCGTGCCAGTTCCAAGATTATATGCATATCTTAGAAGAAATATTAGTTTGGTTTTCGCTGCTGCCATCTTATTGGTTGAGACCAGAGCCATGCGCTCTGACGTTCACTCACGAGAAACGCGAAGTTGCAAATCTGCGAAAGAAAGGTTCGCCACACTGCCCTCTTTATCACCATTTTGGAGAAGTAATCCTAAAATGTGTTTAAAAGTTTTCCAGAGCGTTTAAACAAGTTTTAGAACCTAAATTAGTTCTCCGATAGAGTACTTCTTCTTCGGTATAATAATAATGAACAAATAAAATGTTAAAATTTTATAATAACTACTTTCCGTCTTAAAAATGAATCAGCTTTTATTGATAATGAAGTGGCAACTACTACTCCTTTTATTTTAATGAATCCCCTTCAGTCTAACAGCAAAAACGAGCAAAAAATGTATTTTATGTAATAATTTTCAAATTAAGATATTTCTAGTTTTTTCGCGTTTTTAAAACAGTTTTCTCTAAAAACCAAGTATTTTTTCAATAGGAATAAATTGGAAATGTTATGCTATTACTTGCGCATATAAATATACATGTTAATGTCAGACTGGAAAGAAGTACGTCATTGCAAAATGTAATAATAAGCATAAATGTAGCCTTCCATTGATGAGAATTTTCAATAAAATTCTATTTATTTGAAGGCTATCAGACTAAAGTCCATCTTCTGCAGCAGAAGCAATCAAAAGCCGTAAACATTTAAACTGAAAAATATTGCAGCATATGTAAACAAGAATGTCACAATTATACCAAAGAGATTAAAAGGAGAATACCACAAATAAATAATTCTTTTTCCATTCCATTTTTATTAGTCCAAGTTAATTAATTATTCCAATTTTATTAAACTAAATCAATCTGTACTTTTTATAATATAATAAGTATTCCATTTTCACAACTTGCATAGAGGCAACATTAAACATTGCTAGTTAGGAAACAACAGACTGAAATTTCTAGGTATAAATTTGACTTTAGATACATGCCAAAATTTAAAATATGGCGTTGGGGGTGGGGGATTTGCGATATTTTTGTTCCCTGTAAAATTGTAATTTTATAGGTTTTTCAAAACTGTTTTGTTTTTGTATCTTCGATTACTGCAAAAGAAGTTAATTCATTTTAATTTATCAAAAATTATAGTTAAAAGTTAAGGAGCAACCTTAGAAAGCAAACTAGAAAACGGTAATCTTTACTGTTATCCACGGTTTCCTTACCTATTTATATCAAAATATTAATAAATTGGATTAGTTTGATTTTGGACAGATTTACTTGTATCCGTTAATAATCGTTAGGTATAATTTTTTGAAAAGAGAATGGCAACATTTAACTGCAATGATTTTATTGACAATCTAAAATTTATTATGGCAGAGTGACTTTTTGCTTCAGAAGAAAGTAATCTATGTCCAATGGCCTTTGAAATGAAGAGCCTTTTGCTCAAATTTACTCCAACATAAGGGTTTTCCCGCGGGAGGCGCTAATTTCAAAATTCAATCTGTCAAAGACATGAAAACAGCAACAGGAGCAAAATTACCAAATATTTTCATGAAATGTGTGCGCGGAAATGACGCATTAAGGTGTTAAAAAGCGCTATTAAAATAGCTCAATCAGAGCTGTACGTTGGCATAAATAATTCTTCTCCGAGTAGTTTTCAAGGCTTCATCCCTGCACGAACAAGGAGCAAGGAGCTTTCCGACGTGCATTTCTTGTAATGGGGTTCAAGACGCAAACAAAATAACTGCTGAAAGGGCTTACGAAGAATGAAACCCGAGTAGACAACTGCCAAACAGCTGAGGTTATCAGCAAGTACATCTGCGAGAGTGGATCGTTTCATGCGTTCAGCTTAGATGGGCACAGAGAAAGAAATTGATAAAATTTTTCAATTTTAGAAGTCGTAATATGTACGTTTGAGGATAATTCTGTTGAAGATAAGTGATGATATTCGTTGCATGTAAGCCAACCAGCGTTTGAAGGACTTTGAGAGGAAAAGATGCATCACTATCACTTTGTAGAGAGCGAACGCTTCGAAACCAGATGCTTATCTTCTGCGTATTAACTTTATCCTTATGTATATATAGCAGATTGCTGGAAATTCTGAATTTCTTTTATAGGTCTTATTCACTGATGATGCTACGTTAGAACATTCGGAAATGTTTACTAACCTCAGTTCTACTCTGGGGGCAGAGGACAATCCATATTTCATGAGATCCCACGCCTATGTGGAAAGATTTTCCACTTAGTATAGAATTGTATAAAACTATTTAGCAAGATCGTAAATTCTGTTTAGTTGCTTGAACGGCCATGCCTATTGCATCGTTTCCAAGATATCTTGCCGGAACTTCTTTCGGATGTTTCTGTAGTTGATCGTCCACGATTTCATAATGACCAATCGCCAGCTTACATTAGCATTAATGGCAAAAATTGCTTCGAAAACCACATTAGGTAAAACAGAATGGGCAAGATTCTTTGTCACCAAGATTACCAAACTTGACAGTCCTGTTTTTTTTTTCTTCTTGGGACACATTAAACTTACGACCTACACAATTTCCACTGTATCCGATGAATATTTAGGGACGTCAGTTGATGTTATAATTGTGTATGAAATGTCTGAAATCTTTGCTAATGTACTCCAGTTTATGTTCTGCTTCTATAAATTTTGTATTATTAGTGACTGTCGCATTTTCGAGCGCCTATTATAAAAGTTGAGCTATTAAAACATATGATTTTTTTTAACTTTACCTGACTGACCACTTGTTTATAGCTTCTTTACGTGCCATATTATTATTCGTCACATTTCCGCACGCACACTCCGTAACAAATTCCTTTCTCTCTACCTGGCTTTATTTCAGAATCAATCTGTATAATTAAATATATTTCATGTGGAATGTACTCTGTATATGGAAAATACAGTATTATTATTGGATAAATGTTTCTTAATTTTATTTGAAATTTAATTGTATTTAAGCTAGCCACAAAATACATTTGCATCGAAATCTGCTCTCCAAAAATAATTCGCTTAACATTTCTGAAACGCAATGTAAATAGATCGATATATGTCATGAGAAAAGTAGAAATATGTACTATGAGAGATAAAATTTTTTTAATTGAATAAGGTAGTGGTCTCAAACTCAAATTGCGTTAAGGGCCAAATGCCCAATCTGAAAAGAGCTGATAGGCCAAAATATATTTGTTTAGCAAACTGAAAAAAATTTTATCAACAAATTAAAAAAATATTTTAACTCGTTTTCAAATTTTGCTTACTTAATGGTTCTTTTCTTATTAATTTTCAACCATGAAAAAAGCAACCATGAAAATCTAAATATATTTCCAGCGATTATTCCTAGTACAAAAATTCTTAACTGGGCATATTTATTTTTTGCGAAGGGCGAATAAAAATTAATCAAATCTGTATCTTCAAATCTTTGAATAAGATTTATGTCACATTGTAAATTAACTAACTCGATTTCTAGAGTTTCTGGTGTGCTGTTCTCGTTTGTTTTACATGGTACTGAAAATGATATAAACTAAGACTTGGAATATTTAAAATCTTCCCAACCTCACTTTGCAACAAACAGGATTCGAGGTTCTCATGAAACTGCTTCAGGGCCGCATGAGGCCAGTAGTTTGTCTGTGTGAGATCACTGGCACAAAGCATTTCTGGATTACCAGAAAAGTGTGTAAAAGAGGCTCGCTTCGGAAATCGAAAGAAAAATAATTTTCTCTTAAAATCAAAACAAATAAAAAAGGAATTGCGCCCAAGTGGATACTGTCCATGAAAATGGTCTCTATTGTGCTGCATTTTTGTCACCGAAATTTAACCAGAACGAGCATTATCAGTAATTTTAAAACCTTTTTGCGTAGTTCAAATAATTTCAGTTTCGCTCAGTTTTTCCCCCAAACCCAGTCAAAACAGCAAGTCCTTTACGTTTAGAATCCTCTCGTTAGTCACTTCTTGTAGGATACGTCATATTCATTCAAACAAACAAACTAACTAGATGAAACGTCTTGGTTATGACAATGTGGTCAATATCCTCTAATTCGTGATAAACTAGTTGAAAAAGATCTCATTGGACAACTTTTGGCATTCCTACTAAAGATAGTACTGCATTTTTGACCTCAGAGGAAATTCTGCGAAGCTGATAATATGGATTACTAAGTTTTCTCAAAAGAAGAGGAATAAAAGGAAATGTTGCACTTGGGTTCAGGCTACACTTTGTACATTGTACCTTCTATAAATCTAATGTTTTAGCTAAGCAAAATATTTTTTGCGCGGTTATTGCAATAATCCTTTTTTTTTTTTTTACACTAGAACATTAGAACTCTTTTCATCAAAACTAAAAGGGGCTATTTCGCGCAGAATTTGCTTTTTTATTAGCCCAAAGGCGCAATTTGCTCTAAAGGGATAATAGTTTCGGTTTGGAATTTTGCGTCGGTTCAATATAAAAGTCTGAATCACTTTCAAAATTGTTGCTACAAAATATTAGAGCCCTGAATTATATTTAAAGAAAGGAATCTGCATGATTGTATGTATGTTTCTCGCACTGTGAAAAAAACAACAGGACCTAGAGACATCAAATTTTGAATAACGTAGTCCTCCACTCTAATATGGGCATCTGGAAGCCCAAATTCGGAATTAATTAATTTCTTCTATTATTAATTTCATACTTTGTGAAACTTTAACGAATATTTGATTAACAAACTCAACGATCTCAAAGCGTTCCGTTAACATTGACATTGCGTGCATCTTCAAGCAAGGATATTTTATGCGCAAGGTTTCTTTTTTTTCTGATATTGCTGTTGAATTGAATTTTACGGTGTAGTTGAAAAGAACATGATATTTAATAAAGAACGGAAAAACAAAAACAAAAAAAAATTAAAAACGCGTCTTTAGGCGTAATATAAAATCTGAAAGATTTCAGATTTTTGTTTTACTTATTTATTTTCATGTGTTTAACATTTTAATCCAAACAGCATTTTACTGATCAAATTTTCATGTGTCTGTTTGAATAGGTTGTAAGCATTACTTATAACGATTAATCGCTTTAGTTTGCCTCGCAAATATTAGCAGTATTTATATATGCTGTTTGCTTAGCGCTATACACTATAATTATACCGATATAAATTTCACAGCTCTGTATTTTTGTATTAGTGCGATAATTTAATTTTACTATAAGGTTATAAGGTATTTCTCCGCCTTCTCAGCCTGCCTTCGTAGTGTAGTAGTCTGTACGCTGGGCGCGTATTCTAGAGGTCCGTGATTCGATTCCCGGCGAAGGCATTGCTTATTTTTCATCTTTACTGATATAAAAATTTCCTAATAACTCTACACTGGCGCCCGAACTAAAAGGGCAGTGGATGATGTTTGTCCACACCCAGAATTTGGCGACTGGATCCCCTAAAAACCCCAGTCATCCTTCAAAAGGGGGAGTATATAAGGTATTTCTCCCGCCTTCTTAACGTGCCTTCGTAGTGTAGTGGTCTACACGCTAGGCGCGTATTCCAGAGGTCCGTGGTTCGATTCCCGGGGCAGGCGTTGCATATTTTTAATCTTTCCTGCTATAAAAATATCCGAATGACTCTACGAGGTAGTATATACTTAATTTTAAAAAAGTTAAGCAATTAAAATAATGTGCTTAAAAAACTCTGGACGCAGTTGGTGTCCAAATTCAGTGATTCAAAGTTGTTTTCTTAATCATTTTTGCCAAGTCAGGTTTTATTGAAATAGGATTTGACTATCCTTTCTATTTTCTCGAATTTAAAAAAAAAAAATTTTGAGCCTTCGCTAACTATTAAAATACAATGAAAGTCGTTGTTCGAAATAGTAATTGAAAATTCTACTAGCAAGCTTTATAAAGTTCTATCATTTATAATTGTATTTCGATACTTTCAATTCATTCAATTTTTCGATAAGTAATAATTTAGCTCAATAATTCTAAATTCTAATACAAACAATTTTGAAATGTTTTATTGTAAATTTCGTAGCCAATTAGAGATTTCGTCCTCATATTAATGCGCGTATTAACTCTTAATAGTGCGCTCAGAAGAAAATTTACATCGGCTCGCTTTGACATGGAATAACTCGCGTTGGCGAACGACTCACCATCAGCAATTATGGCAACCTTCTCCGCCGACGCTTAACGGGCAGTATGATATAAAAACTGAAAAATACCCTGTTTTGATGCTATCTGAAGTACACCGTTAAACCCTCTTCTCACCCTTCGTTATTTGTTGGTTAGAGCTAGTTAATTATAAAGCTACAGCACTTCATAATTTGCTTACTTAGTTTCGTAAGTTTGAGAAAAATTTCTTCAATCTCACCCCAAAAAATGCCTGTAGTGAACAAAAATCAGATTCTCTTAACCTGGATGGTTGTGTATGTCTTGGCAATACTTTTGGTAAGTAAGGCAGACAGCCAGAGCCTTGACTGCGCCCGTTACTGCAGGATTCATCGTGTGTCTAACGGTAATTGCCGCTGCAGAACGGAGTTGTTCACTAAGAAAAGAAGCATGACAAAGTAAGTTAATTTTTTTCTACCTCTAAATATCTCACATTTTTCTGCATTAAATGTTTAATTTCAATTTCGAACTATTACGCGTATTTGTAAATGTATAATAATAATTTTACATTAATAAATGAAGCACGTGAACTGTTTTGACGCAGGGCAAAATAACGTATTACTTGGAGAATATTTGTAAACAATTAAATGACAGTTTCTTAGTTTTTCTAGAATAATGTTTGCTTACGATATAAGTAATTATATCTCACAGTTATTAATTTTTCTCACTATAAGTTACCATAAAGAATTTTCTTTTTACTGTTTTACTGCACTTTTTCAGGCTTAAATGCTAAAGACGTTACACTGAAATGATTGGAAACATGTTAGCGAAAATGTGTATCATGACTGATTTTACGTATTTAATTGTAATCACAAACGCTTGTAATTGGTTATTAATTAAAATTAATTACCTCTATTTGAAAAAGTAAATGATGTTTAACAAATATATTGCTTTTAACTTTTAAAGTACTGAAATATAAGTTATCATTTATGATTTGAATTTTAACTTTACTTAAAATGCATTAAACATAATTCCAAACACTTTTAATAAATTCGATAGCTGGGTGACAATATTTTTGTTCCTTACACTGGAAAGATAATAGAGGAAATATTTTGGAGTGTATTCCGGACAGATGTAAACCAAAGTTCTGGGAATATTGCTGATTCTAGGAATTATTGCTGATTTCATGTTATAGATTTAAAATACGATTTCTTCAAATTTTTTCCTCTATTGATTTCTTCGCTAATCGACCGCAGCTATGTAAATATATTTAGAAAATGCTTGCTTATTCAATTTTTGGACAATATAAGTACTTAACTTAAGCTAATAACTTAAGATATTTTCATGTTATTTTTCTTTTTTATAGCTTTCTTGTACAAGCATAACTTTTAAAATCAACATATTGTTTACTTTTTCAACTTATATATTTTATCATAACATATAATTTACTTTTTTGTGAGTTTTGAATTTAATTTTACTAAGACAGAGTATATTCTGTATCTACACAAACTATTACAGTGTCGTTGTCAAAGATAAATATTAACTAAATCTTCAGCACATTTCTCTTGAATGGCTCATCAGAGAACGAACTAAAAATTTCTTAGTTAAAAAGATTTACTAGGATCCTGGATACTATATTAGGAGGAGAAATGTTTAATGCATTGAAAATAAATTTCGGGGAAAATATGACGTTGAGCTAAAATAAATGATAGCGGTTACATCTTTGTACGTCATCAAAATCATAAAAATCTTTGTACAAGCAAAGTCTAAGAAAAGCACTAATTTAAGCGTCGATTTTTTTTTTTTTTTTTTTTTTTTTTTTTTTTGTCAAAGTTTATTTTATACGCTATATTTACAGGTTTGCTGTTTCAAGTTTGTTGTAACTTAGCCTTTTATTTGTTATATGATAATAATATATTAAATTTAATTTATTTTCTAATTAAAATGTCTCTCATAAATTTGTTTTCTCTAAAGCTTAAGAAAGCCCTGAAAACGCTAAGTACAACTTATCATCGGCATTAAATCAAAACCAACAGTATGCATTATTTTCTTTTTCTTATGCATTAGCCAGGAATTTTCCAAGAGTTTCGAAATTTTTCTGCATCACTAAAAGTAAGATGAATATAAGATACGTTTCATGTTAAAACATTTGTCTTATTGTATTCTCAAAATCAAGTACATTTTAAGATTTAAAACAACTATTTTGAAGTTTAATGTTTTTTTCGTGGCGCAGAATATATAATCATAGATCTTTCAAAATAACGGTATGTGTTCTATGCATCACAGTCTACAGTTTCAATACAATAATGCACAGTCTAGGATATAACCTTTAGATTAAAGCAGAGAGAAACATAAACATACGTAAATAAATTCCTAAGACCTACTGCAAATAATAGATAGTAGAGAGAATAAATTTGCTTTTTGTACTATGAGTGGGAAACTTCATGTCATTAAAAGCTGCAAGTCAGGAGTATACAAGTCACACACGTAGATATTTTATTAGTAAAAAAGTATAAAAATAGTTTACAAATAGAAAGAAATGTTTGAAACGAACTAGAAAAAATGACTTCTCATTCTTAATTAGAGTTAACTTTCAAGAAAATAAATAAATAATTGCTATTTTCGTTACTATGTATCCAGAAAAGTATATTTCTACAATGCAATTTTTTTTAACTTTTTCACATTGCTCTCGGCGTTGCTGTTCTTAAATAGTAAAACCTCTCCTTTTTTCTGATTACCAATTTTCTTCCTTTTCTGATTACCAATTTTTTAACTGATTTTAATAACAGCATGCTGAAGATGGAAAGAAACGCATTAGTCTTTCGAGTGGTGTAAAAAATTGTTCATTTGAATTGAGAATAGCGCAATAACTTGAAAAAAATTCTAAAAAAAAGAAGAAATTTAAAGAGACTCGATACTGTGTAGAGCAACGAAGTTGTTACTCCAGATAGAACAATTATTTTAACATAACATTATTTTAACGTAACCAGTTTCGCATAAAAAATAGTAGTTGAGTTTTTCACTCAACTGATCATAACGAAACTTAGCCTTATACAATATAATTCATTTATTAGATGCAAAATGACCTTCAAGTGTGAATTTTTTTTTTCATTGCGAATTGAAAATATATCTATCCGTAATTTGTTTAAGTAAAGTCTAAAGCATATCATCAACCCAGCACCATTTCTAAGAGTACCGCAACGTCATGATAGTAAGTCTCATAGATAGAAATATTTGCCTCTTGCTTATTACACTGAACTACTAGGTCACAGTTTAAAGCTGTAAAGTTAAAATATACATAACGAAATTTTAAATGTTAAAATGGTGTATCTTAGCGCGATTCGGTTTCAAAATATATTTCAATAAATCAAGTGTTCATTGATTAATCAAGTGTTCAAGCCGCATTTAACACCAGAAAGCTACAGATACCCTATGAGGCGCAATTTGTTCATGCTTGCTCTGTACCAAGATTCAGTAGTTTCCACTACGTAACCTCCACGTTTAAGCACGTAAAAGTGTATTCTGGGCGTACTTCTCCTTTCAAACTAATCAAAACGAAACTATCCTGTTATCTTTGGTGAAATCGCCTCTGCTCATAGATCGATATTCGCATTTCCTGAACATTTTACAAATCCGAATATGCACTAACTGGTGCACAATCCAAGAAGATACTCGAAACCCTCCTGATTATATTTGGTTATCTCTCCTCCCTCTTTCCCCTTTTTTCTTCTTTAGAACTAATAAATACTGCCTGAAACGCATGTAAGTTGATTTTCATTTCTGCTTGTTTTATTTTTAACAGAACGCTGGAAATTACTGCGTTCTTCCAAGCGTGAATTTTTGTAGTAATGGTTAGCACGTTTAATAGTAAGTATAAGGCCCATGGTTGGAATCTCGATGAAGATGCAGTTGATTTCTTACGTTCCTTAGCTCTGAAAAGATGTAAAATACAACCTGAATTGTTCGTAATAAGATATAGTGCGGGGTCATCATCATCACCTACAATTTTCCTACTGGGTCTCGTGCCTATTCCCCGTCTCTCTTTAGTGGGAAAAAAACTCCCATTGCATTATCCATAAATACATTATCGCATATCTCATATGTGCTCTGATAATGCAAGTAATTAGAACATTTGGCTAACAAGTGGAAGATCATAGTTCGAATCCCGAAGAAAGTATAATTAATTTTCACCGTTCTTGCCTCCAGAAAATACAGAGATTATGCAGTTAAATCATAAAATCCTTTTATTTTTGTTGAATCATAAATTCTCTTTATTTATTCTGAAATAAAATTTTAACTATTTTTTTCAAATAAATTAGGCAAAGAAATCGTGTTTTATTTTCGGAAGTATTTCTTCTATTTTCATTTTGCAACAAAATAATGAAATCAGTCATTTATTTAAGCTCTAAATCTAAGCCATTAGCATCAAAATAATTTTACTGAGTTAAAATTAAATAGGAAAGATATTTTATTATTTTGCTTAAAACAAAATCTTAATTATTTTCGACTAAAATTAAACGAAGGTACTTCTCATGCATTTTTTATATCTGAAAAACGAATGGAAGTAAAATAAAGACCAGCAGACCTTTTCGTCTCAAATAAAATTTGATATTTATTTTAATAACATTAACTTGTTCCAGCTTAGATTTTCTAAATAGCGTTAAGCTTGTTATATTTTTTATTTAAGAATATATAATTAGAAGCAATAAAATATTAATATCAGGTAAAATTATAATGGGAAAAGATAGAAATTTTATTAAGATGTTTCGGTAATTAAAACTATTAAGGTATAAAGCAACAATTTTGATAGTATTAACTTATTAATTGATTCAGTATCACTTAAGGGTAAAATCAGAGTTTGAATAGAACCACTGAGTTTAAAATGTGCAAAATGATCTTCAGTAAGTATGCTGTATGATTCAAAATTTATTCACTGTGTATTTTAGCCGATAACGTTTTAAACTTCCTAAGTTCTAGAACAGAAAATTAATATATTTTACAATACATTCTGCTTCTAAAGTGAGAAACAGGATATTTTATATACTATACATTCCTTATACAAAAGAAATAGACAATAATATATAAATTATATAAACTGTAAATTACTTTTTACAAAAGGGTTTATAAGGTGTTTTATATGTATAGCTACTTCCGTTTATTCTATTTAACAATATTGCATACCTATCATGCATTTTTAACTAAATTTATCTCTTCTGACAAATGGCTGTTCAATAGTTTAATTGCCAGAAAAGCGTATTGGTTTGGCAAGAAAGTAATTTCGTTTTGCACAAATGGATAGAGATATGTTTGTTTTGTTGTTCTGACAATCTTATATTTTTTGGCGATTGGGCAGCTGACACTTTTAAACTGCTATAGAAACAAATTCCCGTGTGTTTTTGTTTGCAGCTATTAGTTAACGGTTAATTTTGACATGGGGTGCAAAAGTAAGCATCTTTAACATATTTTACTTCTTTATTTTCCTAAAGGAAAACAACGCTGGCGAGGCTTACAAATATATATGTGAAATTTATGATGTTGATTGCTTAACAGAGCGTATGTATCAGAGTTGGCTTAAAAAATTTCTTTTTCGAGATTTTCCACTTGAAGATGACTAACATTTGGTCAACCTCCTGAAGATGATGATGGAAATATAAAAGCCAAATGCAAACCAATCACCATATTACAGTGCGAGAGACTGTCAAAAAGTTAAATGTATCACATATAATAATTGAAAATCATATAAGCTGCCTTGAACTCGCTAAGAAGCTCGATATTCGGGTTTCGCATGAAATGAAAGAAATTCACTTAACACAACGGTCGTCTACAATAACGTTAATCGAAAAGTATCATGGTGAAAGTATGATGTATCAGCACAAATCCTATCGAAAGCTTAACTTGCATCAGAAAAAGATCATGCTGTCTACTTAGTGGGAATACAAAGTCGTTGTGTATTTTGAGCTTTTCAAAAAACCAAACAATCAACTCAAAGGTTTACTGCCAACAGCTTATGAAAATGGAAGACGTAATCAAAGTGAAAAAAACCAAAAATTGGCAAATCGCAAAGAAGTCGTGTTCCACGACGATAATGTGATGTCTCACACATCTTTAGCTGCACTTACGAAATGTGGTGTGTAAGTGGAATGCCTCAAATAGTCACGACCGTACACCATCGGATTATCATTTATTTGGAAGTTTATAAAACATCTTAAATGGTAAAAATGTCATTAATAATAGTGACCTCAAATCACATTTCCTTGCTTTTTTTTTCTGAAAAAGACTAAAATTCTCCGAGCGCGAAATCTTGAAGTTATCAAGAACATGGCAAAAGTTTATAGAACAGAATGCTAGATATTTGAGTAACGCAAATTAAAGTTCATTTTTATATGGAAAAGTTTCATTTCACACTAAAAATGCAAAATTACTCTCCTGCAACCCAAAAATATTCATATTTTGATTTAACTGTTGTAACTGTTTCGTATAATTCCCTAAACGTTGAGACATTTGATAAAAGAATCATATTATTTGAATATATGATGCAGTTTATTCTCTTGCTTTATTCCCATTTCATGCCATAAACTGTTAAGAAGCAAAATATTTCTTAAAATTGATTCAATTCTTTACTAAACCATTTATTTGAATTTGCATTCTAATTCTAGCCACTTGCTTCTTGAAAAGGAAAAATCCAAAACGCAAATTAAATAAGAATTTGGTTGCCATGATAATACCTTGCGTTATTGCACATTAATAAATCCTCATAAACTGCATGTCCTAATTTAGAGAAAGTTCACTTTCGTAACTTTACTGTTAAATTTACTAATCGTTCAAGAGCCTGAATAATAATATAAGACATTGCCACTGTTTCTTTAATGAATTCTAAATTTTTATATGAAAGCATAGGATTTTATTTAAACTCCAGCTCCATCTGCTTGCCTTTTAGAAAATATATGAGTTCAACTGATATAATATAAACAAAAAACATAAAGAGAAACGTAAAATGTTACCAGAACTATTTAAAAAGATAACCGAACCTTAAAACGCTGCATATCTTAAATAAGAATTTGAATTTAATAGCTGCTTCGGAAAATGATAATGTTAGATAGTATACAATAGCATTAAATGATTAATTAACTAGATAGTTAAAGGAATGTGTTTAAAATTCATTGAATTAGAACAAACTCTAATAATTTCAAATAATTATTAGAGTAATAAGTACTCAAATAATTTCAAATAATAATAAAACCTATTTTATAAATGCAGATGTTTTATCAACAATCTTTTTTATCTTTAGGAGGCATAGAACAATGTCTACAAGCTATTATAATAATAAACAACTTAATGGATGCAATTTGAAAGATATACTAAAGGTGTGGGCAGTAAAAAAAATTAGTTCCTTTCTGTTGTCAACTCTAGCTTTCTTAAATGACTTCAAAATTAACTGTGACGATTTTGCTCGCAAAGCTAGCAGAATTCAGATTTCTGATTAGTCCCCTCCACGCCATTGTTATAAATTATTTTAGACTAATTACTAATATTTTCTAATATACTTCAATAACGTCCGTGAAATTATCACTCAACATTTGCTTTTTATTGCGGTTACAGTAAATAGAGTACTTTAAATGTATTAGAGAATTTGCAATTAATTACAAGTCCTTAATTCTGTTTCTTTCCAAACATTGAGCGTTGTAAGACTACAACAAAGAAGCATTTAAACTAACATATAAGCAAATAAATACCTGAACATTAAATTCACCTGCTTACTTAGAAAACTTACAATCTTACATTTTAAAAGTCTTAAAACATTTACTGAAAAGAAACTATATAGTAAATTCTTCGATGAAGAGTAATTTAGGAAAAAACTAATTCTTCTAATGCCTTCTTTATTTACAAAATAAGTTTTGATTAAAAAATTAAAAGATGATGTATCTTTTAAGAGTATTACATTTTAGAATATGTCATGTTCTGCTTAGACGGTCTACTGCTATACCGAAGTACCCGAGCTCGAATCCCGGAGAAGGCATGGATGTTTGTAAATGTATAATGTCTATGCGGCATGGGGGCACTCTGAATTAGTGGCGAGCCAAAAGCCCTCTCAAGAGGTTGGTTATAGGGAAGAGAAGTGGAAGGACCTCTCTTCCCTATCACCTCTTTCAAAATTGGGTTGGCGAAGTAGTACTGGCAACTGTATGCTGCTCAAGGCTCTTGCCAACGACATGCTCAATTTTGCTCTCCTTGCCATGATGAATTTCGAGGGCTTGTTCTGATGTTACACTCAGACAAGTGAGATAAGTCACAACAACAGCAATAACAACATATGCTAGTTATATCTGGATTTAGCAGAATTTACAAGCACTTTGAACTGTTTAAATAGTGAATTCCTTTATATGTACTCGCAGTTAACTTCATCTGATCTGTAAAACAATCTGTGCAATCTTCTAAGTTTAATAACCTCAAGTATATAAATGGAAAACAAGGGAATATAAACAAACAAACAAGCAGCCTGTAATATATACAAAAGGGTTAATCATTTCCCTATGGTCTCGTTGTAAATACAGAAACGAATAACGTTACCGTACACCTCTCAGAAGCAATCCCAATAACTCCTAGCAGCGTACGCATTGCATGTTGTCTCATTAAGTTTATTATAAATAACTTAAATACTGTAGCGTAAAAGAGTTAAGACGATTCTGGTTAAACATACAAGTAAAGTTCTATCCTTAAACTGCAAAAGGTTTATGTTGCAAGTGACTTTTGCGCTCAAAATTTTAATTCATATAACGAGGTGATTCGTGGGAAGTACCTTAGTATGAAAATGTTTCCAGTTGCTTCTTAACTGCATTTTAACTAGGCGGGGAATACGTAAACTCAGTATTAAAATTAAATTAAGCTGCTGAAGCAGATCCTTTAACGTATATTTCGGTTTTCTAAATTAGGGCTCAATGTGACTTAATTGACAGAAACGATAGAAATGCCGGGAATTAGGAAAATTCAGAGATGATACCCCGTCAAAAAGAATGAATCCAATAACGATAAGCGAAATTAAATTTTATTTTATAAATAAGAATAAATGTATAGTATATTTTTAAATAAATTTGATCTCCACTGTATTTAGCGAACATAATCAGAAGGAGTAAGTCCCAAAAATAGATTTCTAGGAATGACAATAAATATGCACTTTCATATTAAAATTTCTAGACTTGTTAGAAAAAACAATCACAATTAAAAACAATGCAAATTCACTATGAAAACTTAAGATTAAAGGTTTAGAAACGTTTAGAGGTTTAGTCTTTGTTTCAAAAAGTGTTTTGAAATAAAAACAGAAGAATCGTGAGTTTGAAAGAAACTATAATACCATCTTGGCAAGGAGATTTCTGTTTACCGCTTGGAAAAAGTTTAAACTAAACTGGTACAACAGGCCTATTGCTTTAAGTATTAATTATTCATAAATGAAAAATAAAATATAATATCTAATACTTTAACATATTCAAAACGGCAAAGTCAAATGATAAAAGAATTGCGATATCATTTCACAATAAATGAAAGCCAGATGAAGACGTGAGCATTTATTTAATAAATAAAATATGTAATTATTCAGGACGTAGTTGTGCATACATTTCGCTGAATTTTCTGCACAAGAAGCTTTGAACAAATACTTTCCTTAGCTGGCAAAATCTTTTATTATGCCAGAACATCATATTCATCAACTTCACAATAAATACTTCGAAGAAGTTTTAAACGTTTAGGTATTAAACAATGATAGTGCGTTACCAAAGGCCAAAAAAATGAATAAGGCAGTTATTGTGTAGTTCTCAGTTATTTCTTCTTTTTATACAAATTAGTTATGTTAATTTGCTTTATTTCTTTCTTTCATCCAAGATCAAAGGTAACTTTTTAATATGCAATAACATTCATTATTCTATGTAATCTTTTCTTACTACACATTTTATGCATTTTAATCCCTAAATGGCAAAGAGGATCGCTAATGTATTGTGGCTGATATTTCATCATGAGCCACTGAACACTGATATTTCATCATGGGTTTATTCCGAGAACCATTGGGCGAATTTGGCTACGTGGAGTTTTTGGATATACTAAAATGCATTTGTAAGTGATTCATCACTTTTCGAAATTTTTATGTTTAGAAACATTACACATAGAACAAAATCATACATGAAATGAATGAGAAAGTTATTAATTTTTCTTTAAACATTATATATATTTTATGTGACTCAAATTGATAACATAATAACCATACTACGCTAGTTGATTTTAGTCCATAACTTGTGTAGCATTGCCAACAACGTATTCCCAATGCCAACTACGTTAGTAAAGCTCTAAGACAGCATTACTGCTGTTGTGATGTCGAATGATAGGGAAATTTTACCGAAGACATGGACTGATTACTCTTGAATGTGTTTTATGGGACTAAAGAGGCACATCTAGCATGAAAGGAAAGTAGCATGAAAGGAAAACTTGAATTTCTGGTTCTTTCCATGCATTACTTATTGTTGTATATGTACACAATTTGATAATTCAAACTGCATTAAAAATAAATACTTTGACGCAATAGTTCTGTAGTAATGTAATTTAGATGTTACTTAAAACACTCATTATGGCATTTATCTTAAAACAACCTTCAAATGCTTTTTCCTAATGAACAAGCAATGAGTTACACTTTACATCAGTAAAATCAATGAATGATGTATAAGACGTAATTTTAAATTCGAAGACTTAGGAGACTTCCGAAACTTCCCAGATCATAGGCTAAAGAAATTATATTGCATTTAAAAGGAAGTTGGATAAATTACCAGCACCTTTATGTCGTAATCACTGGAAATGTGCCTAAGCTTATTTACAATTTATTTTTTGTATAATTTGTGGCTTCGCTTGACGGTCGACATTCACACAAAATCATTACAAAAGAAAAGATACCGGAAAAACCTATGAGGAAATTAAGCGATAGGAAACAAAACGGCTGCGAGATGTGATATCAGAGCATTGTTATACAAAACACAGCAGAAAATACATCAGCAACGCAAAAAGAAACGAACAGATTGCCTCTCGATCTCTGCTAACAAATTTATAAGATTCTTCTGTTTTCATTAGGAGAGTCTTTCATTCTGTCAAAGAGTAGAAAAAAGTATGGATTCCCTTATTTTTCAATGACTTTTAACTTATTTTAGAACCATCATATGATCTACCAGTTAAAAAATCTTGTTTTTGTTGGCCTTATGTAGTTTCTTCCGAAATTAATCGTACATTTCCTTTAAAATTGATAAAATGTTTAAATGAAATGTCAATGTTATGTATGTGTATCAATATTCGTAAAATTATACACATCATTCGTATGAATTCATTATTAGGTTTAAATGATGTGCGCCAGTGACAAGTCAACATATGTGCTTCCAGTCTTTAATCTGTAATTACACGGCATTTCCTCTATCGTAATGGTAAATCATTCGAATCCGAATTTAGATGTAACTGAACGTTATATTAAATAATACAATTTTAGATTCTTTTTACCTTATGAAACTATGCTATCTTATTATACCTGTAAAGTATTTTCTCCCTCCTTCCAGCATGCCTTCGTGGTGTAACGGTAGCACACTCCGCGCATATTTGAGAGGTCTAGGTTCGAGTCCCGGTGAGGGCACTGCCAATTTTTTAAGTCTCCTTCTTTAAAATAACCTGTAACTCTGTAGTGGCCCCCGAATTAAAAGGTGGTGAACAATAATTCGTCACCACCACGATTTCTCAACTGGATTCCCTAATCCTCAGTCGTCTATTAAAAGGCGAAGTATTTAAGGTATTTTATCCTTCCTTGAAACATGCCTTCGTGGTGTAACGGTAGTACACTCGGTGCGTATTCGAGACATCCAGATTTGAGAGTCCCGGGGAGGCCATTGCTCATTTCTCATGTTTCCTGCTTTAATGTGACCTAATGACTCTGCATACCTTTTGTTACCAATACAATTTTAACATCCCCCTTCGGAAAAAGATACATCTTTATGTTCACGGAAAGCATGTGGCACGTGTTGAAATTTTCTGTTGTAATTCACTTTAGCTACCAGAAGACTTTAACTTTCCCATAGAGGAAATGTATAAATTGACATATCCGAGCAGCATAATTTGTATTTTAGGGCAGATTTCGTCCAGTCAGCGCGATGCCACATATTGGGAAACAGCGATTTAGCAAATTATTCAAACTCAAATCACTGTCATTCAACAGCAACCTAACTTGCTGTATTACTGCCCTTTGATTATACTGTTATTTTTATCAAAATGTTTCTATGGGTTCAACGTACAAGCAGTGCAAACTATCAAAAACTACGCAATACTCAGTCTATGACAAATATCCAAAGAGAGATTTTACTACCATTTCCTTTGAATAGGGCAATAAAGCAGCAAGTACATCCCGATCCCACAAAACTACCCTACAACCACGAAATTTCTGCGCATAGTAGTATATCATCTAAACTCATATCGAAAGCTCATGAAATAGAATTAATAATCACGTTCTAGACATAAATATCGTTCATTAACTTTTACTAACACATTTTATTTAACCCTGGCATTATTTCTTTTACCAATACTTGAACATGGTTATTAAAAATAACTGAATTAAGATAAAATGAATTTAAAGGAAAAATTTTTCATTATCAAGTTTTAAAATACTGGATGGCACTAACAAAAGTACCACGGTATATTATTAACTTGTTTTCTTTTCGAAACATCAGATTTTATACTGATCAGGACTTTCTCGGTTATCGTTAGAATTCCACTTCTTAGATTCTTTCTTGATTTTCAGAATGATATTTCCTTAGGCAACATTTTATCTCAACCGAAATCCATAGTAGTACTAAATGTATTGTTACATTTTCTTGAAGTCATATACGACTTAAAAGTTACATATGACCATTAAACTTGCTTACTCAAATGAGAGAAATATTAACGAAATTTACACCTGGAGTTTTATAGATCGCTGTTTGTTTAATAAAAATTAATAAATAATTGCATATTAAGGGCTCATTAATAATTAACTCAAAAACTTTTTATAAACATAAGGTTTCATTTATTATGTTCTCTCATTTTATAAGGACACAAAATATGAGCGTTTCAGTTTTAAAGACTTCCTTAAAACAAAAATATTAAGACCCAATCACAGATAAACTTGAGAATGGGGTTGATATAATTTCGTCAAAACTAAGGAATTTTAAAACCGAATACATTGTTGAAATTAGGCTTGGAAAAATCTGAACGGCTGCAGAATTTTAAAATCCCATCAGAGTTTTCAAACTCTATACGTTTTCTTTAATAACATACATTGGAAGATAGGTTTTGAAAAAAAAAAGCAACATTCAGTAATAATTTAGCCTTATAAGCCTTATAAGCTATAAGCTTTATAATAATACCAAAGTGATTCAGTGCAAAAGTGAGGATCAAGAGAAGCAGCACGTATGGTGCTTAGGATCTTTCTAATGTGAAATATAGGTAAAAATTACAAGCGTAGGTACTAAGTAAAGAACTCAACTTTGTAACCGAAATATATGTGTATTTCAAACGTTTCCTTCAGTCTCGAATTTTGTTCTAATTGTGTAATATAATCAGAATTTTAAAATATTTTGCTCCTTCTGAATTAATCCCTAGTTTATGCTCATCGTTTCCTCAGGTTATTGCAAAAGCTACATTGCAGCTTTAATATTCTGTTTCAAACGCATATCTACAATAACACATTTGGAATAATTTCTTATTTTCTAATAGCGGCTACGCCGTTTTATAAAATTAAGCTCTGGATTTTTAAATTTTTGATTTCATCTTTGAATTTTTTTTTTCATTTTTAAATTTGAATATTTGATAATTTTTTTAATTTTTATTTTTGGATTTTTGATTCATTTTTACATTTTTGATTTTGTAGCATTTAAGCTCTGGATTTTTAAATTTTTTTATTTCATCTCTTAGTTTTGAAACCTTTAACAATTTTGTATGAGCAAAATGTGAGCTTAATCAAAGTTAGCGTTAATATTCTTAACCCTTTCCAAGATGTCCATCCACGACTCCAGAACATTTTAAATTTTTATGAAGGCAATTTTCTTATATATTTTTTGAAGGACTAAGGGAAACTGGCTCGTATAATCGTTACACATGGGGAAAACCACGAAAACGCACATGCAGCCAACCCGTTCGCGGGATTCGAACCTCGGACCGAACTACCAGTGTTCAGCGACTTTACTGCTCGGCCGCTGGTGGGCTAATTAATTTTATGAAACAGATATTTGCAATATATATTTTGTATTATATATAAAATTTGTTCACCTGCTAAAATAGGTTTTTCTGAGAACTATGCATGCATACACTGCAAACAACACTCTTGAAATTAAATTGCAAGCACAAATCAGATAAAAATTTAAGGCTGATTTTAAACTGCTGTATTACTTCAAAAATCTGTAGTAATACATTTATATTACAAACTTATACATAATAAAATTGATTGTAAAAAATTTATGGATTAATACGATTATTAATAATAATAATCCGATTACGGAGAAATATGATTGAAATTATGATATATTAACAAAAATGTTTTTATATACTTTTTAATGTTTAAGTAAAATATAACCATAAGTAGATATGGCTTTCGGTAATAAAATTCAAATTTATTTTTAATATTTCCTGGAAACGCATGTCTCGAAAAAAGAATATTCGGCCTAACAATAGATTTTCTTCATACGCTTCTTTTTCGTCAATAACTTTTGTTACATTGTCAGGCGCTTTACAGCTAAGTTTTTAGTGTTGTTGGTTCAAGTAAAATTATGTGCAGTACTTTATATTCATCATACGATACTATAGTCAGAAAACATAACACAGAATACAGAACATTGTGTTACAGGGAAATATTTTAAGATATCTTTTATTGGATATAAAAAAGTTTTTAAAATTCATTGAAAATCCTTTGAAATATTTTTATGCATAAATTTAGACATAGTTCAGAAGATTACAAAATATATTATGAATGGCAGTCTCTCAGGAAAAGTAGTTTTTCTATATTTTGAGTTGCCTTTTTCGCATTTGTATATGTAGAAGTTTTTAATAGTGAATGATATTTTTTCTAATTTATGCAAAACTTTCCTGATTCAAAACTGAAAATATGGGGTGGAATATTAAAGCGTTTTCTATTATTTGAAAAATTAAATTAAGCTATTATAGTTTTAAATTTTCAGAAAAAATTTCAAGAAAAAATTTTCTTTCAAAAGCTTTTACTCTGTATTAACGAAGGAGTAAAACTGTATGATTTTTTTTTTAATTTCATCTTTTAAATAAATAAATAAAAATAAAAATTCTGAAAGCTTTTCAGGTTTTATATTACGCCCAAAAGGACATTTTTGTTAAAGTTTCGTGTGTTACCTTTATTTATTAAATTTGATGTTCTTCGCACTTAAAGCATGAAATTAAATTCAGCAACAATATCGCAAAATAATTTTAAAACAGCATATCTTTAGAATTTCCGATACACAGTCTCGCGCTCCGGAGATAATTCTTTTTTTCCTTACAGTGTTGGCATTGCTCGCTTTGAAATCGTTGAGTTTCTTAATCGGAAACTCATATATGCGTTTACAAAATATGAAATAGATAATAGAACAAACTCCAAATTTGGGCTTCTAGATGCCCATATTTGGGTGGAGACGTGCGTTATTCAAAATTTAATGGCTTTGGTACCGTTGTTTTATCACAATACGAGAAACATAGATAAACTTATGCAGATCCTCCATTATTTAATTTCTTTAAATATAATATTAACATAATACAGGGTTCTAATATTTGGGGGCAACGATTTAAAAAGGGATTCGTCGTTTATAGTGAATCAATGGAAAATACCAAAACGAAATTGATAATCCTTCTGGACAAATTTCCCCTTTGGGCTAAAAATATCATCTACGAATCCTAAAAGAATTACAATTAATCTTTTATATTTAACGTTAAAATATTAATCAAGCAGTCAGGTGTGAAACTGTAATAAAATTTCAGCTATCATAGCATAACTTAATTAATCACATGAAATATTTTATTCATTGAATTCGAAGTGTAATCAGTTTATTCGAAGTCATCTTTAACTGTTGTACTTCCTGTGGAAATAATTAATTTGTAGGAGATATTATACAGTTTTTCGCTTTAGCTTCTGTTTGCATAAATTCTCGAACACTGTGTGTTGTATTTAACTTCGTTTTTTTATGCTTTTGTTAACTTTTCATGTATGTTGTATTTTTTGCTTACTTCCTAGTTTATTGTTTTCTATGTCATTCTAATTATTCATGCTGTCTTTCAATTGTTATGATTTATCACTGTGCTCGATTTCTACTCACTAGCTCGACAGCTCCGCTTCTATTTTAGCGATGGTATTATTTATGAGGCTTAGTTCCAAAAAAGCCAATATTGTACTCTTGAAGAGATTTCCACTTGTTGCAACAGCTTTTATTTATCATTAAAACTCTGGTTGTAATCTGTTCGTAGTTATCCAGTTTCTCGATGAAGGTAGGTCTGGATAATCAGGCTCTCCGGTGATGCACTAGTATACCAAAAGATAAGTCCTGCTACTGTGAAGAGGCCTTTATGGGCTTCAAATAAAGTATCATTGTCGGTTGTCCAATTTTACATAAAATATGATCAACTCTTTATATGAATGCAGAAGGTCCAAATAGGTAACTGAATACTTTTGGAAATTTCATATAAGAATTACCGACGACGAAAAGGTTGTCTCAAATAGGCAGACAAACATCATAGCATATGTAATGTAAGATAGCAAAAATAGCAAACAAACGTGTGACCTTAATTCAGACATATTCACTAAAACTTATTCTTCATTTTTATAACAGAAACGACCTCCTTTACCTATGTATAAATGTTGGCTAGAGGTAAAGCATAAAAATTAAATACAAATACAAATATATCGTTTTCGAGGGCTGTTAGATAGAAGAGATAAGTATTGATTTCCAGATGATTTTTCGTTACTTTCTACAGTTACTTACACTGTGAACATTCTTTTGAAGTTCGCAATAAAATTAAGCATTATTCACCTCACTTATTCAGGTATGGTCTATTTTCAATGCTAAATCACTTTTTATTAATGTTTCATATGAGGGAGCATTAAAAGTGTCTTGAAACCAGACTTCGGCAATTCTCTTTCATGTACTCTGATTCCCTCTTTCATTTACCTCTTTTACGAACGTTTTCTCGGATTAGACTCATTTCTTTCTCATTTCTTTCGATAAATTCAAGGACCAGCTATGGGTTATTCCTTAAGTTTAGAAACTTGTTGACATTTACATACACTATATTGGGGTGGTGTTATTAGAAAAATCATTTTTCGATTTTGATTTTGATATATTGATAACTTCTAACAATAATGAGGAATATTTAGCTAAGATATTCTCTCTTATTAATACATCTGAATTAAGTTATGAATTTAACTTTTGAAACGGATACAGACAACCTCTTTTTCTACTTTTACATTCTCTACTTTTCATTCGAATCCGCAATTAATTTCAACAATATCTTTTACTGTGTGTTTGCTCCCCTCTGCGAAATCACGTGAGTCTGCTAAGCAAAAAAATGACATCTTTCCTTTCTTATACATATCATGCTACCGAGGTTTCTTTAAATCTTTTCGTTGTCAGGAATTCAGTTATTTAAAATGGATTGGCATTGACAGAAGACTTTCCGTCACTGTTACGGATAAATCCTTTAAAAGGGTTTCTTTGGCCATTTCAAAGGAAATCGTGCGGGTAGCAATAATCCTAACAACCTTGCATCATTTTACCATTTAATCCTTCTATATGCCGTAACATTACTCGGTTTCTCCATTAATTCAACATTCAGGTTATTTTTGCACCTATCACTAAAATTCATTTTTCGTTCCTCAAAGATCTAATCTCTGATTAGAATTCTTGGATAATTTATACAATTACTCTTCAGTGTGGTTTCACACACATAAGGTAAAATAAATTAGCATTAAAATTCCGCGTCAAGGAACTCGAATATTATATTCGAAAAGGAGAAACAAACAAATGTCTGATGTCTAATCACAGTTATTCACATAAAGAATGTTTTGACTTTAGTTCTACGAAAATTATCCTCACACCTTGTTTATTGGTGATTGAATTTCCTTAATGACGTTCACATATTCTAGTTTCTTTTCAACACTGTATAAATTCTATTATTTTAGTTTTTCATGTTTACTTACTATTTCCTTCCGTAGACGACGCTACTTTCATTTTCTCTTCGCTCCGTCCATTGATTTCGATAAAGATATGGTTCTTTTCTGCCCCCCTTTGCAAAAACATTTGTTTTATTCCTGATAAAGAGAGTCTTACACGAAATCGCTCTTGAAGACCATTTTATTTAAAGTTTCTAGTCTTAGCTGCCCAATAATGAAAGAATCATTAGACTATTTTTAATACCACGTCATTTGAATGAAAGCCATTTGTGTGCTTTTAATAATAAAGGGCCAATTATATAAGCAATTTTCAGTCATTTAAATTTCCAGCGTTTTCGCCTGCGTGTTACTCCATTACATTTTATTCAACGAATTATGAAAACATTAACAGGATCTATGAGTATCTACAACTGCTGTTATAAAAATATATTTTCACTAAAAGAGCATAAGCATCATCGTGTATCATCAGAGCAGGCAAAAGGGTAATACGCATTTCAGCAAAATTATTTATAGAGTTGAAACCTTTGTTTAAATTTTGAATGGTGATTGGATAAGAACCGTCGCATTGCAGATGACATTAGGTACATTAGTTTTCAAGTGACACAGTTTAAATTCCAGGAAGTAGATGTAGACAAGCTGAACTGAGGAATTAAAAGAACTAAATTAATATTAGTAGTATATATAAAACTTATTATTAAAATGTAAAAATAATATAATTACAGTTCAATATTTTTCATGAAAATATTTCTTAATACTTTTAATAACATGCTATAATACTGATGATAAAATATACTACTATGTAAATGCAGTTATTTCTTTTAATAATAATTAATAACTTAGTAACAATACTTATTACTATTTATCTTAATATACCTGATTGCACACAAACGAACACCTGTGATACTGGAAGATTTACTATTCCAACTGAAATTTAAAATTACTCCGTCCATCTACAAAACATCATCCTGAAGATCATCATCCTTCTCCAGTCTGTAAGCAGATATGCTACGAATTTGTCAACATTCTAGAATTAGAATTTTATCATCGGTATCCTTTATTGGTTTGCTATTTCTATGATGCCCTCTTTTTTCCTTACTTAGTGCTACCTCTGTTTTTGTCTTTAGCAGCATTTCATTGAGTCTTTTGCGCTTAATTTTTTCTTACCTTTAAAAGATGCCTCACCTTCTGCTTTTCTTTCCTTAAGCAAAATACTTTCTTTCCCCATTATTTATATAATCTCAATATTTGTTTTCGTCAGTTACCTAAACTGTCTTTTTGAAGATGCTGTTTTCGCAGATATCACTGTAGATTGTTGAAAATAAGAAATTTATAACGACTAAGAGCGTCTTACCTACTTAATTAACTACTTTTCTGCTCACACTTGGAAATTTATCGCTTTCTCCAAATTATGACTATGCACACAAGATAAAAAAACAAAATAAAGGGGTGAATTTAACTTCTTAGCGCTGGTGAGTTTACCTAAGATATTACGACACAAATTAAAGTTTTCTCGACAACAACAACTCATTGGATCTGAACAGTGCATTGATTAGTAAATCTACAATTTCTGCGCGATGCTACAGTATAACTTAGTAACAAAGCTCAAGTAATCTGCAAAGCTTACCAATCGTGCACATGTCAGAAATTCAGTCTACTCTGATCAGTGTCTTTTCTTTCAATAAGCAAGACCAGTGGCGACAAAAGACAAGTATTTCCTCCAAATGCCGCTAGTTACAATTCCTTTTCTCACTTTATTTTACTCCGCTTGATATTAAATTTAATTAACACTCTGGCTGAGTACCTGCGTGTTGAAACGAAATAGAATGAACTAACATAAATTTAGCTGTTAGTCAGTTAAAATGAAATATCCCAAATCTTTCAAACTCGAGAATGCTAAGACACCAAACCGGCGTAATGGATCCTTCCTCTTGTTGGCAGAAATAGGTTTTCCTTCTTTCTCAGAAGTCTTTGCCTTTAAACCAATATTATTTTTCTTTCCAAATGAAAATTTAAGAAACATTTCAGCAAGTTTGTTTTCTGAGGCTTAGATAGATCCATATTTCACAGAAATTCAATTTAGTGTGATTTCACTTATTTTTAAAGTCTTTAAATGTGAAAATTCTGCTTTCTCAATTAAATTACATTCCCAAAAGGCTTTTTTAAACATGTTTACTTAAACTGTATCCTTTTGCTGATTCTCTGTTAAATATAGTAATTTACCCGTTCATATAACATATCTCTCTCTTAAATTACCATCTACGTTCTAGGGGAATATTATGCAAACTTTAAATTTAGAGATTTCCAAATCAGGAAACTGTTCACACAATAAGTAATTATCGAAGTTTGTATACTCAAACAGATAATTTGATTATTTTGCTTCATTATTAAAGAGATTATAAATTGTTCAACGAATTTTGCACTAATTTTATATATCTCACTTTTTTAGATAGTATTAGATCGCGTAATTTTATATTTGGTGAAACATTTTCACCATTTCGTCACGGACTATGCGAAGATCGTTTTGGCAAAATAAAAGTATTTAATTACCTAAAACAGAAATAGGAGTATTTAAAAGTAAGAAAACCATAAATTTCCCTTAGCTCTGCTTTTAAATGGTATTTAAATATGCCAATCGTATCAAAACAGCTACAGTTCATGATCCGCTTATTAAGCATAAGTTTTCCTTTCAGAATGGCAATAATAACGCTATATATAACACAAAATATGAACAAATTCTGCAGGATTATCCCTCTTCTCAAAATATTAGAGCCGCAAATACTCAGTTACTTAACTGTGTTAATTAATTATTCTAATAACTGCAAAATTAAACAGAACAATAGTATTTATTTCTTTGTTAAAAGATAAGAATCAGTAACATTTTTTAAAACACTTGAATGTTTCACTTACAACTTCATGTATAAATGATTCAATCACAGCGCAGAAAACAAATACTTCTAATATTTTAATGAATAGTTTATTTTAAAATACTTCATAGTGAGGAAATAAGGATTAGGTTTTGTACTTAAGGCTTCCCTTAGGAGAAACAAAAATTTGGTTCAAGGAGAAAGCATTTTGAGATTCTGAATTTTCAATTTAAGAAGCCTATCTGATAGATATGATAAGAACATCACGATAAATCTTTGTTGATCCATCTTTCCACAAATAATTCTAAAATTATTTACGAACAAATAAAGAGCATGGTAAGTTGCCTATCAATTTAAATTCGAGATTTGTTTGTGAATAATATAAAAAAAAAATTCTCTTGAATAAATTAGAAAACAAAATTGAATTCCAGTAAGAAGAATATTTTTATAGTAAGAATTCCTCATGAAAAGCAACGTAAAATGATGAGTTGATAAACTGGAAATTTTTATTTCCAAGCTAAATCAGCTTATCTCTGGAAAATGACGCATCCAGAAGTATGATTTATGCTTTCAATTACATTTTCACACAAGTCGATAAAAGATAGAATATGAATCAGATAAAAGAATTTGCTAATGCGTTTAAAGGGAAACAACAAAAGCATCTGCATTTCGCTCTTATATATATATATATATATATATATATAATACATATATATATATATATATATATAATACATATATATATATATACATATATATATATATAATACATATATATATATATATATATATACATATATATATATAATACATATATATATATATACATATATATATATAATACATATATATATATACATATATATATATATAATACATATATATATATATACATATATATATATAATACATATATATATATATATATATAATATGTTGTATGAACTTAAATCCATTTAGTCTGAATATACTTGTAATATTATTCTTCGTGATGATTTAACTCCAGTCCCCGTTAAAACATTATTAACATTTTGCTTTCAAATTACTTCAAAACATCTTTCAAAATATAACTTACCAGTATGGATGCACACTTTTAAAATAATTCTACTTTAATTAAACTTAGGAGATAATATAATCAATTAATCAATACTGCTTAGGAAATAAATTATTATATATATAATACATATATATTATTTTTTGTAACAGTGTAGCGCCAATTAGTTCATCTCCAGTTAAGAACTAAGTAAGAACTTAGTAAGCTAGCTATTTCACGTTCTATCAGTTATCAGAATTGTTTGAATATTCTAGTTTTAAAATGTGGGCAACAAACCCTACACGTAAACAGCATAAACAGTTCTGAATATAGCAAAATTTATCAAACTACATAAAACGAAGTTACAGAGGTATCTTAAAGCATAGAAAACATCGCATACAAGCAACGTTAATCGAACAGTACTAGATTACTTGGTAAAATTAATTCATACGAAAGTACGGAACTTTTTAAGCATGGTTAACATTTCACACGTGCAATAGTTAAATAAATTGCCCGTCTGCTTTAATTTTCAGAATTTACGAAATAAGCTTACATCTAACATTATGTCACTACATTCTAATATCATATCTTTCCACGTTCATAGTTATAAGGCTTAAAGGGGCCTATATTCATAATCAAGTAGTTTTTAAAATGCTGAAACTACTTTCTGTTTATTTTCCAGAATTTGTTTATTTTCTAGATATCGTCTCTCTCTTGATTTAACAGTGCCATCTTAGATCAGTTCAAAATTTTCGCTGGCGCGTATATCATCTTACATTTAAAGAAAATGTAATCATTTCATTTGTGATGCTTGACGCTGTTGTATTTCTTTCCTCCTAAAATAATATTACTTTTACACCGTCTTAAGTTTTCTCTGCCAGTGTTAATAAATGATAAATTTTCTTAAATGTCACAAATTATCTCCAAATTTATCAGCTCTGTGCTGTTTAGATTGAACTAACCATTTCGACATTGATAAACCATTTTGACAGTCGTCATTCTCTATTGCAACTGTCGAAGTACAGATTATCGGAATTAACAGAGTAAGTTAAACAAATTTCTTAAAGTAAAGTTTTAGGTATACGAACAGTTAAATGAAATCTCCAAAATGCAGTTAAGTTTGTAACTCTCTTATCTAAAGTTTCTGTATTTCAGCAGATTCCATATCCCGACTATTTTATTCTGCCACCATTATTTTGTGGGTCTTCCACAAACGCTTCATTTTTAATAGCTGCTGATTTGTGTTGACTTGTAATTAAACCAGACAACGAAATCATCTGGTTTAAAAGTCCCTCTAATTTCTTATATTTAATTACACTATTGCTCTTCAAGATGTTAATTATAAGATCAAAAAGATCAAGATATCTCAAAGGTAGTGTTAGTGGCAAAATTTTAATAGAACTTGTCATGTATGCTTCAAAGATTTTGATGTTCATGGAAACATTAAATAGAAATTTTTTCATGCACATTGTGAGTATCGTGGGATCAGATTTCGCTGCAGATGACTTAAGTAAAAGCTGAAAAAAATAGGAAAAATTTTAAATTGCACAAATCGTGTTTAGAAAAATCAATGAAACTATTTTTTGTTTGAAGTATTTTAATTATTTAGAAATTTTGGAAATCACAACTATATATGCATATAGAGTGATTTGCACAAGCCTAGGTGTCAAGCTAGTTTTTTGTCTGAATACGGAAAGGTATACCAGGGCAATCTGGCTGGATACCAGGGCAATCTGGCACATTCATGGAGAACATTCTAAGGAAACCTATCTCATATTTTTTTAGTATATATTACCAGTACATAGGGGCACGCTCATTAGCCACTTTCTATCTTTCTGTATTGTCTGTATTTTGCAATGGCCATGTTTCAGTACAACCAGTTTTAAATGGCATGATTTGTATTGACTTTTGATTTCTTTCTCAGGAATTCATTCTTCATCTTTATTTTGCTCAGCGGATGACTCTAAATGTATTCTGTATTTAGGATGAGTGAACGAATGTACGTGGAGCAAATTGTTCCCAGACGGAGGCATAATCTATTGTTTTATTATCACTTTACAAACTTTATTCTACTGAAATTAGCTTCATATATATTTACAATTTTACCATGTATTAATATTTAAGTTAGTCATCCTTTAATGAAGAACATCATTTTAGTGACAAAGAAGTCCTAATTAATTTAGAAGGGTGTTTGAAACTTGGAAATAAAAAATATCTAGATGAACCGAAACCCCCTCAAAGATTTCAAAAAATCGAAACCAAATCAGAATAAAGAGTATCGCAAACTGAAAGGTTGGTTTCCTTTTTTTCCCTGTGTGTGAGAGAGAGAGAAAATACTTAGTTCAAGCCTTTAACGAATGTCTTATAACATATTATAGGCATCGAGCAGAATCAGAGGAGTATTAGTAAAAATTATTTATTATTTAAAAATCAAACGGTACCGAATAAAAGAAAATGTGTACAAACAAAGGAAAATTTTTAACTTCTTTTCAATGCTTATCTAATTGCAAACTTTTCCGTTAATGCCTTATATCTGTTAAAGGCTCCACGAAGATTTAAATTTTGCCCACAAAAATCCCTTTCCTGCTGTTTTTGCGATTCATTTTCACTCAAATCACTCTCTATTTTATCCATTTATTTGATTATGTTATTTTTTAAACCTTTCTACATAATAAAATTGTTATTTAATCTGTCATTCATAGGGAATAGGAAAATCAGCAAGTGAAAAGTTCTGTTATCTTCATCACTGAACTCAATGGTTGCTCTAAGAATTTCAGACTCGATCTTAATTGTAATATATCCATATTCTACACGAAGTTTCAAATACATTTGCTTATCGAAACTCAACACCGTTCTAGTTATTATTCCTTACTTTCAAGGTGTATCAGAAACTCTCTCCAAAACACTTAGGCTAGTATTAAAACTTACTATAAATTCCTTTGTACGTGATTGTTACTTTCCTAGCTTGCTTCAGACTTTCTGCGAAACCCATTGGGCATGCTTCTCATTATCTCTATGATAGTAAGGAATATAACGCTGCAGTTGGATCTTGAAGATATGTAAAACTGAGCTGATGTAGCGAATTCTTCCCATGAGTTATTATAACATTAATTTGGCGCGAGGAGTAAACGTAGTGCAGTTGTTAAATATTTATAAAGATATTCATATATTTAGACATTCTTGAATATTTTATTCGTAGTTCAAACCTTAAGATTCTTATCTGTAGGCTATTTTTTGGAATGAATTCAAAAACAAACTTAAAAATAAAGGCTAACGAGAACGGGTACACATACGGGTCAATTTTGAATTATATATGAATCACCTGACTCTTTAACAACAAATGTTCCTTGAAATTTAAGATTACGCGATTTAGAAGCACTATATAACAAACCAGTAAAATACTTGCTGTGAATTTTATGTAACAAAGAAGGATTTCTATTGCTACCACCATTTTGTGGAAAGATTGGGGACCATAAAATTACAGATAAATTAAATTTTAAACAAAAGCGATTTATTTGTATTTTATTTCCCTCTTTTGATATGATATAATTAACTTGCATTAGATTACAATCAGACTGAATCGTATTTCATTAATTTAAACTATAGCAACTGAATAGGTAAAATTAACCAAATATTTTAATAAATGAATCAAAAGTAGAGTCTCCGAATATTTAATTAATACTTAGAAAAAACCATACGAAAAAATGTAATGTATGTAAAATTTTTAAATAATTTCTAACCTTTAATGAATGCATTATATATTTAACTAATATATTAAAAATACTTCAGCTTGACATAATACAAAAAGCCCGATTTGTACACCAAAGTTTAGGTATTTGATAATCATTTTATTAATTATTTCAATTTTCTATGCTTTACTAAGAGAAAAGGGTTTATTTGTGTAGCATAATTAAATGACAAAATACTAACTTTAAAGCTGAAAATACTTCCGAAATTATTGTAACAAAAATAGTTTCTATTCAGAATTTTAAAACAATTGTAGTTAAAGATAAATTAGTAACTATAAATGATAATAATATATTTATAGCGATTTATTTATTAGTCTATATATTTATAGCCATTTTATTAGTTTTCGAGCAAACTCTTGCGCATAAAGATAGACGGAAAATGCATATTTCATTTAACTTTTCTTTTAAAACAAAGAACTATAGAAAAAGTGCTTTTTCTGCAAACGTATTTTGGCATTTTCCCTAACAGAATTACAAAAATTACCTACCGTTAAAAGTTATATTGAAATCTTTGCACATGAAACCTTTTCTTCATGAACGCATATACTATGTTTCAGTAGCTACCATAATAAAAATATACATAAAAATGACTACGCGCAGAGGTTTCACAATGGACAATGGACGCCTTGTTAGCAATTCGCAATGTCATCGTATCATACGTGCGAATATATGATGATGTGCAACATATTCAGTTTCTTGATGTGGCTGTATGATCTCTAAATGTACGATGCAGGTAAAATGTCTACAAGCTCACACGTTGTTTGTTGAGTGAGACGTTGAGAACCTGCATGCCGCTCCTGGATTCATCACTTGCAAAATCTCATAAAATCCCTGGATGTCAACTAGCGCAATAATCACTTGTTCTTGCGCTAGTTGGTATCCAGTGAATTTATGAGGTTATTGAAATTGAAATTCACTCGAAAAGTGCAATATGGTGCAATAAATCCGTAGTACTGGTAGATTGAAATTCTTCAACGATCCAATATAGAGGTGTGGTACTGGCATGATTTATTTCTTTTGCGGGACGAAAGACCATCCCCAACACAAAAAACGAGTAAAAGCGAATTCCAAATGAAAAATTAGTATTTCATTGTGCTTTTTCAACTGCTTTGAGGATTCATTACGTAATGTATGCATGCCATGAAATGCTAAGTGTTTGGATATCCCACCATATTGTACTTTTCGATTGAATTTCAACATTCGGTATTAAACTGAATTTTAATATTCTCGACTATAACAAGTTTATTATGAGTTTCTTTCACAGATGTAGCGATTTTCATGTCTAACATTGTATGTATATCCAGATCAGTGCTTTAAAACTGCATTCAGCGGAAACGTGTATCCAGGCAGTTTCTGTAGGGATTCCGCAAGTCCGAGTCAAAATGCCGACCACTTGCCAGAAAAAACATCTGGAATAACTATTTAGAAAGTATATTTTCAGCTGTTGTGGTTATCTAAAATAATACAAAGCTTATCTGATTTTACAAGATATTGTTTTTACTTGTAGGTGACACAGTTCAACCAATTGTAAACAAAACAATTTAAGGGACAACAAAAAAAACTCATACTTCAGTATGTATACATTTTTAGTTTAGCACTATCTTTGAAATACAGATGAAATTAAATTTCATGTGTGTAATGATATTATTTTTTGCTTAACTGTGAATGCCGACTGATCCACATTTTCGATAGCTCGACGGATTGTGTTATAGCTCGACGGATTCACAGCTTACATTCATAACTCAATCGACCCAATGTTCTAAATTAAGTTGTAGCAAGATTTTCATGATTTTTATTTCCCAATTTATGCAGAATATATCAGATTTCTGGACAAACAATAAAGATCCTAATATCCTTCCTCACAATAATCTATGCTTATTTCACCATTTTCGCCTGATTTAAAAACATAAATAAATTGAATGCCAAACGTGAAATACGCTTACAGATTCCTCAATCAAGTTTGACTGCGGCCTTTTCAATCAAATACCACATATCACCTATTAAACTTACATAATGTAAAAGCAATTAACAAATTAATAACTACGCATATCGAAATTGCTTTCGAGTCATTCGATAAAAAATTATAACAAACCATACTTTTTTCTATTTTTCACATAAAGTGTAAGCAACATTGACGTGTTTTCAATCTTCGTTAATATTTACTTTTCTAAGGATAAGGGTTCCGAAAACCCAACTATAGTTTTATGTGTTTTCTGAGCCGGCAAAGGTTTTAGACATCTGATGTAGATTAAATTCCTGTGTAAGGGTTTCAAAACCACATTAATTCAAATACCAAATTTATTTTACAGTCGTGTGTTTTTAATAGCATAAAATCCTTTTGTTACATGTTCAGAAAATTGTTAATCCTAATTGTATATTCTACCATGTATGCCGTTGCAGTTAAATATTTTATCACGGTAGAGAAAAAGAAACCTTTGCCCTCTTCGACATTTTCAGTTTCAATTCAGATTTACTATTCAGCAAAACGCAATCAGCCAAAATTCCTTTTTATTTGTTTCCAACTCAAGAGAATATAATATACTTAAAAGAATAAACAATTCTATTCGTTTTGAAATTTTGATATTATGAAGGTATTTAGCAGAATATGAAATCTTGTTTGAAAATCCAATTCTCCATTTTTCAGACTATCGCACGTATCCGAAACGATTTATGAATATCAATTTGGTAAATGCCTTGAAAATAAAACGAGAACGACATTTAAAATAAGATGTTTCTGCCAAAGGAATATTCTTTCGGTTTTAAAGATTAAAGCATCTTTTCAGTTATTTAGATATTTTTCTGTCTTATGTGGCTGTGAATAAATCTATTTAATTCCAGATATGAAATACTTGATATCTGATTGGAAAAATTCTTACATTCCTTTAAATTAAATTTCATTACCTCAATTTAACATAGAGATGATATTTTTGTTCTATATTTTGTATTGTTTCAATATAAAATGAGCACCTGTTCTGTTCTGCTTCAGCAGTCGTTAAGTATTTATGGGAAAATATTTTCATTGAATGAAATAGTCAAAATTTAAAAATCGATATTAGTCGCTAACGCTGCTTTTAATGTTTAATCGCAAACTATGTTCGACAACATAGCTTTTAATTCTCTGTAAATTCAATGTATGATACAGTTCTCAAATACATAAGCGAGTTCATTTTTTCTTGTCAGAGTTATTTTAAATAAATAAAATCCAGTATATAAATATAACACCTATGATAATTAAATAACAGATTTCCTAGCTTATTTACCAGAAAATTTGGTTTTATCTGCATAAAATGTCAGCGAAAGATCTTATAAGAATATTTATGTTGAACGTCCTAGCAGGTAGACCATTTCTCTAAGATGCTCAGCTCTGAAAGTGATTGATATTTCTTAAAGAATAAACAAACGACGGTATTTAGCATCACTAGTTTAAGACTGTCGCTTCTATTAAAATTTAAAATTATATAGAAGCACTGTTGTGCTTTAACAAAAGGACGTTTCCGATTTGTTTACGTTACAAAAACATACTGTGGACACCACTTAACTTTTTTGTACGGCCTATTAACTTATACACGATATTTGCTGCATTTCATTTAGACTTATTTCCTCAAATTTCATTAGATATATATTTCTCATTCAATTAATTCAGTTCTCCCTTCGCGGCAAAGCAAAAACGCATAAAAACTCAAAACATCTTCACTAAATACTGTAAAATACAGAAAAACATAAAACACTAAATAGAGTTATAAAAGTTAAAGAAACAATTTTTACAATTAAAATTAGAGTTTCTACTCAAAAACAAGCAATTCCTCCAGTGGGCAAGAAGCAGATTTTCGGCGCACAAAACAGAAAGTTTACTTTTGGTCCCATTCGGCAAAAAGACATTGAAGGTACAGTAACTTTAAATTGTTGATAATTCTAGAACTATTGCATCCAGATTAACAAAAGGCATAAAAACCTTAACCGGAACATAAAACCAACATAATTCAACTGCATTTAAATCAAAAAATGAACAATCTATCAACATATAAGAATAAGAAAACTAAGCTCACCAAGACAGGTAATAGAGTGGGAAAATATATATATATATATATGATATTTATAGAGAGCGGCCGATTGCAACGAAACGAAAAATGCAAAACTACAAGTTATAGCAGTCTCATATACAAGATTTCAACGTTCTACGTCTATTCGTGCTTGAGTTATGCGAGATACATACATACGTGCCTACGTACAGACGTCACAAGAACAATCTCTTCTGAATCCATTTTATAATCGTTTTTGGCGAAAACAGTCCTTTATCCTGCCAGTATGTACAGATGTCACGCAAAAACATTGTTCCAACGGTTTCGAGAGCGATTAAAATGGATCTTTTCGTTGAAATAGGATACCCAAAATTTTTCGTGATTACACTACTTCCTTTACTTCGTTCAAGGAAGTAAAAATAGAATAACGTCTTAATTTCTTTTCTGAATAATTAAATGCATTTACTTTGCTTGAAAAACTTAGTTCTACTTTTATGACACAAATTTCACTAAAGGTACTTATTCGCTTTATAACAGAATCTTAACAGCTTTAAAATATAAAACTTATATTCATTTATATTGTCATTAGAAAACTATACTTATGAATGGTTTAAAGATTATTTATAAATTAGTCAATATAATAAATATTATTTCCTACTTCCAAACTCAAATTTTCGAGCATACGATGTGTTTAAGAACATTATTTTGACTTGCTTGTTTCGCAGCTTTCACTTGCATATAACATTGCATTTTACGTTACTGACAATTTTATTTTAAAAAATATATGATGTATAATAAAGAATTTTTATTTTAGTAATCAAACCAAAGATGCCAAAGAGTAATAAGTATCAAGAAATTAATGCTTGATTAAACAGACAGCCTATTGAAACAAAATTAGTATGAATGTAATCTATACAATATTATCCATAAATTTCTTAAGAGTAAAAATTGCTTTTTCGAACAAAGAAAACACCCAGAAATCTATTCATTTGTGATTTAGGGGTAAAATTTAATTCCTAGTAATCTATGACTGTTTAACGATATTCCATAAACAAACCTAAAAGTGTTACGCTTTATCTAATGCAGTGAAATTCTTACCATTACCTCTGATAAATCTCCAGTGTTTTTTAACAGGATTGGATTGGATTGTTTAATTATGGCAAAGCACACGAAGGCTATCTGCTTAAAGGGAGGGATGCCTTCGTGGAGGACTTTCTAAGAGAAACTGGCTCGTATACACGTTACACATGTTGTTTAACAGTAAATTCGAAAGATTTAGGATAACCTATACTTTTGTAATAATACGCTTTTTAAACTAAATGCAAAATTTTATTTGACAGAAATACCTTTTATTAAAATTATCTAGAAAAATGTAAATATTTTTTTGTATATGGCTATATGGTTGTATGGTAAAGCTGTATGGTACAAATATGGCCGTAATGGGAAAGCTGTATAGTTTTATATGGTTTTCTTTGTGTGTAACGTGAATAAGAGCTAGTTTCTCTTATAAAGTCCCTCAAGAAGACGTACCACCATTTAGGCAGGCATCCCCCATGTGTATTGATATACTCAAGTAAGCATTAACATAATGTATGACGTTTTCAAAATACTAAATCCGATAGACATCTCCCTAGCTTTTTTACATGATTTTGTATAAGCAAAAAATATATAATCTATTAACTGCAAAAATTTAGTAATTACTTTACATTACAGTAGGATCGGTACTTACCGTCTAGGTGTATGATGTCTGTGAATTCCAAGATGGCTGATGGCTGTCTAGGAGCTAATAAACTAGTCTCACTTATAATAATTTGAATATTTAATGAAACAAGGATAGTTGTTAAAAGATGATTATATGCATAGAAGGAAATAGGTGATATTATTTACAGCTGAAGTGAAATAACCGTCTTTTACATGAAAATATCTTTCAATCGCGTCATCTTCTTAATGGCGGAGTCATCTGAATTCCATCACGCGAAAGAAAAAGAGTTCTTTTATACAGCTTGGCCGAGTCAGCCAATTATTGTGGACGAATGTCATCCTATATTATTTAAATATTAATGAACTAACCCAACATTAAAGTTTAAAGATTATAAGGTATATCTCCCGCTTGCTAGAGTGCCTTCATGGTGTAGTAGTTCTGCACGCTGGGCCGGTATTCCAGAGGTCCGTGGGTCGATTCCCGGCGAAGGCGATTGCTCATTTTTCATCTTGCCTGCTTCCAAAAAATACATAATGTCTCTACATCCCGAATTAAAAGAGTGTTCGATGAGGATTCTCCTCATCCAGGATTTGGCGACTAGGTCCCCTAAAAACCCCAGTCGCCCTTTAAAAGGGGGAGTAGAAATCTGTTTATGCTTGTTATAAAATAAACTGTAAATTCCAAAAAAAATTAAAGATCCTTAAAACAGTCTATCAAGACTAACTTTAATGATAGCGAATTTTAATTCTTTCACACGGAGTGCGTCTACAAAGCGCGTCGCGTGCATCTACAAAGACGCAATGCAAAATATTCGCAGTGCATCTGCTTGTTGTTCTTCCTCTTGTATAGACAATCATGTGTAACGATACTATGAGTTCAATAAAGCCTGTTTTTGTTTGATTCTATACTGTACGCATTGTATTCATTTTTAGAGTAATTATACTTTCGTCATCGTTTAAATACAAAATGCTGTCTCTTAATTCTGAATTTCATGTCTCTCAGATGATTTCTCGTGGAGTTATGCCAAAAGGAACACCTGTTGCTTAAGTTTTGCACACCAGTGTATAAAGGGAAAGGAAAACTGGTTGCCATATATTAAAAAATTCGTGAAGTGAATAATTCTTGGCGCAAATTGAAAAATATGCGCCAAGATAAATTTTTGATTTTCCCCGTAAATTTCGCACCAAATTTTACGAAATTTAATATTTAGGCATAATTTGAATCATTTGTAATATAGATAAAAATGGCATGTCATTTCAGAAAAAGTCCGAATTTGTGTCAAAATACCTATATTAGAACAGTGCTATATATAAATCTAATATATATCCTAAGTTGTGCTTTCGAGACATGAAAAATGGAATTTGAATTTCGTCAATCAACTCAGTGGAACGGAAGATTTAGAACTGTCCCTTTTATCCCCCACAATGCACATTTATTTTGTTTTTTTATCTTCATTCAACACTTCGTATGCAGGATTTGCATGGTCAACTATGTTACTGGCTGCAGCTTTCTCATAGAATTTACTATCAATTCTGTGAAGATAGTCAATTATACCGGGTGATCAAAAAGTCAGTATAAATTTGAAAACTTAATAAATCACGGAATAATGTAGATAGAGAGGTAAAAATTTACATACATGCTTAGAATAACATGGGGTTTTATTAGAAAAGCAATAATCTGAGCAGAAAAGCAATAATTAGCATAACAAATTAAGACAAAGCAAAGATGATGTTCTTTAGAGGAAATGCTCAATATGTTCACCATCATTCCTCAACAATAGCTGTAGTCGAGGAATAATGTTGTGAACAGCACTGTAAAGCATGTCCGGAGTTATGGTGAGGCATTGGCGTCGGATGTTGCTTTCAGCATCTCTAGAGATGTCGGTCGATCACGATACACTTGCAACTTCAGGTAACCCCAAAGCCAATAATCGCACGGACTGAGGTCTGTGGACTTGGGAGGCCAAGCACCGGCTGGACCAAGCTGGGAGACCGGTGCAACGTGCGACTGCACTAGCGCTAACTTCCCCGTGCAATAGACGAACCCGCTACAGTCTCCATTTCTTTCTGAACTGTATCAGCAGGATTACGCCTTGTGCTCGGTCAGCCACTACGGGGTCTGTCTTGTAAACAACTCGTGGCCTCGAACTTCGGAATCATTCTCGCCACACCTGCATTTGTCAACGGACCTTTACCCGTTCGAATCCTCTTCCTATGGCGATAGGATCGTAACGCTGAACTAGCACATTCCCCATTCTGATAATACAGCTTCACTAAAAGCGCCTTTTCATGTAACGCCAACATACTGCGAATGCTGGTGCATCTGATTCTGTCATTACAGCTCCTTTTATACACGATTTTCATGCGCAGTCACTGATGTTTTGCTGTCCAGCGCCATCTGTCGACATTTTTTTAACTTTTTTTTCGGTTCTAATAAAACCCCATGTCATTCTAAGTATGTGTGTCAATTTTTACCTCTCTATCTACATTATTGCGTGAATTATTAAGTTTTCAAATTTGTACTGACTGTTTGATCACTCGGTATATAATATCTTCAATTCAGAATGTAGTCTTCTATTTCTAATGAGAAACGAAGTCCTGTAATTATTTGATGAATTTTATTTTGAACCGTATGAAGTTTATGAATATCATTTGCATTTCCTCAGGTGCGAGATACATATGTAAGTAGATTTTTTAACAAAGGAAAAAGGTCATATCGTAACTCCCATTGCTTTGCCACAAACGTTGTTAACATGAGATGACCAGGTGAAAGATTTGTTAAGGTAACCCCGAGGTATTTAGCAGTATTTACCTGAGATACCTGCTTATAAAATAAGATGACATTATTTTTTGTTTTATTTGGAAGTTCCAATTTTCTGATCAAAAGAACATGATAATTTTATCGATGAATCTCCGTCTTTTAAGTCCTTTCTCATTGTTCTATTTTCGGGAATTTTCCTGCAGTTTTGCAACCGCATGATCAGATTTTCTGCATTTTGCAATGTTTATAGTGTCATCTGCATAGCAGGCGAACACGGAAGAGTTAAAACAGTCATGTAAGTAAACAATATAGAGGATCGGTCTAATATGGATCACTACGGATTCTTGGAATTGGAAAAGCATTGATCTTATGGCTTATTTTTAAAGAACAGTGCGAAAAAAAAATTAGCTCTATGTTCAATTCTACGACACAAATTACGCCAAACTACCAAGTCTTGTAAAAATCGCACGAGTAGTTTTTAAAATTTTGCTCTCGAAATTTTATCTCTTCAATGCTAATTGAGTTTGGTTATATATTTATTTAATTAATCGTATTTTATTAATCTTATTTATTAATTATTTTATTTATTATCTCTTTTTGTATTAACCTTATTTGATTCTTCCTTTCACAATTCAAAATTCAGGTTGATTCCAAATAAAATTCATCCATTTTTTATGATTTATTTATAAAATTTGTATTTTTAAATAACTTTGATTAAATTTTTCAAAACATTTTTTAACTATAATCTATAACATCGCAATGTACATGAGTTCCTGAATATTCTGCAAGTAGTTAGAACAGCAATTCTTAATTTTTAATTACATTACAAGACATAGTTTTAGAAAACGCTTTGTTTCCGCTTTACTTCTTGTCTGTGTTACTGAAATTTAGTTGTGGCTTTCACTCAGTACAAAAATGAAAATCATCGCAAAATAAGAGAAAATGTCCAATTATTGAGATTTTCCCATTTCTCTGATCTTGGTTAGGGAAAAGGTTAAATGAAAGTCTTCCTTAAAACCAGTCTCTCGGGGTCGAAAGTAGAAAGTTGCGCCTAAAGCGTACTCCTCGAAAGATTTTCATGTTGTTTCACCTTAAGAATCTGCGCGGATACTAAAAAACGTTTCCGCGCAGATTCTTTAGAATTAAACGGATAGATACGTCTTTTAATGATTTGCCTAACTACACATTTCATACCTAAATCTTATCTTGGTTCTGAAATTGGCCATAAAATATAGCTGGTAATAAGTTATTACTTTGTATTCTACACATTCATTTCCCAAACAAAGTATAGCTGCAAGCTTCATAATCCGTCATAGCAGCATTATAGCTTCTCCTAAATTACGCTTTAGTTACCTCTATCTAGAATAAAAACGTTTTGCAATTGAAAAGCTTCAAAAGTTTTAAATGTTTCATCCAGCATTCAATGCATTTAAAGTTTAAATATATGAACGAGAAAATTTTACCTAACATTTTTTTTAATCTCGTTTAATAGATATTTCGATACCGTTTATTTCACAATTGTTAGAACGTGGTTAATGTACATTGTAGAATATCCACAGTACAGTTTGTGCGAATCTCAGAGTCGCATTTTAGCATATAGAAAAACATGGACTAGGATATACAATGAAAACATATATTACATTTTCGGAAAATATTCCTACTCGAGCAATCGAATTGAATGTCTTGGAAATATTCGTTGCAAAAATTTCAGTTATGTAAGTCAACATACAAAAGTTTTGAATTGAAATTCAATATAGTGGCGAAATATTTATCCTTTGGAAAATTAAAATATTATTTTGAAAAGGCAGTTTCTAAATGCAGCCTTTTACTTAGATATATTTTTGTTTACTTAACACATGTCTGCAAATAAAAATATTATTTTAAAACATTAATTAAAACAATTTTTAAATACCCATTCATATGGCATTGCTTAACTCTCACAATAAATATTTAAAATTAAATTAGAACTTTTCCGCACGCATTTGTATTTATCGACAGTAAATTAATTTCTTTGAATGTAAATTTCTCTAATTTATTAATTAGAGAGGAAGTTAATTCTCATGTAATTCAGAGAAAGTTACTCAGTGTGAGAAACAATACGTTTCTGTACTTGACTGCTATGGTAGAAAACTGCTGAAGAAATAAAAAAGTATTTGTAAATTTTCGGATAAAAGGGAACTAGACGTCCAATTTCTTTCAAAACAGAATAATTAAAATTTTTCATGGAAAGGAAATAAATGCTTTTGCTAATGTTCGTTAACTAATTGAGAAAATTTTCATTTTCTATGTTTTATTAAATTTAAAACAATGAAATGTCTCATCTATTAACATTTGATTCATGCTTTCTCCCTGCGGTCGGAAAAAACAATGTACTACCAGTAATAAATTTATACTGGAGTAATAGAAACATATTTGGTAATAAAACAACAAAATTAGTAGTGTTGTAAGCACCTTCCGACTCTTTTTTCTCGTAAGACAGCATGAATATCTTTCACTTCAATAATATTTTTAAATTTTGTATATGATTTAATAAATTACTTCTATTTTAGTAGGTCTTAAGTTCCCAAATACCAGAACCGTAAATGCAGAGGGAGAACTGATTGTTCCGCCTTACATTCCGACCATAGAGATCATAAACTCAAAGTGAAGGTTTGAAAAAAAGGACCTGTTTACTAACACGTCAAGTTAACCGTTACACAAAACTCATAACAGAAACATTCAATGTTTTCTAGCAAATATGCCTCGTACGTGAAGTCTTTTCTTACAGTTAATAGGCCCATCAGAGGCCTAGCAGTAAAATCTCTGAACACTGGTAGTTCCAACCTGGGTTCGATTCCAGGAGAACGGGCTGGCTGCAGGGACGATTTCGGGATTTTACCCCATGTGTAACATGTATACGAGCCAGTTGCCCTTAGAAAGTCCTACACGATGACATCCCTCCCCTTAGACAGATAGCCTAGTGTGCTTTGCCATAATCTACCAAACAAAAGGTTGCTGTTAATGGAAATATCCTCTTTACTACCTTACAGAATGAAACGCAGCAAACTGAAACGCAGCCGTACACCATTTTCTTCCCGGCTAAAAGGAAAAAACTCATCAACAAAAAACGTCATTACTGTTGGATGACTTTAGGTATTCTTGTTGGAATAAAAAAGTAAATGTTTCTGCTGTCTGTTGGTTATACTACAATTAAAATTCATCTATATTTAGAGTTTCAGCTTAGTCCATTTCCATGTAGTTAAACTCCTGCTATCGTACTGAATCATGCAAACTGAGATATTGTGAACAATATGTCATTCATGACATTGCAATAATTGATAAGATATTTACAAAATAAAAGGATTTATGATTTAATGGAGGTGCTAAGACAACACGAATCAGCGTAATATTCATAAATTGCAAGACTAGTCAGGAAGATTTAAATATGGAACCTTCTTCTTCAGCCGGAGGAATGAAGAAGAAAGTTTCGTATTTGAATCATCGAAACTAGTTCTGCACATTTATAACTATTACGCTGATTCTTGTTGAGTTAGCCACTTCAATAATCGTCATTCGGCGTGTTGATTTTACCCAGCTTTAGGATTTATGTTTATTAACACAACCTACCTTTCTTTCTCTGAAATTAATAAAAGATTTATAAAAAAATTAGTAATAATATGCAGCCATACTAAAAATGTTTATTTAGCCGCCCAACCAGGATAGTGGTTAATGATTCTGACTGCCGTATCGAAGGTCCCAGGTTCTAGTTCCGGAGAAATCATGGATGTTTGTAAATGTATAGTGTCGAGGCATGGGGGCACTCAAAACATGCGGTGGTCCTCTCGAGAGGTTAGTGTTATGTGAAGAAGGTTGGGAGATTCTTGAGACCCGCACTACGCAGTGCTCTCCTTTAAAACTGAGGGCAGAAATAAGCAAAGACGCACTGTCACCTACATGATACCCAATAGCCTTGCCAACGACAGGCGCAATCTTGGCTCTTCGTTACGATGAATTTGGTGGGCTTGTTTTCATTTCAGGCAAACGAGATTACAGCAACAACAACACATTTGTTTAAATAGACATGGCAAATTACGGAACAACTCATGAAGAGAGAGAGCCCACCACCGACCTAAAGGTAAAGTCTCTGATCTGTTCCAGGTAGTTAGGTCCGAGGCTCGAATCCCGCGAACGGGCTGGCTGCTTGGGCGTTTTCCTGTTTTCCCCATGTGTAACAAGCTACGAGCCAGTTTCCCTTAGAAAGTCCTCCACGAAGGCATCCCTTCCTTTAATATGATAGCCTCGAGACTCTGCCGTAAGGACATAAACCAAACAAAAACATGCGGCGGGCTCATTCGTCAGGGTTCCAATCGCTGACAAACTATTAATATTCAGCGGACCAACTATTTTACTTGGACACTAAATAGGTACTAGGCTACAAATTATTTTCTTGACTTTTATAATTACCAGTGCAGCTAACTATATTCCTTACTATCATTGTTTTTATAATCATGGAATTTGTTCCTTAACATTTGAAAATTAATTCAAAAGACAGAATCTAAAATTCCTAAAAGTAGCATGTTACTTCATTAAAATGATTTTGTAGATTTAACTAATACTAAAAACTAACAAATGCTTTGGTTATGTAGCCTAGGTTAGCATTTGTTTCTATTAAAGTGATACTAGGTTAGTAACACTAAACATGGTATTATGAAATGCTGCTTTTTTTCGACAGAATCAATATTTTATCTTCTGTATTTAATTTCTTAGAAAAGAATATTACGTAATGCTCTTGAGTTGATGGCTTTAGCCAATCAGAAAACAATACTAATGTTTGCAGTAGTTTGGCAAGCATACCCCTTTTTTCTTATCCACGAATACATACAGATTATCAGTTTAGAAATGTTCGCTGAATTCGAGCAATAAATCTTCTCTAGAATTTAAGATATAAATAACGAAATTTACATTTTTGACAGATGAAGTTTATTTTAATTGATTTTTGACAGCCTTTTCTAAAATACAGAACTTCAGCAATGAAAACGGATTTTTTTATAACGTATTCAATCAACTTTACTTTTGTGCATAAATTGCTCCTTCTTTTTATTCGCATAAAGTAGCAAATTACCTGTTACAAATTAGAAATCTTTTGAAAATGAAAAGAAGCTGTTAAAATGCATCTGAATAGGAAATTTATTTCAGCTCACTGGTTTATTGAATGTACGAAAAGTAAAGGTTTTCTTTTTGGCAACCGAAATCTCTCTTGTCATATAATTCCAATTATCTCTTCTATCCTACTTTATATTTATTTTAATTTGTCATTTTTCAACGAAAATTTCTTTACCTACTTTAAAATGCTAATTTGAATTTTACTTTTCAAAAACTAATTTACAGCTGAGTTCTTTTAGGTCTTAATTAATTTGCATTTTTCTACTAATTTATTTTGTTTCTGTTTTTGTCATAATTTTTATTTGTTCTTTCTACCTATTACTAAAACGAGAAGTTTAAACCTAATTTAATAATAGTAATTGAACTTTATTTTCTTAAAATAAATCATACAAATTGTAAAAACAGATCAAAGTAACGGTAATATTTGAATGTATGAAAGTTTTCAAAATATTCTCAGTGTCCCACTTAAAGGTTTTTCTACTAGAGATTACTTGAACGTTGAATTTTAAATGCTGCGTTTGTAATATTATGTAAAATATCTAAGGTGTTAGCATTCTGTGGCGTTGACAACTAAGAATTATTAAAGCTACAGAATTTGTAACTTAGGCTAGATTATTATCCAAATTAGAATTTCTGTTGATTTGTAATTAAATTAAGCATTAAGCCTATTACAGAGTTACCTTACCATATTGCTTTTTAATGATTATTTAACCACAATTCTACTTAAAATAAACTTAATATTTATTTATCCTCTCTTGGTCGTTCACAGTTAAAATGACAACCCAAACTAAAACGATTGACTTTCAAAAAACTTGCCTAGACTTTCTTAGATCGCTAATATTGGATATAGTATTGTTAAATTCATAAAATACTTACCATAGCACGCTAATTAGTTGATTAGAGACGTCCAGAAACACAGTGCTCAGACAGATACAGTAGTTACACAGAGAAAGTTCTAATAACTTTATGGTTAAGATTAACATCTTGCTTTTAAGCTATGCTGCATGATTTGAATCTTCATGACTTTTGGGTCTGAACAAATGTCGAAACAAGAGCTAAGAATGATCGGATATAGTTTAGCTCAGATTACATTGTTAAACACATATATTAACAATAAATGGGAAAATTATCCCTATTGCATTTTTAGTAATGTATTTTTTTAACTAATATCAGTTTCTTTTCTAAGTTTCCGTACACATGAGCAAGTATTTCCTGCAAAAAATTATCCCCATTGTATTTTTGTTAATGTGTTTGTTAATTAATATCAATTTTTCTCAGTTTTTGTTTACATGAGTAAATATTTGTTATGGATAAATTCTCGGCTCTAAGCCCTTTAATCATTTTTCCGTGGTTCATATTCCAAAGAAATATTTAAGTAATTTTGTGAGTACTTGCTTCCTCATACCGTATATCTAACTTTGTGGTGAAATTAGAAGCACATCTGGCTAGCAATCGAAAAAGCCGGAGTTCGAATCGCAACGACGGCATAGCTGATTTTTCTTGTTTCTTATTCCGAAATAAACCTAGTAACTTTGCAGCTTTAAAGATTTAGCCAGGAACGTAAGCTTTCAGCCATATAAGGATTTAAACGGGGCCTTTTGAATAAATTCTTTATTTTCAGAACAATCCATTTAAATTTTATATATACCTTTAATATATTAAATTAATTTTAAAATTAATATATATTTAAGACATTAATTCATAAAAAAAGATTATTGAAATTATCTATCCCGACTAATGTCCACTTATATAAAATATCAAAGGACTACTTCGATTCCTGTGTTCATGATCTTTGTCCAAAGTATAACTAGAATATTGCATAGTATTGTATTGTATTGTACAGTCGGTAAAGTTGTATAGATATTCATTTCAAAATTCTTCAATAGTTTCTATTAAAATATTATGACTTGCTATAAAACGAGCCTTTTGAACTGAACCAGGATAACACATGGTAGTTTTTCCGAGTCAGTAATTTTCCACATATAATTAATAATAATAATTAATAATTTTCTTGTAATTTCACATAGAAAATCTGTCTCAAGGGTTTCAATTTATCTATTATTCAGCATCTGTGTATAGTAAATTCAGCAAAATTCTTTGCTCCTAATGAAGAGTGACGTGTATCTATTCGCTATCGAAATTTATCTATTATTCAGCATCTGTGTATCGTAAATTCAGCAAAATTCTTTGCTCCTAATGAAGAGGGACCTGTATCTATCCGCTATCGAAATATACGCCAAATAATGTTATGTTTTGTTCTGACGAACTTCTTTTTTTCTGTAAAATAATTTATTTCATTTAGGAATATACTGTAACAAAATTCAAGAAGAATGTTTCGCTTCGATTCTTGTTCAGTATAGAGAAGTGGCCAGGTAATGATTAGTATTTTATACTTTATAGATTAACGTTGGCTGCAAAATTATTAAAGCAATGATGTTATCAAATTATGTATTGAAATAAAAATTAAAAAACGAAGTAGATCCAATTAAGAAGTAAAGAAACATTTACGAAATTACTTCTTAAAATATATTCTCACTTGAAGTTGATAGGGTTCTATTCAAGTTTAATAAGCTTCTGAAATTGCCATTTAAGAGGATAATGTTTTCCTTAAACAAATTAAAGTTTTTAAAGCATGTCGATTATATGAATAAAATGATTTATCTCCATAATATCCCTTTATCAAATTATGGAAACTAAATTACTGCAGATCTTCGCAAAATATCACTGCATAATTAAGACACAATAACACGCCGAATAAATACTAATTCAGAAGTCAAACAACAAAAATCAGCGTTATTTTTGTTGTTTGATTTCTGCATTAATATCACTGCATATTTCATAAAGTCAGTACGCACTAAAAATAACAAGAATTTATTATTCTGCATTGATAATCTCGTATAGAAATTAATTTCGAAAATCACTTTTAATCACCCTGTTAAAAAATAAATTTTCCATTTATTCTATTGATGATAACAACTATCACGTCATTGCAAATTGAACGAATTTAATGTCAAATACTTATTTCAAAACACAAAATTAAGCTATGAAATTATTCACAAATTAGAAAAGACTACTAGTAACAAATTGCTTTTCTATCTCAAAATGTTTAAAATATATAAAACACATTGCCTCTAAAAACATTTCCATCTTTTTTATATTATTCCTTTAATTAGAAAACGGAAATCGTTCTGATACACGCCGGTTAATTTTGAAAACTATTATATGGAAGTCACATTTCTTTTCAATTTATTTCAAAGCTTCTCCCAATTATGTTTCGACTGCTATTAATATGGAAATAATTGAAAGTTAGAAATAATCTGCATTTTAAAATAGCAGTCGGTATGTTTTTTAAAAGGCCTTAGATCTCAGTTAATAGTTTTTTAAAAACTATGGCATTGCATGAGGATTTTCATTTTGTAGGTTGCAAACTGTATCATATATTTAAAAATATATTCGATAGTTCTAATCTTAAATTTCATCATTTAGTGATATTATAAGTAAATTAGATGAATAAGAATATTATAAGTAAATTTTTTTCTCTCATTTTCACATTTTTAACAAATTATCATTCCTTCGACAACACCTTCTCATCTCAAATTCTCATTTTTAACCCAGATAAATGTATGACTGTTTCCCAACAGCTATTTTTATACAAATTTAATAAATGAGAAAATGCTTTTATTAAGCAAATATGAAAAATACCTCATCAGTAATTCATAAATAAATTAACCCTTACTATGAAATAATTCAATAAAATAGGCAACGAGAGTTTTTTTTTTCTTAAATTTCACCACAGATAAATTTTTATTTTGTGTTGAATTTTTGGCTGGTATTCTTGCTTGATACACAAACTATTCAGAGCAGAATTTCGAATTTCGTTCGCTACGGCATCCGATAATAAAAATAATCGTTCATGAAAATCTTCGAAATTTCTGAACTCCTTAATCGGGTTTTTATCAGTTTTAAAAAATCTGATGTAGACACTACATGATTACCATGTATGGCCTATTAAATTATGCACATTTTAGCTACATTTTATTTTAACATATTTCCCAAAATTTCATTAGACATATTTCTCATTCTATCAATTCATTTCTCACTTAGCGGCAAAGGAAAAATAAATAAAAATTTGAAACATCCTCATTAAAAATTGTAAAATACAGAAAAACATAAAACACCAAATAGAGTTAAAAACCTTTAAAGAAACAATTTTTACAATTAAAATTAGAATTTAATTAATTAAAATTAAGGAGAAAGACATATTTTTCGGAGCACAAAACATTCGGTCCCATTCGGCAAAAAGACACTGAAGTTGGTGCAGAAACTGACTTGAAAACTATGCTACAAGGTTTCAGATGTAAACAAACGGCAGTGTTGTTTGGCTTAGTGGAACTTAAACTTTTAAATGTTGATAACTCCTTAACTATTGCATGCAGATTAACTAAAGGCATTAAAACCTTAACATAACAGCAATATAGCTGAATGGCTTTTAAAGAAAAAATGCACAATTTACCAACATATAAGAATAAAAAGAGTTAACTCACACAGCCAGTAAAAGAGTGGGTATATATATATATATAAGTAGAAAGATAACACGAACAAGAGAGATATTAGTATTCAAGAATTTTGGGCATTGACCTGCAAAATTTAAAAAACATTTGCAAAGAAGAGGAATGTTTTAAGAGCTATTGATCCAGAAATTTCCTGTGTAAAATATTTACATTATGTAAAAACAACTAACAATACTAAAGAAGTCTAAGTTATCGTGTAAAAATTACAAAACGAGATAGCTTCAAAATCAAAAATGGATGAGTAAAAAATAATAAATTTTAATACAAAAAATTTTTATAATTTTAAAAGATGCTCGCAAATAATTTAAAACATTTGAAACACACAGTAAATATGTACAAAGAATTGCAACAAATGGTAAATTAGCCCAACCCGAGGTTTGAGTCGGACTTATGAAGGGAAAAGCGGCTCAAAACTCGAATTAAGCTAATACCGTTAGCGCGTTTCGTCAAGCGATAACAATTGAGACTGAAAGAATAATTTCATTAATAGAAAAATCAAACTAATAAAGTAAGTCTCAATTGTATTGTTTCTTTTACCGACGCGCTTGCAATTTAAATTGTAAATGTGAAATTTACTATTAAGCAAGAAAAAACTATACAAGAAAGCCTAGTTAGGCAAGTATACAATTAACATAAATAGCTAAAAAGCTATTAGACCAAAAATTACACAATTTCAAGGGAGATACCTACTAGCATGAAGAATATAAACTTTTTTAAGGAGAAGAATTAGAAGAAACATAATAATAACGTATCGAAATGGGTCTTGCAAAGACCAAAGAAAAATATATAAGAATAAGACAAAACATACCTGCGTCCATAGCGGTAGCCTAACCAACATCACGTGAGCAAACACTGCTGCAAAGGTTTGTCGTAAATAGAAGAATTCCAAAGGAGTGCTACCAGAAAAAAAAAGTAGTTAATATTCTCCAATAAGATGAAGCTTCGTAGAAAGGGGGAAAAACGTAAATAAGCAATAGCCAATGTTACTTAACGGCCAAAGGGGAAAGACTTTTATGCTTAAATGGGGTGTCGAAAGTGAAGGACGGAGGCTATTCTAACAAAATGGCGTCTTGTTCAAAACTGAGTCGTGAAAAAACGTGAAGGCTAAAACAAAATGGCTAACATCTAAGTAGATGCTTATCTGGCCGAAAGCAACGTTCTGAAGCTACTCGTCTTTGAGTTATGCGAGATAGATACATATTTACGTACACACGTACGTACAGATGTCACGAAAAAATCTCTTCTGCATCTACTTTAAATCTCTTTCACAATCTATTTTTGGAAAAAGTGTCCTTTATTCTCGCCATACGTACAGCAAAAAACATCGTTCAAGTGGAATCGAGAGAGGTCAAAATGGATATAGGGTACCCGAAATTTTTCGCGATAACAGTACTTCGTTTACTTCATACAAGGAATTAAAAATAGTTCAATTAATTTAGCTATCGAGCAGCTTCTATTAATAATGGCTTTTTAGATCAAAGGATTTAATCTTTCATTGTTAGCGGTACCGTAATTTTAAGTGGTTATGTATTTGGATTTCTGAAACAAAATAACACTGAACTCATTGAATAAAATATTAGCCAGCGGATAAATCTTAAGAGCTCAAAAATTATCTTCAGCTATGTTTTGTTGCTACGTTGATCAGCAAAAATTACTTTTCTGATGTTCACAGGAAGGGATTTTCTTTCTTTCTTTCCATCTTTTTTTTTTTTTTTTTTTTTTTTTTTTAACTTTTCAGCATTCTATCATAGTCGAAATGCATAAGACTTTCCAGCATAGTCTAAAAAGTATCAAATAAAACGTAAAAGAATTTTTAAAGTTACATGGTTACAGTTAAGACAAAAATAATGCTAATAATTTTTGCATTAATTAAAAATAATAAAAGCAAAAATATTGTAAATAAATTATATGAGAAATAAAACCTTTTAATACAAGTAAGTCGTTTAACGTGTGAAGAATATACATAAATTGTACGTTTACAGAATTTCGAGGAACAATATTTGTTGTTGTTATTTCAAATACATTGACATCATTGTTATTTAATATCGATTGGTCAATCAGCCATCTCATCGCCAAAAGGGCACCAAAGGGAATGACTGATTTTGCACCCGCGAGCCTCCGAAAAGGGGAAATTCTATCTCAGTTCTACAGTGAGCATCCCAGGGAAAGAATCCCAGGATTTTCTACTTCCTTACCACAAACCTCTCGAGAGAACTTCTGGCTCGTCAGTATTTTGAGCGTCCTCCTGTCGCTTAAATACATACACTTACAAAAAAAGACTTCTTCGGGTTTCGAACTGTAGATAAAGAATGCAACAACCAGAAGCTATACATAGAAAAGACATAAATATGAATTTATTATATTTAGTTCAGTTAAATTTCTGTTTGATAGTTTTAATTTAAATTCAGTCTGTTTCAGCAGTTAAACAATTCTATTTCAATCCGTGTTAACATTTACACAATCTTAGTTTTACTCACACATAAGCAAGAGTTGACAGAATCTATATGAATTAACTTAAAACATGTAAATTAAAAAAGATTTTATCTCATTTTATTTTTGTGAGTGCTTCTTGTTTGGAAAAACATAGTTTTAGCAAATGCTCGAAACATTTGATTAATAGTTACAGCATATATAAAATTATTCACAAGCTATCTAGAATAAAAGTTTTTAAGCAGTTTTAAATAGATTAAACAAACATTTATTCCAAACATTTCATTTTTAACTAATAACTAAAACTGAATTTCAAGATAGTAAACTTGGAATTTTAGAATTAATGAAAGCCCTAAAGGATGAAATTCAATCTTTTCTGTTAAAGTTATTAAAATTCTCTCAGAATGCATATACTGAAGAAATTCTTTTCCTTCCAGAGTTGCTGAAAATATTCTGTGGCATTTTAATATTTTAGTAGTTGTACTAAATGCACTGAAATAAAAAAAACTGAGAAATAAACTAAATATTATTTTGAAATAATATTTACATGAAGTACATTAAAATATGAAATACGTTAAAATAACATGAAACACATTACAATAAATTTTGATACATTGGCTGCTTGTTATAAAGACATTATTTCGCATTTATTTTACAAGTAAATCAATGCATTGACTTCCCATTTGTAACAACGTTTTAACATTTTAATACTCAATAGTACTCTAATGTAATATTAAACATGAAACATTGTCATTATAGTAGTTAGTACCACAGCTACATAAAGTAGGCAGTATTACTTCTACAGAGTGTTTGAAAACTATTGCTTAGAAATGCACACTGTGGAAAAAAAAGAGAGAGACTTAGGATATGTGTAGGTATTTTGACAAAAAAAAAATGGACTTTTTCTAAAATGACATGCTAATGTTTTTCCATACTTCGATTCTATGACTCAAATTACGCCAAATTACCAAGTTTTGTAAAAATCGCCCTAATAGTTTTTAAAAAATTAGCTCTCACAATTTTAGCTCCTCAGTGTTAATTGAAATTGATATATATTTATTAATATCTCTTTTTTTATTAAACTTACTTGAATCCTTCTTCCAGAATTCGAAATTTAAGAAACCAAATAAAATTCGCACATGTTTTATGATTTATTTTTAAATTTTATTTTTACTTATTTTTTATAAATTTTTCGGAAAACATTTTTGTGTTATAAACTGTAATTTTTTTACCTGTAATTTACATTATCTTAAAGTAGATATATTTCTAACCACACCTGCAAAATGTTAGAGTTTTTTTATTCCAAATTTCTTAAGATACACGTAAGTTTACATACAGGCGCGTTTCGAAACGTGGCACGTATGTTATAAGCATTAATAACGCCAAATGTTGTTTACACACTTTGTTAAAATTATTTGACAGTATGAACGATAAAACTTTTTCCCGCTCGTGTACAATGCAAAAAATCTGATGTGTACACCACATAACTTTCTTATACGGAATATTACATTTTATGCATTTTTCTTGCATTTCATTTAAACTTATAGCATTGAATTAAATCTACTTTGCCGACCAATAGAATAAATGCATTCTTTAAAATTTACTCTATTTGTTTACCATAGCGACACTCTGGCGCTAGATTCACTTAATAGTATTATATTTCGTTCATATTATAACTCATAATGCACAAAATTTATATCATTTAAAGAATAGAATTATCTAATCGTTGCCACATGTTCTATTCAAATACTATAATAAAACTAGAATGATGTATAAAAGAAATTAAGCAAACAAAACAAAGAAGAAACAGTTTTTCACAGACGATTGAGTATTTCTCATTCAATTAATTCAGTTCTCACTTCGCGAGAAGGCACAAATACATAAAAACTCAAAATATCTATATTAAAAATTACGAAGTAAATCTCAAACGCTTATTTCCTCGAAAAAGTTCCAGAAAGAATTAAGCATGATTTAATTGGCAATAATAAATGAATGCGTTATCTTTGTTGTTGCGAAGCTAAGTTTCTCTAGATTGGCAACAAATCCACTAGTCTCCTGTTTCAAATGTAAACATCAATGGCCGCCATTAAAAACAGGCTTAGCGGCAATTAAACAACTTTAAAATTGCTGATAATTCTAAACATATTGCATACAGATTTACTAAAGGCATAAAAACATTAACCGGAAGATAAAACAACATAATTCAATCATTTTTAAAGCAAAAAATGTACAATTTACAAACATATACGAGTAAAGAAGCTGAGATCACTGAGCCGGGTAACAGAGTGGATATATATATAAATATATTTATATACGTTTGGTGCGGCCGATTGCAACCAAAATACGAGGTGCACATCTACATGTTATAGCAATCCTATATACAAAATTTCAACGTTCTGAGGCTACTCGTTTTTGAGTTATGCAAGATACGTACGTACGTTCGCACGTACGTACATACGTTCGTACAGACGCCACGAAGAATTCTCTTTAGAATTAATTTTACAGCAGTTTTATAATTTTCTTGGAGGAAACGAGTCTTTTATTCTGTTCTTACGTACAGATATCACGCAAAAACATCGTTAAATTGTATTCGATAGCGGTCAAAATGGATATTTTCGTTGAAATATGCTGCCTGAAACTTTTCGCGATTACAATACTTCCTTTTTACTTCGTACAAGGAAGTAAAAAGGGAAAGGAAAATAGGTGGCTGTAAACTAAGAAGTTCGCTAAGTGAATTATTCTTGACGCAGACTCTTTCTTTTATTATATGTAGAGATAGAGATTAAATTTAATTTCTCACTGAATATTTTGATTAAACATGCGCTATTGTTAACAAATTTATTTTAGTTTTAGTTTTATGTATGCAACAAAGAATATTGTAATAGTAAAAACATATTTTGCTTTTTCACGAATTTAATTAAAACATCCAATTAAATAATGAACTTAAACATTTCTATATCTTTTAATTTTAAGTCAGATGCCAGCTCAGGATATCACTTGCAATATTTCTAAAGAGATCAGCTAAAATCGCTTGAACAAGAATCATATTATTGGCTTCCCTTTCTGATTAAATATTAAAGCGCTATATCAAAGCAGGAATCATTTTTTATTCCCAAAATAATATATCGCCTTTATGGTTTTAAATTCGGTATCTTTCTCGAGTCTCATCAGCTACTTTTTTAATATTGCATACCAACAATGCCCTTTCTTATTCAACGCGATGTCATACGCAAATTCATAAAAAGAGTCTTTCGTTTTGTTATTTCGTTTTGTTTATTTTTGTTTTGTTCGTTTCGTTTTGTTTGTGCATAACAATGAAAAAGTCTGAATATCAAGCGTATAAACAAAACAAAAACGGCAACGATAACAAATCCCACGATTGCTAAGTTCAAAACTACACAGAGAGGGAAAGTGGGAACTCAGCATTCCAATTTAACAAGATCTCAACTGAATTTCTTTTCATTTCATCATGTAGATTGGCACCAGAAAAATATATTTCGGTATTACGGCTGCAGATTTGTGTTTAGAGTGATTCTGGATACTGATCGGAGGTTTTCCTTCCTTTTAAGTATTTTAAACAAAAGATATTGTGAAATATTTGTTTCAGCATAGAGTAAAATATGTCCATAAGTGTCCCATTTGGTTTTAGCATTCTAATAATTCAAATAAATAAACAAATGCGTACATTTCAAGGCAATTTCTATGAAAATAATGCATAAAATCATATTTTTTTCAAAGAAAAAACATTAACAATTTTACCAATAACTACATTATTATAAAGAAGCCTTTTGAGATCTAGATAGTGCCGCCTAACCGGTATAGTGGTTAGCGACGCTGACTACCGTACCGAAAGGCCACAGTTCTAATCGCGGGAAAGGCATGGATGTTTGTACGTGTAGAGTGTCTGCGCGGCATACGGGGCACTCTAAATATGCGGCGAGCCGAAAGTCTTCTCGTGATATTGGTGGTAGGGAAAGAGGGGGTGGAAAACTCTCGGACTTGTCCCCCGCGGTGCTGTTTATGATTTCGAGGGGGGCGGAGCTAAGCAAAGTCATACTGTCACCTTTATGGTGCTCAAGGTTCTTGCCAACGACAGGTGTAATCTTGCACCCCTTGCCACGATGAATTTCGTGGGCTTGTTCCGATGTTACTGTCAGAAAAGTGAGATAAGTCACAGCACAACAATACAAATCTAGATAGTCAGTAGACCTCAAAACACTCTTAATGAAAAAAAGCCTCCAAGAAGACATACATTGTAATAGGTGCGAAAACACTAATTCCACTTTTTTCTCGCTGGAGTTTCCCGCCACTGATTATAGCTAAGTTAGTGATACCCTGTTTACATAACAAAAATCTTTACCAAAAGCTCTGAACGAAAGTAAAATATCAGAAAATTAAAACTACAGTAGTGAAAGTCAGTTTCCAAGAAATTGAAGTATTCTTATTTTATTTCGAGTGGGCATATTTTGATTGAATTTTTTTTATATAAGAATAATAATTAGCCAGTATTAAGCACTTCATAGCCACCTTATTCTAAGGATGTTATATCAGTACTAGCTAGGATGCAGAGCTACTTCAAATTTCAAAATGTTCTGTTTATCCTGGCTTTATGTCACTTTTCGCCCTTCGTTCAATACTCAATTAAAGATATCGGACGTTCATTATAGTAAAACACTTATATATCGACATGCACCAGCACTATTGTTTATATTTAAACTTTTGATACAAAATATTTTGAGTTTACCTGAGACAATTTGAAAAATAAACTGTTAAAAGTTTAATGAAATCTTATATTTCACTTAACATTCAGATCATCAGAGACATTAAATTTGCTACCATTGATTCGCAAAGAGTTGATATATATAAAACTAATTAAATGTTTCATCTATTAATCTCAAAAAGCTGTCTCAAAAAATGTAACTAAATTTTCTTATAAATGCGCGAAATTCATTAATTAGAAAAGTTTGAATAAAGCTCTGATAAAAAATGTGATAATTATCTGTAAAAAAAATCACTCTTCTTTTTATTGTTACTTCCTTGTGCGAAATTAAGAATATACTGTAATGGCAAAAAATTTCGGGTTTCATATTTCAAAGAAAATAGCCATTTTGACCGCTATCTCTGATAAAAAAATGATAAACATCTGTATAAACTCACTCTTACTTTTTTTACTTGTACGAAGTAAAGAATGTACTGGCGAAAAATTTCGGTAATGTATTTAAAAAAAATTGACATTTTGACCACTCTCGAATCCATTTGAATGATTTTTTGCACGTATGGACAGAATATCTTTTTTCTAAAACAGACTGTAAAGGGAATTTAAAATGGATTCAAAAGACTTTTATTCGCAACGTCTGTACATACGTACGAAGGTACGTTCGTATGTATGTATCTTGCATAACTCAAAAATGAATAAACATAGAAAGCTGAAATTTGATATATGAGACTGTCATTACATTCAGTTGTGCCTCTCCCTCCTTCGTTGCAATCGGCAGCATCAAACGTCTGTCTATATCTATCTATCTATATATATATATTCCCAACCTGTTACTCGGCTTGGCGAGCTCAGGATTTTGATTCTTATATGTTGGGAAAATGTGCATTTTTGCTTTAAAAGTGGTTGAATTAGCTTGTTTTCATACAATAGTTTTAGAATTAATAACAATATAAAAGTTTAAGTGGCGCTAGGCCTAACGAGGTAGCCATTTGTTTACACTTGAAACTCTTATTAGAATAGTGAATTAAGTCAGTTTGTGTAGAACTTCAGTGTCTTGTGATTGAATGAAAATTAGATCTCCAATAAAATTCGAAAAAATAAATTTAAATGAAGTGCAACAAAAATTTATATAATTAAATAGGCCGTACAAAGACGTCATGTGGTGTCCAGATCAGATGTTTTCCCTATTAAAATCAGCTATTTTTTTTTTTACTAAGCGAATTTCCTATCCTGGGAAAATAAATATCACTTATGGGAGAATTTCGCCCCAAATTTCGCGTGCACGGGATTCGGTGGAAAAGGTGTACTGTTACGTTTGAATTAATAAGCCTTTTCATTATTAAATAAGTGCAAATATCTCCACGAGGTCTTTCTTACTCCATGATTAAATAATTCGAATACTTATTATATATCCACGAGGTCACAAATATCTCCACGAGGTCTTTCTTACTCCATGATTAAATAATTCGAATACTTATTTGAATTCATAACGGATTAAATTATTAGCTATGAATGATTTCACGAGTTCGCAGCAAAGGGCAAAGATTCTGCATAAATTTTATATGAGTTCACTGTATGAATAAAATAAAACTTTTATCTTCTATGTAGCGCATCAACCTGAGATAGTTGAATGCTTTCCATTCATTAAAAACCTAAATGGAAATTGTTCCACGTTGTCAAGCGTTAAATCGTGGAATTATTCCAGAATAGCATAACTGAGATCATTCTCCAACATCTATCATCAACAACGAAAGTTCTTGCTTTATATCTAATTCTCATTCCCGTCTCGGATGAAGGATGCTTTTGTGGAAGACATTCCAGTGAATACATGTTACACATAAGGAAAGCCATATAAACTCTCATGCAGTCAGAGCATTTGCTAGTGAATAAGACCACTGCTCAGCCGTTTTATACACTGGCTATTGTAGGCCTTATATTTAGGGATAAATTTCAAAACAAAAAGATGGCTCATTTTCAAGATTAATGGATCCATGATTAATGGATAGTTAAATAGCCTATGTTATTGAATTTATGGTAACGCCATTAAAGTATTAGTTACACAGCTTTCTGCAGATTTTGGGAAAGGAGATTGTTTTTATTTGACGTATAAAAGAGTTATGCTTATTTTGCTAATTGGCTTGTTTGCTCTATGAAACCATGTAAAACATTAGATTTAATATTCACGGTTCTTCCGATCCATTGAATTGAGTCTATTTTCATAAAATTCTCTGAAAAGTTTTTGATAATATCTAAAAAAGTAAAACTGTAGCCCCTTTTTTGAGTACACCGTATAATTAAACAAATGTATAAATTCAATTTTCATTTCCATTATTTTTTATTTCGATTTCTAAGAAACAATTTATCAACGGTTTGGATGGTGATGAAAATAAATATCTATATCTTGCTTAGATTTAAAATTTGTTAAACGAATCCCCTCTAAAATACCGTGCCAAGTCCTATCGAGAAACTATGGGATATTCCTACACGGAATGTGAATAAAAATGCCCTCAGCGAAATTGAAATTAAAGGATGTTAATCAAATCTTGAGGTTCCATTACATCTAATGAATGCTAAAGTCGTTACTTTCAGACATTAAAGGAAATTCTTAATGTCTCATAAGCTAAAAATGGTCAAACTAGACATTAATCGTTATTGTTTTATAATTTTGTATTAAAATTTAAAGGTGTAATATTTTTACTGTTACTCTAGTTCCCTGAATGTAATGCTTTTCTAAATTGAAATTCAAATTTTATTTTAAAACTTTGTTTCCTTCACATTATTTTATGAGCTATTAATTAAAAAAAAATATTTTAAACAAAAATGTTTACCTGATAAAAAATTACTCACATAAAAATTGTGCTTAGCTTAATCCTAAATATAATCTTATAAACATGCATAAATGCATAGTATTGTACAATCCATTACTTTTAATACATATGTTGTTGCTAATGCTCATTTGTCTGACCTATAGTCAGGCCAAGCCCACGAAATTCCTCAAGACAGCGCAAGGAGCGCAAGTTTACGCCTGTCGTTGGCAACAGCCTAGAACACCTTACAAGTGGCAGTGCGATTTAGCTCAGCTCCGCCCCAATCTTGATGGAGAGCACCCCGAGGGACGGGTCCGAGTGTCTCCCACCCCTCTTCACTACCACCAACCTCACGAGAGAATTTTCAGCTCGCCGCATATTTGCATATTTAGAGTGCCCCGTGCTGCACGGACACTGTACATTTACAAACACCCATGCCTTCTCCTGGATTCGAGCCCGGGGCCTTCGGCATGAGAGTCAGTGACGCTAATCACTGTACCGGTTGGGCGGCAGATATATTTCTGACTTCACGTCAAGGAAAAAATACGTAAAAATTTGAAACATCCTCATAGACTGTAAAATAAAATATAGAAAAACCTAAAACACCAAATGAAGTTAAAAACCGTTAAAGAAACAATTTTTGCAATTAAAATTATAATTTAAATTAATTAAAATTAGGTAGAAGGACAAAGTTTTGGGGCCACAAAACTTTCGGCCCGACACGCCAAAAAGACACTAAAGTTGGCGCAGAAGTTGACTTAATTCCCTACGCTACTAAGTTTCAAATGTAAACAAATTGCGGCGTCGCTTGGCTTAATGGAATTTAAACTTTTGTGGAACTTAGTGAAACAGTTGTATTATTTTGAATATTATTTTCTTGCATCTTTACACACATTTCGGCATTTCAGTGAAAAATATGCTACAAAACTGAATGTATGACTTCTTTTGGCAATTGTGTTCCGCTATATTGTTTTTATCATCGTCAACATTATTATCATCTGAATTAAACAGTACTAGATTGATACGTGACTCATTGGGTTAATGCTCATAATATGGCCAGCTTATCTTCATGAAAATACTTCCACATTTGTATATTTTAAAATTTCATGAAAATTAAAAACATAACCGAAAATTGATTGGTCAACCCCGTTGAATAGACGTTCTTGTTTAATAATGTTGTTGTTGTTGCTTATGGTCACTTGTCTGAAGTAGTCATTCTAAGCCCCTGAAATTTCTCGTTGCAAGGATTGCTAGATTACGCCTGTCGTTGGCAACAGCCTGGAGCACCTAACAGTTGACAGGGTGAATTGGCTCAGTTCTGCCCCCACTTTTGATGGAGAGCAACGCGGAGGGACGGGTCCGAGGGTCTCTTCCCCATCCCTTACCGAGAACCTCTCAAGAGAACTTTCGTCTCCCTGCATATTTAAAGTGTCCTCATGCCGCAGAGACCTTATATATTTACAAACATCCATGCCTTTTCCGGGATCCGAACCCGGGCCCTTCGGGACCGCAATCAGTGACGTTAACCACAGCACCGGTTGGGCGACTTAATATAAATTTGTGTTTGTATAAAAATTATCGCCTTTCTTCCGTATATGCTGTTGTGTTGCAAGCACTTAGCACCTCCAGTTAGCAACTGGAAAATCCGTTATTCACTCCTCATCGAAAGCACAGCTGATTATTCATGTTGAAACTTCCAAAGGCTTAATAATTTCTACAATCACTAATCACTTCCTGTGTACGGTAGACTGCGTTTGAAGCTCCTACCTAGTCTCAAGTTCGAGAGAATGCAAGTTATCATCGCATTCTTCCTTGCATATTCTTGCCGAGTGATTAGCATATCCAGCTAGAAACAGGAAAATCCATGGTTCGAATCCATGGCAAATCCTAAGTCAAAATTTATTTTTCACGTTTCTCCCTTTCAAAAGTCTAATAGTCTTCACATATAACTAAATTTAGATAGCATGCATGATAGTTCAAAAACAGTATATAATAATGCGTAATAGTGAACATAGTATTAAATAGTGAACTTAACATTACAAGCAAAATCCTCATCTTACCAAACTAACCAGGAGCTTCATGTCTTCACTATAGGTTGGCTGCTATAAATTAGGTCATCGCGATGGAAACTGAAAACCTCACTCAAAAATAAACAAGGTGTCAGATCTGGAATGTGAGATTCTTTTAACTTCTTATGTGAATTAGATTGAAGAGAGAGCGATCTCAAAGCCTTGATTTCAGTACTTATTATTTATTATTATCTTCAAGACATTTTAAGTAACTTGTAGTTTGCACTCTGATCGTCAGAAATAAATTTAAATAATTTTAGAAAATCTTACAGATTCCATCAAGACTGAATTTGAGTATGCGATTCTTTTGCTTATTTTAACACTTCTATTTGTATTGCTGAGAAATTGTTGTTATAAGTGTGACAGACAACAACTGTACTGAGTTGCTTAAGCTGACATCTGCAGCAAAACCTGTTTCATGTCCAAATTTAGCAGGGGTTTTAAACTAGAATATAGCAGAAAGTTAAATTTTATTCATTTTAATAAAACTGAGTTAATAATTTAGTAGAAATATAATTAAATATAATAAATCTCAATTATAAATCTAATCATTCGAAACATTGTGCTAAAAACCAAAACAGAAATTTTTATTACAATGAAAACATTTAGCTCTCCTAAAGAATATACAAGTAAAGAATTTTCAGAGCTCCAAGCATAATACTCCTTTATCCTGTTTAATACATTACTTCTTCAGAATGAATAAATTATAAAAATATTTTTTATCGTAAAGATATTCTTATTTTCAACTGACTACTTCTTAGAAATTCTGATGTTTGAATAATTATTGTTGATTTAAGTTAATAAAGAAAGCATTTTGGCGATAGAGAAAATGAAAAAATACTTTATAATCACAGAAATCAGAGAAAGAAATTTTGTTAGAAATGAGTATTATTTTGCATATCCCTTCTCAGCAATTTAAATTTCTATTTTTAAAATGAAGCATTTGGAGGAAAATATCTGACATCTGCAAGCTTCACACGTATTTTTACTTCATGGGTACTTGTTCACTAAAGATGAAATTAATAACAAATAATTAAGAACAATAAATTAATCAAATTTAAAAATCCAACTATCAAATATGAAATTACTATTTCTTGCCAAGTTACAGCTTCCTTTATTATCTCCTCTCCGAAATTGATTCCATAAAGCATGATTGGACTTAAATTTTCGTTGGTATTTTTTCTAAGCTCCGAAGAAAACAAGTGTATTTCAATTAGTTTTCTGAAAAATGTATATCTCAAATTATCTCTCAGACGTAAAGTTCTGAAATTTGGTAGTTGAAAATGTAACTTTCGAAAGGGTGTTTTTTTAAAAAATACTTTTTTAAATCTAAATACAATTGTTAAATTTCTTCCTGAAATCATACAAATACATTTGCAAATATGTTTGTCTGTGAGAAAAGTACAATTTGTGCTGTCTAATGCTTTTAATAACGCACATTCAGAAAAACATCCTTATAATTACTGATAATGAAATCGAATTAAAGAAATATTTCATTTATAACCAATAGCACTACTTTATTTTCGAATTGAAATTAATTACAGTACCTTCTGTTATCGAGATCGGATTCAGAAATGTATATATGTGCATGTATGTACATGCAAATACATTTAACAAATACAGTTTTCCAAAACTACAGTTATTATGAAGTAATTATGCATAATAAGATTGACTTGAACTTATTAAGCCTTTAGCAAAAAACCAAGTAGCACTTTTTAAGCAACTCATGGACGAATAAACTGTTACATTACAAAAAGACTGCTGAAAACGTTTTCACACTATGACAGCTTGAATAAAGCAGGGAGGCTACCGAGATTATTACTTTCATTATTCATTGAAATTAGCATAATTTTCCTTTTCCTCGAAAATAAGAGTCTTATACTAATATTTACTTATAAAGACGCATTACATCTTATTATCAAAGTATGTCTCATTTTTTCTCGCACAGAAATTAATATTTACTTATATAAATCAATAAATAAATCTACATGTAATAATCTCATGTAAATATATCTACATTTGTACATTTATTTATGTACAATAATTTATATTTATCCAAATATATTCATAGTGATCTCTCAGGTTAAGCTTATAAGGTATTTCTCCCACTTTCCTAGCGTGCCTCCGTGGTGTAACGGTAGCACGCTGGGCCGGTATTCCAGAGGTCCGTGGTTCGATTCCCGGTGAAGGCGGTTGCATATTTGCATATTTTTCTCTTTCTTCCAAAATACCTAATGACACTACAGTGGCGCCCGAACTAAAAGGGTTGTGGATGATGATTCTCCGCACCCAGGATTTGGCGACTAGATCCCCTAAAACCCTAGTCGTCCTTTAAAAAGGGAGTATATAAGGTATTTCTCCCACTTTCCTAGCGTCCTTCGTGGTGTAGTGGTTCAGCACGCTGGGCCGGTATTCCAGAGGTCCGTGGTTCGATTCCCGGGGAACGCGTTTGCTATTTTTCATCTTGTCTGCGTTCAAAATAATGCCTAATGTCTCTACAAGCTTCACAAAGTTTCCACGCTGATTACGCTTCATTTAATTTTAAATATTTTCAATGCAGTCATTGATTTCCATGAGCACATTGTCCTTTAACAGCTTGTTTTTTCAATATAAAAAATTTGGAAATAGCAGTCATTCCTGTGGTAATTATTATTTAATCCATTCTTCCTTCTGCCAGGAGTTTATCCATGTCTTTAGAATGATGAGTACCTGCTGAAAGCCAGACTAGCACATCTCTTTTTCGACACCGTCAAATATGTGGTAACAATGTATCGAACTAGTTCCTTATAACTTTCAGATTTAATTATTTCAGTATCTTTCAGCTTGAGCAATGTTGTAGATTTTCTTACACTTCACACCGCTGAATGAAGTCTTCCATCCAGTACTGTGACGCTATGAATTCTTCTGGGTATGTGGCTGACTACGATGCCAATGCAATGACAAATATTGGAATATCAATCGTGGTCAGAAACAGAACTTTTGCACTTTAGTCAGCAAACTATTCACAGATGATGAATGCTAAATTGAGGAAAAAAAACTGATTGCAGACTTCATCCACATTTGTTAGCATTTCCGCGTCCACTCAGTCAAATCAGGAAAAGCGGAATCTCTTGCTGCATTAATAAAAGCAATTCATCGTTGTATTCAGTTATCGCGGGTTGGGATGTCGGATGTTTATTCCTTTAAAAGCCAAATATTCTGTTATTCGATGTTTCATTTGGCGACTTTAAATGAATTTTTATATAAGCGGAGTTAATTTAGCAATGACATTAATCTTGTTTACTTCTTGAATATGAAAAGTATTAAACTGCTTAGAAAGGTTTGATTTAGCCTCTGCATATCTCTTCCAGTTGGAAATCAAATAACGTTGTAATCGTAGATAAGATTATACATAATATTAAAACATCAGTAGAATACAGAAAATTGTTTTATAAAGATTAAATATATTACCTACATAAGTATTATGTCGTTTATGCAAGGCCGTAATAGCTCTATAGCTTTATCAGGCTTGATAGTGCCATAGAACTGTCAAGGATGATGATAACATAGTTAAGATACCCAATACAAACATTAAAAGCAGTTCCAATAAATTGTGGCTGCATTACAACAGAGTATCAAGTAAGGGCAGTGAAGTTCTGAGAGGTTTTTGTTTAGTTACGGGGTAAAATCTGTTCAAGATCATCGTCGGATGAAAATTCAATATGGTGATAGGTTAATAATTTGCACATAACTGAAGAACTGTGATAAACGGTATCATTAATATTCATGCCCTGTCCCAGTACTCACAGGAAGACAATATTTCAGTTATGGAAATCATGGAAAGGAAACGCTAGCGCATTACAATTCAAAAGATAATATTATGAGGTATTTCACCCACCGTCTTGGGGTGCCTTGGTGTGTAGTGGTGGTCTGAACACTAGGCCGGTATTCTAGAAGTCCATGGTTCGATTCCCGGCGAAGGCGGTTGCTCATTTTTCATCTATCCGACTTTCCCAATTAACCTAATGTTTCTACAGTATTACTGATGGACATTAGAAAAGTATCATCTCATCCTACCTTATATGCCGACCTGAAATTTCGATAAGCGTGCGCAAGAGAAGTACGCAAGAGTGCACCTTATATGAAAGGACATGCTGTGCTTGCAAGAGATTCTGCATCAATGTGGGGGTAATGATGAAGATTTTCAACACTACATCATTGCTAGAAATTGGCTTTTAGTCGATTTTTCAGTAGGAAGAAGCTCTTGAAAAATGACGAAGTTCTCCCAGCTATGCACTTCCCCGAAACAATGCTTTCCTCGTGGTACTTATACATGTTTATGAAATACTTTCTCAGGTAAGTGCATTGAACTTACCTGAGGATTATGTTCAACACTGATATTATAATTATTTTATTGTTAACAATAAGCAATAAATATTGTATAAATAAAAAATTACACATTTCTACTGAATGCACTTTTATTTTAGCATTTATAGAAGATATGTATTCCTGATTCGGCATGATTTCATCATTATTTTTAGGTACATTAGATTCCAATCTTATTTAGCACGACTGTAATCGCAAAACTCTTTTACACGAAAAATTTAACTTTAGGAAACCAATTATTTTTAATTTAAGAGTTATCACAATCCGCCTATAATAAAAAAAATTATTATTTTAATGACTTGGTAAAAGGAGAATTAATGTGTATATTTTATTTCAGTGTGAACTAGATGCTGCTAAAATTATCATTGAGCATGGACTCAAAGGACAACTTATTTTTTTGACATGAGGGCAGCCAATTATCTGCAACCATATGGTGTTGTTGCCATCTTCTCAGTAAAACATAAATTCAGAAAAAAATGCACTGTCTAGAAATCCTTTTGACAGTATGTGAACGAATGTGTCCTTTTTCAAAGGCTATAATTCTTAGGCAACTAAATTCGGGGCTACTTTTTCAAAGCCGGTCACGGTTAACAATGTGCTTTTCTATCAGGAACAATGTTTCCTCCAAGAAAGAGCTACAGTTCATTCATAGTTGCAAAGTATGACAGCATCTTCGTAAAAGAAAATAGGAAATTGATAAGTTCGCTACTTATATTATCTTCCCATTTCTATCGCAGACTTATTCACAACTTGTAGTAAGGTTAAATTATTTTCTTTTTCTCAAGCATCTTCTGCAGGAAAAATGTGTAAACTTTACAGTGAGATACATTTTCAGTTAACAAAAATTTAAATTTCATGTTCATAATTTGCGACAATAAATTTGTCGTACCTTTCCATGTATAACCAAAGAAATTTTAATAAATATTTTATTACTAAGAGGTTGCGTTACATGCGAATTTAGTTCTGTTTGTATATAATTTGAACAGAAAAATGATATTATAGACCAAGTAACTGAAAACATATTTTTTATTTAATCCTAATGTTCCTTAATCAAATGTAGTTAGTATCTGACTCTGGGAGTTCCAGTAATTTTGCGAAGTTTTTTTTCTGGAGGCAAATCCTGTTAAATTTCATCGTCCTATGTAATTTCGTTGTCATTCGCTTAGTAGATAATATTATCTTCAGTTTCATGTATAGAACTGCTTAGAAAAGTGACAACTTTTTATTCAAAACTAGTTGAATAAGCTGTCCTTTTTTGTCTTTAGCAAGAGCGCTACTAAATTGGGGGAGAAATCTTGCGACTACTCCAGAATGGTTACAACAATTAAAATTCAAAGTAAACTTCGTTAGCTCTTGGCAATGCGCGAAATGATGCACTTGCTAAAACGTTGGGAGAATTCAAAAAGAAAACATATTGGTACCCCACTTTTTTTCTTTACAAACTGCTATTTATGGCTTTTCAATTCGGCTAACGTTTTGCTGAAAAATCTTACTTCGCAGTTTATATCTGGATATACACTGTATTTACTTTATATTTTCAGAATTTTTTAGCACATGATTTAGTAATTAAGTATGTAGTTTTCTATATCTAGTTATAAACTAGAGAAAGGGTTTACTTAAAGTTTGCATTTTAAATCAAACTCTATAAATAATTCTTGATTATTCTCAGGCACAAGAAGGAACTACTTTAAAACTTCATTATCTTGTAAAGCCTATGCCTTTATGGGAACATAGACTTAAAGGACTATTGAAGAATTATCTTCTAGCCTTCTGAACCGAAACAGAAATCAGAAGAAGGGTGTATAATACCCTTTTATCCAAACATAAAATTAATAAATGACCCAAATTGGGTTACAAAAAGCCAAACACTTCTGGCTGAACAGAAATACGTAACAAATAATAAATTCAAGTGTGTTAGATTATTCTAACGTCTCACAGAATACTTTAACATGTAGAAAGGGTTCTGGTTTGTAGTAAATCGGCGAGACAAAGCCCAATGGCTAAAACACTCAACGTCACTTATAATCACTGCACAACGTGGCCTGGAATGGGCAGACAGGATCTACTCTTTCTTAAATAGCACTTTTTCTACCTTAATCTCATTTACATTCTGTCATGAAAAGTTGTGAAAAGAGAGTAATAGGAAAGACTTTTCAACTTAAAATGAACTATTAATTAATAAATAGATAAACCTCACAATCTTCTAAATCAGAAACAATCCACTGTGTAATTCATAATTCTATGTATAACACAAGTTAAATTATAAAGACAATAGCATTTGGGTTGGGGATCCAAACCAGTAGTGTTTATACTTATTATTTAAGCGTATCAACGAAGAGTAAGCAAAATACATAAATCCTTTTCTTCTCATGTCAAATTAGCCGTCAGAGACATAGGATTAAAACCCCAAGCTGGATAAATAACCATAGACAAACATCAAATCACTCATTTTTATCAATAACTAGTATTTGTACTAGTATAACAAAAAATTATGAGAAGTGGGTGGTTTCAGAGATTTGCAGTAAGAGGAAAAATTATATATATTTTAATCTACTTACACGTAAAATGTTAAGTAGAATCACGAAGCTCTTCTTAAAATCTTTCTAAATAACTGTTTTCTTTGGAAATCACAATTCTAGGCTACATAAAATTTTTAATTTAAGTTTCAAACTATAAAAATATATGTATGTGTGCGTAGGCTAAGCCGCGCGCAAAATAAGATTAAAATATTTTCGGTTGAAATTGACTGATTGACAAAATTTCGTAAAGTATACTTTTCGAGTTTCAAAGGAACGACATAGGATAAACATTGAATTTATATATCGCATATTCAAAAACTAATTTTTGAAATAAAGGCGAATTATTTAAATTTCATCCCTAATTCTTTCATAGTCTGCGTCTAAAATTTAAATAATTTTTTAAAATATTGTTGAGGCACCTCATTTTTAAATTAGCGCTCAATATTTCATTTCCATGAGGATAACTGAAATCTGTGATAATACTTTTTTTCAATCAATTTTTCTTTTTCTATTTCTATATGATCTGCAATTTGAGCTTAAATTTCTAGACATGTTTCCTAGCTTATTTTCAAAAAAATTTAATTTTAAATAATCCTACCAGATGTTGATTATAACCTATAAAAATCTGCAAGTTGCTCTCTCTTTCTTGTGTATTTAGTGTACTATATCAATCTAACATTTTCTTTCTGCTACAGGCCTCGGTTTTTCTTCGTTTGAGCTTGTGGCGTTCAAATGTACGTCATTAGATTTTTTGCAGTTGTAAAAAGAATAATTAAGTGAAAAAACGTTGTCATCTGAGTTCTGTTAAAGATGTGTGAAAATAAATGCATATCCAGCATTCATTAATTGGGCTATTTCACAGTTTAGAGGACTATAATAATAGCTATGTGACCCTTTTACACCCTTAATAGCACTATAATAATTTCAGCGGAAATTGGCAACAATGAACGAGGACACATGAACTACTGCTAATTTTTTAATTTATTCTTGGTAGAAGTGCATGTTGTATTTTTCTGGTGCTTATTATTTTCGATAATTGAACTATCAAAAGTTATTTATTGCTCTGATTTCTTTTTCGTCATTTACTTGTCATTTACCTTTTCGTCACTTACTCACTGCTACAAGCAAACCGTATACTTGTATTTAATTATAAATTATTAAAAACTGATAAAAAATAAACAGAAATTTATAGCAATTTTAAAAACGTTGCTATAACAAATACCCAGCAGCTTTTCCGAATTAATTATGGATTAATTCCGAATTAATTATGGATTCAGATGAATAAAACAGATGTATTATTTTGAATATTATTTCCTACATCTTTACATACTTTTCTGTATTTTAATAAAACATATGCTAAAAAACTGAATATATGACTTCTTTTGCCAATAGTTTTCCGCTATATTGTTTTTATCGTCGTCAACAATATTATTTTCTGAATTAAACAGCACTTGATTGATATGCGATTCCTTGAGTTAATGCTCAAAATATGGCCAAAACGTTTTTCAGGCTATCTTCATGAAAATGCCTCTACATTTTTATATTTTAAAATTTCATTGAAATGGGAAACATAACCGAAAATACATCGGTCGACCCCGTTGAACAGACCTACTTGTTTAACAATCTTTATGCGTATACTACGTGGCCTATCAAAAATGTTGCCATTTTACGAGGCATATGTTCATTAATTTACAACCTATTTTTACCATCCATTCCATGAAACTTGGCAAATCGCTATTTCTCAGAAGTGTTCTCGTTCGACGTGGAATAAGACTTTTAAGTTAAAACATGCATTACTTACCTAACTCAACGATTTAAAAGCTTATGCATGCATTTTATAATAATTTAGGTCCTTATTTGATTTTAAATTAAATGTCTAATATATAATTTATAATGTATTTTCATATGATGTATAATATATATAACTGGTTATTTTTGTAAACATTTGCAGCATTAAGATAATTCCTATTCTAGTCTATTACCATAATTAATAAAAGATACTTCTAACAATACGTTTCTCGGTATCGAATAATCCGTTTGCTCAAGTTTTTAAGAGTGAGAGGTTTACGTAAAGTGGAACATCGACCATTAGACAACTTGTCTCGCCAGTAGCACCAGATACAGATGATCGGTCAAGAAGATCCATTTGTATCATAGAACATTTTATAATAAGAAATCTAAATTATGATTGCAAATTGATATTGTAGCGTATTATGTTTATTAAAAGTATAATACTTAAAATAAATCCAAATTCTCTAGCCGCAGCTCTATTAAATGTTAAATATCTTTAACATTACCATGTCAAATAAGTTTTAGTTATCATAGATTGAATAATTCCTGTTTAAATTTCACGTATTGGTACATGAAGATTTACGAACTTCCCGATAAATTATTCCTAAATAATGCGATGCCCCGTGATTACTGAATATACATAGCAATTTTTTCTGGATATATTTTTCTGTGTCATTATATTTAATATTACAATAGTGCAGTCTTTAAACAGAGTTCTGGTCTTATAGTTTAAATAAGGTAACAAAACAATTTCATTTCATTGCACAATGCATATTTCTTTAAATTAAGACTTTTTATTTGTTTCTACTCATTTTTTATCATTGCTTTTGATGGATTCATTCTATTCTTCAAACAGTTTCAGTGACTAACGGACAACACAAACTGGCAGTTAAAAGTCTGACCGATATCCGAGTTTTTCTAATCCGCATAGCATCTTCAGACAATACAGTTTCTCGGAATAGTTTAAATATTCTTCAAATATTAGTAAAAATATCAAAATTCCAAAATCAGTCTTATTTTTTTTATCATTCAACTATTATTTTCCGAGTAATGAGTGCAACAATTCGTACGCTTTTACGGAAGATTCCCATTTATAGTATCTCGTACAGCCTTTAAAATATTGTGTAATTTCTAAAGTATTGTGTGATCTCTAGAATATTGTGTTATAAAATGAGTTGTTGCCATTCAGTCGTAATGACAAAGTTAAATAAATGAATTATACGAGGCTAGTCGGAAATTATATGAGGCTAGTAAATACGAGGCTAGTCGTAAATACGGTTCCATACATGATTGCATCATGGTTAGAGGAAATGAGACAGTACCATTGAAATGTTACGTCGGCAAACTGAAGTACAATAATCAGCAAAACTAATAGATTTGCTTAATTATTTTAAACTGCTCCCCGTTTCCAACACTTCAAAGCCCTCACGAAAACTGCAGCGAATCCTTTTATATTATCTTCTTTTCTGGATGTTTCCCGTTGCAAGCTGTTGTTTCTTGCACTATGCCAGAGCCAACGGTAACAACATTGCATTGAGACCATGTCGTCCGTTCTCACGCTCTGAAAGTTATTCCGTGCAATAATCGTTTATTATCCAGATCACTGTTGAAAATGATCTGGGAATGATTAGTGGCATTGGTCAGTTTTAAATATCCATGTTCCAATTGTTTTTGTAAATGACTGCGCCATCTTAGCTAACGGTATAAGTTTGATCACATGACTTTATCTGATATGAAAAAAATTAAGTTTAGATTTCATATATCGTTTATCAGTATTCTCTACATACACCTTTGCTTTGCCCTATTTCTGAATAAACTAAACGACTGCAGTATTCAAAACATAAACAACATTCGTGAAGCTTATATGCAACTTGTAAACAAAACTAAAGGCTTAACTCTTACAAAATGCAGGTGAAATGAATCGTTAAGAAGGCCTTTGTAATTTCTATTGTGAGCTGCTTACTATAAAGTTTGATACGTCTCTCCTCTTAAATCTAACTTGCAAATAAATAGCTTGGGTAAATGTCATTTTTATTTAAAATAACGGTATGAAATTAAAGGTTTCGATTCATAAAATAAAATAATAATCACGTCAGACATGAGCTTGGAATTCAAGATGTGTCGGTCGTGAATTTGGAATCAAACGGGAGAACAAGTACGTTTGGAATTCCTGTTATGTATAAAATAAATGGATTTATTCCTTTTTGAATAATTTTAAAGTATGCTCTGCTTTCTATAGCACTATAATTTATAATCCAAGAATATCTCTTACGAGCACATAAATGATTGAATAATACGTGTGGATACTGAAATGGATGAATAGATGAATTTAGTTGAATCGGGTAAAATCTAAAAATTAGCATTCAGTTCATTTCACGTTGTAGAGTCATTAGGTTAATTGGAAGCAGAAAACATGAAAAATATGCAACCGTAGGGAAGTGGGAGAAATACCTTAGTACGTTAAAACATTCTTGATTTTGTATTTCGTTATGTTATAAATCAAACCTCAGCAGAAGTATTTCTGCTAGAATGCAAACTGTTCCAAAATATGAAATGTAAAATACAAACATGTAAATAGTCCTCATTATTTAACACTCCACGTTTTGAAGACCCGATCATTATATTAAAGCATGTAGCTACTTCTTGCTACCCCGGACTGCTTCAACTCATATATCTCACTCCTTTCCGCCCAAGTAGAAAACGCTCCCGTTAAGCTGTTAAATAGATGGTGAGATAAAACAACAGACGTGTAAGATCTTTTTAAATTCTTTAATTTGTGGTTGCTTTTTCATAGAGATAGGTTTGTTTCAAAGGGAAAGTTGTATAACGAATTTTTTAAATAATAATTAATCTTAGTAAATGAGCCAGTCTGAAAACGGGCAAATTACAACTATAAAAAAATTAAAGAAATCTAGCACATTTTGTTTTCATACATGCAATACCATATATTTATATGTGTGTATAGACTTCGGCAAATGTTCTTAAAACTGCTAACATAATGTTCAGATAATTGAGCTGAAAGTAACTTCTTGGACCGTTTTCAAAATAATTAGGAATTTAAAAAACATTTTCCCCTCAAAAGTACTTAAAACGGAACATCAAGGATTTTGAAAAATAGACCATAATTGTACATTTCATAAAATAACAGTCTCAACGTAAGGTTGAAATTATGTCGTTAATCAGACTAAAATGAACATTAGCAAATAAGTACCAAAAGAATGTATTAACTTCACTTAACAAAAATTCATTTCACAGTAAAATAGGAACTTTAAAATATTCTCTTTGAAAATTAAATTGCTTTGATTTGACGAATACAGTAAATTTATGAGGAAAAAAATATTTCTTAGCAAATACTCGAATGAGAAAATGTAAAATTTATTTGGAAATTACTCTGTATCTGTTACCTTTGATAACTTGTCACATAAAGTGCTGTCATTTTCCTCTCTTAGGTTAAACTAAAGTATTTGCCTTTAGGATTTAATTACACGTATTTAATGAATACGTAGGTATTAAATTAATACACAGAAAATCAAGAAGGAAGAAAAATAATTTAAACATGTTTAATAGAAGGAGCAAAAATAATCTAAACATGTTTTATTCTTATTTATGCTTTACTGTTTAGCCATTTATTTAATAAGTTATAAAAAAATTAAATATTTACTAAGGAGTTATTCTGTCTGAATTTCATCATGGTTAACTTAACAATGAAAATAGCTAGTTGTATATGCCGTCGTTATAGATATATAAACTGTAGAACCTAGTAGGATAGCCTATATACCTAATAAATACACGAGCTGTCCTAATATTTTCAACCACGCCATTTACTGAGATGCATCAGACTGAAGATTTAATAATAGTAACGACATGGTCCGTTATCATGTTTCAAAGGGGTTAATTTAATTTAAACAACAAATAAATATTATTTTTAATTTTTGTTACTATTTCTATACTTCTAAATTTTGAGAAAAAATGTAATACTTTTAATAAAATTCTGAATCAAAAGTTTTATTTATAAAATATCTAAGCAATTTAAAATTCAATAGTCTGAAAATTTTAAATTTTGAAAAAGTGCAGTTTCAAATTTGATATAAGTATCTTTTTCATTCATTCTTAGTAACATCGATAGTTTTGAGATTTGCTGAATTGTCTATTCTATCTATTTGTGGAACATTCTGGCATTGTTTAATTAGATGAACATTATTTGTCTAGATCTCATTGTTAAAAAATGACAGAAAAATTTTCGATGTTTAATTAGAAGAAGATGCACTTCATATTTTAAGGGTAGTTATTAATTTCCATGCGAAGCAGAGGAGCTACGCTGACAAAGCCAGAAACTAAAGCAAAATATGACATTCTAGGAAAGCACTTCAGACAAAACTTCCCCTGCAAAAAATACGCACATACAAAACATTTTTTAAATCACGGAAAAGCTATTTCGATCATTTTATGTAACTCATTTTGCTTCATTTTTATTTTATATAGCATTTAGATTATCAAATTAAATTTCAATCACTGAATAAAGTGCATAACTATTTATAAATACATAATATTAAAATTCTTTTTAAGTGATATGTATAAGAAAAACAGGTCGAATATTTCTAATTGTTTATATGAGAAAAAAACACATTAAATACTTATGCAGAAGTATGAGCAAGTTAGAGTTAGTTGTGAATAATATTAATAGACGTAAAACTCTTTCCATATTAGTGTTAGAATGATTTTCATTTTTGTTGCACATAAAGATTCATTGCATTGATTTAAAACTAACCCAAAAAACTTTGTGCCTAGGGATAGGTAATAAGTTATTTCATGTAACACAAGTTGGCTGATCTGTAACAAACTATGAAAATCATTAACATTCTGCGTACTTATGGCGATTATTCACCCATTCTCTACAATTTTATTAACCTATTTGAATGTTTATATGAATAAAATCCATGCAGTTAGCTTTTGAAAATTCTCAGCTTAGAGCAGACGATCAGAATCAAATTTTACATAAAAATAAAACGTTTATTGCAAATATCAAAATTTGATTCAGCATGGACATGAAACTTGTGTGTTCTTAAATTCTTCCATAGCAATTTAAAAGACATGTATTGCCATTTTCCGAAATAATACATGTTTATCCCCCACGTGCCAGTGTGTAGCCACTCTTCAAAGCGTAAAGTATTTAATTTTTCTCTTAGATTCAATCTTTCTGTTACTGATTAACAAACTGTGCAATTTATTTAAAAGCAATACACACTGTAATAATATTACAATATTATTATATTTATTGTTCTGAATTTTGTATTTAGATAGCTAATTTTAGTAGAATTATAAATAAATTGTTGTATTCCCCCGTGCACGAGACAAATTTTAAAAAAGTGCTACGCTGGAAAAGTAAAAATACAGGAGCTCGTGCATTTTACATTGAAGTGGATATCTCGGTAACTTGTATGGAAATTGAATAAATGTTACAAATTTACTGCTGTGTTAGCTGTAACCGTAATTTCATCCTCTTATAGCTTTCCAGAAATCTCGAGAAGTATGAAACTTTTGTGTACTTGAATTCTTCAATTTTGTTTGTGCTTAGTTTTACCATATATTAAATATAAAATCAAAGCAGTTTTACATTTATAAACTAATTTTTTAAAGTATAAATAATGTATTCTAACTATATCTTGGACATTTACATGTATATCTCTTGAACACATCTACCTCTGTGATTCAGTGAAAGTTCATTCCCCATTCGTAAGTGTTGAGAGGTACGTTCGATGCTGATCGTTTGATATGTTTTCTTCACGGGAGAAATTACGGTTAGCATATATTTAATATTCAGGATATCGTTATTATTCTCAGCAATAAATAGCATTAGTATGATTCGTCAATATTCTCAAAGAAAGCTGGAAGTTGAGAAGTAAGGCAAAAAGAAAATGTGAAAACACTTAAAGATTCTTTTTGCTCAATTGAATTTTCCAAAACACTAACTCCTGCTCTAACCACACAAGCGAGAGGTATTCTTCGAATGAACAATACTAGGAAATGCAGAACATGTCTCTAATATAAATTACGAAGAAAGAACTGCAATAACGAACTTTCTCAGAGTTGCAATTCTGATGACGCTTCGTTAGATGCTGGCATACAAATAGATGCCATATACTCCAATCAGTTAATTATTTTACGACACATTATCCAGCTCTGTATGATGAAGACATTTTAACCATAACTCTATTTCCTAACTCTTAGTACTTTCACATGCAAATTTAATAATCATTTTTAATTCAGCATTTTAAAACTGAACGCTGTTAAATTTAATTAAATTCTACATCATTTTTCAAAACTAATTTAAAATCAGATGAAATCATTATTAAATTTTAATAACCATTTAAACCTTTAGGCAATTTACGTGGCCAGAAACAGATACCATGTATTACAAATTCATTGTATGTTCCCTAAATTATTAAAAACAATTACTGCCTTTTTATCAGCACTATTTTTTACTTCCTTGTACGAAGTAAAAAGGAAATATTATAATCGCGAAAAGTTTCAGGCAGCATATTTCAACGAAAATATCCATTTTGACCGCTATCGAATGCAATTTAACGATGTTTTTGCGTGATATCTGTAAGTAAGGACAGAATAAAATACTCTTTTCCTTCAAAAAAATTATAAAACTGCTTTAAATTGAATTCTGAAGAGAATTTTTCGTGGCGTCTGTACGAACGTATGCACGTACGTGCGTTTGTGCGTACGTATCTCGCATAACTCAAAAACGAGTAGCCTCAGAGCGTCGATATTTTGTATATAGAACTGCTATAACATGTAGATGTGCACCTCGTATTTTGGTTGCAATCGGCCTCACCAAATGTATATAAATATATTTATATATATATCCACTTTGTTACCCGGCTCAGTGATCTCAGTTTCTTTACTCTTATATGTTTGTAAATTGTACATTTTTTGCTTTAAAAATGATTGAATTATATTGTTTTTATCTTCCTGTTAAGGATTTTATGCTTTTAGTAAATCTGTGTGCAATATGTTTAGAATTATCAGCAATTTTAAAGTTGTTTAATTGCCGCTAAGCCTGTTTTTAATGGCGGCCATTGATGTTTGCATTTGAAACAGGAGACTAGTGGATTCGTTGCCAATCTAGAGAAACTTAGCTTCGCAACAACAAAGATAACGCATTCATTTATTATTGCCAATTAAATCATGCTTAATTCTTTCTGGAACTTTTTCGAGGAAATAAGCGTTTGAGATTTACTTCGTAATTTTTAATATAGATATTTTGAGTTTTTATGTATTTTTTCCTTCTCGCGAAGTGAGAACTGAATTAATTATATGAGAAATACTCAATCGTCTGTGAAAAACTGTTTTTTTTTTTGTTTTGTTTTCTTAATTTCTTTTATACATAGTTCTAGTTTTATTATAGTATTTGAATAGAACATGTGGCAACGATTAGATAATTCTTTAAATGATATACATTTTGTGCATTCTGGGTTATAATACGAATGAAATATAATACTGTTAAGTAAACCTAGCTCCAGAGTGTCGCTATGGTAAATAAAGTGAATTTTAAAGAATGCATTTATTCTATTGTGGTTTATGCGCTGTCGGCGAAGTAGGTTTAATTCAATCTAATAAGTTTAAATAAAATTCAAGAAAAAATGCGCATAATTTAATATTCCGTACAAGGAAGTCATGTGGTGTACACATCAGATTTTTTTCAAATAGTAAATTCGCAGCTCTCGTAGCTTTTTATTACCATACATAACTATATATTTCTGTTTTGCGATTTAGCAACCAAATGCATTCATTTGCCCCTTCTTGCTTGTATTAAATTTATTTTGCTGTAGAAACTAATTTTATGCAACTTTTTGTTGGTTCTAAAACTGTGTAGAGTGTTTAATTTTCTGTTATTAGGTAATATGTAGTAAATTTCACATATGGTTAAGGAAATTATATATTGTTGTGGTTTCAAAAGGTCGGCCATTTACTACTGGGATTTGTTTGGAATTGTCAATTTGATCGGTCACTCAGCCATCTCATCACTGAGAATGTCGCGGCGAAAACGGGGCACCATAAGGCCGCAACCGATTTTACACCAGTGAGAACGGAGAAGTTACATCCCAATTTTAGCGAAAAACACCATCGGAGAATCTTAGTGTTTTCTTCCACAAAAATTCTGAATCCTTCTACAAATGGCCTTCGGACATTAATGTGTTTGAACGATAATTTGTCTCCACTTATATTTGGCGACTGCCCCCACATTCATCCCAATCGCCGCTTTAAGTGGGGGAAAATAGAAGTTTTTTTTTTTTTTTTTTTTTTTTTTTTTTTTTCCATGCTTTTCGTTGGAAGGTCTGTAGTTCGAACTTCGGCGACGGCATAACTGTCTCACATTTTTCCTGGTTCCAAAAATATTGCTTTATAAGTTGTTTATTTTCTTCATGCTCAGGAATTTAAATGCAGTTAATTTAAGTAAATAATAAAAATATTAATTTTAAGAATACATACCGTTTGTTTTCAAATCATTAATCACCAAATCAATCATATTCTATTCGCTTTTTTCACTTAATCATCTGAAAAACGAGAGCTTCAGAAACTTTTAGGGAGATATGGCGCATGAAATAAAATGACCAAATTAAATAAAAATAAATAATTGACATTTGAGATGAGTATAATGATGCGTACCACAAAATAACTATTTTAATGACTGAGAAATAAATTCTTTTTATTTAAAGTTGTTACTGTCGTCGAATAAAAGATAATGATTTTTAAAAATAATAAATTTTCTTTGAAGTGAAGTTAGAAATCGAAAACTTAAAGACATATTTCATTTAGACTTTCTGAGAAATAAATGCATAGTTAAGAACTACACTTTAAAGATCAAATTTCCACCATTCGTTAAACCTCAACGTCAACTGCTTCGTAATAATGTTCATAAAATTGTGCTATTTTGGATAGTCAAAACATACAGTTCTATTTTCGTATTACTGCGTCGAAAATAATCTATTCATTATTTCTATATTAGGCGCCCTGGATCTGAGAGTACCCGGGATTTCCTAAAACAAGCAATTAAAAAACAGTTCTAGAGAAATGACGTAGATTGCGAAAACTTGGAATATTTTTATATCTTGCCATAATTTTGGAATGACTGGTATTGATAATTAAACTCGTGTAGATACTTAAATCTCTTATCTTAGGAACATCAGATCTTTTTTAAAAAATCAGAAAATTTAGAACTCTAACTAAAATAATAATAATAATAAATGCACTCTAAATATGTAGCTTTCATGGTTTGAAAAAATTTTGAATATGGCAACAATTTTACTTGAATAATGAAAGAGCGAAAATATGGATTCTAACTCATGAACAATAAAACCTCCTTTATAGAAACCAATATTAAGCAACAAAATTTGGGGTAACATGAATAATTTCCAGGACGATAGTTTCGAAGGTTATATAGAAAGTTTTTCTTCAGCTGCGAGTGTTAAGTAGAGGAAATTAATGACGAAAGTGTGAAAAAATGTCTGCTTACGGGATAACAAGAGACAAAATATTCGAGATGGTTCCAGCTAACTGTTAAAAAGCAAAGTTACTAGTGCCATCTATTATCAAAATCATGACGGAAAACAACTGAGAAATAAAAGGCACACTGAAGGAGTGATTAGAGTCGGGAACATTAACCAGTATTGGAATAATATTATGTATGTGAAACATCTTCAGAAATTCTAATTCGTTTTGTGAAAAATAAAGGCTTTCTTTTTTAAGTAATTTTGGCTGCAAAGAAATAGAAAATGTGATTTTTTGACCAGCAATGATGCGCAGTAGAGGTCTTTTAAATTTCGGTTTTTCTGAACATAAATCTCATACTTTTTAATACAAAATTTAAAGCTTCTCCTTGTTTGACCAATGTATACTCAACCACACTGGAGAGGAATACAATTGATATCCCAGGAGTTCAGTCTGAATATGGTCCTTACGTATCAAGATGCGAATTTAATAATAAGAAGGACACGAAGGTTAAACTTACGTAAAATACGGGCAGTTTTATAACTAACAGGTGGAAAAAAGAATAATGACAGGATACTTATAATTACTCAAAAGGAAGGATTATACTTTCTTGTGCTGAGAAAAATACTTCTAAACCATTTGGTCAATAATACGAAATGACAAACCTCTGTAAATTGCAGTCGTTTTTAAATAATTTAATTCTTAATCAAGATCTGAATTAGAGGAGCAAACTTTGAATGCACAGAAGACGGAAGAACAAATTAAAGCCAACTTCTAATAGCAGAATTTACCAGAATACTAGTATCTGAAGGGTAATGCAAGGTTAATTAGGTTTACAGAACCCAGTATTACTGAAAGGTTTACATATAAAGGTTTACAGAACACAGTATTACTGAAATTAGTTAAATTATGTTCGATTAGGACATCGAGAAATGGAATGGAATTGGATGTCTCAAGTTCGAAAATGAACTGCTCAATAGGATGAATAGACTTCACTTATGAGTGATCCTTATTTAAATCTACTTTACCACAGTAATGTGCCATAATTACAGTAATTTTGTTTATTCTATTACGGAACGGTTTGGCTTGGCTAATTTGATTATGGCAAAGCAGGCAAGGTCTATTTGCCTCAGAAAAGGAATGATTTTCTAAGAGAAACCGGCTTATATCCGCGTTGCGCATAGGGAAAACATGCAGCCAGTCTGTTTGCCTGGAATCGAAGGCAGGTCAAACTACCTGTGTTCAGCAATTTTACCGCTCAGCTGCTGGTGGGCCTCATACAAACCGGAAAGGAAATAAATGTTTCTAGATCGATGGAATTTATTACAGACGCCACTTAATTAAATTATCTTTATCACTGTAATCTTATTTATTCTTAATAATTTAACAGATTATTTGGAGATAAAGGAGCAACCGAAAGCCCGTCAAATATATATAAAAAGCTGAACTATATATAGAATATCTTCTAGTTAATGCTACGACATTTAAAGGGAAATATGTGACTTCGTTATTGTAAGAAAATCGTTTATACCTTTTCTGAATACAGCTTCCAGACGAAGATATTTCAGCGGAATATTTCGCAGTCTCATTTTCGTTTATTTCGCTTTTGATTAAAAAAACATAAAGAAATCATATGTCAGGGACACAAACTAATAGCTGAATGTTGAATAATTTAACTTGAATCATTTTAAGACCAACAATTCAAACGAACTAAATAATTACATTAATATGGCGTATTCGTTAAAAATTAAGAATGGCATCAACTTGGGTGAACGTGACTTCAAGCAAAGAGTTTTCTGATTTTAATCGGAATATTTTTGCCGTAATTTATTATCAGTTATCAAGCACGGCTGTTGCTTATGGGTAATAATATAATAAATAATAACAAAATTTTCGATTAAAATCAATAAGATTATAAGACATTTTTGAAATGTCAACTGTTAGCTGGAAATAGCATTTATTAACTTTATTAAGAAATGGTTTCAAAAATAATTACTTAACAGTTTAAAAATTAATCCAATGTACGACATTTTCGTATTCTAAAAAATAAATTTTAGATCGTTAACAGAATGCAAAATGAAATTTCTAATAGAACTTTTTCGCACTGTTTCTTTTCTTTCTTGAAGAAGATTTGGGAACTCCATGAGTTCAAGAGTTAATATCTTTTACTACAATATCTTAAGTTAAAATGGAGTCTTTTATTGCCTTCTCTGATGCTGAGAGCTAGAATGTACAGACAGAAAAAAATTGCATTTAAATCAATTACATAATTTCCTATAGTAGTCGCATAGGGAAGTTTTATATTAGATGCAATTAAGTTAAACGTAAATACAAGGGGCACTTCAGTTGTATCCTAAGACATAAACAGATCTTGTCTTCTAATTTCGCTAAATCCCAGCAGCGACATTTTTCTCCGCAGAGTACGACTTAAGAGGAATTGTGGGGTAGTGAATAAACAAATATTTTGCTTCTGTTCAAGTTTAAAGTTTAGAAATCTACGAATGTTTATGTAATTAATACGTTTTATATCTCTTTTCTTAGTGATTTGAATGACATAAACGAGGATTACTTTCTGAAGGATCTTCTGAGGGAATATGTCCTACAGAATGAAGACGAAGACAGGAAGTAAAATGTGCTCCTTCTTCATTAAAGGTAAAAGATAATGTAATATTCATTCAAATCATGCATTTAAAAACTATTCAGCAAAATGTCTATTCGCAGAATTCTGTTATTATTCTTACTGCGCCTAGCAGAAGTTCAAAATTGGTAAATGTTTGAAACACTTTCTATGAAACAGCACTTTTATGGGTTCCTGCTTTCTCAGCTTCATTTTTGATTAGTTATTAAAGGAAAAAAACTAATATTTTTATAATAAAAACTAAATATGCTATGTGTATGAACAAAATTAATGTAATAAGCTCAAATTGCGGATACAACCCCAATAAAGTGCTTTGTGAATTTCACTGAACTTTTGTACAGAGATAGCTCTTTCACGAGGTAAGCAAAATGAAAAGCAGATTAAATTCCTGTGATATGCGAATTTAAAAAATGATTCTCAGAGTTTGACGCCTTAGATAATCCAGGAAGATTATCTCAACTTTCTGGAACAAGGAATAGTTATATACATGTCTCACAACGGAGAGCGGGAAGCTAAATAGGTCTCGTAATTGTCCTTCTTGCCAATGACAAAGTTATTAAGAAGCTTCTGCCCTAAGCCCTGCACTTCTACAGCAATAGATTTCAATTCAGAGATACTAGGATGTAGATGATGTGTTGGCCTTCCTGTGCACATTTTCCTTCCTTCCTTCTCCGCTCTATTTATAAATAGAAATAAGATTAAATCTAAAATGTCTACTCTATTACACAAGCATTCTCCTACTCGAGCAAATCCTGGAAGAGGTGACTTCTGTGAATCCTAATGTTTTCATCTATGAAAAAACGCTATAGCCTAATGGTACCCAAGCAAAGCATCACACATCCCTATGGCACTATTCCCTGTGGCAACCCTATAACACTTCTCCATCGAAGAGAAGACGCAAAGTGCTATTCCATCATGATATCGACCTACACCAAGAAGCTTACCTTACTAAGCGATCGCTATACCTTACATTAAAGTGATAACCGCAACCATGAGATCTCTGCTGATGAAATGCGATTAAATTACCTCCATTGATTAGAAAACTATGTGATTAAATTACCTCCATCAAAGAAAAGACGCAAAGTGCTATTTTAACATATCAACCTACAACAAGAAGCTTACCGGACTTAGCGATCACTTTACCTTTTATTTACGTGATAACAGCCATCATGCGATCTCTACTGATAAAAATACATCAGCACATATCGTGGGACAAGAAATATAACAAAAGTTTCATTTCAAATGTAGAAATAGTGTTCATGTAATTATTTTTCAATATTTTTCCATAAGAATAACATATAAAATGTTGCCATTTCTAATGCCTGCCTAATCTTGTCTACTTAAATAGTTCTTTTCTAATGTGTATCTGTTCTTAATTATTCAATAAACCAAATGTTTGCTTAAGTATGAATAATTTTTGCTTAAGGTAAAATTGGATTTTGCATATCTTTCAATAATTTTTATTTAAATACAGTCGGACTTCTGCCAATAGCTACTCCACAATGCTAAACAATTCCTGAATCTCGGGATCCTCGAAATAGAAGACCAGTGCGCAGTTTGTAAACAGTCTCTGATCAGGGCAACAGATTTGTTCCCGTGAGGGTCCGCTGACAGAAGTTCGCCTGTACATGTTCATTAATAATTATTCTATTGTAATGAATTCGATATATAAATAACTGCATTTTGTAAACGTTTTTTGTCTAATACTTGTCTTTATGAAAAAGAATTAAACATTGTCTTCGAAAGAATCTTTTCGAGTAAATGTATTTGGACTACTGAAATACTAATGAGAATAGTGTTATCTACAATGGGTTTTCTTTTTGAGCATGTTTTGCTCTTCATTCCCGTGAAATATAGTAACGTTTCACCTACACACTATAGGACAGCTGAGCTATCAAGATGTCCTTAAGTACATAATTTTTGCTTTCACTAATAATACATTTCACCATTTAAAGTGAATCCAACAACAATTTAAAGCTTTGAACTGAGGCCGTGTGAAAATAATATTAAGTGTGAACTGTTTCTTTCTACAGTAATTTAACCACAATATTTTCCTGGTTAGCTATAACTATTGTAATTAGCTATAACTATTCGAATTTATGATTGTAAATAATTCACCTTGAGTGCGTTTCATATAGCCCTAACTGTGTTCATGTAGGTACAACAAAAATGCGATTGCAAACCTGCATCTAAACTTAAATAATGCAAATATTTGTAATTCTGAATTGAGGGGGAAAATTGCATCAAATATTCTTTTATATTTAAACTACAAAACCAATATTTCATTTAATGGATTTCAGTAAGGCATTCAGATATTATCTACAATGATCGTGTGATACTTAGATTTATTAAATTTTACAGTAGAATATTCAAAGATAATCACTTATCTGCAATGGTAACATTCTTTAAAAAACAGCTCATGTGTACACCACATGACTTCCTTGTATGAAATAGTATTAAATTATACGCATTTTTCATGCATTTCATTTAAACTTATTGGATTGAATTAAATCTACTTCGTCGATAGCGCATAAACCACCGTAGAATAAATGCACTTTTTAAAATTCACTATATTTCTTTATCATAGCGACACTCTGGCGCTAGGTTCACTTAACAGCGTTACATTTCATTCATCTTATTATTATCACTCTATCTAGTATCTTATTTCCTAGCATCAACTTCAAAGAGTTTTTTACAGTAAGTTAAAATTTGTACTCGTAACATTTACTTGTTCATATCATAACTCAGAATGCACAAAATTTATATGATTTCAAGAATTATCTAATCGTTGCCACATATTCTATCCAAATACTTTAATGAATCTAAAACGATGTATAAAAGAAATTAAGCAAAAAAAAAAAAAAAAAGAAAAGAAACAAACAAACAATTTTTTACAGACGATTCAGTACTTCTCATTCAATTAATTCAGTTCTCACTTCGCGACTAGGCAAAATACATAAAAATTCAAAATATCTATCTTAAAATCTACGAAGTAAATCTTAAACACTTATTTCCTCGAATAAATTCCAGAATGGATTAAGCACGATTTAATTCGCAATAATAAAAGAAGGTATTATCTTTGTTGTTGCGAAGCTTAGTTTCTCTAGATTAGCAACAAATCCACTATTCTGCTGTTTCAAATGTAAACAAACACGGCCGCCATGGCAAAAATAATTAGGCTTAGCCGCACATAAACAACTTTTAAATTTTTGATAATTCTACAAATATTGCATGCAGATTCACTAAAGGCATAAAAACCTTAATCGTAAGCTAAGAACGACATAATTCAATCTTTTTTAAAGCAAAAAATGCACAATTTACAAACATATAAGAATAAAGATACATATATTTATATACTTTTGGTGCAGAAACTGAGATCACTGAGCCGGGTAACAAAGTGGATATATATATAAATATATTTATATACGTTTGGTGAGGCCGATTGCAACCAAAATACGAGGTGCACATCTACATGTTATAGCAGTTCTATATACAAAATACGAGTATCAACGCTCTGAGGCTACTCGTTTTTGAGTTATGCGAGATACGTACACACAAACGCCCCAAAAAATTCTCTTGATAATTCATTTTAAATCAGTTTTATAATTATTTTGGGGGAAAAAGAGTCCTTTATTCTGTCGTTACGTACAGATGTCACCCAAACACATCGTTAAATTGCATTCGATAGCGATCAAAATGGATATTTTCGTTGAAATGTGATGCCTGAAATTTTTCGCTATTACAATACTTCCTAGGAAGTAAAAAGGTCTCAAACATGGCTAAAATACGTAGACATTTATATAATCGAAATTGTAAATTTTCATGTCAAGGCAAAAAGTATGCATGAGAATTCTGTTCGCATTGTTCGATATTATTTAAAAATAATATTCCCGCATATATATAGTTTTACAACTGAAATAACTTTCAAGTACGCTACCATTTCTAGTACGTTCATATATGATCACTCTATAAATTGACTTATTCGTAAAATAATCGTTAAATTTCCGATACGTGAAGGTTAACCTGATTAACCAAATCACCGCCCTTTACGGTGCCATTAATAATTACATACAAACACATTTGAGGCAGCACTTAGTTACAGGTGTTCAATTTTGCTTAATGCGTCTGGATTTGCAATGAAATAATAGTTTAAAAAATTAATCATATATTAAAATTTATGTACATGTTCTTCACTGAAATTTTTGAAAAAGAGATAATAATTTATGCTTTTTTGTTTTTCTTGCAGATATTACGAAGAAATGGAAACAAGTTTGCTTGTGTTTGTGGGATTTCCAAAATTATGTTGTATTGAAAGAGGAAAAAAAAGCTAAAAAGTTATTAAAATATATATCTTAAAATTTGCGTCGCTTTACCTGCTTTTGTGTTTAGAGATGTGCGCGATGTAAATAAATTATTTTTTCGTCACATATTTGTCATTCCTTTGCATTTCCATTTAAATATCAAAGAACAATAACTATTTGAATATCAATCAATCGGAAATAAGACAATGAGCAATCATTGGGAGATATTTACTAAAATTACAAAATTTAGATTCAAAATTCCTTTGCAATGTGATGTGAATTTCTATACGTTGTTCAAATTATTTTTTATACCAAAATGGCCCAGAATTATCAATGGATAGATTACTCAATTACGATTACGAAATGAAATTATAATGTTAAAATTCATATTTCCATCTCAAGAAGAGCTATTTAAGTATTGCACATACTCAAGGATTGCTCATTTGAAGGATCATTCCATTTTTATGGCTAATACGAAATTGTAATTGTAAAATTTATTTAAGGTTAGATAAACATACAAACTTTTCAAATCATCCTCTGAGATTAAGATATAAAATCAGAAAAAACTTTAAGTGAAAAAATTCCAAACTATCTAGTTACTCATACTAAATATTATATTTTAAAATAGTATCAAATGGCTTTATTTCTAATAATTTTAGGGAAAACATAATGTTACGCTTTACTGCATCCACAGTACGATTTTTGAGGAAGAAATCTAAAAAAATTCTTCTCCGAAAGTAAGCTAATTTTTACGATAGAAATTTATTTTCTGTGAAGAAAACAGCAAGCAAGTATTCAATTTACTTCTTCAGTATGCCGTAATTAGTTTTCTGGTAATATGCAGTAAAGTTTTCTCATAACCTGCACGAAAATACATTTTATGAATATGATGCCTACACATCCCCATTTTATCGCCATTTTCAGACAAACAAGAGGAAATGGTAGTAAGCTTATTTTGGAGAAGGTACTCCTAAAACGTTTCGGAGTTGCAATCAAATGTAAGCATTAGTTCGTCCAAATCTTACACAAACTTTCAACACCTTAGCAAGTTACAAAGTCAAGCTATTTAAGTACTAATTCTATTCATTACTTAATCTTTAAAGTATCTAAAACATATACTTGCTTCAGATAATTGCTCATTACTTTGCATGTATCTTCACGCTGCTATTCATTATAAATTTATAAATTTTAGCAGGAAGTGAGAGATCGATTCTGAATTGCTATAATCAAAGCTAGACTATTCCCAAAGTCTGCTGAATTAGGTCCCCAAGTTAAATATTTTACACCACGTTTTTGCGGCTGTTCGTAGGCAGCTGCCCTCTTCATTTTTGCATGCAATTTATTTAAGAAAAAAACAACAAATGATAGTCAAAATAAATAAATAAATTTTCGTTTTTTATTTATTTAAGTACTTTTTAAGACTGCCTTCTCGCTTGACAGTAAGCGTAGTTTAAGTAAAGCTCTTAGATCTAAGCTAAGCAGACAGGTTAAAATTTGGATTCTGAACTATAACAGAGAAGAAACGGAAATTAAGTAACTATGTGAAATGATCTATGTTTTCTATGATAATCTTTTCCCCAGTGATTTCGTCTAATTTAGCTGAAACTATTAAGGATAACTTAGATGAATAACTTTTACAGCACCCGGGACAGTTCTCAACTCTGCTATTATCAAAAGTATTTCAGATAGCGATCCAGTCCCATAACAGTCATTGAAGTGGCCGGATACGATCTTTCACAACGAAATATGGTTACTGATCCTCCTGTCAAACGCGGTTCTATATGCTTTATTCTTTCCTCACCATATCCCCCATTTACACATGTATAACATTATAAGTATTAGTGGTCTACCGTGATGAGTTTCTGTTTCATGTTTATGATAACTCTAGATCAGCGATTCTCAACCGGTGGTACGCAAGAGAAAAATAGGTGGTATGCAAAGAAACAAAGTATTTTTAAAAAATTAAATAATCCAACAACCTGCTTAAGGTTTCTCAACACTCGTAAATTTATGCGATCGGAGCTTTGTTCAAGGTTAATAACCGCTCATAGATTTTAGCTAAGCAATCCGTTTTTATTATCACAAATATTCTTTAAGCCACAAACATAAAAGTATTGTCATAAATGATGTTTTTAAAAAGAGTCATAGAAATAGATGTTTCGGGCTCATATTGTCCTATTTCCAATTAGAATATTTTTTTTACGTCGATTTGCTGTCTCTAACAGCAGGTATCTATCTTCTTGTTGCTTTGTATTCCTTACTTCTACACGATTTGAGAACATCGTCCTTTGTTTTTGAAGAAGCCGCGCATTTAAATTTTGAGCACTTATATTAATATTGTTGCGTACTTACGGGTTCGTTATGAAATGAATGCACAAGTCCGATGAAAAATGAACAAAAATTTATTATTATCACAACAAAAATGCTTAAATATTCTCAAATTATCATGCAGTATTACAATATCTCACAGTAGTTATCTTTTAACTACTCAAATGTCCAATAGAACGTAATTCAAAACAGCTAAAGAACGCTAATCCTCGAATTCGCTACAATCAACGAGAGCAGTTTTCTAAACAAAAACAAACTAAGCAACTACCACAAACTGAGATGTTTTCCTCCTTTTATAAGATTTTAAAATCACGCGCTAGAATTTTCCAGTACTTTCTCGAAATCAAAAAGAGATATTTATTTATTTAATGCACGCGCTCTTGCATTTTCAATTTTCTGGCTTAGCTTTCTTTTAATATTCGTCACGCGCTGCACTGCGCAAGAGATAAAACCATTTAATTCATAATTGAACTAACATTAACTATTTAAATACCAAATTCGTAACACTGCCCCCTTCCCAAGCAATGCACGTCCCGGGCAGTACAATCCCTGGACAGGAAGCCAAACTTACAACTGTGGCGTAGATGCATTAATAAGCATTACATTACAATAATAAACAACATGAACAATAAATGCAATAAATAAAACAAATCAAATGCTATCAAATACAAATCAAATACTAAATGCAAATCAAATACTAAATACAAGTCAAATCAAATATACATTTAAAAACAAAAAGGACCATGGTCTTATACTATTTACAATTATTTACATTACGTACTATGGCCATAATAATGGGCTAACCTGTCGTAATGAACGACTTTAGGTTTAGAGTTCGAAGACTTACGAATCCGAACCACGACGTCATTCAGCCTATTTAGGACTGTGTACAGGCCATCCCAAGGTGACTGTAATTTCGGACAAAGTCCTTTCCGTCGAGTCGGATTCCACAACCACACCTTGTCTCCTTCGTGGAATTGATGTTCAGTAGCTCTTGTGTCGTAGCCGGTCTTCATCTTCTCTGTCGCCAAGTTGACTCTCTCTCGTGCAAAGTTGTGCATCACTTCAAACCGGGCCTGGAGATCTTGAATATATTCCTCAGACGATGAAGGAGAATCCGGAGGGCGACCAAACAATAGATCACAAGGGAGACGAAGGTCACGACCGAAGAGCATCTGTGATGGGGAATAGCCGGTAGTCTCGTGAACAGCACTGCGGTAAGCCAGTAAAAACAGTGGTAATTTCTTGTCCCAGTCCTGCTGGTTTCTGGAAACCACTAATGAGAGGTTATTAAGGATGGTTCGATTGAACCTCTCTACCATGCCGTCCGACTGGGGATGTAATGGCGTCGTTTGGGTTTTGTCAATGCCGAGTAGTTTGCATAGTTCTTTGATTACTACCGAGGTAAAATTCCTTCCCTGATCGGAATGTAACTGAAGAGGCACCCCGAACCTGGAAATCCAGTGCTGTATCATCACCTCAGCTACTTTGTTCTCACTGCTACTCCGTATCAAAGCATCAACTTGTCTGGATAAATCATCTAAACGAGCCATCAATTGGTCCCCTGGGTCGTGGACTCGCACAGCTCTGACTGGGTAGCGATCTCTAAGAGTTGCCTGCTGGGCTGCCTCCAATTTCACGGCGTACAACAGAGCGCTTTTTACATCCTTTACATCTGCCATTCATAGAGCCTTCTGTATTTCGGGATCCCGGATGCCATCGATGAAATATTGCAGGGACAGGAATTCCCTTGTTTCTGTCGGGCACTCCGAAAAGGCGTGATGTGACAGCCTTTCAACATCCGTGGCGAGCACCTGAAGTGATTCGGTGGGCTTCTGTTGACGGGATTTTAATTGAAACCTGCTGTAGTCTTTTAAACATTTCTCGCCATAGCGCAGCTCCAATGCGCCGGATAAAGCTTCGAAGTCAAGTCTTTGGTTTTCTGGAAGTGTCTGCAGGATATCCGCTGCGTCGGCTCTCAGAGAAGCGGCGAGATGACAGGCCTTAGTTTGGGAATCCCATCCATTCGCATCCGAAACGATAGAAAATTGTGTTTTATACACTTGCCAGGATGTCTTCCCATCATATGTGGATAGCTTCAGAGATGGACGAGCAGGCATCGGTAAGAATTTAAAACCCTCAGAATTGCTTCTTTCGTTCGCTATGCTCTTCTTTACAGTGTCAACTTCTTTCGCAACGGCTGAAACCCTATCATCAATTTGTTGCTCGACGGCAGAAACTCGCTCTTCTATATGGTCTTTTACAGAAGAAACTCTTTCTTCTATTTCTTCTTTCATCGAAGAAACTCTTTCTTCAATTTGACCTTTTACGGAAGAAACTTTTTCTTCAATTTGCCCAACTTTATTTTCAACCTCATCTATTCTGCCTTCCATAGCATCGAATTTGGTTTCCATTATGCAGGCAATTTCTCTTTTCTTTTCGTATTGACTTTCTTCAATCTTTACTTGTACGGCTTTTATTTCGTCTTTAAAAGTTAATTGACCAGCTTGAATGGCCTTCAACTCTTCCTTAACGGATTCTTGTCCCGCTTCAATCCTTTCCTGATTAGATTTCATATCTTCTTTCAACGAGGCAAAGGCTGAGATCAACTGCCTTAATTGCTCTTCCATCGCTCTTGTTATTGGCATTCAAATCCCACTCCTGACACCAAAAATTGTTGCGTGCGTATGGGTTCGTTATGAAATGAAAGCACAAGTTCGATGAAAAATGAACAAAAATTTATTATTATCACAACAAAAATGCTTAAATATTCTCAAATTATCATGCAGTATTACAATATCTCACAGTAGTTATCTTTTAACTACTCAAATGTCCAATAGAACGTAATTCAAAACAGCTAAAGAACGCTAATCCGCGAATTCGCTACAATCAACAAGAGCAGTTTTCTAAACAACAACAAACTAAGCAACTACCACAAACTGAAATCGAAATCGAGTCAATGGCTAGGCGGCAATTAGTAGCCAACCGCTACTTTAACCGTCTCTGTTGGTAAATTGCCCTAAGGCGTTGGTACTTAAGATTTTAATTAAGGCGATTTACGCCGCGCCAACTAGGCGAAACTTGTCAAATTTTGGGAAATGTAGGTGGAGTAAGGGAGATGATTGGCAGGAGCCTGTCACGTGGGTGGTCACCAGCTTACGCGTACAATGAGAAATATTGGAAATATTAATAATTATCAAGTTTTGAAACAGGTTATCTAGATTGGAATAATTAAACTAATATCGCGATCTAAATGAAGACAAATGACACAACTAAGTGCAACAGATTAGCTAAACAAAATATTCAAATTCATCCTTTCTGTAAAACACAGATTGGACAGTGGTAGTCACGTGGGAGTCACCCTCCCGTGAACTGTCCACAGCCCAATGCATCTTGAAATAGTAGATATCACAATTCAGTGAAGTCTTGGTCTGAGAAATTAAACACTAAAGTTCTTGTACAACACTGAGGCACATGAGTTACTGTAACTATACACTATGTACATATAGGGACGGCGGTATTTGAGCGAAGTGGCAAATGGTGAAAAACATTTTACACTAGCAATAAATAATCAGAGCTTTGAAGATCCAGGTACACGGATCATGTCCATAAGTCCACAATATTACAAAGTCTCTGATATAACAATAAGAAGATTACGAAAATGACAAATATAAGATCAGTGCTTTGAAGATCCAGGTACACGGATCATGTCCATAAGTCTATAAAGTTTCAAAGACACTGGTAAAATGACACAATGAAGATAAAATAAAGATAATAGTACTATGTACAATATATACACATTTCACCATTTACTGTTATGGAAGATGCCTCTTGGGCGCTTTGCTGCAATTTCTATAGTAGGATCATAATTTATCAGATTACGGATATGTTCGTATTGAGAAAGTTCTATTTTAGCATAGAAATTGTGGCTCGTGGTGAGAATTTGATCATCTATGGGTCTTATTTTTAGTTCTTTATGTATCTGCAGGTTACGTACGAACCATGGGGAGTCAACAATTTGTCTGAGTATTTTGTTCTGAAAGACCTGTAGTTTGTGTCTATAAGTCTTGTACACAGTGGCCCAGATAGGCACTGCATAAAGTAGGGTGGGTCTTATTAAGCTGGTATAGATCTTCTTCTTGAGACTGATATTTAATTTAGCATTTCTTCTTATTAAAGGGTAAAGAGACATTTTAGCAGCGGTGGCTTTGCGCAAGGCATACTCCGTGTGTTCTTTGAATAACAGCTGTGAGTCGAAGACCACTCCTAGATACTTGGTACTTGAAACAATTGCTAGGGCTTGATCATTAATTTTTATATTTACATTTACAGGAGTGAACTTCCGATGACGTCTGAAAAGGAGAATTTGGCTCTTTGACGGATTTACTTTTAATTTCCATGAATCATAATAGTGTGCTATGATATTTACTGCGCTTTCAAGTTTATCTACAGCGAGCTGAGGTTTTAGCGACTTGGTTAAAATTGCTGTGTCGTCGGCATATTTCACTACTTTTGCATTCAAAGGAACCGGCATATCATTCGTGTAGATATTAAACAGAAGCGGTCCCAGAACGCTTCCTTGAGCCACTCCGCTTTTAATTCTTTTTCTTGAAGAGAGAGAGTCATTAATTTTTACCTGAAAGGTCCTGTTTTTAAGATAGCTTTTCATGAGCTTAATAAAACTGATGGGCAGATGAACAAGGTGCAGCTTGTAGAGTACCACAAACTGAGATGTTTTCCTCCTTTTATAAGATTTTAAAATCACGCGCTAGAATTTTCCAGTACTTTCTCGAAATCAAAAAGAGATATTTATTTATTTAATGCACGCGCTCTTGCATTTTCAATTTTCTGGCTTAGCTTTCTTTTAATATTCGTCACGCGCTGCATTGCGCGAGAGATAAAACCATTTAATTCATAATTGAACTAACATTAGCTATTTAAATACCAAATTCGTAACAATATTATGGATTTATTTTAAATCTTGTACATTTAAATTTTTGTGCAAAAATAATAAAACAAATATAGATTTTAAAAATGAAAAATTGACTAGGATTGACTAAGCGGAAAAGTGATGATTCACAAATGATAGATCCAAGACAATCTACTAGCATCAAGAATTTTGAAATGAAAAGAAAAATTGTTTATAGAAAATTATTCATTTTTCTTTGTGATTCAAATTTGAATTGCAAAATTGTTTATTTAGCGAATTATGGTTGACGAGTTTAGAATATTTAGTTGATATTTTTGGAAAGTTAAATGAATTAAAGTTAGGATTACAAGGACAAAATGTTAATTTGTTTATCATTAGAGGTAAAATAAACGCAATGATAAGAAAACTCGAGCTAATAATAAAATAATTGGATAATAATATTTTAAGTTTTTTACTACTTTTTGAAAGTTCCTAACCGAAAATAATATGAAAATAAAATAAGAGTTAGTATCCGACATAAAAAATCATTATTTTTCATTGATAAATAACTTCAACATGGATATTCCCGAGGGCTTTAAAAAAGAAAATTGGATTAATTCAAATGTACTTGAAATTTTATTTCGCGAAGAAAAGGAGTAATTGATAGAAATTTCCTGTGATCGAGATTTAACTGAAGAACTTGTTGATTTTTGGCTGAACCGAAAAAAAGTATTTAAAGGCATTTCAAATTAAGTTATTAAATGTTTAGTGCCTTTTTACAGAACCTATTTGTGTGAACAAGAATTTTTTTTTCATGTTATATTTGAAAAATAAACACAGAACAAAATTAAAAGTGTATTCTAATTTGCGGTTAAAACTAAGTGAAATAATACCAGACGTAAAGAAACTGGTCTCTCTTAAACAGGTTCAAATTTCACATTTCAGTTTAGAATTTAAGTATTAAAACTTAAATTTTGATAATTAAAATAGTAACCAATTTCTAATCTGATATTTCTTATGCGTGAATATTTAATGCAAATTGCCAATAGGCTGTGCAAATGGCAAAACATATTTTTTTAAGTATTTCTATTGCGAAATTTAAAAACAATCATTGTAAAATGTAGTGGTGGTATTTAAGTTTATCATTTTTTGTTTATGTGGTACGCGTTAGTCAAAAGGTTGAGAACCGCTAGCTAGCCTAGATGAATTAAATGAAGATAAGATGCCTCATATCAAATTTCAGATTTAAGGTATGGAAATTCAACGTATGCTACAAGAAACTCAAAAAAAAAAAAAAAAAAAAAAAAAAGCTTTGAAAAAAGAAAAATATTTCTTGTTTACTCGAAGAAATAAAATAGTCCGAATTAACAGTTTATGAAGTATAGTTACAAATTAGATTATTTGCACTACTCAGAGCCTAAATGTTTTACAGTATACTTTCTCATAAAATCATGAAACTAGGTGAAATTTGTTTAAAATTTTTATTTTTTCTATTATCTTCGAAATTTTTAGCAATATATATATTAACTTCCAGCTGATACTTATAAAAGTTTGAATATAAGAATTCACCATCAAAATTAAAATATTCAAATTTCGCTAAAAGCAGCAAAAAATGTATGTTCGATCCATGGACATAAAAAACTAAATCGAAAAAAAAAGTACTTTTTTAATGGTAACACATTTATGCTCGGTTTATCTCCTGTTTTACGCTTGCTTTATACACAGTGATCGATTTAAATTTAAGAGAAATTCGGGTTAAAAAAAACTTGAGTGCATGCAAATTCATTCATCTAATATTTCAAAAGTAAATAGATACTTTGGTTCTTGACACAAACCGGGGAAAAAAGCGTAACTGGACAAATTATTCATAAATGTATAATAATTCGGCATTATAATATAATATTTTATTTCAAATTTTCTAATTTTTATGAACTATGCAATCAGCTTCTTAAAGCAGTTTGAAACAAAAAGCAAATAACCTAAAACCGGTATTACAACACTGAAAAATGTTTTCTGTATCTAATTAAACGCAGAGCAATAAAACATTTCTGAGATTATTCTTGATGCTTCATAACATTTTAATTTTGTAAAACCTTTTAGCAACATTTGTTAATGTGACAGTTAATTAGTTCATTGTTTTAGACATCATAGATTCTGTAATCCATAAGTACTAGAAAGCAAGATGGTAAATGGTTTAAGTTCAAAAGTCAGGCATTTTCAAATAAATAAATAAATAACGTATTATGACTGGCTCACTTCCTGTAGGAATTTGTCCGTACTTGAGTCACTTAACGTGATTTTCCCGAACGTTGACGTGATTTCTTTTCAGAGTACACATCATTTATATTCAATCCGAGTATCGAGATTTTTATTCGACTAATACGACGACGCAAAGGTATTATTCTTTCCTTTTTAAATTATTCTTTATCGGTACTTAAATTTTAAAAAACAATTAACATTAAATTAATTAATTAATTAAACGTGAATAATAAACATTTTATTTAATTTTTCAAAAGGCGAATTCCGATTTCAAATCAAATTACTGCAACTGATATTCAAGACAATTCATTTTCAGTAAATGCAACATACAAAAGATAAGGTTTAAAAATAAAATAAATAACATATAAATACCTATTTTCCTGACAAAGTTAAGGTACTGAATTATTATCGTTATTATTATTAAATATGACTAAGTATTTTGGATGAACACATATTTCATACTAAAATGAAACAATGAAGTTCAATTTTATTGATGTAGACCCTGAGAAATTAAGCAAACAACATTTTTTCTAACTATAATAAAACTAAGCAAAGACTTTACTTGCACAAAATATAAAGCAAAACGTATTCCCGTTCAACAACGTATATCATATATTATATCAAACTAACGTATATCATATATTACAGTAGGCCTATATACAGTATATAATTGCTTTCCCTTTAGTTTTTATAGACTCTTTAGCATTTGGGTTTTACAAACAAATCTATGTGTTGGTTGTATTCAACTAAATGAATTTAATAACATTTTATAAAATATGCACCATACTGAATCACGCGTAACACTAATACACTGGGACACGTCAGAAATAACCTGCACAACAAAGATATATTCTGAAGATTGCATGAGCAAAAACTTCGTGCAACCAAAAGAGTAAGATCTGATAAGTTCTCACTCTGCTCCAGAATTAGATACGTCAGCATTCTTAAATCACCTGATGCCAACAACGGATAAACAAAACAAAATGCTCGCAATGCTTATGTACTTTCAATTCGAATGATAAATTTGATAACAAACTCTCTTGCAAGAGACAAACAATTATACATTTTCTGTTGCCTCAGTGTCAATTATTTACATAAAATGTGCGTTTTATTAAAATCAGTAACAGCAATGTCTTTCCTAAGTCCCATTTCCAACATTGTTAATTCGTTACTTAGAGAGAGATAAAATTATTGTCAACTATTTTATTTTTTTCTTCTACTTTGATTTTCTTATCCGAGTGTATAAGGAAATTAAATTTTTACTTTCATTTTTTGAATGCCTAATTTCAAAATACAAGTTTATAGTAATACCTTAATTAGTAGCTTTACCAGTTCATTCATTTGACCTTCAGATATTTCTCTTAGTTCTACTTATCTAACAATAAAAAACAGAATAATATACTACTTATGCTAAAACCAACAGTTCACAAACAACCCACCAACAATATCGAAGCTATTGACATTTCCAGAATTTTGCCAAGTAACTTAGCTGTACTTCTATCCGGACATGTATTTTACATCTGTTAAAAAAAAATCTGAGAGGTTTCAGATTTAAAATCACGCCCTAAAAGACCTTTTTTTTTTTTAGCGTTTTGCGTGTTACCTTTATTTATTAAATATCATGTTCTTTGCATTTAAACCATAAAATTCAGTTCAATAGCAATGTCGCAAAATTATTTTAAAATGAGTATATCTTTAGAATTTCCGATACACAATTTCCCGCGCTGGAGATAAAAAGGTCCCCCCGCCCCGTAGAGTGTTGCCATTGCTCGCTTTGAAATCGTTGAGTTTGTTAATCGAAAATTCGTTAAAGTTTTACAAAATATCAACTCGATCATAAAACAAATTCCAAATTTCAAATTTGGTCTACCACATGCCCATATCCGCAGTAGGATTATGTCATTCAAAATTGGATGGCTCTATGTTTTATCACAATGCGAGAAATATGCATACATTTAAGCAGATTTTTCATTATTTAATTTCTTCAAATATAATGCATGACTCTAAAATTTGGTGTCAACAGTTTGAAAAGTGAAGCGGGCATTTATAGTGATTCAACGGGAAATCGCAAAACGAAAACTATGGTCTTTCAGGGACAAAGCCCTTCTGGACTAAAAAATGCGATTCAAACCTGACCTCGATTTACATAAATGCATTAATTAACCAATTACCCGTTAAAATTCTAAAATGAATTTTCAATTAAGGTATTTTACTCCTAGAGTATTTAAATATAAAGCAAACAAAAATCAACAAAATTTGGCAATTATTTCCAGTCGCTACAGAAAAAGGAAGCTAATCATCCAAATAAAAAGGGTAGTAGAATTAATTGGCCATGCCATTTGTAAATTTTGTTACTTTAGGATTTGAGTCGTTTATTTCTCTGTAACATATTGTAAAACTAAATGCCCCAGAAATCATTCCACACATAGTAAAATTCCTAAATGTTGAAAGAAATCATGAATATAAATAAAAAGGCTTTATAACACAAAACCACTTCTTTATTATTTACCATAATTACTTCAGATATTAAGCAGATGCGTGTAATAAATTAATATTTAATGAAAGGGAAATATTTCGCTGCATGGGAGGCACCCACTTTAATAATTTAAGAGCAACAAGAGTCATGTACTTAACCGGGAAGTCAAAAGGAAAAAAAAAAATACTTTACGTTTTATTTTTATTTTATTTTATTTTATTTAAAGGAGCATTTTTGTCATTTTCTTTTAAAAGGACCTTCATAATTTTAACACTATTTTTTATTGAGAGGTTTTGATGTTAATGTTATTGAATAGAGTATTAATTATTTCTTGTTATGTTTGTGTAATTATAAATGCAACTAAGCGCGATATAATTAAATTCTTGAAAGGAATTTCTTGAAAATAATTAATAAAAGAACGTTGAAGAGCTGAAATCTAAATTAATACTTCACGAAGACTGAGTTTTAGATCAACAGTGGATTATGAGACAATTGTATGAACAAACTTCTTAAAATCTATAGTTTTATGTAATAATATATATATATAAAATTATTAATTAATTTACTGTCGATATACATATATATTTATTATAATTGAGGCCCGGTGGCGCAGTGGCTAGCGCGTCGCGCAGCAGTACAACAGGTTCGGGGTTCGATCTCCGGGATCGGCAAGTTTCAGTCCAGTCCGAAGTGGGCTTTCTTCCCTTGAGTGGGTCGACAAAATAAGTATGTTCGACCGTCTCCAAACGCAGCCCTGGTTGGCATTTTGCCAAAACACATAGACTCGTCCAAAAGGGGCATTACTTGCTGCGTGAAAGGTCACGTGACATGAAAAGTCACGTGAAAATCTTCTCTTCTCCGGAAAGAGATATGCTGGGGGAAAAGAAATTCCCTATCCTTCCACCCTATTTTGAGAATAATTCGGTCCGAATGGCGCATGCTTGTTTGCGGTTGAACTGTACCATCTTCTTTTGGGAACTAAACATCGGAAGTCCTGCGACAAGATGACCATTTGTTCAGGGGATATGCACATAGTCAGGAATGCAGGTTTCGGAGCACTGAAGGCTGTGGCCCACTATGGCTGTTGCGCCATTGAATTTAGTTTAGTATTTATTTATGCTTATCATTACATCTTTTCTTTCTTGTCATACAATTTGCGACAGATGAAGATTCCTTTAAAAGATTTGACTGACTTCCAAATTTCCTTGCACAGCAGAATCAGTACCAAATACAGTTTCGGTATCTGGCTAATGACTGAAAATTAAATCAGATTCTTCTGCTGCTGATTTCTTAGTCTCTGTTCTAGAAACATCTTTCAAATTTGATCAGATTAACTGCTTGATTAATCTATTACCGCAAATGGACGCCTTTCTTCAAACAGGACTTTCTACTGGAAAGTCAAACACGTCAAACAAAAAAACACGTCACATGTGGAAAAGTAAGAAAATCCCATACAGCCAGACGTTCGGAAGTAAGAGACCCCAGCTTGAACTACAAGAAAATCAAAAACGTTTCTGTCGTTTTGGACGTTCAGAAAGAAAAAGTCATAAAACAAATAATAATCACCGCTAATCCTCAAAGTAAACACCATCGGTATCCAGTGCCTCTTGCCAATGAATGACTAGCTGTGCGATGACATCGCGGTAAAACTCAGGAGTCTTGGACTCAAAGACGTTCGTGAGGGCCTTTTCGAGGTATGGTCGGTTGTTGAAGGATTTCCCACGAAGATGGTTGTCCAGGGAATAGAAAAGGTAGTAGTCAGTTGGCGCGAGGTCTGAAATGTATAACGGATGGGGTAGTGTCTCCCAGCCCAGTTGCTGTATGGTGTCTCTGGCTTCGCATTGTCATGGAGGAGGAGTACACACTTACGATTCAATAATGCTGGCTCTTTATGCATCCATACCTGATGCCCACGTTCCAACAGCAGCGAGTACAGGTCTGCCGTGATGGTTTGGCCCACTGGCAGGAGCTCTTTTTGCAACAATTGGCTACTAGTCCACCATACACACACACAGCACAATCTTGCGTGGGTGAAGAGAAGGTCTCACAGTGTGAGGCACAGGATCCCGTGGTGACAACCAATGTCTGGAACGCCTGGGTGTGGCATACCGGACCCACTTTTCATTGCTCGTGAGTACTCGATCAAATATGAATGAATGCATTGCGATGCCGAGTAAGCAATGACAAACAGGCAGCGGCACGATTGTTTGAATTTTTGTAAATCATCAGAATATCCACATATGAGGCCAGGAAAATTGTTATGTTGTAGCAGAACAATAACAGGTTTCACCTATGGAAGTAAGAATAAAAGGAGGCGTCCACACCGCACTACGACTGAAGCAGTGCTCCCAGGCTTTGATCTCGAGAGGGGATGTGTTTTGTTTACATCCAGAGCATACTTGACAGCACTCTAATAGTATTTTACAACACACGGCAGTTCCACACAAATCGAAAAGCGGGAACCCTCTCGCATAAAAGAAACATTCATTGAGGAATGAATAATAGCAATTTGTATAGTTTAGTGGCATTTACGGAAAAATCACATCTTGATTATTTTTCGATAACTTGCAACAGCGATTTTGATTATGAATTTGTTTTATAAAATTCTAAGCTACTGGACTAGAAAAATATTGATTTTAACAAGCATGTTATCCGTAAAGAATGAAAAATACCTTATGGAAGTGTTTCTCAACCTTTCAGTATTCGCGGCCCAATTTTCAGTCATAATTTGCATTCGCCCCCCCCCACATATAACAAAGTGTACACAATTATAAAGTATTTTGAGTATTTTTGGACCTACACTACGACCTTAATTTTAAACCTTTAAAATTACCAAGAATACGGAAATTTATTCACATTTGGCAACACCGATCCTCAGCATTGACAAAACAAGAATCTGTTGCACTTTTATTGCTGTTCTGTCCACCATGTCAGATATACTCGAGGTTTCGCGATAAGTTCTTTTTTGTCTCGGACATTCTGGAGTGTCTGCGTGAATGTCTGAATGTCTACATATCGCTGCGTGGCTAGATGGCGCTGCATGTCGCAAGGATTACCATTTTCGGAGCCAAAATGCCGTCTCGAGCATGCGCAGATGTCAGAAAATGTTTCTCTATAGGGAGAAGGGAAATGTTTCTCTATAGGGAGATTCGATAGCGCCAATTTTAATTCCAGCTATTCGAATCTATCCTTCTATCGCTATCTATTCTACCGTGAATGTTTATGTTATATGTTTTCGTGTTAATTGTAAGTCACCGTATTAAATATTCACGGCGGCAGATTTATGCAGAACCATGGATAAATTTTTAAGCCGGCGTAAGCGAGCATTAGACGAGAGTCAAGCATCAATAAGTACACGGATGGAACGTGGTTCCGAAAATAAAATAAAATCAAGAAAATATTCTCAAGAATACTTATATTTTGGATTTACCAGTACTAAAATAAATGAAGAAAGGCCATTATGTATCATTTGCTCAAAAATATTGGCAGACAGCATGAAACCTAATAAACTTCAACGACATTTGGAAACGCTTCATTGTGAGTATGTCAACAAGCCCAGAGAATTTTTCGAATTAAAATCATTTGAAAAGCAAAAATTAATTTTTAAAAAAACTTTGTTTGTGAATGGAAAAAGCATTAATTGCTTCTTACAAAGTTTCATATAAAATAGCCAGATGTAAAAAGCCCCACACCATTGGTGAAGAGCTTATTTTGCCAGCAGCAATTGAGATTGTAGAAACTATGTTTGGAGATAATTTTTTAAACCAACTGCAGTTTAAATCTGGCAAGATGGCATGCAGAAATTATAAAATTAAAAATATGAAACCGTAATTTATGAAATAAAGAACAATTATGATCTAAAGGGTATCAAAATTTACAAAAAAAAAAGCTTAATATTTATTTCTTTACTTTATTAAACACTTCTTTCAATATAAGTTGTTCAAGTTGCTTCGTTTTATGTGCTAAAACTTTCTCTTTAATTCTATAAACAGACATAATTTTCTTGTTCAGTTACAAAGTTCCGTTGTTCAAGTCTTGTAATTGCTGTGCCGAGAATACCGACTAACTTGTCAATCGAATTTTTTTCGTTTTCACTAACTCTCTGTCACTTTCTTTATGCCTTTATCTATTTTTTGCAGCAATTCCACTTTTTGTTTGATGGACATCGAAACATGCTTTCGCTTTGTAGATCCTTTGGTAGCTCCAGAATCGGAAATTCTTTTTGACATAATCGAAAGTCCAAGCTTACTTTTTATAAAATTGCTGTAAAAGTCTACAAAAATAATAAGCCGAATCCAATTAGAAGATTAAGGAACAACGCAATCTGCAACTTTAACTGAAATAGATAATTAGGTAATTTTAGCCTAGCTTATACCGTCCGTTATACAAAAAACGCGCATGCGTAAACGTATTATGCGCAGAAAATTTGTAGCTTTGAGGTCCGGATTATAGATCATTCCGGATTATGGACGTCCGGATTAAAGACTTTGGACTGTATAACCTTTTTTTATTTCCTTTCAGAAATATTCCTAGAGAGTTAAGTACATGGAAATTAGCAGCAATATTTAACGTATTTCATTATTAACATGAAAGGTGCTCTAATTTGAAATGAACCGTGCAGACCATTAATTATAAAGTGACTCTAATTTTAATATTAAGAATACAATAAACTTTGGTCTTAATTTTTGTAATCGTTAACCGAATAAAATCGAATTACTTTAAAATCCTAATGTAATTAACGAAAACTTGTGAAAATATTTCATTCAAATTAAAAACTGTTCTGAGCAAACTGCTCTGGAAAAAGTTTAGCATTTAATTCCGTTAAGAATAAAATCTTGTTTAAAAACGTATTCGTCCCACGTACTTAGAACTCTGCAATATTGTAGAAAAAGAAAATATATAAATTTATACATATATTTACGACATAATTACAAAATGTCTAACTCGAATGTGATGTCAAGACCCACTGATCCTCAACGGCAAGTCACTGAATGTTTTGGTCTCCACGAGAGGTACACCACTGCTTAAAAGTAGCGCATGGGAAAAACCAAAGTTAGGACATCTTCCCTTACTTCCTACATCTATGGTTTCACTCATGAAGGTAGGAAAGGGAGGAGGGGCCAACCATGGAGGAAGGAAGTAAGATGGAGTCGCCCTAAACAAGTTTCTCCGTACCCTGCTCTGAAGCACCGGCGATCCCTACGTGGTGACCAAAACATTGGGTCATTTACCATTGAGTTCTATGGGATTTGATGCGTTCGGATGTAAATATTTTGTAATTACGTCGCAAATATACATATAAATGTATATATTTTATTTTTCTACAACACTTCAGAGTCCTAAGTATGTGAAAAAAACATATTTTTAAGCAACATTTCATTCTGAACGGAATTAAATGCTATACTTTTCACAGGACAGTTTTCTCAGAATGGTTTAATTTGAATGAAATATTTTCACAAGTTTTCGTTAATTACATTAAAAAAATTAAGGTAATTCGATTTTATTCGGTTAAGGTACAAAAATTAATATCAAAGTTTATTGTATTATTAATATTAAAATTATGCATTATTTCTTTTCTATTTATAGAGCTTCTTTCTAAAATACTTTCTTAAATATGACATGATTTTTTGGCTTCTTTTAAATCAAAAAATGTAAGTCAATTTATAATTAATGCTCTATTCGGTTCAGTTTAAATTAGAGAATTATTAGGAATTAGCGAAATACTTTAAATAAGTATTTCGCTAATTCCTAATAATTAAATAGGTATTAAATAGTACTTGACTTTCTCTGAACATTTCTGAAAGGGAATAAAATAAGTTTATTTTTAAGTATTATTTAAAACATGTAACTGAGTTATAAAATGTAAGGAAAATAATTCTTTTAATTATACTTATCAGATTTTTTTTTTTACTCTTCATTTCAACAATATATATTCCAAAACTCTTTATTACGTTCTTAAGTGCGCATCTCATAGCATTTGCTTTATAATACCTTTTAACAGATTGCTTTCCAATACGAACAATTCTTGCTTAAATAGTTTTATAACGTATTTGTCAACAGGATTTCAATTTATGTTTACAATTCAATATTAAGGTTATTGTATATTTAGATAACATTTATAATCATTATAAATTAGATACATTTAATAATTAGATTTCTTCACAGCACTTTCACAGTTGTTTATAAGTGAATAAATTCTTCATTTCAAATACATTTATAAATAATTTAATGAATATTTAAGTATTTTGTCAAAGGAAGATACATGCTTTTTGCAAGCACATGCATAAATACCCATACATATTTCCTATTTTTCATTTCCGGCATGTGCAAATCTTTAATTTCTGTGCATTCACTATATTTTTCATGTAAAGTAATTTACACTAATTTAGCATACACCCGAAAGTTTTACATAAAAAATATATATGAATATAATTTGAATGAAAATTATAAGTATTATTTTTAATACCTACTCAAAGGTAAGTTTTTCTTCAAAATTCCTCCACGATGCCATCTGTCTCTTTAGACAGATAGCCCTTGCATGTGTTACTCTATTTAATAAAAACTTAATCTGACCTATGTGCCTAATTACAAATATTTTAACATACATAATTTTATATTTACATTTAGCCATCAAGTTTCAAACTTTTCAAATCTTCTAGAAAATAAATTTTGGCAGATCTCTTTTAGCAATTTTCTTAAAATCTATATTTTTGTAGTGCAACAGCTTAGTATTTTATAAAACAAATTCATAATCAAAATCGCTTTTGTTAGTTATCGAAAAATAACCAAGATGTGATTTTTGCGTAAATGTCAGTAAACTATACAAATTGCTATTATCCATCACATAATGTATGTCATCACATCACTATGAATGTTTCTTTCATGCGAGAGTGTCCCTTTTTTTATTTCTATGGAACTGTCGTGTGTCGAAATACTATCAGAATCTTGTCAAGCGAGCTTCTGAATGTAAACAAAGAACACCCCGTCTGGTGACCCAAGCTTCAAAGCAGTGCTTCACTTCTAGCGCGGAATGGCCCCTCCTCCCTTTCCTACCTCCATGGGGCCAACCCGCGCTAAAAGTGAAGCACTGCTTTAAAGCTTGGGTCACCAGATGGGGTGTTCTTTGTTTACATCCAGAAGCTCGCTTGACAAGATTCTGATAGTATTTCGACACACGACAGTTCCATAGAAATCGAAAAAGGGACACTTTCGCATGAAAGAAACATTCATAGTGTGATGGATAATAGCAATTTGTATAGTTTAGTGACATTTACGCAAAAATCACATCTTGGTTATTTTTTGATAACTAACAACAGCGATTTTGATTATGAATTTGTTTTAAAAAATTCTAAGCTGTTGAACTACAAAAATATAGATTTTAAGAAAAATGTTATGCTTAAAGAATGAAAAATACCTTAAGGTACATTTAAAATTGTATACGTCTTTCGATACCCTTGATAGAGTATTCGCTACTTTTATTTTAAACGTCAAAATGTTTTAAACAAAACAAATTTTTTTCACGACCACATATTATTGTAACATGTACCTTTTAAAATTTTTTAGAGGAGAGGCTTTACTGCTGCTCATTTTAAACTCATCGTTTTAATTTTATATATCTGAAAAATAATTACTTTGGGCTTACACGTTTTATAAATATAAAATTATGTATGTTAAAATATTTGTAATTAGGCACATAGGTCAGATTAAGTTTTTATTAAATAGAGTAACGCATGCAAGGGCTATCTGCCTAAAGAGACAGATGCCATCGTGGAGGAATTTTGAAGAAAAACTGACCTTTGAGTGGGTATTAAAAATAATACTTATAATTTTCATTCAAATTATATTCATATATATTTTTTATGTAAAACTTTCGGGTGTATGCTAAATTAGTGTAAATTACTTTACATGAAAAATATAGTGAATGCACAGAAATTAAAGATTTGCACATGCCGGAAATGAAAAATAGGAAATATGTATGGGTATTTATGCATGTGCTTGCAAAAAGCATGTATCTTCCTTTGACAAAATACTTAAATATTCATTAAATTATTTATAAATGTATTTGAAATGAAGAATTTATTCACTTATAAACAACTGTGAAAGTGCTGTGAAGAAATCTAATTATTAAATGTATCTAATTTATAATGATTATAAATGTTATCTAAATATACAATAACCTTAATATTGAATTGTAAACATAAATTGAAATCCTGTTGACAAATACGTTATAAAACTATTTAAGCAAGAATTGTTCGTATTGGAAAGCAATCTGTTAAAAGGTATTATAAAGCAAATGCTATGAGATGCGCACTTAAGAACGTAATAAAGAGTTTTGGAATATATATTGTTGAAATGAAGAGTAAAAAAAAAAATCTGATAAGTATAATTAAAAGAATTATTTTCCTTACATTTTATAACTCAGTTACATGTTTTAAATAATACTTAAAAATAAACTTATTTTATTCCCTTTCAGAAATGTTCAGAGAAAGTCAAGTACTATTTAATACCTATTTAATTATTAGGAATTAGCGAAATACTTATTTAAAGTATTTCGCTAATTCCTAATAATTCTCTAATTTAAACTGAACCGAATAGAGCATTAATTATAAATTGACTTACATTTTTTGATTTAAAAGAAGCCAAAAAATCATGTCATATTTAAGAAAGTATTTTAGAAAGAAGCTCTATAAATAGAAAAGAAATAATGCATAATTTTAATATTAATAATACAATAAACTTTGATATTAATTTTTGTACCTTAACCGAATAAAATCGAATTACCTTAATTTTTTTAATGTAATTAACGAAAACTTGTGAAAATATTTCATTCAAATTAAACCATTCTGAGAAAACTGTCCTGTGAAAAGTATAGTATTTAATTCCGTTCAGAATGAAATGTTGATTAAAAATATGTTGTTTTCACATACTTAGGACTCTGAAGTGTTGTAGAAAAAGAAAATATATACATTCATATGTATATTTACGACGTAATTACAAAATATTTACATCCGAACGCGTCAAATCCCATAGAACTCAATGGTAAATGACCCAATGTTTTGGTCACCACGTAGGGATCGCCGGTGCTTCAGAGCAGGGTACGGGAGAAGCTTGTTTAGGGCGACTCCATCTTACTTCCTACCTCCATGGTTTCACTAGGCTAAGAAGTCCAGGTTCTTTTTTCTCCCTTCGAATTCGTATTCTTAGGTTAATGGCTCTCAGTTTCATCTCGAGGACATTGTGAGGGTACTTCAGATCTTGATATATAGCAACTGTTATTATTTCCTCAAAGGTAAGACGATTTAGAAAAGTTCATATTCAAACAAGATGGAATTTCATCTTATTAGTGTTCCACCGAGTAAGTTATATCGCTATCTGAATGATGAGCTTCCGCCTCACAGGATTGATCGATATGGGAAAGATGACTTAACATTGATGAAATGGCACCAAGGTCTGCCGACTCTCCGCCTAAATGATTTTGTAATTCCTCTGAAGAGTGGTTTACGTAAAAGAAATTGTTTCTGTGCTTATATTCTAGCAACAGTAGAAGAGCTCTAAGACCTCATTATAGCTCTTTTGGTTAGCGTCAGTGGTGTAAGTTGCAATGCATGTATCAGAATTCGAGTACCGCTTGGATGCATCTCGTGTAATAAGATGAGCATATATATAAGATTTACAGTTTAGGATTAAAATATAAAATATTTTACTTCACTTCATATAGTACTCGTTTTTCATTTGCTACACTTTATGAAAGACATCATTTTGAAACCCGAGGGATCGTTTATAATCAAAACTTGCATATCAGCTGATAACTTTTATGAACATTTGCAAAGTTATTGCTATTAAAAGAAATATTTCCAAGCCCTCTATTGCCTAATATAAAATTGTTTAGTTTGCTTAAATTATTATTATTTGGATTTCATTGCATATTCATATGCTTACCTTTATGATTCTCAATTTAATCTAGACATAGCGAATTTTATCACCTATGTTATAAGTAAAACGAAAAATATATTGTTGCGTGCGTACGGGTTCGTTATGAAATGAATGCACAAATCCGATGAAAAATGAACAAAAATTCATTTTTATCACAACAAAAACGCTTAAATTTTTTCAAATTATCATGCAGTATTACAATATCTCACAGTAGTTATCTTTTAACTACTCAAATGTACAATAGAACGTAATTCATAACAGCTAAAGAACGCTAATCCGCGAATTCGCTATAATCAACAACAGCAGTTTTCTAAACAACAACAAACTAAGCAACTACTACGAACTGAGATGTTTTCCTCCTCTTATAAGCTTTTAAATCACGCGCTAGAATTTTCCAGTACTTTCTCGAAATCAAAAAGAGATATTTATTTATTTAATGCACGCGCTCTTGTATTTTTAATTTTCCGGCTTAGCTTTCTTCTTTTAATATTCGTCACGCGCTGCACTGCGCGGGAAATAAAACCAATTAATTTATAATTGAACTAACATTAGCTTTTTAAGTACCGAATTCGTAACACTTCCCCCTTCCCAAGAACTGCACGTCCCGGCCAGTACAATGCCTGGACTGAAAGCCAAACTTACAGCTAAAGCATGAATGCAATAATAACCATTACATTACAATAATAAACAACATGAACAATAAATGCAACAAATATAACAAATCAAATACAAAATACAAATAAAATGCAAAATACAAATCAATTACTAAATACACATTTAGAAGCAAAAAGGACCATGGTCTTACACTATTTACAATTATTTACATTACGTGCTATGGCCATAGTAATGTGCTAACCTGTCGTAATGAACGACTTTAGGTTTAGAGTTCGAAGACTTCCGAATCCGAACCACGACGTCATTCAGCCTGTTTAGGACTGTGTACGGGCCATCCCAAGGTGACTGTAATTTCGGACAGAGTCCTTTCTGTCGAGTCGGATTCCACAACCACACCTTGTCTCCTTCGTGGAATTGATGTTCAGTAGCTCTTGTGTCGTATCGGGTCTTCATCCTCTCCGTCGCCAAGTTGACTCGCTCTCGTGCAAAGTTGTGCATCACTTCAAACCGGGCCTGAAGATCTTGAATATATTCCTCAGACGATGAAGGAGCATCCGGAGGGCGGCCAAACAATAGATCACAAGGAAGACGAAGATCACGACCGAAGAGCATTTGTGATGGAGAATAGCCGGTAGTCTCGTGGACAGCACTGCGGTAAGCCAGTAAAAAGAGTGGTAATTTCTTGTCCCAGTTCTGTTGGTTTCTGGAAACCACTAATGAGAGGTTATTAAGGATGGTTCGATTGAATCTCTCTACCATGCCGTCCGACTGGGGATGCAATAGCGTCGTTTGAGTTTTGTCAATGCCGAGTAGTTTGCATAGTTCTTTGATTACTGCCGAGGCAAAATTCCTTCCCTCATCGGAATGTAACTGAAGAGGCACCCCGAACCTGGAAATCCAGTGCTGTATCATCACCTCAGCTACTTTGTTCTCACTGCTACTCCGTATCAAAGCATCAACTTGTCTGGATAAATCATCTAAACGAGCCATCAATTGGTCCCCTGGGTCGTGGACTCGCACAGCTCTGACTGGGTAGCGATCTCTAAGAGTTGCCTGCTGGGCTGCCTCCAATTTCACGGCGTACAACAGAGCGCTTTTTACATCCTTTACATCTGCCATTCATAGAGCCTTCTGTATTTCGGGATCCCGGATGCCATCGATGAAATATTGCAGGGACAGGAATTCCCTTGTTTCTGTCGGGCACTCCGAAAAGGCGTGATGTGACAGCCTTTCAACATCCGTGGCGAGCACCTGAAGTGATTCGGTGGGCTTCTGTTGACGGGATTTTAATTGAAACCTGCTGTAGAAGAGGCACTCCGAACCTGGAAATCCAGTGTTGTATCATTACCTGAGCTACTGTGACAACCTCTTGATCAGGAATAGGATAAGCTTCAGGCCACTTGGTGAAGTAATCAATGACAACGAGTATGTATTTGTTGCCATCAGCAGTTCGTGGCAGAGGTCCCAAGATGTCAAAGGCGATACATTCAAACGGCGCACCTACGTTGTAACGTTTCAGCTTGCCTCGGCTGCGTTTCCTCGGTCCTTTCCGACCTGCACAAGCATCGCAAGATCGGCACCACTTTTGCACGTCATCCTTTGCATTATTCCAGTAAAAGCGCTCACGAACTCTCTGTAAGGTCTTCATAATTCCAAAGTGACCACCTGTAGGGCTGTTATGTAGTTCTTTAAGGACATCAGGAATCGGGGATCTTGGAAGTATCAGTTGCCATCGGAACGTCTTCCCATCATCCGATTCGAATTTCCGGTATAAGACGCCGTTTCGAATGTGAAGTGAATCCCAGAGTGCCCAATACTGTTTGGTTGTAGGACTACAGATAGAAATGTCCTGCCAGGTAGGTTTTCTGGTTGATGACTCCATTAAATCAATTATGGGTTTAATGTCGCGGTCTTCCAGCTGGTCTTTCCTGACTTCATCATCATTCCACGGTTCTCGATCAGCCGATGTTGATGTTGTAATTTGTCTTGCGACCGGAGTCAGCAGCTCGTATTTCGCTTCCACCCTGGAACAATATCGGCAGGTTTCTTGGTAAGGTCTTCTAGACAGGGCGTCGGCGTTTCCGTGTGATGATCCCTTACGATGACGGATAGTGATGTCATATTCTTGGAGTCTCTGTATCCCCTGGCTATTTGACCCTCAGGATTCTTGAAATTTAAAAGCCAGGTCAATGATGCATGATCGGTGCGGAGCAGGAATTTTCTGCCGTATAGATAGTGATGGAACTGTTCTACAGCTTTGACTATGGCGAGCAACTCTTTCCTGGTGACACAATAATTCCTCTCCGGTTTAGACAGGCACTTGCTCCAGTACGCCACTACACGTTCTTGGCCGTCTATTTCTTGGGACAAAACAGCACCGACACTTTCATTGCTCGCGTCGGTGTCAAGAATAAATGGTCGGTCGAGCTGAGGATACGTCAGGATTGGAGCAGATGTTAAAGCCTCCTTTAAGTTGTTAAATGCATCCTCGCATTCTTTTGTCCACAAGAATCTTTGCTTGCTCTCTGTCAGCTTGTGAAGGATTCTTGCGATGGAAGAAAAGTTCTTCACGAATCTCCTATAGTAGGTGCAAAGCCCTAGGAAGCTTCTCAGCTGATGGACATTTTCAGGACGTTTCCAGGATTTAACCGCTGATACCTTTTAAGGATCCGTGCGCACACCTTCTGCAGAGATGACATGTCCCAGGTAAGTCACTTCCTTTCGTAACAATTTGCATTTAGCGGGACTCAGCTTCAGATTGGCTTCTTTCAGTTTCTGAAGCACCTTCCTAAGATTTTCTAAATGTTCTTCAAAACTCTTTCCGACGATGATGATGTCGTCCAGGTATATCAGGCAGGCTTCGTAGGAAAGACCTTTCAAAACAGTCTCCATAAGACGTTCGAATGTTGCCGGCGCATTACACAGTCCAAACGGCATCACCTTGAATTGCCAAAGCCCTTGTCCCGTAATAAATGCCGTCTTTTCTCGGTCTTCAGGCTGTATTTCTACCTGCCAATACCCACTCTTTAAATCAAGTGTTGAGAACCACTTTCTTCCAGAAAGAGTGTCTAGAATGTCGTCAATTCTAGGAAGAGGGTAACTGTCTTTCTTCGTAACCTCATTCAACCGGCGATAGTCAACGCAAAATCTTGTTGAGCCGTCTTTCTTTCTGACGAGAACGATGGGAGATGCCCATGGACTCGCTGAAGGCTCGATGACATCGCCTTCTTCCATATCTTTTAACAGTGTTCGCACCTCTTCCTGTTTAGCAAACAGTAGACGTCTTGGATGTTGCTTGATCGGGGGATGATCGCCGGTATCTATTCTATGTTGTGTCAAACTAGTTCGACCCACGTCAGAAGACGAGCGGGAGAAAACAACTTGAAGATCTTTAATGACGCGATCGGCAGCATTCTTCTCTTCATCGTTCAATTGCGCATTCTGCAATAACTCCGATGTAATGTTCTCTGATGAGGACACGGATTCTTGGATATTGCTCTTTCTTTCAACGCTGGTTAATGGAGTACATGCTGCAACCACGTCGCCTTTCTTAATAACTCTCGCCTTCTCAGTTACGTTGGCAACTCTCACCGGGATAACCATTCTCGGTAGGTCGACGAGTGTTGAGGCTACTAGTATTCCTTTCGGGCTATTACAGTTATTGGGATATTCTATGATGCCGTAGCGGAAATCTCTGTTTTCGGCTATAGATCCAGGGAGTAAAATTTCTGTTCTTGCCGGTATTGTGATATTGTCTTGTGCTATGATTCTGTGGACAGATTTAACTTCTTCATTATTAATTCCAAATAACGTTATGTCCTCAGACGCAGAATGCAATTCGTTATTTTTAAAGTCCAAGGAAAAATTTTATTTCCTTAGAAAGTCCAATCCGAGTATGCAAGAATCAGTGATCTCTGCTACATATGCCGTGTGATGGTAAACGGCACTTCCAAACGTGATGTTAACATTTACTTTCCCATTGATGTCGATCTTCTCACCGGACACAGTCTGTAGGGTAACGCAGGGCGGCGTCCAGATAAGTTTGCTTTCCAGTTGTTGAGCCAAATCTTTTCGGATGATGGTAACGTTGGCTCCTGTGTCTATCGTCATATTGCAGGGAACTCCATTAATATGTCCTATTATGAAAAGTCCATTACTGCCGCCTCTCACTGCAGAAATCTGAAGCGCTTTAAACTGGGGCTTTTCATTATCTGGCAACCTCCGCCCCGCGAGATGGCCACTAATTAGTTTCCCTGCTGCTTGTTAGAAGCCGTCTTAACATCCGTACCCTGGGGTATTCTGCAGTTTCGTCGTATGTGTCCTTCAGCACCGCAGTTCCAACACTTTACGGTCGGTTTCTTCTCACCAATATTCCGTCTCAAGGCGTTCAGTTGTCTAGTTAAATCGTCTAGACGAGCGGTGACTTGATCCCCTGGCTCCTGGACTTGAGCAGCTCTGACTGGGTGGCGGTCTCGACGAGTGGCTTGCCGGGCTGCCTCGAATTTCATAGCGTACACTAGAGCGCTTTTTAAATCTTTTACATCCGCCATTCGTAGAGCTTTTTGTATTTCAGTATCCCGGATGCCGTCGATAAAGTATTGCAAGGACAGGATTTCCCTTGTTTCTGTCGGGCATTCCGAAAAGGCGAGATGGGACAGCCTTTCAACATCCGTGGCGAGCTCCTGAAGTGTTTCGGTAGGCTTCTGTTAACGAGATTTTAATTGGAGCCTGCTGCAGTCTTTTAAACACTTCTCTCCAAAGCGCAGCTCCAAGGCGCCGGACAGAGCTTCGAAATCTAACCTTTTGTTTTCGGGAAGAGTCTGAAGGATATCCGCTGCGTCGGCTCTTAAAGAAGCGGCGAGATGACAGGCCTTAGCTTGGGAATCCCATCCATTCGCATCCGCAACGATAGAGAACTGGGTCTTGTACACTTGCCAGGATGTCTTCCCATCATATGTGGATAGCTTCAGAAATGGACGAGCAGGCATCGGTAAGAATTTATACTCTTGCACCCTGCCGTCGCTACGAATTTCTTTAAAGTTTCCATTTCTTTGGCAACTGCAGAAACTCTCTCATCAATTTGTTGTTCGATTTGGTGTTGGACGGCACAAACTCTTCCTTCAATTCGTTCCTCCACAGCCGAAACTCTGCCTTCTATATGTTCTTTTACAGAAGAAACTTTTTTTTCTATTTCTTCTTTCACCGAAGAAACTCTTTCTTCAATTTGATCTTTTACGAAAGAAACTTTTTCTTCAATTTGCCCAACTTTATTTTCAACTGTGTCAATTCTGCCTTCCATAGCTTCAAATTTATTTTCTATTATGCAGGTAATTTCTCTTTTCATTTCGTCCTGACCTGCTTTCATCTCATCTTTAAGAGATTTCATCTGTTCCTTAACGGATTCCTGGCCTAATTTCATTTCTTCCTTAACGGATTCCTGGCCCAATTTCATTTCTTCCTTAAATGCAGCAAAGGCTGATATCAGCTGTCTTAACTGCTCTTCCATCGCTCTTGTGATTGGCATTCATATGCCACTTCTGACACCAAAAATTGTTGCGTAGGTACGGGTTCGTTATGAAATGAATGCACAAATCCGATGAAAAATGAACAAAAATTTATTATTATCACAACAAAAATGCTTAAATTTTCTCAAATTATCATGCAGTATTACAATATCTCACAGTAGTTATCTTTTAACTACTCAAATGTACAATAGAACGTAATTCATAACAGCTAAAGAACGCTAATCCGCGAATTCGCTACAATCAACAACAGCAGTTTTCTAAACAACAACAAACTAAGCAACTACTACGAACTGAGATGTTTTCCTCCTTTTATAAGCTTTTAAAATCACGCGCTAGAATTTTCCAGTACTTTCTCGAAATCAAAAAGAGATATTTATTTATTTAATGCACGCGCTCTTGTATTTTTAATTTTCCGGCTTAGCTTTTTTCTTTTAATATTCGTCACGCGCTGCACTGCGCGGGAAATAAAACCAATTAATTTATAATTGAACTAACATTAGCTTTTTAAGTACCGACTTCGTAACAATATCTTACAAACGTTGTATGAAAAGTGAAGGTCTGTTAATCTATTATCGAGCTGAATTCCTTATGATTGTAGTATCAGTAGTATTTCCTGCATGACAAATACATAAAATCATAATGTGAAATCCGTACACGTAGTGCCTAAATTTCTGTAATAATAGACTGTAACAGAGAAACACTACTTTTTTTAAAACAAATTCTGCAAATTAAAATTTTAGATGTAAAAATAAATAACAACGTTGAAAATTATATCAGGACGCGAAGATTAAAACAGTTACTAAACAGCTTTGTCAGTCTGAACAATTCCCATTTCATAGCAATGCAAATAAATAAACTCCATATGCAATCATTTGGAATTCAACCTACTTCTGGACACAAACAGAGTTTTTAATTCAATAACTGAGCTAATACAGATACATTTCTCATTTAGTAATTGCCACGAATTGTCCCAGGAGTTCAACAAAATCCACTTGGCGAGTTATAAATATTCATTAAACATTCCCATACTCAAATAGGCTGGAAGAGAACAACAAAAAGCGTAGACTCAGAAAAGAAGCCTCGGAGAAACACCAAGCGAAAGACAACTATCAGTACTTTTCTTTCCTTTCTCAATTTGGTTCGAAAGGGCTACAAAAAGTGTAAGAACCTTTCTAAAGGTTAAGATTTTGTCAAAAGCAGACAATTTATAATCCAGTTTAAAATCAGATTCTTGTATGAAACATAATTTTAAAACGAAGCATCAAAGAATAAAATTTTAAAATTAAACACATCCCTATCCTAATTTAATAAATGAGCGCATTAATATTATTTCAGAATTTTATGTATAATATCCTAAAAGGTTATAATAACTATAATAGTCTTTCTCATTTGAAAATATTAGGTTTATAATCATATAAGTTTAAAGTTATACATAATACTTCTAGAATACTTCAGCATAAATTCCATTTCAATTAAATTATGGGATGGGATGTAATCAGAATTATGACGCTACGTTTAATTACAATACCTGATGACAGTATAATAGCTACGGAAATGTGAGATAAAGCCACTAAAAGACGACTCTTCTAAATGAAGAACAATACCCAACAAATACCAACCAGCTCATTTTGTTGCTTTTTACCTGGGCTAAATACGAACTCAGCGAGCGCTTGTAGAATGATTATCGATATTGCTGTTAATGGGATTCTTTTTAGAAAGTTCTCTTTTCTGGATGTTTACTTTTGTAAGTAATCATTTTTTTTTTTTTCTTCTCACAGTCGATGAATTTATAATTACTTTAAAATCACATTTACGATCATTCTGGTATGCATGCGTCCATGTTGCAACTACAGTTTTGGTTGCATGTTCAGCGCTATTTTTCACTACCGAAGTAAGCTCACCCGCATAACCCTTATTTGAAATAAAAAAAAAAAAAAAAAAAAAAAGAACAAGTTGAATGTACTATTCCAAAATTTCTCTTTACAATATATAATAACGCACTATCATTTCAAAAATATAACCCTATTTCTGACTCAGTCTGCAGAATGCAAGAAGGAATACTGACTGTAGAATCTGTAGAATGCAAGAAATAAACAGTTTTCTTTCCAGCACATTTTCAAATATAAGATAAGTTTATTGTTACAAATTTTATAATTTCAAAGCGATTCATTCGGGCTCTCTGCATGGGCGTTTTCGTAATTTTCCCCATGTGTATCCTGTACACGAGCTAGCTTCCCTTAGAAAGTCCTTCACGAAAGCATCTCTCTCCCCCTTAAGCAGTTAGCCTTGGAATGCTTTGCTATAATTAAATAAACCAATCCAAGCGATTCACTAAAACTAGGTAAGTGCTATTTTAAAATGTTTTGCATAATATCTCTGTCATAACTATAGAACATTACTTAAAAGGTTTTAAATGATTAATTAACATTTTTTAAAATATAAGATTGAACTTTTCCTGACTTAACACAAATGTCTCTGTCTAGAAAAACAAACGCACGAAAAATTATTAATCTAAGCTTGCATTTAATGCTAGCAGATTAATTGTTAAGTATTTATTGACTTAACTTGACCCTATTGGCGATCTTCGCGATTTTTTAAAAACAAGTGTCGAACTTTTGATATTTATCGTAATTGGGCAAACATTGTCAACATATTGTTGCGTTTTTCTTTTTCTGTTCTGACATCAGTTGTTACGTTATATTCTTCTTTCACGTTCGTACGGGGTTCGTAGATTTGGAGTGAATATTGACGACACTTGATGAAGTATCGAAACACATTTTATTTAGCCAATATTAATCAGGACAGCTCCAAAACACGTTTTACAATCGTCGATGATCTACTATAAACACGCTGACACGATCAGCGACACAGCCTTCAGGTTATCAGGCTATCACGGCGGAAAAAGCTTCACCGCAAAGCTCCCGACTCTGCTCGGTCGTTCTCGGAACTTCACGTACTCTCGAGACTCTCCACGCTACAACTCGCAATGCACTCGACGACGCACGAGCACAGTTCCCGACTCTTCGGTTCAGTCGTTCCCGGAGCTCAACACGCTCTCTCGACGATGCACTTACCGCGATATACTACGAGACTCTTGCGGTGCACTGGACGACCCACTCGGCCCTCGCTGCCCGGCTGTCAACTCAATCGGCTCCGCACGTACTGACTCGCTAGACCAGTGTTTCCCAACCTTTTCTGTGCTATGCCCCACCTAATCCTCTCTAAAATTTTTAAGCTCCCCCTAGCATATACATAATTTTTAATATTTAAAAATTGAAATGTTCACGAAAGAAACTTTAGCTTTAAGGAAGAAATGACTACGAAATTTTGTGAGCAAATACAGTAAGTGAAGTTTAAAAACGTGGAGAACTGAAATTCAAGAAAAAACTCATTTTAGTGAACGTTTTTCATTTTAAGTATTAGTAATTTTTATTATTTAAATTTAGCGAGTTCCTTGCGCTTGATACTTGCTGCAAAGAAATTTTATGTCAGGTTCCAATTTAGATAACTTGAGTCTCAAGTCTCCCGGTTTCATTATATCCAACCGGTTTCTTTTTTTTTTTTTTTTTTTTTTTTTTTTAGCAGCAGCAGCAAATCATTTATGGCACTAAATCCGCATTCAGCAAAATATGAAGATGCAAACGGTAACAATTGCAAATTTTGTTGCATTTGGGTATCTGATTCTGGTTTCCTCACAAAGGTATGTCATCGCTCCTTTTATATTAAATAAAATTTTAATTGACTCATCATTTTTCATTTCTGCGAGTTCTTCTTTTTACTGCATATTTGAAATATCAGCGAAATCCACTAGCATTGACTGCATCATCCAAGTTGAGAAATTTATTTTTTTTTTTTAAGTTATAAAATCTTTTAAATAAGCCGATAAAATTTTCAGATGATCGACAATAATAAGTATAGCGGTATCAATAACAAATATGGCGGTAGTCACGTCACATTTTTGGAGCCAATTAGACTTTTCAAAATTTTTGTGGTAAATTGTATATGCCTGACATAATTCAACAATAATAATGAAACCAAATATCTTCCTTTTGCATCGACATAAGTTTTATTTGCTCCTTGAAGTTGTTTATTTAATATATTTAATTTTTCAAAGATATCGGCTAAATAACCCACAATTGCCTTGTTATCATCCGTTAACGTATTTTTCATCTCAGGTTTGTCGCTTATAAAATAACTAAGAATATCAAATAGTTCCATAAATCTTTCCAAACAGTTCCCTTTCGACAGCCTTCTTACTTCAGTGTGAAGTACAAGTCTCATATAGTCTTCATTTTGTTCTTCATAAAATAATTTGAAAAGACGTTCACATTTGGCCCTAGCTTAATAGCATTGATACACTTTATACCTCAATTTAGTACTTCATTTAGAACAGGCGAATTGTTTTTAGCTACCAGGTTTTCTCTGTGAATATCACAATGCACAAGAAGCATTTCTGGATTCTCATCTTTTATCAATTTTAAGCAACCCTTTTTCTTATTCCCTGCTTTATTTTATTTTTCAACTATCATATTAGGAGCACCATCTGCAGTACAAAATGTACTATATTTTTATTGGTATATTTTTTATATCTAAGTAATTTTGTGGCTTACTATAAATATATTTGGAGGTAGTGGTGCTTTCTAATGATTTACAGAAGAACATTTCTTCGGCAAAATCCCCTTTATGAATATATCTTACATAAGTTACAAGTACGCCTTCACTGTTGGTTCATCCATTTGCACCGAAAAAAAAATTTTTTCAGCTTTTCAACAAGTTGTATTTTAATATCCTCATTTGATTTTTTTTTTCTGCAAACAGTATTGTTATTTAGTGGCATAGCTTTAACGTCATTGTCATCTTTTTCTAGAACAGTTTTAACCCATTAGCCGCTGGTGTTGCGTTGACGCAACGGTCAAAATAAATGGGTATATAAATATAACTGCCTAAGACATTTTATACCAGCAGATGATTTTGTGTAGGGAATATTATGAAGATTATTTCTGTAAAAAAATATTTGCCTTCAACAATCATTTTGTTTATAATAATTAATCTCATACTTTAAGCAAAATTTTCGACCGGGTATTTTTGCTGAAAATATTTAACGAATGAATCGCCGTTTTTATGAGTGATCTATTTTTAGTCAAGGTCACCGCTTATCAGAACATTACATCAGTCAGATGTTTATATTTGTGTTGGGAAGAAAGGGAAAACAGGTATTGCGTTGACGCAACGTCAGCAGGAAACGGGTAGTCAGTCTCCTTTTTCACTCATTCCTTTCGATGTTCTGGTTATTTAAAAATGCCTAGAACGAGGTATCTTACATTAGAAGATTTTTTGATGAAGAAACAGATGATGATAATGTTAATAATGACCAGAATGAAATTGATATTGTTGTTGTTCCCCCAGAAATTGCAGAATCTAGTGACGAAGAAGAAAGGAATGGCAATTTTTTAAATAATGATAATGATATTTTACCAAATGATACTGCTGGGGAAGTTGAAATTCACTTAAGGAGTAAGTTTCAGCCTTCTAAAAGCAGTTATAGTCATACTAAAAAGTTTAAAAAGCAGTAGACTGAAATCTTGAAGTGGATAAAAGAGGAACTTTTAGTTATGTCTCAGGAAGAACATGAAGAATGAGATAGAAGAGAAATTATAAAAGACAAAACACAAGATAAAACTAGTGCACAGATTTTCGATTTTCTTTTTGCTTTAGACATTTACTCTCTTCTCGTTGAACAAACAAATATATACACTCATAAAAAAAAAAAAAAAAAAAAAAAAAAAATCCCAGATTTTATTGCATTTGAAGCCTATATGAGAAGATTTATTGCTTACAGGAATATTATTGCTTACAGGATATCATTCTTTACCTCAAGAAAAAATGTATTGGTCTTTTGATAAGGACATTTCTGTTCCTGTTGTACGAGATTGGTATCACGTTTGTACTAGTACAGGAATATGAAGCAGAATTTGCATTTGACAATAGTCAAATTGACAATACTAATAAATTATATGAGGTAAGACCGTATCTAAACTTACTAAATATCACCACTTTTTACTATTGGAAATATACTCTTTTAGATTTCAGACGCGAGAAGGCATTATTCCTTTTGCAAACTCGTATTGAGAGTGTAGAATTAGCCAGAAATAGATCAGCAACAGGAAGACCTAGTAAATTCAGCATTCAAAAACCATTGCATGGAGATGATAGACATTTTATCTGAAAGTCCGTTGATAACAAAAGACTTTGTTGTAAAGAGTACCATAGCCAGACTGTTTAAAGATAAATTCAGCATTCAAAAACCATTGCATGGAGATGATAGACATTTTATCTGAAAGTTCGTTGATAACAAAAGACTTTGTTGTAAAGAGTACCATAGCCAGACTGTTTATAGATGCAAATTATGCAATGTAGCTTTACATCATGATTGTAATCAAGCTTTTCATGCTTGAATCTTTCAAATGAAATAATCTGTATTTGTTAAGAAATACAATGCATATTTTAATATTAAATTAATTACAAGTAAAGTGATTTGTAGATTTATAAAACGTTACACAACTAAAAAGTAGTAATCCTGCGCTCCACTCAAAATAAACATCACACGAGTACAATCCTACTCACTAAACATCCGTAGTCTTATTCCGCTGACGTTGCGCGAACGCAACACTCGCTTTTTCCACAGGTAAGAGCATTTTTTTTATTTTAAATGTAAATTTACGTTATAAATGCTTAATTTAATATTTGTTATTATTTTCATAAGAAAATAAATATTCCTTGTAGTTTTGGCGGTTAATGGGTTAAATGCTGATATTGATGGTTTGATTCAATTCTTCCCTATAGTACGGCTTTTCCTAGATTAAGCGATGAGTAATGAAATTTGATAAATAGCCTCAAGAGCACGATTAACAGTTGCATTATGAGCAGTAAATAGAGACCTTTAATATTACTCTTTTTTCCAAAAATTTTCCTTAAAGTGTTAAAATAATTCGAATCTGAATTAATATCAGCATTATGTTTCGCCTTCAAATGTGCCTCAAGACAACCTAGTTTCATTGATTCGTTGGTCAGGCATTATTGGCATAAAAGACAAAAGTTGACCGTTTATGGACCGGGTATGAAAGCAAATTTTAAATATGCCTCCGAAGACCGTCGAACGTATTTTTCTTGCTCGCACTCCTCATTTCACTAAGGGCTGAAAGAAACAAATATAAGATCAATATAAACAAAGCTGAAAGCAGCTGCTGTTGCCATTCAAGGGAAGAATAATATACCGGTTGCCATTCCTGCAGTAAAAAATAAAATAAATTCGTTGGCTGAAATGTGCGAGAAACGTCTGGAATACATAATGTGTCAGTTATTTAAATGACTTCAAAAGCATTAAATGTCTACAGTGAATTCTTTATAAAATATTTAAAATGCACTGCAATTTAAAACTTTTTTACGTATACATCACTTTACTTACATTTTACTGACATTTTTCTTTATTTTGGGAAATAAAAAATGAAATTTAAAAAACTTTTGTCTTTATGAAACATATTTAGAATATCCTTTGTCCCCTTAAACTCTGGACGAGTCCATTTTCGAATTGCCCCCTTAACAGACGCTTTGCCCCCTTGTGGGGCGTGTGCCCCACGTTGGGAAACATGGCGCTAGACGAAACACCAACTATCTCGCACTCTAAAAGGCCCACACTCACTCGCCCTCTCGATGAGGCACACACTCCAACTGACTGCGGACCAGCAGGGTTTATATAGCTTTCGGCTTGTGTTCGAGAAGATTCTGGGCTAAACTGGTAAGAATTCGTTCAGAAGGTTCTTCATCCGTCCATGGTATATTGCCAAATTTGTCGCCAAATGTCGCCAAATGGGCGATTTCTCACTAAATACGGCAACTCTTTCTTCACTTGCTATTTTATGGCAACCCTAAAACTGCTTTGCGGGGAAAACATCACCGGGCGTGTACATTTTGTAACAATATCAAAAGATAACAATGTTTAGCAATTTAAAACGCAAATTTTAATTATTAAATATGGATTTAAGGATTATATGATAAATGCAAAAATATAATACTTACATATTTCGCAAAATCCTTCTTCTTTTTTATTTATTTTTTTTTTTATTCACTTTTCTTCTCTCCATGTACGTATCAAATTGTTTTCGCTTTAAGAAAATCAGAAAATTGTACACATTTGTTATCGTGCACTGGCTATTTCGCAAACACATCTTTCCATTATTCTCTTTAGCGATTTTGTCGCAAAATACTATATTCCTGCAGAAATGCTACCTTTTTTTTACACTGCTAGCAAATTTCACAAGTACTTATTTTTAATTTGAGTTTAAGGTAAAAAATATCGCGATTTGCCTATAAACGTCGTTTGAATACGTTAAAAGGAACTCGTATGAAAATAGCGATGTTTCTTGACTTAAGAACTGTTATAAACATAGTTGCCAGAGTTCGGCACATTTTAAAAATTTGGCGACTTCTACTAAAGTGGTTGCAATAATACGCATATACCGACTTTTTCGTAACAGTTAGTCATAATTTTTTTTAATTAGGAGAAACAAAACTGAATGCCTACAAAATCTAATTATCCATAATCTGTTATTGGACAAGCTGGTTCTTCTAAAATTAAATCAATTCGTCCCTTGCATGAAAATAATACCCAGAAATTACATTACATTCAATTTCAAAAATTACTTCTTGAAATAAAAAAAATTCAGTTTGAATTTAAGGCAGATTTTGAAATTTCTGTCACAATTTTTTAGAAGACGTACGATAATAAAATTACACGGAATTGCAATAATTTTGAGCATTTACACACTGTACAATATAACATAGACCAGAAAATAACTCACCAACTAAATAATAAGTTTATATTAAAAAGAACTGTTTTGCATTTTTAAATCAATTCTTAAAACCTAATTTTACTTGATACTCAAATTAAATAACTTGCAGAAATACATTTTTTTTTTTTTTTTTTTTTTTTTTTGCAGTGCTATAAAAAAGAGCTTTCAACTAAACCAGTTGAACAAGGTTACTCAATGAGCAGGGGGGATTCCCCCTTGGGAAGAATCATGGAGGTAAGAAAGGAAGGAGTGGCCAAACCGGTATTAGTCGTGAAGCACTGCTTTGAAGCTTCGGTCACCAGATGGGGTGTTTTTTGTTTACATTCAGAAGCTCGCTTGAACACCGCTCTGGTAGTACTTGGACTACACTTGGAACATCATTTTACTTTCAGTTTTTGGTTTTTTTCCCCAGTTTCCTATGATTGTTTTTCTTACTTTATAATCGTGCTACTTTTAACAGAATTTCATTTTTGCTCAACCTGTTCAAAGCCCTTCAGTTTTTCTCCCATAGAGACACACACTTTTTCCCTCTTTGAAGCCATCACAAAACCCCACAGAACAGTATATGCAAATACAATGCAAAAATATTGTATTGTAAATCAAACATTGTTACAGAAACAGAGAACAAACAAAATGTCAACTTCTTTGCAAAGAACTGAGCAGGTGACTGCAATGTATTGACTCATGTTAACAAAATTTACGCAATAATAAGTATGCTGCTTGGCTTGTTTACAATCAACAATTTGTGATTTCTTATGGAATTTTTTCCCCCTATCGACCAGGTAGAATTAAATGGACGGTTAGATTAGTAAAGGTCGGATGACTGAGATTCTAATGTATTACTAAATCGGGATTCATGCATTTTTGAGAATGCTATTTGGCTTATAAGGTGCACCTGCTATATTTCAGAAGGCCATGGACATAGTTTTAAGGTAGTTCTGGTGAAATCAATTTTTACATACCTGAATGGCATAATAGTTACTAATGACACAATTGAAGAGTACATTGAGGATTTACACAGAATTTTTTAGCTTCTAAAGGAACTAGGTTTTGATGCTTTTGAATGCAAATTAAGGTAATACTATTGTGCTGCTTGCCTCTTTTCGACAAGTTTTATTTTTCAATACACTTAGGACTCCAGGTGGTTAATTAGCAATACAGGTAATTAATTCTTTCAACCCTTTAAGAGGCCCGATATCCGTTAAGCATAAGAACAAATGTACAGCAATGCAGCAAGCAAACTCAATTTTCTTGGATTGTGAATACATTATGCAATTGTTGTGATCTATATGAGCATTTATGCATTTTTAGCTGTCTTCTTTTCTACCAGCAAAACTGAATATTTCTTTAATTCTGAAAATTTATATGCAGTAACTCTTTCGTTACACAGCAGCGTTATGCCAAGACTCTGTAAATGAAGATTTAAAAAATGTGGAATTAATAATCGCTATGCACACAGGCATTGGTTGGTACATTACTAACTACACAAAATATAACAAGATGCATATACCGTGTCTACAAATATTCTTACCTGGCCTTTATTTTTGCAACTGTTGGTAGTAGATATATACTCCTAGTTATAAAATGTTTTAAATGATGCAAAGATTCATTTTTAGCATTTTAAATATAAAGAAGTAAATTTTGTGAAAACTATGAACTCTAACTTTTTGCACATTTTTCCAATCCCTATACTTATATTTAGGAACATTAAGTATTTGTTATAAAAAATAAAATACAAAAAAATTTGACTCTTGTACGACACAAATTAATTGAGCTATCTGATATTAAAGCTGGGAATAATATTCAGGAGCCATATACAAACTGAAGAGCGAACTGTGTGCCATTTTTTATAGATAAAAGTAAATTACCACTTAGAAAAATATTTCTGTTGTTAAGGACTGTTTGTGCAGCTGCAACACATTTGTGGCATTAAAATCTGTCTCATTTATTACTGAACAATCCCTAAACAATGTTTACAGCCTCATATTATTGAAGTTCATTCATAATAAAAGCAATAGACATAATAAAATTTTAATTAAGATTGTAAAAAAAAAGGTAAATTTATTTACAAAAATTACGATTTGTTTGAAAAATAAGCTTTTTTTCCCTAGCGTTATTACTCATACACAGAAGACAAAAAAAAAAAAAAAAAAAAAAAAAAAAAAAAAAAAAAAAAAATTACAAACACATAACTTTTAAAAGTTTATTAAAAAATAAATATATTAAAGAAGCATAAAATCTGCTATGTACAGCCCTGATTACGAGGAGGGACAACAGTTGCTGAACCTACATCTTTGGAAGCACAGTCTTTACATGTAACAAAAATAGAACCATCACTGAAACAAAAATTAATATAATTAACATCTTAGAAAAACTCACTTTTAAAAAGCTTTACATGCATTAAATATTAAAAGTAAAAAAAAAAAAAAAAAATCCTGAAGTAAGCTGTGGTAATTAAAACAGCAAAAACTATGAATTTTCATGAGCCTCTCAGATACCATTAAATGAAGTATTTAAATAACTCTACTCTATGGGGAGAAAAAATACTAGGAAATAAATGCATAAATAATTAAAAAGGGCATGTAAAAAATGAGTTTTTAAAATCCATCAGCTTAATGGATTTTTAATCACAGCTAAAAACTCTTTGATTCACACAAATCTGAATTGAATTAATTAAGTTTGAAAAGAAAATAAGTAACAGCATTTTACCTCCTAATATGGAATGATATATGCATTTCCCCAACAGGTAAATTCGACATAGTTAACTGAAATATAAAAAGACAGAATGCTCACTTTACAATGACTCAAATTTTGTTTAAATATATTTAACACCAAAAACTAAAAGACTTAGAAAAGCATGCCACGAAAATGTTAGAACTTCCATAAAAATTGGCAAAAATACATTCTATAAAAAATGTATTTTAACTACATTAATTTAAGATATAACATGATGACATGAAAAAATTAAAATTCATAACACACTAAGCAAATGTGAAAAGCAAGTGTATATGGAAAATAATTTTGATAAATGCTAAATAACAGTCTAAACTCTACGGATTTTTTTATGATACTAAATATTTAGACATAAAAGCAATGCATTTTAATAACAACATTCAAAATTTAGCAATAGTTATTTTTCAATTGAAAATGCTTGGTGATTAAGAAAAAATCAGTTTAACTTTTTATTGTTATAGCTAATGAGAATTTTTTTATTTCCAACTTAAAGGTTTCTTTATAATTTTTTTTTTGGGGGGATGCATACTCTGAATTACACTAGCATGCAAAAATTAAGGAATATTAAAAGATACAATCTCAAAATTCAAAATTAAATTAAATTAAAAAGCCTATGAGAATTTACATAATCGCATGTCATCAAAAAGCTGACAAATTTTGGAACTGAGACAAGCAAAGAAAATGCTATCTAGCATAAATGATAAAGTTAAGAAATTCTCTACAAATTTCATAAAAGTTAGTGAGATCATTATTGATATTTAACAAATTTCACATAATGCAGGCAGTAAAATGACCACTTAGAAATGTCTGGATGACTTAACATAAACTGAATAACTGGAAGAATAATGAAGTCTGAGAAGTATGGGCAACAAGTATGAAATTGTTATTAGTATTTTATCATGGATAGGGACAGCTTTTAAAATCATACTTGCCAACCTTTGACACTCAAAAATCAGATTTTTTTAAGAAATCAGGAGATTTTTCTCAATGTTAACAATACTTTTTAAATGACAAAAATATAGTTTTTAATAATGAATTAACTTTAAATAGTAACTAATCCTTAAATGCAAGCAACACAAAAATACCTTACACATAAAAAACATTTTTATTACTTGCATCGTTTAAGAAAACAAAACAAACAAACAAAAAGACACTTTAATCAGTTTTCGTACAAATGTTATAAACAGCTGCAGATTTTGCTTTCTTTAAGAAAGAAACTTCATAATTTTGTTCAAAGCAATTGCCACGTAGGCCTGCTTTCACTAATAAGTTTTTCTAATGTGTCATCGTTAATATTAGATCTAAATTTAGTCCTCATTTTCACAACAACACTGAAAATTCTCTCACACTCCGCATTACTATAGGGAACTGTCAAGATGGCCAACATAATTCTAGACAGTTCACTATATTTTAAAATTCCATCAGGACCTTTCAGTTTTCCAATTAAACTCCCTGAGTGTCAATCCTAGCTGATTTTATAACATCCAAGTTTTCTAATTGTAAACTGCTGTTATGCAGCTTTTGAAACTGTTTCAATTCTTCCTTCCTTTTAGAACTCCTTTCAAGATAATAATAAATATCAACAATGTGTTCATCCACATTTATTGGTAAAGCTACCCCTTTTTCAGCTGCTAAATCTAAGAGGTGACAGGTACACCTCATAATCTGCAAATCTCAATTTTCCTTTCTTAAGATGCCTGCAACACTAGTCTTTAAACCTACCAATACTGGTGCATTATCAAGTTTTAATAATTAGCTGTGCTATATTAAAGCCTGTCAAATGTCCTTCTAAAGTGGGGACAGAAAATAAACTGCACTCAATTTCTGAAGACTCTGGATTAAAAAAAGAAACAACAATTGGATACAGTTTTGAATCGGTATTATTGCTTCCATCCGCAAAGAGGCAGAATGGAGTTGTTTTAATGCAATCAATAACTGAAGATTTATTTTTCAAACCCATTTCTTTAACAATTGCACCTGTTTTGGTTCATACACTTGAGTATTTCTTAGTGATTTCACTATCGGGAAACATTTTTCTAAGTACAGCTGCAGCGTGATCCTATGCATTCAGTGGCAGGTTGTACTCACGTAAAAAGGCAGAGAACAGACATTCTGCATTAATAACTTTTTGGTCCTCTGTTTTCGAAGAAAAATTTAATTTTCAGTTTTTTTTTTTTTTTTTTTTCTTCATAAAACTCATGTTGTCTTTGTGTTTTTGTGTACGCACATGTTTGAGAACATCCACCCCTCCACCATGCGAAATCGAAAAATCGTAACGACAGGCGGTACACATCGCAAATTTATTACATTTCCTTGAGGAAATAATGGAAGGAAAGTCAACTGTGTACTATTTTTGAAATATACATGAGTATATCACCTTTCTCACAGACATAACAAAAGATGATAATTTTGAAAACTATTTCCCGAAGGCATTTGTACTCACACAACTCGGAACAAAATGAACGAAATAACTAAAGAACATCCAAATAACAGCTTGCTTTGTCCTCATTGGCTAATAGTATAGCATGACACGCAGTGGAGCTCGATACCCATTAGAGAACTAGAGAAGGACGTTTCTGGATATGTATATGCTCTCACTCACAAAGCAAAAGTTATCTAATTCGCAAGGTTACAGTCAAAAGTCGTTAATTCGGACACACATAATCCCGAATGATCTACAATCCGGCCTCAAAGCTTCAAACTTTTTGCGCATGCGCGCAAGGCCTTTACGGCTGAGAATATGCTTGTGCGCAAAATACGTTTACGAGTGCGCATTTAATGTATAACGGACGGTATAAGCTAAGCTAAAATTATTTAATTATCTATTTCAGTTAATGTTGCAGATTGCGTTGTTCCTTAATCTTCAATTTGGATCTGGCTTATTATTTTTTGCAGACTGTTAGAGCAATTTTATAAAAGTAAGCTTGAACTTTCGATTATGTCAAATAGAATTTCTGATATATATTTATTAATATGTAAATGATCTACAAAGCGAAAGTATGTTTCGAAGTTCATTAAACAAAAAGCGGATGGAATTGCTACAAAAAATGGATAAAGGCATATCCTTTGTTTATCTAAACTTTAACGTTTGTTTATCTAAACTTTGTTTATCTTTAACGCCGTGCAATGAATTGGAAGTTGATCTGTCAGCACTATCCTTATCTTCAGGGCAGATGTTTTTATTTTATTTGGCTTATAATTCCTTATTAAATGTAGTATTTCCTCTCGATGTACTCCACCTTTGATATGATTTAAATCAAATTCCTCGTCATTATAATTCGCTTCCGATAGCGAAGAAAGTGACAGAGGTTATTGAAAACGAAAAAATTTCAATTGACAAATTAGTCGGTATTCTCTACACAGCAATTATAGGACTTGAACAGCAGAACTTTGTAACTGAACAAGAAATTATGTCTGTTTAAAGAATTAAAGAGAATGTATTATCACATAAAAAATGAAGCAACTTAAACAACTTACATTAAAAGAAATGTTTAATAAAGTAAACAAATAAATATTAAGCTTTTTTTTTTTTTTTTTTTTGTAAATTTTGATACCCTTTAGATCATAATTGTTCTTTATTTCATAAATTACGGTTTCATATTTTTAATTTTATAATTTCTGCATGCCATCTTACCAGATTTAAACTGATGATCTATAATCCGGAAAAATCGATAATCCGGAATCGCCGAAGTCCCGACGAGTCTGGATTAACGACTTTTGACTGTATTGTAAATCGGGTTGGCGGGAGAGCGGTCGAAAATCGGGAGTCTCCCGCCTAAATCGGGAGAGTTGGCAATTCTGTAAAATGATTGGTACAGTTACTCAGAACTGAGGATAGTCACTTGTGAATAATAATGCCTAAAGATAACGACTTTACTTTTAAACCATTGTCAGACCTCATAGCTACTGTCAACTAAGCATAAATAAATAAATCTGAATTGTTTCAGATTTTAAATTACATCCCAAAGGGTGTTTTTTTTTTTTTACCTAAAATTTTGTGTGTTGCCTTTATTTATGAAATATCATGTTCTTTGCACTTAAAACATAAAATTCAGTTCAACAGCAATGTCACAAAATAATTTTAAAATGAGCATATCTTTAAAATTTCCAATACACAATTCCGCGTGCTGGAGATAAATAATTCCCCCTCCCATAGAAGTGTTGCCATTGCTTTTAAATCGTTGAGTTTGTTAATCAAAAATTTGTTAAAGTTTTACAAAATACGCAATCAATAATAAAACTAATTCCAAATATGGACTTTCAGATGCCCGCCCATATTTGTAGTAGGATTACGTGATTCAAAATCGGATGGCTCTAGGTACCATCATTTTATCACAATGCAAGAAACATACATACATTTGTGCAGATTCTTCATTATTTAATTTCTTCAAATATAATACAGGATGATAGTATTTGGTGGGAACAATTTGAAAAGTCATACGCCATTTATAGTGATTCGAAGCAAAATGCCAAAACGAAAACAATAATCTTTCAGGGACAAAGCTCCTTTGGACTAATAAATAAATAAGAAAACAATTCCAGAAATCTTTGCTTCCAGGAAATCTGATGACCTACGAAAAGGCTCCCAGAAGTATATTTTCTCCTTCCTTTCTTATGTGAGATATAGCTGCAAGGGAAGCATCCCCTCTTTGCCAAATAAAATGTCCTGGGAATATACCCACAATGCACTGAGCAGAACTGTTTCAACTAGAAACCTCGTGTTCAAACAACTAATGCTGAAAAAAATGTTTCTCAGAAAGCTTCTTTCCACCATGCATTAAGCACCATGCATCATTGTATGTGATAGTTCCATTACAAACTGAGAAAGATTAAAACCAGATAGCCGAAGCAATAACTGCTACATAGGAGTACATAGGATAATGCTATACTGTATCTTTTCGAACCTTCCACTTACATTACTGCTTATAGTGATATAACAAACCTTAGAGACAGATAATAGTGAAAGAACTACTTACTAACAACAGTATATTCAGTGCCAGCAACAATTTTGGATAAAAGTTGATACAGAAAGAGTTTGGCATATAATCTACTCAAAATTAGTAATATCTTTGAATGAAATAATCTACACCTAAATTAGTAATATCTTTGAATGAAATTACCTCCCATTTTGTTCTAAGAAAGAATCCCTAGAAGCTATTTATAATAAACTAGTAAAACATCTGTATAAATAGCTACAATTAGAAATTTTGATAAGAAATAAATGAGAAAGTATGCATTCTTAATAGTTTAATAAATTATATCACAGCGTAAAGAAACAAGATACAGTTTAGAAGAATGGAATATATTTTCTGATGTTAATATAACATTAACAAGAAATGTAGTATATAGAAATTTGTAAATATTAGTTAAAAATTTAATATACTTTTTGCACACATCCTCTTATCTGCAGTTTTTTAACTACAGTATTTATTTCTATAAATTATAAAAAGCAATACTCTTTAATAAATGTTTACAGAATTTCAAAACAAAAAATTCAAATTTTGATTCTGATGTATTAGTTTCCCTAATTTAATGCCTTTAATTCATGATGGTTAATGAAAATCCCATTTAAATCATTTTTTCAGCCCTCCAGATAATTAGTCTTGCAGAATTTTGTGATAATATACTTACCACAGCTATTAAAGATGTTGCTTCATCATCTTTTACAGAAAGATTACCTTCTAGGATTTCAACTTTTATACTTTCAGTATCTTCAGTTACTCTAAAAGTCTCAGTGATAATTGTTGGTATTGTTGTTCCTTTACTACATAGTAAAAGATAATCTGGGCGATCAGAAATACCTGTGATCTAAAAACAACAATACAGCAAATTTATGAGTATTAAAATTGGATAATATAGCAAACGTTATCAAACATATGTAAATGTATTCCAATCTATGTGAATATGATCAATCTATGTGGATTAGATTAAACCAACAAAAAGATTATCTAATGATCCTATCTTATCAACCTTAAAAAAGGGCAAATAATCACAAATACTGGGTGTTTTACATTGAATGAGACAAAAAGCAAGCATACATGTGAATGCTGCAATTACTTTATTTTGATAAATCAAGTTTACAGTGAAACCATAGCTATCCAAGTTTCTATAGACATTCCATGTGTGCCTCTCCGGTGACACAGTAAACATCTATGCTGTATTCCAGTTCCTGCCAAACTCATGTTACAAGATCTTTTGCTAATGATTCAAGCACTTCAGTTATCCACAGTTTCAGTTGCTGTAAGTTCTGGGGAAATGCAGGCATGAAAACATTGTCTTTAGCAAAACTCCAAAGGAAAAAATCATAAGAGGTTAGATCTGGGGATCTCAGTGGCCAACAAAGCAATGGTGTATCATCTGACCCAGCATGGCCAATTGAATGATGGGGAGACTTCATTCAGGTACTGACATATGTTTTTATGCCAATGTGGTGGAGCACTGTCTTACTGAAAATGAAGCTGGGAACCACTTCTTCCAACTGAGGAAACAACCACTTGGATAGTATATCTTGGTAAATGAACTCGATAATCAATTTTTCCAAGAAGAAAAAAAGACCAAAAACATAACTGTTAGAAATGGCCCAGAAAACATTCACCATTGGAAAATCATGTTCGTGTTCATTCTATCATGGATTTTCCATGCCCCCAAATCATAAATTACAGTGATTAACTTTGTCAGAAAGGTGAAAAGTGGCTTCATCTGGAAACACAAGTATATTTGCTACCTCAAGCTTATCATCAAATTTTCACAAAAAGCTTTATGCAGCAGTTTATCAGAAAGTTTTAATGCCTGCACTATCTGAAAGGTGTATGGTTGGAACTGTAGACATTTCAGTAACACATGCATGCTACACTGTTAAATGAGGCACACTGAGTTCAAAACTCACTCAATACTCTGTTTTTGTGAGACTTTGTAAAACTATTTCACTAATTTGTTAACCACTTCAGTTTTGGCTGCTGTTCATCCTGAGCTGGTTTTCTTACACAAGCAGCCTGTCCTGAAACTGCTTCACTCACCATTCAATGCCGCGATGATGCAGTGGTTCTTTTCCACATTTCACATGAAAATGGTCTTTGAACGATGATCATCAATGATGTTTTGGCATATTTGAAAACACAGTATGCTTTCACCTGCATGGATAGTGCCATTTTGATTACCAGTGCCTACAGCGGTAATTTTGTTACCGAAGAACTTTTTGCTCTTGCCAGATTAAACTTGTAAAATTGTATTTTCAGAATTAATTTATTTTGGCTTAGTTACAGAACTTGTACTATGCTATTCTTTTTGTCCCATTTAATATGAAAGACCCTGTAGTTATGAGCACGGAGAGCAAGGCAATTCACGTGGGGCAGTAATGTTTTACACAATTATGCAAGATGACTTATTTCATCCGAAAATGAATTTTGACTAATATGTTCTTTTTTTTGCATAAATTTAAAAACTTTGGTATTTCAACATTTTTGGATTCTCAATCTGATATTCATGGATTATTTTTTTGCTTACATTAATCCTATATAAAATACAGCCTCACAATAATCTATTACATCTTTTTAAAATTGATTTTCTTTCATTTCAAGCATTATAACTAGATATTGGGAGTAATATTTCTAAACTGTGCTAGTGCTTGGCTTACACTGATTTTTATGAAATTCCATAGGTACTTCAAGTTTCCAAGGGCCAGCTGATTGCAGATCACTTACACACAAAATATTTATGATAATTTGCCAAGCACTGTGCAGCTGTAAGAAAAATAAAACTATAAAAGAATACAGTTTGTTAATTAATTACTTAATTTATTACTGCTTAAAATGACATATTTTCCCTTCTAAACAGAATATATTTAAAATTTTTTAACTTGAAAGTTTTTCTGTGAGGCTAGATGCTCAGGCAACCCTGGAACACCGATTTTAATTCTAAAAACAAAACTTGCACACTACTGAATTAATAAGCATAAAATAAATCTAACAAGGCATTTAGTTTTGATAAGGTACACTAAAATGCAACAAAATTTCATTCTAAAACCAAGCTTTCAAATTTCCAACATATTAACTACCTTGATTGAAAGATCTTGAGAAAGTAGATTGATAAAGCAGTTTTCATCCTCAATACTATGACTAACCAACGTTGCCTAAAATAAATAAATTCAAAATTAATATATACATTAATAAATTAGAATAGTTTATAAACATATTAAATGGACTGCAAAGCCTGTAATATATGAATATTTTGCTAAATTTATATGCATTTAAATTAGGTCATCTGTATCAATAAAACATTCAACAGTTGCCTGCCTTAAAAATAATGGGTACTTTAGCCACGTGTGAGCAATAAGTAACCGACTATTGCTTAAGTCACTATTTGGCATTGCAATTACTTCCATCATTCTCCACACAAAATAGTTAAATAATAAACATCACACACACGTTGTTACCAGGAATTTTACTTTTTATCATTACACCAAATTTAAATAACTATATGTATTCTGCAGCTGGTTGAATTCATGTGGAGAAGAAAAAGAAATGATTAATTTAAAAAAAATAATGAGACTAAAAATTCAATAATTACTAACTGAAATAACAACAAAAATAGCTTACCCCCCTTAATTTTGCATGCATGCATTAGAAATGCTGCTATGATATCAAGTTACATGTTCTCCATTTATGGTATTATTTCTAAAATATATATACAGTCAAAAGTCGTTAATTCGGACACCCATAATCCGGAATGATTTATAATCCGGACCTCAAAGCTACAAACTTTCTGCGCATGCGTCGCGTTGCTGCATGCGCATAGGCGTTTACGCGTGCGCATGCGCGTTTAATGTATAACGGATGGTATAAGCTAAGCTAAAATTATCTAATTCAGTTAATGTTGCAGATTGCATTGTTCCTTAATCTTCGAATTGGATCCGGCTTATTATTTTTTGCAGACTGTTAGAGCAATTTTATAAAAGTAAGCTTGATCTTTCGATTATGTCAAATAGAATTTCCGATATATATTTACTAATATGTAAAGGATCTACAAAGCGAAAGTATGTTTCGAAGTCCATTAAACAGAAAGTAGAATTGCTGCAAAAAATGGATAAAGGCATATCCTTTGATTATCTAATCATTCCGAAATATGTTTATCAATTTCACGCTGCTCTGCGGTGAGAGGGAAACGACACGGCGCGCAATGAATTGGAAGTTGATCTGTCAGCACTATCCTTATCTTCAGGGCAGATGTTTTTATTTTATTTGGCTTATAATTCCTTACTAAATGTAGTATTTCATCTTGATGTACTCTTTGATATGATTTAAATCAAGTTCCTTGTCATTATAATTTGCTTCCGATAGTGAAGAAAGTGACGCAGAGGTTATTGAAAACGAAAAAATTTCGATTGATAAATTAGTCGGTATTCTCGACTCAATTATAGGAATTGAACAGTGGAACTTTTTAACTAAACAAGAAATTATGTCTGTTTAATAGAATTAAATAGAAAGTATTATCACATGAAACGAAGCAACTTAAACAACTTACATTGAAAGAAATGTTTAATAAAGTAAACAAATAAATATTAAGCTTTTTCTTTTTGTAAATTTTGATACCCTTTAGATCATAATTGTTCTTTATTTCATTAATTACGGTTTCATATTTTTAATTTTATAATTTCTGCATGCCATCTTACCAGACTTAAACTGATGATCTATAATCCGGAATCGCCGAAGTCCCGACGAGTCCGGATTAACGACTTTTGACTGTATATACACTTTGTATTTTAGAAGAAATAGTGAAGGTTATTTTGCTTATTATTTTTTGAATATGTTTCTATTTCCCACACTGATGTAGAGATTTCAATTCTTCAGCTGAGGATGGCATAATGCGCCATCACTGAAACAAAAACAATAATCTGTTGGTGACATTTACACCCAACTAAGGGAAAGTGCTAACAGTTGACAAGCAAATTTTCTTTTATTCATATTGCGTATGGAAAAACTTTGACAACCTCATGTAAGCATTCTATAACCAGCAAGCCTATCAGTAATTAATTAGCAGTGTTTGATATTCTTATTTTCTAAGCTACAGGCGAAAAGACATAGTTTAGAATTCCACACTAGCTATGATGAATCCAAAGCATTGGATTAGCTTGACATGAAGCAAAGTATTACCTATCAAATTTTCCACAAAGTATTTGAAATGCATTAAATTTAAGCTAAATACATTACTGAAATATACACTTCGAAGGAAAAATGAATTTGATGGGTTCAAGCAAACCAACAATGAAAATATTTAGCAGACAGTTACTGTTTTCATTATAAAATCACAGATTTAACTATAATATTACTTTGATTGCAAGATCTATTCAATAATATAAATATTATCAATCATATTTGTTCTCCAGTTTTTGTATTAAAAAAATAATCCCATTCCACGCTTTGCACTCATGTACATTTAATATACAGAAGTACATTTCAAAAGAGTTAAATTTGGATGACCAGTAACTACACAGATCTATTATCCAAACCTACATACACATGTACGCAAAAATAAAACAAATTTAAAAGAGAGAAATTTTTCTTTTTTGCTAACACAGTTTACACTGGGTAGAACAGCAAATATAACATTCAAAAAATGCACGTATGATGCAAATCAATTTTTTCCTACTAGCAAAAACTTTTTGCCAAAAATACCATTTATTGTAACAATACTCAATCATTTTCTATAGTGTTTTCACTTTTGAACACCAGCTGACTAGTGAATCACATTTTTTGCCCTTGAGTGGCCGTGTGCGTTGAGGGGTATTTTTCTTTGCTACCATGACCCAGCACATAATAAGTGAATCTTCAGATTATGTTTGTTTATGGAAAAAAAATGAACTTAAGTTCAATGATCACTGTGAATTGCATTCTTCCATAACTTTCTGATTCGATCCAGTTTATCATTTTGTTCAGTCTATTATTATTACTCTCACCTTATCAAAATTTAAAGCTTGAATTTTCAATCATGACAAAAATAGATCTAATTTTGGAATTGCAGTTTAATCCACAAAGCAAAAGCATGTTTTGAAATCAATCAAGCAAAATGTGAAATTACTGCAAAAAATGAACAGGCATATTTGTGGTAAAATTTTGTGATGAGTATGGCACAGTAAAATAAGCATTATTACAACAGAAAAAGAAACTTTTTGAATTTTTTGTGAATTTTAACACAACAAGCAAAATGAAAGAATTTTCCAGGACTAGTTTTGGTGGTTTTGTAGTTAACCATCGAAACTAGTCCTGGAAAATTTGTAAATATAATGGCGATTTTTGTTGTTTGACTTCTAAAATAACTTTTGATAGCCATCAACAAACTCGGCTCACATTCCACTTGCACACTGCAGTAGACACAAAAGAATACAGTTCACATTATAAATTTATAACTTATGAATATTGTGCATATTTGGGAAGAAACAGTTAATATTTAATATTTGTTTAAATTAATAGTTGTTCGCCGTGTCATCATATCTTAATTAAGAAACAATTGTTTAATCTCATAATTCTCAAAGTGTTATGCAGAACTTAAAGGTACCAGTAAAGGTTGTTACGATTCATCTTTTGTCACTATCAGTCTGAATACAAGATTTTTATCCAACATCTAGTATTTCCCATTGTGCACTTTGTTCGAATGTAAAAAAAAAATTGTTAACCCTTCAGTTAGTGGGCTAAGTAAATAAAAGTTACTGCACTGACTGAAGGATCAGACCAGAGTATCACTATAATAAAGGCTGTTTTAAACATATTTGAAAGATATTTATTCTTTTCTGATAAGTGATTATATGGCCTGACAAAATGAAAAGTATTGCTATTTGAGGGAAACAAATATTGAAAGCCTCATGAGTAAGTGATCTAGTGAAATAAATGCACAGTTATACCTTAAATAATTACTCTTTATTAAATATGTGCAAAAATTTCCATATGGTATTAATTCACAGTGAAATAATACTATAATGCACATATCGTTTTCCTACCATTTGCTTCTGCCATTTCAAATGTAAGATTTCTTAAGTTTTGTATCTTTAATATCCAGAGAACTAATTCTTACACTAATAAATTACTATAACTGTTTATTATTATTATTATATCACACGTTAAACTGAAATCTGGATATCATGATTAGCTCTGAATTAATCTTTGGATTTTCTATATTTTAATTTCAGAATTTAATAACAAATTCTTCAAGGTTTTTGAAACTCTTCATTGCTTTGAAATTGCACATTTCCGTGTATGTGTACATAAAATAATTTTGAAAATATAGCCTTTTCAAAATGAATGAATCATTTATGCTTACCCTGTATATGATGAATACAATTTTAACTGGATTCTAAGTTAAAAAATCACAAAATACTAGTATTCATGTTCCCCTGAACCAAAATTTTCAACTGAACGTATTTTAAAAATTTGAATAAGGGACAGGTATTTTTTATTCTGAAAAATGGAAACAAACTACCGTTGTTAGTCTGCAAATCACAAGTTACACTTTGTTTCTTGTGAAATCATCTAAAAAGCTTTTTCATTGGTGAATTACTCAAAGATGTTTTAAAAAATCTCTGTGTTTTATTCAATAATTTAAATTTTAACCTCCATCATTTTCCTAAAGTCTACAAATAAACCAATTCCTGATATGATGTTATTTTTCATCCCCAGATGGCATTAAGGGTTTTACGTTTCCCCATATTTTTCTACTTAAAATTTACAAAAAAACAGACATAACTTGCAGAACTTTCTAGATTTGCTAACACCTGATTTTCTGCAATAATGATGTGAAATTAAGCTTCAAAAATTAAAATGAAAGTACACATTTTTTATTTCTTTCTCAAAATAACTGAGTTTGCATGTATCAAATATGCTTTCTCCAAAACAAAACTGAAAAGTTGACAAGAACCTTTACATTGGAAAATGTCTCCAGCACCATAAACACTATGTTCCCCCCCCCCATTATTTACATTCAAGTTACTTTAAAACACAACTTTCGGAATTAAACTTCTGACATATGGGTTCCCTCTTTTTTGATGCATTCTACTAAATTTATATTAGGAGACAATATAATCAGTATTTCTTTAGTAAATATATATAAAGAGAAAAGAAAACTGATATCATATTTCTAATATAATTAAGTTTTAAGTTAAATTAGCATAAAAAAAACTTTTCTGCACTTCTGTTGACAAAATAAACTTAAAAACCCATAACTTATTTCAAAATATTTGTTTCAACCCTAATCTTCCAATAAATTTTTTTTAAAAAAATTTCTTACTTGTTTTGCAGCTCCAACAGCTATGACTTCATCAGGATTAATACTAGATAATACATTGGCAGAATAAAAAGTATTTGAAATTAGTTGTTGCAATTTCGGAATTTTACATGAACCTCCTGCAAGGATTACCTGCAAGAAAGGAAAACAAGTTTATATCAGAAATAATGTAAATGATAACATTTAGAATTTACATTTTTCAAAGAAAATTTTTATTACATATTAAAATTTCTAATGTTCCATATAAACAGATTTTCCAATTTGCAATTTAATACTGAAATATGCATTAAACTTAGTTCCTTATACTATTTCATATATACAGTTATCATATCAGCTTTGATTCATATAAAAATTTTTTACTCTATTGAAATGGATGCATATTACAGTCTTTAAAACAAGAATTAAGTATGTGGACATTTTGACTGCAAATGACATTAAACTGCTCAAATTTTTAAAATTTATTCTTTAAATACTTTTCCTAAATATATGCCAAGATAGCAAAATAATTTATTTGCTCTTTTTAAATGATTATTTTTTTAATATAACTCTGTATACCTAAAATTATAATCAATAGTCATTTTGATTATTCTCCTTCCCAGTTAAGCATAAGGCTAAGGCGGGCATACCATAGCAGTGTCTTCAGGGTATTTGTTCAAGTTTCTTATTTATTTTCATTGCCACATGATATTCCACAAATGGCTGGAATAGAAATGAGCCGCCCTCCCAAAGTGATAATGTCCCAAATGAGTGTTATGTTTCTTGTCTGTCTGAATGTTTTAGCAAGTTCTTTGTTCTGTGTCATACAGTCTTCCTTTTGCTTGCAGTTATTTGTGGCTTCTGACTACTCTTTCTAATCTGTAATATTTTCTCTATTAATCATACTGCATGGAATTGTTGGATGAAAATTTCTGTCAGAAGGGAGAAAAGTAAAAGTTTTACAAGAATTTTCTGATGACAGTTTTGATTAAGAAATTAGTTCTAATAAGGAATCTAATACAAAAATTTACTCTATTTCAGGACTGGATTAATTTAATTACAACAAATGAATCCAATTCATCAAATGAGAGCCTATTAGTCCTTTAAAGGGAAAATGGCATAACACTTCACCATCTGGTTCCAAAGAAGAGCAAATCACTCCTTCATCATTTCCATACTATATCAATTTCAAAAATAAAATTCCAATAAAATGAAGTAGTGGAAGTTAAGGATTTAGCCTTGAATGAGAATTTTGTCAAAGATGAGGCAGTAATTACGGTCCAAAAAGACAACAAATTTGCAGAGCAAGCAACAGTCCATAAGGATTTTGAAAATGAAGAAAATCATTCAAAAGATAATGAAAGAGCAAAAGATTGTACGGTCTGAAGAAAGGAATTTATTTGAACAAAATTCATTTGGTGAATTTTCTCTTCAAAATATTTTGGACTAGGAGGGATAACTACTTTTGCTAACAGAAAAGTAAGTGACAGGAACTAGTTAACTAGATCTTCAAGATTACAAATTGATCCATTTGCTCTCATTTTCAGAGATGTAGGCTAAGAAACAAGAGATGTATGCTTCTGAGATAAGGCTAAGGTGGGCATACCATAGTAGTGTCTGAATAGAATATCATTATCGAGAATTGTTTATTGTGTTTTTACAAAGGCAAGATGTTACTTTATTCAGCATACAAGGTGTGACATACACACACACACACACCAAAAAAAAAAAAAAAAAAAAAAAAAAAGACTTGTCCAATAACTCATTGTACTCACAGAATCAGTTCTCTTTGATATTATCACCTTCAAAATAGTCCTATTCAGCATTCGGTGCTGTTATTGCTGGTAACAGTTCTGAAACACGGTTTTTGGAAGGCCTTTAGGGAAATTCTCCGTTTTTGCCTGGACCTTTTCAGCTGAGGTAAAATGGGTTCCCTTTAAGCAAGATTTAACTTTAGGAAATATAAAAAAATCACATTGAGCCAAATCAGGTGAATAAGGAGAATGCCTCATCAGTAATTTTTTTGCTGTCAGAAACTACTTGACAGATAGGGTTGTGTGAGCAGGTGCTTTGCCCTGGTTCAACAGCCATCTATCACTCCACAACTGTGGCCTTTTTATTTCCCCCAATTTTTTCACAAAGTACATTTTTAGTACTTGAGTGCCACAATATTGATTAACAATCCGACCACTGGAAACCCACTCAATCATTACAATTTCATTAATGTCGAAGAAGACAATTAACATTGCCTTGAATTTTGATTTTGACATGCATGCTTGTTTGGGTCTTGGAAATCCTGAAAAATTCCACTGTATAGACTGGAGCTTACTTTCTGGGTCATAGGTAAAAATCCATGTCTCATCACGTTACAACAGATTCCAACAAATCTGACTTGTTTGCAATGCATTCTAACATGTCCACACATGTCTTTACGGCACTGTTTTTGGTCATTGGACAGAGCTTTTAGAACAACCTTTGCACAAATCTGCCTCGTGTGAAATTCATCAGTTAATATGTGTCGAACAGCTTTCCTATCCAAGTCAACCAATACTGGCACTGCACAAACACATAATCTTCGGTCACCCTGGATCATATTGCAAACTTTGGCAATGTTTTGGTCTGTAATCACTGACCTTGGGCACGCAATATGTTTGTCATCTTCCACATTGTCCGTTCCCCCTGAAAACAGCTTATGCCATTCAAACACACATGCATGAGACAAAGTTTCATTTCATAAGCCTCGGTTAACATTTGAAATGTTTCTCTGGCTGATTTCTTAAATTTCACAAGAAACTCTATGTCGATTCGCTGTTCATTATGTTGATAAATACCAAAACTTTAAAAAAACTAGTTTTTTTTAAACACACCTGGTCAAAAAAATAAGCAAAGGCAAAACAAGGAATAAAACTAAAACTATTTAGTGAATATGTGTGAAACTGATCCAAAAGGTTGGTGTTGGCATCACTAGATCACAGCACAAACAATAAAGCAAAGGCATACAAAAACACATGTATCGTGAACACATCGCGAAAGACCAAATGGGTCAGAAGAATGTGTTACGGAAAATATCATGCTAATAAGGGGTGTGACACCTTCCAGCTGAAATGTATACTGGATAATGCTAAGGCAAGATGGCAATACAGTCATTGATTTCTTGTTGTGGCAGTAGCACCCATTCCTGTATTAATGCATGTTGGAGTTTGTGGAGAGTGTCTGGCAGCACACTGCAACCTGTAGCAACCTAATATATCCCACATTTTTATTTTATACATGCTTCATGGGATTCAGGTCCAGTGATCTACTAGGCCATGGCAGATGTGGAATGGTTCCACTCTCCAGATAACTCTGTACCATTTGAGCTCTATGCAGGCAGTCATTATCGTCCATACATATTGCATTGGATCCACTGTAGCAATAAAAGGACACATAAGAGGCTGTAGAATTTTGTGAAGCTATTGGACAGTTGTGAATTAATCACCAGGAATTACATAGAGGTTGGTGTACCCATTCATTGCTAGCCCAGGCCATACAAGTAAGACTTCTCCTCTGTAACGGTCTCTTTTGACAATGTTTAGCCCGATAGCATATCTCTGGCTCTCACCATATTATTTCCCTTCAAGAACCATTCTGGAAGTTAAATCAATCCTTATCTGTAAAGAGTATGTGGTCCCACTGCTCTGGTGTTGAACTGAAATGTTCACAGGCCAATTCAACTGCATTCTGACATATGATGGGGACAAAGGAACACAAACCACATGTCATTGGGCATACAGTCCACCTTCATACAGTCGATGTGATACAGTTTAGCAGGATATGGACCATCCTGCAGCAGCAGATTGTGTTAATTTTGGTTGTCTATTTGCATTTGATGATGCTACATCTGCCTCATATGTAAATTGTATGTTTTAATTTCCCTTTATACATTTGTAACTTTTCATTAAATATCCATTAATGAAATCCATTAATCATCGTTAATAATATCCCTTTTTAAAATACTGTCTGTTGCTTATTTTTTTAGCACAAGTGTATTTATAAACCAAAATTAAATCCTTAACATATAAATAAAAGATTATATGCACTCCCCCATGAAAACTTTTCTAGGAGGGTATTCTCACTCTAGTTGAGATTCCTTGTGTAAGAAATATCTTCCCTGTATCTATATGGAGATTACTGGCAATGCAGACATTTGTCACCAGTGTCAAATTAACCAATAAATGAAAAATAAAACTGTAAATATGTATGGGAGTTTTACAAAGCAAGAATTACTAAATTAATTTCCTTTTAGTACTCTTTATGCTTGTATTTTATATTAAAAGATAAGAAACAATATATTTTTTATGAATATCTATAATGGAAAAACTTTTTGCAGGGTATGAGAATAATATTCATGATTTAAATTGGAAACAAAACAGAAATTGTTTCCATTAATTCATTAAAACAAAAAATTAATTAAATTAAAAAAAAATATTTCTAAATTTGTACCCCAAAAAATTTAAATGAACTACATTATAATACATTTCATTAAAAAAATTTTAAAACGCTATACTTTTTTCATTAACTAGTTCATTGTCAAAATGATTGCACACTATAGTTAGACGTAAAACTGAAAATGCAGTGAAGTTAGTGTTAAACTTGCAGCACAATCTATCATTGCCATGTGCATTCATGCTACATAGATGTAACATTTTGTGAAATAAAAAGCTTCTTTAAAACAGCTTGTTATTGGAGATGGGTAGTGAATATTATACAATGTTACAAGAAAAAGATCATGGAGTGAGCCAAAAGAACTTCCTTTAGTAACATCAAGAGGAGGAGATATGCATCTGAAAAATGTAATGCTTTGTGCATGAAGGAACTGCAAAGGACTTATACACTATGACTTGGTGCCACCAAATGAGACAAATTCAGAAAAATACAGTTCCCAAATGGCAGTTTAAAAACAGAAATCAAAGCAAAGCACCCAAAACTTTACAAACAGTCAAAGAGTTATCTTCAATGATGCAATTCTCAGCCCCATATTCATATATGAATGTCAAAGAAAGATTTATTGAGTAAGATGAGATGTTTTGTTCCTCATGTTATTCCTCATGTTCACTAGACCTTGCCACTTCAGATTTTCATCTCTTCAGTCCAGAGTCCAATTCTCTGGAGGTTGTCAAATATTATCTTGATAAGCTCTTTACGAATAAACCTAATAGCTTTCCCCAAAAAGGAAATTTTCCAGCTGTCTGTGAAATGGCAAACAATCATAAAACAAAATGGTGCTTATGTGATTCAATGAAATTTTATTATGTTTTTGTAATCTTCATTTGTATTTATCATCAAAATCTCACAGAACCCAATACTAAAAACATAACACTTGAAAAATTAATATAAATATTGGTTTCCAGAATCAGAAAAAATTAGAATGATCATTAGGAGGTATAACAATACAATTATGCTCAGTTAATGATCACTAAAATGCTCAAAATACCAATCAATATATAAAAATTTTAGTTAGTCCCACCCCAATGTATAAAAACAATCAATTTATGCCACTCATTTATTGAAAGAGAGTATGTGAGACTGTTAATAGTAATGGTATCAACAGAAACTGGAATGTCACCTGTGAGAACAGATGCACGCCCACAATTTTTAAGAAATTAATATTAACATGGATAATGCAGGAATATGAAGACAGACTGCCTATCTGATTTATAAAGTAATTTATAAATTAATAACAGTCTCAAATTAATCCTCTTTCTAAAATTTTTAATCATTAATAATATCCCTTTTTTAAAATACTGATGCATGATGCTTAAAATTTCAATTAATTATTATGATAACATTTCTAAGTCACACAGGGGTACAGATAGCAATGTTGATACCCATAATTCTCATCACAGTCTTCTGCAATCATTTACTTTCACAGTGTTTCTTGAGTCTCAGATATTGGGTATTTAAATTGTAAAATAGTTACTAATAATAAAGTTTGGTCTATAATCTCATTCAGCAGCAATACTTTAATATGAACAGGAAAACTAATAGTTACTCAATATCACCACAGCAAGCAATGAAGTGCAAAGCCAAGAATAACTCTGTGAAAACAAAACAAGTAACACTGGCATTGTGTGATATAGAAATTGAAAGAAAATTTTCAAACATGAAGAAAGTTTAGCTGATCATGTCACTTTTTTCAATACTGGAGAAAGTAAAAATTAAATCTTTTGAAACTAAAGCATTAGAAAATGAAAAGGAAGTAACACCATGTTATTTAAACCCAATGGAGGGGAAAAAAAAATGTTGAAAAGAGTTGAGTATTTCATGATTTTGAATCAGAAATTTATGTAAAAGAGCCAAATGGAATTAATAGAGACTATATTTTACTAATAAATATGACTAATAAAAGTTTATTAATATATATAAAATTTCAATATATTTTATGTCATATATACGAGGGCTATCCAGAAAGTAGATTACGTTTTGGAATAAAAAAATAAACAAAGTATAGGAAACAAATTTTATTATATACAGATGAAAGCCACACTCAAATACTACTTTTCTACATAGTCACCATACAAATTAAGGCATTTATCGTAGCGATGTACGAGCTTGGAAATTCCTTCGTCGAAAAATTCGGCCGCCTGCGCCTTCAACCACTTCGTTACCTCTTCTTGCAGCTGTGCGTCGTCATCAAAACGCTGCATAGCCAGCCACTTCTTCATTGCTGGGAATAGGTGGAAGTCGCTCGGTGCAAGTCTCGGGACTGTACGGCGGATGAGGAAACAACTCCCACTTAAAAGATTCAAGAACTTTATGAGTGACATTTGCCGTGTGGGGCCGGGCGTTGTCGTGAATCAACAAGATCTTAGAGCTCAACATTCCTCTGCGCTTGTTTTGAATTGCTCTTCTGAGTTTTTGGAGAGTTTGGCAATACCTTTGAGAGTTTATTGTAGTGCCTCTTTCTAGGAAGTCCACCAAAATTACACCTTTTCTGTCCCAAAAAACAGTCGCCATCATCTTCCTTGCCGACATTGTTTGCATGCATTTCTTGGGTTTTTGGGGAGAACTTGTGTGCCCCCACTGCATTGATTGCAATTTCGTTTCACAGTTCACATGTTTCACCCATGTTTCGTCACCAGTAACGATGCGATCGAGTAAAGAGTCACCATCCTTATGGTAAGCGTCCAAAAAGTTCAACGCTGCAGCCATTCGCTGATTTTTGTGGTCCTCTGTCAAGATTTTTGGAATCCATCTTGCACAAAACTTGTGGTAACCAAGCTTTTCGCTGATGATTTCGTGCAACAAACTTCGCGAAATTTGTGGAAAACTCAAAGAAAGTTCCGTTATTGTGAAATTTCGATTTTCACGGACTTTAGCATCGACTTTTTCGAGAAGTTCGGCGGTCACTATGCTGGGTCTCCCACTTCGATCTTCGTCGTGAACATTGGTTCGGCCATTTTGAAATCTTATGACCCACTGACGCACTCCACCTTCAGTGATAATGTTGACCCCATACACTTCACGAAGCTGCCGATAGATTTCTATCGGTTTACAGTTTTTTGCAGTCAGAAACCTTATTACTGAGCGCACCTCGCAGCTCGCGGGATTTTCAATTAACGCAGACATTTCAAACCGTCACAGTATCTGAACGGAGCACAGCACGAACCTCTCACTAGCACGGCTAGATGCAGACTGAGCTGCGCAACGCTCTGACCCCAAGATGGCCGCGCTAGCCCCGCCCCTAGCGGACACAGACGGAAACGTAATCTACTTCCTGGATGGCCCTCGTATTTTACTAATATATATGACTAATAAAAGTATTAATACTATGAACCATAATGTAGTTAAAACAAAGAAGTAATGTCAACAAAAACATAATGCATAATTAATTATGTAAAATAAAAAGCATAATAATTAGAATGTAATAGAAGTTACATAGACAGCTCTCTCTCTTTATATACATATATATATTTAGATACATAGATTCTTACAGATACTCAAACACATACCTTGTTAATATTAGCAACAGAAAGGGAAGCACAATTTAAAGCTTCATTTATAGGATCTAAGCACTGTTGCAATGTGTTATGGATAAGTGAGTCAAATCTGGCTCTAAATACAAAAAACAACAGCAAAAAGAAGAAATCAGGCACAGCATTTAACACATAATTAATTAATTAAGCTGCTCAAAGTACTGCATAATGTTTTAAGACTACCAAGTATATTCATATTTAGGCACTATGCTTAAGAATGAATATTCAACAATTTTTATTAAAAAAAAAAAAAAAAAAGAGATAAAATTTGTTTTAAGGTACGAGTCATCAGGAATTTTTTTTTTTTTTTTTTTTTTTTTAATATCTGAAAAAAGAAATACCTGTATCATCAATATTGAAATGCATAATGGTTTCTTTTGTATTAAAAATATTCCAAAAATAGGTTATATTTTACCACTTATTAAAATTACTATGCATCTCTTGCTGCAAGGAAAAGTTGAGACAGTAACTATCTCATTAATAACTAATTTCAGCGTATACCATTTTTTCCACTCAATTTGTAATGTAAAACATTAATATATGGTACTAAAATTATGAGTTAACTCACCTGTCTGAGTCGACTAATTTTTACATAAGGTATAAAAGTAGTCTCTGTAAAAGTAGTCACATGCTGACATGCTTAAACACTGTATTCATGCTATCAAACCTTTGCACCAACTTTTCAGCAGTCATAAACTTAACTCTGCAGCAAATATTTTCTTCCAGTGTCATGAAAGCCCATGGTTTGCTCTAGCATATATATCCAAAAGAAGAAATCAGGAATATGACCCACATAAGAAATTATGAGGTGACACATCAGGTAATACTGATGGCCAGAACTTTTAAGATGGCATAAACAAGACATAAATAAATAACTTAGCCACATTTTTCTCAGAAAGTGTGATACATTGTCCTATCTTTTTGGAAACAGCCAAACGTAAGTTACACATCTTCTACTTGCTCAATAAAAGAAACAAAGTTTTGTGCAAGTTGGTATTCACCACTGTGTGGAAGAAGAGGGGCCTATGCAAGATCCATCTTTATGGATATGCAGCTTTAGGAAACAGCACACCAATTCCCAGATTCTGCATGAAGTCCATGAAATACATGTGAATATGCACCCAAAACAACTGTTTAGTGCATCTATTGGGGTAGAACCATGCTTCATCAGCAAACCATATTTTACCTAGGATGCTAGAATTTATAACAATAAAATTATAACACCAGCAACAGTACATGATTTTCTTTACTTTACTGCTAGGTTTAAATTCTTGCATGGTACAAAGAGATATGCATGAATTTATCAATTTTGGCAACTCTGATATGTGGTTTCAAACACATTCCTATTTCTTGCGCTAGTTTCTGAAGGACTTCTTTGCAGAAGCTAGCAATCTATTTGTCATGCTATGTACTGTTTCCTTAAATATCTCCAAATAGCCTCTGCATGCACATTCTCCAACATATCTATTGTTCACAATTTCTTCCTGAGCTACTGAAAGCAGAAATTGCTGCTTTTCTGAAACTACCAAATTTCAACAGAATTCAGTTTTGGCATGCTTTGATTGACCTAGTTCTCTAATCTGAAGACTTTAAAAACACATTATTTAATTGTGTACTAACCCAAGTAATTCATATGTGTAATAGAATGAAAAAGAACAGCATGGCATTTTTGCCAAATTCATGTGACTGACTAACACAAGATAGACTATGATTGTGAGCCAACCATTGTGTCTGCTGCTGCATCCTGCATTTAAGCAAACCAATCATCTTGATTAAATTAAAATCATCTTGATAGTTACAGTTTGTTTTTTCACAGTTTCCCATCTATCTCCCCTGACTGTGTATTCAATATTCATCTTCTTTCCAATATTATGCTCAGAGGCTCCCGAGCCAATAACATGTAGCATTACACTTGTGAGACTCTAACCTTTAGATGAAGCCACATATAGTAAATTTAATATTCATGGACAAAAATGTTTATAAACTATGAATAATATAATCACAAAAGGAAAACTTTAGTCTGAAAACATCTACACCCAGTTAACATCAGAAATCAGCTTCTAGTCTAACTCAACCTTTTGTAAATGAGATAGGAACTACGCCATCCACAATGAGTTAAAATGAATCCTTTGAAGAGTAGAGTATAACAGAAGGCATAATTTGTAAATAATTTAAGCTACACATTAGTCCTTGCTCTGATACATTACTATCCCTTACATTATTTTATTCTATTTGCATTTTGTCTTTTATGCTTAAAAATGTCAGATAAACTCATATATGATTTCCTCATTCAATGAATTTAAACTTTTGATTAATAAAAATTAAAACGGTGCAATGACTCGAGTAAAATAACTCATGATTATATCGCTCATTTTACACAATTATAATTTTTAACATTAATTTAGCCTTTTTAAGTACTAAGTCATGCTGAAAATATGATTATTTTTTATTAATTAAATGAAGACTCATCTATTTGTTACAGTATGCTGGAGAAATGTCATTATTCAAATTTGTACTCTCTAATTATCGATGCCCCAACTGCAAATTCATAAACTCGCTGCTGATTTTAGAAGGAACTATTTGTTTAAGTAAGTATTCATGCACCTACTTCCAATGTCACCTTTTTTTAACATTCTTCTATTTCGATAGAAGAGACATACATTTCTGAGGTAATTACCCTGTTATATGATTTGAAATAATTTGAACTCACGACAATTCAACAGTATTTAATTAATGCACTTTAGACAATTTATTAATGATGAAGTCGGTGAAAAGTGTTTCAGTATGATTGAAAACAAATAAGTATAATTTTCAACATGTTTGGACATTGTTATTATCTTAATATTATTCCACAGACTGTATAGTGCATTTTTTTACATAAAGCATAAACGCCTGGAACTGAAAATTGAATTCACATGCAAATGTTTTAATTCTTTTGCATTGCCAGAAATTGTATTAGTATACTTCTGTATTTTCAATAATATACACAGTCTTAGCAACTTTTATATTATAAACAATTATCAATAGCTACAAGAAACTTTGCAATTATATTATTGTAACACAAAGCAACATATAATAAACTGTGTCTCTCGTATATTTTTATATTATTAACTGTATTTTGGTAGCAGCATTATATGCTTCAAATTAATTTTATTTGTATAATTTTGTATTACATAAGCCACAAAATTAGTATATTCTCATTCTGCAAATTTTGTTACTCAGATTTCTTAATATTATTAATCTTATCTGTATAAATGAAGCATTATTTTATTATGGTCTTGCTAACCCACAAATTCAGGACATATTCCATACTAAGAACAACAAAGGTTGCTTTTTTTTTGTGTGTGTAAACTTTTATTGTAACTTCAAGTATACTCTTATGCTGCATAATCTAGTGCATTAATGCATACATATTGTAAACTGTGTCATTCATGGATACAATATACTGTTAATGTTAATCTTATTGGATATTATTAGTTCTATTGCATTGCATTATTGTATTCTCATAATATAAACTCAGTGTGCATTTTTTAATATAAATTAATCTGTGAAATCTTGTATTCATTCTTGAATTCATGTAAAAAGCTACTGCATAAGTATATTCAAGTATTTTCAATAGAAATAGTGCATGCTTGTTTAACATATATAAATGTAAAAAAGTGCATTTAGTGCTTAAACTCATGTCATACAGCAAATTATTTGAGAATAGAAAATTGCACATTAATTAGCAATTAAGTTCTTTTACAGTTTTGTATAACTATGTATACCTTGCACAAAAAAAGGAGGGAGCAGATCCAAATCTTCCATTCTATGAGGTTGAATGACAAAAATATAGCTTTCACTTTTTATGTCTCAAAAGTGCATATATATATTAGATTTATATACAGCATTATTATAACATAGGTATTCTGACATAAAAATTGGACTTTTTCTGAAATGGCAAGTAGTTTTTTTCCATATTTCAATCCTATGACTAAAATTGTGACAAACTGTCAAGTTTTGTAAAAATCACACCGATAGTTTTTAAAAAATTTACGCTTAAACTTTTTTAAATTAAGCTTACTTCATTCCTCCTTTTACAGTTTGAAATTTAGGTTCAATGCAAATGAAATTTGCAGCTATTTTCTGATATGTTTTTAAAATTTGTATTTTTTAGTAATTTTATATACTTTTCAAAAAAAATATTTTGAATTATAATCTGTAAAGTTTTTACCATCACCTTAAAGTAGATGTGTTTAATGCATACCTAAGAAAGATTAAAAACTTTGTTAAAATTACTTGAAAAAAAGAAACAGTGTGCCTTTTTTCCCACTTGCGCACAACAAAAAAAGTGAGAAAGGAAAATAAGTTACTATAAATTAAGAATTTTGCCAAGTGAATATTCTTGGCGCAAAATGAAAAATTATGGAAGATAAATTTTTAAATTTCTCCATAAGTTTTTCACCAAATTTTACAAAATTAAAGATTTGAGCATAATTTGAGTAGTAGAATCGAAATATGGAAAAATATTGGTATGTCATTTCAGAAAACATCCGATTTTGTGTCTAATAAGTTACAATAATGCTACATATACATCTAATATATATTTTAAGCTGTGCTTTTGAGACATGAAAAATTAAAATGCAAATTAAATTTTGTCAATACGTCAAGTAGAACGAGAGATATAGAACTGTCCCACCCCCCTTTTTTTAGTGAGCACAGTGTACTTATATAACAATGTAATTTGCATAATCATGTTCACATGCATATAATGTATAACTTAATATAGTGTATATTTGTACAGCCATGTATAATGTATATTTGTATAACTTTACACAGCTTCAACTCTATGCAATGTTTAAAGGCTGTGCAAAATCTTTTAAATTAAGATTTACAAATTTGGTTTAAACTACCAGTCCACCTCTATATGTAGGAATTGGCAGTCAATAGATATATTCTGTGGAGTGGTTAATAATCCTATTTAGTTCAGACTCATAGCCAAAAGCTTTCCTCATAATGCACTAATATTACTTCTACCACCATGTCAATAACTGTGTCCAATTTCACTTATATATATTCCTTTGCCAAACAATAAAAGTAAACAGCTGTAGTAAATGATACACTGCTTTTCCAACTCACATTTTAACACTACGCTTGCAATTTTAAACACTGCCTTTCCATAAATTTTGGTTTTTTAAGAAGTACAGCTTTAAAGAATGTGAATTTTTGCTTTCTCTCTTGTTGGGCAAAATACCACATTCCATAATCTTATAACAATTCATTATGACAAAAAGAAATGTAACCAATGCGAAAGGAAATACTAATCAGATAAATTAAAATTAGATTTCAAAAGTGCCCATCCACCTATACTCGAATACACATGTGCTACACACATACATACATGTGCAACATAAATATTTTTGGGGAATATGATGCTTGCCTCATCACTCTAGCCTTTTCTTCAGTGGGTGTGTGGATGATTAAAATGCACCTTCAAATAAACTGGTAACAAAGAAAGTGCCTGAACTAATTTTAACAAACTAAGGCTGTCAGTAAATACTTTAAATGTGCAACAGAATAAAGTGAGTTATTATTGTTAATATGATACATATATTTATTAAATAAATCTTTATAATTTATTCAAATTACAATATTTTACCAAAATTTACAAAATTATAATATTTATTTTTTTTTATGTATATTTTGATAACACTTTTTGGTGTAACACTTAAAAATTTTTTAAGGCAGAAATTAACATGAATATTTAAATTGTTTATAATCTACCTATTTATTTTATTTTTCATTTAATGAAAAAAATTACACTTACTTGCTTATACTAATATTAAGGTCTATTCCATCGTATACTGATTCCGCTTGGCACCTCTCATTTATGGAACTATGAACAACATGTTTATAATGTTCAGCAGCTGAACGTAATTTCATTAAAGACCGTTTATTTTCTTTTATATCTACTTTATATTGCCTGAAAGATACACATTTTAAATTATTTAACAAAATAATAAAATTTTATTAAAACGCTGATGAGAAAATTTACAATGACTGAAGTTGCATTTATGATAGGTACACATGTTAAAAAATAAATAAAGGATACTGAAATAATAAAATTACCTTTGAAATTCACTAGAGCAGAAATTGACAATAGCATCAGTTATATGATGACCTCCAAAATTCTTTTTTTGCACTGTTGAGAGGACAGTGTACATGCCATTTGAAACTTGAAGAACTGTTACATCTAAGGATGTTCCACCCATGCGAAATACTAAACATTTACTGAAATTCAAAATATACAATTGTTACAAAGTAAAATGATCTACAAAAGATTTAACAAGTTTAATCTTTTAAAAAGAATTTGTTACAGATTACATTTGATCAATTAAAAAAATAATATAAAAACATAAGCAAAACAAATCCATTTTATTTCATTAAAATGTTCAAATTAAACACCTTTTCAGAAATACAATAACTTTTTGCCAAAATTATAAGCAAGCCTAAAGACATATTGAAAAGCTACAATGAAATTAATACAATAATATCCTGATACCCAGACACCTTTCAGCAAAGGGCTGTGTAGATTACAGGATTTTGAAAATTAGTGGGCATTTTTTTTTTTTTTTTTTTTTTTTTTTTTTGTTTTTGTTTCTTGGCAAATTCTTAAGTGCAAAATTATTGAAAAAAAAAAAAATCAAAGGAACAAAAATCATGCTTAGATGAAAAACGTGGTTGTGCTTGTGATGGTTATGAAGACAGTTATCATCAGGACATTAGACAAACTAAACTAGCAAAACCTGGCAACAAAGAAATACGCCAAATAAAAAAATCTGCAGAGTAGCATGCCTTTAATGCAAAAGTGCTCAAATTAAAGGCAGTACAAGAAATAAGACAAATTTAATGGAAGAAAAAGGCATAAATAAGGCAAATATTTCAAAGAAATAAAGAGCTGCATCAAAATATTTTATGTTTAAAAAAATGGTATAGCTACTAGCAAGATTATTTTAATGTAATTTTTATGAATTTAACACATTAATGTTGAGCTCTTTGTGTCGGTGCGTTATGACAGGAATGGGCGTCCTCACGAATTTTGTCGTTACGTAAAATCACTATAAATTGAAAACTACTTTGAATATTTTTACGAAACTCATTTCTCAACTTATGTATTCTTCATTGTATTCTTCATTGTTATTCAATGTATTCTTCATTGTTATTATGAAAGATAGGCACTTTTTGTATAAATAATAAAGAATATACAGTTGAAAGTACAAAAAAAAAATTATAATTTTCGTCAATATTATTTATTATCAAAATTTTTCAATAAACAAATAACTTAATAAATAATGAACACTAATAATGTTTTATAGTGTGATAGCGGTCAAAACATTTATCCCTATGAAGAGGTATGTCACCAAATTTCCACATAAAACAAGTTTGACTTCGCACTTTTTGAGATGCACACATGAGACATTGTTCTTTGCGCAAATTTTTTCTTTCCAGTTCCAACAATTTTTTCTAGAATGTGTTTTTTCATATCCATCAACAATCTTCCTGGTTGATCTTGTTTAGGCACCCTTTTCCTGAAAGTGGATAATCCTGGCTCTTGATTGTTATCTTCGGTTCATACCGAATCAGTAACCCAATGCAAAGCTACTTCATATAAAAATTTCCTATATTTTACTTTTGCCTTTTGTTGAATTATAGACAATGAAGGAATTGAACAATGCACAATTTATCATGTATATTGTTATTCGTTTTGTCCATTTAATCGCCTTTCGTAGTATTGAATAGTAAGACAAATACTGATCTGCACGGTCTACACCTTTCATAAATTGTTATAATCAATCAATGCATTTGGTTTAGTTATTTTTTGGCGTGTCGTTCTGTCAATATTGTGACTCTCTTTCATTTCCGCTGAATGTATAGATGAAATAAAGCCCACTTTTTTCTTTGACTGTCAGATTTGAAGTAAAATATTGAACGTTTATCAGATTTACATTTCATAGTTCATGTGAAATTTCAAAAATAACACATTCATTTTTGTAATTTCTTCCTTTTCTTTTATGCAAGTTTTTATGTATTGTAGTTAAAGTGGAATTTGAGACGGTGTATTTTCAATAGGTTTAGCTAATTTCTTCCAAGGTAGAGAATATCAGTTGGCAAAAATTGACTTTTTTTACTTATTTAACAATGCAGGCGGCCCAACTTTAATACATTCTACTTTTGCACAATTTGCTATTTCACACATTTTTAAAAATTCAGTTTTTAAAACATTTTTGCTATTATTGCAAAAATTATGATTTAAAACTGAAGCAAATGTTAATTTACCAAGCAGAAAATCCCAAAACACTGAAAGGGAAAGATAAAGAATTTCTTCCAGTCATTAGGAAATCAAATAAAAAGCCTGGGTAACTGAATTAATATTTAAAGATTAGTTTACTTTTTCATTTCATGACAGTAGTTAAGGAATATTGTAAAGATAAAAATTTACAGTTTAAAACATTATTAATCTTAAACCATGCTCCAGGACACACAAAATCTTTACAGAATTTATACCTGGAAATGAATGTGTTTCTTCCTCCCAATGCTACAAGCCTCATACAGACGATGGATCAAACAGTGATAGCTATATTACATGAGGATAAAAATAAATCAGTCCATAAAGGCAGCTCTCAAGGAAGGTGGTATAAATTCTGAAGAAACTTTGGAAATTATTACAGATGAAATAGCCTAATGAATGAACTAAACTTGAGCGTCAACAACGAAGATTTTAATGAGTTCACTGAATTTCACTTAGTGCCTCTATCAAATGAAATCTTAATTGAGCAACAAGAGTTAAATTAAACATACACAGAAAGAGGAAGAAGCTGATAAATCATCAACACTTTAAAAATAAAAAATATGAGTGAAGCCTTCATGCATTTTGATGAATATTTGACTATCATGCAAGTATGCAACCCCAACGGAGAATGTATACCTCAAGGACGGAGGACGATTGAGAAAGATACAGCATGTTGTAGAAGTAAAGAAAGGATGAAAATAAAAAAATAGTGTATTCAGTCAACCCTTGACAAATTCATAAAGAAAACACCTGAAAATGCTCAGACACATCTCATTTACTTAATTTTACAAACTGTTATAAAAATAACATTATTGATAAATAAATATTTGAAAAATAATTTTTAAACAGTTTTTAATTTTTTTTTAAATTTATATTTTCCTAAACCTTTTTTTCTACACTGGACATTCAACATTTGCACCCAGTTTCAGGGACCAATTAAATGCAAAAGTCAAGGCTGCCTGTATTATATTTTATTTATAGGTCACATTGCTGTATTACTAACCAATTTACATATTTTCATTATATGCACATTTAGCTTCATTTATTGCCAACAATAACTTTCTTTGGTAATAGATTTATATACATATACAGATGTTTGTTTTTGCACTTGCTATGACATCTGCTTTCCTGTCTACAAGCTTGGGTGGATTTTAAAACTGAATTCTGTTCCTGACATGATAAAAATTGAAAATTAACATACTTATTCAGATACAGAAAACAAAATTAAATAGATTATTAAAAAACTGAATTCACATTATTAACAGTGTAACATGTAAGTCAATAAGAATTTTACCACACTTTTCACCAGATTTTTTAGGGAAAATTATTTAATTACTTTGCATTTTATTGCAAGAAAAATATACCATTTATTTTTAAATATATCACACTGTTATTAGTGAATTTATTCTCTTTAGTACCACTACAAGTGTATTATTGTTCATTTCTTCCAGTTTACAACCCTGCTTCCTGGTGCACCGCCTGTTCATTTTTGTTTATACTATTCTCGTATTTCAATAGACAGTGATAAGGATTTCTTTGTATGGATAATTTAACAATGTTTAATCATATGAGATTGTGTACAACTAAATTATGTATTGTTGTGAGCAAATAAAGCTCCCAAATATTGTAATGCTATCACCTACTATTACAGGTGTTAGCCTACATAGTCTTCTTTTCCTTTCTGCCCTTTTTATGCTAATGACTTGAGACAGGTAATTTTTGCATTACTCAGCACTAAACAAATTGAACTTTTATTTTAGACAGGGCTCAATTAATCTGCTCTTGAATAATTGTCAGTTGACTGCATTTTTGATAATTTATCCCTATTCTCTAATGCTATAAAATAACACTGGGAAAACAGCATTACAAGTTTTAAGTATTAGTACAAGAACAGAGATCATATTTACAAATGTAATTGACACAATGCTCTGATTTCAAATAAGTTGCAGAAAAACCTGCTTAAAGCTTTAAGAAAGGATACCTTTCATTTCTGAATTTAAAAATAAATAAATGAATAAACACTTATTGGCCAAAGAAAAATGCAGGTTCTTTTATGCATTTTTGTTTCAAAATTTTGTAATTTTCTATAGTGAGCATTCCTATATACAAGCACATTTTTTCCATATTTTAATATTATGACTGGAAATGGTTTACTTGATTATAATTAAGCTTACTATGCATATCTGTATGTTGGGGAAAGGATATCTTTAAAAAATAATTTAAGGGAAATTTGTGTGTTTATATGACACATGAAGAAAATTGTGAAAATCTTATGCAGCCAATTTATTCAATAGTTATCACCAATTTTTGATGCTTTATAGCTACTAAGCCACCTATAAATTATATAAAGAAGAAAGATTTGAGTTTTTATTCCAAAACTTATTTGCACATTTAGTATCAGCCATTCAATTTTGCTAATTTTAATATCAGCCATTCAATATATAATTCTTATTTTATTACATTGTAATAAAAATGCAATTAATGTTACAATATTTTAATGCTTTTTAAGTTAGGTACCTTTCCAATATGTTTATTAAAGCTCTCTTAAAAGAGATCATCTTTGATAATAAAAAGCTGTACCTGTTGGAATCATTTGACTCTTGACCAATACCATATGCTAGAGCAGCTGCAGCTGGTTCATTGATAATTCTTAAAAGCTGAAATCCTGCATCAGTAGCAGCCTTCCTACATTAAAAAAGAAACAATAATGACAACACTATTTAAATGGCTTAAATATATATACTTTACACATGGAGATTAATAACTTATATTTTTCTGAAAATACAAACAATATTTCTATCATCTTCCCTTGGAAATCAGTGTATACTTTCTTGGGCTGCAAAATTTATTGCTCAGATCTACCTATTAATGCTCATAAAATATAGCTTTTATATCTGCACAAATCATTCACACTTTCTTCAAATAATTCACCTATATTACAGCAAACATTATAAAAACCATGAAATAATTTTAAAGCACATCAGTGTGAGTATCACAGAATGAAATGGCAAAATTTACATATTAAGTACAGTACAAAATCTGAGATCCGGACATCCAGCATCCAGAATGATCTAAAATCCGGACCACCAACAATTTATTATTATTATTATTTTATGATTTTTTTAATGCTTTATACATGGTCACTTGAATTTTTTTTTTTTTTCCCTGTAAGAAAACGTGGAGAATCCTGATTCTTAATTTCACTTCAGCACTAAATAAAACACCTCTTGTTTAAAGAACAAATCATTTTGTGTGATTAATAATTTGGTTCTGTAGCTGTATATCTGCTTGGCATACATCTCAAACTGAAACATTCCACACAGAAACATCATTGATTTCACAGCTACTAATATTTTATATCCTTGACACCAACCTGGCAAATCATTACATTTTGCTTTCATCACCATATGTTTATCACACATGGCAACTTGAGTAATGACTTATGATGTGATGCCAAAACACTTTTTTTATATTAGTAATTGAATAACAACGAATATGGAAACCTTTTATGTTGACATTATGCTTGGGGTTGATTACAGATTTAAGTTAAATGCGCTAAATGTTGACGAGGAAAAATTTAACAAAAATTTCTTTCCATAGGCTAAAAATAGATTTTGCTAATGATACTCACAGGCCAAAAGATTACATTTAGTGCTATTTGAGAATTAAGAATAACTGACTTTTTATTCACATAAATTCAGAACCAGCACCAGAGCTTGTGTGGTTGCACCGAGCGGCAGAATTTAGGGAAGACAAAATTTTTGGAATTTAGAGAAGCACCTAGTAGCAAAATTAAGGGATGGTAAAATTTTCAGAACTTAGGGAAAGCAATGGGACCCAAAATTAAGGGAGGCAAAAATTTAAAACTTAGGAAAGTGCTTGGTAGCAGAATTTAGGACCCAACTGCATGAGGCAGCAAAATACCTAGTGGCGGCCCTCAGTAAGCTTGTGGGAATTTATTTATTCAGGACTCGGATAAGCCTTTAGCACGTGCAAGAATTGGACATAAGTATAATAAATAATTAAATTAATACAATCTAGGCTTAAATTGTCTCAGTGCACAATAGAAGCAAGATAAAATTTGTCTTTCGTCAAAACATTTTGTCTTTCGTCGCCAATCTTATGCTACATAGCCAATAATGTATAGTGGATGCTGTTAAGCTAGGCTAAAATTATACTTTACTGATTCCAAGGAATTTCAGTAAATATAGCAGATTGCACTGTTCCTTAACTTTCTGTTTTGATCCAGCTTGTTATTTTTTGCAGGCTGTTATAATTACAGCAATTTTATGAAAACTAAAGTTTGAACTTTGAATTATGTCAAAAAGGGTTGTAATTCTGGAGCTGCAACAAGATCTACAAAGCAAATGCATGTTTCAATGCAAATTAAACAAAAAGTGGAATTGCTGCAAAATATGGATATAGGTATTTCCATCTCAAAATTATGTGAGGAGTAAAGCACTGGAAAGTCAACTGTATATGACATAACAGAAAAAGGAACTTTATGAATTTTTTGTGGTTTCCAATACCCTATCCACAATGAATAACAGAAAATAAAGTGAAAGTCATGACAAAGTGATTATTAAATGCTTAGACAGAGGTGCAGCAAGGGCGTGCCACTGACGTATCCAATTGCTAATGGCTGAAGCCAAATTATTTCATGAAGAAATGAACTTAAAAACTGAGTGCACATATTCGACAGATGGGTTAACCAAATTTTAAAATCAAAATGGTATAATGTAATTAAAAATTTCAGGTGAAAATGCTTCAGCTGATATTGAAACTGCTGAATTATTTGCAGATGAAGTCATTGAACTCATTAACAGTGAAATCGTATCTCCAGGACAGATTTACAAAGCTGATGAAACTAGTCTTTTCTGGCAATATGCACCACAAAATACCTTGGCAACCTCTACAGAAAAAGGCTCCAACTGGTGTCAAAGATTTCAAAGATGAATAACAATTTTAGAATGTGCAAATGCCGCAGGAGCACACAAATGCAAACTTTTCGTAATCAGAAAAAATGCATGACCTCCAGCATTTCAGGAGTAAACATTTTCCCATAATATATCATGCAAATAAAAGAGCATGGATGGCACAACCATAAATGTATGATTGGTTTGAAAATCATTACATACCCGAGATTTGGCAAACTTTGAATAGAGTTGGTTTACCCGATGATGCAGAAATTGTCTTGATTGTAAATAACTGCGCGACTCACATTTCACTTAAAGTTGTAATGAAAGATAATGTATCCATGTTATTCTTTCCTCCAAACTCTACGTCCATCATTCAGCCTATGGATATTGGAATACTGCGCATGCTGATGTGCAAATATAAAATAGTATTTTGAGAAGACCATGTTAAATTTCTTGATTTAAGTTAAATGTGCTAAATGTTGACAAGGAAAAATTTAACAAAAAGAATTTTAAAAACATTTTAGAATAAAATCTGCTGTGTGGAGCATCGCAAGATCATGGGAGGATGTGTCTCCAGATACTCTTAAAAATGCTTGGCATAATTTATGGCCAGCTACACTATTTCATGGTTAGGATGATGAAGATGATAGCTGCAAATCTGAAGGTTCTCAGATATCACAAAAAAAAAAAAAAAAAAAATGAAATTTTCTAATTAATGCATTTTGCAAAGAAATGTGAAGAAGGGGTAATAAATGAAGATGAAGAACACAAGTTTTTCACTGTGATGACAATTCTACAATTACGAATCAATAAACGGATGGTGTTTAATAGTGACTGGGAGTTGCTGATAGGCAGCGCTACTACCTCGAAATACGTAATCTTTATTGAGTATTCTTTCATTCTGTGTAATTGCTGCAACAGATCTTACAGATATCAGGTTTATTTTGATTATCAGTAGATGGAGTTAGGGTTCTGAGTAAACATGACCTGCCTTATTAGCTACTTGCAGACTCTCCACTCCACTTCCTCTTATTTTTGTTTTATTTCAGAAGTAAATTGGAGAGCAGAAATTCAGTTTCATTTAAATGATTCCATTCTTTTATTATCACCATATTTAATTCTGCTTGATTCAATTTATACTGAACCACAATAAATGCAAATGAATGCAAACATTACGCAAATATTTAGCATTTTCTATTTTAAACTATTTGATGTTGATCATCTGCATTAACATGACATGTGGAAAAAAGAAAACCAGTCAAACATCTCTCCTAGGAATTTCACTTTGAGAGAACTGGAATTCGTGAACTTATAAAGTGAAGCCCAGGCTCAGCATGGATGCTTTCTGAAAATGAGTATGCGAATTGTCTTCTGTTTCAAAAACACAAATTAATTTTCCTTTAATTATGTCTAGATCCTATTAAGAGCGATCTGTCATTGCCTTTCTACATATCTCATGTCCGCACCTTGACAACTGACTTGGAGGTCATCAATGTACAATGAGCCTGAAATGGTAGGAAAAAGTTCCTCTAAGACATGGATTAATTTTAGGCTGAATACAGTAACAAATAAAATGCAGCCTTGAGCCACATCCTCTTCTTGTTCAAAGTTATCAGAAAAAAATAGAGCCAATTCTAACTTGAAAAGTTATAACCTTAAAACAATTTTTAATCACCAGATTACTGTGTACGCCACCAGCATGAAGATCATGCAAAATACCATATCTCCAGCATGAAGATCATGCAAAATACCATATCTCCAGCATGAAGATCATGCATATACCAAAATACCATGTCTTATCTTGTTCATGAAAACAGAATTTTCAATGTTCATGAAAGCAGAGGCTAGAAATTTTCTTTTGACAAAGGTTTTAAGAATATAAGTTTCCAAAAGGAGTAGATTATCGATTGTCATTCTTCCTGTGCAGAAATTCCTCCAATATGGTGAAATTAGATTGTTTTTTTCCCCAGGCAATAGACAAAGGGACAGTTTACCATTTTTTTTTTCAAACAGCTTGCAGATACAGCTGGCAAGTGCAATAGAACAATAGAAGGATGGTTTGGATCTTCTCCCAGCTTAGCTACTGGAATGACAACAGCTTTCCTCCATGCATAGGTAAAGGTATAATTACGGGCGCAGCCCCCAGCCCACCTAACCAAGACATGCTTGGTCATATGACTCTACATGGGAGCTAGCCCATCCAACAACAAACGACGAGCCAGCGATCCAGTCGTGCTCAAAACACTCAACAAGAGAACAAAAAACAAAAGAGGTATGCTACAAGCCCCGGAAAACCAAAACATCAGGAACCGAGTAACAAAAAAAAATTAGTAAAAGGAAAACGAAAAGAAATAATAAATACGACCAGGGAAATTCACTTTATCCCTGGACCTAAGACATTCATACAAACGAACAGAAACAAATAATAATAACTGTTAGAAAACAAAAATAAGATGACATAAAAACATATAAACACATATACATACATCATTCACACAAAAATGATTATGGCTTCTTTAGACGAATTTAGAATCCTCATAATCTCTCTAGAATATTCTTCAAGGTTCTTATAATTTTTCTTAAAATCACTGTGAAATTGTTTTCTATATTTAACCCTTGTGCTCCCGGTAATACTACAGTCCTCAAAAAAATGTTTCGAGTCTCCCAGAGCGTTACATAATTTGCATTTATCATTATCCTGTAATCCGAATCTCTTTAAATATGCTGGGAAGCGACCATGTCCTGTTAGGATCTGATTAACATCTATATCTATATACATTTTTCCATTTTCTTTCCTAAGTTTATATTTTTTAACAGGCCATAATTTCTACTAGAGTGTTCCCAGCTAGTCTTCCACTCATACAGAACATGATTAAATAAAACGGAGGTGGCCCTTCTTTTAGAATATGGGATGTACTTCACAGTAACATTCTTATCTAACATCGCAGCTTTCACAGCATAGGTAAAGGTATGCTCCTTCCACACTTTGTTATAAGAGTGAGGAGGGCAGCCAATGATTTAAAGGAAAGATGTTTCATCATTTCCGTATCTCATGCCATCTACACCCGGGCTAGATCTATGCATCTGCAGCAAAGCTTTTTTTAGCTCAAGCATGGTAAAATGGCTCTTGGGAATTTTTTTTTCAATTTTTGAATTGAAAATCAGTTTTGGAAGAATTTAATGTAAAGAGATTTATCTCAGAGTAAGATTTGACAGAAAGAAATGTTGGCATATAAGTGATGCTGTAAAAAACAGCAGCAAATGTCTCACCAATAGCATTTGCAATTTCTTCTGTGCTGCTAATCACTCGACCATCTTTTTCTAGAAAGGAAAGTGAGTGGTCTTTATATAGTCCGGATGCCTTTCTATCTCTTTCCCAGACATTTTTGCTTGGTGCAGAGGCTGTTATTGATGATACATACAATATCTATGAATCCTTCTCGCTCTGATGTCTTACTTTTCCAGCATCTGCTGTGGCAGATTTGACTATCAGATTTGACAAAATGGAAAACCTACAAAAGAACCCCCCAAGCTTTCTCTCTGTTGTCTGAGAATTTGTTGACAGCTAGTATTATACCATGGGTTTGAAAATTTGAATACCTTTGTTGATTTTGTAGGGATACAGAAGGTACTTCAATAATAATATCAGTAATGGCTTTCATTACAACACTGATATGCATGCCTAACATCATATCTTTTGTGATGTTTGCAAGAGATGATAAAAGTTCTCAGTCTGCTCTAGCAAGTAAAAAAACAAAGGGCTGTTGACATGGGATTTACTCCTTCTCATGCAAGAGTTAGAAAAATGAGAAATTAAGAATGAATCCCTCTGGATCATAGAGATCATTCCCTACCCTAAATACACAAAAAGGAAAAAGAGATGGTAAACAGATAGCACAATCAACAGCATGAAATTTATAGATTTATGCAAGTAGGTATCCTGTTCATTACTGAAGACACAAAGGCAATGATCTTCAGTCATTTGCTCAATATGTCTCCCTCGAAGATTTGTCTCCTTACTTCCCAGACTGGACTATGACTGTTAAACTCCACTATGATGATAAAGGATTCTGGAAGCTGTTCTGTTAAATTACAACATTCTCTTTGATTGATGTTGTCATTTGGAGGCAAATACCCAGAATAAATTGAAACCAAGGTCCTATTTCTTTGAATGACAACAGCTTGAAGGTTAACAGTCAAAAGCAGTGAATTAAAAGGTTAATTAAGTGATGAGACCTACACCTTCACTCCCATGCTCACCTACAAGATTGTCCTTCTGTTGAATGAAAACCTCCAAAGCTTAGCTTATTTCCCTGTTTCAGAAATATCTCCAGCACTGCTAAGCACACAGCATGATGTACACGAATTAAATCTTGAATGCTCACAAGATTTTGACAGAAGTTGCAATTTACTTTCTGTTCTACATCCATCTCAGAATCTGAACTAAAGCTTCCAAACAAGTCTGCACTTTTGAGAGGTTTTATTTTATTATTTTTTTTATTATTATTTTTTATTTATTTATTTATTTATTTTTTTGACATTTCCAGTTTGGTTAGATTTTGTTTACACTATTGATAGAACTGATTTCTGAGCTGTCTTTTCTTGTGCATTTAGAACTGGCTGCTTATTTTGCACACAGATTATCATTTGAATGCCTCTTGATTTTACAGATTTTATTATATTGGTGTAAGATTTATTTCTACATGGCTGCTCAACTGATACTAATTTTATTGCTTCTGCATATGAGATATTCTTCATTACTTTAATTGCCTCCACATCCTCTGATTTCCACTTGGGACTAGTCTGGAGTATGCTGTACATGCAGCTTTGCAGTTTGTACATAATGGCTGAACAATGCAGTTATCATTCTTGTAGCTTTCCACAGAGCATCAAGCACATGTTAATTTGCCATGATAGGACATCTTAAATAGCCAAAATGATAGCATTGGAAATATCGCAAAGGATTTGGTATGTAAAGTCTTACAAGACAGTGTAAATACATAGCCTTAATACATTTTGGTAACAGAAGATTAGGATTATGCATTTCATATTTATCAACTGACTATTTTTACAGATATTGATCCACTTAGCAGCACAGGCACTCTGGTCAAACAGCACAAAGACCATTTCCTTTTCTCAAAAAAAGAGGAGTTCAGTCTTAAGAGATTATGTCATAAATATAAGTTGATGATTTATTTTTTGAAACATTCACATCAACTTGCCTTAGTTTTAAAAGTTTAAACAAAAAAGGGTAACAGACTGAGCAGGAGAAACAGTTTAAATTAGAATATCTCCACAGCACAGCCTTTTGATGTTCTTTGTTTCACTAATACAGAATTGTATACATTTCTGTATTTAAAATAGTGACACTTTCTGAAGATTTCCTATTGAATTACTAATTATAAGAAATTGTGATGAGTTTTATTATTGTCAGCACTTATACTAGTCTTAACTTTGTTTTAGAAATAGGAATATTTACATTTTGTTCATCTGTTTGTATATTAGAAGCCATATTTAAAGAGATAAAAGATTCGAACTTAGCAGCCCCACCCACCACAGAGTCCAACATGGCGAAGCAGATTCCTGCGCAGGGTTTATTGAGTCTATAAGCAATCTGGAGCCCCACAGTCTTTCCTGAAAGCTTATCCCCAAGCCACTGACACTAAGAACTAGTGACTAACCGATTACTACTAGCAGGAACAGCTAAGTGCATTCCCTTTCAATTTGAAGTAGAGCCCAAAGCAGTATCATACTTGCCAACCTATGACATTCTAAAGAAATCAGGAGATTTTTCACAATGTTAAAAAGACTTTTTAAATGATAAAAATATAGTTTTCAATAATGAATTAAGTTTAAATAGTTACTAATTCTTAAATGCAAGCAACACAAAAATACCTTACACATAAAAAACATTTTTATTACTTGCATCGTTTAAGAAAACAAACAAGCAAAATAGACACTTTAGTCAGTTTTCGTACAAATGTTATGAACAGTGACAGATTTGCTTTTGTTAAGAAAGAAACTTCATAATTTTGTTCATAGCAATTGCCACGTAGGCCTGCTTTTGGTAATAAAAGTTTTTCTAATATGTCATCACTGATATTAGATATAAATTTAGTCCTTGTTTTCCCAACAACACTGAACACTCTGCATGACTACGGGGAACTGTCAAGATGGCCAACATAATTCTAGATGGTTCACTATATTTTAAAATTCCATCAGCACCTTTCAGTTTTCCAATTAAATCCACTGGGTGTCAATCCTAGCTGATTTGTAAACTTCATCCAATTTTTCTAATTGTAAACTGCAAAATCGTGACTGCAATATTATCAGTGGTAACATCAATATCATCATCTTTCATGACTACATGAAGTAACACAGGAATCTGTTCAAAAAGCACCTTATATCAGAAAAAGATCCATTTGCTAGAGCAGACACATCAGCAACTTTAGCATGCAAAATCACTTTATCGCTCACTGGAAACTTATGTAATATGTAATCACATACTCGACAGAAGTAACTTCTAACATGAAGATAAAACTTATTTTTGTCTTCTTCTGACAGTTCTTCCACTACTTTTGTAGTTGCAGCTCCTATTACCAAATCATCTTTCTTCTGATTTTCTATTTCACCATAAATCCCATCATATATAGAATTACAAGACAAAACGCAGACTGATTTTACAAACTTTGATAAAATGTCTTTAAACAGATCATAAATCATTGATTGCAAAACATGAGTTAATGGAATTCTGCTTTGTAGAACTGTGTTAAGAACATCGAATGATGGCAAAATGAATTGTAAAAAAAGCAAAAAGCTTTGTTAAGGTCCGAAGAAAAAAGCATAAATATTCGTTCTTCACAAGATAAACTTACAGTAATCAGAAAATGTTTCGTGCGTTAAGCAATTTTTTTATTTTGCGAGAAACTTGTATCAGTTTTATGCTTATACTTTGCAGTATTATTTTGAGAACTGCCAGTTTAATTGCTGAATAGTGCAGAAATTATTTTTCTCACCTTTTTTTAACAATGGAAGTAGTAACTACATCTCCATTTACTTTAGGTATTTTGTAACTTTCAACAGAGCCTTTTATCTTAACTCTCGAAGCATTTACTTCTTCTTTAAAAAATGCAAGAAGTGGGTTCCATTGATCGAGGATTCTAGATAAGCATTTCTTTAAAGACAGCCAGCATGTACACACGTTTCAAAATTTTTCTTATTTCAGTATTATGCAGCTGTCTGATCTGTTTCAATTTTTCCTTCCTTTTAGAACTCCTTTCAAGATAATAATAAATATCAACGCGATTTCATTATCGGGAAAAATTTTTCTAAATAAAGCTGCAGCATGATCCGATGCATTCAGTTGCAGGTTGTGCTCCAGTAAAAAGGCAGAGAAAAGACATTCTGCATTAATAACTTTTTGGTCTTTTATTTCCAAAGAAAATTTAATTTTTTTTTTTTTTCTTTTTTTTTCAAAACAACTCATGTTGTCCTTGTGTTTTTGTGTATGCACATGTTTGAGAACATCCGCCCTTCCACCATGCAAAATAAAAAAAATCGCAACGACAGACAGTATACATCGCAAATTTGTTACATTTCCTTGAGGAAATAATGGAAGGAAAGTCAACTGTGTACGATTTTTTTAACGTACATGAGTATTTCACCTTTCTCGCAGACATAACAAAAGATGATAACTTCTAAAACTATTTTCTGAAGGCACGTGTACTCACACAAATCAGGACAAGATGAACGGAATAACTAAATATCATCCAAATAACAGCCTTGAGCTTGCTTTGTGCTCATTGACTAATATATGTCAGATGACACGCAGTGGAGCTCGATGCCCATTGAAGAACTGGAGAACGACGTTTCTGGATACGTATATGCTCTCACTAACAAAGCAGAAGTTCTCATCTGATTCGCAAGGTTTTGTTTTAGATATAATCTAGAGAAAATTCAATTGCTTTCAAATGTCCAAAATCACTTTTTTTTTTTTTTTTTTTTTTTTTTTTTTTTTTTGCTCATATAACGAAGTATTAAGTTCCATAAAAATCGTGAGAAATTTTAAGAATAAAAAAAAGGCGGAAGAAATATATTGCAAATCGTGTTGGCGGGAGAGCGATCGAAAATCAGGAGTGTCCTGCCTAAATCGGAAGAGTTGCCAACTCTGCAGTATGATGAAGACAGTACTTCCCCCTTCAGCTACTAGGAACCTCCTTTTCAGCCTTACGAGTCATAACCCGTGGCAAACATATGGGTGGTTTTCTATCAACGAGAAACTAGAAACAAGAAAAATGTTACAGAATCTCACTTTGAGCCCCAGGCTCCAAAAAGGAAAACCACAAGGATGGAAGAAACAGAAATAGGACAGATAATGAGAAATGAAAGAAGGAAAGATCACTAGGGCTCCAAGATCATGACCTCCATCTCACCAAAATAGTTATCCCATATAAAAGGCTAGAATGTTCTGGAGTTAAGAATGTGCAACTGAGGATACATATTAACAGTAATTACACAAATTATACATAAGACCAAAATAAAGATACACAAGAAATGATTGGAAATGATCAACTGTACACAAAAAATAATTGTAAGTGTAAATTTATCCCATTTTACTTTTCTTTAATATGCTTTTATTATTTATATGTGTTAAGTATCATATGTTTAGTAATTCCTGTCCACATGCAGTACAATTTTTATGCTTGAAATTTTCTCTCAAAGTGGCCAAAGTATCAACTTTTCTAGCAATTTGAAATTGCAGTAAAATTAAATGATATAAATGCATAAGTAAAAAATTTACAAACAAAAATTTGCTCCATCATACATATATCATAAATTTTAAGCTCCTATTTCTTACTATTTAAGCATTGTAAAATAGTTCATCTTATACAGTTTCTTTCATAATGTATTTATTACAATCTTATACATAAAATTTATTTCAATACTAACTTCACTTGCTGACGTTGTGTAGATGTAAAACTTATGGGTACAGTTAAGACAGTTGGATAAACATCTTCATGACTATGACTGCGAGCAATTTCTAGAAAAATTATTAAAAGAAGTAACTATGAGGAATAAAATTTAATTAAATACATAAGTGAAATTTATACCTTATTATTTCATACAAAAAGCAATGATATATACATATTTGATTGAGGAAAAGCAGTTTCAAATCATGTTATATTAATTTAAACAAAACAAATATTGTTCATTTATTATTTTAAAACAATTAACTACTATATATATTTATGCATGAATATTATTTTTAGTAATGTATTATGAAAACAGATGTGGCAAACCATCTGAAGAAAGAATTATATTTTTCAAAACATGCTTAATTTTCTACTGAAGTTTTCCAGGCTTTTCAAAATTCCAAAATTCTTTTGTTTTATACATTCTTCAGTTATTTTCTTTCCTTTAAAATTGTATGCATAAATATTCTGGACAAAAGCTGCTGTGTGCATTATTAATATTTCTTCTTTCCATTCTATGCAAATTATTCTAATCTACATTCAGACAACATACTATAATTTTCTGTAACTTCTACACTACCTTTCTGTTGACAAAATTTGGATTTCATATTGAGGATAGAATAAGGTGTGTTTCAATTTTGCTATTCTACCCAACACCCAACAAAATGAGATAGTGACAAAAAAAATTAATTGTATTTAATTTAGTTTCATAATTTGAAAAGCGAATCAGCTTTGCATTTTCACAAGTTGCACATTTACAGTACTTTATTACTAAATAGAATATTAAAGAAAGCCTACTCAAAGAGGTTGGCATTCAGGAAAATAAAATTAAAACCCGACATGCTGTCAGATTTAGATGTTTGAAGTATTCTATGCTTTCTGTATAAGCATTTACTACTAGCAACTACATTTATAATGAATACTTTAAAAATTAATATCAGGAGAAGCACAGTTCCCACTGAAATTCAACTTTCAATTTTATTTCCCAAATAAACAATTTTCTATACCAAATATAATGAGTTGGTTTCCAAATTAAGTACAAGTAACTGAATAATTTTACATACTTATTACAAAATGTAGTGCAACAACTAAGAATACTACAGAAAAAATTATCTTACTTATATATTAATCAAAATGTGAATTATATGTAGATTTTGAGTTTCGAAGCCAAGAACATTGAGCAAGTTGAGATATATCTCCCGTAGGTTGTGCATGCTGTCATGCAATGTGGAGGTAGTAATTATCAACTTGTAATCTTGCTGCAGAATTGCATTTTTAACACTGTTATCTGGAGCTCTCTCGAAAGAAGGGCCAAAGTTACACCCCAGCCTAGCATCAGTGATCACTGACAACCCCAAGGTACCAGTAACCACACAAAGCATTCGCTGCACTTGTTGCTGCCCTAAAACAGCCTGCAGTAGTTCCTTTAAATTTTTACAAACCCAACATGGCTGAGCACAAAGTACAAGAAAAATATGCAAAGTCGGCTTTGGCAGATTAATGGGCCTCTCTGTCAAAAGGCAGCTTTGTAACATTCAAATACAGAAAGGAGCAGAACAGTTAGATACATCTTCAAATAATGTCATGGACTTTAATGACAAAATGTACGAGTGTTTGGAAAATCTGGAAGGACTCTTATTCCGAAAGAGAATTTCTAAGAAACTCGCATAGCATGATTTCTACTTATATCATTGTATAAAACAAAGTCAGCAACCTCCAAAAATCACAAAATTCTTTCACAGAAGGAAACAGAAAGGCAATGTGGAAGTGACAGAAAATTCTAACATTGTTACTGAATTAGTTAGAAATAATGTACTCACCTTGTAATAGTTGGCCTACCTTTCTGTTATATCAAAACTCCATTACAGTAAAGTACAAGATGCAATTTCATGTTTGTTGCATGTAAATTTATTAAAAGATCATAACTTGATGTCACATGAGCATTATAAACTTACACACAGTATCAACATTCTTGAAAAATTTACATTAACCACTTGCATTAAAAAGAGGTGCCACGCACCTCGAGATGCTTTTGTCTCAAACCGCACACAAAAATGAAAATATCCTGCTGCACTCGTAGCCCAAAAACGAGATTGTTTATTTCTTGAGTTACAGCTCTGGATTGCACTCTCAGATGCGGAGCATCGTAAATGAGACACTTTACCACTTGTTATATTGTAGCGCATGGCATCACAACCGTGAAGTTTAGTCATAGTGCAAGTGGTTAATTTAACAGATCTATGGCTTCTTGGCTTATAACTATACACTTACCTCACAAGTGTTTGATGAAGCAGGATATGCAATTTATTAGATAGAGAGACCTGATTCAAACAGTACAAAAATGCTAATATTGATATCTTTTCAGCTCAGGCATAAGAAGGCACTGCTCTGATCTCAGCGATAAAACCAAACAGGCTGGCAATACACATAACCTAGCAATTTATGATTACCTAATAGTCGTGATGAAAATATTTTTTAGCATTCTGCTCTTTTGCAGTATATTCATTATACATCTTCATTCAGCTTTCTTTATCCATAGTACTGTTTATATCTTAAGATGATATTCTACAAATAATGCATATCCAAAATATTATTGATAAGGCTGAACAGAAGTGCTGCAAATTCTGTACTGTCTTTATGATAGGCATTCACTATCTCACTTTCTTGCTCATGATATTGGTCCACATAGCCAATCAATAAACAGCTGCCAAGATTTGTTTTTCTTGTCTAGATACATCACAGTTTTGTATACTATAGATGGTAACATCATACTTAAATCCACCGGTTCCATTTGTACTTATTCTATTACAGGAACAATATTGAAGGAAACATCTCACAGTACATCATACTGGGAAAATGTACATGGCAGAAAAGAATCTTGGCATCGTGAATTTCCTAAATTCTAAAATATATATGAAGTTGTACTGAAGTTGCAACTTTATGGACTAACACCATTGCTCTCACATCAAAATGCTGGCAAGCTGACAGCAAAAAGATGTGTTAGATTAGTATCAAAATGTTCAATTCTAATATATCAAACATTTGCAATATAGAAATATTTTAGGGCAGTAAAATAATAATTAGGAATTTTAAACAATAAAGAATATAAAAAGAAAAACATTTAGAGCATAAATTGAAGTCATACCTTTCATTGCTGTGAACAAAATAGTTAAAATTTCAGAAATTGAATACTGTAGAGAAATATTTTTTTCTAAGTCCAGCTTAGTTCCATTTTTTCCATTTAGCTATTAGAGATAAAAGCAGTATGTAATACAAACTATCAGAAAGTTTAAAAAGATATTTAAACAACCATCACTGTAGCTAGCCAAGTAATAAATATTTTATAAAAAGCATTATAAATAAAGAAAAAGATAAATGCTATTAAAAATGTGTTTAGAAACTGAATTCATTCTATAATGCTTAAATACTAAAATGGTATTTCTTAATTATCCACATCCCCTTTGAAAAGTCATAAAAACATGCTCAATAAACAAAGCAGATTGTTGCCAAAATAATTATGTGGCAACCCAAGATACTACTACAAACTATGTTCCAGCTCAGCTATGCATATAACATGTGTCTATTTTGATCACAGCACAATGCTAAAGCTGTAGAATACTGAGTTGTGTAATTCTTTGATTTTCTTATGGAGAAACAGATAGCTATATACATGGAAAGAACAACAGAATAAAAAGGATTTCTAAATAATAATAATAATAATAATAATAATAAGTATTCCATCACAAATATTTCTTGCTTTTTCAATTTTACAGAATGATTGCTCTTGTATGGAATTCTTGGTGCACCACCATTTTGAATATGGCTGTTGCTTTTCATGCATTAGCTTGCCAAAAAATCAATCAGTAATAAACCTGCTACTTTTCATACAGAATGCAGATAATCAGAAAGCACCAACTTTTCTCTTATTTCAAAGGTGTTTGTATTATTTTTGTACCCAATCTGCATGTACAAAATCACTCTCAGGTAGTGTCTACGCATTTCAAAATCTTGCATATTTTTTGTTGATTAGGCAATAAAATGTTAATCAGCATATCACAGGAATTTTAAGTGAATTTTATTGAAATTACTATTAATGCATCTTATAAGGAGAAGAATTAACAAACTATTCCAGCAGAGCAGATTTACAAATATAACACTTAAGGGTGTGCTTCAACAACAATGAACTTAAAAAACTTTTGAATAGAAAACTCTAAATCTTATAACATTTTTAGAAAACACTATCTGTATATTTTATAAAAGCAAAGAAAACAGAACCATAAGGTTTCAGAAATAATAATAATAATACCTGAATTATGCACTAACAAATTATTTGATTACTTAGCTAAATACATAAAATAATGTTAATCAATTTTACAGAATACTTCAAAAATCCATAAAGGGCATTCTATGAAAAATAAGCTGAAAGTTTTATATTGGCAATGATTCAATATTTTGCAAAAATATTTTACTGTTAATAGTTTAGACATTTACCCTAGCAGGACAAGAAACAATCAGTAACATTCTCATAAAAGTTCTTAGGTTGTTCATAGAACTATTACTTAACTCTCCCCCCCCCCCGTATGTTATCATCTGACTGGAATTGTTGTTCTCCCAAATTTTTAGCTCACTAAAATCAGTGAAACCACAGACTGGAAGTCCAGACTGTCAAAAGAAAATGGGGGCTTTCCCACTGAATTCTTTCTGCAGAGCCCCCACCAGCAGCCAAGTCATTAAAGACTGCTAATTAAATACAGGTAGTTTTTCCTGGGTTCGGCTGGCTGCATAGTTGTATTTTATTATTTTTTCTATGCATAGCAAAAATATAAGCCAGTTTCCCTTGAAAAATCCTACATGAAGGCATCCCTTTATTATGCAGATAGCCCTTGCATGCTTTGCCATACTCAAATAACCAATCAAATTGTGCCATCCACTGTTAGTGTTAGCAAGTAGAAAAATGCCACTGGAAAGTCTTCCAGGTGTTTTTGTCTAACAAGTAACTATTGCTATGTAGTCAGCATCTCTCCACAATGTTGTGAATGCTTTGTGTTCTTGTGTGGAACTTTGGGTTCCATTAAGACAATATAGATTAAGAATTCTGTGAAATCAAAATAGAACAAGAAAAGAGAGTGGGCTACCCTAATCAAAGATAAATGCTAGTGTACGTTTCTTGCACCTTAAATTTTTCAGGTAGAAGGGAACCAAAATGTCTTCAATAGAGAGACTGGTACTTTGATTTTGATTCAAAATGAGAAGACTACTTCATTAGTGATTATCTGTGACAGGGAATCATCCCTTTTTATGATATCGTGCTGTAGATACTGCACAGACATAACCATACAACATATTTCTTTGTGTCTTGTTAATGAGTCATCTAAAAAGGTCTTTATATATATATATATATATATATATATATATATATATATATATATATATATATATATACTAATGAAGTGGTGCAAAAACACAGTAATACTTCATTGAATCACACGAGTACCATTTTATACTATTACTTTTTGCCATTCTTCAGACAATTCAAAAATTCCTTTTTTTTTTTTTTTTTTTTCAAAAAGTCATTAGATTTATTCATGAATTTGATTTGAAAAACTGCAGAAATTTTGAGATGAACCAATACTTGTTATTCTTGTTTAAAAAATCTAACGTGGACACCATATAACTTCTTTGTATGGCCTATTAAATTATACACATTTTTTTGCTACACTTTATTTAAACTTATTTCCTCAAATTATCCTCAAGCAATCCCTAAAGCCAATATGAAAATAACACAAAAAAATTGAATTTTGAAATTAAATATTCTGGCAAATTTTTGCAATATGGGAGTCAAACTTCTTATATCGGGATTTAACGAAAGTTACCCGCCACTGCAAATATCATCTGCACAAATAGTTTGTGTTACCATGTTTAATCATATTTTGTCAAACGATTCTGGCATTTGAAAGAAAGAGACTTGCTTTAGAACACTGTGCTGTGAAATTAGTAAAAAAAGATTGTTATCATTAAGTACAAGATGTCTGAAATGAAACTATCATGCTACCAGATTAGAAACCATCATTTACTTCCAGTTCTGTTCCAAAGGTCAGCTACATAATGTCACCAAATCATGTGTACAGCTAATGTCACCAAATCACAGCTTTAGATACTAATGTTCTATCATATGACACTGAGAAGGTTTGGTACCGAAAGTTCACAAATAAGGACTATGACATTCAGGAAGCAAAGTGCTCTGGCCGACCTACTGTTGTTGATGAGGCCCGCCAGTGAGAACTTGTGGAAGAAGAGCACTCGAGAGCTTGCTAAGAAGTTAGGCATTACTACCATGTCCATTAAGTCATGTTAGGTATCGCATTAACTTGACATACACATTCAATCGTTCGGTGCCACGTGAGCTGACTCAAGCAGATCAGACTGCCATGTTCTAGACTGCACTAATCTGCTCAAATATCAATGTAAGGAAAAAATTCTGCACTGGATCATCACTTGTGATGAAAAGTGGATTTACATCAACAATACAGGTCAAAAAGGAGGTTAGTTAAATCTCCTTGCCCACCTCTCCCTATGCCACTGCTTGCTAAGATTATGCATTGCATAAACTTGACGTACAAATTCAATCACTGTGGGCCGCATGAGCCGACTCAAGCAGATATGAACAGACTTCGGGGCCTGCAATAATCTGCTCAAATATCAAACCAAGGACAAAATTCTGTGCCGGGTCGTCACTTATGATAAAAAGTGGATTTACTTTAACAACACAGGCTGAAAAGGGAGTTGGTCTACACCCGGTGAGCCCATCAGCAGCATCGCAAAACACAATTTGACTAGCAAAAAGATCATGTTTCGTATCTGGTGGGATTACTGCGGTATTATCCACAAAGAGTATATCGAAAAAAGCAAAACTCTCCGCAGTAATGTGTACAATGAGACGCTAGTCCATATTGACATTGTTATCAAGGAAAAACATCAAACTGAGTTCCAGTGCAAAAAAGGTAATGTTCCATCAAGATAAACCAAGAACCACATGTGTCTGCATTCATCGGCTGGACTCTTTATAGACTCGAATGGGATCTTTTGCCATGCCCTAATATAGCCCTGACATTGCTCCTTTGGACTTCTACCTTTTTTCACACCTGCAGCTACATCTTCCTGGTCTATCTTCATTGTGCACAGGATGTCCAAAATGAGGTTGATCTGTTTTTGGACTCGTGGCAACCAAGTTTCGGGGCGGAAGGCTTTGAAAAGCTACGAAAACGTCGGCAGAAAAATCATAGATTTGGGCAGTGATTACTACCCATCCTAAAGTTACTGCTTTCATGTTCCCCCCTAACTTTATTGAGAACGTTATTCGGCGGAAAACTTCCATTATAACCAGATATTTTTATTTTTTCAAATCGAGATCTTCCCGAATGTAAGTATACAAACCAAGAGACCCTATTAAAAGTTAGATTTCGCTACTTGTCATAAATAATATTTTTTTAATTTGACATTAACAAAACATGAATATTTTCATCATTTAAGCCACTTCTGAAATTGGAAGTATATAACTACAACCAATGATTGTAAAAATATAGACTAGGCAAGGGCTTTTACTTTGGGTAAGGAGATGAATATATGTAATTATATATAGTTACAATACAATTTTTTTTAATCTAATATAATAATATCTAGTATTTTCACACATTATCCTGCTGAAAAATAACAGTAAAAAATAATAAGAAATTTAGAACAATTTTACAAAGACCAAAATTTGAAATAAGTAATAAATTTCATAAAATCCAATAAATGCAAAAAAGAATTCAATCACTGTCAAAACTAAAAATTTTAACAAGTAATACACTAATTTTAAAATAATCAATGAAATTTAAAGAAAAGAGTACACTAGAAGAGGAATTTAATCAACTTCAATGCTACTTCAACAGGAGGAGGAACAGTAAAATCAACTGAAATCTCTTTCACAAAAAAATCCTTCCTTTTCTGTATCCAGAATTAGCTGATGATCATTCCGATGTATTTTAATTATAATAGTTCACCCGAAAATTCTGGTCCTCCCCAAAGTTAAGTAAAAAAAAAAAGAGTTAATTCTAAGCATAATTCTACTTTTAAACAAAGAATTGAAACCAAAAGTGAAATAATAAAATACTTTAGTGTAAATTTCAAATCAAAATTTTACCTTTAAACAAAGAGAACTTATCCACAGAATTGAAAACTTAAGTGAAATTATTAAATCCAAACGTAACTGAAATATACATAATTAAAAAAACTTCTAGAACTTTCACTTAGAACCCCTACCTAACTATGAAAAAGATCTTTACAAGTAGTGACTTTTAGGTTTGCCAGTTTGGAATCACTTGTGAAACTAAAATTTAGTGGCAAAAAAGTAATCCCTCAAAAGGCGAAAAATTGCAACAAAGAATAGAATTTTGAAACTAAAAGAAAGCTGCTCAAAGCACATTTTTTTAACGTTTTGTGTGTTACCTTTATTTATTCAATATCATGTTCTTAAATAAGTGGCGTAGCGAGGGGGTGGCAAGGGGGTGTATGATGCCCTGGGCACCGCTCACAGAGGGGTGCCAAATAGTCTCCAAACAAGATTTTCATCATATCACTGTGTTTTTTCCAGGAAAGGCGGGGGGGCACCAAAAAGGTATTTTGCCCCGGGTACCAGTTATGCTCGCTACTCCACTGTCTTAAATTAAGTTCAACAGCAATATCACAAAATAATTTTTAAATGGGGCACATTTTTAGAATTTCCAACACACAGTCTCGCATGCTGGAGATAAAAATATCTTTTATCCTGTACAGTGTTGACACTGCTCACTTTGAAATTGCTGAGTTTGTTAATCAAAAATTTGTTAAAGTTTTACAAAATATGAAATAGATACTAATTCAGAAGTCAAACAACAAGAATCAGCGTTACATTTACAAAATTTTTCACAGGACTAGTTTCGATGGTTTTATCGAACCACCATCCTCAGCTGCAAAACCGCAAATGAACAAGATAGGAAATAATGATTAGATAAGATAAGAAAGCCTGGACAAGAATAAGCAAGTGGTGCCATCTGTTGGTGAAACCACAACTCAAACATAATTTCTTTAAAGGCCGAAGGCAAAGATGGATTTGAATTAGGATCGTTAACTAGAACAGAAAGATTTTTATGAATGTGAAATGCCTCTAGAAAATCCAGTTCTCCAATGGAAGATGTTTTTTGAATAATTTTGGCAGCAGAAAAATTGAAAGTGTGATTTTCGGACCAACAATGTTGAGCAACAGAAGACTTCTGTGTTTCCTTTGTTCTAACATATGCCTCATGTTCCTTGGCGCGAAATTTTAAGGCTCTCTTAGTTTGGCCAATGTAAATTAAACCACACTGGCAAGGAATCCTATAAATACCCCAGGAATTCATATCCGGAATGGGGTCCTTGAGTATGGAACTCGGAATTTTATTGATGGGAGAATAAACAACCCGAAAGTTTAATTCCTGCAAAATATGTGCAACTTTATAGCTAATTGATGGAAAGAAGGGAATGGCAACAGAATTTTTATAATCTCCTAAAACAAGAGTGTGCCTTTTAGTGTGTTGAGATGAGAATTCTTTAACTGCTTGATTAATAATGTTGGGTGAAAAGCCCCTGTCAATAGCTATTGCTTTTAAATAATTTAGTTCTTCATCAAGGGTAAGTTTGGAGGAGCAAACTTAAAGAGCACGAAAAACATAGGAATAAAATGAAGCTAACTTTTGCTTGGTCGGATGACATGATTTAAAGTGTGGTGGAAGGCAAACCGATGAAGGTTTACGGTAAACTGTAGTACTGAAGTTGGATGTGTTACGTGTGACCAGAATGTCGAGAAACGGAAGAGAATTGCAAGTCTCAAGTTCAAAAGTGAACTGAATAGCAGGATCAAAAGAATTCATTGTTGAAAGAACTTTATTAAAATCATCTTTATTACTTTCAAACAGGGTAAAAGTACAGTCTATGTAGCGGAACAAAGCCGGGAAGTTTAAAGTTTCAAACAATTTTGATTCATAATAATGCATGTAGATATCAGCCAGGATGGGACTGAGGGGGCTTCCCATGGCTAATCCCTCAGTTTGCTTGTAATATTTATTTTGGAAAACAAAATGTGTTTGTTTCAAACAGAGTTGAGTGAGAGAAATTAGCTCATCAATTTCGATGCAAGAGAAATGAAATTCGCGAAGTCGGGTTTCTAGACATCTTAATGCACCCTCCACTGGGACATTGGTGAATAATGATTTTACATCAAAAGAAACCATGAGTAATAACTAGGAGAAATGTTTTTAACCTTTTTTATAAACTCTATTGAATTTTTAATGGTGTAAATGTTATTGTCTAATAGAGTAGAAAATCTAGAAACTAAATATTTAGCTAAAGGATACGAGGCAGTACCTAAATTTGATACAATAGGGAGGAAAGGAATGCCACTTTTATGAATTTTGGGAAGAGCATATAATCTGGCACAATTCGCAACAGATGAGATAAGCGAATGTTTTAAGTTGCTTGAAATGATTTGCAAAGATTTGATCGCAGTTTGTATTTTTGACAAGTCCGAAGGTGAAGGATCTTTAGGGATCGGATTATATGGTCCTTCATTTAACAGAAGTCTTCTGTTGCTCAACATTGTTAGTCTGAAAATCACACTTTCAATTTTTCTGCTGCCAAAATTATTCAAAAAACATCTTCCATTGGAGAACTGGATTTTCTAGAGGCATTTCACATTCATAAAAATCTTTCTGTTCTAGTTAACGATCCTAATTCCAATCCAAATTTGCCTTCGGCCTTTAAAGAAATTATGTTTTAGTTCTGGTTTCACCAACAGATGGCGCCACTTGCTTATTCTTGTCCAGGCTTTCTTATCTTATCTAATCATTATTTCCTATCTTGTTCATTTGCGGTTTTGCAGCTGAGGATGGTGGTTCGGTAAAACCATCGAAACTAGTCCTGTGAAAATTCTGTAAATATAACGCTGATTTTTGTTGTTTGACTTCTGACTTAGTATTTATTCAGCGTGTTATTGTGTCTTAATTATGAAATAGATAATAAAAGAAATTCCAAATTTGGCCTTGCAGATGTGCATATTCAGGTGGAAAGTACATTATTCAAAATTTGATGGATCTAGGTACTGCTGTTTTATCACAATGAAAGAAACATAGGTTTATGCAAATTCTTCACTATTTAATTTCTTTAAATATAATACAGGGCTGTAATATTTGGTGGCAATATTTTGAAAAATGAGCCGACATTTATCGTGAATCAACAGAAAATGGCAAAATGAAATTAATAGCACTTCTGGGCTAAAAATGGTCAGATGGATTCAAAAACAGCGAAAATGGATATTTCAGGAGAAATATTATACCCAAAATTTTTCATGATTTGAATACTTCATTTATTTTGTACAAGGAAGCAAAAAGCTCATTAACTTTTGTAACAGTGGCATCTGTGATGTATTTTAGATCATTATACTGCTCGTCATCTGCCAAAGTGGAATATCTTTTTCTAAAGCACTTGTGTCACTCTCTCAACCTTACAAATGTATTCCCTGCATATTTCTGCCATTGTTAATGAATTTTAGTACTATCTACCCTTCAGCCATGAAAAATATAATACCACTAGCTGTTTTTTAATTTTATTTATTTTGATGCTTTAACCCTCTGATCGCAGGAAAAAGTTTCATAAAAAAGTAAAATTTTCATATACGTCCTCTACTTCTACAAAACTGAATGCAGCTAAAATTTCAGTTTATGCCATCGTGATAAGAATGAGCTCCATGTACACGGGACAGTTCTATGGCTCCCATTTGACTAGACCGATTGACGAAATTCAAATTGCGTTTTCCATGTCTCGGAAGCGTAACTTAAGATGTATATTAGATTTATACATAGCATTATTCTAACTTAAATATTTTGACACAAAATCGGACTTTTTCTGAAATAACATATGAATTTTTTTTCCATATATCGAATCTACCACTCAAATTATGCTAAACTGCCAACTTTTGTAAAAATAAAACGAGTACTTTTTTAAAAATTAGCTATCAAAATTTTAGCTCCTCTGTGTTAATTCAATTTTATATAAAACTTACTTGATTACTTCTTCCAGAATTCAAAATTTAAACTTAATTCAAATATAATTCACACATTTTTTAAGATTTATTTTTAAAATTTATATTTTTAAATATGTTTTATAAATTTTTCGAAAATGTTTTTATATAAAATTCAAATATATAAAATTCAAAGTAGTTGTATGTCTAAGCATATCTGTAAAAAATTAGAGTTTTTTAAACAAAATTTCCTAAGACATATGTGAATTTGCATTTTGGCACGTTTTGAAATTTGGTGTATTTAATATAAGCGACAATAACAAAAATGTAGCTTATGCACTTTGTTAAAATTATTTGAAAGAATGAACGATGGACTATTTTTTCTCTTGTGCATCAATGAAGAAAAATTAAATTTTTGCATAGTATACATTTAAGATATATGGTACATGCATTATTTACAAATTCCATGTTCCAAGTTAATATTCTATCTCCAAGCTTAGTTGTAATGACTGCATTCATAATGTACACTGTGCAAAAAAAAACAGTTCTATATCTCCCGTTCTACTGGGCCAATTGATGAAATTCAAATTGCGTTTTTCCATGTCTCAAAAGTGTGACTTAGGCTATACACAGTCAAAAGTCGTTAATCCGGACTCGTCGAGACTTCGGCGATTCCGGATTATCGATTTTTCCAGATTATAGATCATCAGTTTAAATCGCGTAAGATGGCATGCAGAAATTCTAAAATTAAAAATATGAAACCATAATTTATGAAATAAAGAACAATTATGATCTAAAGGGTATCAAAATTTACAAAAAAAGAAGCTTAATATTTATTTGTTTACTTTATTAAACATTCCTTTCAATGTAAGTTGTTTCGTTTTATGTGATAATACTTTCTCTTTAATTCTATAAACAGACATACTTTCTTGTTCAGTTACAAAGTTCCGCTGTTCAAGTCCCGTAATTTCTGCGCCGAGAATACCGACTAACTTGTCAATTGAAATTTTTTCATTTTAACTAACCTCTCTGTCACCTTCTTCATGTCTTTATCCATTTTTTGCAGCAATTCCACTTTTTGTTTGATGGACATCGAAACATACTTTCGTTTTGTAGATCCTTTAGGAGCTCCAGCATCGGAAATTCTATTTGACATAATCGAAAGTTCAAGTTTACTTTTATAAAATTGCTCTTACAGTCTGCAAAAAATAATAAGCCGCATCCAATTCGAAGATTAAGGAACAACGCAATAATCAACATTAACTGAAATAGATAATTAGATAATTTTAGCATATACCGTCCGTTATACATTAAATGCGCAAGCGAAAACGTATTCTGCACTTGCGCACACGCATATGCGCAGCCATAAAGGTCTTACACGCACGCTTAAATGCCTATGCGCATGTGTCAACGTGGCGTATGCGCAGAAAGTTTGTAGATTTGAGGACCGGATTATAGATCATTCCGGATTAAGGGTGACCGAATTAACGACGTTTGACTGTACTAGATGTTGGATAAAAATCTTGTATTCAGACTGATAGTGACAAAAGATGAATCGTAACAACCTTTACTGGTACCTTTAATTTCTGCATAACACTTTGAGAATTATGAGATTAAACAATTGTGTCTTAATTAAGTTACGATGACACGCCGAACAACTATTAATTTAAGCAAATATTAAATATTAACTGTTTCTTCCCAAATATGCACAATATTCATAAGTTATAAATTTGTAATGTGAATTGTATTCTTTTGTGTCTACTTTTGTGCAGTGTGTAAGTGGAATGTGAGCCGAGTTTGTTGATGACTATCAAAAGATATTTTAGAAGTCAAACAACAAAAATCGCCGTTATATTTACAAATTTTCCAGGACTAGTTTCGATGGTTAACTACCAAACCACCAAAACTAGTCCTGGAAAATGCTTCCTTCATTTTGCTTGTTGTGTTAAAATTCGCAAAAAATTCAAAAAGTTTCTTTTTCTATTGTAATAATGTTTATTTTACTGTGTCATACTCATCACAAAATTTTACCACAAATATGCCTTTTCATTTTTTGCAGTAATTTCACATTTTGCTTGATTGATTTCAAAACATGCTTTTGCTTTGTGGATTAAACTGCAATTCCAAAATTAGATCTATTTTTGTCATGATTGAAAATTCAAGCTTTAAATTTTGATAAGGTGAGAGTAATAATAATAGACTGAACAAAATGATAAACTGGATCGAATCAGAAAGTTATGGAAGAATGCAATTCACAGTGATCATTGAACTTAAGTTCATTTTTTTTCCATAAACAAACATAATTTGAAGATTCACTTATTACATGCTGGGTCATGGTAGCGAAGAAAAATACCCCTCAAAGCACACGGCCACTCAAGGAGTACATCGAGAAAAAATACTACATTTAGTAAGGAATTATAAGCCAAATAAAATAAAAACATCTGCCCTGAAGATAAGGATAGTGCTGACAGATCACCTTCCAATTCATAGCGCACCGCGGCATCCCCCCGCCACAGAGCAGCGTGAAATTGATAAACAGATTTCGGAATGGTTAGATAAACAAAGCATATGCCTTTATCCATTTTTTGCAGCAATTCCACTTTTTGTTTAATGGACTTCGAAACATACTTTCGCTTTGTAGATCCTTTACATATTAGTAAATATATATCGGAAATTCTATTTGACATAATCAAAAGTTCAAGCTTACTTTTATAAAATTGCTCTAACAGTCTGCAAAAAATAATAAGCCGGATCCATTTCAAACATTAAGGAACAAAGCAATCTGCAACATTAACTGAATTAGATAATTTTAGCTTAGCTTATACCGTCCGTTATACATTAAACGCGCAAGCGAAAACATATTATGCGCATGCGCACATGCATAATCGCAGCCGTAAAGGTCTTATGCGCATATGCGCAGAAAGTTTGTAGCTTTGAGGTCCGGAATATAGATCATTCCGGATTATGGGTGTCTGAATTAACGACTTTTGACTGTATTAGATTTATATATAGCACTATTCTGATATAGGTATTTTGACACAAAATCTGACTTCTTCTGAAATGACACGCCAACATTTTTTCTTATTTCGATTCTATGACCCAAATTATTCCTAAATATTAAATTTTGTAAAAGTTAGCATGAAATTTATGGAGAAATTGAAAAACTTATCTTGGCACAACTTCATTGGCAAACTTCATTTGGCATTGAAAAACTTCATCTGGCAAATTTCTTAATTTATAGCAACCTATTTTCCTTTCCTTTTTTTCATTGTAAATGAGTGAAAAGAAGTCATTATTCATTATTTCAAATAATTTTAACATAAAGCGAAATTACATTTAGAATTATTAATGCTTACAACATATATGGCAAATTTCAAAGTGTGCCAATATGTAAATTCACGTATATCCTAGGAAATTTTGAATAAAAAACTCCTTTTTGCAAGTATGTTAAGAAATTCATCTATTTTAAAATGATGATTTTATAATAGATGTACCGTTGTTTTATCACAATGCGAGAAACATACATACATTCATGCAGATTCTTCATTATTTAATTTTTTTTAATATAATACAGGGCTATAATATTTAGCCGCAACAATTTGAAAGGTGATTGACCATTTATAGTTTTCAATGCAAAATGCCAAAATGAAATTAATAGTCCTTCAGGGTAGATTGTCCCTTTGGACTAAAAATAAAATAAATAATAATACACTAATTTTATTGTAAGACAAAACATTATTGTTTATGTATTTTTTTTAAAAGGTAAAAAGTCTGAAAGCTTTCAGTTTTTATATTTTGCCTAAAGGGACGGTTTATTAACGCTTTGTGTATTACCTTTACTTATTTAATATCATGTGAATCACACTTAAACCATAAAACTCAATTCAAGAGCAATATCACAAAATATTTAGAAAGAGCCAATATAGTCATGTGCACTGGAGACAAAGATGTTTTTTTGGTACAGAGTTACCACTGCTCGCTTTAAAATCATTGAATTTGTTAAGAAAAAATTCAGAGTTTTACAGAATATGAAATAGATAATGAAACAAATTCCAAATTTTTGTTTCCAGATGCCCATATTCAAAATTTGATGTCTTTAGGTATTGTTTGTTTTTCACAATGTGAGAAACATGCATGCATTCTACAACAATTTGAAATGTGAAACTTCGTTTTATAGTGGACGGTGCAAAATGCCAAAATAATGAAATTAATAGCCCTTATGGGTAAATTGACCATTTAAGCTAAAAAAAAAAAAAAATCTGTTGATGTCAGAGGGAGCTAATAGTAAGTTGACATACGCAGAAAGGAATGAATCAACCATATACACTGTGCAAAAAAAAAAAAAAAAAAAAAGGCGGGGGCAGTTCAATATCTCCCATTCTACTAAGCTGATTGACAAAAATCAAATTGTGTTTTTCATGTCTTGAAAGTGCTGCTTAGGATATGTATTTGTTCTAATATAGGTATTTTTATACAAAATCAGGCTTTTTCTGTAATGACATGCCAAATTTTTTCCATATTTTGGTTCTACAATTCAAATTATGCCAAACTGCCAAGTTTTAAAAAAACTGGCTCTCAAAATTTGAACTCCTCAATGTTAATTGATTTTGATATATATTTATTAATATTTTCTTTTTTTAAAAAATTGAACTCACTTCATTCCTTGTTCCAGAATTCAAAATTTATTCCAAATAACATTTGCCTTTTTTTATTATCTTTTTTTTAGAGCCATCAAAATTTCAATAACATAATCTTCCATAGAATATGGGCGTATGGAAGCTCTAATTTGAAATTTGTTTCAATATCAGTTTCATATTTTGTAACACTTCAATGAATTTTTTATTAATAAACTAAAAGATTTCAAAGCGAGCAATGACAACACTGTATGGAAAAAAAGAAAAAAAAAAACATTTTTATCTCCAGTGCACGAGACTCTGTATCGGAAATTCTAACGATATGCTCATATAAAAATTATTTTGCGATATTGCTGTTGAAGTGAATTTTATGGTTTGTGTATGTAGAACATGATATTTAATAAATAAAAATAAAACACAAAACATTAAGAAAACAACCCTTTGGATGTAATTTAAATTTTTATTACTTATTCTGTTTCTTTAATTAATGCTTCTTACATTCAAACATTCAATGCTTTTACATAGCAGTTTCGGTTAGAGAAGACTTTAAGGTACCCCTTGTATTATGGCGAAGTTGTTGTTTCATTTATGGTAGCCTGAGTAGTTGAATGTTATGGAAACCCTATTGTGGCGTAATCAGGTGCATGATTCTGGGGAATTTTGAATCATGGGATGTTTTGTAAGTGCTTTTATGGTGTGTGTTGGTATTATTGTTTAGATGGTAGAATGGCTGAATGTAGTAAGATTAATTTGAAGTTTCTGTACAATTTGAAACGAAAGGGGAGAAGAGGACTAATTGACTGGTGTGTAAATGAAGATTTACTTAGCAGCCATTATAACTGTCCTGTATGTAGGAAGGATATGCGTCTAGTCGAATGTAAAAACCGTTTAGATGGATTTGAATGGGTTTGTAAGAAGAAAGGTTCAGATGTGGCGACGCCGATATATGCATTTCAGTTCAGATAATTTTAAGAAGTTTTTGGATGCTGTTAAAGAATTTTGTGTGCCACAGACTAAATATGAAGGAACTTCTAAATAGGGTAAGTGGATATTTGCTTTTTGCAGTGCTTAAATGTATAGCACGTTTTTCCTTTTTTATGCTATTTTATAGTTTGGTTTAAAATGCAGTTTATTGAGATTATGTATTTTTTGTTTGCCTGTATAATAGAATTGGGTGCTCGACTTTTTAAGTGAAAATATATTGATGTGTACATGGACAAAGTAAAGGGAGTGCACAATGCAAGTTTGTGCAATTCTTGGATTTTTTTTAAAGTGAAAATAAGTCGATGCGTACATGGATAAAGTCAAGGAAGTGTGCAATGCCATTTTTGTGCACTTCAGGGATTTTCTTTTAAGTGAAACTAGGTTGATGTGTACATGGATACCGAGTTTGTTCAATTCTTTGTCTTGTTATTTTGGCTTCGTGTAGCGGCAATTTTTGGTGCAAAAATCGTCGTTATGCAAGCCAAAATAATAAGTCAAAGAATTACACAAACTCGGTATCCAGGTACCGCCAAAAATCGCCAAGGGGTACCCTAAAATATACTTTTAATGCAGCTTCTATTAAAAATTAAACTTGTATTAAGTTATATAGCAGCAGTCTCTATTCATATCATTTTATATAGCTTACATTTCTCTGGTTATATTTTAGTAAGTACATTTACGAAGTACCAAATATAAGGGCTGTTCAAATGAAAGGTACAAAACAGCGTAACAATCAATCTGGTTGAAACTTGAATATGCTGTTTTGGGATAACGCAGTGAGACATCTAGAGATGCGAGTGTAGTGCCCGGCATGGTTGTGCTAGCACATGACACAGACGAGAAGTAAGCAGTTCTGTGTTCTGTCCAGTTGAAGGGGCAGTACGTGTGAGGACATCATGACATTCCCACTGCAAAATTCAACAACTGAAAAGCGGTGAGATGTTATCAGATTTCTGACTACAAAAGGGTTTAAACAGGCTGATATTCATCACTAGATGGCAGCCATATATGGGGGACACTGTGTGTCTGACAAGTCAGTGAGCGGAGTGCCTGTCTGAGTGAAGGCCGGGATTGTCTGAGTCATGAGCTAAGACCAGACCAGGCAAACACAGTAATCACGGTCGAATTTATCGACAAAGTTAATGACCTGGTGACAAGTGATTGGCGTGTCACAATGCGAATGCTGGCAGTGTTGGTGGGATGGAACAATGTGCACAACAGACTGGTTTACAGAAAGATGTGCATGCAATGGGTTCTGAAGAACCTCAGCAAACCGCAAAAGGAACTGTGTATGGGGCTAGCACTGCAGTACTTTTCCTGGTGTCACGAAGACCCCACTTTCCTGGAGCTGACAGATGACGAGAGCTGGTGTCATCACTTCGAGCCAGAGACAAAGCGGATAAAAAATTGAAAGCTCTAACCTCAGCAGGCAAGGTGATGCTCACCATCTCTTTTGAATCTGGGGTCCGATACGCATCGAATTCCTCCAGCATGGAAAAACCATTAACAGTGATGTGTACTAAGAAACACTCCATACTCTATAAAAGTTCATCAAGAGCAAATGGCCTGATCTGCTCATGATAGGAATGATTCTGCTCCATGATAGCTTTACGTCCACATGTCTAGAAGGTCACACGAAGTGTAATGACCAAATTCAAGTGGGAGCAACTTCAGCATTTGCCCTACAGCCCAAACATGTCACCCTGTGAATTTCATTTGTCTGGTCCACTTAAAAAACACCTCAAACAGAAGCTTGTAAACTCATGCAATGAACTGAAGGACACAATGGAGGACTGGCTCCTGTTACAGCCACAGGAATTCTGAAAACAGGGAATCCTTTGGTTAGTGAAACAGTGTAATAGTCATGCTCAGGAATCTGGTGATTACTTGCAAATTAAGACTTCAATTATACACACAGTGTCATTTCATACCTTTTCATCTTAACACCCATCATAATATACTATGCTAATTTAAAAAATAATAAAAACATATCTATATTTACTACATACAATACAGAATAAGCATACTAATAAGATGGTGTTTTAAAAGATACTGAACAATCATTCTTTGCAAGTCATTTTGTATATTAAATATAAAAAATTAAATCAGAATTAAATAAAATGTAAAAATATAAATAATTGCCATTTCACAAAATCTCTACACTATGTCAATCTTTACTGAAACAGGAAAAAAACCAGGACATGACTTTAAAAAGCAGTAAAATAAGAAAACTTTGTTTCAAATTTCAGAGCAAATTGAAATTTTTGCATAACTTCATTCTTCAAAAATACCAAAGAAATAAGCATTTAATTTTCTCAACAGAATAAGGATACTTGTTCAAAATCAAAGTATATACATTTAAGATATAGTTTAGCTATAATATTTCTAAAATAATGATAAATATAGCGCAGAAAAAAAAAATAAATTGTGAAGTACCTTATGTGGTGATTTTAATTCAAAGTCGTTAACATCAGTTTCACCATTGTTCTGTAAAAGATCCTTTATATCTGTTATAGTATTAGCTGCATTTTTGTGCATGGCTTGTTTTGCATCTAATCCCACAACCTGAAAAATATTATAATTAACATATGTCAATCAGTTTTATAATTTATAATCAAAAAGATAAAGTACAATTTAGAATGCAATAAAATTATTTATCATGAATCCAATACAGCTACCAGTTATCATTTCTTAAATGATTTGAGATGATAGGAAAAAGTATGCATACAGCATCAGATTTAAATTCTTTACATTCTATCACTGCTCTTCTGTTCTGGTACTAAGCGAAAAATAAATATATGAAAGCGTTTCATTTTTTATTACAAAAAATAAATTTTTGTGAAATACGTCCTTCAATTCATGAAAACATTAAGCACCTTATATTATTTTTTAAATATAATTACACTTCGAGTGTTACATTCTGCTATTAACCATTACAGACCTTAATGGCAAAGGTTGTCTCAAAACACCATAAATGGACTTTGGGGGGGAAGCAGAAAACATCAGTTTGAACCATGTACACATGGGTCAATTATGTGAGGCTGAAAATTAGTGGCTTTGAATACTAGTATCTCAAGCCAGCACTTGAGATGTCATACCAAGGGAGATCTAGGCCATTGTACATGAACACATTTCTTTTTGTGAAAAGAATCAACTGATCCATATTTCTAATTTGAATGACAGTATTTTAGACACTTGAAAAAATATCCATATACACAGTAATTACTCTTATAACCCATATAGTAATTTACTTCACTATCTATTTTCCAGGCTTATAAATCAAAAAATCATTTCTAAAGCACTGAAAAAAAAAAAAAAAAAAAAAAATATTTCACAGAAAATAAGAAACATATGCAGAGAATTCATTAAAAGTATAACAGGTCCTACAGTTTTTTTTTGGCGTCTGGGACACCTTACCTACAAACTTTGTCGAGAAAAACGATAAATTTGAAAACATACCTGTCCTTATATTTTTGCTGAACCTTTCTTATGCTCTGATTGCATCAAATATATAAAAACAGCAAGTCTGGCAAAACTCATAGCTGGATAAAAGCAACTGCATCACTTGAAAGTTTTAGTATTGACTCATAATTTACAAATCACTGTTATACATAAATGAAAAACTATAAATGAAAAACTATATTCCCTTTGTCATCAAATAAATAAAACTGATTTTCAATAAAATGTTAGTATATAAATTAAGCTGTAACTTCAGATTCAAAAGATTTGCATTAAAAAATAAATGAGATGAAAACAAATTTTAATTTGTTATTGCTCTTATTTTCAAAATAAACTTACAAAATTCCCTAAGTCTTAAAAGTCAGAGTAAAAATGCATTACTTTAGTACTGAAAACACACCTTAAATACTCACCTTTTCAGTTTCATTTAAAAAAGCAATCACGGATGGGGTGACTCTGTAACCACCAGCATTTGCCAGAACTTCAGTTTGAGAATCCTGAAAAATAATAGTAAGAATAACATTTTTTCATGTAGTCTTCAATATATGACAAGATGTATAAGAACAGATGTGCACTTTTTCTGGGAACATACACAAGATCTATCATTATTAAGTAAATAATTACACTTATGTCAGATATCACTAAAGAAGAAAGTCTAGATTAAAATCATTTATGCACAAGTTTTACATACTTATGATCTACATATTTCGGAGATAAGTACAATATATATGGTTGATTGATTACAACGGAGCAAAAGTAACAACAAGAATTAAGGTTAAAATATAGCTGGATAAACAAATTTTCTGAACATAAGCTAGTAGAGAATAACTGTATATAATTTTCATTATTAGAAATTCCTGTCGTCTACAATTTTAGAATACTTTAAGAAAATTAAAAAAGAAAGGTGAGAAAAATTGCCTGTAAAAGTTTCAAGCATTTGGAAACTCCAATTTTAGAAGGCAATCTGCTAAACGATAATTTCAAGTACATTATTACTAAACTTTAGGTTTCTTAAAAGTGAAGTTTAAAATTAATAAATTAATTTAAAAAAAAAAAATCTGACATCGTCGCATACTTTATGCATAGCGAGGCACATATTGGTATTTCCGAAATACAATCCGAAATAGCAAGACATGTTTCAAATGTGTTTAATGTACTTGTACAAAATCACTAGTTTAAAAAAAAAAAGCTGTGATGACTGGAAGAAAAGCGTTAAAATTGGTTACTAGAGGCAATAATTCTCATTTATAGCGCCATAGCAACATTTCGTAATTTGCGAGCGACAGACAGACAAAGTAGACAAACGTCCTGTTTTGCACCTTTTAAGTCTTTCTGCACCGATGAGCAAAAAATCAAGCTCTGGTGCGAAGGAAAGATGTATAGAAAGCGAACAACTTCGTATTTCAGAGAAGAGAAAAAAGGAACTTCGTACTCTTTATATGACTTCGAAAGGCCAGGAGAAAAAGATGGGACAAAATAAAAATTAAAATAAATGGCCCAAAAATAATATAGAAAAAAAAGGGGGCTATAGAAAGAAAAGGAAAAGGAATGGAAAATTTCCTAAAAAAAGATTGAGTCCATGAGTGTAAGGCTCCTCTAAACCAGGCTGAATCACCAACTTTTCTCTCTTGGCGAGGGAGTGAACGCGCTGCCGATTTTGGCGCGTTTATCGCACACGCTGGCTGAATGTCTGCTGTTTTTTTTAAAGATTTATTTTATAGACGCGTGGCATTCAGCGCATATAAACTTTTCGGATAATTTATTAATTCTCGAATAGTATATAGACGTTTTCACTTAAATAAAAATTTCGCGTATATTTTGTAAACATATTCAAAATAACTTATTCTTTAGATGTTTCAGTTTCGTTAGCAGACTAAAATAAATAAGATATGAATAAAAACTTTCAATAGTGTCAAATGGGGAAATAGTTAAAGCGTAGAGCGTGCAAATAAATTTATCTTAATGACATTTTAACAAAAATTTCAATAAAAACACTGTAAATTCATACTAAAAAAATAATTTAAGAATATGTTGTCATTTAAGTCTGAGGTATATGGAAATAATTGTGCAAGATTCTGAAGAAACACTTTCTTTTAAATGTGTGAAATATTTCATAACATATATGGAAGAAGAAAGTACAGCATTCTGTGTTTTGGATGCTTTTCATCAAATGTAATATAAATACGAACTAGAAACCGTAATAAAAAGTCCTTCCTCTTCAATCAGATCACCTTTGTGTTGCATTGTATTTGTAATACTTCTAAAAATCCAATTTTTACCTAAATTAAAAAACAGTTATTCCATAAAAGATAATAACTTTGAACGTATATAGAATGAATTTTGTAATTTGGGTTATGTTACAAAATAATTCATAGTTTATATATTTTATACTAATAATTTAGATAAAACCTGTCCAATTTAAGAATGTGTGTTAACCACATTCTTAAATTGTAAAAGGACGACTTAACCACATATAATTCATTTCAAAGCATAAAAGAAAGCTTATTTTTTATTTTACACAGCAACAGCATTTTCATGCAGTCAAGTTTTTTTAACTGCTAGTTATTATACATAATACTTAATTTTAAACCTATTTTTATTAGAAAGCATAACTAAGAAACTTCTTTTAAAGCACCACAGTGATTGCAAAGAATGTCATTAAATTTACAAAAGTATTGAAGATATATTGAACAGCATTATAACAAGAAAGTACTGTACAAAATATGTAAATTTAGCATAACTTCTTTTTTAGTATTTGCATAGTTTCCTCCAAATGAAACTTAATGGGAAGTTATCTTGCGAAAATTTAAAAGTATTAAAATGGCCTCTATTTAAGATGTAACTGCATTTATAATTATTTTGTAATTGCGAATAGATTATATTACTGCAATTAGATTATGCATTTACAACATAATTGCATAAAGTAATGAAATTAAAAGTTCACAGATACAATGTAATATAATTACAATGCAATTACCTAAATTGTAATTATAATCACTTATTTAATACCACAATATTATTACAATCACAATGTAATTTAAATTGGGTACTATATTTGCATACACTCCACTCAAAAGGAGATACTGATAAGCCTGGAAGTTATTATCAACAAAAAGCCTGTTCAGGACAGTTTGATGACAATTTCCACCGGGCGAAAAGTACATTCTTAATCCCAGGCAAATCATGACAATAAAAATCATTTAGTCTTATGATTCACTATATTTTAAACCCTAAATTTGAATTCTGCACCAAATTATTTACCTATATTTTAACATACTTTATGAATTATTAGAAGCGATATGGCAAATATCTTCTAAAAATAACTGTAAAATATTTGTATCCATTAATTGATTCAGATACACACTTTTATTATTTAAGTATATCAAAATAACAGTTTCATGTTCCTGAAATACAGAAATTATGGAAAAAGTTAAAGTAATATTCTTAGAAGCATATGATATTAGTCACCAGATGCAAAATTATAGTTAATTTTTTGCCCTAAATACAATTTTATTACACAGTAGTCAAATGTGTAACTTAATAACATGTTATATAAAAAATTAATGATAATAAGTTTATCAGAAATGAATTAATTCTGCATAACTTTCTGCACTTGAAAATTTTTTACACCTGAGGGGAGGGAGAGATCTAGTAAAATTAGATTTATTATAACTTCAGTTGGACCAAACACCTTCTCTCTCTATATATATGCATCACTAAAGAAATAAATAAAATTATCATGCTTAAAAAACAGATATACCATACCAGTTTTTTTTCCCCTTTACATTGAGAAATAACAAACAGTACAACACTGAAAAATACTATCCTTGAAATGTTGTTTAAATGAAGAAACACACACCATCTTTTTATTTAAGCATTACACTTCAAAAACAGATACACATACTAATTTATTTTCACTAGCCTTTATACTGATAACATGCCATATAAAAATGAAAAGAATTATCCTTGAAATTTAGATAAAATGAAGTAACACAATGGGAAAATTTATGCACACGGACATCTTTTTTCTATTGCATGTTGCCTGACATAATCCACAAGTGCCTAAAAATGTACCCAAAGAAACGCATTTCAATATTAACAAAAAATTGTTTACAGATTAAAATTCATTCATTTCATACCAGTATTATAAAGATCATGCATGAAACAAATCTGCTTTCCCATACTTTTAAGTAAAACTTTTATACTGGAAAATAGACTATATTTCTATATATTAGAAACAAGAAAATACTAATTTGAATGTTCTGCATTCATTTCTAAATCTTTACTCCATTGCCAAATTGTATAATACTGTGATTATAAATAAACTTGCACAATCCTTGCAATTATTGAAGTCAGATTATATATATTTTGTCTCACACTATTCAATTTATTCCATTGACTTCAGATGTCAATGTCAAAATTCTGGAAGTTATTTTAACCAAGAAACAGTAGTGGGCACCGTGCATAAACAACTCATCTAACTTTTTAACAATAGTGATTATAAAATAAAGAAAAAAATTATATATCATTCCAACGATATTGCAACTATAGTATAATGTTACATATATCTTTAGCAAACATTCAGATTTTATCTTGACTTTCCAAATTATTATTTATTTTTTAATAAATTTCAATATGCTAATGATTTTCATGTTACATTAGTATAAATTCCACAATTAGCACAGGAAAACAAAATCCGCGCTTTATATTAGAAGAGAAATTTCTTTTCCACATTCAAAACACCTACATTGGCGATGTTTGGCCACGGGTACATTAACCCTAGACTAATTTAATTATAGCTATTATTACAGAAATTAGCAGATACTCAGGTTATTGTACACAAGAATTTCACTTTACTTGCACATTATAAACATCAGAGAAGATATAAACTCTAAATGAAGGCGTAATTAACATTATACTTACTAAGCAAAGTTCAGCGCCTGGACCAGGTTTCCAACTGTCTCTTCGGCAATTATTTACCCATATTTTTCTTCATTCTTCATTTTTAGGAAATTTTACCAATGTATGACCTTTCCATGAATGATTTGAACAATTAATAGCTGTACATCCGCCCATTTTACACAAAAAAAAAAAAAAAACACAAAAAATTGTTGCACCGTAACTACACAGCCGCCATTAAATCTCCCACTTGGGAGCGCGAATGCCTGATGATTCAGCCTGGTATATAGGAGCCTTACATGAGTGTAGTCAAAAGGGCAGGAGGCTGTGTTCATTTACAATAAATAGTGTATCCCAGCTGTGTGTAGTGAGTGTGTTTGGTAAAGCTGGATAGATGTGATGAAGTGGGAAAAAATAAAGATTGGGGGATCCAGTTACCAAACAGACTAGTTGAGAGCTAACTGCTAAGATTCTGCCTCCATCGTTTGCGTATGCAGCGCCTTCGTGGATAATAAATAGAGTGTATGTGTCTAAGACCGGAAAAAAAAAAACTCTGATTAGGAATGTAACGCTAAGTAAACATAATTAACTTAAGTTTGAAATACATAGATAACCTATCATAATTTTAAATTTTGTAATATGTAAGGTAGAGAAGATAGACTAATGATATAAAAGTGGCATAATACATAAAAAAAATATCGTCGCGATGGACAATGGCGCTATATTAAAGGAATTAAGCACAATTTTGAGCACCACTAAGAAGACAAGGCATGCTAATATAAAAGAAAACCTTACGAGTAAGTAGGAGTAAACTGCTCTTCATTTCGGGATCGCCGGTCATCGTCTGAAGAAGTCCAAGTTAAATTAACATGACTGGTTTCTAAATCGTTGAAGCTGTTTTAGCGCTTTGTATTGCAGCACACACGAACCTATAAGTGAGTCTAAAAAAACTCTTTTTTATGATGATATCAGCTAATTGAACCTAGAATGAAGGATGGGAATAAGATAAATGAATGAGCAAATGCAGGGTCTGTAACAATATAGTAATTTACGAACCTGGTGGAAGACCCCGCCCATCGTAAGGTAGCCGCGCCTTCATTGGAGAAAGAAAGAGATCAACATCAGCAAGTGAGAACAGAGAACAAGCTACGTTTTTGCCGCAAAAGCATAGACAAGTGATCCCTACCTGAAAGCAATGGCAGCAAACACCAGTCTGTCTTGAATCTTGAATATAAACTGAATAAATAATCTTCGACCCGAAGGCCTTTACTACCATAATTTAAGATAGCTCCATGAGGAAATCAAATTTTAAGTCTTGGATTCCGCCTGATGGCGGCACATATGCACCGAGGTGCAAAAGTCCTGTTGTGAAGAACGCATTATTAGGCATCCAGATAAAGCAAATTATATGGCATTTTTCAGCAGGAGAATTGTTGGTTGACATCAGTAGCTGTAGAGAGAAGTAAAATACACCATGTTTTTATTTTTAAAGAAAGAGGGAAGAGACTACATAAAAATACTATCCAGGAACACGGTCAGTATAATATTTCCTTCGTAAGAAATATTGATACGAAAAGTTTTATCACTCTCACTACGTTATTCTATAAAGGTGAGATTCAAAAAGGATGAAGCTAGTAGGCATTGATGCCTGCTTTCGTGAAATTTAATTCACCTGAAGCCGTAATAAAAGAATGTATGTAGTTGGAGGAAGAAAGAGATAACTTCTTTAAAAAATCTAACTCATGTTGATTAAGAAGCATTTTATAACGTAAGATAAGACGGAAAGGGAAGAGAAAAAAAAATAAGCAGTTTATTTGAAGACGAATCAGTTGCGAGATATACAGAACATAATAGACCCAGCCTCCTTATAAGTGGTCACTCCTTCATCGGATTTAGGATGGAGTATAGGAGACTAAAAATGAAACGACGATTTTGCCTCATGAGTTTTGACAGGTCATTGGTACCTACAGAGATTAGAAACGTACTTCAAGGTAGGTTAAGGAAAAATTTAAAAGGAAGATAAAAGAAATATTGTAAAAAGGCAATCCAAAAATTCCGTCAGAGAAGATCGTAATAATAAGTGAGCGTAAGTAGTGGAGGGAAGGTGTGTTACAAGTATTACTGCAAGGAAAATACTAAATTGAAAATGAAGAGGAAGGCAAAATGAATTTCTTGAACAAAAGCAAATGTGGTGTTCTCATAATTGCATAATAACTTTATATTAATAATTAATGTTACATACGTAACTTCAAAAATTTAGGACATTATATAAAAATGCTGATTTTATATCAATTTTTTTGTAAAAGTAGGCTTAACTACTAAAAATGCGTAAGCCGGTTACGTCGTTCCATTCCAAGGGGCTCGGTCTCTTGGCTGCGATTTGTTATACGCGCGCTGGTCTTCGGGGGTTAAGTAAATTATTAGTTTATTTTTTGTTTATTAACACAGTAGCTAAATGTTAATTAAGCTAATGTTGTATCCGTAGTCGCGAGATGGGCGGACATCGTGGGGTATGGGGTTTGATGGGAGGGATTTTGGAAAAAGTGTGCAGCAAGCTGGAAGTTGGCCTCGGTCAATATTCATACGTCTTACATTGCAGATCACTTTGCAATAAGCTGGAGGGGACTAAATGATTAGAGCAAGTGAAAGAAGAATAAAGAGCATTTGAGTTATGAATTTCATTGTGCAAAGTAAATAAAAGATTTCGATTCCTATTGTGTCATATTCTAGCAGAGGGAATTTAATATGTGAGGGTTTCTTCCCTTTCTTAAGAAACACAATTTAGTATTTAAAAAATATTATACATAGTGCTAGGGAATACGGTAATTTTTTGCTAAGAAATACATATAATTACATACGTATGTATCCATATGCAACTACACACAAATACTGCATAAAATACACACACATACACAAAACGAAACACACGCACACACATAAACTGTTTCCCATATGTAAGGCATTCTGTGTAAATATAAACGTATTTTTCTACAGAAAATTTGCGGATATATAGCATACGGTGTACTTCACTTTTGGATATGACAAATAAATAAATAAAGGAATGACGAATAGTGTGAGAAAAGGCAAAGGTTAAAAACAATGTTATTATTGTTATTATTATTATTTTCAGTAAATAATCTGTAAGATTTATTTTGTAAGTCCGAAATATTTTTGAGCAAACTGAAAAAAGGTTGAATAAGGAAGAAAAACCATTAAACAAAAAGAGAGAATTAAAGGTAATTCGGATAATGAGGGCGAATCCTGTATAAAGTAGTAATAAAATACCTCTACCAACGCCCAGTTTCCACTCCCTCCCCTCCACAAAAGCAAAGTTTCAAGAACCAGGGGCACAGAGAGAGAGAGAGAGAGAGAGAGAGTTGATGAATGACGAGTTACCGATAAGAAAATCACGTCGCTGGGGAATGTAACAAAGAAGAAATTCACAAAGATAGTTTTCAGTGCAAAAAAAAAATTGTATAAAGGAGGGATAATCTATTTTATACATATTACACAACACAAGGAGGGATAGCAACCACTAACAAATTAAGAAAAGTAATATAGTATGAGAGAAATTTATTTTCTCTAAAAAGTGGTCACATGAATGTAAAGCTTTTTAAGATTTTAATATGCTTAAAAATTCCAAGAAACTTAAAAACTGAGAAAATATCTATCTAAAGATAATAATACGTGATGGATTTCTAAGAAACCAGAATATATTTATTTTAGATAACAAATTAGTTTTAACTTTCATGCTACAGCTCACAGCCAAACAACACTGACTCGATTTTCTTTTATGCATACTTCTGCATTTATCAGAATAAAACAAAAATTAAAAACTTCTAAAATAAATTCACAACAGCAATGTAAACAAACACAACAATAAGGGAAACGGAATCTTCCACAGTGTTCACGATGTGAGGGCCCTTTTCGTTGAGTTTTAAAGAAAACCTCGTCAATAATAATAAAATTACCCACGTAGCATTTCCTAGAACCAATCAGATGCCAGCATCACGAAACTATCACAGAGAATCTGTGACAGGGCTAAGGTATAACTGCCAAATAACAGAGATTCACGATGGATGTTCGAATGAGGGGAGGAACGGTTGATTCTTTTGCGAGTTCTGATTTATCGTGACTTTTACGATTTTATTTCTTTAACTAAGGAGGTGTCTGCGAGTAAGATTCAAAATGTCCTTCTTTAGGACGCCAAATGACGGAATGCATGATGAGTTAAGTGAGCGGGAGTCCGAAAAATTGTTCCAGTCCACTAGATCGATACCTGTAAAGTTCAGGAAGAAAGATTTCGTCGCCGAAAGCAGTATGATGACAGGAAAAGGAAAAGCCAAAGGATAGGAGGCCCAGAGCAGTTCAAATATCCAAATTTTTTCGGATGTTCAACTTCAAGCCCTGATTAAGACATATGGTGCAGAACATGTCGGAAAAGTTTTGGAAGTGACCTGAAGAGATATGAAGAGCAGCAGGCTCAAGCACAGCAGCAGAAGCAGGCACGTGAAGAACAGCTAGCCCAGCCGACTGATGAAACCAGTATAAAGAAGCTGCGAACTGACGAAACTATCACTGATGAGAAGATGGGTGAACAAGAATGGAAACGACCAAGGAATCCGGTGAAGCATTAAGCACCTGAAGTACCGATGGAGGTTACCCAGACCAACAAGTTTGAAGCCCTGGAAATCACGAGCCAGGTAGGAGAGGAAGGAGGAGCGCCAACAGTGGAAACGCCCCCGCCTTTTGTGTTCCCGAGTGATACGCCTGATTGGCTGAAAATTGATGAACTGTTTGCTAAGAGTTGCCTAGAAGGCTATGAATCCAGTATTAAGTTCAGAATCATTCACGTCTTTGTGAAAAGTCATGCAGACTATCAAAGCATGAAGAAAATACTTAAGGAACGGGACACGAATTTCCATACTTACCAGCCTCACCCTGAACGTAACATCAGGGTCATTCTGAAGGGGCTACCCGCCTCTGTTAAAGAGGACTCCATACTCACTGATTTGGGTAGAAGAAAATTTCCTGCTATTAAGGTCAAACAGTTTGAGAGCAGTAAAAACTGTGTGAAAATCAAGCTGCCGATATATTTCGTGGAGCTCAGACGGAATAAGGAAGGATATCAGATTTTACAATTGAATAATGTTTTCAACTTCGAAGTTCGAGTGGAGAAATATAACCCGAAGAAAAGGCCTGTGCAATGTTTTCGTTGTCAGACCTTCGGATACACGCAACACCTCTGCAATAATCTTGAGAGATGCTTCAAGTGCGGAGGACCTCACAGGAGCAATACTTGCTCGAAAAAGCCGAAAGATAAGCCCCGCTGCATTTTCTGTCAAGGGGACCATGTTAGTAGTTCCCGTGGTTGCGCGGAGTACAAGAGGAAGTTCGAAAAAGAAAATAAATCCAGAAGTCAGCGGAAACCAGCCCCAGATGCCACACGAGAAAATTTCCCTGAGTTATCAAAGTCCGTTCCTCAGCAGACCGGAACCACAGGTAGTGTCAGCTACAGCGGGAAAGTGAGAAGCAAGCCCCGTCCCCGAAAAATATTCTGGAAGGTGTTCTATCCCGGTTTTTAGGCCTGGATATCCAAGAACTGCTAAAAGTTTTCTCGGAAATTCTCGGTTTCCTTCGGAGTGCCAACTTAACGGAAAAATTGAGAGGAATACTTCAGACCGTGCAGCAAGTTATGCACATGACCAGCAGTGAGTAAACTTTTGTTTATTTCTCACTTCTTATGGACTTTTTGAATATCGTAGCTGTCTACATGTTTCTTGCTCACTTGTTCGACAACCCTCTGGCCTTCAGTTACTAAGTTTTTGCATCTTTAAATATCTATTATCCTTAATTTTAAATTTTTAGCTTAATTATTCATCTTTAATTACCAACAGCTTTAATCGATTTTAATTCTTCTTTTTAACGTTCGAGGAAAAATTTTTTGGCTACTGTTTAACGCGAATCGAAACCTCTAAAATTGTTCTACAGGGAGTAGGGCCTTCGGCCCAGGTACCCCGGGTGTAACGAAGCACCGCTCTACTGGAGGTGATTCACGATCGAACCTTATAGTCACTTCAAATCATGAAAGACCACGGAGTATAAAGGAGGTAAAATTGTATAATAGAAACTGGGCCCATAAATGTCACATCACTAGATGTCGCCACCACTAAATGGATACTTTTACTCTTCCTATCTCAAGTGCAAAGGTTTATATACCTTGCAACCCTCCCCTGCAGAAGCCAAAATTTAATGTAAATTGGGACATTTTCAGAAATGAATTAATTCGAATTCCAAGCAACACAAGATTAAATCACCCCGAAGAAGTGGAAATAGAAATTAATAATCTCAATAATAATATTCAAAAGGCTATGTCAACTGCAACTTATGTTCTCAAAAATAATATCTCGCATAAGCTCCCTCAGCACATTCTCAACCTCATTAAAGAGATAAATAGACAAAGAAAACGATGGCAACTCACAAGGGCTACAAGAGATAAAGCGCAAATAAACTACCTCACTAGGAAAATATCACAAGGAATGATTAACTTTCGCTCAAACAGTTGGGATACCTTGGTCGAAAATACAGATTTACAGCCAAATACGGTCTGGAGAATCGCAAGATCTCTTTACTCATCCAGAACCAATCAAAAGCATCCCATAAACTATGGCGGACAACTTAAAAACTCCGAGGAAGAAATCGCAGAGGCTATGGCACAGAATTTGGAAAAGGTGTTCGAAAAGCACAGATGAAGACACTGAAAATGAATATCCGGTTAATAACTCAGTAGAAGAAATCCTCCTTAATAGAAATTCCAACTTTATCAACTTTACCTCCACTAATGAAGTCAAAAACATAATTAAAAATCTTAAAAAGAAGAAAGCAAGAGGCTACGATAAAATAAATAATGAAGCTCTTCAAGCCCTTCCACATAATTGTATTATTTTACTATGTAATCTATTCAACGCTTGTATCAGACTGGCATACGTTCCTAAACAATGGAAACATTCCATCATCATTCTGCTTCTCAAACTGGGGGAAAACCCAAATGAAGTTACTTCTTACCGGCCGATTAGCTTGTTCCCTGCTATCAGCAAAGTTTTCGAAAGAATTATTAATGATAGACTCAACCCCTATATTGAACAAATTAATAATCTGGACAACGAAAAGTTTGAGTTTAAAGCAGGTCACTCTACCACTCACCAAATTCTAAACTTAATCGAATTTATTGCAGGAGAATTCCATTGAAAAATGGAGTCGCTGCATGCTACCTCGATTTCGAAAAAGCTTTCGATCGAGTGTGGCATGCAGGATTTATCTACAAATTGGCCAAATTCTCACTTCTAAATAGCTTTCTGAAGCTAATGATCTCATACCTCGAAGAAAAGACGTTTCAAGTAAGATGCGGCGGTGCGCTTTCACGGAAGAAAAATATTCAAAGAGGGTTACCACAAGGCTCAGTAATCTCGCCAAGAAGTTTCAACATTTATGTGTATAACATGCGAACCCCGGAAAATTAAAAAATCCTCAAATATGCGGATGACACAGTTATTCTGACTAATTTTCTCAATCCTCAGCATGCTGTTAATAAGTTAAAGCAACATGTTAAAATTCTAGAGTATTGGTGCAAAATCTGGAAGATAAAACTCAATCCCACTAAGTTCTTTACAGGCGTTAATAGAAAATATTTCCCAGTGGATATCGACATTAGAATCAACAACACTCTTATCCCTGCTGCAAACTTTTACAAATACCTTGGAGTTTTCATCGACAACCAACTCACCTTTCAGGAGCACATCAACTATATTACCAATAAAGCAAATGCTGCCTTTATGGCGATTTACGCCTTAATTGGACGAAACTCAAAATTGAATTTAAATACTATGATAAGCGTTTTCTTGGCGCTTATCATAGTATTTAAATTAATGAGTATTTAAAAAATCATAGTATTTAAATTAATGATAAATAAATGAGCGTACCCTTTACCTGACCCTAAGACTCATTTTACTGTATGCCGTCCCGGCATGGCCGACTGCAAGTAAAACAAACAGAAGAAAAACTAGCGTTCTTCAAAATAAAGTACTACGTGCTATGACAAATGCCCCATGGTTCGTACGAAACACGATTATTTACGATGACTTGAAAACCGCAGAGATCCAGGATCAAATTCTCATCACAGCTCATAATTTTTTCAACAGTATAAATAATTCACCCTACGAAGCAATCAAAAACTTAGTTAACTATGATCCTACTATTGAAAGTACAGTCAAGCGACCACGCTCCATTCACCATAATCCCAAATGGTGAATTGTAAATACTGTAAATATTTTAAATTCTTAATTTTCATCTTATCTTATCTACTGCTTGTGTATGTAAAGATTGTGCCCTTGACAAAACTTTAGACTGTGTTAGTGAAAGATAGAACTTTATTATTTTGGCATAGCCAAATAGACTTCGTGCATAAATTTTGGCAATTATTTGTTACTAGTGGATCGCTTCGACATACCTAAAAGAATTTCTACGCTCATTTGCTATACTCTGATTGGACCATGTGATTTTCCGCCCCCTTCTGCTATTACTGAAAGATATAGATTTTGAAATGATAAAATCGACTTGTGTTAATTTAATTTTACTGGACTTTACTTCCCACAGTTGAATTGGTAACAATTTACTGTATAGACTTTGATAAATTATTATTTATCTTTAAATATTGCGATCTTATGCAACTGCAAATTCTGACCAATGATATTGCGGCGTTCAGTCACGTGATCGAGAAAATTCTGCTGCTCAGTTAGGAACAAGGAGGTTAGAATAGAACGAGGGAAGGTTCAACTCAAATGGTGAAGCTGGGTGGCCATGTTACTATTATCGCTGTGATTTGTGCAAGGAAGTCTGTAATTTTTTTTTTATTAAAAGAAACTCAACAAGTTCCCCATATACCACATAGTATCACATGGGGCTTACAGAAGTAAGTATGAAACACAATACAAAATAAAAAAGAGAAAATTGAAATAAAATTAAGGATGATTACAAAGTTTTACAATGAATTGACAAAAAGTGTTAAAAGCACTTCTCTCGGAAATAAATTGGTAAAACTCTGGAGGCCAGTTAATATTAAAATTTTTCAGTCCCAGTTTCAAGACTTTTCTTTCGCTCTCATATTTAGGACATAGAAGAAGCACATGTTCTACATTCTCCTCGCCGCCGAGGCCACAGTCACAGACAGACTCAGGACTCAACTTAAATCTGTTCAAATAACTTTTAAAATTCCCATGTCCAGCAAGAAACTGGGTTAATTTGTAATTTGTAAAGAAATGATGACACGACAATCTCATTTTAATAGAAGGGAAATATCTCCTAGTTAAACTCCCTTTATTTGAATTAATGAATTCGTGATTCCACGACTCCACAATGCTTTCATACATAACCTTCTTATAGAAGGAATTAGGGATATTGACAAAAGTGTCAATTTCCCGCTTAGTCGCAGTCTTAACAAGGAAATCGGCTCGTTCGTTCCCAACAACACCTGTATGACCACGCACAAATGAAAATTAAACCGAAATATTTTTATCCTTTAGATTCTTCAGTTCCTTTTGAATCTCGATAATGATATTATTAGAAGAAGAAATACATTTTAAGATCTCCAAGGATGAAAGGGAATCAGTACAAATGAGATAGTCTGAAACAGCACTATTTTGTTTAGAGACTCATTTGACGGCGAAGTTTATGCACAAAAGTTCAGCTATGAAAACGGTACATTCATCTCTGATTCTAAATTGAAAGTGCTCAAATTCAAGACCATTTTTGAAAACAACAAATGCGAGACCAACCTTGCCATCAATTTTGCTGCCATCAGTATAGCAAGTTACAGGCGAATCATCTACAATTTTATTGCTAAACTGAATAAAATTAATAGCATTTCTTTCTGAAGGATGAGGGAGATCAGATAGAGGTAAAATACAATCATACTGAGAGACAGTAGAAGCAGAAACATTTTCCTTATAAGCAATAGAATGAAGAATGGCAATGTCAATTGGAGGAAAGCCAGAAATTGCATAAACAGACTCATAGCTTACGGTACGATATCCACATATGGCCCGCAGAAGTATCCGTCTTTGAACGCGTCGTAAATATCTATAATTTATCTTCTTCTTTAGCGATATACCCCAGGCTCTAGAGCCATACATAATGAAGGGTGCAATTCCTTGTTTATAGATGAGCGAATGAACGTTGTAATTAATACCGTATGTGTTGCGTGCAATACGACATAATCTATCACATTTCTCTGATACATAAGTTAAGTGTTGTTTCCAAGAAAATGTACAGTCAAGAAAAACCCCAAGATATTTCATTTGCTTTACCACAGTCAAAGGGGTGCCATCGAGAGATAACTGAAATGCATCATAACAGATGTTTCGCTTTTCAATAATCATAACCCTGGTTTTATCAGGATTAAAATCTAATTTAAAACCTTTTGACCAGTTGGAGGCGAAATTTAAAGTCTCTTGTGCCTGTAAAAAAGTAGCAGAAAGGTCCCTACTCTGGAAGGAAAACAAAACATCATCCGCAAAGGCTATAGTATCACAACAAGCAAGATTTTCCAGTTTTAATAGGAGATCATTAATAATAATATTCCAAAACGTAGGTCCTGAAACAGAGCCTTGAGGGCAACCCCTTTCAAGGTGACGGATTGCAGAAGCCGAGCCCAATAGCAATTTGGCCGCCCGATCATTTAAAAAATCAGCAGCAAGTGAAAAAATATTCATTGGAAGTTCCACTTTTTTTGAGCAGATTGAGAATACAAGGCCACCACGCATAGTCGAAGGCGCTCTTAACTCTCTGAGCGTTATGACCGGGTTTAGGCGGTCAAGAAGGCCTACCTCGAAAGCGTTACGGACGCTTCTAGGCGGTCACTGGAAAAGTGTTCGAAAGCGTTACTGACGGTTCTAGGCGGTCAGTGGTGAAGACCTCGAAAGCGTTATGACCGCCTTAAAGCGGCCGTGCAGATGTCTCCTGCCCCCCTTATTTCTGGAACCCTGGAGATCTCTAAATGACAGTTCTCAGTAGGAGGCAAAGTGGGTTGCTCTTCTTCGTTTTAGACCGCTATGTTTAATCGCCAAGAAAACGCTTGAGCATGTAGTGGTTTATAAACAACAAACAAACGTGGACATTCTTCGCGAAATAAAAAAGTAGCATGTAAGTATGCTTTTTCAATACTCTCTTTAAACAGATAACATTTTCATAAAATATCCTTTAGTTTTTAAACTGATTGCTCAGAAATATGCGAAATGCTCGTGAATTCAATTAAAAAATAGCATTAGGAAATATTTAAACAAATTTACTTATGGTTATATAGATATATAATTAAAACCGACAAGTTATAAGTTTTAATTATTCGAGCGAACGAATAGCGCATTTAATTACTGCATTTAATTTAATACTGCATTTAATATGAGTTATATAATTACATGTAAAGAATAACATAATTAGCAATAATTCAAATAAAAATTAGCCATCAACAGTAATTTATAATAAGCGTATTTTGAACGGGTTTATGAAGCATAATCTAATTTGATAGTAAAAATAATAATGGCGAATTATTTATTCATTTTGGAACAATATTCGTCGCTTATACTGGTTTGATGAAGTTCTGTTCAAATTCATTTCAAATATTCCAAATCTTTATATGTACATTGATTTCAATGCGATTTTTATTAGAAAAAAATTCAATGAGTTTGATTTTCTTACATAATTGTAATTACATTGTTCAACGCAAAATAACTACAAGCAGAAAGGCAAAGGTGTGTTAAAATTTCTGTATTTTGCTATATAAATTATTAAAATAACCAACCTACAGCCTAACAACTGAATGTCCGAAATATAACCCGCCACTTTTCTAAAAGTAACAAATTTCAGTTAAAAAAAAAACCGCAGTAAATAAATAAAACGAAATACTGTTAAGAAAAGAAGCACGAAAATTTACTTTTTTATGTTTGCTTACTTTTTTTTTAGTCCAAAGGGGCAATTTGCCCTGAAGGACTTTTAATTTCGCTTTGGCATTTTTCATTGAAAACTATAAACGGCGGATCACTTTTCAAATTGTTGCCACTAAATTTTATCGCTCTGTATTATACTTAAAGAAATTAAATAATGAAGAATCTGCATGAATGTACGTATGTTTCTCGCATTGTAATAAAACAACGGTACCTAGAACTATCAAAATTTCAAAAATGGAAGCCCTAATTTGAATTTGAAAATTGTTTTATTATCGATTTCATATTTTATAACACTTCAACGAATTTTTGATTAAAAAACTAAACGATTTCAAAGCGAGTAATGTCAACACTGTACGAAAAAAATCCCATTTTTATCTCCAGCGCGAGAGACTCTAAGATACGCTCATTTTAAAATAATTTTGAGATATTGCTGTTGAACTGAACTTTGTGGTTTGAGTACGTAGAACATGATATTTAATGAGGTAACACACAAAACGTTAAAAACGCTCCTTTGGATGTAGTTTAAAATCTGAAACCTTTCATATTTTTATTTATTAGTCCAAAGGGGCGTATTAGTATTTAAAACAATAGCCCTTGAGAGACTATTGTTTTAAATACTAATATTGTTTTCGTTTTTGCGATTTTGTGTTGAATCACTATAAACGGCGAATCACTTTTCAGACTGTTGCCACCAAATGTTAGATTACATTTGGAGTAAGTAAATAATGAAAATCTGCGTAAATGTGTGTATATTTCTGGCATTGTGATAAAAAAAAAGGTTTGAAAAAAGGCCATCCCAGTTTGAATGACGTAATCCTCCTACGAATATGGGCATGTGAAAGATCAAATTTGATATTATCTATTTCATATTTTGTGAAACTTTAACGAATTTTTGAGTAACAAACTCAACGATTTCAAAGCAAGCAACAGCAACTCTCTACGGGGGTGGAAACCTTTTTATCTCCAGCGCGCGGAATTGTGTAACGGAAATTCTAAATATATGCTCATTTTAAAATTAATTATCGACATTGCTATTGAACTGAATTTTATGGTGTAAGTGCAAAGAACATGATATTTAATAAATAAAGGTACCACACAAAACGTTAAAGAAATGTCCTTTTGGACGTAATTTAAAATCTGAAACCTGTAAGATTTTTTTTAAAAATTTTTTATTGTTTTTTGAATGTATGTTTTTTGCGAATGACGCAGTAGTAGTGTATAATTTGAATATATAATAATTATTTGTGCTATTTTTTATTTGAAATGCATATAATTCTCTAAAACAGCAGCATTCTTAGATTGAATATTGTCTAAGCAGGTGCAATGATATTTTAACTTCATTACCATATCAAATACAGTTTCTTTTTAATTTAAAAACTTCGTCAGCGGTCTGAAGCACCTTTTTGAATCATAGGATGAGTTTTACTAAAATTTGCAGTAGTCCGAATTTTTATAAGTATTCAGAATTACTGAAATAAAAAAAGCTAAACTTTTTAGAATTTCTTTATCAAAGTATTACATCTTAGGCCAGCAAGACCTGATTAGTAAAATCTGGGAAAGGATCTATGATTGTTTAGTAAGAAGTAAAAAAAAAAAGTACTCTAGGTCTTGGCAGTAAAAAAAAGCTTGTCCCTATATCGAAAATTGTCACGTATGTTAGAAAGATTTTGCAAGACATCAATATTTTAGCTCAAACATGATTTTTTTAAAATTTAGTCTCTTGTTTTGGAGATGGTGTTCAAGCATTTTACCATAATTTTATTTTCACATGTGCAGAATTTTTATATTTTTTATTGATCGCTGTATTTTTAACTTCCATAGCATAAATTAAAGAAATACACATAGCAACTTCAGCCATAAACAGATGACTTAAGAGAAATTTGTTTTGACATATTATGCGAAAGACTAAATAAATATTAAATGCTTTTGCAATTATGTGACATGACAGTAATTAGAAAACAATAACTGTAGATGTGCAAAAAAAGTGTACTTATAACCTTCTGTATTTTTAAAGAAAGTACAAAATAGTTCAGAATAGCAGATGGCTTTGAGATCATTCAGTAATGTCATCGTAAGTATATTCTCTTCACGTTTCGGAAGAACTGCAGTAGTTCAGATTTGTCGTAAAAGACTAATTACACCCCTGGGGATTGGCGTACTTACGGAACGGAAAAACAAGCTTTGAAATATACTCATATAAAAGTCCTACCTTTTCTTCGACAGATAAATGACAGATGTGATAATTTGAACACATGCTTTCAATCAGTTGTTTCCTTCTAACAAAGCGTCTTGGGCGGCTAGCAGGATCCTAGCAAAGTTTGTAATAGTCTCTTGTTTTAAATATGCTGTATTCGAACTCAAATTCAAAGACGGGCATTCAAAGATTTTATTAATGCTTTTTTTTTACATTCGACGATTCAATATTTTTTTAAAAAATAAACACATAAATAAACTTGCATAGCAGATCAAAATTATGTTGCTGTGGAAATGTTTCATCAACAGTTATTAGTAGTTATAACAGCATAACTAAATAAGCCCATTTCGAATTATGGATGATATCGCATTCATTATTTTTAATCTGAAACAATATCAAGTTGTTATTACTAGGTAAAATGGCTTAAAATAAGCTCACACATTATAAGAAAATTTTTTTAAATGAAAATTGGATTCACTTTCTTTCACATAATTTCTGACCAGTTCTTCCAAAATATTTTAAAGCTTACTTTACTACATAATAGAAATGTCTCCACGTTCGTTGTTTTTAGTTAGTAATTTTAATTGGGGCTGTTATATAAGAAGGCTATTTATCGTTGTTGTTGTGTTATAGTACTTATTTTATTGTATAATGGAAATTTTTATCAATTGGTTAATTTTATAATGTATAGAGGAACTTAAAAAAGAACAAAAGTAATTTCCACCGTTATAATATGTCCTTAAATGGTTCCCAATAAACACATAGTTAACTAAGTAGGATACTACATTATATTAATTAATTTACTAACCAAATAGCAAAAACATTTCAAATTCGAAACCCATCTTTTTACTAAGTACTTTTTGCAAAGTAACAAAAATTCTAATCCCTTTGTTGTTTAAATTAAAGATAAACAAAAAATGTTTTTCCCCCATGAAATGCTAATTTTAAGTTATTTGATAAAAACTGTTAAGTGCAAAATCAAAATCCTGGCGAAATACATATACTTATGAATGAACACAGCACACAAACATTTCTTCACCCTAAGCACGAACACAAATAATATTTTAAACAGCTTAAAATGAATCTACTTTCAAAGTATTTAATTTGTGATAGATAATGACAGCTGAAAATATTTTCCAATATTACAAGATAAAAGGAGGTTATTTCTCAAATAGTTTCACAAATAAACTCACAAAATAAAGAACGCTTTTTAAAATTTTAAATTTGCAATACGTTAGATGCTTTATTGAAGAATTTGCAATAATATCGTTCTGATTTTCATTTTATACAAGATTGCCATCATGTTTCACTGATGAGCAACTTGCTAATTATTAATCCAATGTAGAGTCCTCCTTCTGCTTTCTCATAAAATCGCCTTTGTAAATTTAGAGTTTAATTTAGGAAAACGTTTTCCACCTAAGTGGTAAAATGTCTTCGTAAAGGATTCCCTAAAGAAATCTGCCTTGTATTTATGTTGCATTTAGGGATATCTTCAAAAACACACGCTGCAGATTGTTATTTTTAATAGGTGAACAAAAGAAATATTTTTTTAAGAAAGAATATAACTTAACTGCAAGCTATATCTTATTCCTAGATAGCGAAGCTTGATTACAAACTCAATTTTTAAAATACATTTAATTATCTTTATGCTTTAAAAAATGTCTTGTCTGGTATTTGGCCACCCACTTAACTTACACGTTGACCATTTAAATAGAGCACTACCAAATGGCACATTGAAAATGATCATATTCATCTCAGTGAGAGGGATATGATTCGCATATCTTTTCTGTTTCGCATCTCTTTCTCGGAAGCAAGTCTCGGAAGCAAGTGTAGTAGATTAATGTATAGGTAGTAGACATTCTGTCACTGTCAGCCGAGCGGTAAAGTCGCTGAATAGTCGCAGAATACCGAGTTCTGACTTAAGTTCGATTCTAAGAGAACGGGCTGGCTGCATGGGCGTTTTCATAGTTTTCCGCATATATAACATATATAAGAGCAGTTTCTTTAAAAATTCCTGGGGGCCCACCAGCGGCCGAGCGGTAAAGTCGCTGAACACTGGTAGTTCGGTCCGAGGTTCGAATCCCGCGAACGGGCTGGCTGCATGGGTGTTTTCCTGGTTTTCACCATGTGTAACGTGTATACGAGCCAGTTTCCCTTAGAGTGTCCTCCACGAAGCCATCCCTCCCCTTAGGCAGATAGCCCTCGAGGCTTTGCCGTAATTAAATAACCTAACCTTTAAAAAGTCCTCCACGAAGAGACCCTCCTCTTAGGCAGACAGCTCTAGTATGCTTTGATGTAGTCAAATAAGCCAAAACATTCTGTTGGCGAAAAAGCAAGATTGCATTTATCATGAATAATTTATAATGCAAAAGTTATACTTGTCACTAAGGAAAGAATTTATTTTTGTGTAAAATTCAGATTGCTTGAATTTTAATAATTCTCAGAAACGAAACACAAATAACAAAAAACTAAAAAAATATTCATAATTAATTAGGATATATAAACGATGTAATCATTAAGCATATTTTTAGTAAGAAAGAATATTTTGTAATAAATAAATGAAAAATATATTTAATACTAAAGACTCCTCTATATATCTCTACAAAGTATAAAAATTACAAATATTTTTCAAGGTGCATGTGTATATATACCTGATAAAAATATTTACATTGTTTATTATTCTAGCGATATTTTTAACCAGGTGCATATTTTCCGTGAGGCCTTTTCCGGAGATTTTTTTTTCCCGATATACATTTTCAGGATATTTTCTTGGCATTCGTTTTACTCAAGTGGTCAGATTAAAGTGTTATTTTGTATGCTGTGAAACCTAACTAGAATTTATTTTCATTCCATAGTTGCTTCACATAAATTTTCGATTTCATGTAATATTCAGTTTCATAATTGCACTATCATTTTCAGATTTACTATACTTTTCAGTTTTTTTTTTATTAAATGTTGTCTACAACTAATTTCAATAAAATACTGATATGATATATAATAGGGAAATATAACATACACGCGCACACATGCTCACAAACATACATCACCATATGTATACACAGTGTTTTGTATGTGTGTTTACATATATATATATATATAGTTTACATGCAAAACAGTTTTAATAATTCCTACGAAAAATGTGATAAATTTTCACGAAATAAACTGCTTATATATATATATATATATATATTTCCATAGTTTAACATAAATGAAGTTTTTAAAGTCTGAATTTAAATAGTGATACTGTGTTTATATGTACTGTAATTACTGATGAAAGGATGTTTCTGAATTTAAAGCCAGGGTAGCTTAAATTACCAACAGACGGCAAATACACAACTTGAAATCAGTCTTTGGAAGAAGCAATAAATTTAGAATTTACGGCAGCTCCATTTCTCGTCATAGTTAACAAAATGAAAGAACTGAGAAAGATAGATAGCGGATGCTTTTTTGTCCTTGCACAAAGATAATGGTCTCCCATATAAAGTAGAAAATGTACAAAGGTGGTAAGCTTTTTGTTCAGTACCCCCTGGAGGTATATTTACGTTGAAGTCAACTTGGAGATTCCGCTATTAGGTGTTTTCTTTGAAAAGGGTAATATCTTTTTCAGCACATAACCAGAAATAAGAGTTTATGTTTTCATTACTTAATCTTCAAAGCTGTATAATTTGGAGCATCTGCTCGGAAAACTGTTAACATATTTTTCATCATTCATGAAAAGAATACACACATGCGTAAATGTCTTGGAGAAATAATATAGTTAACAATTTTGCTACAAAGAATTTTTTTGTTTTGTTTGGTTTCTATTAACATCTCGATAATGCACGTAGTATATAAATACTTGCATTGTAACTCATATATAGCTAATTACAAGGAAATTGCATTGTAACTCGAAAATACATTTATTTTCTCAAGAAGCTCCTTTGTCCAAGCTGTTTACTTGTTTTCTACCCCCAAAGTGATTTTACTCTATAAAAGCCGAACTGCCTGATCTCATTCATCAGCCACTTCATCTATTCTGCTGTTGAGTTATGCGATATACATGCATACATACGTACGGACATACGTCGCGCTAAAACTAGTCATAAGTCCCAAATATAAAATTTTAACATTTTATGTTAAGTTATGCGACATACGTACGTGTAAACGTCATGATGGAACTAATCAAAATGGAAATTTCCTTTGAAATATGAAAATCGAAATGTTTCGCGATTACAATACTTTATTTATTTCTCACAAGTCAAAACGGTGTCATAAATAACTAACTACTAATAAATTTATGATGCAATCTAAAGAATTATTTAAATCTAACACTTTAAACTGGAATAAACTTATTTGAAAATTAAATATAAACATAATACTAAAATAAGTTGCGAATAATTTGTATTCGAAAAATTGGAACACGAGAGAAAAAAATTCTCACAAATTCCCTTTGTATATTAAAAAGTATTTCCTCAGAAAATAAGGATAAAAAAATGCAAGATTAATTTTTAACCATTATCGAAGCAATTCCTTAAAGAAACTGGAAATTTAAAGCATTTTACGTAGTTTCTTTTACTGATGTATATTGACTAACTTTCTGTATTCGGCACATATCTTGATTTAAGGTACGAGTAATATACAGTATATGTGTTAGTGTGCAAATTATAAAGTAGCCAAATAGGAGATGAAATACTATTTTAGCAACCAGTCTTGTGACGAAGATACCATAGGGAGAAAAACTAATTTCACTCCCTAAATTCAACGGAGGGGAGAATTATCTTAATTATATCCACATGGTAAGGGGGGCCCGCTTTTGAAGCAGTTTGAGTAAAAATGCTTGCCGCTTTTGCGACAGACCTGGTAAGAAAACACAATTATTTTTACGTCGTTTCCTGAAAAAACCCGTAACGCTCGGGGGGTTAATATCCAAAAAGACCAAAATAGTGTGCAAGTTTTTCTTTTTTCCTCTCTGAACAATTTCATTCAAGCGTAAAAGAGCGTCTTGAGAACTTTTTTGAGGTGTAAAACTATACTGATTACCAGAAAGAAGGTCTCCATGACGGAGATACCAGCAAATTCTGTTAATAAAAAGTTTTTCCAAGCACTTACCCAAAACAGGAAGTAAGCTTATACATCTAAGGTTATCTAGGTGAAGAATCCTAGACTAATTTCCTTTAGGAATAAGAATTACTTGAGCATGTTTCCAAACACGTGGGAAAATGCCAACATTTAGGCAAACGTTAAAAAGTTTATGGAGAAATCGAGGAAACATTAAATGAAACTGTTTAATAATCTCATTCGAAATAGAATTAGGACCAGGTGATTTATTTGGTTCCAGCATAGAAATAACTGTATTAACTTCATCACAAGAAAACATAGAATCTACAAAAGAAGAATAAGCAGTACGCGCAGCTTGACGGTATTCCTTATGCAAATCATCATCATTTTCCTCTAGATCCGAGGGGAAAGATTTCTGAAGCACAGCAGTAATTGTCTTTTCTAAAGAGTTGGTAGTCTCTCCAGTGGAAAGACAAATGCCAGTTATTTCAATTTTTTTCATGAAATCTCCTTTTAACTCCATACGTGTAAATCTTTTTCCATACATTGTGAACATCAGTGGTCGAAAGAAATGTTTTCCAAGACTGAAATTTAGCATCGGCAAGCTTTAGATTGTAAACTTTTCTATATTCAAGATATTTACTTTTATAAAGTTCTCTAAGAGGCTAATTTTTACAACGCTGAAATCTACGCCTAGAGGCATTAAGCCTTTTTCTCATACAAAAAATTTCGGCAGACCACCAAGGAACATTGTGCTTACCATGATTCCTAACAGGTATGGAAATTTGAGATGCCCGGAGAAGAACAGAACTAAAATTCTCAACAAGAGTATTTAGGCGAGAACCGTCAGTACAGTCGTTAAGAATATCAATGAAACGGGTGATGCGAGAAGAAAAAAAATTTCGAAAACTATCCCAATTTGCTTTCCTTGTATTGAAGATTTTAAAAGGAACATTTGAGATGTCTCGTAAGAACGCAGAGAGACAAAATTCAAATTCAATCATCATGTGATCAGAAAGGGATTCTTTTTCAGACAGCCGCCAACTCGAAACATCCTGGAGAAGATCTGAACCAATAACAGTAACATCAATATAACTAGAACCCTGAGTTACCTGAAACGTAGGTCCATAATCTTCGTTAATAACAAATAGGTTGTTGGCAGAAATAAATTCACTCAGTTTATCTCCACGAGAGTCTGAATAGGGACTAAACCATAATTCAGATTTGCCATTAGAGTCCATACACCAAACCAGTCGATTAAGATTTTTGGACATAAAGAGTTGACTAATTTTATGAAGGTCTAAGTCAATGTTTCTTGAGGGTTCAAAATAGTATGAAAAAAGAGTGAGCACAGTTGAGTCAACAGTAATATCTAAGGTGACCATATTATAATCCGTATTTTTATAATCAAGAAATGTTGATAGATCACGTGATCGAATAATGATTGCCGCCTTTACATTGTCAGAATTAGGATCACAATAAAGTCTATAAGTGCCAGGATATCCTGGAAGAAAATTCTTGTAATAATGAGGTTCCTGAACCAAAGCACAGTCAATATCATCAGCTTCCATATTTAAAAATTAGCTGTTGTGCCGCAGATTTGGATTTATGAAGATTTAACTGCACACACTTTAGAACGCGTCTAGCCAATCTAGCCATAATCAATTCGAGATTGAATGTTCCTTCTCATAAATTCATGACTAGGACAGCATTCTGAAAAGGGTTTGTGATTAACATTCACTTTTTTATAGCTGTTATTTGTTTTAAGCGAATGCAATTTATACAAGCTACAGCATTCCTATTCGAACAATCCCTTGCCTTGTGTTCTCCAGAACAGTTAAAACAGGCTGTTCGCTCACGGCATTCATCAGCACGATGGTTGTACCCAAGACACTTAAGACATCTATTGATGATAATAAAATCGTCAGTTTCACATATACTCCAATTAATTTTCAACCTGAGTAGATAGAATATGGGGGTTTGGAGCCATGTGGCGCTGTGGCGCTCACAGACGACGGACGGGGGGAGAGGAAATTTACGGAGGAGCCCGTGTGGGTTGATACGTCATCAACCACGCGGCTTAACCCCGGACGTGCTGCATCCTGTTTGTGACGTCATCACGCATTATCACTTCGTATTATCTTGCTATTCTTACGTCAGACACATGTCTCATCCTTTTTGTGTAGTAATCCGGTTTCATGTACACGTTTATCGATTGACATAGAACTCCCCGCTGCTTTGATGTCATACTAAATCCGCAACCTGATTGTAGCATGTTAGAATTTCTAGCGCATTCTTTTTAGTTCAGCAACGACCGCTAGAGGGCAGTAGTCGTATCCATAGCGCTTTCTGATTGGTTCTCATGGATCCTGACCAAGGCCTATATAGAGAGACGCTGGACCCTATCATATCATTTCCGCCTGTGTTGCATGTTTTGTTCCTGCTTTCGCTCTTCCTGTTTGAATCAAAACGTGTTATTCGAGGTAAGTGTTTTACCATAGATTATGTTTGCATTCATATACTCGATGTTAATATTTATTTTTATTAGATATTATACATAGTTTTTATAATGTCTACTTTATTTTTCTTACAGACTTTTCCCTGTGATTATTTTAGTTGAACCCATTTTGTTTTAATATAAGTCATTCATTTTCGATACCTCTTTTATATTCATTTTATTCTGCGCTTTTCCCTATTATTTATAGATTACATTTATTGAAATATGATACCTAATGTAAATTTTCTTTGTTGAATATTTTTTAACTTAACGGTACTCTTAGGTTTTCACGCGAAATATTATTGCATTCTTTAAATTATCTTTAGTATGCTTTCTTTTTCCTAACGTAAATCTTCTTAGTTAAATTAACATTATTTCGTGTTTCCATGTAAATATTATCGCATTTATTAAACTGATGATTTGCCCTTTGCATTCTTTCTATTTAACGCTACAATATATTTTTAAATGAGTTTGTTTTTATTTTACTATTATAAGTAAGTTTATTTTAATATTTTAACTTTTTTAGTCCTATTTATTTCATAAACAATTGAATTCTTTCTCTACTTTTTTTTTCCAGATGGAGCATACATCTGAAGCTATGTTTTTAAATCATGAGGTTGCTCAACCACAAGGCAGCGTAAGTATCTTTCTTTTTTTAAATATGATATGTTTGAGAAATTTTGAGTTATAATACTTATTTTTGTCCTCTTATATTTTTAGATGGATCCTGAATATGTTTTTGAACATGAAGACGTGCCTTTGGATGATCAAACGATTGCTATAATGGATTTTCGTGATCTTACATCATTACAGTTGGATTCGCCTTTCGCTGATACCCCAAATTTAACTTGCTCGGAGTGTAATAAAACTTTTGCACACCAGAGAAGCTTGACAAGACATATTGAAGTGCAGCATTCAATATCAAGACACATTTGCGCCATATGCAAAAAGGAGTTTTCCCGAAAGGATAGTTTAATGAGACATATGAAAACGCATTCAGAACCCCAGACATCCATGCCATCTCGCTCAGTGAAACGAGCAGCTTCCCCCGCCACCCTGCCTGCCCCTAAACGACCACGGCAAGAACGCCCACCCTGCCTTGGTACGTTTGCTACAGAAATCATTTATCCCAGTGAAGACACCAAAACAGATTTGCAAGTATTTTTAGAGTCTTCAAAAACTGATATCGCTAGCAAGATTCAAGAAGCTGCCACACAGCATCAAGGTATCAAATGGTACTTGAATGCTTCTGTGAAGATGGTCAGAAAAGTGTCAGAGACCGAGGAGGAGACATGCATCCCTTACTTTCGATCCAGATGCTGTACTACGCTCACGGGAGAAATGCCCGATATGCAAGCAGCTTTTGAAAAGGTAAGAAAGTTAATTTTATGTGAATTTTAATTTATTTTAAAATGTGTGTAAAATTAGTAATACTCATGAAATGTTTTACAGGCGCTGGATTCCTTGGACAAATTTCTGAAAAAAGGTTCAGGATGGGTTTTAGACTCCGTCCAATATCTGGAGCTCAAGATCGCTGTCTACAAACCCCTGGCGGCCTCTTCCTACATACCCCTACCGAAAGCCTTAGCCAGTAAAATGGCAGTTCTCAATATCCAGAATGAGGACCACAAATGTCTCGTCTGGAGTGTGTTAGCAGCTCTTCACCTCATCAAAGATCATCGAGAACATGCATATCGAGTATCTCACTATAAGCCCTATGAAAACGAAATCAATGCGGACGGGTTGTCTTTTCCCACCCCCATTCACCAGCTGGACAAGTTCGAGAAAATGAACAACCTGTCGATAAACGTGTTCGGTTGGGAAAACAATGAGATTTTACCTCTTCGGATCACCAGGAGTCGAAACGGTAATTTATCTCTATTTTGTAAACTTTAATAGACATGCTTTAAGTTTGAAAATTATTTTATGAAATGGTATTTTTCTCTTTTGTAGGTGATCGTCATATCAATCTGTTGCTCATTTCTGATGAGGAAAAGAGACATTATTGTCTTATCAAGAACATATCTCGTCTTCTTGCCGGACTCACCAAACATAAGTGTGGAACATTTTATTGTGACTATTGCCTTCACCGATTCACAAAGAAGGAGACTCTCGACGGGCATGTAGAAGACTGTCGAGTGCATGGAGCACAAAAAATTAAAATGCCGGAAAATAAATGGTTAAAATTCGACAAGCACCAGTTTCAACTACCCATTCCATATATAGTTTATGCCGACTTTGAATCCATTTTAGTAAAGCAAGCTACCTGCCTACCGGATCCTTCGAAGTCATCAACCACCTCTGTAGCCAACCATCTTCCTTGTGGATACAGTAACGTGATCGTGGGACAAGACGGTTCATTTTATCGGGAACCTCAAGTATATAGAGGGAAAGACGCTGTCAACCACTTTCTAGCATCTGTATTGGAAGAAGAAAGGGGCATCTTTGAAATTTTGAAAACTGTAGAGCCTATGATTTTCACCCAAGAAAATCAATGGGTCTACGAATCTGCCTCTGAATGTCATATCTGTGAGAAGCCATTGAATGGAGATAAGGTAAGTATTAGTCGAATATTATAACTTCATTCAGTAATATGCTTTATAATAATGTGTTTTTAAAACAAATTTTTCATTTTTTAGGTGCGGGACCATTGCCATCTTTCAGGAGTCTACAGAGGAGCAGCTCATAATGGATGCAACATCAATTTCAAATTTGCAAATTTTCTACCCGTGGTCTTTCATAATCTGAAGGGATATGATTCTCACCTCCTGATGCAAGCGGTGGGAAAATTCAAGGACGAAGAGATTAAGTGTATTCCGCAGAATTCAGAAAAATTCATCTCTGTTTCTTTGGGTCGTCTACGCTTCATCGATTCTCTACAATTTCTGAATGCTTCTTTAGAAAAGCTCGCGGCTAATTTGGAACCCCAACAATTTCAACTCACAAGAACCTATTTTCGGGAAAAAACAGATCTGATGCTTCGAAAAGGTAATCAGAATTTCTATAACTTTCTATATATGATAATGTATTATGACTTTTTTATACAGGTTTTTTTTTAATCTCGATATTTTAAAAAAAATTTTTCCAGGTGTCTACCCTTATGAGTACTTAGATTCGTTTGAGCAATTTGATGAGCCGCACCTTCCACCTCTCTCTGCCTTCTACAGCCATTTAACAGAGAGTGATATCAACGATGAGGATTACCAACATGCGAACAGAGTCTGGGAAGATTTCGGATTACGTCATCTAGGAGACTACCACGACCTCTATGTAAAAAGTGATGTTTTGCTTCTGGCGGATATTTTTCAAAACTTCAGACGACTATGTCTTGATTTTTACAAACTGGATCCGGCACATGTTTACACAGCACCTGGTCTGGCCTGGCAAGCTGCTCTACGCATGACCGACGTCCAACTGGAGTTACTCACCGATCCTGATATGTATCTCTTTATAGAAAAGGGCATTCGAGGTGGCATCGCTATGATTTCACATCGCTTCAGCCAAGCCAATAATAAATATATGGAAAATTATGACCCAACGAAGTCATCATCTTATATTATGTATTTGGATGCCAATAACCTTTATGGGTAAGTATCCTTTCCAAATGTTTAGATATAATATTTTCTCTATTATTTACTTGTGATATTCATTATTTTTATTCTATCTTTTTAGATGGGCCATGAGTCAAGCTTTACCAACCCATGACTTCAAGTGGCATGACGGACCTCTTAACTTCATGGAGATGGCTGACGATGCGGAAGAAGGATGTATCCTTGAAGTTGATCTGGAGTATCCAAGGGAACTTCACGATGATCATTCGGACTATCCTCTTGCTCCCGAACAAGTAGTCGTGACTCCTGATATGTGGTCACCTTACACGCGAGACCTGGCAACTAAATTCCAAATCCCACCGAGCAGTTCTATCAAATTGGTGCCAAATCTGCAACCTAAGCATCGGTACGTGATACATTACCGAAATCTGAAGCAATATGTTTCACTGGGGCTTCACGTGACCAAGATCCATCGAGTGCTAAAGTTCAAACAATCTCCTTGGCTTGCAACATACATTGAATTCAACACTAGGCAACGTAAACTGGCTAAATCTTCATTCGAAAAAGATTTGTTTAAACTCTTAAACAATTCAGTTTTCGGAAAGACGATGGAAAATCTCAGAAGTACCTGCATTGATCTGGTTCATCGAGATAAACAAGCCAAGAAGTTAGTCGCTGCTCCAACATTTCATTCCTTCAAGATCATCACCGACGATCTGGCAGCCATTGAGCGACGGAAAACCAGCTTGGTTCTGAATCGTCCTATCTATGTAGGCTTCAGCATCTTGGATTTATCAAAAACGTTGATGTATCAATTTCATTATGGATATATCAAGAAAACATATGCATCAAAGGCCCGTTTATTATTCACAGACACCGACAGTCTATGTTACGAAATAGAAACTGATGATATTTTTCAAGACATGAGCAACAATCTGAACTTATTCGATACCAGAAAAATCATCCCCTCTACAGCCTTACCAATAAAAAGACGATTGGTAAAATGAAAGATGAACTATCTGGACAAATTGCACAAGAATTTGTTGGACTCAAGCCAAAAATGTACAGCCTACTGAGTAACTCTACTGAGAAAAAAACTGCTAAGGGCGTATCGAAAACCATCCTTAAAAGACAGATTCGTCATGGGGACTACGTTAACTGTCTTTTACAACAACAACGCGGCCTTGCGCATGTGCAACGTATTGCTAGCCACAGTCATCAGATAAAGACTGTGGCTTACACGAAAGCTACTTTGTGTCCTTTCGATACAAAACGGTACATTTTGGACGATGGGATATCGTCCTATGCATACGGACATTATGCCATATAATTTTAGTTTGAATAATTTTGTCTCAAAATTCTCTGTACATTGAATCAAAATTCTAAAAGTATTTTATTGTGGAAATTTATGATGTAAATAAGTGTAATGATGTGTCTTCAAACTTTAATAAATGTTTATTTAAATATATTATTTCTTGTTTTGTACTTTTAAAAACCAAGTCTTCAGTAAAGAGAGGGTTCTCTGAATCTTTTTAAAAAAATGCTTAACACGTTAGAATATTTTAATCAAGTTACAATAATTAATCTGGCAAGTTAGAAAAATTAATTTTAGTTTTATCAAAAAATGGAAAGTTAGAAAAATTAAAAATTTGGTGGAGCAGCTATAAATAGAATTGTTTTTCGAATAAGAATTTAGTTAAGATGGAATTGTTGAAATTAAAGCATCCTTTCACGATGTTAGCTGCTGGTCCTAGTGGCAGCGGAAAAACCATGTTTATTAAAAAATTAATGGACCACCAAATGATCACTCCTTTTCCTCCTAAAATTATTTGGTGCTATGGTGCTTATCAAAGTCTTTACGATGAGATGAATCATATTGAATTTTTTGATGGTTTGCCTGAAAACATCCACACTTTATCAAATTCTGTGATTATTATTGATGATCTTATGTCGGAACTCGGAAATGATATAAGATTGACTAAGTTATTTACCAAAGGATCTCATCATCGAAATCTTAGTGTTATTTTCATTGTACAAAATTTGTTTCATAAAGGTATTCGAGAAATGTCTTTGAATGCTAATTATTTAGTGCTCTTTAAAAATACAAGAGACAAGTCTCAAATTATGCATCTGGGAAGGCAGTTATACCCAGAAAAGAACAAGTTTTTTCAAGAAGTGTATCAGGATGCTACATCTAAACCTTACAGTTATTTATTGGTTGATCTCAAACCTGAAACATCTGACTCCATGCGTCTGAGAACGGGGCTTTTTCCTAACAATAAATACTACGTCTATCAACCTCGCTAGTCATTTGCTGGTGAGTTGTCAACGAGTGAAGATGTCTGTGGTGATCGACTTTGAAGGCTTCCAACATTCTTCAGGACAGTTTTTTATTAAAGAACTTGCAGCTTTTGCCGTAGGGGACCCAACGTATCGTGGCAGATGGACTTTTCAAGCCCCCTGTTCCTTTGAAGATTTCAGCAAGAAAACACAACTCACGTTTTCGTGGGTATCTCGGAATATACATAATATGGACTGGACATATGGAGAAATGTCATATGCAGATTTAAATTTAGTCCTTCAGATGCTGTTTCGTTCATTTAAAAAAATATATGTTAAAGGTCTGGAAAAAAAGAAATATTTTCAAAATCATACCAGAAAAGAAGTGATTAATTTGGATGATGTAAACTGTCCCCGTTTTTGTGTCTTACCTTCAGGAGAAATAGTATGCCCTTATTTGCATGTGAAGAACTTTTCACACTGTGCTGTTCAAAAAGCCGCCGCTTATGCACGCTTCGTAGAGACTCTATAAAAGCCCAACACTTTTTTCTTTACTGTCATTCGTGTATAAAATGTCGAACTGTTCGCTGCACCAATTAGAGCAATTGAAACTCATCTCGAAAAGTAAATTTTCAAGTGATTTGCTTCGCAAGTGCCCCAATAGTGTCATAAAAACTGTGTGTGAATGTGCCTTAAACTTGCTTCGAGGTCATCTTGCCGTTTCCTCCAAGCGAAAGGCTCAATTAGCGCCTTATAAACGAAGTTTACGAAAACTCGCCAATAAAAAAGTACCTCTTTATAAGAAAAGAAGACTGCTTGTACAAAAAGGGGAAGGTTTTCTAAGTGTTCTCTTACCTGCGGCTATTTCTGTCATTAGTTCTCTTATTCATGGAGTTCAGTAAAAAACTTCTCATCGTACCAGAAGAAAGACGACAAACGGTGGAACATCTTACCGAACTGTATGAAAAAATGGATAGAATTTTAAAGAAAAAAGACCTTGATGAAAGTGAAAAAGCAGCTTTGTATCTACAAGTACTCCAGAAATATATTACCTATCAGTTACCACCCCCCGTTGAAAAAACAGAGAAACCTATGGAAAAGAAAGAAGAAACTTTGGTGAAGAAAGAAGGAATTCCAACGGAAGATCCATTTGAGAAAAATGTTGTGAATGTGGCTCCTTTAAAATACAAGTCTCAAGCAAAAGACATTTATCATCATGTAAAGAAACATATTTCAGATGGAGGTGAACTCATTTATCGGGATCAGGTCGTTCCAGGGACTCATGTTGTGACACTCATCAATCATTTTTTAAGAAATAAGAAAAAACCAGTTGTTGGACAAAATGAATTTTGTGCTGTGTTAAAAGAATTAGGTTTACCTACTATGTATGATGTTCATAACAAATTAAATGTCATGTATGCTCGAAGAAATGCATGGATTAGATATTAAATAAAACAATGTTAACTTGATATATGTGTCTTTATTGTGTTCTTAGGAATAAGATACTTTTCCGAAATAAAAAATAATTATGAAAAAATAAATAAAATAAAAAATAAAAAGATTTTTTCTAAGACGGAAAAAGTTTTATTTACAGTTTTTAAGATGAAAAACTTCAGTTTTTTTTTATTTATTTTTATTTTTATTTTTATTATTATTTTTTTTTTATAAGTCGAAAATATTCATTTAGATATTTTTAGGTCGAAAAAATTTCACTTTAATTTTTTTAGGGAGAAAAATCTCAACTTTTATTTTTTCTATGGGAAAACTCATGTTAATTTCAAAATGTAAGGGGAAAAATTTACACTTTGATTTTGAAAAGTCGAAAAAATTCATTTAGATATTTTTAGGTCGAAAAAATTTCACTTTAATTTTTTTAGGGAGAAAAATCTCAACTTTTATTTTTTCTATGGGAAAACTCATGTTAATTTCAAAATGTAAGGGGAAAAATTTACACTTTGATTTTGAAAAGTCGAAAAAATTCATTTAGATATTTTTAGGTCGAAAAAATTTCACTTTAATTTTTTTAGGTCGAAAAGTGATATTTGTGTTTTTCTTCATATGAAAAGGTTTCATTATTTAAAACTCAATATGCTTTTATATAAGTTGAAAAAATTTATTCAGTCAGAAAAATAAAACAGAGAAGAAAAAATACATTTCAAATATTTCATTGCTTAAAAATCATTCTTACACCATAAGTTTTTTTCACAAATTGATACAGGTTAAAATCACTCATTTTACATAAATTTTCAATAATGGCGTATATAGATTGGCCTTGGCTTCGTTTCAGTACATAATAAATACAGTATGCTCCACATACATTAGAAGTTACACTCTGTAATGGAATATTATTCCATTTTACATTTGAACAGTGGAATCCATAAACATCTGGAGATTGTCCGTAAGAATCAAAAAATTCTAATTCTTCATCTTGAAAAAAGGCTACCCAATGCGCTCCGGGTTCTGTGGAGTTGTCTGTATTCACAACGATGGCTGATCTTCTAATTAAGAGAGGTATTTTATCAGCTGGATAAACTCCTCGAAAGACAGCTGCTGCTTCGCGAGATAAAATGTCTTGTATAATACGACCATCCATCAGTTAAAGTCAAAAATGATGTTCCTCGATTTATTAATTTCAATCACGTTATCAAATTCTGCAAAGATAATCACACACACGGTTTGCTCGAGAGGTTGGCTGAACTTTAACTCAATCCGTAGATTAGAATGCTTAATGAGATTCATATGCTCTCCATCACAAAGGTCTGGTGATAATTCGAAACCAAATAACACATTACCTTGTAAATAGTCTTCTCTGGATATAAAAATGCCTTTATCGTGCTGGGATTTATTGAAAAACAGGCTATGATAAGCTCGAATATAATTGTTGTTATCAAAATTTGGTTCCAGTGGATTGTAAGGCACAGGCTGTCCGTCGACGTACACTCCAATGAAATTCAGGTGATAATGTTTAAACTCAAATGGTGAGTTGGCAAAATTTCCATGAAAAGCGTCATTATCAACACATCCCATTACAATTCTTTGAGGCATCTGGCCAACAAAAACGTTGTCTTGTATCAAGGACATGCTATTTTGGGGAATGGAATAGACTTTACATAATACTCTATTAATAGGATACTTGGCATTACTCTTCTCTAACGCTTTGGCATGACCTAGGATAACTCCAGGGCTCACACGCACTTTTCTCACGAAAAGAGATACATGTTCTAAAACCACTTTATGACCTGCTTTCCCTTGCAAACAAAACTCCGGCTTGCTTCTTATGAGAGTTAATTTAACATCCACCATATTTAATAAAAGCCTTTCTTGATGAAATAAATCAAAATGAATGCCACCAATCATATCAACAGTAGAACTCAGTTTGAAAAAGGAAGATCGCTTCTCTAGTTCTTTATCATACATTTCAGCTGTTAATTTTGAAGTTTTACTATCATAGCCGTGATTGAGCAAAGTTTCAATATAAGCTCTATAGGGGTATGTGTTACTAGAAGAAGACACCAGTCGTTCGTTTAATGTGACATCCACCTGAGAAAATAAAGAATGCAGGAACAAATTTACTGGGCCGATTGTAGCATCTTTATCCAGAGGTGAACCATCCGTTTTTATTATTTTTGCTCTCACGTAGAGTTGTGTTTGTGACAAGTCAATATAATCTTCTCCACTGCCTGAAATATGAAATTCTACGGGACCTCCATCAAATACATTAGATAGAGGATGAAACTGAACCCATTGGCCGCTCTGAATCGCCGTTTGAGTTCCAGGTAAATGAAAAAGTTCTAATTCGGATTTAACACATTCAGGGGAATCTTTCATGATAAAAGCCATTATGAATCGAAAATATCACGTCTTCTCTGCTTCACAGCTTTCGGAGAAATGAAGTGTTTTGACTGTTTTCGCTTCCTTTTATACTTGCCACTACCAACCATGGTCTGGGCTTTACGAATAGCTTTTGCAGCTAATACTTTTCCCGCCTCTTTGGCTCTTTGTTTAGCAGCAGACTTAATGTTTTCACCTGCCAACACATCATTTGCGATGAGAGTTCCGGTGCGCAAAGCTTCTTTCCCCACCGTTTTAGCTCCTTTCACAAACAAAGGCATAGCAGAGCGAAATAGACTACGAAAAAATCCCCCGAGACCATAGCCCTTTTGATAGGGTTGACCTTGATAATAAGAAAGTCCCGAGCCGGTTTGATAATGATTTTCATAATTCTGAGTACAACATTCGTATGGTACGAGCATCTTGATGTCTTCTTTACAAATAAAACTTTTCCTCTTCTGTTGTCATATTTATAGGATTTGTCGCCTTCGGAAATGAAGCACAAGAATTAACTTACCCCTCTCAAAAGGAACGAATGTACCCGAATTGAGTCGGATTTCCACTTCGATTGTATTAAATGAATTTCTTGCTACTGGTACATAATGCGGTCTGTCGTACTGTACATTTACGGTATCACCATCTTTTCCGGTAACTGTCACGACTCTTAAGAGGGGAGCTTGCACATTACCAACAATCTGAGGCGAAACGATATCACTATACACATAAAGTAATGTATAAGCAGAATGCAAATCACCCACATATGGACTATTCCAAGTACCTTCGACAATCTGCGGTTCGAAGCCTAATAAACTTGCCAATCCCGAATCATAAAAGATTAATCGAGCTCCATTTTGCGTCACAATTTTCACTCTTTTTGTTGAACGATCATACTGTAAAGAGATTTTATCTTTAAATGATGCTAAAGTCATGGCTTTTAAGAGATCTGGAACACTTTCGTAACATCCTGGTGGTATTTTTCTATTGGCAACTTCCCTTACACCTGAAGAGTCACCCAAATCAAAGCCAAAGAGATTGTTATCTTTGTTAATATTGTACCAGGTGTGCGGGTAAATGATCTCAGAAAGACCAACTTCCCATTCCCCGTTCAAAGATATGGGTACAGGCAATTGAGTAATGAAATGAGAGATAGTATTTCCTGGAAAATAACGTTGAGAGCTATCACTAGGTAACGTCATATAGAAAGACATCTTGGCAAATGACGATTCTTTATACGATGTGGAGTTTTTATATTCTTTTCACATCTGTCACCCATGCATTAAATTTTGGTGGATAACCTACGAATTTCACATAGTATTCCGTCATACCATTTCTCTTTCTTTCTCGCAACACTTTTTCAACAGGATAATATCCCGAATCTGAAATTTTTTGCAGTTCCTTTTCGTAGAAGGTTCCTTCAATGACTTCTACAGCAAGGTCTTTAAGTCGATAAACAGGTGGATTTCTAGGAAGGATTTCATGGATCGTAAAGATTTCTCTCGTCCAGTTACTTTCATAGCCTTTTTCAAAAATCATTTTTAATTTGCTAACGCGCACTGTATCTCCCACTTTGAACTTAGGTTGAGGTTTATGTAGGTCTTTATATAATTGATTCCACACTTGTTTCTCATTGTGTTTATTGACATTCGCTGGTTCAGTTTGAATAGAGCGATGCCAGGTATGATTATAACTGTGAATTAATTTATCTATTACGTCAATATAACGATATGTATTCATTTCACTGAAGTACTTCCACATTTTGCTTTTGAGGGTTCTGTGGAATCGTTCGATGATGCTTGCCTTTACTGTACTGTTCTCAGTTGTGAAAAAAAGAACCTTTTCTTTTTTAAGATAAGTTTGAACGATTTTATTCTTATACTCTTTACCTTTGTCAGTCTGTAACACATGTGGTTTTCTCTCGCTAAAAATATGTTCAAGAGCTGATTTGACACTCTGACCTGTTTTATCTTTGAGTGGAATAACCCAAGCATATTTGGAAAACACATCAATACACGTTAGCAAATATTTATATCCATCGTTGTGTTTGGCAAGAGACTGCATATCTGCCAAATCAGACTGAAACTGAGCGTCGATGCCTCTGACGAGGACGCGATTGCGACGAAAATGTCGCTGGGTAGGCTTTTGCAAAGTATATGACTCTGCTGGTAAGCCAATTCTTGATCGTTTTGTGAATTTCTTTGCCTTTTAAAGCACGATGCAAAGCACTCACTCCACCAAAACTGGCGGGAAGGGCTGGATCGCGATACATCTGAGTCAGATTCATGGTATGTACAGCAGTGATTTTTACTAATAGAAATGTGAACGCTCATTTATAGTTTACTCTAAAACATACAACCTCTTATTTCTATATCAATCCTTCTTATGAACGGAAAGCAAATGTGTATGAGTATTTATAGTGTTCCCTTATATATTTATTTTTAAACTTAATTATGAGACAGTAAAGAGACCATTATAAACCAATAATTTTATTTACTTTTTAAACATTCATAATATTCAATACCATAAGCACCATATTTTTCCAGATTGGTAGGACAAAATGTTTCTTTCACTTCATCAAGTACATGTTTGAGACAAACAGATTTTAAAAAGTCTTTTGTGATATAATGTGCTGGTTTAATCAGAAGTAAATAAGGCTCTTCAGTTCATACATTTCCATAAAATTGCCTGACTATGTCGATAGAATTTAATTTCAGAGCCATGGAGTTGATAGTTTCTGTTTTATAAATAGCGAGCTCTTCACAGTTTATAAGTTTAGGATACTTCAAATCTCCGTGTTCTTGGATCAGCTGTTCTAGTGACGTCTTTAGAATAGTTTGAAGGCATGCTGTTCCCAAAGAAATGTCGAAGGATTCTGGAAGCTTTTCCTCGTTAATAGGTTCCTCGGATACACTTTCGTAGGCTTCACAAAAGTCCATACATTGATATACGAGGTTAGTGACGATGGTACTGATGCGACTGTAATTTGTGGACAATTCTTCCCACTGGGCGATTGTAAGTCTAATATTGCTTTTCTCCACTCCTTTTACTGTAAATTGCTTTAACGTGATGTGGTAACCATTATATTCCGCACTAAAATTCTTGGGTAGGTGCAGATTCATTGTGAACACCTCTTGTGGGCTGTGTTGAGAGAAGGTGTCCAAACACGAAGGCTCTAAATTCACACCGTTACGAGTCGGATAATATGAGCTCCCGTACTTGCTGTATTGCCTGATGTGCACTTTGATCTTTCCGTTGAAAAGGGTAGGTCCCACAAAGACATTGTTGCCAATATGTGTCAGCTCCTCTGGGATTGTGCCTTCAGTAAAGCGTCCGTTGCGCTAAAAGAGAAAAAATAATGATGAGTCGTTTGATAAAAGAATAATAAGTCTGCGTTATAGCAAGAATAAACTCTTTTCGTAATACTTACTTTCTTCTTATATGTATTTTCTTCGTCTATTTTTCGTTTGCCATTAGCGTTCTGCGAGATGGGTGTTTCTTTGGGCTTTTCATGGTATTGTTCAGAATCTGAAATCTTCGGCACATCCATGTTGAGAGGCTCGTTCTCAAACTGTTGTTCCAAATCCATCTAAAAAATATAAAGTCAAACTATAAAGGCAGTGCAACAAATGCAGATTTTCGTACTCAAATTAAATAGTAACATCAAATATACGAACACGAAAAAGATATATGATTAAAAATAATACGTACCTCGAATAACATGTCTTGATTCAAACAGGAAGAGCGAAAGCAGGAACGAAACATGCAACACAGGCGGAAATGATATGATAGGGTCCAGCGTCTCTCTATATAAGCCTTGGTCAGGATCCATGAGAACCAATCAGAAAGCGCTATGGATACGACTACTGCCCTCTAGCGGTCGTTGCTGAACTAAAAAGAATGCGCTAGAAATTCTAACAAGTTGCAATCAGACCGCGGATTTAGTATGACATCAAAGCAGCGGGAAGTTCTATGTCAATCGATAAACGTGTACATGAAACCGGATTACTACACAAAAAGGATGAAACATGTGTCTGACGTAAGAATAGCAAGATAATACGAAGTGATAATGCGTGATGACGTCACAAACAGGATGCAGCACGTCCGGGGTTAAGCCGCGTGGTTGATGACGTATCAACCCACACGGGCTCCTCCGTAAATTTCCTCTCCCCCCGTCCGTCGTCTGTGAGCGCCACAGCGCCACATGGCTCCAAACCCCCATATTCTATCTACTAACCTGGCTTGATTAAGAATACGTTTACGAACCATGGGGTGCGTTTCAATCACAACGTGCCTCGTGAACTGGGAGGTTTTTAAAGTAAATCGAACTCTACATATACTTCTGTTTTCATCAGATTAAACAACTTCGGGATTTTGTTCAAAAATCACTTTCAGAAGATCTTCATTGGGTATTTCATTTGGCACATTTTTACAAGTAAAACAGGATTCCTCTTTTTTGGCAAGGACGTGTTTATTTCCGGAGACTTTTCATTAATCTCGGCTTGAAGTCGATTCCGATCATTTTCTGTCAAACACTTAACCAAGACTTTATCTTTTCCAATATTTTTAAAGTATATACACCTAACTTAGCTTCTAATGGATTAATTTTTAGTTTAATAACTTTCTTAACATCGTCAAAAGAGCAGTTTTCAGAGTCTACAATTAAACAACAATCACACTAGCATAACTAGGTCTTGAAATGGCGTCTTTCAAACTTTCCTTACATGCATCCATAAATTTAACAGCTTTGATACGTTCAAAGTTTTTTATAAATAGAAGATTTCAACTCACCCAAAGCCTGCCTGGCCTCCTCGCGAACCTGTTGATTCATATTACGTTTAGATTGAAGTGCTGATTCAATAATTTTACAGTGTTTTTCAAGAGCGTCGTAAAACACGTCATCCTCCGTAGCAACCATTGCCGTGCCATGAAGTCTGTAATTGCAACATTTTTTCTTTTCTTTTTGCAGCATGTCAGCTTGTATTGCATATGGATGTACAAATAGATTTTTGAAAATGATTCCTGTGATTACTTTTCACGCCTAAGTATTGATTTTCTTTTCTTATGTAATTTGATAAGTATGTTAAAAAATATGACAATGTCATGTTGTGTTTTTACTGATGTAAAAAAAGGGACTTAATAAAAATCAAAATATGTTAAATATATTTTAATGTTTCTGTTTATAGCTGGCATCTTCGTTCCTTAACATACAATGATATATGCTAGGATTCAAATTGTATAATTTGAACGTTTTAGGTAATTCATTTTATAATTTTCATGAAAAATTAGAAATCAATTGTTACTATTTTTATGAATTGTAAAGGTGTTAATTAAAGCAATGATTTTATTTATGTATTAATTATTATTAATTTTTAAGTTTTGTGAACACTTACGAATATAATTTGTGCATTTGATCAAGATAAGCTGTTCTGTTTTTGTAATTTTTTTGTATAAACTTACTAATTTCTGGGCAGTATAGCGATAAAAGTAGGTAAAATATTTACACAATTGAACATGTGAAAAGATGTATCCAAAAATTTACATAGTTATATTTCTGAAATTCATCTCAATTCAAGGCAATTTCTTTGAGATTCATAAACACGAAATATGATGATATTTTTTTCACTGTTGCATTTTTCATTCAATATCAGACAAAGACATTTTCCCATTATGTGCAGAAATTTTCTGATCAGGAAACAATTAGAAATAAGTCAGAATTTAAATTATTTTTTTATTTTTTTAACTTGGAGATGCACTGAGCTAAGTAACCATCTAAATCCAACATCCCTTAATGAGCTTTGACATGTATAATGTAAATCTATCTGCTGTTTATTTTTATCTCTACATGTTTAGCATTTTAGATTTTCTGATTCCATAGAGTTATTTCAACTACTGTAGCTTAATAAATGCTAACACTTTCCGCAGGTTTCCACAAAAGCAATCTTCCCCTCCCATAAAATACTCCTAAAAATTGATAAATGGATAAAAATTACAATGTGTTTTTAATTGAAATTAAGAATTATTTAAATTTTAAAGTATGCCAATAAATGCTTTAAAAATGAAATACTATTTGCATCAAGTAGCAGTCTCCTGAAATTAGCTGTTACAACAACTGCTATAGCCAATAAAACTTAAAGCTGAAGTATTTAAGCATACTAAAATAACTTTATTTCCTATCTCTTAAATTTTGCATATGAAATGATTCTTTAATAAATTATGATAATATTGTGAATAAATCAGAAATATCACTTCTTAAAAGAAAAATTGGAAAGAACACTCAACAGGTGGCTAATAAAACCTAAACAAATTCTTGAAATAAGCAGAAACATCATTTTTAAAGGCTTTAATGTTATGCACATGCATTTAGATTTCGAACTACTTCTTAATGATTACGGATATCATCTTTATAACTTTAAAACAAAAAATGAACAATAGCTAAGCATTTCATTTAAAATTAAACATATTTTTACTGGAAAATGCATGCATAGAACAGCTTAGAAACACGTACGTTTCACTGCCGTAATGCAATGTTTTGAAGTTACAAACATGGAAGCCACTTGTTCGGTGGAGTTTCATTCCCCGATAGAGGAGGAAACTGGGAACCCTGCCTCCTTCTACTCTAACCTCCTTGGTTAAGAACCTTCAGTTAGTCAACTCATGCACTGCTCTTAGCACCTACTATAGTAATTCTGCAAAGACTTAATTCAAGCTCCAGCTGTTTAGAAAAGATGATTTTGGCTTAGATTAATTTAATTCTTTTCCTTATGACTTGCCTCTTAGACCATCTTTTCGCCTTCGGACGCGGTGCCCATGCACCCTTGATTTAAATTAAAGTTTATGAGAGGCCAATGGCCCACCTGAGTTATTAGTAAAACCTCTTTAGTAGTTGGTACTATAAATGGAATTCAAGATATACCTTGCACACTCCGGCCCTGGAAGTAATCGAAGACCTCTCCTCAGACCATTATCCGATGAATTTCGACGGGTTTTACTCCCCGCTACAGAAACCTATTACTAAAATTAACTGGGATGTTTTCACCAACGAATGAATTAATATTAAAAGCAGAGCCTCATTTCATCATTGCGAAGACATCAAACAGAAGGTGCATGACCTCAACACTAAAATCCAGCAAGCAATGACTAAAGCTATACCAGCAAAATTTTCAATCAGCAAAAACTCCCTAATTCTATCATCGACCTTATTAAACGAAGAAACAGATGCAGACTAACCTGGCACTTAACTAAGTCCCCCAGGGATAAAACACAAATAAATTATTTAATTAGAAAAATTTCTGAAGAAATCAAGAAATATCGCACCTCTGTGTGGGATAATATCTTAGAAAACATGGAAGTCTATCCAAATACAGTGTGGAAAATTGCAAGGGCACTCCATACTCAGCAAAATAATCCCCTCCAACCAATTAATTACGCAGGACAGATGATGTACTAATCGAGATTGCTGAAGCAATGGCCGATAATCTCAGCAAAACCTTCGAAAAGCATGATGAAGAAAATTCTGAATATGAGCATATTAAGTAAACAACGCAGTCGACCTGATCAAAATTAGAAATAACAGAGACTACATCAAATTTACTTCCAAGAGAAGAGAGAAATTATCAAAAATTTAAAGAAGAAAAAAGCAAAAGGCTATGACAACATTAATAGCGAAGCTCTTAAAGCTCTTTCGAGAAATTGTATTGTTCTCCTTTGTGTTAAGGTATTAAACTATTGAACATTATAGAACAATATAACCTACGATTTTACAAATACTTATACTACTAAACAACATCACTGTGTAATTGAAAATTCATGTTAATGTATGTATTTAGTAAATGAGTGAAAATATTCCACATCAGTAATATTCTCAGAGTATTTAGTGTTATATGACATGAATACATGGTAAATCCCATTCAAGAAAACAGTCAATATATCTAGTTGCGTTGTGTAAAAAGAAAACAATGTAAATCCAGTAAGATAGGATATTGGTCCAGTGTTAAAAGAATTTAATTAAAATAATTACAAAGCTAGGTAAGTAAAATCAAACTAACGTTTATTTAAGGTGATAAAGAGATTTGGTTACATTGCTGATAGAGTCATGATAATCACAATTTTCACTACAATTATTAAGAGGTGGCTGGTAAACAACTTTAGCTGAAGAACACGAAAGAATAAAACATACCTTTAAACCTTTAACAACATAACCAATGAGTGGAGGACCCTCCTTCCAAGTTACACCAGGAGAATATTTTGTTTCACATGAATGAAGAAGCCGAAAACGCCTAATCTGCAAAAGGAATAAACAAAATTAAATTTTAGTGCTACAAGTCTTGAAGCACGGCTGTTCCTCCAGGACGGCTCGTCCACCAGAAATCAACGGTAGGAACCATTTCGGCTACGAAAGCGAAAAGGTAGAGGCCAGTAGCCACCGAATTTCCAAACCGCCACGATTCTCTCAAGCTCTTAGCAGTTCCTCCTCGTCTACGAAGCGGCTACCCTCCATGCTGAACGGTAAAGTTGACATCTTTTTATTTTTCTTGTGCTTCGAGGGTCTCATAAAAATTCTTTTTCTCCGTCTCTCTGGCTCAAGCTCCGTCAAAAAAGGTATTAGTATCAGTATCAGTAGCGGGCGCAGCCGTAATGGAAAATCTTTTCTCCGTCTCTCCCCCTGCAAAATACTGCGTAACCACTTTAATAGCTGGCGCGCTTTTGAAAAATTTGGCGAAGAAGGTGATCAGCAGGAAGCCAAGCCCAGCAACCCAAACACAGAAATCTTCACGGGAAGGGGTTTTTAGACTACCAGAAGAGTCAGCAAGCGCAGTTCAACCAATCGGCTTCCAAGGCCACTCCGCTGGGTCAACAACTATCCGCAGACGAAAACAAGGGGAGGGGGACTATCCTCGCTCGAGGTGCAACCCAACATGTAGAGCTTCCTATCCAACGACTTTTCGCCGCTCCTCAATAATTCGCTGTAGAACCTTTCCCTGCTAGAGATGTCACCGATACCGAGGTCCCAGTTAAGTAAAACTCCAGATGGTGCAAACATCCAACGTGTGTTTGAACGCTTGGGCGAAAGAATTTCGGAGTGCAGTAATCCTCTGATAAGGGATTCTGAGAATGAATTCTAAGCCGACGGTTGGGATGAGAAAATTTTCAGAACCAGTGAATAGTTATTCAACGCAAACGAATTTGGGACATTAAAAATTAAACTATTACATAACAATATCATTCATTAAAAATGTCAGCACAATATAAATTTTTTCTTCAGCAGCATTTTAAGTATGCACACTCATGAACCAGATTGAGTTTCAATTACTATTGATTTACCTTGCCACCAGTCAGAAAATATGTATTAGACAACTTTAATAGAAAGAGGAGTAAAAATTAAGTTACCTTTAAGTTAAAAAACATTAACACACTAAAAGTGAAGCAAACAAAACTTTAAAATAATTAAAGTTAAAAGTTAAACAACCTTAAGGGTCAAAAACATAACGTATAGAAAGCAAGTAAACTTAAGTCCCTAAACTCAAATTAAATTTAAACAACTTAAGAAAACTTTTAAAGCAACCAAACCTAAATTTAAAGTTTACAAATGTTACAGTTTAAACTTACAACCAACTTTAAACAATTAAAGCAAAAAAAAAAAAAAAAAAAAAAAAAAAAAAAAAAAATAATAATAACTTCAATTACTGATCAAAACTGAATTAAGTAAGCAAAACTTAAGCCTGAAAATAATAACAATTAAAAAGAAAAACCTTTCAAGTGCGCTGTGGTGATGCTCTCTCAAATAAAAAAGTTATTTTTATAGGTGTCTCTCAAGGATCGGTAATTACACCAAAAATGTTTAATATTTTCGTTAATGACATGTCAAAGCCCTTCTCTTCTAATATTCTAAAATATGCCGACGACATTGTTATCATCACGAAATCTATAAACCCACAGAACGCAATCGACAAACTAAGATTCCAAGTTAATATAACTGATGCCTGGTGCAAACTTTGGAAAATTAAATTAAACCTTTCCAAATGCTGCATTGTTCTCTATTGCAGATATAAGTAGCATTATCCTGTGGAGATTAATAATAAAATTGACAACGTTCCAGTCCCAGTTGCTTCTTCCTACAAATATCATGGAGGTAGGAAAGGAAGGAGGGGCCAATCGGCACTAGAAGTGAAGCACTGCTTTGAAGCTTGGGTCACCAGATGGGGTGTTCTTTGTTTACATTCAGAAGCTCGCTTGACAGCGTTCTGATAGTATTTCGACACACGACAGTTCCATACAAATCGAAAAAGGGACACTTTAGCATGAAAGAAACATTCATAGTGGGATGGATAATAGCAATTTGTATATTTTAGTGACATTTACGCAAAAATCACATCTTGGTTATTTTTTGATAACTAACAACAGCGATTTTGATTATGAATTTGTTTTAAAAAATTCTAAGCTGTTGAACTACAAAAATATAGATTTTAAGAAAAATGTTATGCTTAAAGAATGAAAAATACCTTAAGGTACATTTACAATTGTATACGTCTTTCGATACCCTTAATAGAGTATTCGCTACTTTTATTTTATTTTCCAAACGCCAAAATGATTTAAATAAAAGAAATTTTCGTGGAGGAATTTTGAAGAAAAACTGACCTTTGAGTGGGTATTAAAAATAATGGGTATAATTTTCATTCAAATTATATTCATATATATTTTTTATGTAAAACTATCGGGTGTATGCTAAATTAGTGTAAATTACTTTACACGAAAAATATAGTGAATGCAAAGAAATTAAAGATTTGCACATGCCGGAAATGAAAAATAGGAAATATGTATGGGTATTTATGCATGTGCTTGCAAAAAGCATGTATCTGTCTTTGACAAAATACATAAATATTCATTAAATTATTTATAAATGTATTTGAAATGAAGAATTTATTCACTTATAAACAACTGTGAAAGTACTGTGAAGAAATCTAATTATTAAATGTATCTAATTTATAATGATTATAAATGTTATCTAAATATATAATAACCTCAATATTGAATTGTAAACATAAATTGAAATCCTGTTGACAAATACGTTATAAAACTATTTAAGCAAGAATTGTTCGTATTGGAAAGCAATCTGTTAAAAGGTATTATAAAGCAAATGCTATGAGATGCGCACTTAAGAACGTAATAAAGAGTTTTGGAATATATATTGTTGAAATGAAGAGTAAAAAAAAAATCTGATAAGTATAATTAAAAGAATTATTTTCCTTACATTTTATAACTCAGTTACATGTTTTAAATAATACTTAAAAAAAAACTTATTTTATTCCCTTTCAGAAATGTTCATAGAAAGTCAAGTATTATTTAAAGTATTTCGCTAATTCCTAATAATTCTCTAATTTAAAATGAACCGAATAGAGCATTAATTATAAATTGACTTACATTTTTAGATATAAAAGACGTCTCAGAAGCCAAAAAATCATGTCATATTTAAGAAAGTATTTTAGGAAGAAGCTCTATAAACAGAAAAGAAATAATGCATAATTTTAATATTAATAATACAATAAACTTTGATCTTAATTTTTGTACCTTAACCGAATAAAATCGAATTACCTTAATTTTTTTTCTAATGTAATTAACGAAAACTTGTGAAAATATTTCATTCAAATTAAACCATTCTGAGAAAACTGTCCTGTGAAAATTATAGCATTTAATTCCGTTCAGAATGAAATGTTGCTTAAAAATATGTTGTTTTCATATACTTAGGACTCTGAAGTGTTGTAGAAAATGAAAATATATACATTTATATGTATATTTACGACGTAATTACAAAATATTTACATCCGAACGCGTCAAATCCCATTGAACTCAATGGTAAATGCCAAAATATTTTGGTCACCACGTAGGGATCGTCGGTGCTTAAGATCAGGGTACGGCAAAAACTTGTTTAGGGCTACTCCATCTTACTTCCTACCTCCGTGACAAATATTTAGGTGTGCATATAGACAACACGCTCTCCTTCAAAGAACACATAACTTCAGTGATCAACAAGGCTAACGCTGCTTTCGAGGCTCTATACCCACTTATGGGTAGAAAATCAAAGCTTGATTTAAGAATCAAACGCACACTTTACATTACGCTTATAAGACAGATTTTGCTGTATACAGTGCCTGCATGGGTAACTGCAAATAAGACGGAGAGAATAAAAATAAGTGTGCTACAGAATAAATTACTCAGAGCTATTACAGATGCACACTGGTTTGTGCGAAATCAACAAATTAATGATGACCTGAAAATTCCCTGTTCAAAATTCCCCATACAGCGCCATTAAAGCACTTACAAACTATGATCCCACCCAAAATAGAGTCGTGAAAAGACCGCGATCTATCCACCATAATACAGGTGTGTACATACACTGTAAATATGTTTACAGTATGGTGGTAGTGTACTAAGTGTGGTAGTGTACGTACTGTAAATATTTTTGCATCATCTATATTAGTATTTAACTAAGAATTGTGTTTTATGTTTATGTGCTTGTCTAGTATCAACTGTTTTTTGTGTGACTTTGGACTTTGTGTTTACCCAGAGTGGAACTATTTTTGACAAACTTGTGTGTCTTCATATAATTTTTGAATTACTATGGACTTTGTCACTGAAAGGACTGTTACTTTCTCAAAGCTTTAGGAACTATGTGTTTTTTGTGAAAAAACTGTACTTACTATCTTCATCGCAGTCTTACGCAGATTACGTACTTTCGATTCAATACTGCTTGTTCACTGCTCATTGGTGCACGTGACGACACACCCTGCACTCAAATTTAAATTATTTTAAGCTCGTGTTTTTGTTTTTACTACGTCTAAGGAACTGTTATGAAGATTCTCTACTTCAATGAACTCATCCTTAAAAGGATTTATTGTATTTTTGATCGCACAAAATGATATATTAATTATAGTTCAAGTACTGCTTATAGACTTTCGTACCAATCACAATGCTCAGTATTCTTATATTATCGCTGCTCATCCCAGTCTGATTAGAACTCTCAGCTACTCTGCACGTCAAAACTGCTGCACCAACCAGCACCTACTCTAGTTTTAAATACGACTCGATTATGCACATTTAATTGCTTATGACTTGAACTAATGTATGTCATTTAACGATCTGTAACTTTCCTAAGACTTGCCACCTTTGACCAGAATTTTGCCTGCGGACGCGGTGCTCTACGCACCACTGATTTATTAAACAACCGCGAACTGCCATTGGCACTATTTGAAAGAATGATAAAAACATTTTAGTAGTTGACACCATAATTGAAGTGACCCTTCCTAGATTCCTATGCCTTGCAAGTTTCGCAACGGAGGGAAAAAGTTTACGAGGTTAAGTTTATAACGATTTATACAAATTTTTACGTTTTGTGGAATAACATTCCATTAACTACGCTCTGCATTCCATTCACTGATGACTATATTTTACTGTTCAGATTATAAAATACTGGCTTTCATGGTTAAAGGATTGTAGCGCCCTTTATGAATTATTAATCTGAAGAAGTCCATTTCCAGTTCCCTCCATTCCAGCAAAAGAATTGTATTATTATTACATTAATATTTAATTAGTTTTCCCTCTCTCGCATTTTGTAAAATGCTTATATTATAACCCAGTTCGATATAAACTATAATGAAATTAAAAAAAAATGTTGCATAGAATTTTGTGCTTCAGTCAATAAATTTTTTTCTGTTCTTCAGTTTACGTGATTTTATAATTTACTGATATCAGTTTTTAAATTGCACCGGAGCCCACCGGAGCACGGCTCCGGTGCTTCTCAATTTTTAAGATAAATTACAATTTTAGCCGGAGTGCACCGGAGCCCTAAATAAGATGAGCTCCGGTACTTCTTTTTATAAAACTGAATCACAATTTTAAGAAAATATTTAGAATTCCTAACGTTTTAGTTTAACAATAAGCAGACCTTGCAATACTCTATTTTCCTAGAAATACGAACTCATGAGAACATGAGACGTTCAAGTAAAGTCCCCTCACTCACATGCGGAAACCTTTCCCTCTAAGAAAAGCAATAAATTTGGAGGAGTTTGTTTAGGAACGCGTAAAGTTTTCTCCATGCCATCATATATAGTGTATTGTTATCGATGCTTACGGTTAGTTATCCTCGCAGGAAGGAAAATTTGTTTTCTTAAATGTTCGTTAAGTGACAGTGAGTACAATAAGTGTGAAATACGAGTACAATAAGTGTGAAATACGAGTACAATAAGAGTGAAATACGCTCAAGCACGTCCTATACATCGTCTTCCCACAGTACACACTAATGGGGGGAAGCGTAACCAGCAACTTTACATTCATCCTTAGGAGTCAAATTCAGGACTCATTTTACCCTTGACATACATCTGCTTGATGGCTATAATTATATCAGCAGAGAGCCTCGGTCAAAGATAACGTTCTTTCTCACCAAGATTTCCCTCATTTTTTGTTTCCACCCACTCATACCCTCATTCTGTTTCGCCCCGGAATTTTCATCAGCTATACTTTAAGTGTATATAATTTTTATGATGATAAAAGAACTCACCCCCCCTTACGATCAGAGCTTAAATTGGGCCGGAGCCCACCGGATTTCGGCTTCGGTGCTTCTTAATTTTTGTAATAAATCATAATTCTAGCCGGAATGCAAAGGAGCCCAGAATAAGAAGGCTGCGGCACTTCTTTTATGTAATTGAATAACAATTGCAGTAGAAATTTTATCTGGAAAATTTTATTTTAATAATATAATTATATTAAAAATCGCGTATTAAATTTCAATTTATCTCTTTACATTTTTATTTAGTTTTAATTATTTAATTACTTCAATCTTTAATTATTTCAATAAGTAATAATTAATTATCTAATAATTATCAATTAAATTATAATTAATTAATTATATAATTATTATTGATTAAATAACAATTTATAAACATTAATTAAATAGCTATTAATTTGATAATAATTAACTATTTAATTTTTAAATTATTAATGAATTTAAAAGTCATTTTATTTATTTATTTACTCTTGTTCCTCTCTGCTGACGGTCTTTCATAGGGCTCCGGCACTCATCTTAGAAATTAAGCCCTGACTGATATACTGAAATCATTACACACACAATCCATTTTTCATTGCACTCATACGCTTTCCTTATATTTTCACTTAACCATGCAATTATTTTAACTGTAAACAGCATTGTGTTCATTTCCATTCATTATAAAAACCTACTTTAAACAGAAAAGAAGGAAAATAAATTCAATTTTCTGTAACTGAAATAAAAATGAAAATATTATGTGATTCTCCTAAAATTTCAGAAATTTTATTTAACTTCAATCTAAAGAGTGCCTGCTTTCCTATAAGAAATGCAGATGCACACATGAGAATACCGGGTGAGCAAAAAGTCAGTATAAATTTGAAAACTTAATAAATCACGGAATAATATAGATAGAGAGGTAAAAATTGACACACATACTTAGAATGACATGGGGTTTTATTAGAACCTAAAAAAGTTAAAAAATGTCCGACAGATGGCGCTGGACAGTAAAACATCAGTGACTGCGCATGAAAAATCGTGTATAAAAGGAGCTGTAATGAGAGAGAGAATCAGATGCACCAGCAGTCGCAGCATGTTGGCGTTACCTGAAAAGGCGCTTTTAGTGAAGCTGTATTATCAGAATGGGGAATGTGCTAGTTCAGCGTTACGATCCTATCGCCATAGGAAGGGGATTCGAACAGGTAAAGGTCCGTTGACAAATGCAGGTGTGGCGAGAATGATTTCGAAGTTCGAAGCCACGAGTTGTTTACAAGATAGACCCCGTAGTGGCTGACCGAGCACAAGGCGTAATGCTGCTGAGACGGTTCAGAAAGAAATGGAGACTGTAGCGGGTTCGTCTATGCACGGGGAAGTCAGCGCTAGTGCAGTCGCACGTTGCACCGGTCTCCCAGCTTGGTCCAGCCGGTGCTTGGCCTCCCAGGTCCACAGACCTCAGTCCGTGCGATTATTGGCTTTGGGGTTACCTGAAATCGCAAGTGTATCGTGATCGACCGACATCTCTAGGGATGCTGAAAGCAACATCCGACGCCAATGCCTCACCATAACTCCGGATATGCTTTACAGTGCTGTTCACAACATTATTCCTCGACTACAGCTATTGTTGAGGAATGATGGTGAACATATTGAGCATTTCCTCTAAAGAACATCATCTTTGCTTTGTCTTAATTCTTTATGCTAATTATTGCTTTTCTGCTCAGATTATTGCTTTTCTATTAAAACCCCATGTCATTCTAAGTATGTGTGTCAATTTTTATCTCTCTATCTACATTATTTCAGGATTTATTAAGTTTTCAAATTTATACTGACTTTTTGATCACCCGGTACATAACATTTAATTAATTTCCATTTTATTTTTCTTTTATAAACATACTGTAAGTATCTTCTTTTATTTACAAACAATACAAATGTTCTGATAAGTTGTAGAGACATTAGGTATTTTTTGGAAGCAGGAAACTTCAAAAATAAGCAATGCTCTCACCGGGTCTCGAGCCTCGGACCTCTCGAATACACTCCGAGTGTGCTGACCATTACACTACGAAGGCGGGAGAAATACCTTATATACTCCCCCTTTTAAAGGGCGACTGAGGTTTTTAGGGGACCCAATTGCCAAATCCTGGATGTGAAGAATCATCATCCACCACTCTTTTAGTTCGGGCGCCACTGTAGAGACATTAGATATTTTTTGGAAGCAGCAGACTTGAAAAATTATCAACGCCCTCTCCGGAAACCGAACCACAGATCTCTGGAATACGCTCCGAGCGAGCTGATCACTACACTACCAAAGCATGCTAAGAAGGCGGGAGAAATACCTTATTTCTCTAATTATTATCAAGTATGATGTGAACGTTGCATACCTTTGAAGTTCTAAATAGGATTAAATTCTTAATTCCCAATTTATTATTTTGCCATAAAGGTTTATATCCAAGTCCTAAACAGGTTCCGTTAATAATAAAATAATAATTATTAACTTATAATGAAAATAGATATTAATTTAATGTTGCCGATATTGTTCCCTATGTAAAACATTACTACGAGTTGAATCTATATTTGACTACAGCGCCCTTGATAAATAAAGTGACGAAATGTGGACCACGTTTTGGAAAAGTACTAGTACGAGTTTCACCGCTTTCTTTACACTCCTTATCAAAGACACAGAAGCTCGTTTGCCGCACTTCTTATTTGTATTACTAGATGGCGACACAAACAAGCAAAAATGGACCGTAAGGCGCAAGTGATCGCTTTGCGACCCCCATATGTATGAAATTTAGTAATTTGTTATGAAATACATACATTTTAACCTAAACACATTTGCAAAACTTGAAACATTGCAGTAATTAATACAAATCTTAAAATAATAGAATGACTTTTGGCGAAAGTAATTGAAATCTTCTCATATTGCTCAACATTTATAAATTTGCTCCATGTTTTTTTCTTTTCTTTTCTGTTTGAAAAGGCTTTATTGTAATAGCTGGGTGTTTTCTTGTCTCCATGACTTCATAGGTAACATTTAAACACAAATGCATCTTTCATTAAAATCAAAACATTTTCAACCTTTGCATCCCACCAAAATCGCTTTTAGAAGCAAACAGTCCAAGATTCAACAGTGGAACAAATTCTTTCAAAATTTACTCTATGCATATTTTTAGATTCAATAAAATCATTTTCAGCTTCGTTTTTTTTTTTTTAGTGCTGCAAATTCAGCTTGATCAAACCTTAATATATGTTGCTTTTCTGTTATTACTTCTGTTTTCGACGTACAGTTTTTAAAGCAACTTAACCAAATTTTGGAGAATTAGAGTAACTTTTCTTTTCAAATCTTGTAGAAAAAAGCAAAAGTTGGTGATAAATATTTTTCTGCGCACAAATTTCTACTACTATTCCTCATATCTCGAAGTATAGATATTCAGAATATGATATTTGCTATACAGTTGCATGGCACTGTGCTAAACAAAAAATGTCTTCTCTTTATTATTGTACATTCATGCACTCAAAATTTGTTCTTCAGAATCTTTGCCTTCTCAGGAATGAAATTATTTGCAATCGGTTGCTATTGAGAGATCATTGATAAAGTCTTAACAAATTTTCATCTTGCCATTAAAAAGGCATTCAAGTATTAGAAAATAACTACAATAGTATTTTCGCTATTCCATTTCACACTTCTGTCAGTTACGAAATCCCTTAACTTCTTCAGAACTTTAATTTTTAAGTCCGTTTTTCACATACCAGTAAAATTTGTTCTTCGATTCTTGAACATGTTTGATTTTAGTTCTTGAGCTTTATAAAATATTCGCGTCAGTATGGTTTGATAACCTGAAAGAGGGTTAAAATTTCGGGTCAAGGAACACTAATCTTATGCTCAAAAAGAAAAACAAATCTCCGATAGTTAAATCATAGCTGGACACTAAATTACGATTTCGACTTTGATCCTGCAAAAATTACCCATAAGGTTTCTTCAGTTGGTAAATTGTATTTCCTTGAAGCTTTTTACATCCACAGAAAATTTGAATCTAGTCTCACCTAACGCTTTCAGAATTCTATATCATTTTAGTTTTCCACATTTCATTACTATTTTCCTCACAGGCGGCGATATCTGCGAATTCGCTTTGCTCTGCCCATTGCTTTCAACAACAACAACGAAAAAAAAAAAAAAAAAAAAAAAGATTGTTGCGCATCTGATTTTGAAAATTTATTTGTTCCTGAACAGCAATATAGTATTCTGATCTCCCTCTATATCAATACCGTTTTATTCAAAATTCGCAGTAAAATAAGACTAAGTTTTTTTACCTAATTTAAAATTTTACAATCCAGTTAACTTCCACTTAACTTTAGAATAATAAAAATAATTTTAATATTGTATGATAATTTAAATGTTGAGAATGAAATTTTGTTACAAAATTGTGAATACGTTTTACGCATAAACACTTTATAGCAGTAGAAGATTTCAGAGCGCATAATTCGTAAGGGCACGTTGTTATCGCAACCTAGAAAAGGGCATCTAGAACGTACCAATATTTTTCCAGTAGTATTTTCAGTTGTGCTGCGCAACCATTGCCATGCTTAAAGCAAGTTGGTTGAAAAACGTTTGCTATCCAATTTCCTCATCAAAATATTTAAAACTTTGGGAAAATTTTCCACGCGAAATTAAATCAAATGTAAATAATTGTTAAAATTTCACTGTCTAGCTGAACGATTTTAAAAGATATGGCAAATATACGCTGGAGATATTGTAAAGCAAATCAAAAATAAATGTAACAGCATTACTCAGCTTCATGCAATTGAACAGAAAATATCGTATGCACACTCAAGGCATTTAATCTAATCTTATGATTTCATTTAGCATGAAGTTTTAACATCTCACAATACTAGTGGAAGTAATATTACGTCAACCACAACATCATTTTCGTATGCCAGTGGTCTCAAAGCTTTTGATTCGCCATCCCTATTTAAAATCAAATTCTATATAGAGCTATTTAGACCTACTTTACGTCTTAAAAGTTAAAAGTTACTGAAAATCGGAAGTAGTGTAAACGGGGGGGGGGAGAGGAAGAGGAAAACGAAATTCTTATTATTCATTATAGGTGACAATTTACATTTAATGTTGCTACCTAACTTCTAAGGTCTTTTTTTTTTTTTTTTTTTTTTTTTTTTTTTTTTTTTTTGCATTGAATCACTATAAATGTCCGTTTCACATTTCAAACTGTTGCCATCAAATGTTAGAGTCCTGCATTATATTTGGAGAAATTAAATAATGAAAAATATGCATAAATGTATATATATTTCTGGCACTGTGATAAAACAACGGTACATAGAGCCATCCAGTTTTAAATGACATAATCCTACTGCGGTTATGGGCATGTGGAAGACCAAATTTGAAATTTGAAATTTGTTTTACGATTGATTTAATATTTTCTAAAGCTTTAACGAATTTTTGAGTAACATACTCAACAAGTTAAAGCAAGCAATGGCAACGCTGTACAGAAAAAACATTTTTATATTCAGCGCGTTAGACTGTGTATCGGAAATTCTATCGGAAAGACCTTTTTATCTCCAACTCGCGGAACTGTGTATCGGAAATTCTAAAGATAGGCTCATTTTAAAATTATTTTGCGATATTGCTACTGAACTGAATTTTATTGTCTAAGTGTAAAGAAAACGATATTTAATAAATAAAGGTAACACACAAAACGTTAATAAAACGCCCCTTTGGACGTAATTTAAAATCTGAAACCTTTCAGATTTTTTTTCCCTTTCTTTTCTTTTCTTTTCATTTTTTTTTTAAAAATTTTAAGCAAAAGATGCGAAATATGCGTAATGCCCTCTTTGGAACTTGAACTCTGGACTCTTGAATACGCGTTCAGTATGCTTCCAAGTACACTCGAATTCATGCGGAAAGTAGGGAGAAAATATGTTATATACTCTCTCCTTTTAAAGTAATCTGGGGTTTAGGGGATCCAATCGCCAAATCCTGGTGGTGATTAATTATCATCCACTACCTTTTAGTTCTGGCGCAACTTGTAGAGTCATCAGGTTTTTTTAAGGAGGAAACATGAAAATTATGCAGCGTCCTCCCCAGGACACGGATCGAGTATACTTGGAAGCGTCGAATCGAGTATACTCGGGAATAGTGTCTAGTATACTCGCGAACTGGAAGCATACTCACAAATACGCGTCATTCAATCACACTGCGAAGACGTTCGAAAAGGAAGGAAAAATACTTTATAAACTTAATTTTACTAACCACTTACATTACAAAGCAACAAGAGTGCACTGTCGTGTAAGAGCAAGCCTAAAAAGCTATAACGTAAAAGGATTTACAAACGTTTAAGGAAACTTCTGTTCTTTCATTTCTTTCCATTGTTTCCTTATTTTAGACTCAACTGGTGATAACCCCAAGCAAAGCTTAATATGCGCCGGAGACACCCTACATTTTCCCACCAGAATATAAGTGATCGCAACGAAGTAAACGCAATCTTTAACGACTTTGCTAAGATTTAAAACTGCAGCATTAGTAACTTTTGCAGTCACGACGTTAAATGACTGAAACAAAATTAAAATTTTTTCAGAAGTTTAGATTTCTTTGGACAAAACTTCATGTTAGCACTATTTAGTGCATATCTAGTTTAGAAAGGAAATAGTTAAGATTTACACTTTTCAACTTGCCTTTTATAATTTCATCAAAACCTTTTTAAAATTTTGCTTCCTATAAATTTAATTTCTAAACCATGCTCTCCAGAATTGTAATGCGTGATCGTGAGTGTAAAAATATGTCGAGTTTCCACAAACTATCTACTAATCAATATCTTACATTGTTAATAGCTTAGACACACTAGACCTCAACAACACTCTATTTGAAGACTGTATACCTAATGTTCTAAGCTTAATTTTCTTTAAATCTACTAAATTTCTTGTTGGCTGGAGAGCCTAAATTTTGAATGACTACTTAAATACAGTACACTTGCTTTTACATTATTTCAGATCATTTTCATTTGCTAGCTATATATATATGTTTGTCATATTTTGGCAGTCGGGCACATGAATGAAGAAGCTTGGCATCTAATGATGATAAAGAAGTTAACTGTTTTGATTCTACATCTTTATTCAGTTCAAATGGCAGATCATTATTCTTTTAGAGTCTCCAAAATTACATATGCAATAGTAATTTAAACTAAATAGGTTTAACTTTAAATTTACTGCGTCATACTGTCATACTATTCAAACAAAGAAAGACAGACGGGAAGACGGGCAGAAAGGGTCTGATAGCGGCTAGAGGAGAAAAGCCAGTCTGACTAAAAATGGCGCAAACTCTGCATTTAAGTAGGGTTACATAACATGCCAGAATGTTCTCGAAAGTACTGGTTTAGGGAGGAAAAGCCGACAGGATATCTACTTGCGGCCGCAACCCCAGTATGTTTCAGTTTTAAGTATTAAGTGATTAGTGATGTTTTACTTTTCTTCGTCCTTGCTAAAGTGCGGACGTTTTCCTAATTGGATTTCGAATTTTCAACGATTCCAGTGACTGCGCGAAAAAGGAAAAAAAAATAAATATCAATAATGCTTGCGTGAACATCGCCGAGGATATTTTGCTCCGGATGTACTGCGTGGGTTGCTTCTGAGTTTTAATGTATTACATATATATATATATATATATATATGATTGGTGTAGCCGATTGCAACGAGAAAGGGAGGTGCACACCTACATGCTACAGAAATCTCATATACAAAATTTCAACACTCTATGGCTACTCGTTCTTGAGTTATACGAGATGCACACATATGTACGTACGTACAGTTGTCAAGGAAAAAATCTCAACTGAATCCATTTTACAATTCGTTTTGGAAAAATAGTCTGTCCTTACGTACAGATGTCATGCAAAACATTGTTCAAATGGTTTCGAAAGGGGTTGAAATGGATATTTTCGTTGAAATGCGACACCCGAATTTTTTCGAGATTACAATCCTTCCTTTACTTCCTTCGTACAAGGAAATAAGAAACCAGGTAACCAAAAATCTCACCTCGCATTAACACTTTCCTGCTTAACGGTTGCTAGAAAATTAAAATCCATGGTTATTTTTAAAAGAAACATGATGTTGAAATGTAATTTCCCATATTGTGTTTTCATTCATGTTAACGAGAGAATAGATGCACGAAAACGGTTTGAAATTGTCAATAAGAAATTTTTGGCAAAAGCGTCCTACTGTCTTAAAGAATTCAGAAAGACATCTAGTTTGGGTCATGTTCAAATCCCATCTATCAAATAATATAAAGAAATTACTAAAAGAGTGTAAATGCAGACATAGAATTTATTGTAGGCGGATTAAATTTGTTAGTTTAGCCTTTAGATGTGTGTATAAATAAATCATTCAAAGAAAATATAAAGCGACAATGGAATGCATTAATGTTAGAAGGTAAAAATATATTTGCGAAATGAGGTAATGCTAGTCTAGAAACAGTGTATGAGTGGATAATAAAATTACGGAATGAAATTTAACTCGAAATAATTCAAGTCACTTGAAATGTAGTATATCTAACAATCCAGGTGGAATGGAATATGATTATTTATTTACGGATAAGACTAATAGATATGGTTTAGGTGAAACAGAATTCGATGATATACATAAAAATACAACAGGGAAGAAGAATAGGACAAACTTTTTCCATTACACGATGATGACCATTTAAAATTCATAAGGTATATCATTGTTTTAAATTTAATAGCATAGGTACAGTGCGGGAAAAAAAAAAAAAAAAAAAAGACAGTTCTATACCTCCCGTTTTCTGGGCCAATTGACGAAATTCAACTTGCGTTTTTCATGTCTCGCAAGCACTTAGGATATATATTAGATTTATATATAGCATTCTTCTAATACAGGTATTTGACACAAAATCTGAATTTTTTCTGAAATAACAAGTCAATATTTTTTCCATATTTCGGTTCTATGACTCAAATTATGCCAAACTGCCAAGTTTTGTAAAAAATCCCACGAGTAGTTTTTAAAAAATCAGCTCTCAAAATTTAATATATATTTTATTAATATCTTTTTTTATTAAATTTCTTTAATTTTTACTTTCACATGTCGATATTTGGGTTCATTCCAAATAAAATTCGCTCGTCTTTTATCATGTATTTTTAAAATTTGTATTTTTAGATAATTTTTATAAATGTTTCGAAAAAAAGTTTGAGTTTTAATCTATAAAATTTTTACCGCCATCTTAAAATAGCTGTATTTCTAAGCATACCTGAAAAAAAATTAGTTTCTTTATTTAAAATTTAACAAGATATACGTAAATTTATATATTGGCGTGTTTAAAAATTTGGCTATTTATTATAAACGCTAATAACGAAAATGTGGTTTACGCATTTTGTTAAAATTATTTGAAAGAATGAACGATAGACCTTTTTTGCGCTCGTGTACAATGAAAAAAAGGAAAGGAAAATAGGTTGCGATGCATTAAGAAATTCGACGAGTGACTTATTCTTGGCGCAAACTGAAAAAAATGCGCCAAGATAAATTTATAAATTTCTCCGTAAATTTCTCACCAATTTTTACAAAATTTAATATTTAGGCATAATTTCAGTCGTAGAATCGAAATATGGAAAAACATTGGCATATGATTTCAGAAAAATGTCCGATTTTATGTCAAAATACCTATATTAGATCAATGCTATGTATAAATCTAATATATGTCCTAAGTAGGGCTTTCGCGAAACGCAAGTTGAATTTCGTCAATCGGCCCAGTAGAACAGGAGATATAGAACTATCCCCCCTTTTCTTTCCCTCTCAGTGTTACATGCAGAAATCTGATTTTTGTGTGTTCCTTTTTTTTCCTGTTTTTAAATCTATCATTCTTGTACTCGGCGTATAACGCGCAGTGGAAATTTCGATCATATATTTTGTACCAAAATTTATTTTTCTGTACGCTGGGATTAATATTTGGCATACTGAGTTTTAAAATTTTGTAGCTATGGAAAATAAACAGCTTTCTACTCTCTGGATTGTTTTTCTTATTCTGAGGTGTCCTAAAAATGGCGCATTATGCAATTCATTCCTGTGAAATACTTAATTTTAAACTCGCTGGGATAACTGTTCTTGATTCAATATTAATATTTGTTACTTTGGAATAGAACAAGGGATTGTCAAGCATTTCATAATTTGATGTTCTGTTTCTAATATGCATCGTATCCTGCCATTGAAAGTGGTCGAGATTTTTCAAATAACGCATAAATATTTTTAAATTCCGGGTCTGTCTGAAGTTCTGATATAACTGTTTATTAAGAATCTAAAATATTTAAAGTCAACTTTGCATATTTCACTTCCTTCCACTCATCATCTAATTTAATTCTTCATAGAGAATCTGCAACGACATTTTCTTTTCAGGAAGTATTGTGGAAATATTGAATAGTATTCTTGAAATTTAAGGGCCCATCGTATGCTTCTCTGTGATAAATTCTTCCCGGGCTACAAACTAACTACGGCCATATGGTCTATATGCACATTAACTGTTACCTTCCCAAAATAAACTTGAAATTTCTATAACGCGAAAATGTTTCCCTCTTGGTTTGGACAGGGTTGTGAGGTTAATATATTATATGTATATATATATATGTATTTCATTCTTCATCTGCTCTTTTTAGTCCAAAGGGGCTTTGTCCCTGAAGGACTATTGTTTTCGTTCTGCGATTTTGCGTTGAAAATTTTAAAAGGCTGAATCACTTTTTTCAAATCGTTGCCACCAAATACTATCGCCCTGTATTATATTTGAAGAAATTAAATAATGAATAATCTGCATAAATGTATTCGCATTGTGATAAAATAACGGTACCTAGAGCAATCCAATTTTGAATGACATAATCCTGCTGCGGATATGGACATCCGAAAGCCCAAATTTGAAATTTGGAATTTGTTATATTATCTATTTCATATTTTGTAAAATATTAACGAATTTTTGATTAACATACTCTACGAATTAAAAGCGAGAACCGGCAGCACTCTACGGGGGGAAAAACCTTTTTATCTCCAGCGCGCGGAACTGTGTATCGGAAATTCTAAAGATATGCTATTCTAAAGATATTTAAAATTATTTAAAATTATTGAACTGAATTTTATGGTTTAAGTGCAAAGAACATGATATTTAATAAATAAAGGTAGCACACACACACAAAAAAAGGTCCCTTTGGACGTAATTTAAAATCTGAAACCTTTCAGCATTTTTTTTTTTTTTTTTTTTTTTGGAATAAAGGACTATGTGATGAGTACCAGAGCTCGAGAATTTTTGTACTCTAAACAACGTCACACATACTGCGGCCAATAACTTTAATTGATCATTCACGCAATATACATAACGATTCAATAACATTTTCTTCGATTTTACTAATCAATTGATTTCGATTTAATAGGAACTGAGAAGCAAATGAACGCATATCTGCTTCAAATTTCAGCATGCTTGAGACGCTTTCGAGAAAGTACATTAGAAATGAATAAACACGCACAATTCACATATTAAAATGCATTCCCTTGCTCAGTCCACAACATTCCCCGCGTCAGTGTTTACGTCAAAATTACGAGCATAGTTGAAAATAGAGAAAGGATCTCTATTTGTGAAAATTCTTGGCACGTAAGTTGAGTCTTTGATTGCTAGTTGATTTCAAAGAATTAGCGCAATTTATTTTTGAAGTATCGTGTTATTAAACAACATCATCATCTGAAGCTTCCGGACCTTCGTTAAGTTGAATCACTATCAAAATAGAATAGAGATCCCTGCTATTCTTTGATAAGTAATACCAGAGAACTATATGAAAGACTAGATAAATAACGAAGAAAACATAGCTAAAAATTATTTTCACAAAGGAGAGATATCAAATCATAAAATAAATCATAATTCTCCTGCATTAAGAGATTCATAAATAGAATCAATAATGTTTACCTAAAGAAATTTATAGATTCTTCGAATTTCAACGAACAGCAACAGTGACATTTCTATACTGAAAACGATTTTAAAAGATGGGCCAGACTTAAGCTAATTTGAGTTGGAATTTTTTGACAGAGATTTTGGAGCATCTATAGTGATAATGTAGACGTTTTAATATAAAGGGATCACATTAATAACTCAATGTTTTAATTATATATTGGAACATGTTATTAAACGAATAATTAAAATTTTCACTATTTGCTTGTATTAATACTAGGGTAACTTATGTTACAGACTTTAAATTAAGAAGGAAAATAATTTAAAATTTTAGGATTTTGTTTATCATTTCAAACGTTGCAAAAGATATTGTTATTAATTTTGATAGAGAAATGAATAAAAATAGAACTGATACTTTAATTTTCAAAATTTAACAGAAAATTATAGTACAAAGCATTAAAAATCGTTCTTATCTGTCAGTTTAACAGAAAATATGTAATGATGTCGAATCCTGGTGGCATATAAATAATAATAAAAAAATCTGATGTGTACACCACATGACTTCTTTCTACGGAATATTAAATTATACGCATTTGTTTCTTGCATTTCTTTTAAACTTATTGGATTTAATAAAATCTACTTCGCCGACAGCGCATAAACCACAATAGAATAAAGGCATTCTTTAAAATTCACTCTATTTGTTTAACATAGCGACACTCTGGCACTAGGTTCACTTAACAGTATTATATTTCATTCATATTATAACTCAGAATGCACAAAAAGTATATCATTTAAAGAATTAGCTAATCGTTGCACATGTTCTTTTCAAATACTATAATAAAGCTAGAACGATGTAAAAAAGAAATTAAGCAAACAAAACAAAAAAGAAACAGTTTTTTCCACAGACGATTGAGTATTTCTCATTCAATTAATTCAGTTTTCACTTCGCGACAAGACAAAAATACATTAAAGCTCAAAATATCTGTATTAAAAATTACTAATTATTAAAAATTAAGTAAATCTTAAACACTTATGTCCTCGAAAAAATTCCAGATAGGATTAAGCATGATTTAATTCGCAATAATAAATGAAGGCGTTATTTTTGTTGTTGCGAAGCTTAGTCTCTCTAGATCGGCAACAAATCTACAATTCTGCTGTTCCAAATGTAAACAAATATGTCCGCCATGTTATTTAAAACTGAACCGCACTTAAACAGCTTTTAAATTGTTGATAATTGTACAAATATTGCTTCCAGAATTACGAAAGACATAAAAATCTTAACCGGAAGATAAGAACAACATAATTCAATCATTTTTAAAGCAAAAAATGTACAATTTACAAACAATAAAACAATAAGAGTAAAGAAACTGAGATCACTGTGCCGAATAACAGAGTGGATATATATAGATATAAATATAGTATTTATATACGTTTGGTGCGGCCGATTGCAACCAAAATACGAGGTGCACATCTACATGTTATAGCAGTCCTATATATAAAATTTCAACGTTCTGAGGCTACTCAATTTTGAGTTATGCGAGATACGTACGTACGCACGCACGTACGTACATACATTCGTACAGACGCCACGAAAAATTCTCTTCAGAATTAATTTTAAAGCAGTTTTATAATTTTTTTGGAGGACACGAGTCTTTTATTCTGTCCTTACGTACAGATATCACGCAAAAACATCGATTAAATAGCATTCGATAGCGGTCAAAATGGATATTTTCGTTGAAATATGCTGCCTGAAACTTTTCGTGATTACAATACTTCCTTTTTACTTCGTACAAGGAAGTAAGAAAGGACTTATACGGTATATTTATAGCGCATGGTTATTTAAGTGTTCTCAGGAATTTAGGAATATCAGTCTTAGTGAAGCTGATAATGTGTGCATAAAGCGCATGTACTTGAGATGAAGTAACGGTCAATCAAACATAAATAATTACCTATTAAATGAAACTTCTTTTCAATAAACCTAATTAAAAATTTTTGTTTTCACTGATTTCTGTTCTGAAATGAAATTTGAGCTGTTAAATGCAGTAGACCTTGTTATGGCAAACACCGTAGATGATAAACTTTTGAAGTAATCAACACTTCTCGGAAATTATTGTCATTTGTGTCATAGTGAATGTTTTAGTGACGTCTTGGATATGTCTTTGAGTTGCATTACTGATCAATTAGCGCCTTTGCATAATGAGCTTATAAGGTATCTTCTTCGTATTTCTAGCATGCCTTCGTGGTGTAATGGTCATCCTACTCGGCGCGTATTCGAGAGGTCCAAATTCGAGACCCGGCGAGGGCACTGTTCATTTTTTACGTTTATTGCTTTAAAATAGCCTAATGATTCTACAGTGGGACCCGAAATGTAGGTGACAAAAATTCTTAAAAAAATAGGATTTGGCGATTGGGTCCTCTAATGCCCAGTAGCCCTTTAAAATGAAGAGTATATAAGGTAATTTGTCCCTCCTTCCAGCATGTCTTCGTGATGTAACGGTAGCAGACTCGGCGCGTTACAGAGGTCCAGGCTGGAATCCCGACAACCGTATCAGGTTCAATGTTCCTTCTAACCTTCTTCGGGAACATACAAGGACCTGACTAGGAACAGAGAGCTTACTAAAGCCATGTTCACTAATTGTAGTAAGTAGACAGGATACAGACGAAGGGTATACAAAACCCTTTATTTTTCTCTATATACAATGACTTCCGTACTTCGGAATACAATGACCCGCCACTCGGGGTCTAACGTAAAAGTATAAAAATAAAACTAAACTCTAATTTAACTTTAGAATAATACACGTGGAAGATTGGCCTTATAATAACAGGAAGCGTATGTAGCACAGAGACTGTGAACACTACAATACGTTTAATTTATCAAGAGGATTAAAACCTCTGGCCTGGAAGGCAAATAGCAACTGCGTAACTTCTAAGGTAAGCGGCCTGCTTCGAACTCACTGCTTCCTCTCTCTCTTGCTTGGCAAAAAGCCACAACTTAAGTACTTGGCGTTCGCCAGACAAACTTTGCATAAAATCCTTCACGCTTATAATTCTGGCCGGAAGTAGAAAATAAGAAGTGATAGTAACGATTTAAAATAAAATAAACGTTAGTAAAACTTAAGATCCTTACATACTTCCCGCCAGAGTTAATTAGTTTGAAACTGAGGTCTAAACGACCTTGTTGAAAACTTTTAGCTCTAGAATCTAACGCGAGGCTAACCTTTTACAAACATAACTTCGTTAGAAACTAGAAAATTTAAAAGAAAGAAATTTGTTACAATAGCAGCTCCCAGGATATACAACAATCTTTTTTTCATCTGTACTGCATCTAACCAGAAGCTTTTATTCAATTCTAGTTCCTTCCAGAGATCTGGAAGGAAAACTAGTTTAATGAAATGTTACACAATGACATGGCAAGTAACATATAGAATTATACTGCTCTTAACATTCTTATTTCATTCATGACTATTTTAATTATCTCTCCCCGTGCTCTCTGACATGTGTTGTAAAAGAACACCAAACACGAATGTGTTTATGTATACGTGTTCAACACTTCCTCCTACAATCAAAACACTAACGTGTTAAAAATTCAACATACCAAGACCTCGTAACACACCCTAATTTCAACTCTAAACCCTGAGGTACTATTCTAAAAGTGGCTAACTCTAAAGTGTAGCGTCAGAGAGCCTAACTACATCATTCAACCGTTAACACATATTCGCCATGATTTAGTCTTTACAGTCACACGAATAACAAATTTTTAACATTACTTTCACTTTTACCATATCACGGTATTTCTTAACATTTAAAATAACAGAACATATGTATATAAGAACATATCAACATGCCGTTAATTTTACACATTTGAAAACATACATTAGTAGTACATTGTTAACTTCTATTCTTTTCAAAGCAAGTGCCAATTCTTTCTACATTGAAATAATACTACATTTCAAAAAGTCTTTCAGATTAAAACTTCTCTCTTGCTAGAATGTTTTAAATAAAATTTATACAATAACTTTTTACAATAGTTAAGTTTTTACACAACGCTATTATACATCAACTTTAGTTTTACGCGCGAGTAATTGAAAAACATAATAAGAAAATCGGTCACAACTCATTTCTCGCCCTTTTGGCGATAAAGGTAGACCTCGCATGAGGTAAAACTTCCTGAAATTTGCCACTTGCAGTAAGAATGAAAGATTAACTTAAGTTTGCAAAGTAACATAAAATTTTACTTATCTTTGTAATATTCGGACATCCTTTTCTGGGCCCAGTCTTTAAAGGTACTGCAGATAGTAGCTTGGTTTATCCTCCTTCTTGTACGGGCTCGCCCTTCAGTGCTTTCCTCTGGAAGCTTCCTTTTTTCACCAGTACGGCCACCCTTGAATACTTTCCTTTTCTCCTCTGCTTGTGGTCTTTGCCGTTTAATGGCAGCTGGTCTTGGCGGAACCGGGAAATTTCTTCCGTGTTCTTGCTTGGACCTCGTTGCTGGCCGTTCAAACTTTCCTTGAACTTTTTCCTCCGCCGCTGATGGCCCTTCCGCAGTTCGGCGACTTTTGCTGCGGAGAGTTCTGTCGGATGAGTAGATCTTCCGTTTTAAAGCCGGGTTATAGTTGCCGTCATTTCTCCTGGTCCTCTTCACATACGTCGTCCTTCTCCCTTCTTCATTCTGGGGGTGTTCGTGAACTCTGTTTTCTGGACGGTGGAAGGGCTTCTTTTTCTTGTTACATTCAACTTTTCCGCGGGGCAATTTTCTTTTCACTTGCTTCTGTCTCTCATTGGCTTGCCCTTGTACTTGTCGTTTTCCCACCTCTGGAACTTGTACCTGCGGTGTCTGCCGTGCCGGATCCTGCAAAAGATCTGAAAAGATTTGCATTTTATTACGATCGAAGTAGGGCTTAATTTGATCAATGTTTGCGGAACAGGTTTCACCATTTCTGGCTTTTAACACTACAACAGCGTGAGTTATTTTTTCTATAACATATGGTCCTTCAAATCGTGAAAAAAATTTGGCAGTTTTATTATCTGGTGCTGAAGAAAGTGAATGCTTAATTTTTAAAACTTCATCCCCTACTTTATAAGTTACTCCCCGTCGTTTCAAATCATAATATAACTTCTGTTTTCTTTGTGCTACTTCCGTATTCTTTTTTGCTTCTTTTATTAGTTTTTCTATATCACCCATTTTAAATTCTGGGGCTCTTTGTTGCACATAAAATAGTTTATCTAACGGTGTTATAATCTTTCTGCCTAGAAATAACTCAGCAGGAGTTTTGCCCGTTGTATCATGTTTTGCGGTCCTAAGGGCGAAAGCAAATTCATTGACATAGTTATCCCAGCTTTTATCAAAATTTTTAACATAACTACGGATAATTTTCACTATATTTCTGTTGACCCGTTCCGCTATATTTGATTGCGGCCGATACGGGACCATTTTTAAATGACGTATGCCCAGTTTTTGGCACATGTCTTCAAATATATTACTTACAAATTGAGGACCATTATCCGATATAACTTTTAGGGGCGCCCCGTATTTTAAAATATATTTATTTAAAATAGAATCGGTAACCAATATCGCGGAGGCTCGTTTTAAGGGAACAATTTCGGTCCATTTACTAAAATGATCAACCATAACAAGGACATAGCGACTTTTATTTAACTGACTTTTTGGGAAAGGGCCCAATAAATCGATGCCAATTATTTCATTTGGAAATTCGGATTTAATACTATTTAGAAACCCGGCCGGGCGGAAATTAATATAATTAACGGCTTGACATGTTGGGCAGGACTGGACATACGCCCTTGTTAACTTTTGCAGTTCAGAAAAGTAGACTGCCTCGCGTACGCGTTGGATAGTTTTTCGAATACCAGCATGAGAAGCTAAAGGGCTGTCATGGAGCTCCTGCAGGATATTTAATCTAAGACTAGTGGGATAACAGGTCGAAATTCGTTGTTGGAATTCGTAGTTTTTGTATAGAATAATAGACCATCTATTAGTTCGTAATGGGCCGCCCTATTTCTTATCGCCACAATATCTTGATGGCTAAAATTTTCAGGATCCTTCAAATACTCATAAATATTTCCAAACTCAGGATCCTTACCCAGTTCGGTTATTACAGTTTCTCGGGAATTTATTGTACATGCTGTCAGCATTGCAACTTTTACGGTATTACCCTGTTCGTCTAATTTAATTCGTGATACGGCATCTGCTACGATATTTTCCTTTCCGGGGGTATGCTTGATTACCAGATTATATTCTTGCAGCTTGAGTGCCCATCTTATTAACCTTGGGGATAAATTTTTCCCTGAGTACAATCTAGTTACCGCCCATGATCAGAGTATACTGTTATCGGCACCTTTCCAAAATAGACTCGGAACTTTTGCACTGCTAACAGAACTGCAACTGCCTCTCTCTCGGTCGCGGTATAGTTTCTTTGTGTTTGATTTAAAGTTCGGCTAAAAAATGCCACGGGCTGCTGATTTTGCGAAAGTACCGCTCCTACCGCATAATCCGAAGCATCCGCTGAAATTTCTAAATTTTCATCCTTTTCAGGAAATTTCAACACAGGGGCTTACGTTAATGCTTGTTTTAATTTTTCGAAAGCACTATTGGCTTCGGCCGTCCACGAGAATCTTGCCTTTTTCCTTTTTAATTTTAACAATGGCTCAACGATAGCCGCAAAATCTTTTATAAAGGACCTATAATATGAACAAAGTCCTAGAAAAGAAGAGAGCTTCTTTGCCGTGTTTGGAGTCGGATACTTTTGTACAGCGATTATTTTTGATTCATCTGTCTCGATCCCTTTTTGAGATATTTTGTAACCTAAATATTTTAATTCAGGGGCTGCAAATTTGCACTTTTCGACATTAACTTTTAGACTGGCCTCATTTAGTAAAGAAAACACCTGTCTTAAATCCTGTACATGTTGATCTAGATTATCACTAGTAATAATGATATCGTCTAAATAGATAAATGTGGACTTTCCAAGAACAGGTCTTAACACAATGTCCATGCATCGCTGAAATGTTGCCGGGGCGCCTGAAAGGCCAAACGGCATACGCAAAAATGCATAAGTGCCAGACTTGGTTATAAAAGCAGTCTTAGGCACGTCCTCAGGCCTCACCCCTATTTGAAAATAACCAGTCGTTAAGTCTAAAGTCGTCATAAATTTGGTTGATTTTATGTTCCTTAAAATTTCTTCTATGATCGGTAACGGATATACCGGATATTTCGATATGGAATTTAATTTACGGTAATCAATAGCGAATCTCCACCTTTTTGGATGCTCCAAAGGATAATCATTATTTTTCTTAGATAAAACCACCGGGCTAGCATAACTACTTGAGATGGGCGTTATGATCTTTTTACGTAGCATATCGGTAATATGCCATTCTATAATTTTTTCCTTATTCTTATCATACCGGTATGGTTTTTGACGAACTGGCAATGCATCTCCGGTGTCAATACTATGGTTAGTAACCTGAGTAAATCCTGGAATATCACTAAATAACGAAGCAAATTCACTTACCACTTGTCGGATTCTATCTTGCTCGTCATTAGGCAGGTGGTCAAGATTTAACCTTGGCGGTTCAACCTTTTCTACACGCACTGGTTTCATTGTCAGCTTAAGGGACGCTTCATTAAAATCCAGTGTAGCTTGTGCGTCTGAAAGAAAGTTTATTCCTAAGATCAAATGTGCTTGCAGATTCTTTACTATAAAAAACATCACCTTTACTTGTTCGTCCTTGATACGGATATACAAAGGTACTTTACCTACGCACTTACATTTTTCTCCTTGCGCCGCTAATACTGTCGTATTATCCGCATTATATATGCGGTATTTCCGAAAATACTTTCTAAAAAAGACTTCCGCCACACAGGAACACTGCGCGCCGGTATCCAGGAGTGCGGTGGCCGGGATATTATTCACCAAGACTTCAATCTTCGGAAGAGTCAAATTTTTCACCATTACTGTATTTAACTTGTAGGAAGAGGGGTTTTCGTGGCCTTCGGATTTCCGCACCCTCTCGTCAGCAGAAATCCGTTTTAGTTTAAATTATTTTTTCTTTCCGTGCTTTCCTTCTTTTTCCCCTGGCCTTGAGACTTTTTTCCTGGGTTGCTATTGAACTGTCGACGTTCGCCGGCTGTTTTTGAATGCTCGGGTTTCCTTGCCCACTGATTCGTTTTTTCTCCGTAGCCGTATGCTTGAGTTTGCTGTAGTCTTGGCGTAACAAATTGGTTTCGCTGTTGATATTGGCGTCTTCTTTCGACGTCCGCCGTTCTTCTACTTTCAAACTGGATTGCTAGCTCAAACGTTCCAGTGTAGTCGGATTTCTTAATTCAATAAAGTCTTGCACTTGGGGCAGTAACCTCGGCAAAATCACTTGAATTATTTCAGGATCCGGACGGTTTCCATACAAGAGCTTGAAAACGTGAATTTTTCTTAAAATAAAGCTCGAGAGGTTTTCTATTCTTTGTTGATATATACTAAAAAGTTCCGTTTCTAATTTCGCACGATCCCTTACAACAGGGAAGGCTTTTAGTAGGGCAGTCTTGAAATTTTCGTAAGTATAGGTGGGACTTCCTGCTTGACCCAAGAGACTTCTGCCGATACATTTGAACCAGTTAAGCGCTTGGCCCCTCAAAGCGCTGGTAGCTAAGGTAACTTTTTGAAACTCGTGCACGGGGTAGAGCATGAAGTGGTCATCCAATTTTTCCAAAAAACTGGTTACCGGTGAGTTTCCGTTAAATGTTGCTTCTGGTTTCATCGAAGCGCGCATGGTCTGGACGATGTAACCGAATCCTTCCAGGGCGGCAGCTGGCATTTCTGGATTCTGAGCCGTTTCTGCAGGCAGCACAGGTTCTTCTTGAAACTCGGCCATGGTTATTCTTCTTCGTTGGGCGCCACTATCAGGTTCAATGTTCCTTCTAACCTTCTTCGGGAACATACAAGGACCTGACTAGGAACAGAGAGCTTACTAAAGCTATGTTCACTAATTGTAGTAAGTAGACAGGATACAGACGAAGGGTATACAAAACCCTTTATTTTTCTCTATAAACAATGACTTCCGTACTTCGGAATACAATGACCCGCCACTCGGGGTCTAACGTAAAAGTATAAAAATAAAACTAAACTCTAATTTAACTTTAGAATAATACACGTGGAAGATTGGCCTTATAATAACAGGAAGCGTATGTAGCACAGAGACTGTGAACACTACAATACGTTTAATTTATCAAGAGGATTAAAACCTCTGGCCTGGAAGGCAAATAGCAACTGCGTAACTTCTAAGGTAAGCGGCCTGCTTCGAACTCACTGCTTCCTCTCTCTCTTGCTTGGCAAAAAGCCACAACTTAAGTACTTGGCGTTCGCCAGACAAACTTTGCATAAAATCCTTCACGCTTATAATTCTGGCCGGAAGTAGAAAATAAGAAGTGATAGTAAAGATTTAAAATAAAATAAACGTTAGTAAAACTTAAGATCCTTACAACCGCATCGCACGTTTTTCACGTCTCCTTCTTCAAAATAGTCTAATGACTATTTTGAAGAAGGAGCTACAACCTTAGAGCTGGTTTGACAAAGCAAAAACGGTGAGCTCGTGGGAAGAAGGAAGGAGGAGGGATGAAAGAACGGTGATAGAAAAATGGTGGATCGTATAAGAAGACATAAAAGAGTTTGTTCTAAAAAGGAAAGAATTAAAAATAAGTGAGTCCTGAAATGAATTTACTACGAGTTTGTTATGAAAATTAATTTCAGCTATTCTTCGAAAGTAAGTAATGTAGGAGAGCTGGGTTCCTTTCAATATAACGAACATAAGCTGTCAAATAATTATATTAAACTTCATTTGTATCAAGTGTAAAGCGAGTGATTTCTTATAAATTTTTGTCAGGATCTTGGGACTTCAAAGAATATACTTTTAAGTGTGTATTAGGGAATAATTACACTGTTTTTCAAGCTATTCCGTCTGTAATTTCAGAATGCTGCTATGATCAACACGTGAGTATTTGGACAATGTCGAGCATGGAAATGGATTAAATCTCTAAATATAATAAAAGAAAGAGTCTCTCTCTGTGTGCATGTGTGTGTGTGTCTTTCGTTTGCGCTGAAAGTTTTGCACGAATTTTTTTCTTCAACGAAAAGTTGGTTAATTTTTTTATTAGGAAAATTAATATATGTATTAAGGAATATAGCTTATTTCATTGTAATTTTTTCTTTTGAAAATATAAGATAAAATATCATTAATTTTCTTTTCATAATTTTTTGTTTTTATATTCTTTTATGTTATTTATTGCTCATTTCACTGTTTTTAAGATATTGAAAAGTTTTGAGTGATTTTTTTAGGAAACAAAGTTCTTAACCTCCTTTATATCATTTGAGTTCTTAAGATTTGGCAAAGGGAAGTTGGTTAATTTATTTATTAGGATAATTAATATTTGTATTAAGGGATGGCTTATTTCATTGTAATTTTGTTATACGTAATAAGTTTTTTATGAAGTTGTTCTCCAGAGTAAAATTCTACGCAGTTTTTAAATTTAACGTTTGGTGTTCCCTTCAGCCATTTTTCCGGTACATTTTAAAGCCAGACGAAGGCTGGCAGCGAAGCTACTAGTAATTTATAAATATAGTATTATTTTTTAAGACGACCATGCTCTTATTTGGGATCATCAAATATGTATAAAAGTCTAATTGAAAGTGAAATATGTGATTTCTCTATCAAACAAAAATATCTTCTTTTCTAAATCAGTGGTTCTCAATCTTTTCACTAACGCATACCATTTAAACGAAAATTGAATACCTTAGTTACTACATTTTACAATGTAGTAGTACCACCACTACATTTTACAATGATTATTTTCGAATTTCTGGAGAGAAATATTAAAAAAAAAAAATCTGAAAGCTTCCAGACTTTATATCACACCCAAAGGAATATTTTTGACATTTTTGTGCTACCTTTATTTATTAAAATCATGTTCTTTGCACTTAAACCATAAAGTTCAATTCAACAGCAATATCGCAAAATATTTAAAAGAGCATATCTTTAGAATTTCCGATACGCAAGTCTTGCTCGCTGAAGATAATTTTTTTCCCCCGTACAGAGTTGCCATTGCTCCCTTTGAAATCGTTGAGTTTGTTAATCAAAAATTCGTAAAAGTGTTACAAAATATGATATCGGTAATAAAACACATTACAAATTAGGGTTTAAAATTCTCCTATTCTGTGGAGGAATATATTCAAAATTTGATGGCTCTAGGTACCGTTGCTTTATCACAATGCGAAAAACATACATACATTATGCAGATTCTTCATTATTTAGTTTCTTTAAATATAACACAGGACGATAATATTTGGGGGCAACAATATATCAGAATAATCAATATAGCAGATTAAATATAAAATAGAATAATTAACGAGCTTCAATAATAAAATTGTACGGTACTTTAGCATTAATGCAAACACCTTGGCGTAATCTGACATTTTTTTTTAATATAAAAAGGTCAGAATCACTTATCGAGTGTGAGTTTTCTACTAATTATACCAGGAATGAAAAAAAAAATATGTTTTTAGGAAAAATTCAATAAAAGCAACTGAACAAAATTTTTAAAAACTACATGAAATTTCCAAACATATAATTTTATTTTTTCTTTTAATCGTTGCCTAGCAACCTCATCAAAATGTAATAAGGATAATAACTTTTTAAGATCTTCTTGGCTATCATTCAATGAGACCAGATCTACTTGGATGTCAAATCTTTGCGAATTCTCGGACAGGCGTGAAGATGAACACATCAGGGAAAGGGTGTAATAAAAGAACCTTTTATGAATCACAACTCTTTAACAGAAAGGCACGGACTTGTACAACAACAGCCAACATCACCGATTACTGGGGGGGGGGAACTTAAAGATAATTTAACAATAAATTTAAAGATAAGAGTGGTGCTAGATTGTCCAATTTAAGTTTAAACCTAACAGGCTGACTCAAGAACCTACATCGGCGATATACTAACTAGACGGCCAGAATGAGTAGCCACTACTAAGATTAACAGCTAGAGGACAAAATCGTAAACGTGCGCTTTGCAAGCGAAATCACGCTTTATCTAATCCTTTCGTTTCAACCGTTTAATACTTAATAAATCGCACAATCTTTCACTTACTTAAATTGCATCCTGGCGAGGAAATGCGAGGAAAAAAAAGAGAATATATAAAAAAAAAAAAAAAAAAAAAGAGAAAAAGAGAAAGATAAAAAAATTAAAATAATTATTAGTACAGCTGAACAGAACCTTATAACTTCATATTAGAAATATAAATCAAGAGGTGAAATTCATTTGTTAAATGGATTTTCGCTACTTGCAGTAATGAAAAAAATTGTAACAGATCACACATGGATATTCTATCCTCAAGAGACGATGATAGCTGTGTATACATATATGTTGAAAAATTAGAAATAATTTCAACACTAATTATTTAAAATGTAAAAGCAATTGCACTTATTTTCAAAAAACTTGTTCTGTAAATACGGAGCTTCTGCACTGAATATGTACGGCATTCCCCCTAACCCCCCCGCCAAAAAATGTTGCTTCAACTCATTGCGAAGTATTTTCGGTCATTACGATTTATTATTCAAGTCACTGAGATCAATTATCACAGGAATTGCAGGTGCAGTGTTTGTTTTCTTTAAAATGATTTCAAGGAAGCTTTACTTCACATTTTGGACAGAAACAGAACATTAATATTATTATAGTAATTATTTCATTTCGTTTTTCATCGTGAAAGAGGATCTCTAATTAAAATAATAGGAAATATTCTCACTATGCGTCCAAATATTTCGTTTGATTATTTTCAGTTATAATTGGTCGGGCATTTAAAATTTCATTTTGGAATTTTGGAAACCTAATGAGAAAAACTAACTGAAGACTATTATATTTCTTAGCAGAAATAATTCGTCCAATAAAACATGTATAAATGAAACACATATTGATTTTTTAAAATTAAAACTCAGCCATTCTCTTTTAAAAGCAAATCGCACAATTTAAATTGATAACGAGCTAATGAAGAAATCATTTATTACTACGCAAAGCATTAAAATAAAACGATATGTAAACACATAACTGCGCCATTTCGAATGGCAAGGAAAAAGAGCGCATATCAATTATCCGAAGGAATTTTTTTTATGAAAGAATGGATGCAATCTAGGAGTAGTAATTATTTCAAGTTATTTCCTTATTTAATTACTTTCCACTCCGTCAGGGATACATTATACAATCATGAATAATTAAAAATAAAGATAAATTATTCTTTTTGCCCTACATAAAAATATTCCGATCATTTTAAGCAATAAAAAACAAGAAATCTCAGATATTTGTTAGTTTGTAACAAGCTTATTAGCACTCACGCTCACATCAGGCAACAAATAGTTGCTGGCAGAAATAGTTTTATAATGATTAAACTTCTTCACATCTGCCTCATGTGGAAGATAGCTAGAAGCTGACTTGGAAGAAAATTAACCATGGCATTGTTTGTTATGATAAAACCCTCTTTGAGAGATGGAGTACTTAAAAATCCCAGTATGCGGAAAGATTTGAAGGAAAGGGCAACAGAGATGACAAAGCCTTAGATACTATCCAATGTATCATAACGTAGGACTGAGCTTCGGAAAATAAAACTGCCGGCGGGTTTATCTTCCGAAGTAAGTTCTGTAAATACAAGATCATCAGGAAGAGATTTCGGAGGATAAGCATGGATAGTTGCTCATATAATTTTCATAAAAGTTTTGGGATTATTATTTGCTCATGAAAACATTAACAAACTCAACAATTCCAAAGCGAGCAATGTCAACATTGTAAGAAAAAAAAATTATCTCCAGCGCGTGAGGCTGTGTACCGGAAATTCTAAAGATATGCTCTTTATTTTGTGATATTGCTGTTGAATTGAATTTTATGATTTAAGTGCGAAGAATATGATATTTTATAAGTAACACACAAAACCTTAAAAAACACCTGTTTGGGAGTAATAGAAAATCTGAAGGCTTTTAGATTAAAAACAAATTTTTTCTATATTGTTGAATGTATATTTAATATTTGCATTTTTTGCCTTATTTATTTTCTCACTGTTTAATTTTATGTTATGATTTACAATAATCTTGTTATTGCAACCTGCTTTATTTTACTATTGAGTTTGTGTGAATAGCAACAGTTGTTCAGCTTTATGTTTCAGTAGTATAGCGTGTGCTTAGCCGCACTGTGCTGCAGGCAATCTTCTGTTAAATTATATGGTTAGAATCTGTTAATTCAAAAATGTAGACACATAAATTATGTACAGTTACTTATGGCATTGCATCTGCCCCATTTTTAGCGACACGCTGTTTATGGCAAATTGCTTTGGATACAGAGCAGGATCATGCTCATGCTTCCATTCTAAAATGATTTCTATGTAGATGATTGTTTATCTGGATCAAACAGTTTAGAGGAAGCAGCTGCTGTCATCTCACGACAGAAATGAAGTCAACTTGATGGTTGCTAAAACCAAAGTTGCACCCATTAAACAAGTGTGCATACATAGACGGGAACTCTTAGGTGCATTGCTCCTTGCCAGACTAATCAAAGCTGTCCGTAAGGTCTTCTCCAGCACTGAAATTTCCTTTCACGCTTGAACTGACTGTAAAGTTGTTCTCTGTTGGTTAACAGCTTATCCTCGAAAATGGAAGCTTTTTGTGGCGAACAGGACTTCAGAAATATTAGATACTATTCCCTATCAACAGTGGAGCTATATTTTGTCGAAACAGAGCCCTGCTTATCTTCCTTCTAGAGGAATCGATCCTAAACTTCTACCGAACATATCCCTACGGTTGCTATTTCATTTCAGGAAATGAAGAAACCTTAAAATCGTTACAAAGTTTCGGCTAACTTATATATGACTTCGATTATATCAACTTCGATAAACTGGAATTTCCTACAAACCTATTTTAGCTTTTAAATTTAGAATTTTAAATTAATTTTTTAAGTTTCTCAAATTTTTAAGCACTTGATTTATTTCTGCTCTCTTCTATTACGGCTTATCGAAAATCGGAAAGTAGTTTAGTTCGAAAACATTTCACCTCTCTGGGTAGTTTTATTTTAACAGGATATATTGCTGAAGTAGGGTTTATGTAGTTTTATGTAGTTGCCTTGAACTAAAAAGCATCAGCTTTGTATAAAAACTTTATTGATATTCTAAAACACGAAATTCTTTAACAGAAAGATTGCCTGCAGCACAGTGCGGCTAAGAACGCTATTAGATTGAAACATAAGAATGAACAACTGTTGCCATTCACACAAACTCAACAGTAAAATAAAGCAGGTTGCCAGTAACAAGATTATTGTAAATCATAACATAAAATTTAACAGTGAGAAAATAAATAAGGCAAAAGAAAGAAAGAAATGCAAATATTAAATATGCATCCAATATTTACTCCCACCATTTCCATTGCATTAACAACAGATCATTCCCCATGCAATGGTAAAAGTTTTACTACAGGTCTTATAAAATAACCATTAAGAGTTTTTACTGTAACAACTTTTAACATTTCCATCCTTTCCAGGATGGATTTCAACAATTCGACCTAAAAGCCAAACACCAGGAAGCATGTTGTCCTCCTTAATCAATACAATATCACCTACAGACAAATTTGGAAGTTGTTGCTTTCATTTGTATCTTTGTTGTAAGGAATTTAAATACTCCTTATAATATCGCTTCCAAAAGTCTTGTTTCATTTTCTGTAATAATTTACATCGTTTTAATAAAGTGGTTATGGAAATATTAGAAACGTCCTGCTCTATAATAACATCCCCAGTTAATGTGCCCTGACAATAACATCCCCAGTTAATGTGATGGAGTCAAAGTATCTAAATAAGCTACAACCTTGTGATTAGTTTTAGATAAGGGGCGTGAATTTAACACAGCTTTAGTTTGAGTTAGTAAAATAGTTAGTTCCTCAAATGTAAACTTTGTCTCTCCTATCATTCTTTCAAATGAAATTTTATGAACTTGATCCCTGACTCCCACAAACCACCAAAGTGGAGAGAAGCAGGTGGAATAATTTTCCATTCCATAGTATTTTGAGCCAAATAATTTAAAACCAGTTCACTGCTATTAAGTGAAAGTAGCAGACTGTACAATTCGGATAATTTTCTTTTTGCCTCAACAAAGTTCGTACCATTATCTGAAAATAAGTATCGAGGTGTACCACGCCTTGATAAAAATTGCCTAAGAGCAGCAATGAAAGAATCTGCAGTTAAGTCGCTAACTGCCTCAATATGGTAAGCTTTGGTAGCTAGACATGCAAACAAAGCTATATAACCTCTAGTGGTCTTAAAGCAACGACCTTTGTAACATTTCAAAATTACAGGGCCGGCATAATCAATACCTGTGCTAAATAATGGTCTCTCAAGTGTTACTCTTTGTTTTGGCAAGTTTCCCATTAATTGATTATTAGATGACAATTTATATCTGTGTCAAAAAATATATTTATGAATAAAAGACTGAATAAGTTCCTTACCATTTACAATCCAAAAGTTTTGCTTTAAAATGTTAGTTAGTAAACTGAGCCCTGCATGCATATAAGTTACATAATATTGTTTAACAAGTCAATCCTGTGTTGACCTGGGATAATTATGGGATGTTTAGCATTGAATGCTAAGTCAGGATTTTGCAGCCGACCTCCCACTTGTAAAACACTATCATCATCTAGAAACGGAAAAAAGTGAGTTTAAAATACTTTTAGGACTTAAAGATGAATTATTTTTTAGATCTTTTATATATTTATGGTAGTGCACAAACTGATGGTTCCATTTAATGATCAACTTCATAGCTTCTTGCCTTTCATTAGATGATGGTACTACTGCAGGAATTTTTAACCTATTATCTTCAGAACCAAAGACCCGTTCTTGCCACCTAGAAATAAATCCTAAGCAAAACCGAATTATATTAACTATTTTATATAAAGGAGAACAGTTCTGAAATAAATTATCCAGAGTGTCATTAGTCAAATAAGCTGTTTTACAAAAAAATTGATTTTGTTCTTTGTTCAGCTAAGACAGTTGCATCACTATTGGTTTCATTACTGAGAGAACATTGTAGAGGCCACTTTGAACAGTCGAACGCTAAGAAATGATGACCCATGCCACCGTAGGGATATGTTCGGTAGAAGTTTAGGATCGATTCCTCTAGAAGGAAGATAAGCAGGGCTCTGTTTCAACAAAATATGCACATGCAGAGTCCTTTTGTGGCAAGCACTTCTTCGAATAATCACCGTTGACAGTGACCAGTGTTTCTTAGAGTATAAACAAACACTTTCTTTTGCAAAATATAAAATTTACTCTTGACAAAGTTCTATTTATGGTAGGACCAGGTAGTGAAATGAAAGGAGTAATTTCTAAACTTTGTCTTTATCATTTAATTCATAAGGACTGTGACTAAACTTTTATTATTGCATTGTACTCTATTTTTTTTTTTTTTTTTTATGAAATTTATTTTCGGCTCTTCCTCGATCTTAAATCTGATAAAAGGTATTGTCGCCTTTCTCATCAAATATTACTCTATTCTAGCATTCAAAATTCTCAAGTCTTCTGTTCTTCCAAATGCATAAAATATTGTACTTGGTAGTCGCCCATTATATTTGGTATATTAGTTTTTAATTTTAACCCTCTTTCGACAAACGTATACTCCTCATCAGCAATTCTCAACCCTTGGTACGCGTACCACTGGTGATACGTAAGAGAAAAATAGCTGGCACGCAAAGAAACAAAGTATTTTTAACTATTAAATTCAAAAATTAAATACTAATAACCCAACATAGAGTTTAAAGTTTTTCTCTAACACTCGTAAATTTAATGCGATCTGAGCTTTGTTCAAGGTCTACAGCCGCTCATAGACTTTAGCAAAATTGTCCATTTATATTTTCACAAATATTCTTTTAGCTATAGACATAACGAAATGTGTCATAATAATGTGTTTTAAAGGCGTATTAGAAACGAATGTTATATTTAACAAAAAATAAAAATAGTTACAATAAAAAGGTAATAATATGTAGTGTACGAAATGCGCGAAATTTGATCGAAGATCCCCTTTCCTCTCTTATCTAATAGACGAACTGCCCGACTTTTTCCTGTTCCCTCTTTCTAAGAACTTGGATTCCCAAGAAGATTGGGTGCTACAAAAGTCATTTATTGCCATTAACGGTTCATTTTATTGAGACTGCAAGCCTCTATTTTCTTTTATCAATATTGTAAAAATTGTGCATGCAAAACAAATATTAATTTAAAGTCTGGCGTCTGCTAAAGTAAAAATGAGTTTCTTTTATACTCAAAGTTCTATGATGCTTTAAAGAATGACGAGCCAGATTTATTCTCTGTAAGAATTAAAAACTTTTCGAGTTGTAGATTTTAGTCGCTGATATATACATCAGTTTTGAATATTTAAATTGACAGGTTAATGACATACACAAAACTGATACATAATCAACCTATCAAATATTCGATTTGTAGCGCACCTTAAACAAGTTTCTTGTCTAGATAAATATTAACAAATATTCTTAGATAGCAGAATGGTTTCAACTTTCAAATTCACCATTTAAGGTAAACAGTTCTAATTTAATTTAAACAATTCTCTTTATTAAATCTAAAAATTGAATTTATTAAGTGGTTCTAAATTCAAACTAATATTATTGCAATATATTGCTATATTAAGCTTTCTATTTTTAGTCATTGAAGCTATTTTAAGGTTATTTAACTTTATACAAAGTCCATATTTTAATACTAGAAAAGCTTAAATATTTATTCTGTTTTCCAGTTACTCTACCTGATGTACTTTGGCATACATTTAATTTATAATACACATTTAATTAATAAATTGATAATTATGAGCGTCTGCATAATTTTCATAATTAACAAAAAAAAAAAAAAAAAAAAAAGTGAACTCCCTTATATTTATGTCTTGGGATTTTCAGTTCCCTTTTTATCCATTCCTTTTTCACATATTGTTGCACTGTATTCAAGTTTTCATGTATGTAGATTGTATATAATTTGTATTGTATTTATGCGACTTTATATTTAAACGATAATTTTCACAAATTATTGCATCACAACTCAAGTTAACAGAAGATATTTCCAACACCGTGGTAAAGCTTAATCTTCAGCATGCAGCTTATTTTCTAACCTAGTTTCAGGCTGAATTATTTGTAAAATTAATTATTTGAAATTATTTGTTAACAAAGATTATCGCTAAATCACGCTAATAATATATCTAACTGTTGTAATTTATAATGCAACCCGTTCATGTGATTTATAATAGAATTCATTTCTAATTTTTTCAACAGTATTGAAATTAATAGCAGATATTGATAATTTTATACATTTAGATTACAATGATTTATATTGTCATTGCCTTCTTCACTGATGCTTTTATACTATGTTCGTAATATTTCATAATGGCATACAGATAAGTTTAACTCATTCTCCAAACATGTAAATCTCTAATTCAGCCCATTTTTGTTCTTACATGTGCTGCATCTTCTATTTTCTTTAATATATTGTTCAGCCTAATTTCAAAAGGTCTTATGATCAAGCGGAAAAGTCATTAAACATTGGTAATTCGACCCTGGTTTCTAATCCCAGAGATCTCCCAGCTCTTTCTTTTTTTGTACTTATTTACTGTGTAAAAATGTATCGTAAAAATTTCAGTTCATGAAGCAAAAATATTTTTAAAATTTATTCTTTAAAAATATTGCAAAAATTTTCACCTTTACCTTAGCATATCTTTTTACAAATACCTCTAATAAGAAAAAATAAGGAAAGAAATTAACTCGGATTCGATGATTGATATCTCGGTCCAAATTATATGTAACCTTTTCCAAAAGCATAGAGCTTATATAGTGTTAGACCAGGTTAAAATTATTTTCTGTAGAAAAGTAAACAACTTTTTTTCCATTTATATATCAGGACTTCTTTTCCAGTTTCAAAAGTAGTTTCACACTTTACAAAAAAGTGGTTTTGACCATCATTCTAAAGTAAATATCTCTGTTCTTTATTATTACTATCTACTATTATCTCTTGTGCATCAGAAACGTCTTTTTCTCTCTCGCACTGAGAGATGGTTTTGAAAAAGATTTGAATAGAATCTTTATGCAGAGAACCTTCAAAATCGTCAATCCGATTTTGAGTAAAGAGGTTCTTAATGTTTTTCTTGGTGATTTCATCCTGCAAACACATAAATTTTACTTTATATTTTTTTATAAATATAGCAAAACCGATTTCTGCAGTTCTTAGTGGCAACATGATAATTAATAAAATAGGTACCGTTTGACAATCAGTTTCTGTGATATTTATAAATAACTATGCTATAGTAGTTTGCTAACTTCAAAAGTCTTTCAATAAAAATAAAATAAAAATTACTGAAGCACGAAAAGTTAAGATTCTAAAACATCAAAGAAGAGATGATCTTGTTTGAAGTGTTAGACTATAATAGTTCTTTAAAGTGTAACCTGTAATAACACTATAACAAGTGTTGCCCGTCCATCTTTAAAGAGCCCTTTTCTGTTTTCCTTTGTTTCAACAAAATTTATTACCCCTAAAGTAATAAAAATAAAGAATGTAAAGGATTACCTAAGGAATTTCAGTTTCATCATGATGCTAGACTGGAATAATCCTTTAAGTATTAGACTTGAATACTTTTTAAGATGTATAATAAAATCTTAGTTATGACAAACTGTTAAAAATGCACGACTGCCTGATTAATTGTTTGAAATGAGTCTGAATAATTTGTTTCTAAATTAGCTAGAGCTACTGTTGTTTATTAAAGACCTATTTTACGATTTTATGCTCATTATTTTTAAAGAAAGAAGAGAAACACGCCAAAGTAAAATTTAAAACTAGGCAAAGCAAGCAATTTTCACCTTGTCATCAAAGTAGACAATCCACTGTCAGAAATAACATTATTTTAATAGAAATAACATTAATTAACATAATGGAAGCATGACAAGGTTATTTAATGTTGTTTAAATAACATTTAAGTAATATTAAATAACCTTGGTCATGGTGCTTCCATTTCATCCTTCTATTAAATATAAAATTGCACGGGTTCTCCAGAATTTCAATTTTTAAATCGTTTTCTCGCCTACAAGTAAAATCCATGGCTGGATTCTTTAAAATTCCATTTATGACTTTAATTCTTGGGGAATTTGTATTAATCTTATCACTGTGATTTGAGAAAAATCATATATTGAAGAAACTAAAATAGCATTAATTTTCCACATCAGGAAACACGAACTTTATGTTCGAAAAGGCGAAATTAATAGGTCTAAAAATAAATAGAAATTTAATCACAATTTGACTTTAGGTATGTGAAAATTATCGAAAATGCATCTTCTATTAATGAATTGGCCTTTAATGAAGGCTTTCGCATTCACAATGATTTACCTTATTTAATTAATGTCGTTAATTCCAAACCAGTTCTTCCTTATGCTTTTAAAATTCAATTAAATTAATTTTTCAATATTCGTTACTATTTTGACCGACAGATGGCGATACTCTGTCGTTCGTTTTGGGTATTAATACAACCATGGGTTTCCCTTCCTGGCAGATTTCTTTGCTTCTGATTAAGAGGGACCTGTACCTGTTGGCTCTCAATATCGATTAGTCTTGACTAATATCTATCTATGGTAAACACAAGGTTGTTGCTTTGCCTATTTTTATGTTTATATTATTAAATGCACAATGTATTGCTTAGAAGCCATAGATTTTTGTGAAATACATCCTCAAATTATGTGCTAAGAAACACATCCTAATATAAAACACATCCTAAATAGTTATATATTAAATAAATATATGAGTTGCAGAAGCAAGTCCTACTTTTATTTGGATGAACTTCTAGGAAGAAGTGATGCAATGTTAACACAAGGTTGTTGCTTTGCCTATTTTTATGTTTATATTATTAAATGCACAATGTATTGCTTAGAAGCCATAGATTTTTGTGAAATACATCCTCAAATTATGTGCTAAGAAACACATCCTAATATAAAACACATCCTAAATAGTTATATATTAAATAAATATATGAGTTGCAGAAGCAAGTCCTACTTTTATTTGGATGAACTTCTAGGAAGAAGTGATGCAATGTTAACACAAGGTTGTTGCTTTGCCTATTTTTATGTTTATATTATTAAATGCACAATGTATTGCTTAGAAGCCATAGATTTTTGTGAAATACATCCTCAAATTATGTGCTAAGAAACACATCCTAATATAAAACACATCCTAAATAGTTATATATTAAATAAATATATGAGTTGCAGAAGCAAGTCCTACTTTTATTTGGATGAACTTCTAGGAAGAAGTGATGCAATGTTAACACAAGGTTGTTGCTTTGCCTATTTTTATGTTTATATTATTAAATGCACAATGTATTGCTTAGAAGCCATAGATTTTTGTGAAATACATCCTCAAATTATGTGCTAAGAAACACATCCTAATATAAAACACATCCTAAATAGTTATATATTAAATAAATATATGAGTTGCAGAAGCAAGTCCTACTTTTATTTGGATGAACTTCTAGGAAGAAGTGATGCAATGTTAACTCCGATGTAAAAATGATTAATTATATGAAAACGAAGAGTTAGGATTCCGTTCAAAAACTGATTTTGAAGTTATTATAAATTAAGAAACGAAGCTTTCAACTTCCAAATGATAAGTTAATTGGTTGTTCCTAAAAAGACATCATCATTTTGTCATCAATTTTTGTAAATTCAGTACGCTGATTTCATGTAAGCTTCATCAGAATTTTTATGAATTCAATGTACTTCAGATTAAAATATTTATTTTGCACTCAATTGCTGTTAATGTGCAATTAAATTCATATTATTTTACCACCGATGTCATAAAATTTCCAGTAAATCATCCAAATATTTAGTTATTCATTACTTTATACAAGAACGCAATTTTTGAAAACTTATTAGTATTCAACAGTAAGCATTTATCTTCAGCAGAAATCCATTAAAGCTAAAACTAGGAAGATTGCCAGGATAGCGAAATATTCAAGCGCATAGGAATTTCAGCCGTTAAAATATTTTATAGCCCTTTTAACAGTTTTTATGTCATAGCTGTAAATTTATTGTTTCGGGAACGAAATTTTAGGTTATAATATCTTTTTTTTTCTGTTGCAATAACGAGTACTCAGCATTACAATAAGAAATCGGCTGTGAAAAATACCTTTTCGGGATTCATTTCGCTTAATGGTTTATTGCACTCATTTTTATTTAAATAATTAAATCAGAAAAAATTTTTAAAAAAGTAGTAAATGTTTCTAAATGCTAAAAAGTTGACAGAATATTTTGAAACGCAGTCAAATTGTTTTCTAACTTTGGATAATGTTGAAAATTGTTAATGTAGAGTGCTAATAGAAAGAATTAAATTAATAAAAGGAATGCGGTTTTCTAATGCAAGGTCTTTTACAAAATGTAGGCAGAAGATAGACACCGATAAGTCACTACATTATGATCATCAACCTAAAATCCTTCAAATAATTCTTTAGGTCTTTTATGTTTATTGTTGAGGCGGAATAAATTTTATTGAACGGAAAACGAGGACGGATGACAGTTATTTCAGCTGTAAAAGAAGAAATTATGTTCTGGTTGAACACCACATATTAACTTTGTTTGGGAAACGGTCGTAAAAAATCCATTCCACTATAGTATACGGTTCTCGTTCTCCGCTTCGAAAAGCATATTTTTTTAACAATCATTGATAAAAAAATGATTCTGTTTCATTAAAAACTGCGATAGCACTATCACTTACAAATTCATGAGGTCTTGGGGCATCATATTATATTAAATTAGCAATAATGCTAATCCAAATCTTAAGTTTTTAGATTTGGCTTTAAGTTAAGGTATAAAATTCTCAAAATATTTTAACCATGATTAATTATTCATTAAAAAGTTAATGTGACCAAATTTTAAGACAGCTTAGAACTGTAATCAAATAAAATATATTTTTAAGTTTACTGTATTAAATACCATCACTATGTGACATTAATGTTGTATCGAAACTTTGTCTGAACACAAAGAACGAAGCGTCAGTGTGACATCATTTCATACATATTTCGTAGCTACATAAACTCCAGTCACATTTTGCGTTTAACGCTGAGGTTGAATGAAAGAGCTGTTCTCACATATTCTATCGAGAAAGACTGAAGTGGGCCGAATTTTAGAAAAGCCTTATCTGGGAAAGCCTGAAATGTACGCTTATATGGTATCGTCTTATTAGCAGCTCAAAATCATCCTGTTTGAAATTCTGAGATTGAGTCATTGAACTTGCCGTCGACTATATACTGCTGCACTGGCATCCTTTCTTTCTTTAATACGGGGCATACTACTAGCAGACAGTCTGTTGTTGAGTTGTTAGTATATTGACTGAAAAAACAAATTGTAAATCCCACCATGCAAATGACCACAATGGAAATTAATCACTTGTGAGCTCTGGCCCCTGTTGTGCCACAGAGCATAAACATCTGAGTTTCGATAGGCAAACCAATGACTGTTAACACGAGAAAAGGTAGTCTAAGTGAGTTTGATAGCGGATGAATTGTTGACCTTTACAAGGCTGGATGTTCGATATAGTACCTCAAAAGCGGGAAACCTGTTGTAAATCGTGGAAAATATGACCATAAATCAGCGACTGATAAATGAGATTATCGTATCATATCAATGGTAAAAAATGCAACATTAAGTCAGATTACGACAAATTTCAAGATAAGGGCTTCGTCTAGCGTAAGCACAAGGACTACTGATCGGCACAGTTAATGGGAAGATAACGATTGCTACGCCTGCAGTTAGCCAAATCTCATTGACAGTGGACGGTAAAAGGTTGAAAATGCGTCATCTGGTCCGATAAATCAAAATTACGTCTGCTACAGGCGGAGAGTAGAATTGGTGTTTAGCCTAAACCTCACGAATCGCTGCAGCCGTCGTGTCAGACAGACGTTGTACAAGCTGGTGGCGTCAGTACAAATATCTGGAGCAATTTAGCATAGTCTTCGTTGAATTCTGGATCGCTGGATGGAAACCTGAATCTATCGTCCACACTGAACTGCTGATTGATCATGTACACCTCTTTATAAACTTATTGTTACCACAGAGCGATGCTCTCTTTTAAGCGGATTATGCACCACCTATCTGCTACACTTCGAACAGGAGTGATTCAACGAACATAGTAGTGAAGTTGAATACTCATCTGGCTTCCAAACTCACCAGCTATGAATCCTCTCGAGCATATGCGGGACAAGTTGTAACGGTCTCTTCACACTTTGGACTTCCCACCATACTCTGTAACGGATTTACGGAGGAAACTGGGGAATTACGGAACAATAATACCATCATATAGATTTTTCAGTACTAGATCCAAACCCTTCCCATGCGTATTGCTGCGGTTATCTGGGGGGGGAAAAGTGTGCGACGCATTGTTCAACTCTGTGTGGTAGTAATTTGTGTTTTCAGTGTGTACTAGTAGATGCGTACGTTTATTCTTTATGTGGATGCTTTCATATCTGTAGGCTCAAGGTAGTTATAATGTAATGATTCGGAGATTTATATATGTATATAATTTTGGCATTTAAAAAAAAAATTAATGAATAAATAATAAAAGCTTTCAACAAAAATGAACGCTTATTTCTTTTCTCTACCAATCGTAATATTTTTTACTCTTGATTCCAGAAGATAAATTAATGTTATTATAAGTAGGTATGAATTATAAGAAAAGTAAGGTCCCAATCACATTATGTTTGGCTACGCGGGACTTGACGTCGAAAGGGACAATTCTCAGAACCCGCCCAATTCCACGAAACGCTCGTAGCTAGGTTACCATTCTCACTCATTACAAAGACTTGAACGCCAAACAGTAATCAATTATCGCTCAAATCGGGATCATGTGATCCTTCATAAGAAGAACTTTCGTCTGATTGGTTGTCTCCACCAGGAACCCGAGGCATTTTCGGTGAGGTTTGAAAAAATCCCGCGTAGCCGCAACATTGCTTCCGTAGCTAGGCGGGACTTCGCTTCAGGAGGGGCTATTTTTTCTATGAATTCTCCCTTTTAAACCAGTGCTACTAGAATCTCGTTTCTCAGAAAAGTCCCGTCTAGCATGGACTGTAGCCATGTGTGATAACCTCTTAAGGGGTTGAATCTTAAGGGGTCCAGTTTGAATGGAAGTTTTCCTAATATTAAAACGTTACCTGTAGTAAATAATTCAAAACAGAGATTGCTAGGTCAGTGTATCTATTAAGTTTATCTTTGAAATTAAACCAACCAGTTGAACCAAAACTATGCAATCTTAAAAGGTTTATAAGTGCTGTTTCGTTATTAAGGCAAATGACGCAGGCTGGGACTTAAGGGGACTCATACACCTTAAACCTCTCATGATCTTCGAATATGTGACTGTTGCAAGAATTGGGATATTTTATTTATTTTAAAAGCAATTACTTCCAACTTTTTACAGCTGACTACATAATATAGCAGCTTTGGAAACTAGTAACCAGAAAGTTTGTGTTGCCACAAATATTTTTGTAATTTAATCCTCTTTGTGACAAAATATTTCGCCATGTTTCCACCTTGCGCGCATGATAATTTTAAAAATGGCTAATGGTACATCCTTGAAATTGGATGGAATTCTTTATATGGGCACTATTTTCTAACTGAACCAACAATCTGTTGAATATTTTAATATTGAAAAATTTTTATGGACGAAAACATTACAAATTTTGTTAATAAAATACATTTTATAAACGCAACTCAAAATAAAATAAAAATTTAACATGAAATTTTTAGAATTTTAGGTTCACAGTAGTTTCCAAATGTTATAAAAGCTACATATTAAATATGGAATTAAATTATGAAACAGAATGTTTTAAACTGTGCGCGCAAGTTGGAAACATGACGAAAAATGGTGTCACAAAGCGGATTAAATTATAAAAATATTTGTGGCAACACAAACTTTCTGATTGCTATTTCAGAAAGCAGCTACATTATGCAGTCAGCTGTAAAAAGTTGGTAGTAATTTCTTTTAAAATAAATAAGTTATTCCAATTCTTGCAACAGTCACCTATTCGAACATCTTATGGGTTTTAAGGTGTATGATTCCCCTTAACAGAATGTGCACATGACAGCCTGTGATTTATAATTCTAGGAAAGCTATTCGCTGCGCGTTTATTTCTAAAGGCATTAGAGATTATGGGAAATTTTATGGGAGAGTACTGTCGCTAAAATGTTATCCTCTTTGAAGGAATTATTAAAGCTGTTATTGTGATTATTACAACTGGAGATAAGATCTAAAATATTTCATTTATAAATGAATTAGTATAATCAGTAATTTCTAGTTTTAACCGTTCCTTAGATCTCCTTGGTTTACCATTTAGGTTACTAAAAAAAAAAAAAACAAAAAAAAAAAAAAAAAAAAACATGTACAGAAAACTATTTGAGTTAAGCTAATTTTCCTGGTTCATACATTTACTCGTTCTACAAATTATAATAATTAATTAACTGGTTTAGATTAGACTGTGAACAGTTCTGAGTTACATTCGAAAGTTGAAATTGAAAATAGATGCATTATGTTCTATTCTGAACAATTTTGCTGTGCTAGTTGATATACAAAAATCCTCTGTTTATAAAAGAGTTACGTTACTAAGCTTTACTACTTAGGTTATTAAGCGCTTTGTAAACCGAACTGGGCTGTGTTGAAAAATACATAGACGATAATACTAAAATAATCATAATCTAATAATGCAATATGATTATTTATTCGTATAAAACAACAATAACAAAAGAATGTACAGCCAATTATACCACGAAAACATGCGGTAAAGAGACCACTCAAAGAAAGGCTGAGAAGGCTGGGGACTCAGTCGCGAAATCTTAGTGGTGACGAATTATCGTCCACCATATTTTACTAGAGTCATCTATAATTTTTTCAAAGCTAGAAAACTAATGAAAATAGCCATACCCTCACTGTTAGTTGAACTCGAAGACTATCGACTGCCAGCCAGATGTGCTTCCAGTTACACTCCGAAGCTACCTGGTAAGCACGGAGAGAATGCTTCACAAGCTGAGATTTGGGTTCATGAATGGAGAAGCGGGAAGCCTGTCACTGAAGTAGTTTCTCTGAGAAAGGTATCGAGAGTTTTCTAATCCTTTGAATTATTTAATTTATTCTGCTGATATTAAAGCAAATCATGAAAACTACGAATTAGTATGGCTTGTGTATAGTATACGTTAGTGTTTAATAACATATGCTAGAAAAATGAGATAGATGAACGTAAAATGATAAAAACAGAAATTTGGTAGTTTTATTTCCGTATTGAATAAAGTAGCAATAAACAATCAAATGATAATACATCAAGTTCTTAAATATTATTAAGCACGGAAAAAGCATGAAATTGAGTAAATCGATCATATTAAGCCTTTCTAATGTTCTATTCCAGTGCTATTTGTTCATGTAATTTATTTAAATACATTTATTTAGTGAGAAAAATGTTTTTTAAGTAGGTTTGTTCATAACGCTACACTGGCAGAATAATATATTATGGCAAAGTATTCAAGTATTATGTGTCTCAAAATAGATACGTTTGAGGAGGGTTGATCTGTCAAAATGGTTCATTTTTTTGTTTAGCATTTACCGAAAAGGGCAATTGAATTCTAGCTTTACGACTATTTTCCATCAGAAGAAAAAAAAAAAAAAAAAAAACAGCCGTTATCATAAAAGGTATTCCTCAACTGCTTTTCTAGAATTTTGGCTTTATTTAGGTCAAAATTATCAAATTATTGGAGTGATATTTCTTAAAAGAGATATTACTTTAAAACCATTCATCCAGTGAGAAAACTATTCTATTCTTCTTCTGTTCTTCTATATTATACTTCTAGAAGTTTTTTTTGCAAACTTTTTGCAGTAGTTTGTTTAATCCAGACTTTTTATTATTATAATTTTATATAAATTATAATAATAAAAAAGTATTTCATATAATAATTTTTTATTATTATAATTTATATAAAATTGCTATTTTTATATAAATTATAATAATAAAAAAGTATTATATGAAATTAACCTTTCATCTAAATTAAAACATCAATCTTAGATAGTTATTTACTATTATACTTCCTTCTTGTCGCAATTATTAGGGTTGCTGCAATTATTTTTGGCAGCATTGACATCAACAATAGTTTGGCGATTTTTTACGGCCCTCGAAACCGAATAGTACCCTTATGTATTATGTACACAAATATAATATCTAAGTGGTCATGAATTTAAGATTAAATGAGGTATAAAACCAATAAACATAAAATTACTATACGAATTGTATAAATAAATAAATTGAAATGGCGAAAATAAACACACAACAGCATAAATTATCAGAAAAGAAAAACATAAGCAGATAACCATAGCCATTAAATGATTAGAAGCACCAAGATATCAATTCTAACACAGAACAACGCTCTTTTAACAAAGAATTAAATATTTAATTACCTTGTTCCCATACCTTTCCTCTAATTCAATTTCAGTCGCAATTAATCAATCTAAAATTTCAATAAAGAAGGTCGTACTTAGTGAACAGTGTACTACCCGGTTTAGTTTATGCCTTTCGTTCAGGAATTTGCTAAGCAAACCAGTAAATAATGGAGTAACTTGAGCAATATTTCAGAGCTTTGTTAAATTTAATTTTAGAACGAGAGAGAAGTTTCGTAATTGTTGAAGGTATAATGTTTTTCAACAAATACGAATTAAAATTGAACGGATTAAAAATTAAACAGTTTACAAGCATTAATTTCGAAAGAAAGTACTTGTTTCAAGAAATATTTATGCATAATGGTATGTACAATACAGGCAAATTACATACACACTCAAATCAGGATTAGAAATGACGGATTAGAGAGGCGTTTTTGAAATTTAATAAATGTAGAGTATGAACAAGGAAGATAAAAAATCTGAAGTTTTCTCCAAAACTGCAGATATTAAATACAGTTTGCAAAATTATGCATATTATAAACGCATGTATCAATAATATGAGTTCAGTTCTTGCACAAAAGACATTTATAGCTGTTTATTATGTTTTTATCTCCGAGAGTTAAATTTATTATACTGGAAGGAATTCCAACTTAAATTGCATATTTCGTTATTTCGATATATTTTAAATCAAGAATGTATCGTACTTTTGCCCATTAACATACTGTTGTAAAAAATTAAATTCATTTAATTACACTTTTTACTTCCTTGTACGAAGTAAAAAGGAGATATTGTAATCGCGAAAAGTTTCAGGCAGCATATTTCAACGAAAATATTCATTCTGACCGCTATCGAGTGCAATTTAACGATGGTTTTGCGTAATATCTGTAAGTAAGAACAGAATAAAAGACTCGTTTCCTCCAAAAAAAATTATAAAACTGCTTTAAAATTAATTCTGAAGAGAATTTTTCGTGGCGTCTGTACGAACGTATGTACGTACGTATCTCGCATAACTCAAAAACGAGTAGTCTCAGAACGTTGAAATTTTCTATGTAGGTCTGATATAACACGTAGATGTGCACCTCGTATTTTGGTTGCAATCAGCTGCACCAAACGTATATAAATACACTCTGTTACCCGGATCAGTAATCTCAGTTTCTTTACTCTTATATGTTTGTAAATTGTGCATTTTTTGCTTTAAAATGATTGAATTATGTTGTTTTTATCTTCCGGTTAAGGTTTTATGCCTTTAGTAAATCTGTATGCAATATTTTTAGAATTAATTTTAAAGTTGTTTAAGTGCCGCTAAGCCTTTTTTTATGGCAGCCATTGATTGTTTACATTTGAAACAGCAGACTAGTGGATTTGTTGCCAATCTAGAGAAACGTAGCTTCGCAACAACAAAGATAACGCCTTCATTTATTATTGCCAATTAAATCATGTTTAATTTTTTCTGGAATTTTTTCGAGGAAATAAGTGTTTAAGATTTACTTCGTAATTTTTAATATAGATATTTTGAGTTTTTATGTATTTTTGCCTTCTCGCGAAGTGAGAACTAAATTAATTGAATGAGAAATACTCAATCATCTGTGAAAAACTATTTCTTTTTTGTTTTGTTTCCTTAATTTCTTTTATACATTATCCTAGCTTTATTATAGTATTTGAACAGAACATGTGGCAAAGATTAGATAATTCTATTCTTTAAATGATATAAATTTTGTGCATTATGAGTTATAAAATGAAAGAAATATAATACTGTTAAGTGAATCTAGCGCCAGAGTGTCGGTATGGTAAACAAATACTAGAGGGAATTTTAAAGAATGCATTTATTCTATTGTGGTTTATGCGCTGTCGGCGTAGATTTAATTCAATCCAATAAGTTTAAATGAAATGCAAGAAAAAATGCGTATAATTTAATATTCCGTACAAGGAAGTCATGTGGTGTACACATCAAATTTTTTTTGTGTGTATTGTTGTAATATTGTGTATTATTTTTTTAATTATTATTTTATTTGCTGCTTTTAGAATAACAGGTTTAAGGTTTATTTGGTATGAACTGAATTTGTGACCACGTTTTGTGTATATATATATGTTTATTTTTTATACAAAACACATCTTCCAAATCTAAGCCTCCAAAATGTTTAAATCGTAAAAATAGCTCAAATTGAAGCCCCATGTTTTGCATGAAAGTATTCGTTTTCTTCCTATCCCGATGTCAAGAATCACTGAATTGTAAAAATAATTCAACAGAATCTTATAACAGAACAAAATATCGTATATTAACCATTTATAACATTTCATATTAACTTGCTCTGTATTTTAAAATTGAGCCTATTTATTAGATTTACCCTTTGTATAGTCAATTACATTTTCTTATCTGTAGGTTTAGTTTATTTGACTACGGCAAAGCTCTCGAGGGCTATCTGCCTAAGCTCATGGATAACTTCGCGGAGGACTTTCTGAGGGAAACTGACTCGTATACACCGAGTGGTTATAATTAAAAGTCTCATATAAACGTCATTCTACAGCGCAGCGGCTGAACGGAATGCAACGAAATTTTGCATATGGGATATACACGAGATGCGCTCACAGAATTTCGAAAAAAAAAAAAAAAAAAAAAAAAAAAATTAGTTCCGAAATGTCCACCGCAGGGCGCCTTTTCGGGAAAAAAGTGAAATATAACACAATAAACGTTCAAAATGGAATACAGAATTAAGAATAATGAGTAATATAATGCAAAATCGGGGAAAGCTGTCAGTTGTAGGAGAAAAATGTCGAGATTTGCATGCTTAGGAAGAAGAGGAAGCTTTATGCAAAACAGGCTAGGGTATAAAACGTTTGCAGACGTTGTCACGTTTAAGTCGATATTTCCGACTGTACTAATGACGGTCTCTTTAATTGAACGTGCGTTATTGGAGACGCTGTTTTACGAAAACAAGGGCAATGCTTCTACTGCAGTTCGTGAACATCGTAGAAAGAACTTACGGCGTGGACCAATGTCTACTAAAGGTATCCGGGCCATGATTAAAACACTTGAATAGACAAGGAAATTAGGAGTTCAACCTGGATGATGGCGTAAACGTGTCACACCGGTACTTGTTGATGCTGTCAAGACAGCTGTTGACCCACAGTCACAGACATTAGAGTTTGGGGGCAGTAGCGCGCGTGCACTTTCTCGACAGACGGGCTATTCTTACAGCACCGTCCGAAAAGTACTCAGAAACATAATGCACTACTTCCCATACAAGATCCGCCATACCCATGAGCTGCTTGATAGGGACAAGCCACAATGTCTCTCATTGCAGTTAGTTTTCTTAGCAGGATGACTTTGGATCTGTCATGGCTTTGGAATATTCTGTAGAGCGACGAGGCTCATTTCTACCTCAATAGGACAGTCATCACAAAGAATTGCCGCATTTGGGCTAAGGAAAATCCGCAGATCCACACTAAAATTCTCCTACAGTCTCCATAGGTCACTCCCTGGTGTGGATTCACGGCAACATTCATCCTTGGACCATTCGTCTTTGAGTAAATCGGTTAACATGAGCCTGTCACATGTTCCGTAACGGGCCGACGGCATCATGGCATGCTCTACACGTTTGTTGTGCCGTAACTACAGCAAAGACGGGTCCTTACATCGACCATTTTCATGCAGGATGGTGCGCTCCCACATATCCATGGCTACCTGAAGGCACTATTGCTCCAATACTTCACAGAGGAAGGTGTTACTAGTCGCTCCTTTCCTAATCCATGGGCATCACGTCCGCCGGATCTAATAACACTAGCTATCGACTTGAAATTTTACAGATGAATGAGGGTGGTCACGTGGAGAGCTTCTCCCCACATCGTCTTAGACACAATTAATAACTGCTCCTCTGGTACAATTTCGTCCTAATCTGTTCTTGTTTCTGTAAACTTAATTGTTTTTGTTTCTTCCTTACCTTTACTTAAAGTGGTTCGATGATAAGGTGAGCAGAAACTAGTCAATAAATGTTAATATTGTTTCTGTATTCTGTTTTGGTAGTTTATTGTGTTAAATTTCATGTTTTTTCCGAAAAGGCGCCCACTGGTGGACACTTTGGAACTAAAATTGTTTTTCGAAATTCCGTGAGTGCATCTAGTGTATAGCCTACATACAAAACTTCATTGCATTCCGTTCACCCGTTTGCGCTATAGGATGGCGTTTATAAGGCCGGGTGGTTATAAATTTAATTATAACCACCCGGTACTTTACACATAGGGAAAACCACGAAAGCGCCCATGCAGCCAGCCCGTTCGCAAGACCCTAACATCAGATGATCAGGTGGACCAGGTGGATCACTAGTGGGCCCTTTCTTATGTGTAATCTTAAAATAATTTCCCCATTTGTTGAAAGCTCAGGTCTTTTTAATTTTTATGGGCAACAATAAAAATTTAAAGCGATTACAGCAATGCCATGAATTTCAAGTTTTATACATAGCATTGATTTCATTTTTAATGGTTAAGGGGATAAGCAATTGAAAAATAATAGTTATATATTGTATTGCATTCTCTTCGCAGAATAGGTTATTTCCCAAGTGTTTTTGTAGCATTCCTCGTACATAAAACACCAAAAATGTTCCAAGGGCTAAAAAGCCAAAAAAATACTGGTATCTTGCCCAAGCATCTGATGTCTGGATTAAACGGACTACTTGCAGAGATTTTCACTTTTTGTACATAAAGTGTAACTTAAGAATGAGTAAATTTCGCTTAGAAAGCCTTCTATGAAATCATTGCTATGTTTGGGCAGGTAGTCAAGTGCTTTATAAAAGTTAATATTGAGCAAACCAGATCTACACGTAAAATAAACACCAACTAGGTTTTGTTATGATATTAACTGCATTTCATTAGAGAGTCCTTTATGAAAGTTTCTTTGAAAGTCCTCAACTAAAGCACTCTCAAAATAAACAGCATTCGAATTTCTAGAAGTATTTAATGATTCACTTTTTAAAACGAAGAAATGTAATGAGTTGCTAAATTTTCTAAATAATACTGTCTTCTTTTAGAAATTCTGATTTCAGCGTTGGCTTCTGAAAGGAAAAGTCATTAGTGTGTAAAGTTGCGCGCTTCCAACTTGCACGCAACAAAGTGGTGACTGCTGAAACTGGAAATTAGGCAGAGTCTTGAGAAGGGTTTCAGTCCTTTTTTATTCAACTTTAGAAATTACAATTGCGTGCTTTTGACGCTCACAAACTACGCCGACCCGGCGGTAAAATAAAAATAAGAAACTGAAAAGAGATAATAACAAGTGACTAACTACGAGGCTCTCTAAACGTAACTAACCTCACCGCGTTCTAAAGTACCGCTGATAATTCAGCAAACTCTGAATATTACGTTGAAAGATTAACAATTTGCCGAGGCAAGCACACAGGCCGAAACGCGCGGTTCTTCAATTTCTAACTAGCCACTTTCCCACTCGTGAAGCAAGAAAGCACACCTTCGAACTCGTTTCCTTTCTATTTAACTCAGAATACTTCCGCTGATAATTTGAATCCTTGCGCGTTCTACTAAAATTTACATACTCTGGCATTGGCAATTCCAGGGGAAAGTAAGGCTTGACAGGAAAGACAGTTTAAACTTAAAATAAATGTTAGTTTAAATAAATATAAACCCTACATTTGCCGCTGCCAGAATTTGGAAAACTTGGAAGCAGGTCCTACAAACGACCTGTTGAAAAGTTTCTACAATTCTTAACTAAATTTTAAGAGCCTCGTTTACATAAAAAAATCTTATCTCACAAAAGATATAGTAAATTTCTGTGTATACTTATTTCAATCTCTCTTCTTACAGCAACTTTTCCTGGACTTCAGTAATCGATCTTGTTCTTTTCCTTCCAGCATCTGGAAGGAATAAGTATCAGTATCTTTCTAAATACATTATAATTTACACTTTCTTGACGCTGAATAAATTTTTGTTTTTAAATGATTCGTTTTCCTTAGTTACTGCTTAATTCACATTCATTCAAGTATTCAAACATGAATTTAACTTTACCCTGGCTCTCCACCATGTGTGGTGTCAAACGCGAATATTCGTGTTTTAGTACTGCAACACTTCCCCTAACCACAATGATTTGTTAGAATTAAATGACCAAATAGACACACCTTACTCGACATTCTACAAATCGATGAGCTACTTTAACATTCTTAAAATTCAAGTGTAGGTGGAGAACCCTACAAAACACATTCATTCAAACTTCCCCCTCATTCATCTTTAGACATGCAGGCTTTCGCTCTAAAGCATGATTTTATCTACAGTTTAATACTTAAATTTGAATTCATTGCTTTTGAGCATTTACTTTTAGCATCTAAAATTTTATGCTTCTAGACTAAATTCTACTTTTACATAACTTTGAAGTATTTACGTATATTTACAAAATTCTAATACATATGATTTTTACAATTTACCATAAAATGAATAAGAGAAAATAAATTTTTACTTTACTCATTCTTCGCCAAGCTGGCGGCACTGAAACTAAAGTTCTATTAATACAAGAATACGAAGTTATTTTTATCTTCGGCCAAATTTTGGCTTTAACATAACAGAACTAGTCTTTCGACCAACAGAAACTGCTTGTTCTTAGATTTTATACTTAAAGAAAATAAAACTTTTGCCTTAGCTAAATAAAGTAAAAGAAAACTAAGTCTCAACGAGACACATTGACTTCCGTCAAAACATAGAACTTCGTATTTACGCATAACAAAAGAGAAAAAAAAAATATAGAAGATTTTAACTTATCTTTGAGTTTTCGATGATAGAAACTCCGACATCCTCTTCTGGCAGAACTGCTCCCACGTTATAGGTTTCATGGACGTCAGTCTTCTCCTTAATGACCTCCGAGTGTCGTCCACGTTAATTTTTCTTTTTCGTCCTCTGCATGCTGGCCTCTTGGAGTAGTAGTCGTCGGGTTGCTGTCTTTTCCGTTTTTTCCCTGTACGGCTGGTCTTGGCGTCCTCCGGTCTGGAGTCATGCTTGAATTTCTTCTGTTGGTGTTGGCCTTTTCGTTCCTCCTGCTGTCTTTTTATTTTCGGGAACGGCGGCCTTGTTTGCACCCGACTCTCTGGCCCTGGGAGCGTTCTCCTTGATGTATAATTTCCACTGCGATACGTTGTAAGTGGTGTTTTCCTCTTTACCAAGGTTTCTTTACGCGGCGCCTTTACTTTCTTGTTTTTCTTAAATGCTGGAGTCTGAAAGTTTTCGTTTCTTCTTTTCGGTACCGTCGCATGGGTTGTAGAAGAGCTAGGTTTGTCTTCAGTTCTCTGCTTCTTGGGTGGTGGAACGGGTGACGTTACTTCTGGACCTTCTACTTCTTTTACGCTTGAGTCCTGCAAGAAATTTTAAGGATTTCAAAATCATTTTGATTATAATATTTTTTCACCTGGTCGGGACTTGCTTTCTAGATTTCCCCTCTCTCGTTCTTAAGGTACAATACGACTCCTTTGATTTCCTGAATTATATAGGGGCCTTCAAATTTTGGAGCTAACTTTGCAATAAAATTGTCTGGGGCACTTGATAAAGAAAATTTCCGCTTCAACACTTTATCCCCAACTTTAAAATCTGCTTCACGGCGTTTTCTATCATAATATACTTTTTGCCTATTTCTTGCCGTATCCAAGCTTTTAATCGCCTGGTCAATAAGCGTTTGCACGTCTTTCTGTTTAAATTCTTGCTCTCTTTGTTGCACAACGAATAATTTATCTAAAGGCGTAATTAACTTTCGTCCTAAAAATAATTCTGCTGGGGTTTTTCCCGTAGTATCGTGATTTGCCGTTCTTAAAGCATAAGGTAACTCATTTATGTAGCCATCCCAGCGCTTGTGATGTGTGCTAACGTAACTGCGAATTATTTTTACAATGTTTTTATTAACTCTTTCTGCTATGTTTGCCTGTGGTCTATACGGAACTATTTTGATATGGCGTATGACAAGTCCAGTGCATATGTTTTCAAATATTGACTAATTGTTTACCGTTATCGCTAATGACTTTTATCGGTGCACCGTATTTTAAAATGTATCTGTGTAAGAATGCATCTGCGACTGTTTTGGCTGACGCGCGTTTAAGTGGAACAATTTCTGTCCATTTTGAAAAATGATCTACAATTACTAAAAGAAAACGATTTTTATTTAACTCACTCTGGGGTAAAGGACCAAGAAGATCTATGCCTAAAATTTCATTCGGAAATGTAACGCGAATGCTATTTAAGTACCCGGCCGGGCTGTAATTAATATCATTTATTAACTGACATTGATTGCAGGACCTGACATACGCAGTTACTATTTTGTATAATTGCGGGAAATATACCGCCTCGCGTACCCTTTTTAAAATTTTCTGACCCCTAAATGACCCGCTGTTTTCGCGTCGTGTAATTCCTTCAAAATGCTTAATCGAAGCGAGTCTGGGATGACTGGTTTGTACTCGAGATTTTCGTTTTTTGTTCTCGTATAACATAATAAATTATCTATTATTTCATAGTTTTCTGCTCTATTTCTTATCGCATCGATATCTGTGTGCTCAAAGCTTTCGGGGTGTTTCAAATATTCATAGATACTTCCAAATTCAGGGTCAGCTTTCAGTTCAGCGATAATCGTATCTCTAGAATCTGGTGGTGACTGCTGAAAACTGGAAATTAGACAGAGTCTTGAGAAGGGTTTAAGTCCCTTTTTATTCAACTTTAGAAATTACAATTGCGTGCTCTTGACGCTCACAACTACGCCGACCCGGCGGTAAAATAAAAATAAGAAACTGAAAAGAGATAATAACTAGTGACGAACTACGAGGCTCTCTAAACGTAACTAACCTCACCGCGTTCTAAAGTACCGCTGATAATTCAGCAAACTCTAAATATGATGTTGAAAGATTAACAATTTGCCGAGGCAAGCACACAGGCCGAAACGCGCGGTTCTTCAATTTCTAACTAGCCACTTCCCCACTCGTGAAGCAAGAAAACACACCTTCGAACTCGTTTCCTTTCTATTTAACTCAGAATACTTCCGCTGATAATTTGAATCCTTGCGCGTTCTACTAAAATTTACATACTCTGGCATTGGCAATTCCAGGGGAAAGTAAGGCTTGACAGGAAAGATAGTTTAAACTTAAAATAAATGTTAGATAAAATAAATATAAACCCTACAAGTGTATATAATTTTTATAAGTATTATTTTTCATAATTTTTTAAACTGGAAAAGTTACAAAGACTAAATCACTAAATTATTTTTTACAAGTCTCTTGACTTGGGATTATATTTATACAAGGTTTGCTAATATTCCTTCCTGTCTCTTATATTAATAATTAACATTTGGAGTAGAAATACTTTAGCGTCAATTTATGGAAAACTTTTCTCTACGAAGTTCCATTTAGAGACAGAAATGCAAGACTTTCGAATAAATTTTTTCAGTTTCCTCAGTTCGTTTTAGCAACAGCAGCTACTTTATAGATTTTTAATATTTTATAAAAGACGAGATATTTATAAACGCTGAATGAAACGTTTTCAAAGTGCACTCAATTCAAAATTTTTCTCAGACTCACATAAAATTCCAAGAATGAAGAACGAATGAATCATAAAATAAACTCTTCATGCTACAATTCAGAACTAAAAATTCAGTTCAAAACAAAAAGCTTTTAACAAGAAATTTCTGTTCGGTTTAAGAAAAGTGTCTGTAAAGTAAATTGGATATCTGAAGTGCAAATATTATCAATCATACTTTAATACGAAATACAAAGACGAGTAGAAGTTTTATCTCAAAAGCAATCAAAGCATATGGTAGAAAATTTACAGAATGTGTCCTTTGTTAGCTAAATAGTAAATTTTCTTGTTTACATCGTTGAAGTATGTGTATATAAATGGTGTAAAAATAGCAAAGTTAAAAGTCTGAGAACATGAATTTAATTTATTTCCTAGAGTATCTGCTGAAGTGAAAATGAGCCAATATATTTCGGCCAAAATTATATTATATTTATTTATTTCCCATACAAGAATTTCGAAACGAAGAAAATAGTTTTCGTTGATGGCTTCTTATCAGGACATGGCCCTTTTCCCATGTACTTTTATGCAAGGAACTTAGCTACATCAGACCAGTGTGTATATGGAGAAAGAGGCAGCCCCAAACATTATTTATACAAATGCCCTCTCACAACTGAACATCATCTAAAAGTCTCGAAATTAGAAAGTGTAATGTAAGCATAGCATCTAAGTGCGAAAGGTTTACCAACTGTGAAAACATCAATGTTTATTTAAGGAAAAATGAAAGGCACTGCCCGCGGTGTGGTAAAATACAAAGCATTGCAAGCAATGCATGGCAGGGTCTCCTGTAAGTCCTGTGGGGTGTAATTATCTGGATAACTATTGTGGCTGGACAACACCCACATTGTCAATGGTTAAACAATGGGTGCCGGCCACAATTCTCCATACCCATATCCATAGATGGCAGTAGGCCTTTTTATGTATAAAATCCATAGCTAATCCCCATTTTCAGCTTACTTAAATCCAGAATAGAATTTTTGCGAAATTACGATATTCAGCAATTTAATCTAAATCACTGGCTCATATGCAGGCTTGAAACCTAAGTGAACAAAGAAAGATTCGAAATGTGAATCTGGAGGTCTTTTTAGATATTGTCTTATTAATTTTAGATTTAGTCTAATTGGATATGAACAAGATATAAACACTTTGCAGTAATTTTATTGAACAAAAATTAATAAATTATATTTGATTTACTTCCAATGTGAAATTATCGAAGTAAGTAACTGCACCTGCTACCAAAAAAATTTGCATTTATGCAATAAATTCTACCCGAGTGAAAAATAAACTGACACGATTTTAGCTAATGAATGGCAGAAGTTATATTTGGCTACAACATCCACTTACTACCTGCATTACGAGGAGGCTTAGCTATGCTGTAATATGCATTGTAAGGATGCTTACCTAAGCTGAGATATGTATTACAAAGATGCTTTTTTAACTACTTAACATTCTTAACGAAATGATACCTTATTGTTTAATGTGTGTCTTGAGAAGGCTTATTTTAGGGAATGTATGTTATTAAATTTACAGTCCATGTTTTAGAAGCTAAATAAAGGAATAAAATGAAACTTGGGAATGTTCTTCAAACAAGATAGTGACCGATAATGTAACCTACTGCGGTCCATTATGAACTGGTATCCTACAAGCTTACTTCAGATAATTTTTCAAAATTTAATGAAATATTTTTAAAATCCATAACAAATAAACCAGGAAATTGATGCCACATTATCTTAAACTGAAGCAAAAGTATGTTCATTAAGGTTCTTGCCCTTCTGATACTTTCGAACGCTCAATATGTTCAGTTTTACTGATGAGGCTGAGATCGAAGCGTAACTGAGAATATCTACTTGGGTATATTAGACAGTCTGTTGATGCTATATTTGAAGTTGTACAGATAACTATCACAGAGACAATTATCTCTGCTAATGTCTGCCTGTGAGGTAAATATAATTAAAAAAATATTGAAATCAAAATTCGTACAAAGGTGTCTAAGAAGATCGAGAAAAGGAGATGATGTATTAATGCTCGGGTCTGACTTTTCTTCTGGGAGGTTTGTCAAGAGTATTCACATTTTGTGTCTTCACTTTCCACAGGTATCCAAAACCTTCACAAAATGTCGCCGTTGCTATAGATAGCTGTTGACTATAGCTACTTGCCTATAGTTGTAGTAGACAGCTATAGGTAAGTAGTGGATGAAACGATTGTATCGCATCTAGAAATGACTTCCATATTTTGGAAAGTAGCATATAGATAAGTTGTAAAATAAGTTTCTTTTTTCCCAGTATAGTTTCATACTGACTAGCAGTTTAGTTGTTACAAATGTTTTAAAAAGCATGGAATCATGAGTAATTTCGTATTTAATTTTGAAAGTATACCACTAATTTTATGAAAGTAAAATTTTATTAAAAACGGATATGGGATTTTACTTGATCTGGAACTAGTAATTAGTCCAGTTATTCCAACAGACGTAATTCGAATTATTGTAATATCTACAAAGTCGTGAAAAAATTTAGTAACCTTTCTATTCAAATAGAAATTAGAGCATACACATTTTCGTACTAAATACACTTTTTTGAGCTAACAGTATCAACCACATCTCGTGGTAATGTAACAGAATAGTCAAATTCAAATTAAATTTGGTATAGTAGTCAAAGAATACATGATTAAATTTTATTCTAAGCTGGCTCAGAAATATTACCGTGAGCGTCAAATCAAAACGTCGGTAGCCGTAAAGTCGAATAATTACAACTATCATAGTTGGCAGGAACTAAACGTAGATTGCATGCGTAGACCAGAAACACACTTTGTCTTAAAACCCAAAACCTTAGTTATCTCATTTGCCTTCTGGTGAGGAAACGGAGAGGAGTAGTTATAGTGCAGATCTAAATGAAAATACCATTTAGTTTTAAATAATATCTTTACACAGTTTTTATTTTAACTATGAAAATACATTAATTTTTAATACTTTTAAGATTTTATAGGTATTTATAAAAATTTAATATTTTTCTGTGAAAACATGGAGAATCTTTAATACGAAAAATGGTACTGGAATGGCCAGTCTTCTTAGTAATGGCTGCTATACCTCTTCATTTGTTCAGGCAATACTTTACTAAGTAATAGCAAGTGCCATATACCAAATGTAGAGCTTCTTGAGCTTAAAATTTCTATAGTGAGTGAGAGATACAATGTAATGAATTTATACTTTAAAGACAGTAGTCTACGAATAAAGAGATCATTTGCAGCATTGCTTTACGTTTTGATATTTCCCGATTGACAGTAAATTATAAGTGCTAAGACCACAAGTGGTTAATTTAATTAAATAGCTAATATTTACTTTTCTAGGAAATCGTTTTCCATAATTTCATAACAGCATTAGTGTTAGAATTGACTTCCTTCTTTCTTGATGAGCTCCTAGTTTTTAGCAATTCTAACTAATGCTTGCTATTGAAACAAGCAGCAAAATGGTTTTCAGAAATTTTAGAAGAAATATAAACATAAATAAATAAAAATGTATATAAATCCTAATATAAAAATGTATAATTAAGCAGTGCAAAAAAGTTTTAATTAGATCTTTGCTAGGGTAAAAGTAGATCTTTCTCCTCCCTTGCTCCTCATTATGACAATATTTCTTTAGCTACTTGTGTTGCTAATTTCTATTATTTTCAGCTTTTCATCTTTCTTTCCTTAATGAATATATAGGATTTGAACATTATTTCATGGCATTGCCTGTGGCTGAGTGGTTAAGACAGCTGAATACTGGTACCTTGTTTGGGTTCGATCTCAAGCGAATGGACTGGCTGTATCGTTGGTGTTCATGGTTTTTCCATGTATAACGTGAATATGATGCAGCTCTCCGTAGAAATTTCTCCGTGAGAGCATTCCTTCTGTTAGGCAAATAGCCCTCGTGGCTTTGCCATATTAAAATAACCTATCAGTTACTTGTAGTATACTTTTATCTCCGATTCTGCCAATATGTGAGGTACTATATTTCTGCATATTATGTTGCTGAAGTGTATGTAAGATCAGAAATCCTAGAGATCTCGAGCACTAGTCAAACTGTCCTGCGATACCTCATTGCAAGCTCATTGCTCCAATAAAACTGGAGCACGAATTAAAATGGCTTTGATGTAATTATAAACTCGTTGCAGTGAGCGGGACACAAATAGTGAGTTTTCTGGCATAAAGCCCTATCTCATGAATTTTTCTGACATATGTAGACCATGAAATACAGATTCAAGCAGCAGCATGTACCTCACGTGGGAGCTGTGAAACTGTAGCAGTCCTATGTGGCCGCGCTGAAAAGTCCAAAATAAAGATCCTCATTCGTCGTTGTGGACCTTGATCAACCTTGACTTCTCGATATGGTAGTAGTGTCCTAAAAGAGTTTTCAGAAATTGCAAACGACACTCTTAAGTTACATTGTGCTTTGTAGCCACCTGCGCATGTGATTGGATTGCCTCGAATTTATCAACAATTCTCCATGTCATTCCGTCATTCATAAGTTTATGGTCACTCATTTTACGCGATATCTTATAAAGTTTACCCAATTCTAGCAAGAAACACGGTGAATATCCTGAAGGAGTACGAGTATGAAAATCTCCGAAAAACCCTCGAGAGCTTTCCGCATCACAGTCACAGAGATGCACGAAGTATGCGTACATATTCGACTCTGAATATTCGAACAGTTCAGCGGCACAAGTAACATCTTCGGTTCAATACGTTTTAGCCATGGTTTGCAAATTTTTTAAATTTTGCACCAGGAACATAATTATTTAATATATACGTTCCTATTTTTCTCTGAAGGAAAACAATCTGACTTCGTAGCAGCACGAATAGTTCATATTTAATTTTCTCGTATGAAAAACAACGGAAATATCTTTTCGCCACCGGGAGAAAACTCAGAATTCCAAAATTAAAAACGTTATTCCTAGTTTTCAGACTGATCTCATTATTAAAACTGTTACTGCAGAATGAAATCTCTTACGACTTTTGAAGCGAATACAATAAGATTTTAACTTTATTTTTCAGTTATGAAATATTTCAGTTATGATTATTTTTCATGAAAATGTTGATAACTAAAAGACATTCAGTTACTGAACCAGTTAATTGTCTCCAAATAGTCTGAAGTTTTAACTGCAAAACTCTTAACCCTCAAAACTGACCCATCTTTATGTTTTATTATGATAGCCCATATAGCCTTTATTGTTTCTTTACCTTCGTCCCCACGTTTCTATATATTTTAAGGAAAGGCTATGCGAGATATGTTTAATACCCAGTACCACAACGTAGGATATACAACAAGCATATCTTATGAGACTATACATACTTTATGACCATTCGAGTTCTGAGTTCTAGAGCTGCTGCTATGAAGTTTTGAAATGATCACTTTTCGTTGGAAGAGAAGGAAGGAGGGAATAGATTTGGTGATCGTAGGGCTATATAAGTAACTCTTCTTCTAGGAAGTGGAAAATTTTGATTTTATCTTCTGTTTTTGTTTGAAAATTTAAAACTCTCTCCGTCTTCTGAATGGAAGGTGAAGAAGGAGATTACATTCTTTATTATTTCTATTTCTAGGATTTAGGATGCTCTTTTTTAAAGTCTATTACCATTTTTGTGTGAGGCTATTTCTACTTAAACTACTTCAACTTTCATCACTCAACTGTTACATAAAAGGTGAGGGATGAATTAGGTGATATTTCAATTAAATGTTGAAATCCCACAAGCACAATAACCTAATTTTACCTTATGTTTATCCTGTTCTTATACTTGTGAGGATAAAGTAGTATATTACAAAACAAAATTTCTAGTCGCCTTGAACTCGCAGTGAAGTAAAAAGTCCAAATCTTTGATATTTCTAAGCGAAACTAGAAGCTACGGATCTAAAATTAAAAGCTAACTCAAAATCTTATCTTACCAAACCAGTTAAATTGCCTTTAGATTCTCATTTCTTTTCGAACAGCGGTTTTCTCCTTAAAGCAAGCGTCTTGGTCATTAACCAAATGTTGTCCTAAACACTCTTAAGGTTATGCTTTATCTCTCTATCGTTATACTAAATTACTTGCCACTCAAATCTGTATATTCTCCGGAATGACCGACATCATGACAAAATAAGACATATAGGAAAGATGGGAGCTAAGTTGTTAATAAAACTCAAACATAACGCCACAGAAGTATAAAGAAAATATAAGGAAGCCTAAAAGAAATAGAATAATTAAATGCTTCTGAATAGAAGTGCTTGCTTTTATCAAGAAACATTAAAAATAGGAAGAATTAAGAATATCCTAGCGCAGCAGATTGGGGCTATTCTGTGAAAGAACACAAATGTTTCCATAACAGATATAAAAACAAAACTCATAAAAATATTTTTAAATTGCCCCACAGTTAGAATCAAATGCACTTATAAGGGGAAAAATAATTGTTTTAGCTATAGTAATATTTTTGATCCTATGTGAATAAAAATAAAATCGACAAATAACAAATTTTAAATTGAATTTGTCAAACAGTTTCTCATTTAAGGCGTTTAACTAATACCGTTTAGTTTGAAAAATTATTTTACATTATTTTGCACATCATTTTTCAGAGAATGGGAAGATTAATAAAGAGAGAATCACATTTTCTGAATGTGAAATCCTTCCTTCTAATCAGCGTAACACTGGGATTTGCATAGCGTTATTCCCTCCTTTCCAAAGTTGTCTACTGGCCGATGGCTTAAATCCGATAGTTTAAATTTACATTCAATTCATTCAAATTTCTGTTTGTCATAGAAAGCCAATGTTTTCATTGCTTAAAATTATGGAATAGCTAAAAATAAAGGATTAAACTTTAGAATCTGACAGGTAAATAAATAAATAAATTAAAGTAATTTTTAAAAATAAAAGTAAATTATTTCATAAATTCTGAAAACCTTTATTTAGGCCCCTCAAAGCGCTGGTAGCTAAGGTAACTTTTTGAAACTCATGCACGGGGTAGAGCATGAAGTGGTCATCCAATTTTTCCAAAAAACTGGTTACCGGTGAGTTTCCATTAAATGTTGCTTCTGGTTTCATCGAAGCGCGCATGGTCTGGACGATGTAACCAAATCCTTCCAGGGCGGCAGCTGGCATTTCTGGATTCTGAGCCGTTTCTGCAGGCAGCACAGGTTCTTCTTGAAACTCGGCCATGGTTATTCTTCTTCGTTGGGCGCCACTATCAGGGTCAATGTTCCGTCTTACCTTCTTCGGGAACATGCAAGGACCTGACTCGGAACAGAGAGCTTACTAAAGCTATGTTCAAAACTGTGGGAAGTAGACAGGATACACAAGAAGGGTATACAAAACCCTTTATTTTTCTCTATTTACAAAAACTTCCGTACTTCGGAATACATCGGACCCGCTACTTGGGGTCTAACGTAAAATATAAAAATAGAACTAAACTCTAATTTAACTTTAAAATAATAAACGTGGAAGATTGGCCTTATAATAACAGAAAGCGTATGTAGTACATAGAACTGTGAACACTACAATACGTTTAACATTTATCAAGAGGATTAAAACCTCTGGCCTGGAAGACAACAAGCAACTGCGTAAAACTTCTAAGGTAAGCGGCCTGCTTCGACTCACTGCTTCCTCTCTCTCGCTTGGCAAAAAGCCACAACTTAAATACTTGGCGTTCGCCAGACAAACTTTGCGTAAATACCTTCACTCTTATAATTCTGGCCGGAAGTAGAAAATAAGAAGTGATAGTAAAGATTTAAAATAAAATAAACGTTAGTAAAACTTAAGATCCTTACAAAGTATGCATCCGTTTGGCAACGTTAAGTATTTTATACATAAATATGCTTAAATTGATTTATCATTGAAGTCAACACAACCTTATTATCAAAGTTTTCAAGCTGAATTCAAAGTTAATTTAAGCTCTTTTCTATTTAATACGTGCTTAAAAAGGTTTTTGGCAATTTTAAATGTAGCAATTAAACGAGTGCTTTTATAAAAAATGCTTAAAAGGCTATAATCTGTCGTGTTATTATGTCACATCCGTTTTAACTTACCAATACTTTATAAGGTATTTCTCCCACCTTTCTAGCATACCTTCGTGGTGTAGTGGCGCGTATTCGAGAGGCCCGTGATTCGAGTCCCGGCGAGAGCATTGCTCATTTTTCATGTCTCCTGCTTCCAAAAAATCCTAATGTCTCTACAACTTCAAGAAAAAGAATTCCATCTTTGATCATTTCGTCTGGGTACTCTTCACTTCTACGGAGATTTACTTAGTTACATAGTTATAATAAAATAATTCAAAGTAATAATACAAAATTTCAGATCCTTAAGCTTATTTATTTCTTAAAAAGTATTTTTGATTTCAGTAGCTGCATTTTCATGAATTAATGTATGTTCGACTTTCTTAGGCTTAATGAGTTTGAAACAACATTGCGCAAGAGTTATTTATTTAATATTTATTGCCATAAAAATAATACTTAAGCTTTAAACTTGCTACTAAAGTAAAGCTAAAAGTGAATGTTTCCTAAAGAGAAATAAAAATTTTATAAACAGGATATCATTAATACTTTAAAACATTGTGAGGTTATTTGTTGGGAAAAAATAACTTCGAAGCCTCACGCCAACCAATAATTCATTTTACGCTTCTAAAACCAAAATTTGAATAAAAACCTAGCAATTCTGCGAAGAGAACCGTTACTTTCATTTAATATTTATTGCTAGTAGTTTCTTTTAGTAGGTAACCAAAATATTAAGATGAAAAAGTTAACTTTAAAATATTTTTGTTTTAAGCAAGATTAATTTATCAATGTAAACGATATGCGAAGTAATTTTAAATCACATTTAATTAAATAAAGAAATAATATCTTTCAGTTAAGTTCCTGAAAGATTAAGACAACAATAACCGGCCGAACAAATACTAATTTGGAAGTCAAACAACAAAAATCAGCGTTATATTTTCAAAATTTCCACAGGACTAGTTTCGATGGTTTTACCGAACCACCGTCCTCAGCTACAAAACCGAAAAAGAAAGAAAAAAACAATGTTGTTCCAAACTTAATAAGCCTAAGAAAGTCGAACATACATTAACCCTTTGCGGCTCAGTGTTCCACTACATGGAACACCCAAATTGATTCGCTTCTGAAACCTTTAAATTCAACCGTAAATAGATAAAAATATCTTTATAATATACTTTGAACTTTTCGTTTTAAACAATAGATAGCTGCATATCACAAGGAGACACAGAATTTTCATTTATTATGTGTTATTAAAATCCACTTTTTTCCAAGTAATTTTCTCTATTTTTTTAAACATATAAAAAATTTTATTTTGGAAAAAAATTAGGCATAATTTTGCTGGCTGTACTTCAAATTATTTGTTCTATATTTTTTTTAATCTTTCATATAAAAACCATACGCAGAATCATTGAATAAACCCGGGTGTTCCATTAGCGGGAATACTGCGCCTTTAGCGATCTCATGCTGTTACGAATCAGAACATCTGTGCTTAGGAGAGAACATCCGTTGTTTACGTTTTCTGTTTCCGTTGTTTTTTGGGGGGATGAATTCAAATAAAGCAGTATTAAGGGGTGAGGTGTGTTTTGTGTTATGCAAGCCTTAATATGGGCATCTCGAATTTTTTGGGAGTAGTTTTTTTTTGGGGGGTGGCGAGAATTTTATTAGTAGCTTGACTCATCTTTACTTAGAACTGCGCGAATTTTTGGCTGTCGCTTTTTAGTCTCATTCCCGTTTATTTTCAATAATTGTGTAGATATTTTTCGTTTATGTATATATTATGGGCTTATTTTTCTATATTGTTAATATTAATCGTAGTTGGTTTGTGCTTCCATCAAGGAGGTGCGACTTGCTTTGAACAATTTCACGAAGCTAAGAAATAGGAAAATTTGTAAATATTTTTGTATATAGGACTTGGGTATATAGATATTTATCTCATTTATCCGTATATATTCAAGAATATTGTGTACATCCAGGAAACCACGTATATAGCCATAATACAGAGTTTTTCATTCTTATACAAACGCTTCTACTCATTTTCGTGCTTCACTGCAATGCTCGCTTAGTCGCACTTTTAAAAGCTCTGGCGGCGCAGTGTTCCACCTCATGGAACACCCACAGAATTAAAACGGTAAGTGCAATTTTTACAAAATTTTACTTGTTTACTCCTTTAAGACTAAATAGACTGCGTACAACTTTTTTTGTTGAAATTCCGACGTTAACGTATAGTGCGCCGCAAAGGGTTAACTCATGAAAATGCAGCTACTGAAATCAAAAATACTTTTTTTTTTTTTTTTTTCCGGTTTTGCAGCTGAGGATGGTTTTTCGGTAAAACCATCGAAACTAGTCCTGTGAAAAGTTTGAAAATATAACGCTGATTTTTGTTGTTTGACTTCTGAATTAGTTCCTGAAAGATGTTAAAGAAAAATGTCAAGTCATGAAGGAATAGATATGATTTGATCTATTCCAACTTAGAACACAAGTAATAAAACTCAGTTTTAACTTGATGGAATTAATGAAAATTCTCGAAAAGAAATGACCTGCAACTGCAGCTGATACGTGATACATAGCATTATTCTGAATTCCGAGATTTATGTCTCTAATCTATCTTGAACTTCTATTCTTTCATCTAATCCATCAGAATATCAAATGAAGCGCGTTTAAATAGTAGGGAGAGCCTTACAACCTGTCTTAGTGGAATTCTCCTGTTACTGAATGCTTTGACATTGTTTTCACCAGAATGAGTTTGTCTTTCACTGAAAATTAAGTAAGCAGAAATAGAGAAGTAAAGTTATTAGGCTTTAAATTTAAATTTTGACTTGTTAGTTCAATCCAAAAACAGCGAATACTGTTAATTGTTTAGTTCGTATTTCAGGTTGAATTTTAAGTAAATTCTTTAGTTGTTTCATATTGTTATATTTACTTAGTGATTCGCTACAGAATGGTAAGGACGAAAGTTGAGGAACATAGATTTTGCTGAAGACTTAAATCGGAAGAAAAGAATTATGATATTGGAATTAAGCCTCTCATCCCTCAGAAGCTTCATCACTAGAATGGAAGCTTGGAATTCCTGCTTTAAATAATTTGTTCGATTTAAAAGCGCAACAATGTGGAATCTAATTGGGTACAACGAATCGTATTTAGATCTATTTAAGAAAATGAAACAATGGAATTGCATCTCTTTATGTAACCTATTGATTATAGTATTATGGAGTAAATATTTATATTTTCGTGTTACATATGTTGTACATAAGAGTATACAGTAGATAAATATGCTTCAGGCGTTTTAATTTGTAAGGAAAAAATTATAATTTCTGAGTCATATATTGTAGAGACATTAGAATTGTTTTTTTTTGGAAGAAAGAGAGATTGAAAAATGAGCAACGCCTTCGCCGGTAATCGAACCACGGATCTCTAGAATACGCGCCCAGCGTACAGTCAACCACACTACGAAAGCATGCTAGGAAGGTGGGAGAAATACCTCATAATATTGACAAATAACGTTTCAGGACAATAATAGCTGTTTGACCACTTCCTAATTTCGGAAAGTCTCCCAAATCTTTACAAATAATAGAGCGATTAAAATATTAGATTATTATAGCTAAACTATAGAATAAGATATATGAAAGTAGAAAGGTATTTACATATTTTAAAACCCTTAAAAATAAGTTATCTTAGTCTTTAATACGCTGGGTAAAGCAAGTTCGATGGATACAGTAAGGTCTTATCCATTCGAGCAAATGTTAATCTGATTTTATTCGAGCACCTTTTGACGACGTAAAGAACAAACTATGCCATATAGTAAGAAGAAGCAAAAATTGTAATGTAGAACGTGAAAACATATATATTTAAATAGTGAATATTGCATTTAGAATCATTAAGTAATTTTGCTAATTTAAGATATGTGGAAGGATAAATTCCTTCCACATATCTTTTAAATAAATAAACTTTATTCGACAAGTAAACAAGATAATTAGATAATGTTAGCAAAAAGGAACTGAAACTGAAAGAATAGTTGAAATAATAATTGGGTATAGTAGTGATTTAATAATTTCTCCATTACAGTTATCTCTCGTACCGAGCTGCATCTTTTTCGAATTCTCTTATTTATGAAAATTATTAGGTCACATAAAATTTAACATGCCATTTCTTTACTGTAAACTTAATTAGTGATTCAAATAAAGCAAGTAAATATATTAAAATTCATCCTTTATTTAAGCTGTTTATGGTAATTCATGTATTGAAATATTCTGCAGCTAAAAAAGGATTTTCAGTCGATCAGATCAGATTATACTTTTTTTCCGTACTTCCCAATGTATTCATATTATAAATACAAAGCTATATTGCGAAAACTAAAAAAATCTGATGTGTACACCACATGACTTCCTTGTACGGAATATTAAATTATACGCAATTTTCCTGCATTTCATTTAAGCATATTGAATTAACGGTGTATGAATTTTGAATTAAATCTACTTCGTCGATGGCGCATAAACCAGAATAGAATAAATGCACTATTATAGTTCACTATATGTGTTTACCATAGCGACACTTCGGCGCTAGGTTCACTTAACAGCATTACATCTCATTCATTTTATAACTCAGAGTGCACAAAAATTATATCATCTGAAGAATTACCACAAGTTCTATTCAAAAACTGTAATAAATCTAAAACGATGTATAAAAGAAATTAAACAAATAAAAAAGAAACAGTTTTTCGCAGACGAATCAGCGCTACTTACATAATGCGCATGCGATACTAACTAATTCAGTTCTCACTTTGCGGCAAGACAAAAATACATAAAAATTCAAAATATCTTCATTAAAATTTGAAATATATAGAAAAACATAAAACACTAAGTACAGTTAAAACAGTTAAAAAAACAATTTTTACTATTAAAATTAAAGTTTGTACGCAAAAACAAGCTAAAAACTTAAGTGATAATTCCGGAATGAATTAAGCATAATTTAATTCGTAATAATAAAAGAAGACATTACTTTGTTGTTGCGAAGCTTAGTTTTTCTATATTGGCAACAAATCAGCTATTCTGCTAAGTTTCAAATGTAAACAAACATGACTGCCCTAGTAATAAAAAATTAGGCTTAGCCGTACTTAAAAAACATTTAAATTGTTGATAACTGCACAATTATTGCATGCAGGTTAACTAAAGGCATACAAATCTTAACCAGAACAACATAATTTTAATTTTTAAATCAAAAAGTGCGTAATCTACAAATATATAAGAAACTGAGCTCACTGAGCAGAGTAACATAGTGGATGTATATATATATATTTATATACTTTTGGTGCGGCCGATTGCAACCAAAATGGGTAGTGCACATCTACATGTTATAGCAGTTCTATACACAAAATTTCAACGTTCTGAAGCTGCTCATTTTTGAGTTATGCGAGATACATACGTACGCACAGTCGCCACGAAAAAGTCTCTTCAGCATTCATTTTAAATCAGTTGTATAATATTTTGGGAACAAAGAGTCCTTTATTATTATATCCTTACGTACAGATGTCACGCAAAAACATAATTAAATTGCATTCGATAGAGGTCAAAATGGATATTTTCGTTGAAATATGATAACCGAAATTTTTCGCGATTACAATATTTTCTTTTTACTTCATACAAGGAAGTAAAAAGTGAAAAATAAAATGGAACAAATTAAAATAAAGTTTTCGGAGTAAAAATAAACAGTGAAGAAACGAAAGCAAAAATAAAAAACCCCATGCTAAAGACAAATAATCCAGAATTAATTAGCTCATACGCATGAAAATGTAAGAAAAATAAATATAACATTACTTTTGATCAATTAGTGTGGCGGTGCAAAAGAGTCAAATTCCTTTGAATAATACAGCGGCAAACACCGATCATTTGCATTCTGCAAACGCACGTCACTTTTTATTATATGAGGAATTTGTTGTATCAGAAGATTCCAAGCTGTTGCGAAAATTGTTTTTAGCAGAATAAGTTTTTAAGCCATTATTTTAGTATGAGGAAGAGCTTATCATTCGCCATGCAGATGTTGCCACAGAATGCACTTTTTAATGACTTTCTTTTAGTTTTGAGAAATTTCTCGTTGTATCTAAAAGACTTAAAATAGAAAGTAGATTTCGAGTAACGGAATAACTTAGCTAGTATTAGATTCATCTGATAATCTGATTAATATATGGTTATACTCACTTCCAAACCCGTTAAATTGTTGTTACTCTAATGTAATAAAATGACTGTATAGTGAACAGGTAGACGGTGGTATAAAAATTAACAGCTGCAAAATTAGGCAAAAATCAGCTTCGGATTGCTTGGCGTTTTCAAAATAGTCAGAGATGTAAAGTCAGAGTAATTGTAATCCAAAGTTGAATTTTATCATTTAAGTTTACAATAAATAATGCATACTATTTCTATTAATCCAATAAATATATAGATAATTTTCTAATAGCTTCAAAGATCAAAACATTAATTTTCTAGCATTTATCTGTTTAAAAATTAGCTAGAGTTTCCAAATATATGTATATGCCATGAATATTCACTAACGATTTCTGTGCGTTGTGTAGATGCCATTAATATTCACTAAAAGTTTCTGTGCATTGTGTATATGCTATTAGTGTTCACTAAAGGTTTCTGTGCATTATGTAGTTACCATTAATGTAATTGTACTTGAAAGAAATATTTTTTTCATTTAATTAAAGAAATATAAATTTCATAACTTAAATAGGCAAAAAACGTTTATTCTTATTGATATTTACAGTTGTGTGTGACGTATTTAATACAGATACAAGCTGCTGAATAATAAGCACGAAAAGAGATTGTGCTTAATTATATAATCAACCGACTTAATCGAGTGTATTTGAGCCCTCTTTTTCCTTCATTTTTTAAGTATCGAAAAGCGAACATTACGTATTGAGTACCTTTTTGAAAACAATGTTCAAAGGAAAAATTTAGCAAATTATAAAGCTAGTGATGTAATGATATTGCTATATTATGTGTTTCAAAGAAGCCAATTATAATTATTGCTTTTCGTACTGTTCCTATTATATACACAATGTATTTTCCCTGTCTATATAGTGTGTTGCTACCATAGTTCAGAAGTTCTAAATCATATGCTGGAAAGAGAAAAAATGGAAAGAGAAAAATAGGCAATTAAACACAGCCGTTTACACGATCAACGACAATTTATTTTGTGAATCTACGTTCTCAGCAGCATACACAGATACGTTCGAAATAAGATTAGTTTTAAAACCATTCAGAATGAATAATTCTTGTCGATAGATAATGGATTATATGCAAGTAATTATTACATGAAAAACATTCTCCGAAAGTGTGGGAAACAAGTAAATATAAATTTTCCAACTGGATCTTTCTGGTTGGTTAATAGCTTAAACAGTATTCTTTGGCTAAAATATTCTTTTTTGTTAAATCGAGAAAATGTTGATGCTTCATGCATTATATCTTATAAAAAAATACGGAAATGAGTCGAATAGTAAAAAACTGTTTTTTGGAAACATTCTTCGCCACCGTTATATAGATGCTTTTATTGTTGCTTGAAATTATTTTAAAAGTTTCCTCTCTTTATATCAGAATTTTCTGCTTCTTTCGCTAAAAAAATGGCAAATATTTTGAAAACATATTCATCGATTGGCGTTCATGTCATTTTTTCTTATAGTGTGAGGCGTATACTAATGGAAAATGTTATATACTGTGTTCCAGAAAGTAAAGATTTCATAAATTTAAAACCTTGTAATATTTTACACATTTTTACTCTTTTACAGCTTAGTAACTGGTGCTCTGACTGTAGTAAAACACACAGAACTCCCTGTTAATATTTACACAACTGATGCGCAACTTGAACAATTTATTCTTAGGCTTTCGTGAAATGAACAATTTGCAAGTTGCTTCCAGAGGAAAAGATACTCAAAATTTTCTTTAGATGATTACGAACTAAAGCATTTGATAGTCGCCTAGGGCTAAACAGAATTAGCTCCGTAGACAAACATCTAAATTAGATACATCAGAATGATTAGTTTTAGACAAGAGTCGTGAATTTAACACAACTTCAGTTTCAGCTAGCAGAGTAGTTAATTCGTCAAATATTAACTTTATCTCTCCTTTCATTCTCTTCAAATTAAATTTTATGGACTTAATCCCCGACTCCCACAAACCAAGAAAGTGGGGAGAAGCTGGAGGAATCGTTTTCCATTCCTTAGTATTTTTAGCCAAATAGTTTAAAATCAATTCACTACCTGTTAAGCGAAAGTATTAGAGCGTGCAGTTCAGACAATTTTCTTTCCCCCAACAAAATTCGTGCCTTTGTCAGAAAATAAGTATCGAGGTGTACGACGTCTTGATACAAATCGCCTAAGAGAAACAATGAAAGAATCTGCAATTAAGTCATTAACTGCCTCAATATGGCAAGCTTTGGTAGCTAGACATACCAGTAAAACTATATAACCTCTTGTGATCTTAAAGCAACGACATTTCTAGCATTTCAGAATTGCAAGACCAGCTTAATTAATGCCTGAACTAAAAAATGCTCTCTCAAGTGTTACACTCTGTTTTGTCAAGTTTCCAATTAATTGGTTATTAGATAACAAACAATGCATTTATGGATAAAAGACTGAATACGTTTCTTACCATTTACAATCCAATATTTTTGTTTTAAAATATTAGCTAGTAAGCTGGACTCTGCATGCATATAAGTTACATAGTATTTTTTAACAAGGCAATCTTATGTTGACCCGAGATAATTATAGGATGTCTGGCATTGAATGCCAAGTCAGAATTTTGCAGGCGACCTCCGAACCGTAAAACATCACCATCATCTAGAAAAGGAGAAAGTGAGTTTAAAACACTTTTAGGATTTAAAAATGAACTATTTTTGACTTTATATCACGGAAGTGCACAAACGGGATCCGCTTAATTATCAACTTCATAGCTTTTTGCCTTTCTTTAGTCAAAGGTACTACTGCAGAATTATTTAACCTATTACTTTCAGATTCAAAGATCCGTTCTTTGCACCTAAAAATAAATCTTAAACAAAATAAATTACATTAACTATTTTAGATAAAGAAGAACAGTTTTTGAAATAAATTATCCGGAGTGTCATTAGTCAAATAAGCTGTTGTACAAAAAATTGATTTTGTCCTTTGTTCAGCTAAGGCAGTTGCATCATTACTGATAGAACATTGTAGAAGCCACTTTGAACTGTCTAACGCTAAGAATGATGACTCATGCCACCAAAGGTATACGTTCGTTGGAACTTTAGGATCCATCCCTCCAGAAAGAAGATCAGCGGGGTGCAGTTTTGACGAAATATAGCTCCACTGTTGATAGGGAATATTGTCTAATATTTTTGGTAATAATCATCTAATAGTTCTGTTTGTCACAAAAAGCTTCCAGTTTTGAGGGTGAGCTGTTGACCACCAGAGAACCACTTTAGAGTTAGTCCAAGCGTGGAAAGAAATTTCAGTGCTGGAGAAGACTTTTGATTAACAAGTGGCAATGCACTTAAAAATTCCAGCCTAGGTATAGACACGTGGACTTAATGGATGCGATTTTGGTTTTAGCAACCAATCCAAATTCACTTCATTTCTGTCGTAAGATGTTGGTTGAACAGATGGCAACAGCGTAATCAGATCTTGACAGGTCACAAAAACCATGCAGATAAATGTGGTTAGATATTGTTGTTACTGAGAACCTTTAGGAAGTGAGCCATATCAGTCAAGTTTTAAGAAACCCAACTGCAATAAAATATTTTAACTTGACTGTACATTGCGATAGCAAGCCAACGGGTCTCAAAGATCTTAGAACATTGGGAAATGAACGCTCTTGTAGTAATTTCAGTTCCGAAATGCAGAGAAATGTTAAATAAAAGAATGTATTCTTTAGAGTGCCAAAAGAACCATAAGATTTCGGCACAATCATTTGAGTGAATCTCCAGGTCACTTTCTTCCTGACTATCAGTGGATAAATTTTCTAGAAGATTAGGACACTTTGATCCTCATTTCCTCAAACTAAATACAGGTTTTCTTAATACCTGTGAAAGCTTAGAGCATAGGTCAACTGCTTCCTGTAAATTGTTTGATCCAGTAAACAATCATCTACATAGAAATCGTTTTTAAAAGCGGAAGATGCATGAGAATGATCCTGTTCTGAATCCAAAGCAATCTGCCAGAAACAACGTGTCTCTAAGAATGGGCAGATGCAGTGCCACAAGTAACTGTACAAAATTCATATGTCTGCGTTTTGGAATTATGAGATTTTCTCTAAAAATTTCTTTGAAAATGTTGATCCTCGTTATCTACTAAAATTTGGCGGTGCTGCACAACTGGTATAGTGATTAGCGTTGCTGACTGCCGGAGGGCCTGGGTTTGAATCCCGGAAAAGGCATGGATGTTTGTGCATATATAGTGTTGTAAATATATAGCACTCTGAATATGCGACGAGCCGAAAGTCCTCTTGTCTGGTTTGGTCGAAGGGCTGAGTGATGGGAGACCCTCGGATCCGTCTCCCTGGGATGCTGTCCATCAAAATTAGAGGCGGAACTGAGCTAAACCGCATTGTCACCTGGATAGTGCTCAAGGCTGTAATCTAGCGCTCCTTGCAATGAGGAATTTCATGGGCTACGTCAGACAAATGAGCATAAACAACAACGGCGACAAAATTTGGAGGTGCATTTTTTCCTAGTCAGCAGGAAAGCTATTTATGTATACGAAAATGAAGCAAAAGTGAAAATATATCTCGTTGTAGTGTTACACCTGCCTCTAAAACAGATTTCAAAGAAACTGTATTTCTAGGTTTAATGATACGTCAAATAATACACGAATTTTAGCGGTGGAGCTATTGTAACAACAGCATGATGCGGTAGATAAAATACCTGATTGTTAAAGTCTGAACAACTGGAGCCATATGATTTATAGTTTCATATTTTGCATAAACTCCTTGTATTGCCTACCAAGCTCGTTATCTAAATAAAATTTCCTTTCCATGTATAGAAGAAGGAAAATAGCCAAAGAGTTTGGAACTGCCTAACTCTTCGGCTTTACTGAAAATGACAAATCTGCTGTTTTCGTTTACTCGATAGTTTTCCTATATAGATATGTTTCTCACAAAAGTCTTCTTTGAATTCTGGTTTGAGCTTTAATTCTTTCATCTCCCCAAAATGCTTAAGTGTTCCATGGACATTATCTTCAGTATGTATGTACACTAATGCGATTAATACTAATGAGGTGCGGAGCAACCCAACCAGAAATAGTATTTTGCACAGTTGAAATTTTACAGCCAACAATTTGCAGTGGCTGAAGCAGAGAAAAGAAATACTCAGCTCCAACAATCACGCCGATTTGTTTGGGCATACTAAAATTCGAATAAATGAGATTAATTGAATTCAAGTAATCGAAGTTTTTGCTGCCAATTTTTTCTGAAGGCAAATGTGAAGTTACGTTTTTAAGAATATTTGCTTGTATTAAAACACTATTTTTTTCATCTCAGATTTCGAAAACAATTTAACATTTACATAATCACGAGTCACTGTTGCTTTAGAATCACCAAATGCCTTTACGCAAATGCGGACATTTTGCCTTCGAATATTTAAATTGTTGAATAAATGATTCACATATGAAAGAAGCTTCATTTCCACTGCCAAAAAGGATAATACTTTCGTGACCGTGACCATCAGAATCGTAAACTATTATTGCCACTGTTGATAGAAATCAAATACACTGACCCTGAACAGAAAAACTCGAGATATCATTGTGTTCGTCTGAGGTATAAATTTGTTCATCAGACGGAGATGCATATGCTAACACTACGTTGTTAGTTTTAATATCTTTATACAGTAAAGTATGGCGTTTTCCTTTAAAAATAAAACATAAAGTTTGTGATGAACAAAATTTGACTTAATAATTCCTATAGTAATTGAAGCATAATAAATTCTTCCTGAAGATATTTTTCCTAGTTGTAGTATCTGCACCTTTAAACTTATAACAATTTGATAAAGTATGAGAACAATTGCAGGGCTGATATTTTAGAACAGAGTGGTTCTTTTTTTTTGTTATGTGAAACATTCTTAGAAATCGCGCACTGATTTTTATGCAATACTCGCCTTTTAATATTATGACTGATATTTCGAATGAAACACATCTTGAGTTTGGGAATTCTAAAAAAAAATTCTAAGTTAGGATATTCTTTTTCGCCAATCTTTTGTGACCTTAAATGGCGCGTTGCAGAATTAAATCTTTTCTAATAAAAATAAATTAATCAAAAATCTCTAGATCAAGCTTTTTCGCCAAGAGACTTTAATCCACATACAACTTCATCAAATTTATCAGATAATTTTCTTAGATTAACAGAATCATCGCTAGTAATTCTGAGTTACTCAAGAAATACTTTGACGAGCGACATGAAAATTTGATTTTATCTATCGTAACGATGCATCCAGTTTTTTGCAAGCCTCATTGTATGTAGTTTTGAAATTCGGAATGTGCTTAATAACAACAGCTGGTTTGTCCTTTAAAATTTCTACCAATTACCGAAATTTAAGAATTTTTGCTAATGACCGATAGGTAGGAACTGTCGCCACGTACATATCTTTAAAATACATATCTTTAAAATCTTTCATACTTTTCATTTCTTTTAACTATACGTACATGCTCTTTTCACACACTAAGACTCGATTTCGAACTGCTTCTTTTTCCACCCTACCAAAATAGTCTGTCCAACACCTAAATCCGTGATAATTTTGTTTAAACTTTCATTTTGTCCAGTCTCTTTAAGGCATCTTCTCGTAATTTCATTTCCATTGTCTCGTTAGTTCGTTTTCTTTTCTTTTCGAACGACATTTTCACTTCACAGAATATCAGAAGTTCCCCAAAATATGCTAACATTCATACGTCTGGATGTGAAATGAGCAATGATACCTACAATGAACTGCTGTGAATTTAGTTTGCAGTCCCCCGGACGGCTTAGTGGTTAGGGGAGCCAACTGTGATATACCAAATTGCCCGGTTTCGAATCCCGGAGAAGGTATGGTTGTAATTGTCCATCCCTTCATAGGCGTTAAGTTTAGGATTATGTATCCTTAGATTGCCAATAGATGGCGGTAGTGTTTGTTTGTAAAAAGAAACTGTGATGTCATAATTATGTATATGTAATCAGTTCGTCTTTAGTGTTCGTCAATAAATGTTGTGTGAAATAACGCTCCTCTGTTTATTACTTTACATTTGATCCAGTCTGATTTATTAGAGACTTACATATATTTTGCTTAATAGGAGGCAAAGGCTGACCTTGGTAGTGGCCCGCCATTGGTTAAAAAAATGGTTAGTTTGCAATAAAATGCAGTCACAAAACTTCAGATCTAAGATAACGTTTCGCAACAATAGAAAGAAATATAAGTCAGCGGCCAGCTGCTATCTGACTTTCTTTGTAACCTCGAAGAGAGAACAGCGTTGCTAAGTATTGCAACATATCTTGAAGTTTGTTAAGCAGTTCCAAGAATTAATGGCACAATGCAAAAATGATAAAAATTACAGAAAAAGAACACTCCAAACAGAACAATACTAATTATATGTACTGTGTGTAATGTTTGCTCTGTTTGGCCTAGAGATATCTTTAAAAAGTTTCTAAAAAGTTGTCGATTTACATGGAATGTCGAGATACTGGGAGTCTAGTTCGCGAGACTCTACTGTACTTCATTGAAGAATTGGTACATTATTTTGTTTCAAAATATTTAGCTTCGAATTCAGCTATTTCAAAAGCTTGTTCGGGTAAAACGGCATCACATTGAACAAATTCTTTAAATATTTATTCAATTCTTTCCAGTAGCGCTTTTAATTCCGTTAGGCTTAAATGATTATTAAAACTAATGTGAAGACGAAATAGGGTTGATTTGCACATCCTATTAATCGTTTAAGATTGGCGTTACTCGATTCATTCATTATTTTGATGAACAATGATTAGTAAGCATAAATAATTTGAACAAGATATTCAGATAATAAAAAATACTTATTCTATCTTTCTAACGACTTACTTAAAACGTTCGTAAAAGACAATTCTGAAGCATGTATTTACAAAACATTTAACAACATATTTAACATGCCTCATCTGCGGAACGAATGAAAGTCGCCTTGGACCAAAAGAAAGATCTTTGTAAACAAACTTTATTAACATTCTAAAACATAAAATATTATTTAACAGAAAAATGCCTGCACAGTGTGGCTAAGAAAACTGTTCCATGCCAAAAAGGATAAACATAAAAAATATATTATTGCCATTCACAAAAATTCAAATGTAAAACAAAACATGTTGCCATAACAAGATAATTATATGCAGATTAATGACAACATAGAATTAAACACTAATAATAAGGCAAAAAAAGAAATGCAAATATTAAATACATATCCAAACAGCATTATTTAAAACAAGACATAAAACATGTAAAGTTATACTTTCTTGATCAAAATTTGGCGAACGACTTCCAGAAATATATAATTTTTACTGTAAAGCGGCTGGTAATGTGACTTAAAGAATAAAATAAATTTCGAGAATAACCTTTATCGAAGATATATTACTTTGTTAATTACTTTTGTTAAAGATAACACAAAGAAATAATGGTAAATCAGAGAGCAAATGGAATAAAAGAAGTATATATCAAGATGAAGGAGTTATTATGCATTATTTGACATTATTTTGAAACATATTTGCGAGAGATTTTGAAAATAAAATTTGGATGCATTATGAAATTTTCTGTGAATTTTAGGAAATAAATCTTAACGGCTTCATAAACAGTAATTTAACTCTGTTTATAGTTTCACAAGAATAAGAATCTCATTATATGAGTCGACCGAAGGAATAAAAGTCAATACAGTGTACAACGATCATTTTAGCTAATACTCTTTACTCTTAACATCGATCAATCAAAAATCAAATCAAAAAATTAAAATTAAATCAAATCAAAAATTCTTTAATAGAACTTCGAAATCGGAAATTCACAGCCGCCAGAAATTTCTTTTTTGGCATTATATACATCGCTTATTTATGATAAATTTGAAAAAAGATGTATGCTACACTTTTATTACAGTTATTTGTATTAAACATTTTTCGTTAGCTGATTACATTCCCTTTACTTTTACTATTTCGAAACGAACACTCCCGCCTTAAAGTAAATATTTATTTAAGAGCAAATAAAAACTTAAAATGATATATCACGAACATGTGAGCTTATACAACGTATTGGCCCATATGAGCCCAGTGAGCCCACTGAGCAGCCCACTGAGCAGCGACTCAAATTTGATGAAAAAGAACGATTTTCCCTTCCCTTTCTTCGAAATTTTATAAGCCCACTTCCTTCTTGAAAGCATTGTATTTTTGCTTTTCTATACACTCAGTTATTTTACTTCAGTTGTTATTGCTTTCTTATTTACTGCCTGCAGCAAGCCAACTTGAAGTTTTATACTTATTTTGGTATTTTTATTAAAGATTTGTTATTACTTTCAAATCTTTCCTTTGGCGTTCTTTCTAAAATTTTGGTACCATTATGCTGTGTCACGCTATTATGGATGTACCATCGAGTTGCCTTTGCAATTACAACCACTGAACGAAGTACAAAGTGTTTAATTTATCTTCTACATATCTAGCGCATAAGCATTTCTCAGAGCATTGCCTTTCAGCAAAAGAGTCTAAATAGTTTAGTAAACACAGTGATTCAAAAGCAATAAGCTTATTTTTTAATAATTTAAGTATTTACTATATTTTACTAGTATATCTAATATATATAAATTAAAAGGATTATTGTAATTAAAAAGATGATTCTATGTCATATAGTTTTATGCAACTAGTGCAGAGCTAGTAAGATCACGATTCTCTAACGAATCGAATAAGCGAACTCTTGAAACTGACTACGGTATGAATAGCATGGGAATGAGAATGGGAGAGTTAAAAAGTAGAGAATAAATCCAACTTGTTGTATTTGTAATGTTGTAATGTTGTATTTACATTTTTAGACATGTCAATGAAATTAAACAAAATTAAATAATAAATAAATAACGTTGAATAAAGATTAAATGAAGGTGGATCAATTATTTTATAGTTTTACTAGCCGCTACGCGGCCAGCCTTCGTCTGGCTTTTAAATGTACCGTAAAAATGCCTAAAGAGAACCAAAAATTAAAATTAAAACCTGCACAGAATCTTACTCTGCAGGACAACTTTATCAAAAAAAAAAAAATCAATAAAAATGTATCACATATTAAAAAAATTACAATGAAATAAGCAATATCCCTTAATACAAATATTAATTATTCTAATAAATAAATTAACCAACTTCCCGTTGCAAAATCTTAAGAATTCAAATGGCATAAAGGAACTTAAGAACTTTGTTTCCTAAAAAAATCATGCAAAACGTTTTAGATAATTAAAATTATATATAATGAAAACGTAATATAAAAAATTACAATGAAACAAGCAATAAATCTCATATTTTCAAGAGAAAACAGTCAGCATCCAAAGCAATGAATGAAAAACTGTTGCCCAAAACCACATTTCTAAAAGAATGAAACTATCATCAGAGAGCAATAACCAATCAAAATGTGCTTTGTGGACGACATAACTCAAAATATACAAACCTCTTGGGCATTTGCTAATAAAAATAGAGAGAAAGAAGGAAATTCTGTTGTGCCACGCTAGACACATGCGCTTCAGAATAAGAATATTGCGATGTACGTGTTGCGCAATAATAAAAAAATAAGCAGTGTGAAATGAGCAATATCCCTTAATACAAATATTAATTATCCTAATAAACAAATTAAACAATTTCTCATTAAAAAAAAACCATGCTAAACATTTCATTCTTAAAAACAGTGAAATAAGCAATAAATATTTTATCTCATATTTTCAAGAGAAAACAGTCAGCATCCAAAGCATTGAATGAAAAACTGTTGACAAAACCACATTTCTAAAAGAATGAAACTATTAAAAATGATGAGATTTCATCAAAAAATTTAAAATTAAAAAAAATCTGATTCGAATTTTGCAAATGTCGCTTCGCGGTGCACTGGCTCTTGTCTAGATGCACCTATGTACCAAATTTCGTAACCCTGGGACTGACGCGCTTACGCTGCGCGCAGCACGAACGAAAGACACATACACAGACAGACTCTTTTATTATATGTAGAGATTTTACAAAGTAGATCAAATATTGAACAACAATGAGCTGTAAAATCAACAAGATAAGTCAAATCATAAGATTAATAAAAACATACAACATTTCGGGTAAAGACATTGTTAAACATTGTTAAGCATTAATTCAGGTATAATACGCAAGTTCAGTGCTTTAATGTAAATGAAACTTCGGAGCAGAAAACTCGCCTTTGCTTCAATTAAACTATAATAATAGCGACACAATTAAGTGCTAAACAACTAACATTCACCTTTTCCCGCTAAATACGATAGAAAGATCGCAGGCAGGGAAAAGTTTCGTCTATGCTTTTGGCTTCTCATGAAATCTAAACTTCGCATGGTGCTCGAATACAGATGCTTTTGTTTTAAAAGGTACGACATACTACTGTATACTCATTTGCATGCAAAACTTCAGCCTTTTATCATTTATACTTTCAGTATGACTTATCTGTTTGTATTAAAATTTTTAATTAATTTTTAGTGGTTATGTGTTACATAATCAAGCAACGCGAGACAATACCTCATTATTTGCAATGCTGGTAGACGTACCGTCCAACTCCTTTCAAGCGAGCATTCCTGTTCAATCTAAATAGGTAAATTTCTCATTATTTCCACTTGACGACTCGGGTTGAATTTAGAGATGCCAATATTGAGTGCAAAACTTGTAATCTAAATTTAAGATTGAGATAAGAAATAATAAATGGTTCAGCCACATTAAGAGAAGAAAACTTGAGTCGTGAACTCAAATTAGAAATAAAATAAAGTATTTGAAACTGTAGAAGAAATTTTCTCACATATAACAAAAAAGCAGAGTCACAAAAATAAAATTAAAAAAAAAATGCTAAAAATCTAACTAAAAATTAAAATGAAGGTATTTTAAAATTTAGAAAATCTTTGTTGGAAAAAGAGCAGGAACAAAGGTGAGACAAATAAGGCAGTTGCCTCAAGTGAACAACTAGAAACGGAGCCAGATTAACTACCAAAAGTTAGAAATTCTTTGTAAAAACAAATTATAATTCTTAAATTTCAACTTTGAAACATATCGAGAGGTATAAAAATCGAATTATAAATAATATAGCTGATTTAAACGCACAATTTTTAACATTAATTTTTTTCTCAAGAATGCCGAGTTTCCATAGGAATAAATACACTCTTTTTATATCGTTCGACCTAAGGTATTGAATTTAATTTACGGTAACTGTAATGAGCTGAATAACAAGTTTTCCGAGTACGAACGACGACACATCTGGCTACAGTCTATTCCAGCAGACTTATAAAGGTTATTGAAATAGCATCCGGAGACTAAATAAAGGTGTCTAAGATGTCTGAAAATGAAATGTATCGTATTGCTAGCCTTTTGCTTCATCTTTTGAGAAAAATGTGCCGCTGAACAAGACGCATGGTAACTGTACTTAATTTGCTCTCAAACTACATACTTGGTTTTATTTGTGGTTATATTTGGAAAAGCCGTATATATTGCTGGGCGGAGTAAATGAAACGCACAATTAGTTTGTCTCATTCTTTGTGAAAACTAGGAGGTAAACTTATATAAGGCAGGCATGCCTTAAGTTTTTCTATTATTTATAATGAAGTCGTGAAATAAATTCAGCACAAAACAACTGAAAATTAAGGTTTAAAATTACGAATTTTTTGTGGAAAATTTAAGACAAATTGCTGCGGCTAATTTTGACATACTAATATTAAAATCAAAGAACATCTTTAAAAAAGTTTAACATCGTTCCGTTGATTCTAATAGATAATCAACAAAAATATACTAAAAATATTCTGTTCTTGAAAAACGAATTTAAAAATATACAATTTCGGAAAGATTGAAATGGGAAGGAAAAGAAAAAAAAATGAAAACGATAAAGCTGTTGATTCAAAGATTAAAAACAAATTGAAATTAAAGCATCATAAGCAATTAGATTGGACGTAGATAACGTATTAATTGCTGTGAATAAAAATTAGCTCGCAAAAACATTTAATATTCGCAAAATTAAACACATCGAAATCTCTTCAACTAACTGTTGAGGAGGGATGAAAGTAAAGATGAAGAATGACTAGTGATTAAATCTTGCTAATTTTAAACTTGTACTTACGATGGAAGAATATGAAAAAAAGGGTAACCTACAAAAATTTTATCTGATAGTCGATTTACTGGTTATCTCTATATATAAAGAATAATGTATGTGTGTTTGTCTATTTGAGATTACCTCAGTCACTACTACAGCTATCATCACCAAACTTTATACAATTCTTTTCTGGGTTCTAGGAAAGGTCGACATCCACTTCTTTCCAAGGAAAAAAGAAGCTAAAATCAGAGATATTAATTAAAAGCTCTGAAAACGTTAATTTTCGTCTTCATTTTTTTCGAGTGGCGACAGACTCGCAGGCTGGAGATACAAATCTGCTTTATTTTGAGAAGTGTTGCCACTGCTCACTTTCAAATCGTAGAGCTTGTTAATAAAAAATTTCTAAGTTTTACAATGAAGTAAAAATAACCTTGCCAAACATTAAATACATTATTCCTTATTCCAAAAACTCGTGGGAAGCCATTTCGACTATTCCCATCTTCGTACGACTTTAGTCAGTCGAGATATTAATCAAAAACTCTGAAAACACTTATTTTCACCATTTTTCCGAGTGGCAACATTTTCGCGAGATAAAATTGCTTTATTTCAAAAAGTGTTGCTACTGCTCTCTTTCAAATCGTAGAGTTGATTAATAAAAAATTTCTAAGTTTTACAAAATCTATAAATACTCGTGGAAAAAATTAAGAGATGGAAAACATTTTCCCACATTTATCCTAAAATACCACACAAAACCTGGACAGTTGGTTTTCATGCAATATTACTGTGGCACTGGTGTTTCTGAGACGAGTTTACATATTCCTGTGGGGATCGTTAACCCAGCAGGAGCTATAAAATTCCGCGTCCAGCTGCTCGGTTCATTACGTTATGCAACACAGTAGTGATTTTTATGGGTTTTTTCAATAATCGTGTTGTTCTTTGTTGTTTATTAGGTAAAATGAGTCAATAGCATTCCTTAGACAAAGGTATGAGATGGAAGATCGTGTATAGGCTTGAGGCAGGGCAGTCCCAAGCTCGTGTTGCAAGAGAACTGGATGTAACACATGTGTCATCTCTAATTTGTGGAATCAGTTTAAAAACAGTGGAACAGTATCAAGAAGACCAGGACAAGGTCGTTCGAGATCCGTAACTACTAATGACGACCGATATTGTGTACTTTCATCCAAGCGTCAGAAGACGTCTTCAGCCATACAACTGTCTTGTAACCTCGCTACTGCCACAAGGATATCATTTCAAGGAAGACTTAAAAAAAGGCTCCATGAGACATGACAGTATGCCAGAAAACCCGCTATTTGCATCCAACTCACTTCTCCCACAAAAGAGAGCATTTACAATAGTGCATACACTAGATACAGCTTCAATGGGCTAATGCTGTCTTTACGGATGAGTACAGATTCAGTCTAAAACTGATTCTCGGAGATTATTGATATGGTGAGAACCTGAGATCTGATACCATCCCAGCAATAACATGGAAAGGGACAAATATGGTGGTGGAAGAGTGATGGTCTGGCTAGGGATCATGTAAGATACCCGCACACAACTTCATGTGTTTGACACTAGTTCCGTGAATGCCCAGAGGTACAGACAGGAGATACTATGAGCGAAATTTCAGGGGTGCTGTTTCCTCTGAGTTCATTTTATGGAATACAATGCACGATCACAAAGGGCCCGCGTGGTTGATGACTATCTAGAAAGCAAGAATATTCACCGTATGGGTTTGCCAGCCAAATCTCCTGACCTTAATCCTATCGAACATGCTTGGGATGCCATTGGGAGGGCAATTGCAATACGCCAACGCTCACACAGAACTATTCAGGAGTTTAAAACTGCTGTAGAGAAGGAGTGGGTGTGACTTCCACAGGCAATCTTGAACTCTCTTATTAACAGAATGACTACTCATTATGCATGCTGTTTGTCTATCAGCGACGACCACACACCATACCAACCACATTTTCACTGCCATCTTTCAACTTCAAATTTCGGCCACAATGGACTTTTGCCCATAACTCATGCTAATGAATTGCATTTTCATTGTTGTTTTGTACTCATCATTGTAATGCAATAAACTATATCCATACCTAATTTCATTTATTTCTATCCATTATTTCTCGAGCTATTTGGGAAAACGTGTTCCATCTCTTAATTTTGTCAACAGTGTACATAAAAAAGACTGTCTATTTGTTTGTTTTGTTCGCATTATTGATTTCTGATCAATTATGATCAATGTTTTGTCACATTTAATCGACTAAAATTGAATATAGGTGAAATATTGGATGGTTCTTGAGCTTTTACAAACATTTGATTAGAAAGACGAAAATTATTAAAAACTGCTTGCCATTGTTGCTGATAATGAGAGAGAATTAGTTTATTTTTCTATCTGCATTTTTTATGTGGGTTCCATATCCCATCACTGAAACATTTATGACTATGAATCGTATTTTTTGCCTTGTTATTAGAGAAGAATTACACCGGTATCGTTCTCTCTGTTGTTAGATACATTACTCTGAATCTAAGTTAACTGGCATCGGGTACTTCAGCTAGTATTTAAATAAGAGTTAGTTGGCATATGAAGTTTTGCTCAAGTTCAATTAAACCTTTGTTGTTATGAAAATTCATTTGATTGAAAAACGTTTTATGCTAAAGACTGTTTCGTTCATAAATCAATTATAGGTCTAGCGAGGCTACATGGTTTAACAGGAATGCTTTCGTGAAAGGTATTCTAAGGAAACAGTTTCGTACTCATGTTACTCTTAGAAACGCCTGAAAACTGCACGCAGCCAACCCGATGGCCATGAAACGACCACGTAAGAAACTATTGCTTATCCACTAGAACACTTGTGAACAGGATCATTAAACCGTTGACATGATCGCTAACCGAAGATACACATGAGACAGCAATAAACAGCCAAAGCCTTCGCCGAGTGCGCATTTGCGTCCATAGTCTAAACTGATAGCTTGGACCGGATGCACATATGCGCCCATAGGCCTCACCGATGGGTTTTGCTGGACACATAATTTACGCCCGTAGCATTCAAAAGGTTAACATAAAAAAAAGGAGCGTAGATCTTAATACGTAGTAGTTGCTAAGAATTTTCGTAGTTCAGAATAGTTCTTAAAATGAAAGCTTCAAGTTTTACATAACATATTGAAAGCAACTATTTGTTAATTTATGTTAGAAGTGAAGAAAAGAAACGAAGAAACTATAACATTCATTGCATCAATAGATTTCGAACCAACGATGGCAACATATTAACATAAGCTTAAAAGAGCCAAATAAGTTCAACATGAAACGCATGGTGAAAAGTTTGCATCAGTATTGCTATTTAGATATGTCATGCTACCATTTATATACGTGCGTCAGTGTTACCATTTACACACGTAATGTTACCATAATAGAATATTCAGGCAAACTGAACATGAAATAATGACGTATGTTAAAACGTATTAAATACGTGATTAACGTAAAATTATTAACTGTTATGGATTTTGAAATGATAATAAACTAACCTTGTAAACCATTCAATTTCAAATTATCAATCTTATAATTTTTTATCAAAATAATCGTTTAAACTCCGTAACAGAAAGTTCCGATATTTACTACATTGAAAGGTAGCTTAGATATGACGCACCAAAATATCAGTTAAATTTCATATTATTCAGAATTACAGCAATTCTTTTTACACGTTCGGACTATATGAAGAAAGAAGCGTAAACTTTACATACTTTGAAAGATCTCTTAATTTAAGTTCAAATTCATAAAACGTACGATTCTGTTATTCGAAACACAAAGCCAAATATAACACATTTTCTTAAGGCTTTGAGGAAGGCAATAACGTTTACTAAAATCAAGTACGTAATTACAATTAACTATGACTACAAAATATTGAAAATAATTTTATACAGCAAAGCTACAAATCATATTAAAATTTAGTATATTTTTTGCTGTACAGATGCCTAACAAATTTCAGAAGAATGATACATGTGACATCTTTGCCTGTTAGCCACTAATTAAATACATTATTCTTATCTCTTCTAATAGTGTTTTTTCTTTGATGTTTGATAGTATACCATATGTTCTACATAGCAAACAGTCGTGGCAAATTAATAGAAAAGTGTATATCCGTAGCTATTATTGTAAAATCCATAATTCTTGCCGCTTTTATCAGGAGAAAGAGATAAAAATTGTAGTAGGTTAGCAAATGAAATTTTTTTATAAGTTTAAAAACAATGCACACGAAAGAGAAAAACATTTCGAGGGCTGAGAAAGGAACAAATTTAGAGATAAATATATCAACATTCTTAATCTTTTTGCCTCAGTTGAAAAAATATGTAGGCACGGCTCTGACTAGAATGTGAAATAAACAGTTTGTCTTTTAAGTAGCTAAATGTATAATATATTGCACTGAAAACATTTTTCAATAATAACTTTCATGGTATTAATGTTTTCAAATGTTATCAATTATATACGGTAAAGCAAACCAATGTATATCAAAATATAAATTTAAGTTGAAAAATTCCAGAAGTGCATACTTCATTTTTAAGTCCCACAGTTTGTTACAGTGATATCAAATGTAGTGTCATAATTTGAAAAATAAATCAAAAGTTTTCTCTTACAAAAGTGGTAAAATTTCTTAGAACCAACCATTTGCCAAGTTGTACCGATGGTTGGTGTTATGGTAGTATAATGCAATACTATAAAATAAATGCAAAGACTTGAGCTCAGATATTCCAGATGTGGAAATAAAAGCACAAAAAGACGTCTAATATTTTAAGAAAAAACATCGAAAAAAAAGGGAGATAATGAAAAAGAGCAATGAATTGTATATAAGTCGCTGAAAAGGAATATAGATAAAACGGAAGAAGAAAGGAAACGCGGAGAGAAGGCGGAAAACGTACAGAAGGAGGATAAAAATAGGAAATGAAAACAAAGTGGCAGGTGTGCATGAAACTATAAAGGATGAAAAGAAGCTGCAAGAAAATAAGGCAGAGACATATGAAAGAGCTAAAGATACATGTGGTGAAATGAAATATCAGAAAGGATATAGCACTTGTGTTCTGGCAGAAAATATTTTAAAAGTTCTTATCAGTTTCATGTATTTAACTTATAAAGTATTTCTCCCGCCTTCTTGTATGCCTTCGTACTGCAGTGGCCTGCACGCTCGACTCGTATTCCAGAGGTCCGTGGTTCGATTCCCGGCGAAGGCGTTGCTCTTTTTCAAGTCACCTACTTCCAAAAAATACTTAATGTCTCTACACTGCGGCCCGAACTAAAACAAATAGTGGTCTCCACACCCAGGATTTGGCGATTGAGTCTGCTGAACCCCAGTAGCCCTTTAAAAGAAAAAGTATATAAGGTATTGCTCCCGTCTTCTTAGCATGCCTTCGTGGTGTAGTGGTCAGCACGCTCGACGTGTATTCGAGAGGTCCGTGGTTCGATTCCCTGAGAAGACGTTATTCATTTTTCCCTTCTTCCTGTTTCAAAAATAACCTAATGTCTCTACAGTGGAGTCCGAACTAAAAGGATGCTGGATGATGATTCTTCACACACAAGATTTGGCGACTGGGTTCCCTAAAAACCACTGTCGCCCTTTAAAAGGAGTAATATATAAGGTATTTCTCCCGCCATCTTAGCATGCCTTTGTAGTGTAGTGGTCAGCACGCTGGATGCATATTCCAGAGGTCCGTGGTTCGATTCCCGACAAGGGCGTTTCTCATTTTTCAATTGCTCCTGTTTCACAGTTTCGCGCTTTGTCTTGTACTTAAGAATATATAATTATATTTTATAGAATTTCAAAATTAATTTTTTCCTCGAAACAAATTACTCATCTCAGATTTCACTAATAGATACGAGCAGAAGCCCATAGAAAAGAAAAGCATAAATTTTTTTAGGAATTATGATGAAAAAATTACAGTTAACTCTTGTTATAACTACTCACTGCATCCTAAAGAAAACGGATATCATGACTAGAGATCTCTGTTAGGAATGTAGTATTCTAATTAAATGGGAACATTTTGTACCAATTATATATACAGAGCGGTCGTTATAAGCATCTGGAGTTATCTTTCAAAACCTCAATATGTTACCAGTATTATACGAAACGCCGTTATTCTACAAAACACCTAGCCATTTTACAGAATATCTAGGCAAAGTATGAAATATGAGAATTACTATATCCTTTTCCTAGGCTTTGTCAACTGATTTCCTAGGCCTTGTCACACATATTATTAACACTATTCTATAAAATGACAAATACCTTTTAGGCAAATTATGAAAAAAGGTCATGACCTTTTTTCATAATTGGGCTACTGTTTAAAAAAATGCATTTTTCAAAAATGCAAATCTTATTTTGAAATACTGCCATTAAAAAACTTTTATTCAAAATACGCAAAGAAAAATGAATGCTGTGTAAAACAAAATGTATGCCTTTTTTTATTAAAGAAAGCAATATATGAAATTATGGAATGAATGTATGAATGGATGATTATGTATGATTGTATTAAACGTATGAAATTATGGAACGAATATATAAAATACATGAATTAAATGCTATGGCTTTGTAAGAATTTTATATTTAAGTAAAATAACTACTAAACAAATTCTTTCTTTCCATTTCTTTTGGTGCAGTTAATCTGGAAATGCTCTGTTTCCTCGAAGAGATTTCTTTGATTACCTGTAATCGTTTCGATTTCTTGTAGCTTGTAGCTGTTTGGATTCCAATAATTGAAAGTTGCTTTCTTCTCGTCACTGAAGATTCTTGCTTGAAAATGTTTAATATAGACATTAGTGAGTTTTAACGGTCATTGAATCAGGGAACCTAAGCTATCATTGTTATAATGTCTCGAGTAGAATGGTAACTTTTAGAGCACCTGGATGAAGATTTGTTGCCCGTTCCAAACTTTCGAGCTGGCAAGCCTGTATTACAAAATTCATACCGCTACTCTGCTCAGTATAAAATTCTAACCAAACTATAAAGCAATTTTGAAAATAATTCAAAAATTTCTAGGCTCAAATATCAAGAGGGACAATATATTTTCAGAATATTTCTATGTAGCCCAAATTCCGCGAAGAAAACAAACGTTCCAGATTGCCCAAAATTTAATAATTCATTCATCTGGTCAACAAAACCCCTAAAGTCTACACGTTTATTCAGAGATATGTAAGGTTAAATATATTTAGCTATTTAACTATTCTCATTTTAACGTTCCCTCGCTTAGGCTCATTTAGTGGAAGTTTAATTCACCCCCCCCCAAATAAAAAGGGACAAGAAGCAAAGCTTAATTGGAAGATCTGTTAAAATTTATGTCTTATAGTACAATTAAATTTAATAAATATTAGCCACGGTATTGAACGGTATGAGTACTCAATTATACTAAATCCGTACCAAAAAAGAAGTTAATTCTGAAGGATTAACTAATTTGTTTCCAGCTAACGAAGGATCTATCCGTGGGCGTTAACAAATACAAAAATGGTTCATTAAAATTGCCACTCGGCTACGAGTGGGCATCTCAAGGTAAAGCTGTATCGCCATAAGTCTCTCTCTAAACTATAAATCTGCTCGTTGTTCAAATTGAGCCTAACAGGCATTGCAGTGAGATCTCAGAAATAAATATAAAATACAAAAAAGAACTAAAATGATAAACATGTTAGTAAAATAAAACATAGAGGTATTAGTAAGTGTTTCAATCTCAAGACTTTTACCTGCTCAGTTGGGGGTGGGAGTAATCCCATGATGCACTAAATGCACAAACGTAGCTAGTGTTTCACTAGAAATACATTTTGGATACCTATTCAAATAGAATTATGATTCAAATTGAGGAATTGGATTACAGAGAGCAAATAAAAATCAAGCTCCAGCAAAGTGTTTTGGGTCTCCTTTAAAAAAATTGAGTCTTGGATCTCTTCGGCAAAGAAACCAAGAAACCTCAAAAGTCGTAGCAATGTCAATATCGATCATTTGAGGCTATAAGAGCCTCAGATGATCAATATAAATAATGCTACCGATTCTTGATGCAAGTGTTTTAAATATAAGGGCGAGCCAAATGAAAGTGAGCCAACCCCTCCTCAGCAAGAATGGTTCGGTCTATCATATGCGGCGTATGCGCGTAGCACAGAGACAGCCTTCATTTACGAAAGTGGCGCGAAAGTGTGAGGTTAAAGTTCTTTAGGGCGCTCTTACACTGGGTTGAAGACGGTAGCGTGACATAATGGACGCTCCAAAAGAGGAACAGTGTGGTGTGGTCAGGTTTTTGACAGCTGAAGGTGTTTCCCAACATGAAATTAGTCGCCGTATGACTGCTGTGTACGGTGAACATTGCATTGCATTGGCCACTGTGAAGCGTTGGAGCAAACGGTTCAGAGAAGGACGTGAAAGTTGCAAAGACGATCCAAGACCGGGCCAAAGCCACCTTGCAATCACCCCCGACACAATTGCACAGGTTGATGAGCTGATTAGACAAGAACGGAGGATAAGCATCGATGAACTGGCAGAGCGTGTGAACATCAGTCACGGTTCGGTTCACACCATAATTCATGATCCTCTCGGTTATCGGCTTTTGTGTGCTCAATGGATGCCCAAGATTTTGAACGACCGCCAGAAGACGGAGAGGTTCGGCGCTGCTTTGACTCATCTCATCCGGTATCACAATGAGGGTGACGACTTCTTGTCTGCAATTGTGACCGGAGACGAATCAGGTGCCACCACTACGAACCTGAAACACGCCGGCAAAGCTTACAGTGGAAACATTTGAATTCACCACCCCCGAAGAAAGCAAAGGCTGTCATTTCCTCGGGAAAAGTGCTATTGACTTTTTCGATCGTCAGGGGCCATTACTGATTGAATTTGCTAAACGTGGAGAGTCTATCAATAGTTCGCGATATTGTGCAACGCTGGATCGTCTGCGTGTCGCAATCAAGAACAAGCGACCTGGAAAATTGACGAATGATGTGATCTTGCTACACGACAATGCTCGTCCCCACTTCGCTGATGTGGTTAAGACACAACTGGCAAAGTTCAAGTGGGACACGCTGCAACATCCTCCATACAGCCCAGATTTATCGCCATGCGACTTTCACATTTTCGGGAAACTGAAAAAACATCTCAAGGGTACCAGATTCGTGTCGGACGACGCCGTGAAGGAGTCGGTTAGACTTTTTGAATCGACAGCCCAAGGAGTTTTATGAGACGGGAATCACGCGGCTCATTTGTCAATGGGATAAATGTCTCAATGTTCATGGAGACTACCTTTAAATAAAGTACTCTGTTTGTCATATATTCGCATTGGCTCACTTTCATTTGACTCGCCCTTATATAAACGGAAAATAAAATATATACGTCATAAGTAAAAATAAGAGTTGATAGGTAAGAGATATTTATATTACTTTAAAATGTTTGCTTGGTTCCGTAGCACTATCCTCAACGCATTTTACAGGGAATCCTATTTTATTTCGAACTTGGTTTTAAGTTAAATTTGCATTAATTGATTATATTGATTGATTTGCATTAATGGAGCAGGTCTGGTTTCTGTAATGATTTTTTGACGTAAAAAGCTCCGAATCTGGTCTATCTGCTTTTTGTTGTCACATTGCTTTTCTTACGCTACCACAGTATTAATCATTAAGTGCCTGTTAAACACTCAAGGCTGGTTAATTTTTTTCAGGCGCTGCTAATTTCGAGACAGAAAATATTTCTCTTAACTTTCCGTAGCTTTAGAATCTATCTGTAGTAAAACATGTGATGGCAAGAATATTTTTAATTTATTTGTTTTTGAAATTATAACAGTTTATTAACAAACGGCGATTTCAGAACTATATACATTTTTCTTAAAATTGTAGAGTCATTAGGTATTTTTTGGAAGCAGGAAAAGGGAAAAACGAGAAACATCTTCGCCGGGAATCGAACCACGGGCCTCTGGAGTACGCACCCAGCGTGCAAACCACTACACTATGAAGGCATGCTAAGAAGGCGGAAAAAATGCCTTTTTAAAATTTTAATCTGTTCTTTTAATAATCTGGGCCCACCAGCGGCCGAGCGGTAAAGTCGCTGAACACTGGTAGTTCGGTCCGAGGTTTGAATCCCGCGAACGGGCTGGCTGCATGGGCGTTTTCGTGGTTTTCCCCATGTGTAACGTGTATACGAGCCAGTTTCCCTTAGAAAGTCCTTCACGAAGGCATCCCTCCTCTTAGGCAGATAGCCCTCGAGGCTTTGCCATAATCACACACACACAAACACACACCTTTTAATAATCTATCTAAACAATATAAAAGATGTTTGACAACTGTTTCAATAAAATAATAGGGGTGAAAATACCCATCAAACTAACGATATGCAGGAGTCATCAAGTGAAGGACATATTAATGTCACCTACAGCAGTATTCCACTCACAGTGTCAAATAAGAGTAAAGTTAGATGTCCAAACTGAACTTCCAACAATGAAAGAAAACGAAAATGGATGCCGCTCCTTGTAGGTGCATCCCGCTATGGCTTAACAATGTCGTTTGGGATGACGTTATCACGGCACAGCATTGAACATATGATCTTTATAAAGAACAACCGTTTGCAGCAGAAAGCTTTAGAATGGAGTGTTTTGATGAGCCTGTCAGTGTGTATTTAATTATGGCAAAGCGCACGAGGGCTATCTGCCTAAGGGGAGGGATGCCTTCGTGGAGGACTTTCTAAGGGAAACTGGCTCGTATACACGTTACACATGGGGAAAACCACGAAAACACCCATGCAGCCAGCCCGTTCGCGGGATTCGAACCTCGGACCGAACTACCAGTGTTCAGAGACTTTACCGCTCGGCCGCTGGTGGGCTGATGAGCCTGTCAGCTGCAATTGTCAATGCTGCTTCGTTTCACTGAAAATTCGCATGCAGCAAATGCTTGACTGTAATGTTCTGGAGAGATAGTTCCCTGTTGGGACAGAAATGAATTCAAAACATGCTTGTCAAACATCTCTTGAATTATTCTTTTATGACATTACGAGTGGAATGTGGCCTATGTTCCATTTAAAATATTGATCATCTTCATGAATACTATCACTCATCGCATTTTTGTTGAAACAGTTTATGAACACCCTGCATAGTGTATGGTCCCCGCACTCCTCTTCAATGAAAGGGACAGGAACTCAAATTATAGATAGTGTATAGCATATACCAATTTTGTAACTTTATACCAATTTTGTAACAATTTGTAGGATTGCTATTATAACGGAGAAGTAGAATTAAAGTCCTGCATACCCTATTAGGCAGAAAACGAGTTTTTTCTACGTCTTTAAACGACTGACAAAATACAGAAGTTGAAATAACCCTCTCTTTTAAGTCAATTTTCAGCTTGAACATAAAGGCACGACTTGTGGCATAGGCAAAATTTGCACCACTTGTGAAAATTCAATTTAACATAACAGATTACTAAATTCATATGCTGGTAATGTAATCTAAGATCACGCCTATGATAGAATGAAAGCTGCCTCAGATATTTTACTAGCACATTTTGATACATTGGCTAGCGGCAGTGCCAAGACAGGAGTATCAAACAGTGCCGACATGCTAGCAGAAAAACGAGATTATCAGGACCTTTCTGAACTAAAGAATTAAAACCCTCAGCACGCAAAGCTAATTTACATTCTGGTGAGCAACACGTAAAGAAGTTACGGTAAAGACTTATCGTGATAACTGGTTAATAAACATAAGATACTTTACAAATTCATAATAAAGACTTTGTACGTTCCGTTGTTTAAAAATAGTGGACTGTAAATTGACTTGATATTACTTCAGTATTGAACCCAAAAAACCTCAGAATCATAACGTTGACCGAAACTTCTTTATTGACTTTCAAAGTAAGTTAGTTGAGGAACGGCGAAGACCACACTGCCAACTCCGAACTCAGTAGCGGCTTACCAACACAAACTCAGAAGAACCTCTGCTTAGTTGAAACTCCAGTAATTCACAGCAACCTCAAAGCTCTAAATGCGAGCTTTAAAAACCTAACAAATTTGCGTCTGCGCCGCTCCTCGGTACAAAGAAAGAAATACAATTTGCATAACATCGAACATACCCCCAGCCTTGAAGTCCCAAGGAGGTTCAAACAATAAATTTAAACTGTTGAACTGCATAAACCTGAAAAATAAAAATTAAAGTCTCTAAATCTGGAATTAAATGGCAAAGCGCATAGCTTTGCTATAGGTCGTTTTATTTCACCATTAGACGTGAGTAAACTCACCACTCGAACTTTCTCATCCAGACCAGGATACACTTTAATAATTCTACCTAATTTCCAACGTAGCGGAGGTAGATTTTCGTTTTTAATAAGAACCATATCACCAATCTTCAGGTCTTGTTGTACCTTGCACCACTTGGGTCTCTGCTGCAATCTAGATAAATACTCACTGCTCCAACGATTCCAGAAATGTTGAAATAACCTTTGCACGTTCCTCCAACGGTCACTGCAGCTCATGGTTTCTTGAATTTGGTTAGATTCCGGAATAGCGCTTAAAGCCGCTCCGGTTAAAAAGTGTCCTGGTGTTATCGCCTCAAAGTCGCTACAATCACTTGAAGCTGGTACCAAAGGCCTAGAATAAGGACAGGATTCAATTTGGGTTATTAATGTCAAAAATTCCTCGTATGTTAAAATAAGTGTTCCTAAACATCTTTTTAAGTGATGTTTCATAGACTTGATACCCGCTTCCCAAAGCCCTCCAAAATGAGGGGCAGAGGGAGGATTAAACAACCATTTAATATTTTCTGAAGAAATATAACCCTGTAGCTGTTCATCACGTTGAACAATAGAAAAGGCTTTCCTTAATTCTTTATTAGCTCCTATAAAATTCGTTGCACAATCACTGTGAATTTCACACGGTTTGCCTCTACGAGCTATAAACCGCTTAAGTGTCGCGAGGAATGATTTTGTTAAAAGATCTCCAACTAATTCTAAGTGTATTGCTCTTGTAGTAAAACAAATAAATAGACATACGTAACACTTAAAGATTTTGACTCCTCTACCAGGACGATATTTAACGTTAAATGGTCCTGCTAAATCAGTCCCTACACGAGAAAAAGCTCTACTTTGAGTAACTCTTGAAGCGGGTAAATCTGCCATTAGCTGAGTTGCAGTTTGCGCTCTAACTCTACGGCAGATAACACATTGGTTTATACACTTTCTTATAATATCTCTAGCATTCACAATCCAAAATCTATGTCGTATGACAGAAGTGAGTAGCTGCGTACCTGCGTGAAGATACGTGTCATGATAATGCTTAATAATTAAACGCGTAATATTGTGATTCTTAGGTAAAATCATAGGATGTTTCTGATTATTTGAAACTGTAGAGTTTCTGAGCCTTCCGCCTACACGCATTACTCCCTCGGAATCCAAGAAAGGACTTAAAGACAGTAATTTACTTGATGTCTTCAAGGGTTTACCAGATTCTAAACAGAATAATTCTTCTGGAAATTCGGCTCTTTGCACAATCCTAACAATCATAGAAGTAACTTCACAGAATTCTTCAGTAGATAAATACCCGTTTATACGCTCTGTAGGTAACTTACTACAATTATTTCTAAATCTTAAACACCACGCTAACACTCGACATAACTTTAACCATGATGAAAATCTTGAAAACACACTAGGCTCTTCAAATTTGGAAATATTTGAACTGAAACTCTTTTTCAATTCCTTCAACATAACCTCACCCTCTAATTCTACACTTGAATTTTGCTGTACATGAATTACGGATTCGTTTAACCACTGCGGTCCCTTCATCCATAACTCACATTGTAGGAACTCTGATGGAATAAAACCTCTGGTCCCACAGTCTGCAGGATTTTCTTTCTCAACAACATAATTCCATTGAATACCTGGAACAGCTTCCTGGATTTTTGCAACTCGATTTGCCACAAAAGGTAGCCAACGGCGAGGTTCGGACGAAACCCATGCTAATGTAACCCGCGAATCGGTCCATGCGTAAATATTGCTAATAGGCAGTTCTATGCATAATGATACTGCATGTAAGAGGTTGGTTAAAAGTAACGCAGCACACAACTCTAGTCTCGGAAGAGACTGGGTTTTTAAGGGCGCTACTCTGGTTTTCGATGTCAGAAGGCTGACTTTGACTGACGAATCAAGGTTGATTGTGCGGAGATACATAACTGCACAATAAGCCTTTACTGAAGCGTCGCAGAAAGCATGGATTTCTATAACTACTGCCTTCGGACTCAAGACATACCTCGGAAATTGTAAGCTTAAAAGTAAGGGCAATTCTAGATAGAAACGCTTCCATTTTCTACTTATTCTCTTATCAACGAGTTCATCCCAACCCAGCTGTAAGTTCCATAACTCTTGTAATAATATTTTCTCGTATATTATTGTTGGCGCTAACCATCCCATTGGATCAAAGATTTTGGCTACTTCTGATAAAATAGTCCTTTTAGTAAACTCTATCACTCATGCATACCGAAAAATGAAACGTATCGCTAGAGTTGTTCCAATTAATTCCCAATACTTTTACTTTCTTGTCACTGTTTATTTCAAGAGAAATACTGGATTCTCGTAAGCACTCGGGAATATTCTCTAAAATAGCTGAACTGTTTGAAATCCACTTCCTTAAGCGAAATCCACCCCTTTTCATCATTTCATTCAACTGCTGAACTAGAACATTCGCTTCCTCTTCACTTTGTACCCCTGAAAGCAAATCATCAACATAAAAATCACGAAGGGCAATTTTTGATGCTAAAGGAAATCTCACTTGTTCATCTAATGCAAGTTGTTTCATTACTCTAGTAGACAAATATGGCGCACAGGCAGTCCCATATGTAACTGTCACTAATCTAAATGTACTCAAGGGCTCACTAGGACTATCCCTCCAAAGCATTCGTTGCCAATTTGTATCTTCTGGGTGGACACGAATTTGTCTGAACATCTTCTCTACATCGGCACATACTGCAATTTTGTGAGTTCTAAACCGTAGAAGAATTGGAAACAGCTCTTCCTGAACTCTTGGCCCAACCATCAAAATATCATTCAATGAAAGACCCGATGTCGTTTTAGCTGCAGCATCGAAAACAACTCTGAGTTTAGTCGTAGTACTTGATTCCTTTAATACGGCATGATGAGGCATGTAATACGTAGAGTCAATAAGAATCTCTCCCTCAGGCACTCCCTCCATATGTCTCAGCTCAAGGTATTCCCTCATGAAATCCTTATACTGTTCATATATCTGAGGCCTTTTTAGAAGTGAATTTTCTAAAGATTGGAATCTATGCATAGCTAATTGTCTGGAATCTCCAAGCTGAGAAGGCGGAGAGTGAAACGGTAATTTCACAGTATATACCCCACTTTCCTCTCTCGTATATGTAGATTTGAAATAATCTTCACATGCTCTCTCCGATTTAGTAAGCATGTCAAACGTAGGTACAGCATCCAATTTCCAAAAGTCTGACAGCATCTGATCAGTTTCCACTTGTATATTATTAACATAGATAGTAGGATTAATTTCTGTTGAATTATTCACACTACCCGAAATAATCCATCCTAGTTCAGAACGAGAAGCCACCAGTTTACCTTCTTCGCATTTAATTATTTCTCCCTTTAAATGAGGTAAGGCAATATCTACGCCTAATAGTATATCAACAGGCCCACTTTTGTAAAATGTTGGATCTGCTAACATTAAATCATTATATTCCTCAACGTACTTCTTATCCAATGTAAAATGCGGCAAAGTTCCAATAATTCTATTGATGATAAATACTGGTGTTTTAAATAACACTTTCGCCGGAAAATGGGGAACGAAGTTTATTTCCGTAATTCCATTAGTTTTCGTATCCAAAGACCCTAAACATGAAATGAAAACTTTGGCATTTCTTCTTGCTAACCCTAGCCTTTTTAAACAATCTTCTGAAATCAGGCTTGCTTGACTGCCAGGGTCAAGGAGGGCTCTACACAATTGGTATTCACCCGATGAATCTAACACTTTAATAACAGCCGTACATAATAAAACTTTACTCTGAAAATTAAAGTCTGAAACACAAGATTTAATACTGGACTAGAACTTGCGATATTCTCCCCTGACCCAGCCGACTGAGCGCGAGGTTCTGGCTCAGGGAAAAATGGCTTAGCCGTCACTGATAATTCATTCGAACTGTTCGTAACTCCTTTACGTGCCTTTGGTTCATTTTGAACTCTTTCGAAATGCAGTAGTGTGTGATGATTTTTAAAGCACTTTTTACATTTATGTGTACTTCTACACTCGAAAGCTTTATGATTTGAAACCAAACAATTAAAATAAACATTATTTCTCTTGACAAAATTAATGCGTTCCTGAACATTCAGATTTAAAAATTTATTACATTTAAAAACTGAATGACCGGCTTTACAATACGTACACTGCGCGCGAATCTCTGAAGCCAATGAAGTTAATTTGTCTTTTGTAACTTGTTTTTTAACACCTTGCGTTTTACCTGCTTGCAAGGTTCTGGCATGAGATTTCAAGAACTCTAGCAGATTATTAAGTGTTGGTATTTCCTCACTCTAATGTTCTTTCCCACCATCCTCTCGTCGAAGAATCCAATTTAAACTGTACTATTAACATTAAAATAGTATCTGAGAATTGCTCCACTTTGAATCCTAGATTTTCAAACGAACATACACATTCTCTTACAGTGTCTACTAACGCTAATATCTGACTAGGAATTTCAGCTTGTAAATTTGATAAATACAAGATTTTCTTTAATAAAGATGAAAGTAATTCTCTCTAATGTGAAAATCTTTGACACAATAAATGTCACGCTATTTCGAAATTCCTGTCACATATAGTTAAAGCTTGAACAATCCGCAAAGCATCTCCTTTTAAAGAACCCTTTAAATATTGTAGCTTTTGTGCACCTGATAAACGGTCATTATCCACTATCGCCGTTTTAAATAAATCAGAAAATGATAACCATTCTTCCGTACTGCCACTAAATACAGGAAGAGTTAGCTTAGGTAAGCGTATACTCGCTATTTCACAAGGTTTAGTTTCAACACTAATGTCTTTAATATTCTTAACTCTGGTTAGCATTAAAATTAACTCATCAACAGTATCTTGTATGACCTGTTGTTCTTCTATAAATACATCAATATCTTTTTCTTCACACACTACAAATATGTTACTAAAAATATCCGAAAGTTCGGTCATTAAATTATTTAATCTAGATTTAAAAAGTTCTAACTGATCAACATCAGCAGAATCGTAAGTCACTGTAATTTTCTCTTTCAGTTTACTTAACTTAGCTTTAGCTACACGCTTTTTAGTCTTAAGCGTTGTAAATTCCATTATCTAATAAGAAAGATAAAAAAACACACTGACTCACCAAATTTACTGCGACTCCATAGCTGACGGACCAAAAAACATGTACGTTCCGTTGTTTAAAAATAGTGGACTGTAAATTGACTTGATATTACTTCAGTATTGAACCCAAAAAACCTCAGAATCATAACGTTGACCGAAACTTCTTTATTGACTTTCAAAGTAAGTTAGTTGAGGAACGGCGAAGACCACACTGCCAACTCCGAACTCAGTAGCGGCTTACCAACACAAACTCAGAAGAACCTCTGCTTAGTTGAAACTCCAGTAATTCACAGCAACCTCAAAGCTCTAAATGCGAGCTTTAAAAACCTAACAAATTTGCGTCTGCGCCGCTCCTCGGTACAAAGAAAGAAATACAATTTGCATAACATCGAACAGACTTAAAATCGTAATAACTTGTAAACACTTAAATCGTAATAACTGGTTAATAAACATAAGATACTCTACATATTTATAAAAAAACCATTAATGAATTATAAATTTTATAAATATTTGCACTGTTAATGTATTTAGGATAGTAAAAGGCATCTTCAACATTTACTTTCAATTTCTACTATAGAATAATCGCTTGGGCGCTGTTTGAGAGTTGCATAATTATTATTATTATTATCTAGTTTCTTCTGTTATTATTATCAAATTCTGTAAGCGGTAATCTTCTGTCTTTAATCATATGAAAATTACTTTTAATCTTTTATTATCATATTTTTTCTTAGTTTTTAATTTTCTATTTCGTAGACAGAAACTGTTACAGTGTTAACACGGCTGAATAGCGATTGAATGTATTTGAAAGTAACGATTTTTTAGATCAAATAAATTTTCATTTTTGCTCGTCAAAAATTACGTAAAATGTCTTAGTTTAACGAGTTGATAAGACTATCATGTTCTGTGTTTCTCCTTACTTGCTTGGGGAACATTCAATGACCTGACTCGGAACAGGGAGCTTACTGAAGCTATGTTCAATAAATGTGGGAAGTAGACAAGATGCACAGGAAGGGTATACGAAACCCTTTATTTTTCTCTCTTTACAAAGATTTCCGGACTTGCTAAGGCACTTAAAACTGCTAAGGCAAGCGGCCTGCTTCTACTAACTCCTTCCTCTCCCTCGCTTGGCAAAAAGCCACAACTTAAGTATTTGGCGTTCGCAAGACAAATTTACATAAATAAATTAAAGCTTTTAATTCTGGCCGGAAGTAGAAAATAAGAAGTGATAGTAAAGATTTAAAATAAAATAAACGTTAGTAAAACTTAAGATCCTTACAAGACTTTTTCAAATTTTTTGCCTATCTACAGCATTTTTTAATCTATAAACTGAAAACATTTCAGAAAATATTTTTTACTACTTAATTTTCGTAGAGTTGGCTTAAATACGTCTTCAAAATAATTTGGTAATAGTTCGATCCCCAAAATATTATCACAGTTAAATAACAGAAAAAGTGGTATTTTTATTTTATTTGACCCTAATATACATTAATCAGTTTGTTTAATAATCATTTCGGAATTGTCTTATGCTTGAAAATCTGTCTCTGCTGCAGGTAAGTCTGAGTGAAAGTCTTCGTTATCTGCTTTACCATTAGTATCAGTCTCATCGTAGGTAATATGTTCAGCTTTGTACACAGCGTTGTTCAATTGAACGATAACGTTTAGTTTAAAAGTAGCAGAAAAAAGTTTTGTATCTAAGCATTTTTAACTAATAACGGAAATGAAAAAAACGCTTTTTTAATCCCACAGGGAAGAGCGCATTAGGGGAAGAAAAAGTATTGTGATTACTAGAGAACGGCTACTCTAGTTAAAAATAAAAGTAAGATTCACTAAGCTCTATCAAAAAAGCGTCAAATGATGCGCTTTCTCCAGATTAGAAGAACCGAGAAAACTATTGTAGTAAACTTGCTCTTTTCTCCTGTCACTCCTGTTTCTCCTGTTTATGTTCTTGTTTCTCCTGTTTTCTCTGTCACTCCTATTTTTCGAATGGAAGCTGAAGCAGAATTGGCGCTCATTTTTAGCTCGTCTGATAGGTGCAGTTAAGATGACAAATTGTTCATGCATTTGCGGATGGATGAACTTACTTTAAAGGCCAATTTTACATACATCTTATATATGGGTTTTAATTTTGGCTAAATATTTGGAGTAAAACGTTACCTCATGGTTAATACACTGAAACATTCATACTCGGAAATACATGTTAATATTTTTAGCATATGGTTTCTGAAAACTAAACTATTTTAGAAGTCACTTTTAAACTATGTGTATGATAATAGTTTCAAAATAGGTAAAAATGACGCTTTTCATTGACAAGTGTTCATTCATTTTATCTGACAATTTACGATTCCCTAAATATGAAGAGTTTCTCGTTATTGACGAACTTGTACTGCTGAAATACGCTGAGATAAGGGAATAACTAAATCACACATAATGAAGTAAAGATAGCTGTCTTTCAAATGAAGATTGAACGACCCGGAAAGGAAATTTTAAACTGCTACACCTAAACGCAATATTATAGATTCTCTGAGCTTCTGGAGAAGTCAGTCATTTAGTTTAAATATTATATTAATGAAGACAGCAATGAGTTTGATGTTGACAACGACGAGCAAACTCAGCAAATTAAATAAGATGCTATTACTAAAAAGTGAAAAGGTTTCATAACGAGTCATGGAATAGGAAAACGAAGTTAATTTTTCAAAAATATAACGAAGCATATTTTAATACCAAATTTCTTTCTTATATATTAATTTATTGCGCATATTTCCTAGTTTTCCTTTTCAGTCTCAAATTCCTCCTCTTAAATAACTATAATTATTTTATTCTTTAGTTCAGTACTTCTTCGCTAATGCGACTACGGCATAAGCTTTTGATGACATTCGAAATTTGCACGTTACAAAGTGGGAGATTAAGTTTTCTACTTTTAGCCACTAACTGCAAATGCTGGTTTAACAAGAAAATATATTTAGTTCTTCCTCAGATTATTAAATAATAATAAAATATTTAAAACAAAAAGTCAAGAATGTAATAGAAAATGAATGTCGGCTTCGCCCTCCTTCATTTTAGTATGCGGATCTTAAATTCAGAATTGTTGCTCCTTACTTACTAGAAGCTTTTAAAATTCTACGGAAGAATTTTTAACGTCGCTTAAGGCTGCAGCATCACAATAATCCTTTAAAAGTGACTATAACGTTATTTCAGACTTACAAAAGTCATTTAATATTTCACATCATGTTACTTTATTTTACGTATATAACTGAAAAATAATTCCTTAAGAGAAACATTTTATTTAAGACTATTTTGAGATTAAGCATTTGTACTCTAACGCAACTTTAAAATTTTTAGTCCAAAGGGATTTGAATCCCGAAGGACTTATTAGTTTCGTTTTGGCATTTTGCGTCGGACGGATAAATGTCGGTTCACTTTTCAAACTGTTGCCACAAAATGTTAGAGTCCTGCATTATATTTGAAGAAATTAAATAATGAAAAATCTGCATAAATGTATGTATATTTCTCGTATTGTGATAAAACAACGGTACATAGAGTCATCGAATTTTGAATAACGTAATCCTCCAACGAATAATAATAATCCAAATAATAATAATCTCCAACGAATAATAATAATAATAATAATAACGTAATCCTCCAACGCACGTGGAAGACCAAATTTGAAATTTGTTTTATGATCGATTTCCTATTTTTTAAAACTTTGACGAATTTTTGATTAACAAACTCAAGGATTTCAAAGCGAGCAATGGCAACGTTGTGCAGAAAAAACATTTTTATCTCCAGCGCGTGAGTCTCTGTATCGGAAATTCTAAAGATATGCTCGTTTTAAAACTATTTTGCGATATTGCTGTTGCACTGGATCTTATGGTTTAAGTGCGAGGAACATGATATTTAATAAAGAAAGGTAACACACAAAATGTTAAAAAACGCCCCTTTGGACGTAATTTAAAATCTGAAACATTTCAGATTTTTTTTATATATTCTTTGCTTATATTTTAGTTGAAACAGACGTATTTAATAATAAATTCAGAAACTACAAGAGATCCTGGGGCATTTTCCCAAATGCAAGATAAATGAAAATTAATTTTTCTCTTCGTGATGGCAGACCTCTTCTGGAATTTTCTGGAATTCATGTCTCCTTTGATTGACGTATGAAATTAGCCGAGATAAAGCAGATGCAAAGTTTTTATTTTGAGATGAATTAATTCAGTATCTTTTTTCACTCATTATTGTGCTATAATTTTTCAGTTTTCGGGAGCACGTCAATCTGTCAACTTGTATGTAAAATAAGTTAACGTAAAAGTCAGTACCTTCTGTGACTGTCTATCTATTTGTGATCGGATTCCTATTTATCATCAACTGGTTTATTTTAAAATTGATTGAGGAAAAGTATTCGACGGCTAACACAAAGAAGGAAACGTGTTCGTGAACAAATCAGTAATAATCCAGTTAGCTTATTTAATTACGGCAAAGAATACGAGAGGTTACCTGTGTATAGGAAGGGGTGCGTTCGTGGAGGATTCTCTAATGAAAACTGGCTCCTATTTATTTTACACATGGAGGAAATCACGAAAACTCTCAAGCCAGCGCGTTCACCTAGGATCAAGCCTCTATACACCCAAAGCAACCATGTAGCCCTCTTATTTACGGATATAGGAATAGGGGACCAAGCACCAGCACTTTTATTCACTCGTTCGCATTACAGCTAAGTTAAACGCATGAAAACCGGAGCAGACTTTTATTCTTGTCATGTGAAACTTGACACTAGATGGAATAAATAACTTTAATAATACCCACTCTTGCCTGCAAGTGACATGCAAGCGAAAAAAATGTATTATTGCATTCTAAATGTTTCTAGAAATCTTCATAATGACTATGCTAGAGGGGCATCAAGAAATTGAAACTTTATTGAAATAAAATATGTCGTAGGCTAAGAAATAGGCCAAGAAGGAGAATGAAGAGTAAGATAAATTCATCTTAACACACGAGGAGTATCGAGAATCGCAAAAGTCACTGGCAGAACAGTCATTGTGAAAAACAATCGCCGTTTAGGAAATCATTCTGTCAGAAAAACAGTTGCAAGCTCTGAACTCATGATTTCAGTGAAAGCCACAGCACTTCGAGGAATAGATAAACTAAAAGGTTAAGGACCTCTGAATTTTCAAGAAAAAACCGCTCCCAGGGCTTTGAAAATGCGCTTTCCAGAATTTTATAGAATGTTTCTGGTTCGCTAATGTTGCCAACTTAGAAACAAATGCTGTCATCGAGATTGGTAGAAGGACATTTTTACTTTTCAGCTAGTCTTACAATGCAAACGTCAATCGATTTAGAACTAAAACATTAACAACAATATACACGAAATGGATATCAAAAACACAATTAGTAGTCACAAACGCATTTAAGCAAGAATATACGATAAATTTGATATGCAAAATAAGCTATCGCCTTTACTTGAATGAAAGCCCTTCTTTCCTTGGTGTACGTTTGTCGTTACATATTTACTGCACAACTTCATCTGATTATTTTAGCCATGTTTAGATGTGTATTTTCAGCTTTGGATTACGTTTACTGTATTGATCTATGGTATGCTTGAAAACTAATAGGCAACAAAGTATCATTGATTGTTTCTGTACTGTGGTAAAAAATCGCATTTCATAGGCATTGTATCTTTATTCAAATCAGAGTTAAATTCTAATCAGAACAATACTATCATCAGATATTCGAATATAACTTTATTTCTGAATTTTGTTTTTTAAATTAAGAGTGTGTTTTATTACAGGGGGCAGATTTTTAGAGTAAATACAGTAAATTTAAAAAATAAATACAATACAATACAAAAAGTATGTACAGCACAATAAGAATTCATAAGATCCGAACTGCAACCGTGTTTCCTTTTCTTATTTTTTACTAATTTTGTCATCTGAAAATCGAGAGAGGAACATTATGAAAATAATTTAATTTCCGAAGGTACCCTCAGACTTTTACTTGTTTCTCTCTCTTCAAAATTTCTTTCGTAGTATAACATTCAATTCAAATTAGGCCGTAAATCAACACCTTGATCAGCGTCTCGCTGATAAAGTTCTTTTTTAAATGAGGAACTACGAAGCACATTAAAAAAGCAAGAAGTTATCGAACAAAAAGGGCAATATGCTATTGATTAATCATTGTTTTTTATATAAATAAAGGACCTTTTAAGAACAAAAAAATATTGAATGGCGTTTCAGACAACCCAATTGAAGTAGAACTGCTAAATTTTACGAAAACGGGCCTACATCTGCAAACGTGTAGACTAGAGTATTATTAATATTAAAAATTAATTTATTTTGATATCTCAAAGAGTGATAAAGAAAATAATAAAGAAACATCTCTTGGGGAAACTTTTACAGAAGATACAAATGGATCTGAAGAATTAATCAAATATAAAGAAGAACATGTGGAAAGAAGAGCTTGTAGAAGAACAACTAAAGGTGTTCTACTGACGAGATTCTGCTATAAAGCAGAAGACGACGGATCTACATTATCTTGTAATAAAGATCCAGATATCTTTGAAAACATTCTCATCTTACCGAAACGAGAACAAAAGGCTTGTATCAAAGTGGTGAAAAAAAATAAACTAGCTAAAAGGGAACGAAACTGGTCAATTTGTAAAGTCATTAGGTTATTTTGTTTTTAAGCAAGAGACAGAAAAATTAGCAATGCTCTCGCCGAGACTCGAGCCCTGGACCTCTCGAAAACGCGCCGAGTGTGCTAACCGTTACACCACGAAAGCAATCTAGAAGGAGGAAGAAAATACCTTATAAATTTACAGATTCATCTCCAGAAAAGTATGCAGTAGGCAGCAAATGGGTGTATTAAACCAAATACGATGGAACTGATAAGAAGATGAAATACAAAGCAATATTAGTAGACAAGATTTATGCAATAATACGGCAATTATTATGATGAAACATTTTTACCAGTAGAAAAACGCAGAGTTTCTTAGCATGGGTAATGTATAATAATGCAGGACTTAGTTCAAGTAGGTGTTAAAGCTGTATTTCTGCATGGCAAGTTAAATGAAAAATTATACGTGAAACAAGAAGAAAGATAAATATTTCAGAAGATGGAAATAAAGATTGTAAATCTGATAAGTAGATTTATGATCCTAAACAAGCAGCTAAATGCTGGAATGCAGAAACTGAAAATACACTAAAATTATTGGATTCAATCAAAGCACATCCGTATCTATTTTATAAAAGAGGATCGTTATAAAAGAATTAATGTACTGTGCATGTTGATAATATTCTAAGTTCTAAAGAAGAAGGACTAATTTTTCAATTTATAAACGATTTAAAGGAACGCCACCAAATAGCACATCTTGTTGAAGATAAATATTACTTAGGCATTAAAATAAATCGAAACGTTGATGGAAGTTATCTGTTATCTCAGTAAAATAAAATATGCCAATTTGTCAAGTCATTTCAACTTGAAGGTGCAAAACCTGCTAATACACCAATCGAAACAAATTATTGTAATCGTTTAAGGAAAAAAAAATTATATTTTTAAATGATACATTTCGCCATTTTCGGAAGTCTTTTATATGTATCGTCTATCATATTACCAGATTTCACAGCTTCAACTCGCATACTTAGCGTAAGATGCAATAATCCACGTTGGATGGACTAGAATGTAGCAAAAAGGATCATTAGATACTTGAACACAACAAAACATTTATCTCTACCTATTTCGTAGAGTGAAGAACCTAATTTTCCAGTTTACTCTGAGGCTAATTGAGAACAAAACACTGAAGACAGAAAATCTGTGCATCAGAAAGTGTAATTTTATTAGGCAGCAGTTATATTTCGCAGTTTTCACGAAAAACGTGTGTCTCTTTATTCTCAGCACAAACTAACTATGTTGCACATACACACACTACGCAAGTATTACTGTAGCTTTCAAAACTATCAGAAGATTTTAATCTACTCCAAACTCCACGGATAAAAAGTTTTGAAGATAATCATTCAACAATCAAACTTCTAGAATCTGAAAGGTATATTTCGCCTACAAAACACATTGATGCAAAATTTCATTATATATGCGACTTGCATAAGAAAAGCATTGTAAAACTATTCCTTCTTTCAACAGAGCAAAAGTTTGTGGATTTTATGAGAAAATCAATTTCTAAAGCTAAACTTCAGTTTTGTAGGAATCAATTACAGTTGGTACGAATTTTCATGACCAAAACAGGGACAGCGTCAGAATAAATTTTATTGTCTTTTGCACAATGAAGTGGCAATCGAATGCGAGACAATTTATATATTAACTAGAGAGAATTCACCTATGGCTTATAACTTACCTATGGCTTGTACTTGAGCCAAAGTCTCAGTCACACAGTTTTTTTTCTCTCAGACATTTTACGTTCCGTCTTGGGAAGTTATCGCCTAATAGGTAAACCTGAAGATATTTATGACTGATAAATAAGTCTTAGTAAGAAATTTTCGACATCTTAAATTTTAATTGCCTGTGAAAACTATTAATTTTATTTTGTTTCTGACTATAGTCTATCAATCCTCTATTCAAACAAACTTACTTATTAAGTAAAGATTTCATAGTTATTTTAACTTAAGATTATTTAATGAAAACTGCGCTAGGTAGAGGATACAGCACTAAAACCGCCTTAGCTGTGTACAGTAAATGTTTCTTAATAATTTTAAAACATAGAAAATGATCCCACAGAACGCAAAGGTTTATTTATGACATTGTCAATGTTAATGTTTATTTATCAATGACAATAACAGAGTAGTATATAAGTGATACTTTTCTATGCACAGTTTTATTTCTTTTTATCCATTCAGCTATGAGGTAATCATAAACAAAAAAACTCCTGCTGACGATATCTCCTTGGACTCTGTTTTCATCTTAAATATCCAAAAAGACGGTGAATATTTTTCCTTCAAAGCCACCTGATAAAAAAACAATGACAGAATGTTTTAGAACTTTTTGTTCGCGTGAGACCAGCTAATTTGACAATCAGAGTTTTTGTATAGTACAAATCCCCAGTTTTGTTTGAAGAAATATTCACGTAGTGCAATTCTCTCACCGTTTCGCACATAAAAATCTGCAATTCTGTTTACATTTCTTCATGATTATAAAGAGCAATGAATTTAAATTATCTTGTGCATTTAAGTAAGCCCCCACATTTTCCTTCAGCCCTCAAATTTTAGTTCTTTTAATAATTTAAAAATCAAAATTCATGAATTTCGCATTTCCAGGTACTTTTAAAATTCTATTGAGTTCCACTGGAATATTTTTAGGAACAGCTTAATATAAAAATTATGCATCAAGGTATCTGCGGAAATTCAGAATACTCTTGTTTTCTAATATTAATGACATCCTGAGTAATTAGAAATTATACTTTATTTAAATCTTTATATCTTTAATTATCTATTTTATATCTTTAATTCGGAGAATATTCTCTATTTTTGACCATAAATCTGGAACGCTACGAAGCTTACTTCTACCACAATCTCGAAATCAAAATCGCTGTTCTACGTTTCTTTGGATTTCACTTTCTAAATTCATTTCACGTTTAGGTCACTTGGGCTCTTATTGTGAAGATTATGCTTATATCTTGCGTTTTGCTTCCTTCCTATATTTCTTCGGTTTTCTCCGAGTCTGTTTTTGTGTTTTACGGGTTTTCCGACTTAGACTGTTTTCGCGGTTTTACCGACGAAATATTATCTAGTAGTCTGATTTTAGGAAACGTCAAATACTTCCTACAGCATTTTTGTTCTATTTTCGACTCAATAAAATGGGCACTTTACTTTACTCCAACGACAAACCAGCTGGTCCACGTGGAGATGATGCTTATTAGCCTGTTTAAACTCTGCCATTATTCTAGTTTTTTTTTCTGATATTCCACTATCTTGAAACAAATATGCATGTTATGCATTTTTCAAATGTACGGCATTTCTTGTTATTGCCCTAAGCTACAGCAGGATGTCATCTAGTTTAGTCGATTGGTGATTTCAAGAGCTATTTAAGTACAATTTTGGATACGTCTGACAGCGTATGTGTTGCAGCAGATGTTATCTGCCCATACATATTTGTTTTCAGTCGATGAAATGCTGAGATGACAAGCACTTGTTTCTGGATAGTCAAAAGTATAATGGTCAGGGTCTCCAACCCCTCCACATATGCAATGCACATTGTTTCGAAACCCGAGGTGAAATAAAAACTCATGTATGGGCCACGTTCCGTCAGGAATTGTGTCGACTCAGAAGTACCACTGCGTAGTTTATCTCTGATCTTGGGAGGGTAATCATATTCTCTCTTCCCAGTGTCGTCTTTATCACAGGGCTTTTGCCTCTGCTCCATCAAAAGAGCCCTAGACGTCTGTTTCATGTCCGACTTTAGCCATGGTGTGCATAGTATCCGCGTAAGTTTGTCTTTGGCTGCCAATTTCGCAGTTTCGTCTGCTTTTCCTTTGTAATCCAGCGTGTCCACAGAACCATTTGAACTTTGGTCTGATATTTGTCGGCAACGAGAGCAGCATTCTCTGAATCTTCTTGACTACGGTGTTCCTATTTTTCGAACCACATACAGAGACTTGACGTTGAGTAAGAAAATATAGTTAGTTCGTGATAAACTAGAATGCTGTAGTGAACTGCTACTTTAAGTGCTGAAGCTCAGCTTGGAACACTGTATTAGCAGAAGTTAGTTTTCGTGCCCAGACAAATACACTGTCGGCCCAGACAAATACACTGTCACATAGAAGTCACAGCCTGTACAATACCCTTTTGATCCATTAGTATATACAACATACGAGTCGAAAGTTGATGGAGATTGTAGATTTGTATCAAGATCGAATTCTGTTGGATGGCAGAGCTCTGTTGTGCTATTGCATTCATAGTCAGTGCTGAGGAATTCTCTGTCCTACAGAGATGTATTATTCTGCTGTCTAAATGTGTGGGCTATGGCATTTTCCCTTTGTATAAAGAGATGAATAGGGAAAGACCAGCTAGGACGTTTAGTGCATTGATAGGAGAGGTTCTGTATTCCCGACTGATGCTCGAGAGTTGCTCATTGTGCAAATACGAGCTGCAGGCGCATACCTTTTGTGATACGAGAAACCCATATAGAGGCCACATGCAAGGGCATTATTACAAGTACTATCTGGTACAATATTCTTAGCATCCGAGAGGACGCTCCCCGTTTGGTTGCTGAGGTTCTGATGAATGAGTTGATCTGTTTTTAACAATTCCATAGAATACCAGGGCGGGATGTTTAGCCTTTGCTAAGTAAAAATAATAATAAATTTCAGGAGTTGTGAGGTAACGTGACTCTGTTGAGAATTTCAGATCTTAGTTGACTTAAGTAAGCATTTTCCACTTCGCGTCTGTACACCGGTACCTTCGCACATGTATTAGTATTCAAATAAAGCTTAAATTTTACTAGAAACTTAATTGGAATTTGCCATTCTATTTTCCCCTCATATTAGAGATTTTTGTTTGATGTTAAAAATAAATCAGGATTTGTAAGATTTGAGACAGCAAATATTTCTATTAGGATAGTGTTCTTGTTGAAATATGAAAGTATGCATACATTGTAATTATTGCTTGCATAACAGAAGTTTTAACACTAAAATACTTTGATGAAGTATTTATAATTAAATACTTGAGTTGTGAATGATTCATAATAAGTTATGAGTAAACAAGCTTCTCACCTAATTTTCTTCTAATTTGAATGTTAATATTTTAAGTCTGTGCATAAGAAAATTAGGAATTCGGTTCCGGTATTTCTGAATTTTAAATTAAAATCATGATTCCAGCCAAACCGCCCAAGCCCCTTTAATAAGATGGCTTTCTATCTGTTCTTAACTTATATTATAGAGACATTAGATTAATTGGGAAAGCCAGAGAAATGAAAAATGAGCAAACACTTTTGCCGGGAATCGAACCACGGACCTCTGGAATACCGGCCCAGCGTGCAGAACCACTACACCACGAAGGCATGCTAGGAAATCGGGAGAAACAACTTATAATATATTTCTCTATTTTTACTACCACGTCTTAGTAACTTGTTTTATTATTTCATTTGGTTTTGATAATAATTTTTTAATATTTTTATTACCTTACTCACTTTGTGTAGTTTTGTAACTTTTTAAAATTTTTGTAATATTATAATTCAACTTGTAACTTAAAATTATTCAACTTAATCTTCATCGTTCGAAAATGGCTGCTCAGCAGCTTGTTTTAAATATGGAAAATTCTAACATTGATATCGCTCTTTTTCAGGAGCCTCACTCTTATAAATGCTCTCTTCCCAACTTGCCTTCCTCTTACCGGGTTTACTTTGATGCTAATTGTGATACCATTAAAGCTGCTATTATTGTACGGAATCAAAAGCTGTCTACTCTGCTTGGTATTAATAATCTTGATTATAATATGGTGTTTCTTCATACTACTCTTAATACTCATGATTTTATCTTTTTTTCCTATTATTTTGAACCTAATAGAAATATCAACTTGGATTTGCATAAAATTAATGTAGCATTAGCTTCAAAAAATTGTAATAGATTGATTTGGGCTATGGATGCCAACAGCAAATCTGAAATTTGGCATAGTCCAGTTTCAGATTCTCTAGGGGTTAAACTTTGTGAATTTTTAAGTATGAATAATTTGTTCGTTCTAAACGAAGACTGTGGTCCTACTTTCTGTAGTACTCAAGGTTCAAGCTATATTGACATTACAGTTGTGGGATCTGATCTTCTTGCAGATATTTTGTGTTGGTGTCAACCAGATTATGAATCCCTTTCTGATCCATGTACGATTGAGTTTGAACTATCTGTAGCTTCTAATAACACTCTCTATGATAGAAAAAACAGCAAAATTGTCTTCAGTGTAAAGAAAGCTAACTGGAATATTTTTTACAATACATGTAAATAGTCGATTGATAAGTTTTCGCAGTTTATTGAGTGCTGTACGGATAAGCATGCATTAAACTCTCGACTAGAAAATTTTGTCTCGATTCTCTATAACGCATCCAAGGCTTCCATGCCTCTAAAAAAGTCAAGGGTTCATAAGCTACCTTGGTGGACTACTGAAATCGAATTATGAGAAAGCAGGTTAACGCTGCTAGACGTAGGTTTCAACGAAATCGTAACCCTACGCTTAGAGAGTTATATAAACAAAAATATCTTCACTTAAGGCATAGTTACAGCTTAAAGCTTCAGGATGCAAAGCTTAAGTCTTGGAGATAATTCCTGATGAGTATAAATGAAAGGAATGTTTGGAAAAAATATATATACAAATGGCATAAAGAAAAATTTTATGAAAGGAATTGAAGTCAGTGGAATTTATCTCCCATCTGGTAATTGTGCAAAGTCGCCTGAAAAAAACTGCTAATGAGGTTCTTAACAGAAGCTTTCCCACGGACCATTTTAGCACAGATAATTCGTTTCATAGAATTATTAGGGCTGAAGCTTCGTTAAATTATGTTGCTAATCCAGATCCTCCATTTACTATGTCAGAAATTAATAGTGTTATAGAAAACCTTAAATGCAATAAAGCTCCTGGTCTTGATTCTATTTCAAACGAAATTTTGAAGCAAGTTCATAGAATGTTTCCAAATTTATTCTTCAAAATCTTCAATACTTGTCTGAGGCTTGGTTCATTTCCTCGTTGCTGGAAAACAGCGAATGTCGTTTTAATCTCTAAGAATAGTGGTCCTCGTATCCCGCATTTAGATAGCTTGAGATGCATTAGTCTTCTTCCCAGTTTAGGAAAATGCCTAGAAAAGCTGTTTGGTAATAGAATTACCTGGTTCTTGCATAATAAAAAACTGCTAATAAAGCACAGTTTGGTTTTACCCCTCATAAGAGTTGTGAAGATGCTCTTTTGTACTTAAAAGATATGGTGGACAAAGGAAGAGAAATTTACACACAGTTTTAGTGTTTCTTGCTATCAAAGGTGCTTTCGACCCCGCCTGGTGGCCTGGGATACTTGTTTTTTTAAGGAAAGCTGGTATTCCGTGTAATATTTACCACCTTATTAAAGATTTTCTGCATGACAGATCTGCATTGCTCTCCCTTGGCCACGTTTCTTCCTCCCGCATTTTGGAAAGAGGTTGCGTTCAAGGCTCGGTTTCCGGACCTTTATTGTGGAATTTAATTATGAATGATCTACTCAATAGACTCTCACATTGTTCGAGTTGTAAAACAATTGCTTTTGCTGATGATCTACTAATTTGCTTTCAAGAGAAGTGTCCCATTACTCTCTTTAATACGGCTCAGAACACCCTTAATATTATTTACAATTGGTTCAAAGAACAGAAATTGGAATTCAATCCTAATAAATCTAAAATTATGATAATTAAAAGAAAGCATGTCAGCTATACAAACCAACAACTGTACGTGGATAATACCTTACTCGAAACGGTGGATGAAATTAAATATTTAGGCGTTATTCTTGATCATAAGTTTTGTTGGAAAAATCATATTATGTATTTATCCAATAAGTGTGAAAATATACTTAGAGGACTTAATCGTGTCTCTTGCAATACTTTTGGTATAAAATCTAATGTTATTGATATGATTTATAAGCAGGGTATTGTCCCCTTTATTTGCTAGAGTGTGGGGAACAGCTTTAGAAAAGAAGATTAATTCCCGTATACTTCGCAGAATTCAAAGAAGAATTTTACTAAGAGTTGTGCGCGGCTACAGAACAATTAGCTATGAAGCCTCTTTCGAAATTTCAGAATTTCCTGCGATTGACCTTCATGTTTTGAATGACAAAAAGTTTAAAGATACTATCAGCAAATTTATGTTCGATACCAAGGTGTTGTTTGAAGATCTTCCTCATCCTGCCAATCGTTTGCCAATTCGAACTATCGTTTATGCCAATTCTGGTGATGATAATTTCCCTGTTGTGTGTTATACAGATGGCAGTAAAATTAATAATCGAGTTGGGTTAGCTTATGTCGTTTTCCATCATGGTTCTGAACTACAATACAAACTCTTTAGAATTCCCAATGAATGCAGTGTTTTCCAAGCCTAATTACTGTGCATTAGTGAGTCAATTAAGTGGATATCTAACAACTGCTCGCTAAGTGCTAAATTTCTTATTTGCATTGATTCTCTTTCATCCTTATATTCTCTTAGGAATATCTTCTCATATAATAAATTAATTGTCACTTCCCATGCTCTTCTTAAAGACCTTAATAATAAAGGTGTTGATGTTATCTTTTTTCATGTACGTGGCCACACTGGCAATTTAGGAATTGAAAGGGCTGATTGGTTGACAAAACAAGCTACACATATTCAAGTAATTACCCCAGTGATACTTCCCATGTCATTTTATAAGAACAAAAGTAGGGATGATGCATACTCGAGTAGAATGAACTATACAGGAATTCTACTACTGCCTCTTTGACTAAACTATATTTTCATTCCATTCCTCACAGACTGAATAATAAACACTTTTTCTGCAATTTTGAAGTTACTCAATTTCTAACTGGACATGGTAAATTCAATTCATATCTGAAGAGATTTAGATTATCTAGTACAGGCTTGTGTTCATGCAGTTTCGGGGGAGTGCAAAATGTCGAACATTTGTTGTTCTATTGTTCAAAGCTCAAAGAAGGACGAAAGGAACTCATTTCTAGGTTAAACTCTGTGAATATTACATTCCCCCCCTTCACGTATTTGTTCAACATAAAATGGCTTTCTCTTTCTTCTGTAAATTTATCTCTTACGTATCATCTGTGAATTTTTAAGTTTATTTATTTTGTGTTGTGTTGTTGTATTTGTTTGTTTTTTTACTTACCTCTGTAAGCCTTGTATAATACTATGTTGTGCACAAGGATTTAAAATTTTCAATTAAAAAAAAAACTTGTAACCATTTCTCATTAAAAACTTTCCATTATTTATTATCTTTTTCTCATGTTATTTTATTTATTTATTTTTGTGCCCTACTCAGGACAGCCTTTGGTAGGGCACTATTGCATTTAATTTCAGAACTTAAGCCCTAAGTTATGTACTGCGAAGACGATAAACTCTTCCTATAGCTAAGTATACTAATTCGTTTTCTGAATACGAGACCTTCATGTATATATTTCCAACTTGCAATGAAGTTCAGACGATTATTATAATACATTCATTTAGACGTCTGTCACTGATTTACACCAGTAGTTAAATACGATAAGTTGGAGTTTAGATAGCTTTTAGAATTAATTAACGCAAAACGAAGAATTATTTAGCTGTTAACATTGATTAACGTAGGAATTTATTTAATTCGTAACTAGCTTTAGAGTATCGAGATTCAGTTCATCGTATACTTACGGTAAAGACCGCTGGATCCTTTAAAGCTAAATATTTTGCATCGCGGGCTCGCAGGATTTAAAGCCTGAAAATTTGTTTTAAATCCTGTGCATCCAGTAATAGATGGAGAGGTCTAGGAGATTTCAAAACCTTTTCTATAACCGAGAAAAATATACTATTCGTTAAGACAGTTATTCCGTTCATGACTAGAAATGAGATAAATTCTAGAGAATATTTCATTTCAAAGTTCGCTGTTGTGAATGATTATAAATTTCAAGAAGATATACGTATATTATCGACAAAAGTTGGTTTATAGCCACGTGGTGATCAATAACAGTCACAGCAGCTAGTCTCAGTGCATCTCTTAAGAAATAACATAGGTGGAAATGTTTATTCTTAACAGAATAAAAGAAAGGAGAACGATGGACTTTGAAGAACCGTCTGCAAACGTAAATTAGCAATAATAAAAATGGAAATTTATCTAATTGAAAAACAATAAATTTCTGACTCAAATTATAATTTGAAAAATTTAGATAGAATATTTATGTGCGGACGTTTGCTTGAAGATTAAGATAGAGTTAGCCAGTTTTACTTAGTGTGTTAGGAGTTGAATATCGTTCTTAAATGATTAATGAATATATTTTACTTTCTTATTGCGAGTAGACATTTTCAATTTATATAAAACAAAACACCGAACTGCTTCTAAACAAGATTCTGAGTTATAGTCGTCAATTCAATCTAAGCAGTGAACAGAACATGGGGATGCAATGAGCAGTGGGATTACAGTCTCTGTAACTTAACTTGTAAAACCCTCGTAGATATCTTTTTATATTGCCAATATTATCATCTTCGATATGTTTTTATACCTGAAGCGGAAATGTTTCTTATTTTTAATGTTACGGAATCTTGCACAGAAATATAGATTCTCATGTTACGTTATATTACCTACAGTACATTATAATATATTTTATAGTTCACCTAAACTTGCCGAGTGCTGCATGTAGAATTATTAGAATTATATAAAATGTTAAGATGTTATGTAGAATATTAAGGTCCAGATTATGTAGAATGTTAAAGTCTTCAATTCAGGTAATTTTAAGATGATTTTAGAAACATTAAGACGGAGCTAAGATTTCATTGAACAGAAATATAGTAATTAGAAGACAAATTCCGTAGTTTAAATTTGAGGTAAAACTGAAGTTGGATTAAGCATGTCTTTTTTAAAATCTTAAATTACTAAAATATTTCATTGTGAATCTCTTTTTTTGTTTAGATTTTTTGTACGTTTTCAAGATTCGTCGGAGTTTACCTGTAACTAAAGATTTGAATTTTAGTTTTCTAGAATCTTTTAAAGACTATTACGCCTCAAGTATTTTATCTTATCATTTGCCCCTTTTTTTTCAAATTTGCTCAATAATTAGCGCCATGTGTCTGTTTATATTTAAGACAATTAGGTTAGTGTATGCACTCTAAAAGAAATTCTTCCGAATCATCATCTCTTGTAAATGTCTGCAAACCATTTAGTAATTCGTCTCAATTTAAGGTCGAGTTTTACTTAGTTTTAAAATTTAAATTAATGTACTTCCCTTTTGTGTTTCAAGAGAAATATGGCGTTTCTTACACAAATATTCTCATTTGTCTGAACGCGACACAATGTTTTCAATGTTTTAACGCATAAAAAATTATTTAGTCACATTATACCTTTCTGAAGCTAAAAAAATCTGAACGATTCCAGCACAAGTTAACTAAATGTCACTTAAAGTCCTTCGGTAAGTTTTACCACTAACTTAACTCAGCTCAATAAGCAACCAAACACAGATATTAGTTTAAATTTAAATTTTTCCATTTCACCACTTTTAAGGCTGAAACTAAAAATATATTCCTACCAATATCAAATGCTTCTGGTGGTGAACACCTTCTTTTCAACTTCATTAAGTACAATATCTAATCACTTCTAGAGGCTATAACTTCATGAATAGCTGACAAATATAGCTTGTGATACTTGTTTCTCGTTTGAAGCACACTCCATTGAAGGAACACAGCAATGACTTTATTTAACACTTTAATTTCACAAGATGAATGATAGAATCAGAAAAAAGGCGGTATGCACACAAAAAACAGAAAACCTATTTTGACTTTTTAAAAAATAAAATAAATACTTTCTTCGTGCCAGAAACGCATGCGGCTCTCATTGCCGTTTCTATTTATTTTCAAACATTGCCGTTTATATATATTTTCAAACATTGCTGTTTATATTTATTTTATTTTTCATCTATTTTAATTGTGCAAGATTTTAGCAACAATATATAAAGCTGTTACAGTCTCGTTCCAGACGGATAGACTTTCTCCGAAGGTAAAATTTCTGTAAAATTCGACAGTTTATGAACTCGGCTTTCTCATTTACTTTAAGAGAAGACAAAGAAATGCCTGTCATCGCAACAGCATCTGGATATTTGGACGATATACACAAAGCTGTAATAATATATTTTTTTGCAGTCCTTGAAATAGGTAGCGGACCAACAGCACCAACATTTATTTTAGTGAATATTTAGGAAATGCCTGGTACTGACTGCATTATAGCCTTCGTTTTGTCATTCCCTTTCCTAGTAAGCTGACAAGCATCACGGGGTTTTACAAAATCTTCGATTTCTTTGTAACACCTCGTGCAATAAAAGTGTCTGGCCAGCCTGCCTTTGATCTTTTTGACACTCAAATGATCGGAAGTTCCTTCGTGGCACGTCTTTATAACTGACGACTTGTAATTAAACTTGACGACTTGCAGTCTTTATAATTGAAGATTGTAGTTAAACCTGAAACTGCAGTCTTTCAAAGCCAGTTTTATCTGCCGTTTTTTAACAAAAGGTCTTTTCCTGTCAGACTATTTAGTTCTCATTTTAGCATGTACCTTCCTTAACTTCTTGGATGATTTTAGATAGTTCCTTATGAGTATGCTGAAGTCGTGCAACGTCTTTTGAGTCAATGTTTACTAACTTAATTTCGGTAATTTAACTTCTAATTCAAAGGCATCTCTGGCATCTTTATTTTCTTCTTTCATCGGTTCCAAATATATTTTCTTCATCGCGTTCAGCTATTTCTGTTTTCCTTTGAGCTCTAGTAGAAACGGCATTAATCTGGTGAGGATGACTATCAGGTTCATTTCTTTGTTCATTCAACAGGGTAAAAGTTCGATTGCCTAATAAATACGTTCCATTGTCGAGTTCATTTCTATTAATGGCAGCCTTGGTTATTGCTTGACCGAGATCGCAATTTAATTCGACCTCAACCAATGGTAAACAGGTTTGATTCAAACTTAATGGCTGTTACAGCCACACATTTTCAAATGTCAGCATTTCCGGCGGGACATATTTGCGACAAACTATTTCAATACTAGCATCTGAATCCCTTAATATAGGAATTTTATAGCCATTTACGTATCCGATACTAGCATAAGGTAATAGAAATTTAGTCTCTGGTTTTACATTAATTCTGAAGATTAGCAGGCGATTCAGTACTATTCTTAAGTTTTGGACATCGGGGTCTTAAATTATGATAGGATTCACATTGATAACATTGTGGTGGTTTTCGTTTTTCATACTTATCATCCGGACGTGGACTTCTAGGTCAATGGAACCAGCTTTGCGAATTAAATCCCGATGAATATTTATTTTTATTATCTGAACTCACTTTACTTCGAGTTTGTGCACTGTATATTTATTTATGTTGATCCACTACAGGCCTTTTTTTTTAAAGTTTCCGCAGATGTTTCCATAGGTATCAAGGTTTTCAGCTAATTTCTGGGATGAAACCATCTCTACTCACTCGTCAAGAAAATGATGTTGAATTTCAGGAGGAACTCAATGTTCATGTTAGTCAATTACCATCAAGTCTAGCAACTGATCAAAAGTCTGAACTCCTAAGCAAGTCACCCATTCATACCGTGTATTTAGTAGTTGAAATTCATCCATGTGAATTCGGTACTCTTTTGATGCTTTATGAATTTTTGTCTAAACTTTTCCGGGCTTAGCTTAAACCAGCTTAACAATAAACTCTTCACGTGTTCATAGGGCTCGTGCCTTATCGAAGGGTTCTCTAGCTATTAACTGTGTTACTTCGTAAGGAAGTAGTCCTTGTAAATGAGATACAAACTCTTTGTCGATTTGAGCCCATTCTGCTTGTTGTTCGAACAGTAGTAAATATAGACTATCTCCTTTCTTGTCATCGAATTTATGCATAAGGTGACGCAGCTCCGTTTTCGATCGGACTTGTCTGGTAGTTTGAGACTTTGTTTCTGCTTCAAGTCTTAATCTCTCTAAATCATACTGTTCTTTCCTTCTCCGCTCTTCTGCTTCTTCCTGCCTCTCTTTCCCTTCTTCTCTTTCCTCATTTTTTCGCTCATGTATTATTGTGTCTACGACTTCTTTGAAGAATACTTCGTCATAATCTCTGCTTTCAACAATTTTATGTTTTAAATCGACTATTTTTAAATCTGCAGTCACATGAACTTCCAGTTCAGCCGCGAGATTTTGCAGATTCTCCTTCTTAAGTAAGGCACTGTTTCTATTTTAAAAATTTATGAACACTATGTTCTTTATGTTTCCTCAAAACAGCTCAATTAATTATTGTAACTAAATACTTCACTCAAGAATCTTGGAATTAAATGGACTCTCTCAAATATACTAACCTCAAAAATGAAATATTTAAACTATATGAAATTAATTCTTTCTACCACATTAATTGTGATTAAAGTGAAAATAACAACATAGAGCAATGGATACACTATATATGTCTGCTGTTGGGCAACTAAAATTGGTAAAAGCGCAGAATAGGCTACATCAACAAAGTTGAGAAGGCGGAGCTGTGTAACGTCCATAAAAGGGTGGGACTAAGCTTGTGACGTCACAATATATTCTCGCATTTACACTACGCGTACTTTCTATTATCTCTTAACAATAATGAATTGTTTATTATTGTAAATTAATATCAAATGCTTTACTTTAAATTTACATTTATAACATTTAAGCTTAGGCGTTACTGCAAATGAGTACAATAAATTGTTTATATTTAAAATTACCATGCTACAGTGAGTGAATTCTACCAATTATTAAAACGATAAATAACTCTAATATTTGTACTTCATACAACTTCAATATATTCAAAGATTTTTAAGCTTTAGCATTTATACAAATAAGAAAAGATTTTTTAAAATTTAAATTCATATTATGGAACATTTCAAATTTACCATTTTTACAAATTACCTTATTGCTACGTAACGACATAATTCCTTACATACCTAGACAATTTTCATTATTTTCTAAATATTTTAAACTTTAATAAAAAAGAAGAATATTTTTACATATGAACATCATTACACAGCTTTCATATCAGTTTCAAAAATTCCTAAATCACGCCATATTCTCTGTAAGCATACTAGAATTTTACGCATCAATAAATAAAAAAAATCTAATTTCTCACAAAGAAAGAAAATAATATAAGAAAATAAATACTACAAATTTGGAACACTAAGCAATGCTTCACATACGCACACACACGCACATATTATCAATGAACTCATACTATCAAGTGAAATTACGATGTCAAACACTACGTATATTAATATAATGAGGTAAACGTTATCTATAGAGTGAAAGTTTACAGTTTTGCTACTGTTGAGTAGATAGTCGGAATATCGATATTTATCGTAAGTCGAAAAGCGTTATCAACGTATCAAAACCAAACAATTAAAATACAATTTAAATAACAAAAAAGACGTCTCAAATGTGATTTACAATAACACAACAATACAAGTTTAAAATACACAAAGAGTATGTTAAACATTGCACATAAAAAAGTTACATTACTGCTCGCCATCGCACACAACCTCGTTTTCCCTAGTACACAACGATCCGTATTCGCTCGAAAAACATCAAAGAATTGCACAAACTCGGTGTCCACATGCACATCCATCTATTTTCACTTAAAAAACCAGAGAAATGCAAAAACTCGGCATCGCACATAATCTCTGCATTAAGCACCACATTGGCTTTTCCTATGTACACATCGATCTATTTTCACTTAAAAAAATCAGAGAGTTGCACAAACTTGGCATTGCGCAAAACATTGGCTTTGCCCATGTACACATCGATCTATTTTCACCTAAAAAAATCAGAGAATTTCACAAACTCGGTATCGCGCACAACCTCGGCATTGCGCACCACATTGGCTTTGCCCATATACACATCGATCTATTTTCACTTTAAAAAACATGAGAGAATTGCACAAACTCGGCATCGCGCACAGTCTCGGCATTGCGTACTACATTGGCTTTGCCCATGTACACATCGATCTATTTTCACTTAAAAAATAACATAATTGCACAAATTCGGCATTGCTCATATACTCAGGAATCTGCTTTCACTTAAAAGAAATCCGAGAATAGCAGAAACTCGCGCTTAACCAACTCCATTGATTTGAGTTGTAAAAAAAAAAAAGTTCAGAAAATTACACAAAACGAAAATAAAGCTACCAGAATAAAGTAACTACTGAACATCCAAATTGCCATATTTGTCAAATATTTGTCAAGCACCCGATATTTTACTTAAGTGAATAATAATAAATGAAACTTAACCTTCAGTCCCATCCTTTTGCACCCAATCACATTCTCCTTCAGCTCAACACCCAACATTCAAGCTTCCCACCCAACACCACACTCTTCTTTAACCATACCTCTATGCACATTTCCCTGCAAAAATATTTCCAATCTGTCACCGTATTTTTAGCAATACGTAATTCCGATAGTATAGAATCGTTCCTACACCTACCTAACCACGTATAGTTAACTCGCAAAACACCACACATGCTCAATTTATTCTTCGCAAACCACGAGTGCTGACGAACACACCTTGTAATTCGATGCTTACATTCACCTCCAGTAACTCTACCCATCCACTCAAAACCATCTATACAGTTCTTTCGCTCTACTAGTTTCCGATCGGTTTCACAAATTGGGCATTTATACGATCTTGCAATCAAACGTTTCTCCATACACCACTTAATCACGCTTTTTTTACCTCTTCGCTCCAATTGATAGAAAAAAAAATCTAGATTCAGATACTCATCCATTCTGCAGTGAGCACCGAATCAGACACTCATCCATTCTGCAGTAATCAAAACATTCTTTAAGCAAAAGAATTCTGTATTTAAGAAGTTATGGTTATAATTTTTAAATCACGAATTCAACATTTTCAATCGTTTGATAATGATCGTTTTTAATCGTTTGGTATCTTAGTAATACATTTGTGAGAGATAACTCGTTGCGTTAAATGGTAGCACTACCCCACAACACATTAATGTAGATTTATAATTAAAACATTCTCGCGCAGAGCATTATAAACCTAACATTTCAACTCAGTTAAATATAACTTTTCTTTAAAAATGAAGCAATAAGCATACTTGTTTTTAAGAAGAGGAGTGACCAATATTACGTCATCAAAAGGCGTGTCCAAGTATAAGACAAGTAAACACCGCATCGATTGATGCAGCCTATTCTGCGATTTAGCCCTAAAATTAATATTAGATATAATATCCAATATGGCAGTAAAATAAGACATTTCAATATTAAACAGGAAATAATAACCTGGTATCACTAATATTACGTTCAGTGATGAAGTAATAAAATAAAAATACGCACAATTAATTCGATCTCTGTCGGTGCCTCTAAAAAGAATTAAGACCGTGAACTTGTTTCGAGCTTGAAACAAACTCCAATGATGGAACACAGCAATGACTTTATTTATCACTTTAATTTCACAAGATGAAAGGTACACTCAGAAAAAAGGGCTACATGGGAAAGAGGGGAAAACTGAAAAAGTATTCTAACTTTTTAAAAATAAAACAAATACTTTCTTCGTGCGAGAACTGCATGTGGTTCTCAAGCCTGCTTTTCAAACATTGCCTTATTTTTTTTCACAATTTAAATATTATACATATCTTATATTATTCTTCATCTATTTAAATTGTACACGATTTTACTAACAATATTTAAAGCTGTTACAAGCTTTTATGGTTTCCTAGAAATGTATTTCTAATGAAAAGAACTTACGTTTATTTTCTCAAACCTTTTCCTCAAAATGCGACATGTCACGGATTTACCGAAAGGATCCATTTGCACTTCAACTCAATTAGGCTGTTCTGGATGATGTAGTTTCATTTCACTAAATTTGAACGAGTTCATATTTAAGTAGGTTAATTAACGCTTCTTACATTTAATGACTGTATATTTGATTAACATTCTACAAATGTTATGCTCGCAATTTACATTTTTCGAGAAATATTTCAGCCGAGAATTAAATAAGGAACATTACTTGATTCGACTGGTAATGGAGTTCCTTAAACATAACTTTTGAATAAAAATATTAACTTCACTAACATTGTACTTCACCATAACGTATGGAATTTGCAGAAAGAAGTAAATTCATAGTTTCAACATATCAGGTTCAATGTTCCGCCTTACTTTCTTTGGGAACATGCAAAGACCTGACTCGGAAAAGGGAGCTTACTAAAGCTATGTTCAATAAATGTGGGAAGTAGACAAGATACACAGGAAGGGTATACGAAACCCTTTATTTTTCACTCTTTACAATAAATTTCCGGACTTCGGAATACAGAGACCAACCACTTGTGGTCTGAACGTAAGAATAAAAAAATATTAACTAAACTCTAACTTAACTTTGGAATAATAAACAAAGGCCGACGTGGAAGATTGGCCGTATATTAACAGGAAGCCGTATGTAGTACAGAGAACTGTTAACACTACAATACGTTTAAAATTATTAAGAGGATTAAACCTCTGGCCTGGAAGGCAACCAGCAACCGAGTAAAAACTGCTAAGGCAAGCGGCCTGCTTCTACTAACTCCTTCCTCTCTCTTGCTTGGCAAAAAGCCACAACTTAAGTACTTGGCGTTCGCCAGACAAATTTGCATAAATAAGTTAAAGCTTTTAATTCTGGCCGGAAGTAGAAAATAAGAAGTGATAGTAAAGATTTAAAATAAAATAAACGTTAGTAAAACTTAAGATCCTTACAAACATAGTATGCAGAAAGAGATTTAGTAAAAATTTAAGTTTTTAACAGTTAAGCAAAGAAGATAATAATAATAATAATAAATGAAAATGCATTCATGCTTTAATTACAATAAAACGGTCTCTGACTTATACCTTTATTGCAAAATAATCTTTTTTCAGTTACTTTTACAAATTTCAAAATATGACATTTTACTCAAGTTATTTTTAATGTTTTTATAAATTATTTCTTTAACATGTAATTTTTTGCACATGATTCAGTCAGCAATGAATATTCCTAGATTTCTGATTTCTAAATCTTGATTTGGGAAACGAAACTATACTGTAGATACTTTCAGGTATTATTTAAACACATAAATACTTAGGAGTTTTCCTAATTTTTTTATTTAAATTAAATTAAAATTAAAATTTTTTTATTATTATTAAATTAATAAATTATTAGAAAGTATTTAGTTTCAATAAATCAGGGATTGGTTTCCTGATCATAATCATCATCAGGGAATCAGGGATTGTTTAAGTAATCTCTGAAAGAATTTCTAATATTTAACATAAAATATTTATGTTGTTCAATCGCAGGCTATACTTTAAAAGACACAGACGCTTTTAGAAATTGTTACAAAAAGAATTTTCAGAAAATTGTAAAATTCGCAAAATTTAAAAGGCATTTTAATTTCAGCACTTGTGATGTTTCATGTACGTGGGATGTATACTGTAAGCACCCCTCTTATATTACATTTATTTTAATCATATTAAAATGTCTTGCCTTTTATCAAACTTGAGTTTTGAGTAAAAGCTCTATCTAAGCTCCTCTAAGTAGCTTATATCTAAGTAGAATACCTTTCATTTCAAATAGGTTGTATATTAAGATAGTAAAAAAAGGTATTTCAAGGAATGTTAATTATTAATAATATTTCCTATCCCGTTACAAAGCGGGTATCGGTTTCAAGTAATGTAATTTTTAGTTTATTTATCAACCATGACAAGTCGAACCTTATGGGAATTATGGGTACATATTCAGGTTAAGCAATTTGTAACAACGCATCGATGCACTGAAATAACGCATTTAAATGTAAATGCAATTTTAGATATTCTAGATTCTAGTGTTTATTTAGCAAACAGTCGGCAGCTACTATTTGATTAGGTATTGTAGATAGCATAGCATACAAGATCTAATGGATTTCTCTTCAGACATTACACAATAGTATTGCGCACTATTTATTTATATGTTAAAAACCTGATTAAAACCTCGTGTAGAACACAGATGTCGTTACTATAGAAAGGTTCATTTATGTGTGAGAACATTAAATAACCTTTCGTCTTAATAAATAATAAAAAGTCTTAGAAATAATGTTTGGGTTTTATTTTATTTAGTAACAACGCAAACAAAACCTAGATACTAAAAAAACAATAATCTTGTCAAATTGGCTTCAATGTGACTTGGAAAAGAGAAAGTAATACAAGTATCACCAAGATTACAAAAGTTCGCTTTACTCTGTTTCGTTTTTACAAAAGACGAGAATCAATTCTGGAATTAATTTCGGTACTTTTTCGGTTACCGAAAGTAATTCGAGAAGAATTTAAGTGAAAATACTGTTGAACGAAACGTTGCTTATGAAGGAACCTGCAAGCTTAATGCAGCTTTATAATGTGTTTTGACTGCCTATAAATTATGGTAGGATAGGAACAATACCTCTCAAAAAATATACAAAGCTTTCACCACCAACAACAGATGACAATCCTTAGTTTTAGTACTGGATATGGAGACAAGGGAACTATACACGTATTGAATCAGCAGATTTAGACAATTATAAGACATTAATACATGATTTTTGACAAGTGTACTATACCATAGTACAGCTATCCTGTACCAGAGTAATTATTACTTGATGTATTCTAATTATCCGGCAATACAACTTAAAGTACCATGATCCATTCATTCCTATGCCTTCTAATGTACGACTTACGTTCCCTGTTTTAGGAGGTTAAACTGCGGTGCATCTAGTGATAGCTCGAAATTAGGAGATAAATGAGATCAACAAAAGCCGCATGAGTCTAATTTTGCAAAAAAACTTTGGTTAAATACAACAAAAGGCTGAAAATACTTATTTCGAAGAAAGATATGTAATATGGATTGCAGATGTTCATAAAAATAGTACAAGACACTGTTGAAATAAATGTCCTACATAAAACGAAGCTATTTCAAAGTATTCATATAAAGTGAAAAACTCATCTGAGGACTCAATGACTTTTGTAAACATTCTAAATTAATAATTTTATACCTGGTCTTGTAGTGAGAACAAGTTCTTCATTAGATCCGAAATCTCCAGTTTCTTAACTGAGACAAGATTTTCTATCAAGCTTGAAAATATCGTATGATTTTTTGGTGGAGCAGGATTTGAGTTGTGGGTTTCTTCAGTAGCGACTTGCTCACTCTTCTTTCTAAGTTCATCGATTATCACCACTTCCTATGAGAAACCAAGAAGTCGCTGAGGTCATTACTATAATAAATCTCATTATCTGACAAGAATGACAACTTGTTATATATGACTGAATTGATAAGTTTCTGACATTGTCTTCTTTTCATTTTTCGGAAAGAATATAACAATTTTCTTCCGATCCCATTAAATGCTCTTCTGAAAATTTCATTCCATGGTGCTCCAGCAATTCTTACTGCATCTGAAGCATTAAATTATGTCCAAAGTTCTTTAACGCAAGGTCAAACACAGAAAAGAAGGTTTTTAACAGCGAAATAAATATGCTACATAAAACGAAATTATTTCAATGCCGATGGTTTCATAAAATTCACCAAACTCATCTGACTATTCAATGAATTTTTATTACGCAAAATTTCTTCATAGAAAGAAACTAATTCCTTTGCTGTTTGTCTTGTAATCGTAATCATTCAACAGCTGGTTAATATTATTCAACAGATATCATTCAATAGCTGATTGAAACAGAAGTGAAGTTACCTCGTCCCAAAGTGATAATATCCCAAACTAGTTTCATATCACTTGCCTTAATGTTTCAATAAGTTCTTCTTGTTCTGTGTCACGCAGTTCTCTTTATTTTGCCTGCAGTTGAGGTGCGAAAAGATTACAAAGGCATGTAACAAACCATAGTTTAACAAGAAAACGGAGACTAATTCGATGTTTTGAAAATGACGAAAATCTATCATATCACGAAGAAACAGCGTATGATAACACAATGCGGGAAGATAAATTACTTCAGCAAATTTACTGGAAAGACATACTCTTCAAAATGTTTTGCAAGAAGCAAATCCGCCACCTACATTTCCTAAAAGGTATTGATGGAAACTTTAATAGTGTATAGAGACTTTTTCGCACATCTACAAAACACATATATCCGGAAAAAAATGAAAAACAGCGAAAGAAATACTTTAAATAACTAGTCAAAAAATAACTCTCAAAGCAAAGGATTATGCCATAATTCAAATAAAACTCACAATGATTATATTTGTAAAGTCTAATTAATTTCATTTCTATTTAAAAATAGAATCAGTTAATCTATTGCTTATAATTCCTCAGAAAAAATTTCCTTCCAGAATCTTCTGGGTAATACAATTTGATGGTGAACAAATTTTTGAAATGGAGAACCGAATATCAAATAGAATAGAAAAAAATTCCTAGAGTAAATGATGGAGAAAAGAATTTAAGGGACAGTTAATGCTTTAATTTTGAAATCCTACATTAAGTCAGCTTTTGTGTTGTTTATTTTAGAATTAAAAGCGGTCTTTGATATCAAGTCATCGAAGCCCGCGTTTGCTTTTCAGATTTACTGGAACTTTGTCCATTCTCACTGAAGTGTTTCCAAAAGTTCTTAGAGACAGAAATAAAAGAAGCAGCTAAAGGAATAATTTATGGTAAAACGTCTATCTCCTATTTGTCTTCCTTAAACAGCGAGTTTGGAGTGGTTTCAGAAATACATGGAGCTCATTATTATGTAATAGTCGGGCAGCATTTACAGTGAAAGAACTTTAATCTTTAGTCAAATAAAGTAAAGAAAATAGACGAGTCTATAAAAATATGTTTAATTTCTTTTAGTTAGAAAAATTTAAACTTAATTGAAATTAGCTTTATAAGAAGTTTGTAGGATTTCGAGGAAAATAAAATAAGTCATAGTTCTTTGAATAACACATTTCCACACAATTTTGCCTGAACCACATGAATTAATTGAATAACTGGATAAAGAGTAATAAATATATAAAATCAACCGTAATAATACCTGTTGTGCAAAACAGACACGAAAGGTAAAAGAAAATAGAAAACATGGTTTTTTTAAATTCTTTTGAAATTAAGATTGGCATCAGAACCCCATAATTAATGTTTATTAACATGAAAGAAACCTAAACCATATGAAAAAGCTAGTTCTGGTAATTCTTCATGGAATTTAAGTTGAAAAATGACTTAAGAACTAACATTAAGCAACGGTAGAAGATTTATGAATTTCCCGTTTCCTGAAGCATGATCAATGTTCTTTAACGTCAAAAGTTTTCAGCTGTCTTTGTTTAGTCTCAGTATGACGTAAATCACGCTTGAGAAAGACCTAGAAAATTAAAATTAGATGCAGCTAAATATAAAGTGGGAACAAAGAAAACTTCTGAAGTGTAAAGATTTCAGATTTTAACGGTCGACCGAAAGGGTTTTTTTTTACATTCTCACTGAGCTCGCAATCTAATAGTCTGCTGTTGCATTCAGTCCTGCTCTTTTTTTAACTTTGAAGTTTAATTATCAAGCATAGATTTATTCGCAATTACGTCACGTACAATTCAACAGCAATATCTCAAAAACATAAAAGCAGCATAGGAGCATATGTTTAAAATTCTCGACGCAATGTTAAGTGTTGGCATACATTTTAATATTTTTTTCAGTTTATTATATCAATGTTAGTTTTTTTATATTTTTATAATTAATGTTTTGTGTTAACTTCATTTATTATAGTTCCTCAGTTTATCATATAAATGTTCATCTTTCATAGTTTCCTTTTGTTTTTTATTATGCACGTTTTGTGCGTTAAATTCATCGCATTTATTCACGGTAAAAAAAAAGTTCGCTCTGTACAGGCAAAAGTTTTGTAAAGTTACAGAAATCAAAAAGTTACAGAAGAATTTCCTGTAATGGTAACAGGTTGAAAGCAAACTGTAGCGGTAACAGCTGATTTGCTTGTAGAATTACAGATAATGTTTCAGTAGTCGCGCGGAAGAATCACATGACTGACTGGAAATTAGCCAATCAGGAGAAAAGTGTTTGAAAGCTAGTTGCAGAAAAAACATGGATGAATGCATGTTGGTTGTATAGCGCAGGTAAGTAAGAAAATGTTTACAATTACTGCTTGAAATATTTTTTGTTCATTTTATGCAGATTATTCTCATGCACTTTGCACTTATATGTAGTCAGTAAGTATTTAAACGTTTAAGCTTTGCGATTAATTAATATCAGTGTTAGTAATGTCTAATGAGTTGAAAGAGTGCAAAATATTTATTCCAAATGCAGATCTAATAGTAGTATTTTGTCATTGTGCATCCGATAAATTACGCCTTAAATTGCCCGTATTATTATTTAAAACTAATTATTCCAAAAGTTAATCACTGTTTGTGGTATTTAATTGAAATGGTAATGTGGTTGTTGAAAACAAAACTAATCATGTTAGCGTTCTTTTCCAATAGTCTGACCAAAGAACGTTTGACATCTTTTTCCCGGCAGGCTTTGCGAGAAACGTTTATATAAACATTTAGAATTCTGAATGTAATGTAAAAACGGGGTGGCTGCATGCTATCTCGATTTCGAAAAGGCCTTTGATAGAGTGTGGCATGCAGGCCTCCTGCATAAATTGAATAATTTTATGCTTCCAAACAGTTTCGTAAAACTCATTAGTTCCTATCTGAAAAACAGGACTTTTCAAGTTCGCTGCGGTGACGCCTTATCTGTCAGAAAAAGAATTCAAAGCGGGGTGCCGCAAGGATCCGTTCTTTCCCCCCGGCTCTATAATGTTTATATCAATGATTTCCCGCACCCATTCAACACGAAAATACTCAAATATGCTGACGACACTGTAGTACTGACTGAATCCAGAAGTCCCCAGCTCGCTCTAAGTAATTTACAAATGCATCTCAATATGATCAATCACTGGTGCAAGACTTAGAAAATTAAGCTCAACGCCTCTAAATGTTGTATTGTGCTCTATCGGAGATACAAAACAAGATTAAGAGTTAATACTGATATCTACTTAGATAGAACTCTAATCCCTGTAGCTAATTCCTATAAATATTTAGGTGTTTACATAGATAAATCTCTCAACTTCAAAGATCATATTTCTTATATCTTAAACAAAGCAAATGCAGCTTACATGACAATTTATCCTATTATCGGCAAAAAATCGAAGCTCAGTCTAAAAATAAAGAAAATGCTTTACATATCTCTAATTCGACCGATCATGCTATATGCAGTGCCGGTCTGGGCAATCGCCAATGAAACTGAGCGCAAAAAATTGGATATACTTCAAAATAAAATTCTACGTAGCATTGTGAATGCACCTTGGTACGTGAGAAACTCTATAATTCATAACGACCTGGATATTCCATCTGTGCATAACTTTATACTCATGACAGCTCACAACTTCTTCGAGAAGATGAAGCATAGTCAGTATAACGCAATTAAACAAATGTTGGATTATGATCCAACCATTGAATATACTGTCAAACGCCCAAGGACAATTCATCACAATTCGTTATGGTGGTAACTTGTAAAATTTAATTTTAAAATTTACTTGAACTCTAATTGGACTCTATCCTATTATTTGTGTTGCATCTTATACTTATGTTAATCAAGAAAATTTTTTATTCAAGATTTTTATGTTACTATTTCATTTTTTAAAATTATTTTGTATGAATTTTTACTTTATCGTATGATTCTACGAACTTTTGAACTTTTTACGGCCTATCTAACTACTGCATACTTCTGAAGGACTTTGAACTCTTATGCCATTCACAGCTTCAAACTGTCTTCGCGCCATTTTCATGATGTCTCACTATTCCTTATCCTGCACTCTTACTAGCTATATTGAGCTCACCACCTGCATTTGCCATACAACTTACTGAACCTGCCTACATGCTTCAATTTAATGCCATTGCTTACCACTGCACAATTTTTATGATGAACGCCTACTTTCGTAAGTATTAAGATATGCCTGCTCACGCAGCTGAATTTTCTTCGCCCACGTTTGTTGGTACTTCCCTAGTACCATTTATTTGAAAATATCTTTGCCTAGTGCACTTTAATGCGATTTACTGGCAAAAACTCTTTAGTAGTTAATGACCAGAAAAAAGTAAGTCATAAGTCATAAGTCATAAATGTAATGTATATATTTTTTGCTTACTAGGTTTAGTTTATTCTTTTTCTAGCATTACCTAATTAGTTATACCTGGTTTATGATTCAGTCTAATATGTTTATGTACGAGTGTGTTATGAAGTAAAATTACAAAAACTTGAACAACGCGGTCGAGAATCTCGTTTATTCCTTTAGTGTAATAATATTTTTTTCAGTGGTATTAACTTACGAAAATATTATAATTCCAAAATGAAGTAATTATATTGATTAAAAATATGCCATATCATACTTTTCGTAATGTTTTGTTTTACTAACTAGATGCAACTTAATTATTCCATATATTTTAATATACCAATATCAACAGGGGAAAAATGGAAATGACCTAAAATATTTTTCTAACACTTCGTTAAACTAATTATAAAACAAAACTAAAATTTTGTGCATTATTTCCAAAAATATCATTTCATTAATATTTTATAAATGACAACATATATTATATTGTATATATAACTACCATTGCATGCTTATAAGTATTTAAACATTTAATGTAGAATTTATGTTGATTTTATTTTGCCCAGTTTTAATACAGTTTTGAAGTATGATAGTCTTGTTACTATGATAGCATGAATCTGCTAATACAAGTTTAATACATTTCTTGACAAATGTTTCTCTTATTCATGTAATATAATATATAAATCATAAAATAAGTTTTCTTAAAAATAAATTATTATTGTTTATTGGAATTTAAAATAATTCTGTATCTGTATATTGTATTAAAAATAAAATAATAATGGATTTTTAATGAAGCATTGATTTTAGCATTAACAATGTAAATATATATATATATATATATACACATGAATAAATGGAAATGCAAGCTACTTTTCCTTACAAAACCTCCCATGAATATATACTTCCCATTAGGCTGATAGCCTTTGCATGCTTTGCGATATTCTATCAATCCAAATGATGCAAATATGCAGAAAATTTTACTTGCTTTGAAAGTTAATACCGGAAATAAAATTCAGTGCATTTGTAAACTACATTAGTTCTCTTATAGCTTGGCATTTAATTGCCCAATGATTTACTAGTCCAAACTAAGGCAGAATTCAGATATCGTTCAAATAAAAGAAAATTAATAAGGTCTGATTTTTAGACGTATATATGAAGATTTATTTTTTTTAATATTATTTTAAGTCAACCAAATTAATTTCAAATTTAAGTAAGTATTCATGCCTTTCAGTAGCATTATTTTTGATATCTTAAATTAAATAACTGAATGCAATATTTCTTGTTAATAAAAGAAAAGGAATGTTATGAAAGACTAGCGAAGTGGATTTGCAAGTTCTAATTACGAAACGTCCCATGCTTTAAGGGGTCATTTTTAAAAATACTTAATTAAAAAAAATAACGTAAAACTTCCAAACTTCACACATGTGGAATATTAATTCTATATATTTTATCTCATTCTTATTTTATTAATTAATTTCATAGCATTTCGTGTGACACTAGTAGTAAATATTAATTAAATTTTATGCTGTTTCTGATCTATGTTTTGATTTTGTTATTAATTACGTTAGTTTACATAAGATTTAAAATTATGTAAGGTACAAAAACCTTCTGCATTTATTAATATATGCTGAAGTGAATGAAATTATGCCAGTGAAATTTTTTAAAATCAAAAACAAATCTCTGTGGAAAATTAAAGTTATAAATTCTAAATGCAAACAAAGGAGTGAATTTGAAAGTTATCAAATAAGCCAAAGTGTTGGTCATTTTTTCAGTTTTGCAGAAGAATTTTTATACTTTGCAGAATGGGAATATGATGTTTGGTTTTGTTAGTATTAATTATTACAATTGAATTATTGCAACTTACATTGCAACACGTAATTTAACTTAAAATTTATTTGAACTTAATTTTCTAATTTATTTTGATCATGTATATTTCATGTGTCATAAGTCTTTGAAATGAACATTATTCTCATCCTATTTATTTACACAATTTTTTTAAAGAAGAAAAAGTCACATTTGTTTTGCTTAGTTGCACACGAAGATACATGCCTCTATATATAGAGAGAAAGAGGAGTTATGTTTACTTGCAGACTTTTTCCTCTTTTTTACTAATATTATAGTATGAAAATCAAGGGGGATATTAAGCAATCAATTTAATTTTGAAGGATGTGATTACAGTAAGACCATAACCAATTAAAAATATTCATGAATGAACTACTGGTAACTATCATAGTATTATTATTTAAAAGAAACCTACATTCCAATAAGAACGCTTAGTAACATAACCATTTAAGTTATCTAATAAAAGTAATTTTCATTCCTACTTCCCTATACCTTGAATTTCACTTTTAGTATTGCCCACTGCTACTCCCTAGACCTCAAATCATTTAATGCATCTGGAACTGCAATTTGTGTCTTCTTCTACAGCATGCAAGTTATCACCGTTTAGTTTGTACTGCCACGAGCAATGATCTTCAGAATTACCATATTGCGTTGCATATTCCACCCCAACCAGCTTTAGAACCAGATTCTGAAAATTAAAAAAATATTTACATAATTTCCCCCCTTTTAATGCATTCAGAAAATGAATATCCCAAGATTTTAAAATGGATTTATCAACATAATGATTGTTTCCGTCATACTAACAAAGGCAAACTTTGGCACACTTAAGGCCCCGCTGAATCGTTCTCTTCTAACTGTTGAATATTATGTCAGCCTAATACAAACAATGATCTATGATAGTGAAAGCAAATACCAACTGCCATTCACTGTGCAATTTTGCCATATCAGCTGAATGTTCACCCTAGCAAGCATCGGACCACAACCTTCTCTAATTATTTATCTATGATCTGAGGCCTAAGGATTTGCAAGAACAACAATGAGAATGACAGAAGTTCAAATTATAAAGAAGAAATGAGATAACTTATTAGATGTTGCAATTATGTGTATTCTTATTGAAATAGAGGTTTCTTTTAAATAAATAATATTGTGATAGTAGTAGTTTATCCATGATTACTTTTCATTTGTTATATTCCTACTGTGACTGTGTCCTTTAGAAATTAAATTATTTGTTTAATTTTTCCCTCTTAATTTTCGGAAGATAAAATTAGTAAAAATAAGTGGGAATATGGCATCAAGAGCATTAGATATCCCCATTTTCTTGAAGCTGTTCACTATTATTGTTTCATCAATGATAGGCTGATAGGCCATGCCCCCAAAATCCACTAGCAAATCAGTTAGTAAGATGAAAATGACCACTATGCGAACAAAACATTTAGGGTAACTTGTTTTGTGAGCGCCTTAAGGAAGACAAACATTACCTAAATCATTAAAACATACTCAGAATCCTGTGCTAAAAGAAAGCTAGGGGGGAAATGTTGTCCGAGTCCCAGTGATTCCTTTGGACGAATATGTAATATTGTTTTAGAAATTTAAGGTAATAAATATAATATTTTTCGAATGCTAAAACAGTTCGAAAAATTTATTCAAGTTCTGAATTCTGAATATAAGTATACTGTATATTATATTTAATAACTATGGTGGCTTCATTTATGAAAATATTTGAATATTGGCTGTTTTTGTACAATGAACCTTCTCTAAGCTAGCTATACGTGATTCCTGATAATTTTGATCTTTAAATGATAGTGGGCATCCTAGAAAAGTTATGTTTACTAATTAGTTATTTTATGAGGAATGCTGGTTAAATTTAAAAAGTGATTGACTGAGGTAGCTTGTCGTAATGAGACGGTTCACTGTAATCCAATTTTTTAAAGAATTTAAGCTGTTCTTAATTAATTAAGATATTATAAAGAAATATGATTAAAAGTGTTATATAAGCACATGTTTAAAACATCTATTAAAATAATTTTTATAAGCTTTTTAAGAGCATGATTATGATTTTAAAAGGAATGTTTTTTTCTTTATTTAGGAGACATGGTTTACAAAGAGGGGAAAAACCATTCATTTTTTTCCAAGCAGTCGAAACGAATTTTTATGAAATGTTTATTAAATTATATTATGTTATTTTTTAATTAATTCTTTTTTCAGGTTTTATGTAAAGTTTATGAATTAAGTAATAAATTATTTTTACTTCTGTATTTTAATTAGCATATTATTTGCTTCATAGTGTTTCACAATAAAATTATAAACTCAATAAACTTCTTAATTAACATGCTGTAATATAGAGAGAGCATAAAGTTTGTTTTCTGTTGTCACATGTTTATTTCACAATTTTGTATGCGAATCTCGAAATTTATAATAACTAGGAATACGTTTTTAGTATCACTTTCGAAATGGTAAATATTAAGCTTAGATTTATTACATATTATGTTTGTAAAAAATTATAGGTAAAATTAAAATGCATTAAATTTTAAGCTAAACTGAAGTATTAATTTTAGAAATAAATTTCTTAAAGGCATAATTGTATCAAGAATTTTAAGGGAAACAAGGCTTTAAAAATTAAGGTCAGTTGGCAAAGTTTTATGCTTATTCAAAAAGCATGACATTAGGTTTTTAATGAAAGACTTCTATCTGTTAATTCAAAGCAAATTATTTGAAGGTAAGTAAAAATGTTATGCATTATTTCAAACAATAGCAGACTGTTGACAAACACTGAGTGCAGATAAGAATAAAAAGATTAGTTAGACGTTGTAATTCATGCGTATGAACAAAATTTGAATTCCTTGTAGTAACAAAATGAAGTTCATTGCTCTGTTGAATTCTTTAATTTACTGAAAATGTCATTTTTAGAAGGAGAAAATATATTTTTGAAATATGAAGAACAGCTGTTCTGAGTTCTTCATAGAAATATTTCACAAAATGTCTTTTACTGTAAAAATATGATCATATCAACATGCAACACGTTTACTCATATAACTTAAATCTAAAGCAACATGTGTCTATTTTAGCTAAAATTACTAAAAAGACAGTTCTAGAACATATCTTATTAACTGACACTAAAACATGCAAATAAAACATACTATTTTTTTCAGCTATTTTACAGGGCAAATATAAGGAGTAGCATATCAATTTGAACTTTTAAATTAATCAAAATGATAATATGAAAGGTCTTTCAATAATATCAGACATAAGTTTCTCTTCATAAAACAAAAATACTCTGCAACAGACTAATGTTACTTTTTGAAAAAAAGAACATTGCTGTTGAAAGCACATCTTTTAAATTAATGCTAGTCTGAGGTCAAATTGACTAATTTAAAAAGCCAAACTATTTTGCTTCACTTGCATATATCTGTATAATGATATACACATGCAGATATTGTTTTACTCAAAACATCTTGATTTCAATATATTTTATTATAATAAGCATCATCTTAGACAAAAAAATCTAATTCTTTTATAGACATATCCTTTAGTATTATCTATGAAAAATATATTCTACACACATAATTACTTAATGGGATATTAGAAGGAAATAATCTGAAACCTTTACAGATACAACCATTGGAATGTTACGTAAGAAAAGTATCTTCTACTCACATAATAACTTGCTATATTAATACAAGCAAATAACCTGTAACGGTTACAGATATATCTGTTGAGATTTTACATGAGAAAAACATGTTCTTTTTACATAACTATTTGCTGTAATATTACACTCAAATAATCTGTACCCATTACAGATATATCGTTTGGGAATTTACATGAGAAAAATATGTTCTACTTACATAACTATATGCTGTGATATTACAAGAAAAAGATCTGTAACCATTTCAGGCAAAACTCTTGTAATGTTACAAAGAAAACACCTGTTTCTGTTACTCAAATAAACCATGGCATCCCAGTTTCCATGAGTTTTCTTAGTAACCTTACAGATTTTTTTTTTACAGTGTTCGAATCGAAGCTACCATCGATTCTTAGCCACACCCCAAATTCTCAACACGTTTTTGTAAAAAAATAGAAGGTAATGTAAAAAGGTGTATCGATATCCGACACTTACGAAGTTAAAAAAATAAAGAAAGAACTAATAAGAAATGAATAATTAATTTATTTTACCAGTATTAAAAACTTTTAAATACATACACGAACCTGTAATTACTCTACACGACAGTATTCGACAGTATCATGTTCCGAAAATGATTAATCACTCCCACTGTCAGAGCTGACTTCGGAACTGGTGCCGGCGTTGCCATTTTCCTATACGGTGTCATCTTCCATGCCATCCAATGCATTCTTTATGCGACATTGTTAAAAGAATGTATTATAGTCTCATCGGAAACTTTTTTCCAGGCAACAGATATCCATTCTACAATCTTCGAAGCACTCCCGTTCATGATTTTCCCGTTCTTTTGGTTTTCCAAATGCAACTAGTTTTCGTACCGTCTTTTCACGAAATCCGTAAATAGCTTATTAATGCTTACCTTCAAGCGGTTGAAGCTGGCCTGTTACACTGTGATGTCCACTTCTAGGCGTGGATTTTGAACCAGATAGGAAAAAAGTGGATTCTTAGCCACCCCACTCAAGGAACACGGGGCAAGTAACCCGACTCCTATCAGCTGTGGCCTGAGTGAACAGTTTCCGCTACTCCATACGCACAGCTGCATATTTTACTAGAGTTTCAGATTTTAAATTGCGTCAAAAGGGGCTTTGTTTAACGTTTTGTGTGTTACCTTTATTTATTAAATATCATGTTCTTTGAACTTAAACCATAAAATTTATTTCAATAGCAATGTCGCAAAATAATTTCAAAATGAGCACATCTTTAGAATTTCCGATACACAGTTCCGCGAGCTGGAGATGAAAAAGTTCCACCCCCCGTAGAGTGTTGCCATTGCTCACTTTTAAATCGTTGAATTTGTTAATAAACATTCGTTAAAGTTTTACAAAATATGAAATAGATATTAAAACAAATTCGAAATTCGGGCGTCCATGTTCGGATGGAGGATTACGTTATTCAGAATCTGAAATCTCTTGGTACCTTTATTTTTTCACAGTGCGGGGAACATACATACATTCATGCAGATTCTTCATTATTTAATTTCTTTAAATACAATGCAGGGCGATAATATTCGGTGGCAACGATTTCAAATATGATTCATAGTGCATTGACAGAAAATGCCAAAACGAAATCAATAGCCCTTCTGAATTAACGCTCCTTTGAGCTAATAATTTAAAATTAAAGAGAAAAATAAGAAGCAAGTTTCGCTCTACTCTTTCAAGCATGAAATTTACCCGATAATGATCAAATAAAATTCACACGGATTTGAAACTGATTAACAATAAAAAATATAATTCAAACTTAAATTGAAAACAAAAATCTTTCACAGCCTGGCTAATCGGTCCAACATTATTTACCCAGACTATTTAAAATCGGACTAAGTGAAAAATTAATACATACAAAATAGGATAAAAGGCTAAAAAAAATCTTTTCCCCCCCATCCTGTTTTTCAATAAATAAAACGCTATTTAAAAATTCAAATTTCTTTATTATGAATAATTTTTAAAAACGTATATTTATCGCAGTTTCATTGCTTAGAAATTTCGATGTCTGCAGATGTTTGTTTGTCCTTTTCACTTTAGGTCATTTCTCTGTAGCAACTAACTGTATCGTTTATCGTTCAGGTTTAAAATGCATTCCTATTATATGCTCTAACAAGGTTTCAATCATTCCAGTAAATTTTTATAGCTGTTCGGCTTTAATAATGATAATAATGATAGTTATTCAACGGTGGGCCATAGACAGCTATTGAACGTCAAGTAACTTAAACTAGTCTACTATTTTAGTAAGCATGTCAAGAACGAGGCTTTAGCATAGATATGTGTGTGTGTGATTATGGCAAAGCCTCGAGGGCTATCTGCTTAAGAGGAGGGATGCCTTCGTGGAGGACTTTCTAAGGGAAACTGGCTCGTATACACGTTACACATGGGGAAAACCACAAAAAAACCCATGCAGCCAGCCCGTTCGCGGGATTCGAACCTCGGACCGAACTACCAGTGTTCAGCGACTTTACCGCTCGGCCGCTGGTGGGCCTCTTTTAGCATAGATATAGATATATACATAAACAACGGGAAACCCCAGAAAAAAGTGCGCATAACTTTAAAATCTTACAGAAAGATTATATAATGAAAGAAAAATCAAACACTTGTGCATTAAAATTTATTTTGTGTACTATTTTCGTAGAATTTATTTTTTTAATTAATTAAATTGTATTCATTAGAAGATTTTTATGTTTTAAGACGACTTACGGCTTGGCTTTGTAGAATTTCTGATTTGAAATCCGAAACTTTATTAAATAATCTGGAAAACGATTCTTCATAAAACTGCCAAATTCGTCGCGATTGTGTTTGTATGATATTCATTTCTATATTTTCCTATTTCTCGTCGTACAATGTCTAGAATACATGAATAATCTTGCTTTTTCTTAGACTATTATTTCCATGGTGTTATTCAGTAAGCTATCTTGGTAGAGTATATTCTCAACGTATAATATCTTTTATGCTGCTTCGATAGTCAATGTCTATTCTAAAAACAATGCCTCCAAAGTCCAGAAACGAAATTTTTGTCTTTCGTTTATTACTTTATTTAAAGCGTTGTATGTATTTTGAAATTATTATACGCAAATAAGGTTATCAAAAATTACGTTACTGATACATAAAAACGAAGACATTTTCGTTAAATTTTAATTATATTCTTCATAAATAAAATTACTGCTTACTACGAAGTTAGCCGCATGCGGCTCTCCAGTATGCTGGAGCAAGTTTTATAAATTATACAATTTTCGACCATACCACAACAAATTATGATCAAAATTTATTAGTGCTTTGCATTTTCAGTTCTTTTTTTAACAGCTTATGGTAAAGCACTATTTTCATAAATTAAGGATGCCTTAGTGGGAGACCTTTTAAGGAAAGCTGGCTTCCATTTATGTTACAAACACCTATGCAGCCAGCTAATTCGAGAGCTACGCATTTAAGTCGATCTTATCTCTTAGAAACATGTTTTTATTAACTTTACTACTCAGTCTTTTGAGTTTCGTTCCCATTTTATTGAAATGCTTTGCGTATTAATTAATTAAATGATTTTTTTGTGTGTACATATATATATATATATTATATGCTTACATTTGATATAAAATTTCCTTTTCCCGAGATAAATTACTTCGAATCAATCTTCCAAAGTTTAGCTTTAGAAATCTTTTTTTAAACTATTTTCAGTGTCAAAGCTTTAACTATTCATTAATGCTGATTGCAATATCTGTGCCTAACGCTGAAATATCAAATATGAGATTGAGTTAAAATGTCAGAATGCAGCCGTTTTCCATACATGTTAAGTTTGTTAATGCATTTCCTGTTTTAATAACAATTAGAAGTCATAACACATATTAGTGAAACGATTTTCATATTTTCTGCTACGAAATTTTATTTAAATTAAAATGAAAGTGCTGTCTTCCAAGGATAAAATATGAAATCTTTATTGTTGTCTTACCGTTTTTTTTTAAATAGTAAGCTGAAAACAGAAATATCAATCTAGCTGAATAAACTACTAAAGGAGCTATTTATAAATCCTCGCATTTTAGTTTTCCTTAATTATTTGTCTGGATTTTTTTTAAAATCAGAACCACAAAGAAAATTTTTAGTCTCTCCAATTCACATTTATTTCAGTATTTAGTTCTTAAACACAATCAACTCAAAATAAATTATATTGTGTGCAGCATAATTTCGTTTAAAATATGATCGAACTGAAAAAACACGTTAAGTAGTCAGCTCTGTGGAAGTTGGTGCTATTAATTACTATGCCAATTTGACAAACGGCCGCCAAATTTGAGCCAGTTTAAGACATCGGACTTAAAAAAAAAAAAAAGTTAAAGCTGGAATAAGGGGGATGGGCAAAGTTATGAGGTCTTGGCTAAGTGGGGAGTGTTTATTTACGGCAACCTGCCTCGATTTACTCTTCTGTGCGGAGGAAAGAAATTCTGGCTAAAAGTCTACTATTTTTTCGATTTTCCCTCTTGGCTAAAAATCCACTGGCTGAAAGGACACCAAACCTATACGGTGATGTCCACTTCTAGCCGTGGATTACAGCCTGAGATTATCACCAAATCGCAGTTGTTTCATCTCAGTTCCTTTTTTAAAGAGTCCTTCAAATGACCTTTAAACGCATCCATGCTAAGTATATTTCGACGAACTTCCGGTGTTTTACTCCACACTGACTTAGTCCAATCTTCTATAATTTCGGCAGTTATTCATCCGTTTTCTGAGTACGTACACGTCTTTGTGAAATTTTTGTTTTGGGGAACTCATTTCCTGTTAATTATCAAATACGGAGGAAATTTATGGTCGTCTACTGAAACGCGCAGCATTAAAGTGATACATTGTTTTTCGTATCCTGCACTAAAGATTTTCCTCTCTTTCTCAACCTTTGAATTTGCAGTATAATTCCGTGGCATATGAAAGTACAGGAGGATTTCATCAGCAATTCCTATGTTCTTGATTTCATACGCATATTTTGTTCGTAAACCGATGACGGGGCGTTGAAACTGCACGAATTAGATAAGACACTTTTATGTCATTACTGATATCTTTGGTGTTTAGGTGATTTAAGAACAGGCGTATGCCCTCTGAAGATAAAGAGGGGAGTGCGACGAGTCATCGATGCAGGTGCAGAGAATGGACGGTTACATTTTTTTCATTTGAAAGGAGTAGAAACTTAATTCAGCACTCATCCAACTAATTCGATTCTAAGCCTTTTCCTCCTTCGATTCTAAGCCGCACCCGATTTTTAGTAGCATTAAGATTGGAAAAAACGTGAGGCATAGATTCCAATAAAGACGGTATCACGATCTCTACACTTATGTCACATAAAATTCAATTCAACAGCAAAATCATAAAATATTTAAAACATCATGTATTTAGAATTTCTGATAGACAGTCTCACACGCTGGAGATAAGAATGTTTTATTCTGAACGGTTTTGCCACTGCTTGCCTTCAAATCTTTAAGTTTGTTAATAAAAAATTATTAAAGTTTTATAAAATACGAAATAAATAATAAAAATTGTATGACTTCATTCTAGGAAAGTATTGAATTAGACAGATCACGAATCAAATGCGTTTTTATTATTTGTAGAATCGTTTAGAATTGTTCGAAGTCAAGAAACTGATCAAATCCTCACGGAATTCGGATTCAGCATTTCCTGAATACGGATCAAGCGTGCTTCCAGTTATACCACGAAGGCATGCAGAAAGGAAAAAGAAAGCAATCTATGTACTCCTTTCTTTTAAAAGCGACTGAGGATTAGGGGACTCAGTCTCCAGCTCACTGTGGTATAGAATTATCGTCTTCTACATTTTATTTCGGGCACCACATTTATAGAGTCCTTTAAGAAAATTTCAAAGCGATCAAACTGAAGAAATCCGCAGTGCTCTCGATGAGATTCGAACTTCGGACCTCCCGAATATGCACCGAGTGTAGTTCTACTTACACCCCGATGACATGCGAAAAGGAGGGAGAAAATACCTTATGTATTATTTAAATCAATCCGATTCAAAAGTAAGAAACGATATTCTTAAAAACCGCATCTATTGCTTTCATAGAGCTTAGTTTGTTAATCTACAAGAGATAAATTCAGTTCGAAAGACAAATATCTTACATTTTGCCGAATAACAACAAACTGGAACGAAAGTGAAAGGATGCATTTATAGTGATTTGAAGCAAAACCGCATTTCAAGATTAATAGCCCCTTTTGGGGTAAAAATAAGACTTATTATTATGTCATATTATTATGATTTATTTTAACAAAAGACTGTTAGAGCAACAGTTGTTTTCACAGCTTTATAAATCCTAGAAATAAAAAACAAATATCTGTGAATAGTAACAGCTTTGAAATTATTGAACTTCTAAAGTTTAAAAAAAAATTGTTAAGAACAAATACGTTGTGCGAAAAATGTACAGTAAAATAAAGCTATTTTGTGTTTAGCTTAAGGGGCAAGATTTTAGTGGAGAGCAAAACAAACAAGGAAAATTTTCTTGTAAATAATAAGCCCAAATTAAAATTTATTATCATTACTATTATGCAAAAGGAAAGGAGATTTAAATATTCTATTTCTAGAGTGAATTTTAATTTCTGGAAGAACAATATTCGAATATTAACTTTGGATTCGCAAATAATTAATTCTCAGAGTTCTGCTACAGGCGTTGGAAGAAGATTAAGAATCGAAACAAACACATCAAAAATTGTATAATGATAAGATATACTTCTTCATCTAACATATTGAAACATTAGAAATATTAGAAATATTGAACTAGGGATAAGTGGAGAAATTTTGTAATTGACAGTAACTTTAAATAATTATTGGGTACGTGTCAGCTAAACGTCACTGTCGGCTTAGTGTCTGGTTGACTAAATGCGTTGACTGTTAAGTGTCCAATAGCTAAATGTCCTTTGTGTCGGCTGAGTTTCCTTGTCGGCTAACTGTCCTGTCGGCTAACTGTCCGTGTCGGCTAAATGTCCTGTCGGCTAATTGTCCCTGTCGGTTAAATGTCCTTGTCGGTTAAATGTCCTGTCGGCTAAGTGTCAGTGTCGGCTAAATGTCTTGTCGGCTAAGTGTCCTTTTCGGCTAAATGTTTTGTCGGTTAAATGACCTGTCGGCTAAGTGTTCGTGTCGGCTAAATGTCCTGTCGGCTAAGTGTCCGTGTCGGCTAAGAGTCCGTGTCGGCTAAATGTCCTGTCGGCTAACTAGTGTCAATTAAGTGTCCCGTCGGGGAAGCGGTTGTCGGCTAAGTGTCACGGACCCGTTTCTGGTAGCACCACGATAGGTCAGTGAGATCAGTGGTAACTTCTGTTCCTGATCCGGACCGTTAATGAAAGCCATCAGTGAGAGGTTTTTGACGATATTTTGATTAAAAATTTCTATTATGCCGTCAGAGTGCAGATTTAAAGTCTTCGCTGGGGTATTCTCTATGCCGAGCTGTTTACAGAGTTCTTTAATGACAGTTGAAATAAAATTCATTCCTTGGTCAGAATGTAACTGAAGTATCACTCCAAAACTGCAACAAAGAGCCACTCCAAACCTCCAAATCCAATGTTGTATCATTACGTCTGCTACCAAGACAGTCTCTTGATCAGGCATGGGATATGCTTCAGGTCACTTCGTAAAGTAATCAGTAAAAACGAAGATGTATTTGCTGCCATCGGCAGATCGTGGCAACGGACCCTGTATGTCGGAGATGGCGCTCTCGTATTGTAACTTTCAATTCCCACGGGTGCGTTTCTTCAGTCCTTTCCAGCCCGCATATCCATCGAAAGATTGGCACCATTGTTCCCCGTCAGCCCTTGCATTACTCCAGTAGAACAGTGGAAGTCTCTCGGAATCTGTACAAAGTTTTGATTATTCTGAGGTGGCCTCCAGTCGGTCTGTTATGGAATAGTCTTTTAAGGACGTTTGGATGCAAGATCTTGGAAGTATCAGCTGCCGTTGGAATACCTTTCTATTATCCGATTCAAACTTTCGATACAAGACGTCGCTTCATGAGTCCTAGAGAGTCCAGTATTGTTTTTTGTAGGACCATAGATCGAAATTTACTTTCAGGCAAGTATCCTATTTGAAGACTTTAGTAAGTCAATTATGAGTTTAATTTCGCCGTTTTCAAAGCGATTTTTTCTGACCTTCTTGTCACCTAATAGGTATGAGTCAGTTATTGAAGCCATAACTTGAAGTGCGACCGAGTTAAGGAGCTCGTATTTCACTTCGATATTGGAACAATATAGGCAAATTTCTGGTCAGGGTGTTCAGGATATCAGCGTTTCTATATGACAATATTTTCTTATGACGAAAAGTGATGTCATATTCCTGGAGTCTGTAACCTGGCAGCTTCCTAACCTGAATATTTGGCCTTCGTAATACTTGAAAATTAATAGCCAGGTCAACCTGCGCGAAGCAGGAATTTTATGCTGTCGAGATAATGATGGAAGTGTTCTACGATTTTAATTAATGCAAGCAGCCCTTTTCTAGTGGCACAGTAATTTCTCTCTGATTTAGACAGACGCTTGGTCCAGTATGCTATGACACGTCGTTGGTCGTTTATTTCTTAGGTCAAAACAGCACCGATACTCTCATTGCTCGCATCAGTGTCAAGAATATATGTTTTTCGAGCTGAGAATACGTCAGGATCGTCGCAAATATTAAACTTCCTTCAGTTTTAGAATGCATGCTCACATTCGTTTGTCCACAAAAACTTTTGTTTAATATTTGTCAGCTTGCGAACGGGTCTTAAGATGGAAAAATACATCCTTCACAAATCTCACATAGCAGATGGAAAGCCCAGAAAACTTCTCAGCTAATGAACATTTTTGGCGCGTCTTCAGTCGCGACAGTTACTGTCGCTATAAGTGTCTTTGAGCTGTAAACGTCCTTGGCGTGAGTAGAAAATCTTTCATCGATTTGTTGTACTACAGCGGACTCTTCGATTTGTTTGTATGATTAGGCATATACGGTAAAAGACGGATACGGTTACAGCTACATGCAGGGAGCAATTACAATTATTGAGTTACAGTTATATAGACATCAGACTCAAATGTCGCCAAATGGTTTTCAAGTTTGGCGAATTTTGGCAATTTCTTGCCAAATTTAGCAACAAAAATTACTCATCAAAACTATCGCCAGCTTGGCCACGTCTCATCATTTTAGCGGAATAGTCATTTAACTCAATGTTAAATAGATTACCTTCTAATATTATTTTTCCGGCAGAGCTTAGTCTCTTGAGACATTTCGTGTTACATTATACGGAAGCTATTACAATTTTACCTATGATTTGATTAAAATTATTCATAATCTCACGATATTTGAATATTCCGTCCCAAATCCCCATTGATTTTCATCCGATGAAATTGAAGCAGATATTTCAAGGCTAAGAATTCTCATTGCCTGTTTAATATTTGGAAAACAGTATAATCGAATGTATCAAAAATTAAAAAAAAGTAGCGTTCAACATCACGGTTTCGAAACGCATTAATAAAAACACATTCCAAAACAATCTCGACAGGCGCTTTTCTAGAATTACTCAAAGTATGTCTTAATGTTGGCTCAAAACGAGGTGGCTTCTTCTGAACTAATCACTTTTCCATGTTATGTGCACTTGTGCTTCTTGCATGATTGTGATGCAAGTTAGTGATGGATTCTAAACAATAATCTTTGATCAAAATTCGCTGTAGATGAAGTTTAAAATTCTGCTTTGCTGGATTAAATTTAATCCTAAAAAACACTAGTTTATAAAGAACAAGCTTAGTTTTATTACAAGCTCCGCATACAAAAATTCGTGGCACAATAATCTGAACTTAATAAGCTCAACTGTTGGACTGCCAAAAGACTGCCTGAGAATGAATTGAGAACACTACAGTCTGAGGTCACATAAACCGTCCTGGTCATCAATGTATACTTGAGTTATCGGAATAACTTGATTTATGGCAGGATAAACATCAAGAATTTTTGCAATATTAAAAATTTTAAGAAACTTCAATTCATTTAACTGCACTTTCAGGGAATCCAAATCATGAAAAATATTTTTCATTTAGTCGATTAATAAGAATAACGGTTGTCTTAGATTCATTGAATGTAAAAATCCTTATAGAGGATAGACTAAAAAGACTTCTTAAATCATCGAAACAGAAAAATAGTCTTTTACATATTGTCAAAGTATTTTAAAAAATCACATTTAACAATAAAATTTTATGGCTTGAATTTTAAGAAAGTCTTAAGTTTAAATCTTTGTCACTTTTTAAGGGTTTGGACAGCAGTAAAATTTTAAAAGAACGAGGATGTTCTTGAATTGATTCTTTTCTCTAAACTTAATCATTTTGCCGAACTCAAAACAGATTTTGATCGCAAAGTATTTCTGCATTGAGATGTTTAAGTAGTAGTTCTGACCCTAATAATCAAATATTTAGATTCACATCTTACAGAAAAAATATGTAAGACACAATCCAAACTCACATAACTTTTCTTAAAACATGGGTTCAAATTACTTATGGGTAATATGCTGTGAGATTAAATGAATCTTTCTGGAGCTTTCCCAGCTGAATGCAATTAACTTTCTCCATTTATATCAAAGGGATAAGACATTCCGAGATAGGAATTCATTCACATATGTTGCTGTATTTATTTGTTTCTCAAGTAAGAAAGAGTACCTAAAATTATTCTTAGATTTATAAACAGAAGGATTTCTTGTCTGAGTTTGACAATTATCCATCGCAAGAATTTCCATCTGATACTTACAGAGAACATGCGATAAATTTTAGTGGCGCAAATAATAAGCCATAAATCTAGAGCTAAAATCAGATGCTTTATCATTTGACTGGCGCAAACAAATTACGTATCATTCCCAAATATTGAAATTGAAATGAGAGACAGAGAGGGGAGAAAATAAAATTTGCATTTTCAACAAATTTCTGAGAGCTATTATATCCATAATTATTTTGAAAATGTCATTCTAAATCGAAGTCATCTCAAACAATGAAACAATTATCCACTATGATTTTACGTTTTGGTAAGCATAAAATAATCGAAAATTTTAATTATCCTCGAATGGAGATTTTGAAAGGAACTACTTACCTTATCATACTAATATATATACTAATAATATAGTCAATTAAAAAATATGCTTATATGCATCTATAGACAAACGAACATATTATTGCTTAGTTCAATAAATTTATGAAATGTACATGCTAATACGGTTAATTTCAAGGCTATATGTTTTACAGTAAATGGTTTACAAGAAGGTCATCGATTTCATTCCTGAACATTGTTTAGTTTTATTTTCCCATCAAAATATATGAATAGAAGATTAATAAATATACAGGCAAATATTTGAAAGCAAGCAAAAATGTAATATTGTTTACAATAACGAAAATATCACTGTTTAGTTGTTCCATAATATGTAATATTAATATTAATATAATATATTACGGAAAAAATATTATATAAATTTTTATTATATACTTTAAAGTAGGAATTTTTAAAGTAATTTTTGTTATGTCATTTTATTCAACGCATATATTGTGTTTAATGAAGTTATTTCATCCTTGAATGAAGATAACCAATGATGTGCTCAGAATAGATGAATGTATTCAATACTGAAGCCCTTTTTCTTAAAATAAACTTTCCCTGTCATGCAGTTAGCTTACTTTTGTCCATGCACACACGCACACACACACGCACTCATATATATATATATATATATATATACACATACAGGGTGATTCAGAATCCATCATTAATATTTGGCGGAAGGTAGGGAATAGGAAAAGAAGGAGATTTCACATAGGAATGCATGGGCGCATATGCCATGTAGGCAAAATGACTCCAATTCAATAATGGAAAAAACACATAAAAAGGAAGTGGTAAAGAAAAAAAAATATTATCTTACATGTAACATTTTTTCGCATCAGTTTTACAGACTTACAAGAGGTGCTGGAACTGCCGACCATGTGCTAGAAGGCATGACTCGTTGCATGGACAACCGTCCTTCTGGAATATGTCTGGCATTTCTCGGATGTTTGCAGCAGCAGCCGATATACGTGGCACAAGGTCCATAGCACTATCAACAGGGGTCTCGTACACCACGTTTTTCATAGCACCCCATACAAAGAAATCGATTGGACATAAATCCGGTGAATGTGGTAGCCAAGAAACCGATCCACCGCGACTAAACCATTAAACTTCAAATTTTCTGCTTAGGTAAGCACGCATAGAATTTGCGTAATATGCAAGAGCGCCGTCATGCTGAAACCACATTCGTCCGATAATACCATCAGGAACCTTGTTCAAAAGATCCGGTAACACAGTCTGAAGAAATATCAGCTACTTACGTCTTCAAAAGGAACGTCCAAACGAGACGGTAGTAAATACGGGCGCAACAAACAGTCACGGAACAATCCCAGTCCACACATTGACAGCCAAACGTTGTTGTGCAGCTCCAGGTCTTGTACCGTGTGGGTTCTGATGAGCCTTCATATGCAAATTGTATGTGTTGAAGACATCCTTTCGAGTAAAAGACGCTTCATCAGTGAAAAGAACAAGCGTTGGGAATTTGGGATTTTCTTCTAACCACTGACAAAAAATAACACGCTTGGGATGGTCGTCTACTACCAGTAATTGCATTCTTTGCAAATGAAACGGATGTAACCCTTCATCGTGTAATATCCGCCACGCTGTTGCAAAATTTCAAACTGCTAAACCATACCTCATGTTGTGTGCTAGCATCGTAGACGAAGTATGCAACTTTTTTATGACGTGGGTTACACATGGTTAGAACGCTAGTATAAGTAAGGTGTAAGATTGCTTTTGACGATGAATGAAGTAAAATAGGAAAAACTATAGATCTTTCACCATTTGAGAAAGGGATTATTGTTGGTGCCCGTTTAGCAGGGTCCTCTATTTTGAAGACAGCAAATTTCACTTGGTTCTCAAAAGCAGCGACATCAAAGGTTTTTCTAAAGTTGGAATCAGAACCTACGGTCTTTCTCTGGAAGACGTAACTGCGGTTCGAGCACCATACTCAGAGAATTGCAGAGGATAGGAATGCATAGTCGGATGCCTGTGAGAAAAACAACTCATTTCTCCCCGACATTGCAAGAATTCGTTTGCACTGGTGTCGGGAAAGAAGACACTGGACGTCTGAGAATTGAAAACGGGTAATGTGGTCGGATGAATTAAGCTGCACCTCATTGTGCACTGATGGGAAGACGTCGAATTAAGCAAGAACTCTTCGAAGTCATGAATTCATCTTGTTTTACTTACACTGGGCAAGGGTCTGGTGGGGTATCATCATATGCGGCATGTTCTGCTGGAACGGAAGTGGTGCCTTGGTAAATAAACAGTCATGAGGTACCTAGATATACTGGCAGATCAAGTGAACTCTGAAATGCTGTATGTTTATCCTGATGGCGACGGATAGTTCATGAACAATAATGCAATTATACATCGCGCCAAAAGAGTTTAAAATTGGTTCGCTGAATACCAATCTGACTTTCAACACCTTCCCTGGCCACCACATAGCCCATAGAAAATGTGTGGGATATAGTGAAAAGACGTATCTGACAACACTCTCTTCTTCGGTCTAATTTACAAGATCTAAAAACCTTCATAGTCAATGTATGATATTCTCTGGACGTAAATGCACGCCATAAGTATGTAGACTTGATGCCCAAACGAATCAGAGTAGTTATCCGTGCAAACAGTGGTCCAAAAAAATATTGATCTTGGGTTTCTAACTCATTGGCCAGTGTATGTTTGTATCACACCATTAACCACGGTTGGAACATATGTGTCCTAGTCTTTGGCTTGAAAACGGTTCGTGAAAAAATCCCAAATGCTAGATTTACCTTATTTATGACATATTTTGTTCTTTGGATTGAAAATATCTTTCAGTGAGAAAGCTGCAATATTTTTCTTGATCGAAAAAAATCAGAACAATGTTCCTTTTGCGAATTGTTATCGATAAGTCGTTTACAGCCCATTTATGCCTTTAAGACAAATTGCAGATTGATAGTGCTGTTGATGTTCCACGAAAGCTATGTAAAATGCGTGTGTCTCAACCTCGTAATCATTAACGTTTACTTCCAAAATTTTAAAATAACTTGGATATTCCTTCATGTTCTATAACTGGCAAAATGAACTAGGGTAATGGTAGGTAATCGTACTGATAGCGTTCAATTAATGATAGCAGGCATATCGATCCGTCCAGCTCTGGTTAGTTTCGTTGGTGCATGACCACTGATGTCTATTGCTCCATCGCACTCCAGTCCTTTAAACTACTTGTTGCTGTTGTCTTGTCCAGATAACATGGGACAATGGTTGCCAGAACCTACTCCCTACAGAGGTTGGACTTCAATTTTCTACCCCCAATTTTGAGGCAGAGCACCCCAGATAGGGATCCGAGGTCTTCCAGCCGTTTTCCCTACTACCAATACCTCTTCCCTACCGCCATGCCGCACCGACACTATACATTTACAAGCAGCCATGTTTTCTCCGGGATTCGAACCCCGGCCTTCAGTACCGTAAGTAGGCTTCCCTAACTCCCAATACCATCTGGGCGACTTTAAACTAGTTCTGAAGGATAAGTTGCAGCCTGCATGGAGGTGTTTCAGTTGTTATTAAAAACTTATCGATGGATTGTTAACAACAGTAGCTAGAATATTGGGGGAATAGTAATAACGGTGGACTTTAAAATCAGTATTATCGAAAAAAATAAAATAAGTAAAATGCAAAATAAAAAAATGAATGCTATATTACGCCAATAATATATAGAGGAACCTTGATTGCCCCACGTATTTGGTTACTGGTTAAACTGTAGAGACATACTAGGTATTTTTTTGAAGTAGGCAAGATAAAAAATTAGCAACGCCTTCGCCGAATCGAACCGTGGACCTCTCAGTTACGCGCTGAGCGTACAGACCACTACACCACGAAGGCTCGCTATGAACGAGGGAGAAATACCTTATAAAACATAAATAATTCAAAGTTAAAGTAAAGTAAATAATTTCAAAGTTAAAGATTTTTTCTTTCTTATGTTTTTTCCTTTCATGGTTAAAAAATAAGCAATAAATTATTTATTAAGAAATGCTTTAAGTTACATAATCTTTAATGTAAAAAATAGTTAAATATATTAAAACTAGAAAACCCGACGGTCATACGAAATGACCGCTGTTCTAGATATTATAAATTGTAATTAAAATGATTTGTGCAAAGGGTGTCTCCTAATTTAAACTGAATTACCCAGGGCACGCGGAGAAGACGCCCTTTGCTTACTGCCCCTCGGGATTTCCCCCTTCTACTTGCTTAAATGCTTAAAGTAGAGTTCAGTGAAGGAAACCACTGGCGGTACATTTCTTAAGAGCCCACCGCTAGCTCAATCAGTAAAGGTGATTTAAAGGTGATTTAAATCATGAAATGTTAACTCACATGTCAAAGATCTCTTTGTATATAACATTTCTTGTGCAGATCTTTCCATCATTTTCAAGCTTGCCTTCCAGAGGACCATCCATTACTTTTAATTTTACGTCCGTTCTTTTACGAACTCTTGAACAGGCAACATAAAGCTGACCGTGTCCAAATGCAGGCTCAGGTAAAAAAAAAAAAAAAATGTCAATACGCTTAAGCGTTTGGCCTTGAGACTTATGGATGCTCATAGCAAAGGTAAGTTTTGCAGGAAATTGTCTACGTCTTAATTGAAACGGCAACCCTGTGCCGTGGCAACTTCACCCCATTGGCTAGTACAGTTACGCAAGCAACCAATAAACTATGGGCGACAAACAGACATTTAAGCAGCATATATATATATGGGGGTGAAGTAACATTATCAGGTTCTGTGTTCCTCCTTACTTGCTTTGGAAACATTAACTGTCCTGACTCGGAACAGGGAGCTTACTAAAGCTATGTTCAAAAAATTTGGGAAGTAGACAATACATTCAGGAAGGATTTTTCTCTCTTTACAATGATTTCCGGAACTTCGGAATACAGAGACCAATCACTTGTGGTCTGAACTTAAGAATATAAAAAATATTAACTAAAAATCTAACTAAACTAACTTTGGTTTAATAAACAAGTGCCTAACTCCAAGATTGGCCGTATATTAACAAAAAGCCGTATGTAGTACAGAGAACTGCTAACACTACGATACGTTTAAAATTATCAAGAGGATTAAACCTCTGGCCTTGAAGGCAACCAGCAACCGAGTAAAATTACTATGGCAAGCGGCCTGCTTCTAATAGCTCCTTCTTCTCTCTTGCTTGGCAAAAAGCCACAACTTAAGTACTTGGCGTTAGCAAGACAAATTTGTATAAATAAGTTAAAGCTTTTAATTCTGGCCGGAAGTAGAAAGTAAGAAGTGATAGTAAAGATTTAAAATAAAATAAACGTTAGTAAAACTTAGGGTCCTTACAACATCATCTACTCCGAAACGGCTGGCTCCCGGGCTTAGCGAGGCACATTGTTGGATTCCGCAGGTCCGTGGCACGCCATTTTGACCATTCGCGTCTTCTTGGAACTTTAATTAGCCAGATATTAATTAAAAACTAATTTTCCCCTACCTTTTCCACTTTCTCTCTTAGGTTTTCCCTATTACAGGGATTTGGCTACGTGCCAATTCTTTTTCTGGAATATCTACGGAACGGCGCCGAGTTGAAGTTCGAAATACGTATTTTCGGATTCCAAAAATTTCTCCAAATCCATCGATACCGTTCTCATCTTCGTACGACTTTAATCGGCCGAGATATTAATTAAAAACTACGGAAACGTTAATTTCCGAGTTTGCGGAAACGTTAATTCACTCATTTTTCCGAGTGGCAACAATAAACTTTCGCCGACACACACTTAAGCCGCTTATGTATATAAAGATGTAAAAAAATAGCTATTATAACGTTCTTAATCATACATGATTGAATTAAAACATGTATGATGCGCAATTACAGAAGCAACAGAATGATAGCATAGTAATCAGTTACATATGAATGATAACATTAATTTTTTTTTAAAATTTTGCTTTAACAGTTGGTTTGAAATTCTTCGACTGCTATTTGCAGTGGTAGAATTTCAAAATTTACAGATTTATTTTTAGTGAACATAACGAAGAACGAATTCATTTTTTAATAAAATATAACCAAGAAAGTTATAACAATAAAAAATAATTTATAACAATTTTTAACATTTCACTAAAATCGTAAATTTTGAAAGGCGTATTTTTTAACCGCTCTTACTCATAGATTCTTTGTGGCTATCTCTGCACATCCATATATTAATTAACTTTAATAATCGACAGCTGAGAGCACTGATCTTATACCACGTATTTCTGAGGTAAATTAACAACCATGCACTTGAAGACTTAAATATAGATTAGAATTTCCTACTGTCGCTGTTGAATGTAATGTTTGAAATCTTAATGTAACTGTTTCGGAGTAAGTCTTAATTATCAGTTTGGCAAGAAAGTAATTCTTTTTTTTTTGTTGTTGTGTGTGAACTAAAACTGAATTTTTTCTATGGAAAAAATGAACTTTAATCAGTTAAATATCAAATATCTTCCATTCTGTTTGATGACCTTTATTTCACGCTCATAGAAATTCTGGTTTTTATCAAAAACAAATGCAGCCAAGCGCGATGTGAAGTCATCAATACTACTGAAATCTTTAACCATTTAAGAAGTTTTGTAAACTTCAAAATAAACGATAATGCAAAAGTGTAAAATCAGGGCTATATGGATTATGCGATATTCCTTCCCAACGAAGCTCTAGTAATTTCGTACCCTGTTGCAAAAATGTGTGCGGCTTCGTATTGCCATGGTGGAACACGATTCCTTTGCAATTTGCCAATTCTGGCTTTTTCTCTTTGATTGCTTTTTGCAATTTCATAAGCTTTTGGCAGTAAACATCTGAACTGATCGTTTGGTTGCTTGAAACACTCAAAATACACAATATCTTTGTAATCCGACCAAATTGACAGCCTGGTCGTTTTCTGATGCAAATTAGCTTTCGATATGATTTGCGTTGATTCTTCATGATGCTGACCATGATCCTTTTCGATTTATGTTATTGTTGACGATCCATTTTTTATCCCCAGTGACAATTCGTATAAAAAATGAATTGATTTCATTAGGTTGAAATGCGTATCGCAAATGATGATTCGTTATGTTAAATGAATATCTTTCAATTCCTGCAGAACATATCGAGCTTCTTAAGTTCAAGACATCTTATATGATTTTCGGTACTATTCCGTTTTGAGGACCGTACAAAATCGCCAAACTATTGTTGATGCCAGTGCTGCCAAAAATAATTGTGGCAACCCTAACGCGAAAGAGGAAGCATAATTGTTAATAACTATCTAAGATTATTGTTTTAATTTAGCTGAAAGGTTAATTTAATATAATACTTTTTTTATTATTATAATTTATATAAAAAAGGCTAAACATAACTGAATGGAAGCATGCGAGTAAATAACTATTTCAGATCATAATTCTAATTTATATATAAAAAAGGCTAAACGTAACTCAATGGACTCCTGCATAGCTATTTCGCTACCGCGTTATCGCTAAAGCATAATTTCATCTCGTTGGTTGTTCAGACATAATTTTCTATAATGAATGATGCCTTTTCTTTGATAAAAAATTATTGCAGACTTTTCGTCATAGGCAATTTCGAAATTGTGAAATTCATAGGATATCAAAAAAGGATTTAAAAATTAAACTAGTATTTCAATGGCATCTTAAGAAATATAGAACTATCTAAACTTACGCAATTTAAAATCAGCGCGTATGCTAGATTTGGTGCGCTGTTTGGGCGCGTTTGCTAGATTTGGTGCTTTTGCGCATACATTTTCGCTACAATTTTTTAAGGTCCTGAAAAGGGAATAGTACCTGATTTTCAATTGTTGTGTGTGATACGTTGGAACCCTTTGCAATCTCTCACACTGGTTATATGACGACTCGATTCAATTATGACTTTAATTTTGTCATCATTAACTTCAGAAGTTTGGTCATTTGAAGAGGAAAATCTCCAGAACAAATTTTTTTAAACTAATTCTGACACATGCTTCCTGTTAAGCAATTAATACCATAAACTTCATACAGCTCTTTGTGAGCCTTAGGTGCTTTCATGCTTTTATTAAAATAAAAAGTATAATATGTCGGATACGTTTATTTTTGAATTCCCATTTTAAAATATACTGTGAAAATACACGGCAAAAATACACAGAACTTATTTCTACAGCAACCTAAAAATGTCAGCTGCCAAATCTCAAAGGAAAACAAATTATAAGGTGGACAGAAGAATAGCAAAACTAACATAACCTTATCTGTTTGTGGAAACCGAAATTACTTTGTATTCAACCCAATAAAAATGTATTTATCCTTAAAATGATACGTTAAACGGATGTAAAATATTTCTCTACTATTATTATACTTGTTCACTTTAAACAATTCGTAGTTCAACCTTTCTTACTAAAAGTCACTACTATTATTAGAAATTTCTTTTAAATTCTCTTTGAAACCAATAGAATTCAGCTGAAGTTCCTTTGCAAAACCACAGCAGTAAAAGCATATGCATGTCCCTATTGCCACTCGGAGCTCTTACAGAGAGTTTTCAATCAAAATAAGAATTAGTTGCATTCTCTCCAGCTCTGAAAGCATGGAACTTTTTTATAATTTACGTAGTTTTTATAGTATACTTTTATCATTTGAAAAATGTTTATTTAAAGCCTGTTGTTGAACAGAACTTTAAATTGCAGCTCTTTTCATTTATCTTAAATTTTCAGTTCGTAAATTCCATTTTCAAGGAATTCAATCCATGGTCACGCGTGTAATCTCGTTGTGTAAGTAGTTAACACTACTATCCAGTACAATACAAGTAATCTGTCAGTAGGTTAATTCTCATCAAGACAGAGCGTGGTACATAGAATACTCCTGAACTTATGTATGCAAGTGTTTGATATTATATTTCAATCAATGGCCGCACCGACCTGCACATTATCAGGAATGGAGCACTAAAGGATTGTGGCTCTTTGCGCTGCAGCAATCCAGGAGAATTCATTCTCATTCCTAACTCCAGGCCACATTGTACTCAGCAAGTGGATAAATTCTTTTCAACGAAGGAATCCTTCGAATGAATTAGCCAGTATATTTCCCGGATATGAATTTAATAGGACATGTGTAGGACATTCTAAGGAGAAGGGTAGCTAGTCGCTTATCATCCCCCCAAAACAATTCAGCAGTTTGAAAGCTGTCTTCTGCAGGAGAATACCCCAGTCGCTGATTGATAACCTTAATGATTCCATGCCTCGTAGGTGTGCGACAGGCTTTGGGTCAGGGGAAACCCTACCTCTTATTGAAATTCATTTTTATCCGAAAAATTAAATTTTTTTATATTTGTATAATATGCACAAATTGCGCATTTTTTGTTTACTGACAAATATCGTCAATAAATTTGAATTATTCCTTTTTTATTGCTTCCTTTTCTTTTCTCATATCTCATAACACATATGCATCATATATCAGACGCTCAAATATTCCTCATCCGTAGTTTAAATCCTAAATCTTAATACCCTCTTAATACTTAATTACCCTTAATACTTAATAACTGTTTTGAGCAGTGTAATCATGTGCTGATTTCAGGAGAAGACAAAATGTCCTATTATCTCACGCTCTCAGACACCTCATAAGATCATATAATGGTGAGGTTCACAGACCAATTTTGCTTTCAGTTTTCAGTAAAAAGCGTGATCTTGAAATTATGTTCTTATTGAATGTAAATTAAACTTGAGGAACAACTTTTCAATGATAGATAAACTTTTATAACAAGGACAATAGACATAAAAAATTCAAAATTCGGAAAGAAATGTTACTTTAATCCGTTACTTCTACAACAAAATTCACATATTTTTTTAGGATGCTCAGTACCTAAAGCTTTGCTTCCTTCACAAAACTTAAGTGCAGTGAATAATGTCGACTTAAATTCGATTTCATGGTCTCAAAACAGATATCTCGACCTTCATTATATCTTGTAAAGAATGCTAGTTAGAATAACGTGTTTCTCGTATGTTGCTCTGTGTCTGGTCGTTATTCAAACTCATTTGTTATTTCTCTCTGGGAAACCTCCTGGAAATCTGTGAACTTGCTTCTCAGTTACTAATTTTAAATATTATCTTCGTATTGCACTGTGTAAATAGAATTTGTACTTTCGTGTATTTTGTATAGAACATGCTACTTTAAATATTAACTCTGGCTCCGTCAAGAGAATCAGGCGACTTATCGCTTTTATATTAAAAATGCTCCTTTGTTTGCGAGATTAACATAAACAAAGCTACAGTAAAATTTAAATATTTAAAAGATGGAACGTAAAAGACAAAGTTCGTACACGAGGAAATACGGATAGTTAGGATAAAGCTGAATTCAAGTAAGTTCAGAAACTGAGAGCAAATATGCAGTTTTGAGAGGGAACGCTGCCAAAGGCACTACCTTTTAAACTCTGAACTTAATACCTTAATTAATTTGCTAGTAGTCACATGACCAACGAAAGTAGAAGTGACAATAAAGTAAGTTACTTTCCCGATAATGGATAAGAACATTGCAAATAGCATGCAAAATGCTTTTTAAAAATAAAAAAAAATCATTTTGTGCTTTTTATGATACTTGAGATTAAAAAAATATTTTATCACATACTCATACTGTTATTGGCTCTTAAATGCACCCATGTCTGAATTTTCACTGAAAAGTTTGAGTTGGAATATATTATTTACACAGAAGTAGCTACAAAACAATTCGTGAGTCCTTCTAGAAAGGAAAAATAGCTTCTAAAATCCTAATTGTGAGGTAACGTTTTGCTATATAGTGTGTAAAAATGATATATGGAAAGTTTGGTATTATTTCCTTCATCAGGTCATCTCAAGGCAGATGCAAAATCGATAAACTCACATCAAATCGATGAAAATAAGGTTCCAGGTAGAGGCAGGCATAAAATAAAGAAAATAATTTAATGTCATTAATGTTTTGTTCAGGAAATAAAATACAGGTGTGTTTCATTTTTCTAGACTTACTTTCATTACTGCTAGAAATAATGAACAAGTTTTTATCATTCTCCTGAATAAATAATAGTAGCTGTTCTAATTTTGCTTTAAATAAATTTTAATAATATATAATACCTTTTGAGTTGTGAAGGATTTCTGCCCATCGATTATCGCAGAGAAAGTTCAAAAATTTCTTATTCTTCGTTCCACCATATTTTTGACCTCATTAATCATTTCAATAAAGGTTTTGTAGAACAGCCCCTTAATTGAGTGGAATAAATTACGCTTTACGAGAAACAGAACTTTACTACAGCAGAATGAAAATTTCTCAATGGAGACTGATTTATAATACGAGTATATTGTCCAAATATTACACTTTAATTGATGCCTATACAAATGAGGCTTATGATTAGTTTCGATCTGCTTAAATTTCCATCGGTTTTAAACTGATGCCAAAATTACCATTAAAAGGGAGAAAAATGTAATAAATGATCATAGAAAACGATATTTTATGTAAGGCTGAATAGAAATTTGGGGAAAACGCTGAAGGTAAACGATTTTATAATATGTTAACTTTAAAAAGAGTCTTGCATTTTTTAGATGCAAAATAACTTCAGTACTTACTTTAGCATCCACAGTACTTTTAATTTCTGTGCACGTTTGTTCCACTACTTTCCGGAAAATTCCGATCGTGATTTTAGCTAATAAGTGCTTACAAACAATTTCGCACCTAATCTTCGTCATCATTAAGCACTTTTGTTCCATAAACGTTCTAGCACAAGCGTAATTCGGCTAGCAGATTGTTGGAAAAAATGTTGAGTGAAAAAAAAAATGCCTTTACTTCGTGAAAACAAAATGGCGTCCAAAAACAAAACTAGCAGGTTGCTGTAGCAGGGTTGGTAGCCAAATTTTTGCCAAAAAATCTCCATGTTACCATAATCTGAAGATTTACCATATTCCGAAGCGATAATGCGAAAGAATTCAAAGCAAGGCATTCAATCAATTCTTTGGAAAGGAATATATTAAATGCTAGTGCTCAGTTGAGTATAGACCACAACAGAAAGGAGTCGCAAAACCCGTCAATCTTAGCCTAGTTGAAATGGCCAGATGTCTGCTGTTTAAAGCAAATTTACCTCTAGGAATGTGGGTAGAAATTGTACAGCCGTGTACGTCCGTAACCGATGTCCCACTAAAAACAGATCAAAACTCTCGAAGAAATTGGGTCTAGAAAAGGGCCTATGTATCACATTTCAGGATCATAGAAAGCAAAGCTTTTTCATCAACAAACTACAAAAGGAAAAACATTCTCCCGAAAAATGAATAATACTTTCATATTGGATATTCTGAGGAAGCAAAAGCCTATTGTGTGTGGATACCTGGAACTTGTGAAGTAACGGGCAGTCTGGATGTGTGTTACTTCCAACAATAATTTCGAAGTGCTAAATGAAGGGACAAACTGACAATTGAGAGGAGGATCCGGACACCCGGCGGGCCTACACAGGCTGTTCGGGTATTGTCCGAATTTCGCAACTGTCCAGAATAACTGATTAAAACAGAAAGCCTGAATATTGCCATAAAAGGACTGGTAGCATCGTACATACTTGCTTACATAAATGAGACATGGACAATTAATATACATATAAGATAAACATACTGATTCATAATAGATAAACTTACATAAGATAAAACATACATGAGATATACATACATTATACATGATCTTGTGCCATGTACATACAATGACTGATACCGATTCCTAGTAGAATAATATTCATGATACATAATCATATTCTGAATTGTTGCGTGCCATACATACATTTACTGAATTACAAATTTACTGGATTACATACAGAGTACTGAATTACACAATTACTGAAATCCTCTGAAATGGCTTCCGTCCCAGAGTATTACATAATCCATACAGAACTGGTTACCAACTCAGCAGTTTAAGGCCCTTGAAGATATTAATTGCACTGTGTTTTTTAGGAAGCCTACGCTCTTACCTGTCGTGCGTAATACATGAATACTTACTAATACATAATACAAATATAAAATATAAATCCAAACATGTGATGCAATTACATAATTCAAATACGTAGTATTTACTCATTAATAATGGATAAACCTACATAAAATATAATGATACAACTAGATTGTTCCATGCACATACAATTACTAATGCTGATTCCTAGTAGAATAATATTCATGATACACAATCATACTCTTAATTTTTGTATGCCATACGTACATTTACTGAATTGCACACTTACTAGATTACATGCAGATACTGAATTAAGCAAATCAAGCTTAGTGTGTTGTGCGTGTGATCTGATCACTTTGCTTGTATCTTGGGCATGGCGTGTGCTACTTCACACTGCACAGTTCAAATCCTAATACCTCTAATTATGTCATAATTTTGACCAGTTTCTTTATAAAAGCAGGTTGTTTGATCAAGAAACGTTTACACTGCGTCGTCTGAACCGGTAGATTTACGTGCAGCTTCTCTGTAAGGGGACATGTAGACAATAATGTTCAGGACTGCCTGTGTCTTCGCATTCGCAGCAATCTGTTGTAGTGATACCTCTTTCCCGATAATAAGTGGGGAAAGGTCCATGGCCGGTAATAAACCTGATTATGTAAGGGGACAAGACTAGGCGTTCTGTTGAAACTTTGTGGTAGTAATTATGGGTTCGTCTTCCTTGGGGAACTGGGTCCCATTCATGCTGCCACTGTTCAATTACGGTAATACGTGTTGTTTTCTTGAGATGGGACTTCGGTAATTTGAACTCTAGAGCTCGTGCATTCAGGTTTTGCGCTTATTTCTTTGGTTAGAAAGTCCTCGACGAAGGCATCCCTCCCCTTAGGCAGATAGCCCTCGATGTTAGCCGTAATTAAATAACGTAACCTAACCTTCTTTGGTTACGCGATCCGCCTCCTCATTTCCTTGGATTCCAGCGTGTGCCTTCATCCAGAAAATACGGATCTCCTTAAGTGAACAGCGACCTTTAGCATTTGTTGTATTTCTGCCATAACTTCGGAAGTGTGTCTTGGTTGCACTTTTGGGCATGAATGACTGATAGGCTGTCTGTATGGGTGTGGAGGCGGGAAGTTGCATAGTTATCTGAGAGCGTTATGGCATGACGTATGGCTATTGCTTCCGCCTGAAAGACCGAGTTGTTTGGTCTCAGATGACCCTTCGATGTTTCCAGAAAGGAATTTTGGTGCATCAGAACAAGACCACAGCCTACCTGACCATCGAATTTAGACCCATCAGTGAAAACTTGTATAGAGTCCGAGGAATATGAAGGAACAGCAGAAGCTGAAGAAGACGTTATTCAAGGTCAAAGTTCAGAAAAATGACCAGGAAGACCTAAATTTCTGAAAAAAGGGAAACCAGGCAGACTAAGGAAAAATCTACCAGCCAAAACAAGCTAATTTGGTAAAATCTGAAGTTGTTGCTGACCCAGAAACTTTAGAAGAACCTTTATCCAGGCCAGATGCAGATAAATTGAGAGCAGCTATGCAAGAAGAATATAATTCGTTAATGAGGAACAATACGTGGGAATTAACCGATTTGCCAAACATAGGAAAATCATTGGCTACAAATGGGTATTCCGAGTAAAGAGAAAAGCGGACGGCACAGTCGATAGGTACAAAGCTAGACTCGTCGCCCCGAAGGATGCCAACAAATGTATGTAATAGATTATACGGAAACGTTTTCAACCGTAGTTCGCTATAACTCTGTGCGAACATTGCCCGCTTAAGCTGCCGAATATAACCTGAAGATATTTGAAATGGATGTTCAAACAGTATATCTGAAAGGAAACACTGATGAAGACATTTTCATATCTCAACGAGAAGTTTTCATAACTTCTGAAGGAAAAGTCTGCGAGCTGAAAATGTCAACTTATGGACTTAAGCAAGGAGGACGAATGTGGAATCTAAAATTGGAGGAAACTTAGCGGAAACTGAATTCGAAAAGTTAACATCGATCACTGTATACATTTTCAAAAACGAACAAATGACTCTATCATAATCGCTATTTATGTAGATAAATTAATACTTCTAACTAAAAGCGAATCATCCGTGATACACATTAAGAAGCCTCTCAAAAAAGTTTTGAAACGAGAGATTTGGATAAAATAAAACAGTGTTTAGGAATCAACATCGTAATGGAAATGTACCCCTTAGCCAAATTCAGAAGACTCATGGCTAAATAGGGGGTGCATGAATGTAAGCCTATATCAACACAGTTAAAACATTAAACTATGCAAATTATCAAGTGTCGCCAAAAGAATGAACGTGGAGACAAAAATAAGTATCGGTCCTTAATAGGATCCTTAATTTACTTAGGTATACCTACACGACCTGATATTGCAAATTCTGTCAGTAGATTTAGTCAATGTAGTCCGAAATACTTTCGCTAGATTCAAGCAAAACGCGTTCTACAATACCTTAAATCTGCATTAAATATGAAGCTTACATATAAAAAAACAAATCAAAGTCTCAAATGTTATGTAGATGCAGATTGGGCCTAAAATACTTTCGACAGGTAATCATTTAGCGACTGTAATTTCATATTAGCTGGAAGCCCGATTTTCTGGGACTCATGCAAGCAAAGAATTGTAGCGCTATCAAGCACTGAAGTAGAATACATAACGTTAATTGAAGCTACAAAACAAGTGTTGCACTTGAATTTGCTGTTAAGGGCGCTAGGCTTTTCGGAGAAGATAGCAGAATCAACTGTGCTCCAGTTCATCACTCTCGAACAAACCACACTGATACTCGTTTTCATCACATAAGAGAATTATATGACTATAAAGAAATTGACTTTACATATGTGTCTACAGCAGAAATATTTTAACAAAGAATCTTGGCAGAGATAAACATATAAAAATGTATGAATCTATTAGGATTGGAGAGTTTGTTTTATTATCTTGTGAGCTCAAGAACGTGGGAGAGTTCTGGAAATTTATATTTTCTCCATTGCGGCTGCGTTGAACAAAAAGAAGGTTAAGTATATAAACTCACAGTGGAAAACTTCCGATGACGTTGAAGACTGTGTGTCCTTTGCGGTTGTGGTGAAGACTGTGTATCCTTCTGATGCGAGATGAACACTGTGCGTCCTTCCAATATGCTTTATCAACGTGGCCAATAGCCGTGAATCATTCCAGAGTGGTGTGAGGATTTCAAGTCATGGGAGCCATGGAATATAGCTATGAAAGACTAAATTGTGATAGGAATCTAGCATAATATCCCAGATATTTTATTACTCCGTCAAGTGTCTGCCTAACTAAATGAACTGTTAAGGAGATTCATGTTGTAGCAGTCAAGTACATTCATCTCTTATTAATCATAGGGTTTTACTAACGTGTAATAATCTGATGGTATGTTTATCAATTTTGTTAAACTCAAGGAAAGCACCCATTAAATCTTAAGTTTTCAACTTATAGCAAGACTAATCCTTTAGTAGAAAACCACGGTTTTACACTACTGGGTATCACTCTCAAGAACCTTCAAAAATTCAAAACAACACAGATAACTTTTAGATCAAACTTTAAACTAATTTTAACTCCCGCACAAGCCTAGAAGAAACTCGGTTTCTTCACCCACCAAAATTCTACAAGCTGAAAGATAAACATACAATAATGTTTGCCCAATCGGATGAATTTTCTGATTTTTCTTTATTTTTGTCAGTCACTTCGAATAGAAATAGATATGCTGCACCAAAGACAGTCACCTGCAAAATGAGAAACAGAAATTCGACCCCATCTAACTTCGGAGAACAACACAGAGATACGGTCACTGCTGTCGTTTTTGATTGTCGCCCAAAAGTATTCACTAGACGCCCCTTCGTTCGAAAACCCCATTTATCCATCATTTGCAACCTTGGCAAAGCAAAAGCGAAGCGATAACGCCAATTAATTTCTTTTTTCACTCACAGTAAATAAAGCCTCGTCTAGCGACGATACTTAAACATTATTTTCTTATTATAAATACTAAGTAATTTAACTGCTCTTCTGTCCACATGTTCCAGAAAACTCACTCCCTATTTATTCCCTAAAGAAAATTTAACCATCGAAAATAAATACCAAAGCGCTTTTAACTACCCAAAATAACTATCCACTATACTAGTCACAAATAATTTCAGTTAAATATAAACCTTAAGAGTAATTAATTAAATACCATTAGCCCAATTAAAATTTGCGTCACAACACTTATTAATATGAGCGTTATTCTTTATCCTTAAAGTTTTAAGACTTAAAATAGGAACACAGTTTTTAAGAACTGAAGTATTTAATTAATTATAATATATATTTTCAATATAATACCTGAAACCTAACAACTGAATATAATCTTGAAGTTCCAAGAAAGAGATGATGAAAACATTTCTTTATATTAAGCGGCTAGGCTTCTTGAGCATGTCTTACATGTTTAAGTTGTTTCTTAAATGCGAAACCAACTTTGTCATTTCATTCAGAGATAAACGTCCACAAATCTCAGACTGTTGTATTTTCACTATTCTATGATAGTTGCAGTAAAAATAAATAATCATCTGGAATTACACAGCGAAGATTTCTCCAATCCCCCTACTTTCATTCTGATGTATTTTCTGATAGTTAACGTTGTATATTATAAAAATATATTTCCTCGAAAAGTAACAAAACAAAGAAATACAAAATGAAAAATAATAAAATAAGCAAAGAAAAATAATGCCTGCCCTGGTGGGAGGTGTATAGTATACCGCATTTGGGCGAAAAGGCGAGCCTTTCGTTTTAATTTTAGAAAATATGCTTTTATTTATCATTAACAGAAGAAGGTAAAAAGATAACATAATTAAAAAATAAGAATTAAATAAACTGAAATAAATAATTCATTATCCAGAAAATAATAAATACTACAACTACTACAACGAATGCAATGGGCGAGGAACACCGACTGTTATCAGAGTATGAAAGTTGGGCACAGTAACCTGTGTACTTGTCAACTTAGAAAGTTTTGAGATAGGTGTAGACGATAAGTGACAGAAAAACACTAACGGTTAGATTTGAAAATATGAAATATTTTAGCCTATCAGACTATTTTTTATTGGCCAATGTAAGTAATTTAGCGTAGAATAAATTTTAGGCAGAAAGAAAAAGAGTTGACGCGAGAACATTATTACGCTATGTTTTCCTATGATTTTAAAGTGGATTTCAGCGTCTATAATTAGCAGTTGAAAATAAATATATATCTTATGCTACTATATTCATATGTGTTGCTGATGATATGATAGAATTTCACACATGTCGCAACTCTCTTCAGGATGGCGAACACACAGGAAGACCATTGTCAGCAGTGATCTTGAATAATGTGTCTGCCATACAGAAAATGTTAATCGATGAAAATCGCTGTACCTACCAAATGATACAAAAGGAACGTAACACTGAATCCGCAGCTCTTCATAAAACATCGTATTCAAAACCACGGAACATCGTATGTTCTACATATTTACTCTGTGACTTTGGTGTTTCTTCTTATCAATGTAGTTAGTATCAGGAATTTCAGAGAGTTCAAGCCATCCAAAAGGATACGATAGTCAGTCTATGATATATAATAAAAGAGGTACTTTACCGAGATTTCCAGGAATGTCAAGTACGCTGGAGCAAATGTGTGTTCCAGTGGACACTAGTTTGAATAGGTAATAAGCTTTTACGTTTCAAGAGGAACGACTCTATAGTAACTTCTAAAACAAACCTTTTGCTCATAAAAGCGTTTATTTCCAATTTAGATTTCAACTTGTAACGAATTTAGGACATTTATTCTCGTGTTTTTATGGTTTAACAATCAGCAAACTGAACCATCAATTCCAAAGTGCAGAGCTCAGCTTTCGGTAATTTCCTTGAGCAAATTTCTATGGATTTTATATTAACTAACTGATTATCTTATTATTTCTATCTTTGCTGTCATTTCTAATTTCATCGGCTCCCACAAGAATGTAAAGTAGTTAATTCTATACAAGAAGGGAGCTGTTGAAGAAGTGAACTTTTGGCAACGAAGTTGACCTCCATGCTCTTTTACGCATAGTTTTCAGAATTACTTAAATAAGCTTTAGCATTTTGGTAGCCATGTTGGTAAGGGTTTAGAAGTCTGAACCAAACCAAATATTGAGGGCTTTGCTTGGTGAATTCCAACTTTACTCACTTAAATTCCACTCTACTACTTTAGATTAGTTTTAATTCCACTGAGTTAACTGATTTTGGAGGGTAGAAGCTTTGCATTTACTAAGTTATAGTAGAAAGGTTTATTTTGAACCTTCATCTGAGTTTATAGTTGCATCATTTAAGACTGAAATGGGATGATAAGTCGTCAACAGTCTATTCCAGGGATAGTCAGCCTAGTGTCTACTGCCCGCTAATGGGCGATTTAAGTCTTCTCTGTGAGCGGTGGAGCATGATAATGATCAAGGAAGATCGAAACATGCACGGATATATAGATTTATGTACATCTGTTAAAGTTTAGTTCTCTTGCGCCATATTAAGTTACTGTGAACGGGTGAGCTACATAGAAGTTTTATTGCCTACAAAGTGGACGATATGTATAAAAAGTTGACTACCACTGGTTTATAAGAAACTTAACTTTAATTTTGAAATTTAAAGGATTCATTATAGGTTTCCCACAAAGTTATCTTACCAGAGTCTAAAACTTTAATTTTATCTCTAAGCCTTTAGTATCAATCAAAGCTAATAACTCAAAATATAACTTTAAAAGATTGCCGTGTACAGGGTTTCGAAAGGTATGTTTCCCAAACAGGTATGCTTTACACCTATATTGAGGTGAGTACTCGAGAGTTCTCTCTGATGGCGCCCCACTTTTAGGGGACCACAGAAGCCGGCGGTCTTGCCAGGGGACACTTCAGGAGTCTCTCCTATCAACAAGGGCAGAAATATATTAAGACATGCACCAAATGTAATGCTCCTCACTTGATCATATTTTAGTTTGTCTTGATTTTACCCTGAAAGAGAACCGCTTATCGTTTTAGACATTTTAGAGGTATTTGGAATCACGGGATTGGTCTAAAAAATTTGGACCACTTAGGTGTTTAGACTCAACAACAAAAATGTGAAACTACACACATATTTGGAAATACGCTTTCAGTGATATTACATTTTGCTACCTTAGTCACGGATCATATGCGACCCCTAAGCCAAAATTCATTACTATTCGATATTTATCTTGCCTTCAGACAGAGCATATTCCTCTCGGTAACTGCTTTTCACGGTTTGACTTCCTAAACATGGAGCAGTAATTTTCCTGCTAAGACGTGTATTGTTACAGTTTTGAGTTCACGGAGAACGAAACTTAACTATTTGCGCTAACCAGCTAAAAGTTTATAAAGTAACTGGTACGCCCATGCGTTTTCTTTCATTTTTTAAAATTTATATATCTCCGTCAAGGTGCGAATAATGTTACGCAATGTGGCAGTATTGACATATTAAAAAAATCTAGTTTCCCAAATGCAAAGCGGAAATTATTTGGGACTTTCTGCCTGCCCAGCGCTTGAAATCGCTACATTCAATACCAGTTGTTGTGTGACAGCCATTTTTTAACGATTGACAATTGCCTATTCTCGTTTTCTTGCATAATAGCTTCTTCTAAAGGAAAACTTAGATAAATATGTTCTATAGTTCATTATTTACATATGTTAAACAACTTCGAAACGTCTTTCAGCATTCATCAGTAAAACAAAATGTACAGAGCAACTTATAGCATTGCGTTATATTCATAATATTACGCTTAATATCCTGCATGATAGTACTTCCTGAACTGTGACTTCACGATATTATTGTTATTACATGAGAGTATCGGATGTATTTAAAAAAATTTTCATGTACACCTTGCACAAAAAAGCAGGACAGGACAGTTCTGTATCTTCCTACTGGACCGATTGTTGAAATTTAACTTGCGTTTTCCATGGCTCGAAAGCGCGACTTAGGATATATACATGAGGTTTATATATTGTTCTAACGTAGGTACTTTCACACAAATCGGACTTCTTCTGAAATAACATACGAATGTTTTTCCATATTTCGATTCTACGACTTAAATTATGCTAAATTGCCAAATTTTGTAAACCTCGCAAGAGTAATTTTTAAAAAATTAGCTCTCAAAATTTTAACTCATCCATGTTAATAAGATTATTTGATTCATCCTTTCACATTTCGAAATTTAGGTTCCTTGAAATAAAATTCTATCATTTTTTAAGATTTATTTTTAAATACATTTGAAAAATTTTTGAAAACATTTCTAATTACTATCTGTAAAAGTTTTACCATCATCTTAAAGTAGATGCATTTCTAAGCATACTTACAAACAATTCAAGTATTTTATTCAAAATTTCCTAAGATATACGTGAATTTACATCTTGGCGCTTGTTGAAGTTTGGCATATTCGTTATAACCAATAATAACACCAAATAAGTTCACTGGCTTTGTCACAATCTTCAGTGACTTGCGACAAATATTTTTAATCTCAGCTTTCAAAAATATTTTACAGAAATTAATTACGTAGAGTATTTTCCTCAATTTTATTATTAGTGCATAATAAATATTTATTAATATTATATGAAACTCTATTTTCAATTATAAATAATATTTATCGGATTTTAACTAATTTGATATTCTTTTAATTATGTTTTCTTTCTTTGAATGTTTTGTATGAGTAAGTTTAGACTTGCGCCATGTTATCGTCTGGTACTTTACTTTAACTCTATTTAAATCGAATTCTTTAAAACTGACAAAATTTATTTGACGTTTTTTTCACAATGTTTTCAAGTGAACAGGATGACATAATTCTGGGACATTCTTGAATTTCTGGAATTCTTGACATTCTGGAAATTCTTGCGATTTTAAAAATAATGTATTTGACTGAAATAGGAATAATATTTTAAAAAACTAAAAGTAGGAAAATAAAGTTGTGGAAAGCCAGATACAGTGATAAAAATGTTTCATGGTGCAACTCGTCCATCCTAAATTATCGACAATCGGTACAGTACAACACGAGATATAGAACAGTCCCATTTTTTTGTGCAAGGTGTACATGCATGAACACCATATTTGAACCTTTCAAACTTTAGTACTTTCTATGTTTTCTCGAATTTTTTACTTCTTCTTTAGCAGTTATCCCAGACAGCGAGAATCGTTATTCTTATGGCAGCTGATACTGAACTGAAAATCATGAGTGGCACAGCTCTTTGTCAGTGGCGTTAACGTTAGTAAATGTCGTTTAGTGACAATGATTAAGTATTGGTATGAAATTTCAACAAATAAGATTAAAACATTTTAATAGCGAATATATTTATGCATGCAATATAATTCAAAGGTAGGCTAACTCAGAAGTGATCTAATTCTACACTTCTGAGCTGCACAGTAAAATTATAAAAATATAAAATTAAGCCAACTATAGATTTTATTTTCTGAAATACAGAAATTATCTGGCTGATTAAAAATAAGTGTTCCCTAATAGATTGCATATAAAATATTAACCTAAAAGAAATATCGTATCGTAAAAGCATATGATCTGGAATAGCAAATATTCGATTAAAAACATCTATAACAGGTAACAAGTGTAATACGGTCTTTTCGAATTTACTCTCAAGAACTTTAAATAGCATATTTCATTGTATTTGCTTCTAGAGAAATATAAAGAGTCATTTATGTTCGGGAAAAATAACATTGTCGCAGAAATTATACACGCAATAATAAATGGTCTACATTGAAGATAGATTTTCTTCCGTAAGGATACACTCAGATAAATCGAAAGCTAGTGAAATCCAATGTATAAAGTTTATCAAAAATCTTTGTAATGCCAAAAATTTCGTTTTCTTTCAGTTGAAATTGAATAAAGAAGCATGAAAGGATTTTGATTCAATTTACTGATATGTTTACGATAGATGATACAGTGAAATGTAATACCAAAAATGGCCTTTCTTTCTCGTTTCGCATGTTTTAAGAACTGAAGATTTATTAGTCTAGAAAAATGCATTTGAAAAGTTTACAGATTCTCCTAATATCAGGTAAAAGAAAATATAAAATTAAAAAAAATTAAAATAGTTGAACAGCTATGCTTCTATTCGGACACTTCTATTTTTGAGATTTATCTACATAAATTGTGCTAAATATTGAAACCCAAACACGAAATTTTTTATAACATACTGCTTTTTATCTATTTTAAGACTTTGCTTAAGTTGTGTGTAAGTACAATATACAGAAAAGACAGATAAAATCAAACATTAGCAGAACAAGTGAGAAATTACAAAATTATATCCAAGTGGTCAAATCAAATTAGAATGATTAAGCATGTTTTTGCGCTGTGTATATTTAGTGTGATAATCCAGTCCAGTGGGAATATAGTTGTGATAAAAACTTTTAAGGAAACAAACTCGTTGTGTTACAAAACCACATTTTTTATTTATTAGAAAATCCACTATTTAACTGCAGTACAACCCTAGGCAAAAGTTCACAGGTGACAAATGACAGGTCTTGTACAAATGAAAAGGAACAATATTGACGTACCTATTAAGTTATATTGAGAGGTGGCGACTCCAATTACTCCAGATTACATGCATTTTTAAATTTAAAGACATCATTTTCAGCATTATTAGAGGTACAAATTACACCTTTAGTTCTCTAAAAATATTTCAAATTTCTAGATATTTCAAAATAAGTTTACGAAATAATGGGATAGATACCCTTTATCACCGATTAGACAAATAAAATTTCTATTTTAGTCATCTCATTTTTTTAAATATTTTTTCCTTTTAACAGCTATATATCATTATAGAAATAAAGCCTTAACCTCTAATACCGGGTGAAAATATTCTCTTACAATTTCAGGTAGCCTGCAATACTTAGATTGACACATACTACTTATTGAAACGGGCTGACACTGGTTGTAGGTAGTCTCTTACAATTTCAGTACAAATTTAATGCTTATAGCTAGAAATATATTACTTAGATTGGAACATAGCATTTGGATAGACGTGACTTTCCCCCAAGGATACTCTTACAGGTGCACAAAGTAACTACAGAGTGATTATAATTATAGTTGCAATTTCAAAACGCTCTAACTTTAAAATCACTGGTCAGAATGACTTGATATTTTACCAGAACATTCGCCAGGCAATGGAATTTTGTTTGGTGAAGAACAAATAGTTCCAAAATGTACCGATAGATGGCGTTGTCAGGGTTTACATGTCAGGGGGGAATATGCACATTCCTAAGACTTTAATACAGAACACTAGCGGAACACCTAATGCTTTGACTAAATGCTTCATCATAACTGACAAAGAAGGATCGCGCTCTGCTCATGAAGCTTTTCTCTCAGAACGGTGGCTCTGCTTCAACAGCTATTAGGAAGTTCTGAACATTAAAAGGCATAAAATCTGGCCCCGTGACCACTTACGGCCTGCGGAAAATGATAGATAAATTCGAAGAGACCGTTTATCTAACGTGATATTAGGTAGAGGACGAAAACCAGTTTCGGCGGCGGCAGTGGAAGATGTGGATGTAAGAACAACAGATGGACAGTGATGCAGAAATCAGCAGTTAATAGGGAATGGGACGAATATTGGATATGCCTATCAGCACGGTGCATAATATCCTACGGAACATCTTGCGCTGTTATCCGTGCAAGATAACTCATGCGCAGCAGTTGCTACTTGCTGACCTGGAAACACGTGAATCGTTTGCACAACGATTTCTTGCCTGAATGGAAGTTGACAATAGATGACCAGGAAACATTATGTGGTCTGGCGAAGCCCATTTGCATTTGAAAGGTTTTGTACGTACGCAAAATTGCGGAATATCGGTGATCTAGAATCCGTTCCCGCTACAGCCTTTACCTCTTCAGTCTAAAAGGGTCAATGTGTGATGGGGAATAATGGCAGCGTTTGTCATCGATCCGTTTTTCGAGATCACATTGGCGGGCCCCGCTTACTGCACCGTTACTGTCATGCATTATGAAGCACTTTTGTTTAACCATGCCCTTCCGGTATTCAGCAACGTCAGTGTGTGGCACGCACATTATTCATGTAAGATGGCGCTCCTCCGAACATTGCTACTTATGTGAAGCAGTTGCTGATCACTCATACAATCATAAGCCGTCATCTTCTAATAAGGTGGCTGCCACGTTTCCCTGACTAAACCAGTGTGATTTTTAGCTTTGGGAATACCTGAAGAATGCTGTTTACAGTGGATGGATTGGGAATCTGGCCGACTTGAAGACAAGCATCAAGCATCACATTCATAACATCAGCACAGATACCCTTCGAACTGTTGTGGAATATGCCGTTTTGCACTCCCAACTAGTAGCTGAACAAGGCTGGGGGGTATATCGAACAGCTTTATGCGTTAATCATACATAAGGTGTTTGTTTCATGGAGTTCCTCTTTCTCTCTTGTCACTATTAATGTTTTCGCTGTAAACACCTATTCTTTGAACTGTTCGCTGTGAACACATCTTTTCGCCTGTTGTAAACCCTTGGAGTCTACTGTTTCCTTTCAGCTGGCAACATTCCGGTGTTTAATGAATCCATTTAGGCATTACCGCTGATAGCGCCATCAATCGGCACATTTTATAAATAATTGCCTCAAGATTGTTCTGGTAAAATTTAAAGTCATTCTGAGTAATAGTTTTAAAGTTAGAACGTTTTGAAATAGAAACTTTAATTATAATCGCCCCTTACATTGAGGCAACCCTAACCATAACTGGGTAACACATAATCTGTAATATAAAAACATTCTTGCAGTTAACAACTCATTTAATGTGAAATCAATGTCTTGTTTTTCTGTTACGAAGGTAAAGGTATCAACTAAAGGCCTCCATTCATCTCTTCTTCATCAACTCACTCTCGAATCGTAAAAAAAAAAAAAAAAAAAAAAAAAAAAAAAAAAAATTACGTTTCACTTCGGCTTAGCTTCGACTGGCTCCTCTCTGACGAAGAATCAACAAAGAACGTGAAGGAAAGCTTCCATAGGTAGACGTAATGTAAACCAGTTAAACTATTATACTTCTTAATTCGTGGAGGGACAATTTCTCGTCTCCCAATACCAGGTTATAAGAAAATTAAGGAATACGGTACAAAACAATAGAACATACAGGATTAGTCCTTTGGCAAAACCTTTGGCGATAATTTAAAAATTCGGATTATCGTAGATTGTTTTTACTCAAAATGAATAATCCATCAATTAAACTATTTGCATGGATCACTGACTTGATTTACTTTGGTACGCCGGAAAACAATAGTGTGAAAGAAGTTTGAATTCTTGACAAATGTGACCTTCGACCTTCTACACCGGTTCGACAGCATGCGTAAAAAAAAGGATTAAGGCTGGATGGATAACCCGTGTAAAATAAACTTCATGTATATTTTTACCTCTGATGTCTGGCGAAGCCACTCCTATTTAACGTAGCTTTCGTTTTTAATCTTAGAAATTATTTGGAACCCATTCCTTCAATTTCAGGACAGGACAGGAACAAGTACAGGGGGCACCATATCATCGCTGTGAGCAAAAATGGCATTGCCCCAGTATATTACCTTCCAAGCCAAGCATTATCAAAATAGATAATACTTCTGGAGTTCAAACACAGCTTACGTTAAAATACGTTTTTTTTTTCAAATACCTAATTTAGAATTACATAAAATTTTTATCATAGTTAAAAACTGTTGAAATATCAGACTTAGCCAGAAGCTAAAAACTTAGGACTTTAAAGGAAATGGAGGAAAAGAAAATTAAAAAAAAATTAAGTAGAATAAGTTTTCTCTTCGAGAGGTTTCTTAAAGAATAAATATTATAAATTACTAGCTGAGTTCTTCATTATAAATTACTAGCTGCAGTAAATTGCAATTGCAACTCAAATCAAGGAAATCCTTAATACGTAAAAAAAACTTTGAGAACAACTCTTACATTCAAAGTAAAAAATTAATATCACTTTAAATTATAAGAAAACTCAATCCATTTCGAAGGTAAAAAGTTAAGGTCCCTCTTAATCAGGAGCACAAAAAACCTGCAAGACTGATAAAGAAAGACCTATACATATTTATCTTCAAAATTGATTGCGTCCTTTTCTAAATCTACGCTAAACACGACGATGTTGCTTTTCTAATTTACACATAACTTGTTACAAAATAAATATCATCAAAGTATTACTTGTAATAAAATAATTACTTCAAAATATAGAAGTCGGTAACTCACAAAATAAATCTTACTCTCAAAACTTTTATTGAGATGTTTTGGCAGATGAAGTTCTTTATCATAATTTTTGGGTTCAAATGAAAATACATCAGAAGAATTATAGTCTGTATTTGGAAATTGTTACCTGTTTAGAAAAATATGTATATAGTTCCATTTCTAAAGTAGATGGCAGGACATGGCAGGGCTTTACAAGCTAATGACAAATTCTGTGGGAAATTTTACTACTTACCATTTTAAAGATGTACTCCAAACACTAAGAAACTACTTTATGTAGAGCGTTCAGTGGTGTTATAAAAAGATTGCGTAGAACTGTTGAAAATGCACTGAAGTCTGGATCACTTTAATAATTTGAAAAAATAGAAGATTAATCTTACAAAAAATTAAGCGAACCCTAAATATCAATGCTATGAAATTTATAGTGGATTTAGAAGGAGAGTTTGCAATTAGCATGTAGGGTTTATATTTATTTTAACTAACATTTATTTTAAGTTTAAACTATCTTTCCTGTCAAGCCTTACTTTCCCCTGGAACTGCCAATGCCAGAATATGTAAATTTTAGTAGAACGCGCAAGGATTCAAATTATCAGCGGAAGTATTCGGAGTTAAATAAAAAGGAAACGAGTTCGAGGTGTGCTGTTCTTAATTCACCAGCGCGGAGGTAGTTAGCCAGAAATTGAAGAACCCCGCGTTTCGGCCTGTGTGCTTGCCTGGAAGTATTGTTAATCGTTCAACGTGATCTTCAAGTTTGCTGAATTAGCAGCGGCATTGTAAAACGCGGTGAGGTTAGTTACTTTTAGAGAGCCTCGTAGTTAGAGTCTTGTCTTTAGTTTCTTTTCAGGTTATTATTTTTATTTGACCGCCGAGTTGGCGTAGTTTGTGAGCGTCAAGAGCACGCACTTGTAATTTATTACGTTGAATAAAAAGGGACTTAAACCCTTAACAAGACTCTGTCTTTTATCCAGTTTCAACAGTCACCTCTTGGTTGCGTGCAAGTTGGAGGCGCGCAACACTACAAGCATTAACCCTGAAACTGCTAGAAGAATCATTGGGGCATCTGGATATCAGCAAAAAGGAAATTCTTCGTCTCAAGAAAACGAGAAAAATCATCTGGTGTCCGCAAAATCCCTGGTAAGTAAAGATTTGTTCCATTAAAACAATGCTGTGTTTGCATACGAGTCATAATTTAATACATTTTAATTTGATGGACTAACTACTATACGGCGAAAGCTATAAATATTTCAATTCTAAAATCTTGCTGTGTACTTTAAAGCATGAGGTGGAGGGTAATTAGTTTGGGGGTGTTTCTCTGATAAATACAATTTGTTTCTGAAAATAATATGAATGAGAATAAATATATAAATATTCTTAATGAAAACATGAAAACATAAGGAGGGTGAACTGGGATTGCATAATACATCCAAGATTCATCAAATTAATGATCACCCTAAATGTTCGCTTACACAACTGCCATGAAAATATCAGAATTCCTCCACATTCTCCAGACTTAAAAACCGTGGAGCATCTTTAATTTGGTTTGGTTTATGTGTTTACAGCAAAGCCTCCAGGGATGGGGAAGGATGCCTTCGTGAAAGATTTTCTAACGGAACTGGCTTGTATACACGTTAAACATGGAAAAAACCACTAAAATGCCCATGCAGCCAGCCCGTTCGCGGGGTTCGAACCTCGGACCGAACTATCAGTGTTCAACGATTTTACTGCTCGACCGCTAGCGGGCCGGATCATCTATGGAGTGAATTAGAGAAAGATGAAGGAAAAATTATATTTCTTCGAAAGATTTAATAAAACAATTCTTCCGGAAAAATAGTGAGTCTTTAGAAACTATATACCCAGCGGACAATATTTTCCTGGACGCACGTTTATAACGTCATTTGCTACCTAATTCCGATTTTAATTAGAAACTTTTGCTGTTTAACGTCTTATTAACTGCAAAATGTATTGCTGAAATCTGAAGTACTTCCAATTTTTTGTTAGCCCTTAAGATGGCAGCACGCTTAAGTTTGCTATGAACAGCGTTTCCGAGAACGCTTTCGTTCCTCTCGTACACGGAAAAATTTTACTCTTTTGTATTCTAGGATTCAAGAAAAATTGGTCGAAAGAGAGCTGAAATTCGATCACTTTCGTGAAAGTGAAATACTTTGAATTATTGAGAAGTGGTTTAATTGGCTATAAAAGCTTTAAACATAGAAGATACTAAAATATTCTAATAAGTGTTTTAAGTACCGGTTCGGACGTTTCGAATAACTGTATTTTCCAGTTTCAGCAAGAAGGATATACAATATAAATTGGTTAAACATAGAAACCAAGATATTTTCTTTCTTTCAAACTGTTTTGAGAAGTTCTATGAAGTGTTTTGAGATGTTCTAAGAAGTTTTATAGAAAAGAGCAAAATTTCACTTTTTCAAATGAAACTGGTGCTACATAATTAGCTAAATCATCAATGGAAAGATTTTTTAAAGAAATATTTACGAATTACATTAATATGTTTAAAGCAAAGTAGAAAGGAACACATGTATAGAGTCTCGTATTCTTTGGTATCATCAACTAACGAGATCTAGAAAGCCTGTCGAAGAATTATCCTCAGGTGTTAGGATAACAGACGAAATCAGAAGAAGGTTCTAAATGACTCTTTATTCAAGCACATATAGTTGCACAGAGGGCCCCATCTGGGCTTCCATAAGGCAACACATTTGGCTGAACTTACATATATAATGTTGAACTTAAATAGAATTAAATTAAATTATAATTAACTTAAATATAGTTTATTAACTTAAATATATCTCACAGGATAATTTACAAGCGCAGTAAGGCTCTGGGTCGTTAGCCTAAGGGCTAGAAGCACTCAACGCCACAGAATCAAATTGCTAGTAAATCAAAGTATCAGCTTGGCCTTCAAGCAGACATAACACGCTCTAAAAACACCTTCCGAAACCTTCGCATAAATAGCACTTTTTTCTCCCTCAATTTGAATAAACATGCGCTAACTGATTAATATTCTACCCGAAAAGCGTGTATGAAACGTAGAGTGAAAGGAAAGTTGCTTTAAATAAAAATTAACTTAGAAGATATTTTCTCCCTCCTTCCAGCATGTCTTTGGGGTGCAACGGTAGCACACTCGGCACGTACTCGAGAAGTAAAGGTTCAAGTCCCATCGAGGGCGTTGCACATTTTTCATGTACTTCTGCTTCAAAAAAACCTAATGATTCTACAAATTATTGGTCAATACAAATGAATCTTCACGCATGCGTGCAAATAAAAAGAGTTATGACATTCAATTTGAATGTGACGTTAAATAGATTGGTTAAAGCAGTACCTTTTCGATCCTTTAACTGAAATCGATGTAGGCTAGTAAACTATTTACTTCTATAAGGTTAGAAATGAGGTTATTTGAAACAAAAAAAAATCTGAAAGGTTTTAGATTTTAAATTATGTCCAAAGAGGCGTTTTTTTAACGTTTTGTGTGTTACCTTTATTTATTAAATATCATGTCCTTCGCACTTAAAACATAAATTTCAGTTCAGTAGCAATGTCGCAAAATAATTTTAAAATGGCCCTATCTTTAGAATTTCTGATGCACAGTTCGTGGCGCTGGAGATAAAAAGTTTCCCCCCCCCCCGTAGAGTTTTGCCATTGCTCGCTTTCAAATCGTTGAGTTTGTTACTCAAAAATTCGTTAAAGTTTTACAAAATATGAAATCGATAATAAAACAAATTCCAAATTTCAAATTTGGTCTTCCACATGCCCGTATTCGTAGGAGGTTTACGTCATTCAAAATTCGATGGCTCTGTGTACCGTTGTTTTATCACAATGCGAGAAATATACATTCATTTATGCAGATTTTTCTTTATTTAATTTCTTCAAATATAATGCAGGACTCTAATATTTGGTGGCAACAGTTTGAAAGGGGAAACGGACATTTATAGTGATTCAATGCAAAATCTCAAAACCAAAACAATAGTCCTTCAGGAACAAAGCCTCTTTCGACTCAAAAGCAATTTTCTCGTGTGACACATTCGAAGCAATGTAGATGGTGAATGAGGAAAATAGAAGAAATATTTCCTCATTTGGAACATTAATTTGTAAAGGAAAGAACATGATTGGATAATTGATATTATGTTTTCTGAGATGACTACAAATTACGAGTTTAATTTCAATTATTATAAAAATAGAAACATTTATTTTGAGGAGGAGTTTAATTTCATGGTTGAATGAAATCGGAGATGATAATACAGCGAGTGAGCATGCTTTGCATGCTGTGTGAAAAGGTATCGCATATTCGAAAGTTTGGTTGAAAAATCTTATTTATACTATTTAAAAAAATCATAATCTAGTATGGCATAATGCTTATTATCAGCTGTTTTTAAGTATCAAGGAGGACTATGCTTCCGCTGTGCTATTGTGTGCATTCCATTGTCTAGCCGTCACCTTTTCTCCTATTTGCAATGTTGCAGTTAGATATTGAATATAACTGAAACAAATTTCATTGATAACGGTAAAATAATGATGGTTTATTCATGTACCTCTCTGCTACAAATGTTATTCCAAGTTGAAGCAATGTCTTGGTTTAAACCGCAGAGCTGGCTTCCGCCCAGGATATATCTGGGTATACCCATACGGAATTGAGTGACAACCCAGCAGGAAGATTCCAAAGAGGACCATCCCACGGTAACACAACTCCGTGGACACGGCAAATGTAATGTTCTATTAATAAAAAAGGAGGGGTTTCACAACATGGGCACGATTGCGGGGACCTTCAAGAGTTGCTAATATTTTATTATCATACTGCATAAATCAAGTCATAGGGAATCACAACTGAATATGAAAATACTTACACTGTTGTTGCATTACATATGATTAAGAGATACAAGTGCGTAGATTTACATAGAGTTACAAAGTTAATAATAGACATTCATATGATATTGGTACAATTATATATATATAGAGAGAGAGAAATTCAAACAATACATAGAGAAATGCTAGTGGCTACCAGCAACAGTGTATAGACAGAACAGTGTAGGAGCTTTATGAGTATACATCAGTTGAGAGTTACATATGTACTGTGTGCTGTAGTTCATGTGCTAGTGCACCATTCCATATGAAGGTGATGCATTACAATGTAACTACCAATTGACAATCAGAAGTAGGTAGCCGTGCTGTAGCTGATGTCTCTAATTAGTAAGGTTGGATAAGTCAATGTTGGCCATAGTCACAGAGATACGATGTGCTCAGACAACAAATATCTGCCGGTGTGTATACACTGAGCCCTAAGGGCTTTCAAGTGGACCACTATAGTCTTTACTGCAAATTTGCACTCCTGTTGCTGGGCTCTGCCCTGTACATTATTACGCATTCATCTATTACAGCCTTGATCTTTAGCTGGTCTTGTCTTAGTCTCTTTGTAGTCTGGAACCATTGGTGCCAGTAATTGTCATTAGGCTTTTTGAACCTGTACTGGGCTTCTGAGGGTGCATGAAAAGAAGAGATGGTCATGGTCATCTATCTCACCACATTCGAAGGTGTCATTATCTGCGAATCCAAAGCGAAATTTGTACGTGAGGAATGGGCCGTGTCCCGTTAGAAACTGCGTCATAAAATAAGTGTGGGGCTATGTATCGGTTTTGACTTTTGGGATAAAATTAAAGACCCGACGTCCTGTGGTGCTCTGAGCCCATCTCTGTTGCCACTGAGACAGTCATTGTTCTTGCGTCTGTCTTTTGATGAAAGAGATCGGCTTTAATGCGCCTTCCTATTTGGCGTCAGTGGAGCACGTTGCCTACTTTGCCGCAGCATCAGCCAGCTCGTTTCCTGAAATACCAATATGAGCCGGTACCCAGCTGAGACTTAGGGCTTGCTCCTGGTTGAATTGTAACAGCTGCCGCCTAATTTCTTGAACTAGCGGGCTACGTGATCTCTCGTTAGCTATGGCCGCCAGACTGGAGGCCGAGCCAGAGTAGATCTATGTGGGAGCTCCTTCAACTTCTGCGCTTACTTCAAAACAGCCCTGATGGCCAGCAGTTCAGCCTGATATACGGAGTTGTAGTGCGCCAGTCACCTTTTCCATACATGCATCACTTGTATGTTTTGAGTTGCTCTCGAAATGGTGATATAAGTTTCGATGTTGTTTTCCGCAGGGTTGCAGGAGATAACTGGCCTATGCTCTTCATATTCTTCATGGTTGTAAGTCTGGCCCCATAGCGTATGTTGTCGTCGCAGTCTTGAGATCTTTCCTATTGCAGCCTCACGATCTGTGACCAAATCGAAGAGTGGCGTACCCGCTAGTACTTGTAGGGCTACTGTGGAGGATGTTTTATAAGCTTTGCAAATCATTAGTAGTTGTTGCCGCTGTACAGTATTCCGTTTGCGTCGCATGTTGGTGTTAAGATGTGTACCCCATACTCATGAACCGTAAGTTACAATCTTCTCAGTAACCGTTTTGCACCAAATGCGCAAAAGTTTGGGAGACAGGCCCCATCTTACAGCTGTCATTCCCCACATAACATTGGTAAGGAGATTGATGCGTTGCTTTAGCATCATGATGTGCGGGAGCCAGGAAAGTCTCTGATCTATGATCACTTCAAGATACTTCAGTTCAGTAACACATTTAATTCTGTTTCCAAGTAACTTGAGGTTGGGGTTTCGTTGGGGTGGAGGTCCTACGATGAGAGCTTGCGTTTTTTGGACGGAGAGTTCAAGTTTATGTTCTCTGGATCACTGTGCAATAATGTCTAGGCACTCTTGCGTTCTGATGCTCAGGTTTGAGCGACCTGCCACTGTTAATAAAAATATAACTGAGTATAACTGAACCAAAATACACGTTCGTTTATTTTTTTAAATCTTTTCCGGCTAATGGCTTCCTTTAACTAATTTTTAGTAATTTTAATTTCAGAAATTTAGGATTTAGAATTTTAAAAATGATTCACATACTGAAAAGAGAGACGTATAGTACTGTAATTGAAACCTTTCAGATTAAAAAAAAATCATCAATCATAATTTTTCCTATTTGGAATTTTTGCTTTATTTAGGTACACAAAATCAAACGCAGAATATATGAAGAAAAGGCATCGGTCTCTTGACACGCGTGTATAGGAAGTTTAAATTAAAAAGAGTCAGTAAGAACGTCCCCTACCACCCGCACCTTTTTCTTTATTTTTCTTCCTTCGTTCTTTTATTTATTTGTTTATGTTTTTATTTTTGAAAATTTTGAATCAATGACTTTAATCCTTTTAATTTAAACTGTAAGAAAGAAGTACTAAAGAAGTATGAAAAGCATGGTGAAAATTCCATCAAAATATGTTGGATTAAAAAGTTGAACTTAAGAAAAAAAATTATCATAAGGTTGAATTTTCTTCTCTACGTACATAGAGACGGTATAAGAGGGCACAAAATTTTAACAAAAGTATATGAGCAACTAATATTGATTTATATTTATAACCAGAAATTAAATTTATGTATATAATAAAGCATTTTATATGATAAAGATATTCTTCTTTTCGGGAATGCAAAACAACTTCAATTGCGAATTCTTTTAATCAAAAAGGCAAAACTTGTTAAAGAGCATGACATTTTTTCTCTAGTGTCAAATACCTTTCTTTCGCTTATCCTCTTCCACCAATGGATTTATTCCCTAGATGTCGCTACGGCGAATGGAGCAGAAGGTAATCAGTTCTGCATGGGAAACACTTTTGCGAGGAATTTCGTGACGAGCGAAACAACTATCTTGGCCAGTGTAGAACGGTCGTTGTTTCATATGAAATCAGCCTCATAAATATTTTTCATTTATAGAGGTGGTTATGTCAATGATATGTATTTACAAAGGGACATATTTTGATAATGAAAATTTGTGTACTGAAAATATGTGATAAAACGTGGCGGATAATTTGAAATTTTATTTTAAGAAATTTATGATTTCAAATTATTGAAAATCATTTTTAAGTTTATGAACATCTAACTATTTTTAATTGCTTTCAACGAGGCAAGAAATATTTGAATATGGTAATCCTCGGATAAAACTGGTAAGTTTAGTTTGAAGAACAGGCTATACTGCTTGACGTTTTTTACACATTTTGCATAGCAAACTCACTTTTAATTAACATCTGTCTTCAAAATATCAAAGCTGAGAATATACATACACATTTAAAAGCGTTGTCATTTATAAATTTCTCAGGATAAATATATAAAGGAATATGATATGAAACTTTGCATAAATTTTATATTTATGTATTATTCAATAATTAAAATAATATAACTGAAATTAATTTTAAAATTAAGTATTTTCAATGAACATAACTTTAAACTTGTGAGAGCTAGATATGTACGTATGTTATCAATAATATTGTCCTTACGAATTTTATATGAAGACTACATGTGAAGCTTTCCATAGATTTTTCGTTTTTATGCTATTTAATATTTAAAGTAACATAAATTTATTGTGCTTAAATATTACTGATTTTCATAATAATACAAGAGTTAAATGATTTTAAAGCGATATTCTGATTAAAGACGATCAATATAAGATCTACTAAAGATAAGTAAAATTAAATAAAAATTGATTAAAAAATATTTCACAAACTGGAACTTGAAAGCTATGTACAGTTTAAACGTTATTAAATATATTTGAAAATACATTTTGAAAGACAGTTTTGAAGACAAAGAAAATGATTTAAAAAATTTTTATGACTATTAAATTCGTGAAAATGTTTTGAGCTTACATTTCATTTGTGAAATGAATGAAACATTTGAAACTATACCTAATTTAATTGCTTATTGAATATCTCTTTTAGTTTCCTCATGTGTTGGGATGCTTTACAAAGTAAAAAAACGCGAAATTAATATTATACTTTAGAAGATAGTGTATTATTCTCTGGTAAGCTCAAAATGAGAGTAAATAAGGTAAATAGTTCGAAAGTGAGGAATATTATGTCAATAAGAACAATATTAATTATGAATTTTGTTTCAATCTTCATGTCGGATATACTGACTACGGAAGCAAAACTTATAAATGTTGAGAATGAAAACAATCCAGCTATGGTTAAGAGCTATGGTATTCCATTACCATTAATTCTTCCGGAACTTCGTACAGAAGACTATGTGAATAATTACGATAAAAACTACGATAGCAGTAAAGATGATTTACACTTTCCTTACGTATCTGAAATAAAAGTATTGAAATCGGAGAAGGATGTCAACTATAACCATCACCAAAAGACCGAAGACAACCTACCTATCAATGTGACACTGTTCGTAAATGGACCGTTTGAGAATTTTTCATGCACAGTTAATTGTTCTGAAAATTCTTCAACCACTCACCAAGAACTAATAAGAGCGCCAAAATTTGGGTCATCCGCTCTCACCAGGACAATTGTTCTATCCTTTATTGCTGCGTTCTCTTTTGTTGGTAACGTGGCTACTCTGAGTTCGATTCTGCGAGCTGGCCGTCAGAATACGTCAACCGTATATATGCTCCTTGTTCAGCTGGCTATTGCTGATTTGCTAGTCACCATGTTTTGTATCTTCGCAGAGGCTGTGTGGACTTTTACTGTACAGTGGTACGGAGGAAACTTTTTCTGCAAGATGGTGAAATTCATGCAAATGTTTTCACTCTATTTGTCCACGTTTCTACTAGTTTTAATAGGATTTGATCGACTGTGTGCTGTGCGATTCCCAATGCGAAGAGGACGAAAGATTTACGTCAAAAGAGGTATAATTTGTGTCTGGTCTCTCAGCGCTATCTTCAGCCTTCCGCAGGTGAGTATGTATTTTTTCTCAGCTGTTTTCTTAGTGCATTAAATTCACTTATTTGTGAATGTAAACGCAGCTTTCGTAAAAATATTCATTTACAAAATATGTGTGATAATAACGTAACAACCTATCTACGCAAAAAGAAAAATAATGATTACCAAATGAACGTGTTTAAATGTTGATATTGATTATTGAAATGGAAAAAAATTAAATTTAGTGAACTCCCAATTAATAAATACCAGAAAGAATATCGAGTCATGCTAAGAAACATTAAGATTGCTCATTTCGTTTTAATGGAAAAATTACTTCACAAACAATCAGCTTAAAATAAAAGTTTCTGAGAAAACCCAAAAAGGCAACGAAGTATACATAGCATAAAAGCAGTGATAACATATGACGTCTGCCAGAAAAATTCTTTCAAAAAATCCCGAATTTGAACTCAGTGTTATTCCCCAAGTTGCCCTGTGAGTTTTTTGCTTTAACACTTAATGTGTTTTTTCTTTTTTTTTTTTTTTTTTTTTTTTTTTATTTTTGATAAAGAGTACTCTTCCTTTATTTACGCTGTGGTTCTTTCTCGGTTTTGGATACTATACTTATTTATTTATGTAATTCCAAAAAAATCCAGATTTCTGCTGATTAAATTGATTTTTCTGAGATTTTCTGCTAATTAAATTGGTTAAAATAGTTATGCTTTAAGGAAGTTTTCAATTAATTATCTTATGAGTAATTCTGTGCCACTTTTTATGCTTTTTTAACTGCTTTTGAATTATCTGTAATACGGCGTAATTGTGGATGTCATCTCTGGTATTAACCAGTTAATTCAGGATTCGAGGTTTTATATAAACCGCATACTTGTAGAAAAATTGTTTTAAAATATATTCATTTGTAAAGAAAAGCTTAATAAAATTGTATCTTAAAAGGTATTTCTTTTACTTAACGGTTTTTCGGATTACGTTATAAACAATGTTTAAAAATTTAATTTTTTTTACCAAATATGCCGTACGAAAATTAATATTAGAGATAATGTTTATATTAATTTTCAATGTTCCTTCGATAAAATATGGTCATAAATTTATGCTAGGATATTAAATTAATAAATTCGGTTTAAAATTATATTTCTTAGAAATATTACCTCTGCACGTGATATTTGTATTTGTGAAACATTTTATAAATGCCTTTTTCCTCTTGAGGAACAATATCTTATTAATAAGGAAAACCGTAGAAACTGTGCAATGTGCAATGCCCTCGGCTGGACACGAACCTGGAGCTCTCGAATACGCGCCGAGTGTGCTACCGATACACCGCAAAGTCATGCTTGAAGGAAGGAGAAAATACTTGTAGTTACTCTAAATGATACCGGAAAATGTTACTTAAAATATACATTACATAAATTAAGAATAATTATTCAGGTTCAGTTGTCTTAAACTTTTACTTTTCCAAAATTTAAAAGTATTGATTGGGAAGCCGAACGTCATTTCTAGACGAAAATAGCACTTTATAAAACGCAAAGGCTAAAAAGTATTTTAAAATTCACTCATCTTCCAATTCAACATTTTATGTCCGTTATTAATTAAGTGCTTTCAAAGACTTCACTTTATTTATTACTGAAATTTGCGGCACATAAAATATTCTGCAATCCTTTAATTAGCCTGTTATGCTTTAAAAGCTACTTGAGAATTATAAGCCTGTTATATATATACATACATATACATACATATATATATATATATATTTTACAGATCATTTTCAGATAAGAAAATGATTTCTGAGATTTGTAAGCTTTGGTAAGCATTTCATAATTATTAATCTACTTACGAAAATATTGCAGTAATCACAAATTTTGGCTTTTCCTTATATTTACTACAAAGTAAAGTAAGTGTAATGCCGTCAATAATAAATTTATTTTATTTCCTTAAATATAAAATTTATTTAATATTAAAATTATACAAAAATACCAAAAATTAGCATTTATATTAAAGATTAGCATTCTGAAACTCAGTCTTCAAAAGGTCTAAAAAATCAATAATTTAAAATATTAAAAAGTATTGTTTGTTTAGAGGAGTTGAAGAGTTTGCAATGTTATTACGTTGCAAACTCAAGAATAACATGTATTATAAATGAAATTACACAAACGATTTTTAAAAAAGTTTGATACTTTCTCTTACAGTTATGCAAATTGCAAGTTTTACGCGATAAAATAAGATTTTCATGATCATAGAAAAGGTCGATAATGAATCGCTGTGATATATCGGTTCACAAAAATAAAATAATTCGCTACGATAAATAATTCATGTCAGTAAAATACCTATATGTTGATAAATAAAATGTGTAATACAAGCTAAATCATGAAGGATCTTTTCGAAAAGGTTTTAGGAAACTTATGGTGTTTGTTTTTTAATTGATTTACATTAAGCACCCAGAAACATAACTGTAAAAAATAGCAAAATAAAATTTAGTATTAATTTAAAAATGAATTCAGAACAAACGATGGCAGAAATTTTGGAAGTATGTACTACACCAAATATTTACAAGTATTTTCAAGAAAAATTTTTTCCTCACAAAGAAATGTTTACAATAGTTCAATTAGATACACTGCTTATCATTAATTAAGGGAAAATCACAAAAAGGACGATTACTCAAAAAGTTACATGTAGAATTTAATGAAACTGAACTCACAATAAACAACACATATTAAGGTATAAAATAATATAAAAAGAAATTACCAGACAATTTTGGTGTCATAGAAATTAGTCTATGTATGAAATGAACAAATCAGATGTGTCATTTTGATACAGGAAAATAACAATCAATATGGAATACGATCTCCACTAGAAGCAATGCGACACATACAGCGATGTGCAACGCTGTCAGTTATACAGTTAATCAGTTCCGTAGGAAGTGAGAACCATTGCTCTTGCAAAGCAGTTGCAATTGTTGCAAGGTCTGAAGAGGAGGAATGAGAGCAGCTTGCGTCTTCCTAAAGCAACCCAAACATGCTCTATATGATTCAGGTCCGGTGATCGAGCTGTCCACTCCATGCGCTGAATTGTTTGTGGTGCTGAAGATAATCATACACGATCGAGCCCTTTGCAGTCTAACGTTGTCGTCCTATAGCAGGAAATCACCTATTACATAAATCACCTATTACATAAGGACGCACTTAAGCATCAAGGATGTCACCTCGATAGGCTTGTGCACTCATTGTTCCACGTGGAAAGACATGGAGATCCGTGCATCCAACCCAATGGGATACCACCCCAAACAATATCACTACTTCCTCCGTATGCATCTCTTTCACTGATGTTTGGTGAAGGGTTCCAGGTTCTCTCCAAATCAAATAACGCATACTATCGCTTTGGAAGCTAAACTTGGACTCATTAAGAAAGCAGGCCTAAATTAATCAGCTGTCCAGTGGTCACGTTGATACGTTTCCTTCTATGACGTGACTTAAGCGGTATTCAAATGGCTCACGTGCAGACCTCCTTGGTGTAGCCTGTCAGTGGCTGCAGCAAGGAAGGATCTGAGTTGAGTCGGAGTTGAGGTTCTATCCCTTCGTGCGCATAACAATAAATATCGATCAACAGCGCTTTTTAGCGGTTGGCAGTCCTTAGCTGAACCTCCTAGATGCAGGATCTGTGGTTAGAAATTGTTGCCAAAGCCTATGAACCACAGAAGGTCTCATACTTAGCCATCTGGCCACGTCTATCTAACTGTCCTGCCTTTAGTCTCCCAATAGCTCTTCATCTTAGTTCTTCGGGAAAATGATGCTTAGAGGTCATTGCTATAACTTGACTATCCCATATTTCCTATCTCAGTATCATAGCGAAATTTGCAGGCTTGTTCTGAAACATGAAATTTTGTGCTCCTCAAAGATGATGTATTTCGATGGCAGCGCCACTAATTTGCATACTGCAGTTTTACTCAGTAATTCATATTTGATAACATATTCAAATTCTAAACGGATTAGCTTATTTTGGAACGAGTTATCGCTTTTTTTGCTATTTTTCCTTAGTTTTTGTAAACCCAGTGTAGATTATTCATACCTGCAGTCACCATCTATGTACTAACTACCCTCGGAATCCAGAAAACTCCTGGCAGGCAGTGAGGAATTAATTCAGGTTACAGAAATTTGGTGACTCTCATCAGGTTCTCTAAAATCCTAGATAATACACCTCCGGCTTTTAAAGAATATTCTGCTCTTTGTAATGGAGATATTTCTCAAAGCAACAATAAAGTAATTATATACATATGGATGTTTTACCTCCTTAAATATTTATACGAGGTAAATATTTATATATATTTTATATTTATATTATATGGTATTAATATTTATACTTCAAGTTATAAACTTTTTCAGGGTAAAAAAAGAGAATTAAAGTCTCTTTTTTCTCACAGTAATTCTCTGTTAAAGATTCCGTTTTTGAAAGTTTCATTAATTTACTTTTACTCAGTTTGGTAATTTTTTGCCTGGAGAAGGAAGGTTAAACCTTCATATAGAAGGAAGGAACAAAATTTTATTAATTTTCGTTTCAACATTTACTTTTTGATTTATATATTTATACTAGTTAGTCAATGTTAAGCAAAATGTCTAAATAATAATATGCTCTCATAAACTACAAGCTAAAAATGCGGTATCTTCCGTTCCAAATTCATAGAGTCATAAGACAGCAAATTTAATGACTTATACATCTGATCAACACACATAATTGATCAAATGTGAATATTTTTTATTCAGATTTAGTGAGAAACACAAAACAAGATTTCCAATTTTTGTAGATTAATGCCTGCATATTGTGACAACAAGACTCATTACAGACTGTTTGGTTGGCAACATAAAACATAGTTTTGATTTGTAAATGTTTCTACGAATTTTTACAGATATTTTATAGAAATTTTATATTTAATTTCTGAAACATAATTAACCCTTTATTAACTGATATTTTTATTTTATGGGAGACATATAAAATTAACATTTTATTTACAAAAGCGTTCCACATTCAGTGCTAACTTTTTCATAAATTATCATTATTATTTTGAGTAACTTCAAGTAACTTAATACACTCGCTTAAGATCAATAATTAAGGAAAAAATAAGCTTAAAGTCGCCTTTCCAAACATCCAGCGGAATAAATGTTTACAATTATTCTCATAGTTTTATCAGGCAAGAAAACAGCATTTTAAGTACAGAAGCCAAATTAAAGTGATTTCAACATTTGCATCCCTTTACGTGAGCGACAGGCAATTTTAATCATGTTTTTCTGTGAAAGCGCAGTAAAAACATATTTGAATGTTTTGCCATAACAGGTTTTCTCCTATGTCCTTCCAAATGATTCTACATTTAATTTCAAAATCATGTCTGGCTTTATTTTTTGTAACTTCAATAACTTGTTTACAGGATAATATTTGAAAAATGGAAGTTAAATAATGCATAATGCATCTTTTATTACAAAAACAGAATTTTTAAACGCCTTGCAAATCTTTGAATCGTACTGCATGGAATTTGATTTCTGATATGTGTATTACAAAACTTGGAAGAAAGTATAGTGCGAAGAATGTTTAGGAGAAAAAGAGTGAGCTTGGGCATTAAAAGTTAACAAAGCGTACCTAATTATCCAGTTTATAATTCAATTCACTTTTATCCAAATCTTATCGGACAATATTCTAATTATTGCGAAGTCTCATATTAGATGACACAAGAAGACTGATTGGAGGAACTCTTAAAAATTTTAGCTTGCAGCAAGTCCAAGATAGTCAATTATTTTTTTCCCTTAAAACCTATTTGTTACCCTATATTAATGATTGTTAGAAGCAATTTATTGATAAAAATCATTCGACTTTGAATATTTCAGGATATCCGATATCATGCCTTATTTTGAGTCTTTCAATGTTCATAGAGTCTTAAATAATTTCGGTCAGGATATCCGATATCATGCCTTATTTTGAGTCTTTCAATGTTCATAGAGTCTTAAATAATTTCGGGTCGATCAGAAGGTGCGTTAGTTATATGTCATAAAAGCCTTACGAATAGTAGTGCCAGTTACATTTTGCTCAAATCTATACAAGTGAAATTCAAATGTTTAGCCCTTTCTTTGTCTACTAACAGCTTTTTAATTATATTTTCATACCCATAATTTTAAGTGCTTTCCTTAGATAATTATGGTCTGAAACTACCATTCTCCAAATGAAAATCGCAACATAACCACTCATCCCAGAAGTGGCCTTCCTCTGATTAGAATACCGACAAAGCTGTACATTTACAGCTAACTATGTTGCAAATAAATATTGCTTCATAGGAAAATTATCTTGAAACATTATTTTAAAAAAATATGTAGAAGAGGTTTCTGAAGAAATTTCACGGTAATATTTGTTTGAGACTTATTTAATTAAGTATTTTATTTTAGTTAAGTATAGTATATCATTAACTTAGAATCAATGTCACTACGAAAGGCCGCTGTAATGAGTTTCTTTTTACTTATTTGTCTCTCACTCAGTTATTCGAGGTAATGATAATAATAATTTTGTAATATGAGGATTAAAAGTTTATGCGTGTTTTGTTATGCATATAAATTACGGAAGTAATGTGAAGTTTATCGTTTTTTTAATATTTGTAATGATAATTACATTTTTTCGAGCTGTTGGTTTGCTGGCTCCTTAATTAAGGAATTTTTTTTTCCTTTGAGAACATACAGACTCCCCGTGCACCACATATGTACAACACGTGGCTTACAGAAGTAAGTTAACTAGAACATTAAAGGTTACATTTATAAATAAACATTAAAAATTACATGCATAAATAAAGCGAACAAAAGCAGAGAACAGCAGTCTGGACTTCACGAAAACAGATAAGTTCACTGGCCAAGTCACTCCGAACATTTTCAAATCGTTCTGTAAGCATAATCTAGGGCCATCAAATGTAGGGCACGAGAAAATCAAATGTTCCACATCCTGAGGAACTCTTTTTGAACATTCACATAAATTGTTTGATCGTTGAATAACTTGCAAATTTACGTGACCAGATAAAAACTGAGACACTTTAAAATTTAACGAGAGGAAAGACTCGGAATTCAGTCTATGGTAAATAGAAGGAAGGAACGTTTTGGTGACTTCCGCATTACAAGATGAAATGTATTCCTCATTCCACATAGCTAAATGCTTTTTATAATGAAAGGACTTCCAATAACTCTTTGGAATGCTAATGTTGATATCAATGGGTAAATTTAAGGCATCTTTAGCTAAGAAATCAGCTCTTTCATTTCCGTAGAAACCATGATGAGCACGCACATAAGCAAAGCAGATATCAATACCTCTAATTCTAAGTGAACTAACAGTTACTAGGGTTTCGATAACTAATTTATCGCAGCTGGTAATACTGTTCAAAAGTTGAAGAGAAGAAAGAGAATCAGAACAAATAAGGTACTTTGAGGATGCTGTCCCATGATCCTGGATCCACTTGACGGCAAGATAAATGCACAGAAGTTCTGCTTGAAAAACTGTACATTCATTCCGTATACGGTGTCTAAGAAAACAAATCTCAGAATTGCCTTCAAAAAGAACAAATGCAAGGCCAACCTTGTTGTTCATCTTGCTGCCATCTGTTAAGAAAACCATATGAAAATTTATTTCAGCAGTCTCTTTATAATCGCAGAAATTTATGGGTTCTAAAGAAGCGGGATGAGGAAGATCAGTGAAGGGGACAATTCCATTAATACAGTCTTCCGAAGCATGAGTTGCCAATGACTCAAAAATATTATTCTTATATGCAATTTCAAAATCAATAGGCGGAACTCCTGCAAGAACAAAAGTAGCCTCATAGCTTAAGGTTCTATAACCACTAATAATACGAAGAAGAATTCTCCGTTGAATCTTTCTTAAATTTCTTTTGTTAACCTTCTTGGCAAGAACATGTCCCCAAGCACGACAGCCGTACGAAATGAAAGGTACAATACACTGCTTATACATGAGTTTCTTAACATCGTAGCTTACTCCAAAAGTATTTTTGGCAATTCGGTGAAAGCCATTAATAATTTTTTCACATTTAGCAGAAAGGAATTCAATGTGCTTTTTCCATGTTAATTTTTGGTCAAGAATGACACCAAGATATTTAACATTTTCTACAAATTCCAACGGAGAATTATCAAGCATCAAAGAAGCAATATTTTGTTCATCAAACGTACTGGGAACAAGCATAACTTTACTTTTTGAAGGATTGAAAGTGAGTTTATGAGAAATCGCCCAACTGGAGACAAAATCTAGAACTTCTTGTGCTCTCAAAAGAATGTTATTCAAAATCCTTCCTTGGAAAATTAATAGTAAGTCGTCTGCAAACGCAATTTTTAAACAACCGTCGAGATGACTTAAAAGATCATTTATGATTATGTTCCAAAGAGTAGGTCCGGATACAGAGCCTTGAGGACAGCCTTTTTCTAGAGAATAAACCTTAGCTTCGTTCCCAAGCTGAAGCTCAGCAGTCCTCTCGTTCAAGAAGCTTTTGAGAAGGTTATAGATATTATGTGGTATACCAGCATCTTTTAAAATTTTTAAGATAGATGGCCACCAAGCATTATCAAAAGCTCCTTTGAAATCCAGGAAAATAAGAAGTGTAGTATACTTCATTTTCTTTGCACACTGCAAGATATTACAAAGGCGAATAATGGCGTCTTCAGCGGACTTCCAAGGAGTAAATCCGAACTGAGAATCATTATAAAAGCATTTTTGTCTCAAATACCAATTTATTCTGTTAATGAAGAGAGTTTCAAGACATTTTCCCAAAGTAGGCAAAAGACTAATGCATCTAATATTATCAAGATAAGGGGTTCTTGTATCTAACGTTTTAGGAATCAAAACAACCCGAGCTCTCTTCCATTGTGCTTGAAAAACTGCTAATTGTAAACAAAGGTTGAAAAGTTTGTGTAGAAATGTGCTATCCACCGCATGAAAGTGCTGTATCATTTCATTAGAAAGAGAGTAAAGCCCAGGTGATTTGTTCTTCTTGAGATTTTTAATAACACTGTTAACTTCTGAAGTAGAGAACAGACAGTCCATAAAAGAAATATAAGGTCCATCAGACTCAGTGCGCATAGTTCTATGAGAATTTCTATCATCACGCGCATTATCTCTTGGGAAATTCTTTGTCATTATAGCAACAATTGTATCACTTAAACTCGAAGTAACACTGCCATCCGGGAGTTTAATTCCCGAAATCTCAATCTTTTTTGCAAAATTGGTCTTAACCCCATACTTATATATAGATTTCCAAACATTGTGAACAGTAATAGTTGAGAGAAAATTTCTCCACGACTCAAGCTTAGCATTAGCTAATTTAGCCTTGTACTTATGCCGCAATTCGAAATATTTAATTTTATAAATATTTTTAAGCAGACAGTTTCTTTCTCTCTGGAATCTACGCCTAGCAGCATTTACATGCTTTCTATAACAATCAATTTCCTTAGACCACCAAGGGACCCCATTCTTCTTACTTTTCTTCATCGGAATTGAAAGTAAAGCACAATTAAAAACAACGGTAGAAAGTCTGTTTACAACATTTTCTAATGCAATACAATCAGAGCAACTGTTAAGAAGGATATTCAAGTTACACAATTCTCTCTTACAAAGTTCAGTAAATAAAAACCAGTTCGCTCTTTTTAAATTAAAAGTACACAAATTAGAAGATATAATCGGACGGCATAAAACAAGTTCAAAGATAATCATTTTATGGTCAGAAAGAGAATCTTCCTCAGAGATATCCCAACCTTGAACGTATGGCAGCAGTCCTAAGCTACAAAGTGTAAGGTCAATATAACTCGAGCCTTGCGTTGAACAGAAAGTAGGTCCGCGATTTTCATTAAGTAGAAACAAATGATTCGCACTAATAAAATCACTAAGTTTCGTTCCCCTAGCATCAGTAATAGGACTATGCCAAATCGCTGATTTGCTATTCGAATCCATACCACATAAAAAATTGTAGAAGAAAAACATAAAAAAATAAAAAATTGTACAAAATTGTAGAAGAAAAAATAATGTTAAATAAGCATATTTCAATAAAATTGTTTTTTATCCAAACCAAAATTTATTTAATTTCTATATGAGACATATAGAATCCTTTTTCAGGATTTTATTTTCCACGAAATGTTTAATTTTCAGGCACGTGTAATTTGAAATTTAAGGTTTATTAATAAACAGTTTGCGAAAGATTTTTGAGAGTGCAGCATGAAAATAGATGAATATCTCTTACATCCAAACATGCACTTATAAAAAAAATTTAATTAAATTCCCTGTTTGAGTTTAAAATTTGACGTTCATGTTAAGTATTGAAGAAACAAAAGTAAATCATAATGCTATCTAAAAACACTAAAATCGTAAATACAAGTTCCATGAATACGAAACCTGAATTTTTATGGAAGATCGAGATAAAAACTAGAAGTGTTTAAAGCGGAATACATTATGTCACAGAAATAAGACATATATGAGTATTACTTCCATTACTGCTTAAAGGGAGAGATTCCTTTGTGAAGGATATTCTGAAGTAAACTGCCTCATATTCACACTGCACAAGAAGAAAATAAATCGTGCAGCGAGCTCGTTCCTCTGTGACCGAACCTGGGTCGAACTCCCAGTATTTAGAGGTCTTAACCTCTCGGAAATTAGTGGAGCCAGTAGTCATTTTTACACGGAAGAATCGAAACGACTTTGGCTGCTGACCACCTCTCCGTGTAGAGTGTACCAGGAGCAAAAATATCAACTTTCCCGTGGTTATCAGTGTCTTTGTGGATTTGCAAGTTTAGAAAACTTTAAGTGTCGGACTGCCGGTATAGCGGTTAGTGATCCTGAATGCCGTAGCGATGGACCTGGGTTCGAAACCCAGAGAAGGCATGGTTGTAACTGCCCGTCCCTTCACAGGAGGCAACGGTCGTCATCTATTAGGTATTTTCATATTGAAAAGTATCCTAAACACTTCCAGCGCCTTATAGTAAGGGCTATTAAATAAAGCGTCCGTCCATTAAGAAAAACGAAAAAAAAAGTGTTAGATGATGTTGTTATTGTTGTTGTTACTTATGCTCAGTCAGATGTAGTCAGCCCAAGCCCACAAAATTCCTCGTGGCAAGGAGCGCAAGTCAGCGACGCCAACCGCTATACCGGTTGGACGGCTATGATTGTTGTTTATATATAGGTGAATAGAAAACGTCGTTTTGTGCATTGTCACCTGCAAAATATATAAGTCTTACTTCGTCTAAGAAAACGAGTACATAATTATTATAGGTAGTAAAGCCCCATATTAAACCCTAGTTTAGAAATTAGGATGTATTTTACATTGACTGGTCTTCACTCATGCAGTTTGGTATCTTCTATAGCAACGATTTCCAACCTTTTTTCCTTCCTGTAAGTTAATACTGTTATCAGGTTCAATGTTCCGCCTTACTTGCTTTGGAAACATTCAAGAACCTGACTCGGAACAATGAGCTTACTAAAGCTATGTTCAATAAATGTGGGAAGTAGACAAGATACACAGGAAGGGTATACGAAACCCTTTATTTTTCACTCTTTACAATGATTTCCGTACTTCGGAATACAGAGACCAACCACTCGTGGTTTTAACGTAAGAATATAAAAATATTAACTAAACTCTAACTTAACTTTGGAATAATAAACAAGGGCCTACGTGGAAGATTGGCCGTATATTAACAGGAAGCCGTATGTAGTACAGAGAACTGTTAACACTACAATACGTTTAAAATTATTAAGAGGATTAAACCTCTGGCCTGGAAGGCAACTAGCAACCGAGTAAAACTGCTAAGGCAAGCGGCCTGCTTCGACTAACTCCTTCCTCTCTCTTGCTTGGCAAAAAGCCACAACTTAAGTACTTGGAATTCGCCAGACAAAATTTGCATAAATAAGTTAAAGCTTTTAATTCTGGCCGGAAGTAGAAAATAAGAAGTGATAGTAAAGATTTAAAATAAAATAAACGTTAGTAAAACTTAAGATCCTTACACTGTAATAAAATCAAATTAATACACTAAAATGGATAAAGTCAGAAGAATAGGTTATTCGTTTTCGAAGAATAAATTTGAGGTTGCTTTAAATAAAACTTTCATTTAAAGGATCTGAAATCCAGTTGATCTTCTCATTTCTTTTGAGCTACTAATATTTGAATCTTTGGAGGTCTTTTAAGATGCTTATTATGTCTTCGTTCGTTATTCGACGCTAATTTTTTCTGACAAGATTTCGTAAAGTGTGTCGAGTATTTCGGTCTAATGTTTTAGCACATGATTTCGAAATACCTAATCACTGTAGACGTTTTGCTGTGACAGAGCAGGGAGGAGAGAGGTTGTTTGTAAAATTTTTCGTTTCAAGTGACCGTAGACTAAGGAAAGGTTTCCTGGGCAAAGTCTTTTCCTGAGTATAAACAAATGTAAGCTCATATCAGGAATCAGATACGGGCTGGGCTCTTTTTGACACATTTCGGCTAACAAAAATCACTTCGGAAAGAGTTAAAACTCTTTCTTCTTTAATCTGATAAAATATTTAATTTTTCTGAATATTTTACTTTGATTAGCATTTTTATAACACGCTTTTGTTTTGCAACGTTTCTGATCATTTTATGACGTACTCTCGGTTAAGCCGTCACGCAACCTCAAGGGTACGCGTACTATAAGTTGAGAAACATTGTTCTGTAGGATGATGGATTAGGTGCAAAACTCTAATTGCTTTTGGTTAAGTTTATTCTTACGTAAATACACCTTTATATTGGTCATGTGAACGTTGCAGGTGGAGCACATCATATCATTTTTTGGACGAGCAATCTTTCATTTTTGCAACACAGTGAGAATCACATCCATAGATGGAAACGCAGTAACGACAGGCTGCGTGTCTTGCAGAAGGAATCTATTCGGTCCGCTAGTGATAAGGCATGGAATCCCATTAGATTGCAGTCCTGTTCCTACCTAAATCGATATTTTCTACATGTTGAATAGACCATTACATATGTATTTATCGCTTTTGTCTCTCAATTAATCCTTCCTCTATAAGCAGTCACTAGCGTAAGATCAACACTTCTTAAATGGCTACCGTATTTAACTTCTTTTTTGTGGCCTACATGCTCACTGCGTCTGTCATCTGTGACTGAATTTCGTTCCTGATGACATACCACAAGCCATTTTCTATTAAAGTACATGAGCGTTGCTAACGTATCAGTAAAAACTTATATAGTCATATATTCAAAACATACATCCGAGGTGTCTTGCTTTCTATGCATGTCTTAGAGCTGCGATATTAGTAAATATGTGATGCAGTTATTTATGTTGTCCCACAAATTCTACCAAGTTGTAACTGAGAATTTCACCCTTGTACCATACGTTATCTGTATAATAAATATTGCTTTGAAAGATCTTATGTTTCAGTTTCTCCTTTTAATGACCAGTAGTATAGGTTGGGGATCTCACAGAAAACGCACACATGATCCGAAGACCAACTGCCCTGAAATATCATGAAGGATAAACTTATAAACTTAGTGCTTGATGAACACCAAGTTAGATATTATTAGAGGCTAAACATCGTTACAGCAGTAACGTACTCAGTTACTGAACACGAAGCCCAGAATGTGATCCCTGTAGAAACTTGTAAACATATACTAAGTAAAGCTGGAATTATATTACATAAAAAATTATTTGCAACTAAGCTTAAAAAGCCAGAAAAATATCGGAAGTTTGGTAATGTCATTAAATTTATTATTGTTCTTTTACTGTTTAATCTACGTCCATCGTAACTCTAACGAGTAGCCTTAGAACGTTGAAATTGTGTATATAGGAATGCTGTAATATGCAGTTGTGAACCTCCCTTTTTGTTACACTGTGTTACTAGGCTCAGTGATTTAAGTTTTTTTATTCTTATATGTTGGTAAATTGTGCATTTTTTTTTACTTTAAAAATTATTTAATCTGCATGCAATAATCGTAGAATTATCAAAATATTAAAAGTTGTTTAAGTGCAGCTAAGCCTAATTTTTGTTACCAAAGCAGCCATATTTGTTTACATTTGAAACTTAGCAGAATAGTGAATTAGATTTTTGCTCCTTCAATGTCTTTTTGGCAAGTGGGACAAAAATTAGACTTTCACTTTTGAGTACCGAGAAATCTGTCTTGTTGACCTGCTGGCCGAATTGCGTGTTTTGCGTGGACACTCTAATTTTAATTGTAAATGTTTTAAATTTTTCAAACTGTGTCTGGTGTTTTATTTTTATTTTTATTTTTTTTTTTTTGTTACTTTTCAATTTTTAATGAAGATATTTTGAGTTTTTATGTATTTTTGCCTTACCGCGAACTGAGAACTATTGAATGAGGAATATATCTCTAATGAAATTCCAGGAAATAAGTTTAAATGAAATGCAGCAAAAAGTGCGTTTAATTTAATATTCCGTACAAAGAAGTCATGTGGTATACGCATCAGATTTTTTAAAAATAATATAGCAGAACATTTTGTTAAATTAAATTAGTGTTGTAATATTTCTGTTAATTTATAATTTATAGGAACAAGATAGGCCAAAATTAGGAACAAGGCCAAGATTAGCATCCTCCATCTCCATGCTTGAATTGCTTTTCTTAAGAAGTACTGGCTTACATGTTATTATTACTGAATAAGATATTCAATTATATAAGATTACTGAGAATTATTATGTATTCTGAAGTACAATTTCTATGGATGCAGTAGGTACGCGCGCACACACACACACACACACACACACATATATATATATATATATATATGCGTAATGTATCGTGCAGATGGTGTTTACAAATTTTTTAAATGGTTTCGGAATCATCCGTTTAATTAATGTTTAAAAGCAAAAGGGTACCTTTTTAATTGTTCGATCTGATAGTCTTTTTTATGGACTGTTTGATGACATCTCCAACATGATTTGCATGACAGAATGGCTTTCCGTAAAATTTTCGAGGGTATTGGTTTCCTTTCCTCTTCCACTACTTTCCAAAGTCTATCAATCGTGGTGGATTTGCACTTAGAAAAAGCTGTTTTCAAGAGTTCAAAGGCACAAAATGTCATAGCTGATAAGTCAGGAAACTTTGCAGGAGTATATTGAAAAGGTATATGAGAGATTGAAATACTTGTACCAGTCTTCATTTGTTCAAGAAATGCAGTAATACGTTTCAAAGTATGACTAGCTGCTCTGTCGTTATGAAGCTTCACTCTTTGAAAGTCGTTGAGAGAAAGAAATTTCTTCTGTAAATTTCGGGCATAAACCTTTCACTTGATAGTACGTTGAGTTGATTTTAATATTTTTTTACTCATCTTACTTCTAATTTTCCACTGCAAGTAAATCCACGATAACCATAAACTTCTAACTGGAACTTTCGTTTAGTTGACGGAACCAAGTTTCTACGCTTTTTCCTCTTCTTTTGGTAGCAAATAGACACTTTTGTTGTAGTTATTTAGACGAAACAATGCTTCAGCAAAGGTCACAATGCATTCCCATTGATCTTCTGCTAAATAGTTTTCCTACAGGGTTATACAAATTGTTAACCGTTCAGCCATATGCCTCGGCAAAAGCTAATGAACATTATGAACAGTAGGTACCTTTCTCAGATATTCGTTTGCAGTTTTCATTCTAGATAATAATTAAGTGTTAAGATAGAATGATTAAGAGTAGAATAATAATTAATTTGTTCTCTCATCTGTTAAGTGACTCTATATTCTTCAGTTCATATTTCTAGGAGTATTCGACAGTCTTGAGATATCTAATTGTTTCTAGCTCACCTTGAATCTACCGAACACTGTCCACTTTTGATCTTTCCGAATATAATACCGTTCAGATGCAATTATTAACAATTTAGCACTCTCACACCCTCACATTTACAACATTACCATTAATAAAAGTGTATGTGTTAAACTGAACATATTCTTTTTTAGGGTTGGCTTATGTTGGCTTTATTTGCGTGTTGTAATAACAGTGCTATTTGTGGTATGAGTTACAACTTCTCTTAGACTACTGGGAGCCAAGGTAGAGATATCTCTGAAAATCTCGAATGCGTTATATTTAGTATGTCATAATACGAAGGAAAGAATCAGTATTATACTAACCAGCAAAACCTCAGCAACTCGAGGTAGAAGACTCAAAAAAAAACCTTTAAAGAAATTAACCTTTAAACAAATAACAGCAAAGTGTGTGAAAGTGGCTACGTTTTTTAATAAAGTTTCAATAACTGCGATAAATCGAAAACGCAGTTGTTCACGTCGCGTATGTTAAATCAGAAAATAATTCACAGCATAATCAATTACTCATTTTTAATTATGACTGAATTAGTATTTATTCGGAGTGTTATTGTGTCTTAATTACTCATTTGTTCTCGGGACGAATTGATTCTATACAGAATTTCATAGAACTCTTAATAATATATTTAAGATATTGATATAAAAGTTGGACCGTCACAACAATGTATTAAATACTAATTATGTACATAATTAAAATACTGTCATAGCAATGCGTAAATGGAAATAATATCAGAGTTTCTAGAATTGAGTGCAAGGACAGTTTGGCGTTGAATGGTTGATATGATGCAGACTAAAAAGGTAATAAAATTCTAGTTAAACCTCTCGACTTCATAAATCAATAATATGATCATGTTGCACAGCCAAAGAAGTTTAGAGATGATTAATCAAACTAGAGAAGGACATGCATTTTCCCGTCCAAAAACTCGCTATTGAAATTTATCAGCAACTCGTACATTCCATCGTAAATTGTGTCCAGATGCTTAGAATGTCTAGTGGTGTACTGAAAATTTAAAATACTATTACGTTTTTATAATTATGCAGCTATGGTAACGGTTTCTTGGAAGAATTTTTAAATGCTTTCGTTTGATATCAGGTATTTGATTCGCAAATACTTTAGGAGGCTTCTGTTAGGTTGGTATTCAGATTTAATCGCTTGCATTGACCTCATTTCTCTTGTATTATTAATAAAATAATGATCAAATGAGATTCTGAAGCATGGCTGATGAAGCATGTCATGAAAAGATAATGATTAATTTAAGTAGGCTTTCAGTCGTAGAGGAGGCACGTACTTTAGCCTCCAGTTTAAAAGATTTTAATGCTTTCTGTTGTATAGTTATTAATACCAGTTATTCAGTAATGTATAAAAGCTTATATAAAAGTCCATTTAATATTTGATGGCGGCAGGTTTACTATGTTTGTAATATTGCCCCCTATGCTACCGCTGATTCAAATTGAAATAACTTTCCTCCTACAAGTGTTCTGTGTGTTACATTAAAATATTGAGATAGCCTTCTAAACACCCTCGCAATTCCAAACAAACTAATTCAACATGTGAGGTTTTAAAGCACTCGAATTCTGCTTTCTGTCAGCATAAAGAAGTGCAGTTTCATATAGTTGAATAATAGCTTTCCGTGTATGTCAGTAATATCTATGCTTTTCAATCTTATCTTTGCGAAAATTATTAAAAAAATTTCACTTTTTGCAAGTGCATCACAAACTGTGGATTGTACTAGGTTGGATTATTAACATGTTGCAAAGCATTTTAGGTTTTTTGCATAAGGACTTTCTAAGGTAATTAGTTTCATATTTACATCCCACATAAATAGAAACATTATTATACCATGCTCAGATCATTGCATGCACAGAAATACAGGTTTTCGTTCATTTGTAATCTCACAAAACTCAAAAATCTCCAGTAATCAGAGATTTAATCAATAACTCCGCAGTACACCGTAACACAAAAATGATAACTGAATGGCTTAAAACGCACGCCAGAACATTAATAAATGGTATGAAAATGAAGAAAGGAAGGATCTGAAAAAAAATCAATAAAAACTGATATTCTTCTCCTTAAATCTGATATTAAAATGACTAATGTAAATCTTGCTCTAAGAAACAGCCGGTGAGAAAATGCCCAACATGGTAGATGCACCGGTACTACTTTGGTAGACGGTTGCACAGATTTTTGGCGATTTACTTTGGCGCAATTATTGGCGCGGTTTTTTACAATCTTCAGCCGTCTTGAAAACGCCGTTTCTACGTTATTTTCCGCATAGTATTCGAAACTTAAAAAAAAATAAATATCGTTAAAAATAAAGGCTTAATCTTTTGTTGAAAACGTTGTTTTTTAAGATGGCAGGCAAATGTAAATAAATACATTTACTACGAGTATAAAATACTAAAGAAAGTTAAATTATTACTTTCATATAGCACAGAAATAGAATAAAAATACCACTATAAAACATTACGCCAACGTTAAATTTGATTAAAATATTACGTAAATTGAATATCGAATTAAAAGCCATCATACCAAAGTTTCAAAGAATTAAAATATTACTTAAATACTTTAAAATAAGTAAGTAAGAACGCTTCGTACACTAGAGCTAAAAGGACAGCAATTAGTTTATTGTCGGTAAAAAAGGAGGAATGTCTAATATTTTTCTTACCGGTACAGCGGTTATTTCTTCCAACATGACTACAATACCATATACGGCCGTCTTCAGAATCGGCTCTTCTAACGATCTTCATCTGTGATCTACATTTTCGCACTTCATTGAAGAAGCAATTAGCGAGGTTTCCTCTAAAAGTTTAAAATAACTTTCCTCTAACCCTGGTAAGAATTAAAAATAAATCTTTGATTAGGAAAGCCAGGCTGGCCAAAATAAGGTCTCAAAGGACAATGTTTTTGATTCCGATATCAATAATTCTTGGCACTTACCAATAACAACATTCATCTTTGAAAGAGACATTTTTGAAGGAATTCGACGATATGAATTAAATTTTAAAATGGCGCGGTAATGCACAAATTTTCAGTGACCTATCAGGGAGCTGGTTACAGCTCGTTAATGCACAAAAATATTCTATAACCAATCAGAGAGCTGATTACATCACGCCTAGAATTAAAATTATTTAAATAACATACATAATAAAATCATTTTTTAAAATGCAAAATTAAATTGTATTTTAATATTTAATAGCCATAAATAATGTTTAAAACATTAGATTAAATTTATAGATATTAAAACCAATTGCTTTTAAAGTAAGGTGACGTCATTGATTACATCATCCACAACATAAAATTCCATAAAATATCATAAACAATAAAATTTTTATTTCAAATTAAAATGCAAAATTAAATTGATTTTTAACATTTAGAAGTCATAAATAATATTTAAAACACGGAATTTATGCATAAAAAACGCATTATTCTTTAAATAAAATGACAGCAAAGTATCGGTTACCATATATAACTTATCCAGCAATCGGTTTACTATAAGTCTTATTACTCTCCAAAAGAAAAATCGCCAAAAAATCGCCAAAATCCGTGCAACCGTCTATCAAAGTAGCACCGACGAACCTATTAATTCATTCGAAATATTAAGAAAGATGAAAAAAACATCAATTTCTGTATGACTTTGTATATTACAGGAAACGTTTCCTTTCTCACATACTCTTGTGAAAGGAACATTTCTTTATGTGTATGTGAGGAAAGGAAGGATCTGAAAACACTACTTATTCAAATAGCTTCGTAACAGAATGAGCCAAAATTAAATTGATTTAAAACTATTTAAAATGACCCAACCAAACTCTAAATAGCTTACTACTCTATACAATGAAAAATAGACAGCTGAAAAAGAAGATACAAATAATAATAGGAAATCTATAGGCAAAAGGAGAAGAACTATGTGCACTCAGATAACATAAGCATCTCCAAACCCTGCAATAACAATTTAGAAACATAAAGAAATATAAATGCTTGTAAATAACTGAATACAACTGCGTATAATTTATATGGCAATGAACTTCCAACTAATAAGAATTATGAAATGTTTAAAAACGTAGTGAATAACAAAATTATAATTATTTAAACCACAATTAAAAGTAATATAAGCAAACTTGATAAATATAATCAACTGTCATGTGAACCAAAGAACTAATTTAATTATGTAAATTTCGCATTTGAATAAAGAATCTCGGGCAAACGGAAGAGAGCTCAGGTGTCGCTGGCGGTGGCACAGTCTGCGGTGTTAGGTGAGCTGAATGTCTGTTGGGGTTAGGAGGGAAATATTTGGACACTTGAAGGACTCTATAGGGTGTTTGCATTTCTGGATAGTTACGATAGTTACTAGACGGAGACAACATCTGAATCACATAAATATCTGGTATTCCCCCTATCTATACCTGCACAGAGAGTGTGCATAAAGGCAAAGAAAGAGCAAACATAAAGTTTACTAATAGTAAAACTTAAAGAATAAAATGTCATTCTATTTAATCCTTTAACCTCAAGCTCCTCTCTCCAAGTTTTTGTCTTTTACCCTTTCAGTTTTCGCTATCTGATTTACACAGTTGGGCAGAAGCTTTTGTGTTTCCTTTCCCATGACACTGAAAACATTTCTAGATTTAATTTGTCTGAACTGCGTTTTCGGGCTCTAATGGTTTTATCTCTCTATGGTTTTCTCTCTCAACTCAATTACCAGTATTAAAATTCCTCATACTTTTATTTTGCTTTACAGACTATTCCTCTTGCCTGACTCGCTCGTATCTCGCCGCGTTCTGTTTGCGACTTCTATCCTATTTATTTTCCTCTTGAGGGCAAAGACTTCATTTTTGCCTTTATCTGACCATATCTTTTATTTGTTTTATTTGCGGCTTCTCTACTATTTATTTCTTCTCTCATATTCTTTATCATTCGCTCACATCGCTTTCCCGCTAAATGGAACACGTTATATCTCCTGAAACAGAAATATACTTTCTTCCTTAAATCCTTTGATTTGAAAATTCGGAACTGAATGAAGTGTGCGATATTTTGCATTTGGTTGGTGAGTAGACGAGGTTTGGATTCGGAGTTTCTCGCTACCTAACGGTCCTCGCTCAATCTGGCGACTTCGTTAAACGGTTGCTTGCTTCATTTCTTTTTCAGTCAAAAGTATTTCTTCGTAGCTTAGGATAATTGTTCTTTAAATAAGTCAAACAGTACAACAATATTATTATTTTTACTACATTGTTGTTATCATTCTAACACTACAATACTGTTGTTTTTTTTCGCATTTTGATTAGGAATAACGAATATTCATACTGAAATAAGCATTTCCAAGAAAGGCGGCCAGGATTTGCTCAGTTGCCATTACCGAATCCCCAGCAGGAATTATATAGAACAGCGTACCATATTTTGCTTTGTTTTAATGATTGTTTTGCAATATCTCATTCTTAATCACTTAGAAATCTGTTAGCCCTTCGCTTTATTAATAATGCCCTGTTATTTATTAATAACATTAATAATCTGTTAGCTTTATTAATAATGCCCGCTTTATCCCCCCTAACAAAGGTATTATAAGAGATCGTTTCAGACTTGTTAACATCTTTTGTGAACTAAAAACACTATCCAAGCTTTGAATGTAAAATGGCAGTTCTCCAACTTTTATGGACACAAATGAAACCAATGATTTCAAAATTATGCTAAATATCTCTCCCTTCTTATCTCCACTATTGTTTTCAACTAGATCTACATTATTTTCCTCTCGTCTGCTGTCCATAACTTACTTTACCTAAATTTCTGACTTCATTCTCAGCTAAAGTTACTTAATCTTCATTCTCTCAGGCTAATCTTTATTTGTAAGCTATAAAAACTTCCACTTTTCTTTATTCTCGTTATTCCTGCTTCCAGTTTCTGATTCATTGTTACAACCCTTCTTCGTATTCCGCGTCTTGCTTTACTTTTTAGCACAGGTGACGTGCATACTACTAAAAAGACAGGTAAGAATAACAAAATGAAGTACCTATTCCACTGAGATGAATGTCTCTAACAGCTTTGCTTTCAAAACTGCTTTAAAGTTTTCCATTGATAATCCTCAACAACCCTTCGCTGTATATAAACATATAAAGTTTGACAGTCGGATATTCTTCAGCAGAATTATACAGTTGTCTCAATAATGAGAACTTTCTGCATCTTTCTTCACAGCGCAATCCTTATCACGTTATTATTTATCTGCTTGTTCCTTCCGTTGTGACGAAATACGAAGTTGTCGACGTCTGCGCCGGCACCGCGGTCGATAATTCGTCATTCCACATTCCTCATCGTCGACACGGAAATTCGTGGACGTCGCAAACGTACCCACCATCATCGTTCATAACCGCTTTTACAGGTGATTACATTTAAAGCAACGCAACTCCAAATTAATCAGTACGATAGTTTGAAGTTTTTCGGTACTTTTTCGGTATTGCAAATTCTTCATATTTTTCCTTGACCATTATAAGGTATTTCTCCCGCTTTCTTAGCGTGCCTTCGTGGTGTAGTGGTTCTGCACGCTGGGCCGATATTCCAGAGATCCTTGGTTCGATTCCCGACGAAGGCGGTTGCTAATGTTTCATCTCTACGGCTTTTCCAATTAACCTAATGTCTCTACAGTGGCGCCCGAACTAAAAGGGTTGTGGAGGATGACACCCAGGATTTGGCGATTGGGTCTCCTAAAACTCCAGTCGCCCTTTAAAAGGGGGAGTATACAAGGTATTTCTCTCGCCTTCCTAGCGTGCCTTCGTGGTGTATTGGTCAGCACACTGAGCCGGTATTTCAAAGGTCCGTGGTTCGATTCCCGGCGAAGGCGACTGCATATTTTTCATCTTTCTGACTTCTAAAAAATCCTAATGTCTCTACACCGTTATCTGCAATTTATATCGGAGGTTTTATAATTTATACCGTCTTCTATTCTGTTGCTGTCTTCGGCTACTCCGTTCCTAGTGTAATTTACTATTTACTGCCGAAGTACGTTCCTAATGTAATATCCTACTAAGCTAAGCAGAGCTTTCGAAAAGGTTCAGCCCCCATTTTTGCTGTCTCAGTCTCCTGCCGTTGTCCTAATCATTCCGGTCCTTTCGAAAAACGAGAGGATTTGGGGTCACTGCGCCCCAACCATTAAGTGTCCACCATATCTTTCTCAAATGACCGCTGCTGTTCATCCACACTCCTCTTTCTGCTCTCTTCGGCAACCGGGCTGAAGAAATTTATTCGTCTTCGGGTTTTGCCGTTATGTGAAAATAAGACTACACGCTCCATTCATGGCCACACTTCCACCGAAAGTTTGTTTTCCTTAAAAGCCAATCAACTCCCCGTTCTCAAAGGTGCTGCATTCATTAGATGGGAATCACGCATTTCTTCCATTCAAAAAAAAAAAAACTTTAAAATCCCTCTTTCTCAATCTCTCATCTTCTAGACTGTTCTCTAAACTCCCAGAGGGTATAATAATTGTTATTTGCTTTTAAAAATACATGTAAATAGTTAGAAACCAATTCTTGTAAATAAAAATTCAAATAAATAATATAAATTTTATTTGTAACTAAAAATAACATGCCAGCTCAATGCATATATTTTACGAAAAAAAAGAAGGTAAAAATTGAATTTTTTTCACTTTTCTGCTCTCTTTTGTTAAAGGTGTATATATTTCTTAAATTTATACATCAGTATATGGCATTTTTGTTCTATGCAGTATGCCTTTTATTTAGTGTTCTTTTTTGAAACAACATTGGAGAATATTTGGAATTTGTACCTCTTTTTTATGTTAGTAAAAACTTTTTTGTAACTTCTTTATGTTCGTCGTATGAATGAGACGCTTCTCTATCTTAATGGTAGTTTTGTTTTCATATAGTCTGTCCACCATTTTCTATGCGGAGTTAAAGATTTTTTTCTCCTTTCTACTCTGTTTCAGGTCTTCTTCTTTTGTTAACAAAGAATATTTCACGACAGGAAGAGAATTTTTTCACTTTAGAAAAATGCATTTTTATTTATCGCAGGAAGAATATTTTAAATTTTAGGAACGTTTTCCATGTTCTAACCTTGCTTGCGTGTCTCAATGAATATCTGGGAAAGCTTTTATATGATTAAACAAGTTACTAGATTTTTTGCATTGGCAAATATATGAGATGGAATTATATAAAACAGTATATCGCTAGGGTCGATTAATCTAGCTCTTGGTATGCAAACCTAATTTATACTGCAACCATTAAATCAAAGATTTTGGGAAAACTTTCTACACTATACGTTTTGAAGATTTTAGTGAGATTTAACTTGTGAACATGCTAGCACCAGTTTTCACATTCCTTGTATTTTATCATTCTCCAACAAATGATGCCGTTTTGCCATATGAATTGTTATATTTAATCGTGTAACGACAGATATTAAACTTATGATATTTGTACACAGTAACAATTCGAATATCCCGGTTAAAATGAATTTCAACTTCTAATATTCAATTACAAATAATAAAATCGTTAATTATATAGAACATTTATAAGACTGAAGAATATCTCTGCATGGTATAATAAAATTACATGTAAATGATGAGAATGGCCGATCCTAATTCTAAATCAAATGGTACAGCGTAGAATCTATTTTAAAAAATAATAAACATAATTTTAAGGAAGATTTGCTATATATCAAAGAAAAAACGAATCTATTCGAGATACTATAGCGTCAAGCATTCTACTATAAAACAGAAATAAACAGAGCTTTCTTTTATTCCTTCGAATGTATCGAAAAGAGTGTCAATGATATTGTATTTAGTAAAGTGTTTTTATCTCATATTCACCATTTTCTGAAGTTATTTAACATCGTTTCGTTTGAATTTAGCAATGGTAATTGGATGTGGTAAAGTAACATGAATGGCGTAATATTCATTCATTTGCAGGACTACTTTCGAAGCTTTCAATATACGACTACAACCTTCATTTTCAGCTGCAGGAATGCAGATGACGAAGGAGAAGCTTGTTCTCAGGCGATAACAATGAATGGAAGGAAATTGCGTCCTCTGTTTAAAAAAAATGAAAACAACTACGAAATAATTTATATGAAAGCTGAGAGTAAAGAAGGATGAGCGTTTACTAGAATTGTATGATTGTTATGCATGTGAAACACATCCGGAAAATTTAGTTCGCCAGGAGATGCTATTTTGGGCAGTAGAAGAATGGAAAATGAGAATTCTGGGCCAACAAAGTGGGGCAGCAGAGTATTTATGTGTTTCATTTTTCGTCACACATGACTCGTGTTCCTCGGCGCAAAATTTCAAGGTTCTGTTAACATTTAATAAAAAAAATTTGGAGGAAATCCTGTATATAACTCAAAAATTCATATCCAGAATAGGATGTTCAAATATGGAAATGTGAGTTTTATTAATAGAAGAAATAAATAATGTAAAATATAATTTATATTAGATACGTGCAGTTTTATTGTTATTCAACGGAAAGAAAGGAATAGCAAAATAACCCTTATAATCCTCTAACATAATGTGTTGAGATCAGACGTTTTAACCACTTCAAGTTTTCGATCGCTTTAATTTTAGGCTAAACACCTCTGTCCATAGCAACTTTTCTTAATAATTATAATTCTTGATCAAGAGCCGACTTGGAGGACCAAACTTGAATACCTCGCAAAACGAAGGAATAAAATAAAATTAACTTCAATTTGTTTGAATGGCATGATTTCAAATATGCTGGAAAGCACACAGATAAATGCTTTTTATATAGAGTAGTACTAAAGTTAGATATGTTTCGTGTGACCAAGATACCGAGGACCGAAAGTGAATTGAATGTCTCAAGTTTAAAAGTGAACTGAATAGCAAGATCAATGGAATTCATTATTGAGAGAACTTTATTTAAATCAGCTTTATTGCTGTCAAACAGATCAAAGGTATCGTAAACGTTGAGGAACCATGTAAGGAAGCTTAAAATTTCAAATAATTTTCGTTCACAATAATGCATATAGATGTCAGCAAGGATAGGATTGAAAAGACTTCCTATGACTAATCTTTCAATCTAGTAGTAATGCTTATTTTGAATGAATGACAGAATAGGTTTCTATCAAAGTTGAGTAAGGGAAATTAGAATTTAGCTTCTCAATTCCAATACATAAGAAATTCAACTCTAGAAGTCTTTTCTAGTCTTCATGCACCTTCCATTGGATTGCAAAAGTGCATTTTAGATTGTAGCATTGATGAATAATGACTTTACATCAAAAGTAACAATGATGAAATTTATAAAAGAAGTATTTTTAATTTATTTCTAAACGCTTTTAAAGTGTTATTAACCCAAACTGGAAATCTGAAAACTAAATATTTAGTTAACGGACACGAGACAGTGCCTAAGTTTGATACAATACGGCAGAATGTAAGACCATATTTATGAATTTTGGGTACTTCTTACAATCTGGCCCAATTTGCAGGAGATGGCTTCAGCGAATTTTGTAAATGATTGTTTCATGGTTCCTTTTGATTTAAAATCATTATTCACGAATGTTACAGTGCAAGGTCCACTTCAACGTTTAGAAATCAGACTTCAAGAACTTCATTTTTTATGTATTGAATTGAGGAGGTAAATTCCCTTACTCAGCTTTGTGTAAAACCAACATATTTCGTTTTTCAAAATAAGTCTTTCATTTAGACTGAAGGCCCATTAGAGGATGAGAGTTAAAAACCGTTGAACGCGAGTATCTTGGTTCTTGGTTCGAATCCAGGCGAACGGACTGGCGGCACGAGCATTTTTGTGGTTTTCCCCATCGAGCCAGTTTCCGCTAAAACGTTCTCCACAGGGCATCCCTCTCTTTCCGTGCAGTGCCTAATGGCGGAGCATGTACTTAATAAGAACTAGGCTGAAGGATATTCTTGTCATTTCTGTTGTCTTCTATCCATTATTATGATCCTATATATATATATATATATATTTTTTGTTTTAAACTTTCGTGTATTGTTCCGCTACGTTGACGATACTTTTGCTCTGTTTGAGGGTAATAAGAACGATTTAAATAAAGTCTTTTCGATGATGAATTCCATTGATACTGCTAGTCAGTTCACTTTTGAACTTAAGATAATCAGTTCCCCTCCGATTCTCGACATCACAGTCACACGCAACGTACCCGTCTTCAGTACTATTATATACAGTAAATCTTAATCTGTTTAATTGCCACTACTCTTCAAATTTTCTTTGGATTTCAAATTTTCTTCAAAAATTCTTTTGCACTCCCTAGTCAGTTCTTGATCATGAAGTAACTAAATAACAAAATTTGCTATAAACAGAGTCTTTTAAGCTAAAGTGATTGACCAAGCAGTTAAAAAATTCTAATCTCAACACAATGCTAGAAGATTATAAGTAGTCTGTTCTAGTTCCTTTCTTTCCATTGATTAGTAATAATAGTGCATACATTTTTCAGATATTAAACTTTCTTATCGTTTTTCTTCTATCAACAACAAGAAAAAAAATCGCAGTTCCATATTTTAACACCCCATTCCGAATGCGAACTTTTAAGGTACAGAAGCCTCCTTCCCAATGTTTTTTAATTTGCTTTGGTCAAACTAAAAGAGACTAAAAATTTCACGATGAGGAATATGAGGCACGCGATAAGAAAAGCGAAATACATAAATCCTTTGTTGCTCAACCCTGTTGTGCAGAAAACTACATTTTCCATTTTTTTGCAACCACAATTTCACAAAACAGCATATGCTGGCGAATTAAAGTTTGTAGAGGCGTTTCACATTCATAGCAATCTTTCAGTTCTATTTAAAGCTCTTAATTCCAATCCACCTTTACCTTCAGCTTTTAAAGAAATTATTTCTAAATTTTTTATTTTTTATCAATAGATGCCTCCAGTACCTTTATTTCCTTCCTCTCTGTGTTATCTCCTGTGGCAAGGTTTCTCTTCCGGCTTTGCACTCCTGTAGCTGAAGAAGGTTGTACTTCAGAAACAACCTCAGACAAGACAGAACAGACTTCAGAAACAGACCTCAGAAACAAGTGCTGCTCAGTAATGAATATTACGATGATTCTTATTGCTTTACTAACCCCAATTAATATTACTCAGGCAGGAGGGTTACTTTAACTCAAACTGAGCAACGTTGTTTTAAATTCTAACTTGGTCTACTAACACGTGAGAATACATGATATGGCCGAATACTGATGATTTGATCCTGACTGATACCTCAGCGACCAAGTAAACTGTATAGGAGTTTTTATGTTTCCTCATTTATAACTCAGCATTTTTCTAATATTCAAGTTAAATAAACTGCTGAGTAAAATGCTCCACAACGGCCTCCCTCCCTTTAACTAGATAGCCCTATTGTGCTTTCTCGTAGTTTAAATAAATCTAAAGCTATTAGAATATAGGTTTTAAAATCTTCCAGTGAACCATAGTCTGATAGAAAACCAAGAGGTCAATCTCATGTAACTATAATTTTCAGTGATAAGGGATTTGAATTCTCGAATTCCGCAATTAAAAAAATACATTTAAAAATGAGAGTTAATTAAAAGAGAAGGATAAATTATATAAGAAAGAGTAATTTATTGCATAACTAATATCGGCAAATATAATATAGAACTTTCTCTTTCGAAAATACTTTGAGGGTTATATGAACGATACTCGTAGTTTTGCTGCCTAGGCCAATAACTATTTCTGGAGTTCTTCGCATAGTCCCCATTTGTAAGGAAAACCATTATCTTCCTTTATTAGAACAACTGAATTTTGAGGTGTATTATCCTTGGCCAACTGCCTTCTCTGAGCTTGTAACGTATTTAAGTAATCTAATACCAGTTGCCCCATGCATTTTGACACAGTTAGATGATTTCTACAACTGGTAGATATGATTATCAGATTGATCGATGAAGGTTGGCTGTGCTTTCCAGTGGTCAGCCATGAGGAATTTACTTAAGTGACTGAAGTTGGGAAGACTAGACGAGATGGGAGTAAGTGTCTCGAAGTTCGAAATATCATTCATCTGTATGGTTACAGACTTAATGTTAGTCTTAAATTTCTTGTAGCTCACTGCAGATTGCGACAACAATTTGACACCTGCTTCTTAAAAGCTAACAGACATTGAATGATCTAGCGGTTTAAAAATTCAGGTAATTTTTTTGGTAGTTAGAAATTAGCTACTTCTTTCTCGAAATATTTGAAGATGTTCCATAGTAGTCTTCAGAAATTTCATAGATTGTAAAAATTTCTTTAAAAAGATCTGATGTTGCCGGAACATGAAAAAGCGCCCATTTCATGTTTTAAATTGCAGTTATTTTTTTAATTCAAAGATGAATTAAATGAACATAAAAGTAAACATATTTATAGAGAATAATGTGGGAATCTATGTGCAGTAACTTAAATAGTCAAAAGTGATATTTTAATCAGCTTTTTTATAATAAAATTGTTAATAGCTGCAAGTAAAATGCTACTTTCGGGCGTCTAATTCTGCCCGTACTCAGCTCTTAGTTTAATTATAGAAGTAATAATAACCTAAATGACTAATGAAGACGTAATAATAATATCCGCGTACTAATGAAGCTATAATATTAGTGTACTAATGAAGTAAAAATTCTCTCATTAATTATAATAATGAAACCGTATTTCAGTATCACAATGCATGTATAATATATTTTGTAGGATACCTTGCTACGAAAATTACTTTATTCTGGTTCTTTTCTGGTTTGTTCTGCTTTATTGATTCAGAGAGGCTGTTAGTCTCAATCCTCAGTTTTGTGTCCGTTTCACTTTTATATCAAAAAGAATTTCAAAGACGAAGATGCTCACGTATGTTATCCCTAAGCATTACTTTTAAAGAAATATTATAGCGAATATAAAAAGTTTACAGCAATGAATTGAATAATACTTAATTAAATTAAATTGACCAGCCAACGCTCCTGTGCCCTGTTCAACGTTCAGCCGTTGTTTCCACTCCTCAATGATCTACCATGAATAATTTTTTTATTAATTAATTATGATGTTAATATTGATATTTTTCGCCTAGCAAAGTGGAGAGAACTAAATATTTTGGCTCCTCAGTGTAAAGTTTGATTAACTCAGAGCATCTGCAGTGGTTTAAAACTGGAAATGCCAATTTGGTTTTATTTTGTTAAGGTGCATAGGCATATTTTTAAACGTAATATCTTTTGCAATCTCAACTAGTGTCGATTGATAATGACAACAACAGGAAAAAAAGGAACCAAAACATTTAAAATAAAATGTATTAATGAAGTTCTTTTATTAAGGGCTTGTTTTGACTATATAAGAAAGTATGTAATAATTATTTTTGGAAAACCATCGGCCGCAGCTGCATGTCCATGCCACACACATTTTTTTCTCTTCGCTCTTCATTCTTCCTCCATTTGTCTTTCTAAATTATACTAAGATGCTGATTGATGTCACTGTTAATGCTATAAATAATAACTAATGTAAGCAATAATTAAAGTAGACAACTCAATGCCTTAAAGTTTTTTCAACTCATGATATCGTAAAACTAACATTAAAACCGTTGACGGAATGCAAATCGAAAAATTAGATCAAAATTATAAGGCCTTATGACATCGTATGTATTAATGGAATCTTAAAATTCATAATTTAAACTATATAAAAATTTAAAAGAAAAGAAAATCTGCCCGGTTTCAAATTTTAAATTATGTCCAAAGGAGCTTTTTTGAACATTTTGTGTGTTACCTTTATTTACTAAATACCATGTTCTTCGCACTTAAAACATAAAATTCAGTTTAAGAGCAATATCGCAAAATAATTTTAAATTGAGCCTATCTTTAGAATTTCCGATACACAGTCTAACGCGCTAGATATAAAAATGTTTTTTTTCTGTACAACGTTGCCATTGCTCGTTTTGAAATCCTTGAGTTTGTGAATCAAAAATTCGTTAAAGTGTTTTAAAATATGAAATCGATTATAAAACAAATTCCAATTTTCAAATTTGGGCTTCCACATGCCCATATTCGCAGTAGGATTACGTCATTCAAAATTCGATGGCTCTAGGTACCGTTGTTTTCTGACAATGCGAGGAAAAAACATACATTTTTGCAGATTCTTCATAATTTAATTTCTTCGAATATAATGCAGGGCGATAAAATTTGCTGGCAACATTTTGAAAAGGGGAATGAATATTCATTGTGATTCGATGCAAAATCGCAAAACGAAAACAATAATCCCTCAGGGACAAAGACCCTATGGACTAAAAATATGAGTACCAACTTAGCTGTTTTCGAAAATTAAAGGTTTAAAATTTAGGATTTCATTCTTAATAGGTGCACATATCGTTGCCATCCACAGCATCAAAACAAAGAATGATTAAATTAAGTATTTTTATATTTTTGAGCATTTTGATTATTAATCTTTTTAAATGGTGGGCACTAGCCATTTTTAGTCTTTCTCTACTACTAAGGCAAGAAGCTGTGGTTATTTTATTATGGACTCTAAAATTTGGTAACATCAGTTTGAAAAGTGAAACGGACATTTATAGTGAACCAACGCAAAATTGCAAAACGGAAACAATAGTCCTTGAGGGACAAAGTCCCTTTGGATTAAAAAAGTTCCGAACTTTTTTTACAGCTCCAAGCAGCAACAGTTTTTAGTTAAGATATCCTAAGGAAATCATTTATATACTTTTATGAATATACATCCAAAATATAAATAGTATAGCGAAGGTAAAAAATATGGCAACACCTTACAATAAGTAAACGTGAACACTGCGTTCTGAGACCACTCATTTGCCTTTTCTAATATAAAATGCTGCTTTTAAATATTTTGTGATTTTGTTGTTGAATTTTATGTGGCCGTAAATTGCTGTTTAAAATTTTTGTATTTGTTTTTCGACGCTAGCACATCATCTGCGAGACTATCTGCGCAGTCGCAAAGTTTTACCATGGTTACAAGTTTTTTCTTTACCTTTGTTACTGTTAAAAATAAATGAAAAATCGTTGTTCTAAAAGATTGAAGTTTTGTTTAATTGCTTACTCGGACTACATGTTTCTATATATTGGTCCATCATTCTGAGAAATTGTATGAACCACCTGGTGTAAAACTGATATCTCGTTTCGTAAATCGCTGGAACATTTCAAAGGTGGGGTAAGTAATAATATTTAGTTAGAGAATTTGTTGATAATAGCCTGTTTCAGTTTCGAAGAATTTAAGTAAAATTGCATTGTGTAGTAGTACGGTTTCTTTCGGCATTATAGAATTGTGTTGTTGTAGTATTGTTATTATAATATGGCTAAAGTGTCAGATAGACTTAAGAAGCAAAGTACCTACCTACCATAGCGGACAGGTAACGAAATTAATATTAAAAAGAGAAAATCGTATGTCTGAACCACATATAGAAGTAGCCCAAGTAGCACAGCAACGTCGCAACGACGTTGCAAACTCGTCGCGGATGTCGTTGCAAAAGCGTTGCAATATGTCGTCTTTAAGACGCCCAGATGTCAGCGAACATACACGTTTTTGCAACCGTTGCTCAGACGTTTTCATTACGTCTTTGCAGATGAGATTTTTGTCACATAGACGTCGTTATTGCGTCTTCCGCAGGTGATCTTTTGGTTGTGAAAGCATCGTATCACGACGTCTTAAAGACGCCTAAATGTTCGCCAAATTCCACCTTTTTGCAATAGTTGTGAAAATTTCGTTATTATGTCCTTGTGTTACATATTGATTAATGCAGAAAAAAAAGCTTAATAATTAATATAAACATAAATAAAAGTAAAGATACATAGATGGGTATAAAAAAGAGCGTTTCTGATAACAGCATTATCACATTTATTTCTGTTAAATCTCAGAAGCCTTGAAAATCGCCCATGTCATGATAAATTAGGAAGTGGTTCTTAAGATAGCATAATCAGTATTTTACCTGAAGTCAAGTATAAATTTATTCGCGTTTCACAGTTAAAAATTTAACCATTAACTTCTATATCTCAAAGATATGCAAATGAAAGACAGTATAAAATAGTTAATAAATGTGATCAAAAATATACCTACATCTAATAACTTCCCATATTCATATCTAAAATGAAATAATAAGCTACCAAGTATATTCATTATACTTAATTCATTGTCATTCAACATACATGACAGCACTATTTAAGAAAAAACATGAATTAGTAGTGTTGAAAGTATAAATAGCAGTAGAAAGGTAACAGAACTAAAATTTCCAATTAATAAAAAATATTTGTGTTTTTTAAATAGTAAGCAATTAATATGGATTGCAGTATTTACTAGTAATGCTGATGTTTCTTAACACCATTCCTTTACATAATATGCAAATATATTTACCTATTTTTAGTTTCTACATTTTATAGTGCTAGATTACAATGATCATTTTAAGCTAAGTACGTTAAAGTAAGCTCTTCGTTAAATAGCACACGATCACACGATGAAACATTTTGTTTCTATTTATTATGAATTTCTTTGTTAACACAAGCACATAAAATGTAAGCGAAGAATATACTTAAATTATTAATATACTATACTTAAATGACTTACTTAATATACTTAAATGACTTACTTAATATCCTTATTTAAGTATAATGAATATACTTAAATTTAATAAAGAGCAAAACCTAATTTCCAACATTCATTTGTTGAAATAATCTAATAGACATACATAACAACAATATTAAAAAAAATTAAAAAAAAAAAAAAAAAAAAAAAAACGCGAATTACACAGTGTTTGGAAGAACAGATACCAAACGACAAATAATAAAACTGCAATTTGCAATCAATAAAAAATATTTAGTATTTCTCAATACTATACAATTAAGTATGGTATAATTATAGATTACAATATTTCATAGTAATGCTAATAATTCCTTAAAACTGTTTTTTCGATTATATGCGTAAAGTCTGAGCACCAACCTGTATCATGAACACAATGATAGATTAATATGGATGATATACGCTGTAGCACTTAGGACGTTATAACCGAATCCGTGTATCCAAATATAACGATAATCGGTGTACCCAAATCTTGCATCGCTGGAGCCACTGAAGATTGGAAAACCACAATATAATTTTAATCATCGGAAAGTCATAAAACACCAAAAACAGAACACTATTTAACTGTATGAACAATATTAGCATCTTGCAAGCAGATATTCACAAACAAAATAAGCAGAAATTCGGCATTACAATGAAGATTTCTCCTCAATTCAAAATAAAGTGTCATCATTATATTTTTGTACGTCGTCCGCTTTCTGAAGCTCTCCAGTATTTAACGGTGAATTACAAAACCGTGAAGAAAATATTTGTGAAAATAAAATGGAGTTTGAAATTATTGCGCTGTTAACTGATTTGTTCAAATTTGGCGGCTAGCCTTAGCGCGCAAGCCTCGACCTCAGATGTTCGTTTATATAATCATCCAGTAAATGTGTACATGGAATGTCAATCTCTCGAACAGATTTATCGGGCTCACTAAAACATTTGTAATGTCAGTATCGCCAAATCCCGAGTGTACCGTACACTAGGATTAAACCAAACATTTTTAAATGAATGGAGATGGACAAAACCGTAACAAACAGTTCATCAGAACTTTTATAAGTAATGAATTTCCTATTTTGTTTCAAAGTTTCTCTAATTTTGATGTCAACTTTTATTAGTAATTTACCAAAGGCATTAATTTTGTCGTTTTCCATTAAAAGTGTTAATATTTCTTTCTCCTTTTCTATTAATTTTCCGTCAGATATTTTGGACAGCCGTTAAATATGCGAGAATATGCAACGTCTTTTAACATTGGACGTTTTCTCGGAATTCTTAAAATCGCCCCATTTGTACATCTTCACGCACAATCATATCTTAAGCGAAAATTGTACTTTTTGCTCTGAATGCTGTAGATTCTCGAAAGAGCAGATTTAGTCTCTTTCCATTCTAAAAGTAACGCTGATGAACTATGAAAAAGATGCTAAAACGACCACGTCTAAAAGCCGTAACATCATGACGTTTCAGCGACGTCGACAAATTGCCAAGATGCAACGGCAAATATGTTGCGTCTTTGTTACGTTGTAAAGACGTCGTAAAAGTTACCACGACCACTTTGCAACCTCTCGGACCACTTTGCAATGTCGTTACGGCGTTGCTGTTCTACTTGAGAGATGAATTAGAAAAACTTTTAGTTCAGTTACAAATCAAAGACGAACAGATCAAATCTATTGGTAATAAAATCGAAGATCTTTTCAATGATGCAGAAATGCAATCGGAAATAGAGAGTATTGATGAATGTAGTGAAGTAATTATATTTAACTTGGTAAAACTAAAAAATAAAGTAAAATCGTTGCAATCCTCACCTGTACAAGAACTCGCATATGTGCAACCCATAACAAACCAAAGTAAACCAAATACAAACGAAGTTACCGAAACTGAATGTTTATACGTATTACGAGGACCCTTCTGAGTGTTTAAATTTCTGGAATCAATTCGAAAATTATATTGACAAAAATCCTTCCCTTTTAGATGTCGAAAAATTTTCTTATTTGTTTAGTTGCCTTGGAGGCGAAGCTCCTTCTTGTATTAAAGGTTTCGCTATTACCTCAGACAACTATAAGTCGGCTCTTATATTAGTCCAAGATATATTTGGTCAGAAAGATGCGTTAATCAATGCTCATATGTCCAAGCTGTTGAATATAACACCTTTAAAGAACATTTCTAATTTACAAGAGTTGAGAAACCTGTATTTTAAGTGCCAAGCCCAAATTCGTTCTCTTGAGAGTTTAGGTATAAAATCAGAAAATTATAGCGTAATGTTTTGAGCTGTAATTTTTAAACTTTTTCCCAGCGACCTAGTTTCGGAATTCAGCAAAAATCAAACCTCGAGCAGTAATCATAATTTTAAGGATTTAAGGGATTTTTTACGTCGTTCCATTATTGCAAGGGAGAGAACATTTCATATACACTCTCGAATTCATATGCACTTCTTCGCACGAAGCACATAGCCAGTATAAACAACTTAACCATAACAATTTTGGAGCCCCTAATCGCAATAAATTTCGTTACTCTGCTAATGAATTGCTGACCACTGCTACTTCAGATACTTGTATATTCTGCAGTCAGCAGCACATGAGCCATTTGTGTGAAAATTTGAACTGTCAAAAAAAAGAGAGAGAAGCTTTTACGAGAAAAGCAATGTTTATTGTGTTGTAATATAAATTGCTGTGTAAAGTACTGCAAAGGGGCCAACTGCTCCTTTTGCAACGGTAAACACGCCCGCCTATAGGCTTTAAATTAGAAAATTCTAAAAAACAAAGGATTGAATATGGTTCGGAAATAAAATCAAATAAATCAGTTGCTACTTCATCGAATTATATATGTTGAATGACAGAAGAGGAATTTTGTTGCAATGTGTAAAGGTAGAAATTGTTAGAAAAGAGTCATCAGATTTTATTTCCTGTTTATTTGATAATGGGTCTGAGCGCACATTTGTAAAGTTTCTGAAAGGTTGGGATTAAAAGTTGTTGGTTCAGAAAAATTAAATATTTATAGCTTTGGCGCAAAGACTCCGAAAGGCCAAATTTGTCGAAGAGTGAAATTAAAGTTGGGAAATATTTTGAATGGAAGTGAAGTGCTTATTGAAGCATTAGAAATTGATGAAATATCGAAACCGCAAAAAAAGTTCCAGATCGACGTACTTGTGCAAAAATGAAATCCAGAGGATTTCCCTTAACATTTGATTTTAAATAGTTATCTAGCAAGTGTAAAATTTCATTGGTGATAGGAGCAGATTATTACTGGAATTTGATAAAGAGATTTGAGCTGTTGAACACGTCATTAGTAGCTATAGAAACTGCATTGGACGATCACTCCAAGGAAAATATGATGATTTAAGTAATTCCATGTCGATTAATTTCGTTCTTATTGAAAGAGATTTGGTCTCCGCTGAGCTAAGTCGCTTTTGGGATTTGGAGAGTTTGGGCATTAGAAGTGACGAAACAGTTATTTTCGGTGTCGAAGAAAGAAAATTCTAAAGGAGTTTGGGAATCAGTTTATAAATGGCAAGTACTGTGTGAAGAAGTTCCTGTGGATAGCAGGTATGCGGGAGAAATAGGGAAAAAATAGAGAGGTCGCATTGAAACGTTTTAATAGATTAGTTCAGAGGTTCAAGAAAGATATATCGTTGTATAAGCAATATCGGGAGGTTAATATTGCATTCTGAGACCACTAATTTTTCTTTTCTAGTATAAGATATGTTATATGATAGTTATCTTAAAGAAGGAATAGGTGAAATATCTTCTGATTTATTACGGGAGGAATTATCATTTTACTTACCCCACCACGCTGTTATTCGAGAAGACAAAGTTAGCAGCCGTCTGCGAATTGTATTTGATGGTGCAGCTCATAGAGAAGGAGAACTTTCACTAAATGACTATCTCCAAACTGGTGCGAAATTGTATCCTAATTTATTTGAACTGCTATTAAAATTTAGACAAATTCTACAGCGTATACATCGGACATACAGCAAGCCTTCATGTAAATTCACATCGACGCAGAAGATCGTCGGTATACTAAATTTTTCTGAATTAATGATCTAAGTTCAAGCGAATTTATTGTATTGAATTTTACTCGTGTTTTGTTTCGACTTACATCAAGTCCTTACCTACTTGCAGCTACAATGAAGTCTGATTTTGAAAATTATCGAAATTTGTATTCAGAAACCTGTGAATTGCTACTAAATTGCTTCTGGGTTGGCGATTTTGTTGCTGGAGCTGACGAAGTAGAGACAGCTCTGAAAACCATTCTCGAAAGCACTGAAATTCTTAAGAATGCTGGAATGGAGCTAAGGAAATGGCAGACTAATTCTGTCGAACTTCGCAACCTATGGAAGAGAGATGGTATGGAAACTATTGATACCGAAGAAGCCATCACTGGATATAGTACGCCGTCGAAAGTTCTAGGAATGGCCTGGAAAACAGATAAGGACTTGATTTTTTTCGACAAAAAAATTTGATGAATATTCTTTCCGACAGATTCAGTGCAAAGCTCTTCGTCTTGCATATATTGGGTCGTATCTTTGATCCAGTTGAATTCAATTCATCGGACCTTTCATAGTTCGACTTATGCTATTACTTCAAGAGCTATGGCCAGCTGGCGTGGAATGGAATTGCCAAAGGATCGAGAATTGAAATATTGAAAAATCTTCCACTTACTGTATCTGGAGTATATTTTACAGGTCCAGTCCTTCTTTGTTCCAGAAAGGACACTCAACAAAGATCCTACATAGCATCATTCACGTGTGGAGTTACTAGAGCACTTCATATCGAATTGATTACTGATATGTCGGCGAAAAGTTTTATTTTGTCCTTAAGACGTTTTTCGACAAGAAAGGGGAATTGTAAGGTCATCATTTCTGATAATGCTAAGAGTTTTAAGACCACAGACAACATTTTGTAAAGTTTCGCCCAAATTTTGGTTGATTTTTGTTGCTCTAAATGGCAGTTTATTGTCCCTCATGCCCCATTTTGGGTGGGTTCCATGAGAGACTCATGATAAGCATTAAGGACCTTTTAAGGAAAGACGTTGGGAAGACTTGTCTTAGCTTCCAAGAAATGACGACCATTCTAGCGAAAATCGAATTAGTATTTTAAATTATACACCCCTTACTTACGTAAGCAATGAATTAAATGAACCCAAACCTCTTACTCCAGCCCATTTTTGTTTCCTGGTAAAGATAATGTTATCTATCCTATACATTTTGTAGAAATTTTCGGCAGTCAACCTTCTACAAAGGAAACTTTGACTCGTCGAAAATTATATCAGACTAAACGTTTATGTAAACTATGGATGAAATGGAAAGATAATTATTTGATACTATTGAGAAATGCACATAATTTTGTAAATCAATCACCAGGAAATGATCTCAAAAGAGGAGATGTAGCTTTGCTTGAGGGAGCCGCTGCCGCTAAATCAAAATTTCTCTGGCCACTGGGTATTGTCGAAGAGGTTTTTACTGGTCGTGACGGACACGTACGTTCATGTGTTATTCGAACTAACAAGGGACAATATAAAAGACCAATCCAGTTAATTTATCCATTCGAAATAACCTGGCATTTCTCCTTTAATATTGTCTTATGCATAACAAATGTGATTAAGTACAGTACATGCTCATGTAGTACTGTTTGCACTATGATATTTGCATTTGTGTTATACTTATTAATTTGTGTTGTATTTGATCTCTTGTTAATATTTAATGCACTCTTAATAGAGTACGGGTGGGGTGTGTTTAAAATTTTTGTATTTGTTCTGCGACGCTAGCACATCGTCTGCGAGACAATCTGCGCAATCGCAAAGTGTTACCATGGTTATCAGTTTTTTCTTTACCGTTGTTATTGTTAAAAATAAATGTAAAATGGTTTTTTAAAAGATTGAAGTTGTACTTGACTGCTTATTCGGACTACATTTTTTTGTATAAATTCAAAGAAAGTGATGTTTAATAATATAAGTTAAAATGACAAGTAGAAAAGTTGCGCATCCTCTTAAAAAACAAAAACTGAAAAAAAAGTGATTCAAACAAATGGCATATTTTCAAATCAGAGCCTGAGCGCAGTTATATGCATAGACACGTATTGTTATTATGTTCATTTGTATAGGATAATAAAATAATAAAAAAATTAGTAGTCATTTGGAGTGAAGTTTAACAGCAAATTCATGAACTAAGAATTCAGGGAGATCATATTAAAAAAGCCCCTATGAGCAACGTGCAAGTCCGAAACTTTTCAGTTTTTTATTATTTCAATCTTAAATTTTACTTTTCCAATATGTTACTTTTTTGCTTTATATAAAACAAATTATTGCATCTAAAACTACCACAAGCTGGCATTCATTTTTGAAACTTGAAATAAAGCTCAACACGAAAGTTGTGTTTTACGCATGGGGGTTAGAATACATTGAGTTAGCATGATGTTACAGAATTGAAGCCAAGGAAATGTTAGCAGCTTGAATCGTAGCCGCCATACAGCATGTAATTCTATTGTTAAATAATATTACACTGAATTTGAAAGCAAATATCAACCTTCGCAGACTCAGAAAATTGTTTTAGGCACGATTAGCGTAAAACCCCATTGAAACTTCCACTGATCTTCTCAGGTTTTACCAAGTATACATTTGTGTTTTACCATTTACACATTTTCATGTACCTAGATTTTTATAAATTTGAAAACGTTATTTGCAATCTTTGTGATATTTTTACATATTAAGCACAAAATCTGTTATATTAATAACTAAAATTAAAACGAGAGACTTGTAAACTTTCAATGATGTGTAAACATGCAAACAACTCCGATTAGCTCGTAAGCAAAATCAACCAGAAGTCCATTTATGGCAGCTGCCAAGATAAGTAGTGATGTCACACCGTGACGTTCATGGCTTTATTTTCATTGCACGGGACATACGGAGAAGTTTTAGTTCATCTGTTCTAACTTCCATGGTTTTGCGAATATTATTGATTGCAGCAGAGATAAGTCCGAATATAGTGGAACCACTCAACGGGAAACAAAATTTGAAAACCTATCAACCAGAATTTTCCATTTCTGCTTTTCATATGTAGCTGAAGTGTAATACAATGGAACTTCGAGATACGAGCACCTCTATATACGACAAATTCGAGATACGAGGTAAGTGGGAGCGAAAGGTTCGTCTCTAAATACGAACGTTGATTCGAGTAACGAACAGCGAGCCAGGCTACTGGTATGCGTGGTACGTTTCCCAATTCGGCTTGACTCGGGGAATCCCCTCATCAAATCACTCATTGTTCTTTGATCTACGTGTTTGTGGGCTTATGAGTTAGAAGGTTTTTCTATTTAACTTGAAATAATTAATTCACGATGCCTTTCAAGAAAACTGTGTCCTCAGATGGTGCTGAAAAGAAAAAGAAGGAAGGAAGCCATGGCCGTTGAAATAAGAAAGAAGTCATAGATTAGCATACGAGTGACAGAATTGGCGAAGACTTACGGAAGTTCGACATCAACGATCTACACTGCACTGTAGAAGAAGGAAGAAATTAAGAAACTTGATAGGGCGAAAGGAGTTACCGTTATTTCCAAGCACCGTCCAAAACTCCTAGAAGATGTTGAGAAGCTGTTGTTGGTGTAAATTAACGATAAGCAGTTAAAGGCGTATCGGCGTCGGAAGTTATCATTTGCGTCAAGGCTAAGAATCTGTACTTAGACCTTCTCCTAAAAATACCAGGTACGTCGACTGAATGTGAGATGGCATTTAAGGCAAGTAGTGGATGATTCTAAAAATTAAAAAAGAGAATCCGTATTCACAGTGTTGTGCGATATGGGAAGGTTGCGAGCTCTGATACTGCTCCTGCTGAAAAATTTTGGTTAGAGTTCGAAAAATGTATTACTAAGATTTCTTCTGCAGCATGCATTTAATTATGATGAAACAAGTCATTTTTTTTGGAAGAAAATGCCTAAGAGGATGTACATCAAGCAAGAGGAGAAATCTTTGCCTGGCCACAAGCCAATGACAGATGGGCTTAACCTCTTGTTTTACGCCAATACAAGTGGAGATTGTAAATCAAGCAGTTGCTCGTCTGCCATTCGGAAATCCAAACGTTTTCAAGAGGTGGATTTGGAGGATCATTTCAACATCCTAAATCGTTTAAACCTCATTGATATGGCTTGGTAGGAAGTCTCAGTGAGGACCCTGATTTCAGTATGGGGAACACTGTGGCCTCAGAGTATTCCTGACTTACGATCCTCAGCCTGTGGGCAACAACGGACGAACTTAAAGAGCTTCACAAGTAGCAGCAGCAGAAGGTGGTGGATGAGCTTTCGTTAGGAGAGGAGGGAACATGAGATGAGGCCCGCTCTTCCAGTAAGATTAAAGAAGTGTTGGAAAAGTGGGAAGAAGTGAAAACTTTCTTTGAAGAAAATCACCTTAATAAAGCAGTGTGCGAGCGCACCATGAACCTGTGTAATGATCAGGTAGTGTTGCATTTTAGAGCTGTCTTAAAAAGGAGACAAAAGCAGGTGTCCTTAGATACGTTTTTGGCAAAGCATCCTGCAGCTAAAAGAGAAAGTTAAGTGATTCTGACCCAGAATCTGATTTTCAGTGGAGCAAAATTCCCCAAAATTGCGTTGCTGATTCATAGGAGGGACTCTTTTTTCCCACAGTTCTGCGGTTCTTCACGTGTGTAAAGCTGGTACTATTCAGTTTACTTTAAAACGTCTTCCACGGGGCACCTCTTCCGTGTAGTGTCTAATGGCGAAGCGCATTATAAAATAAATAAAATGAAACATGTAGTATTTTAATAATAGTGTATATAATAAAAGCGTTAGTTTTAATTCTTGAAAATCAAACTTAAAACATATAAGGTTATTATTATTTGGAATAATCAACTATTTTATGATTTAGATCTATATTGTCATCTCTCTTTCCGTTTCGCTACCAGAGTGTAAATTATTAGTTCGAGTGTGTATAAGGTGAGCTTTTTGGATTTTAATACAGAGCGTGTTTCGGTCTCTCGATGTCTCGTTACTAGGTTTCACTATCTCAGATAAAGTTGCGTTGTTCGGCGGTGCTTTACAGTTGCCGACATTTAAATTGTTACGTACATCGGTTAGAAATTTGAGGCAACTTCGAGTTAATTGATTTTTCATTGTATTATTTTTCATTGTGTTTAATTGATCTTTAATTGTGATTAATTTCATAATTTTTATTTTACTGTTAATTTAAGTTACGTCGGTAGATGTGATTGGCTTATTTTAAGTACGAGTCGCGCATTTATGTCCCAATTCTGATTTAATGCTTATTTTAGAACCATCTTAAGGCTTTGTGGTTCTTTTTTGACGAAGCAAAAATTCGCTCCAAGTCTGTTAGGTTTTTGGACTTAGTTTATACTACCAAAGATGATAAACTTAATAACAAAATCAGACGACAGGAAATGAAAGTTAAATAAAGAGCATTATTTGTAAAAAATGACGTTTCCTTTTTAAACTTCCCCAAAGCTTGTGCATTTCTTCACTTCAAAAAACATATAAATGAATAGTCAACAATAGTTATCTAGGATTGTTATAAGTTTTGGGAATTCTTATGGTTATCTTATTAAATTCAGGGGTTAAGTTGTACCTTCTGCAAATAAATGAATTTTTTTAAATGACAGTTGTGTAGAAATTCTCCATAAATACGTTGTCGAAAAAAACGGATAATAGAAAATCATATTTTACCTAAAAATAAATCAGTAAATAAGTATATTATCATATTATTTCAGCTTTGCTTGAGGTTGTTATTGATCATTATAACTGCATTATCGACACTTAAAGAGTCATTAGTATTTTTTTGAAGCAGGAAAATGAAAAAGGAACAATGCCTCTGCTGGACTCGAAACTGGACCTCTCGAATACGCTTCCAATGGGCTACTGTTACACCACGAAGGCGCGTATTCGAGAGGTCCAGGTTCGAGTCCCGCGAGGGCATTGTTCCGTTTTCATGTTCATGCTTCAAAAAAATCCTAATGATTCTTTAAGTGTTGATAATGTAGGTATAATCGTCAATAATAACCTCAAGAAAAACTGAAATAATATGATTATATATTTAATGATTTATTTGAGGTAGATTAATGATCTTCTATTATCAGTTTTCTCGACAACCTATTTATGGAGTATTTCTACAAAACTGTCATTTATAAAAAATTTCATTTATTTGTACAAGTTACAACTTAACCTCCGAATTTAATAAGATAACCGTAAGAATTACCACTACTTACAACAATTATAGATAAATATTGTTGTCTACTCATTTATATAATTTGTGTAATTTATTTTACTCTTAAATACCCTAGTCCTTACCATTCACGTTGCCTTTCGATGGGAATAGAACTGGAAATGAAGTAGGTATAAATGATTAATAACACTCCTTCGGAGAATAAATCACTTACAGGTTTCGATAAAGAACAATTCGTCATTACATTCCTTGGGAATTGATATCTTTTCTCCTTTGGAAAGCTCAGGATCGTTGCTGAGGTCAACACCCTGTTGTAAAGTCGTCAGTACATTTTGTTCTTCCTGTGACTATGCTATAGAATATTGTAAGCATTTGAAATGAGTTATACAATTTTCTCCTTCCTTTGATCCTAATAAAATTATTGGAATAGGTTTTGAATGATATTCAAATTATCCATAATTAAGAACAAATTTGACTTTGGGCGGTAGTTCCAAAGAGTAGAAGTATACAATGCGAGAAACATTAATTGAAGCAATAATTAAGAATAACGTTAATTCGTTTAATTCACATGTGCTTTTAGTTCATCCTCTATATCTCTCCTAACAATTTTCATATCGCTCTATGTTTCATTGCATATTTTCAGGTTATGAAATAGAGGACTATTACGCAAATAAACATTCGGAAACTTAAAAATCTTTAACAAAATTTAGTTTCCCTTGAAATTTAAATATAAATAAATAAAATAAAAAAATTACCTTGTAATGTTACATAGAGAGGAACATTAACTAATTTCAAACTTTATTTTCACTTGAAATTTAAATAAAATACACAAATTTACTTTATAATCTTACATAGAGAGGAACATTAACTAATTTCAAACTTTTTATACATTATTGTAAAGTAATTAAAGTAGTACGCTCACGTTAAAGACAAAAACACAGCAACCCTTTCTCCTGTAGTTTGAAAATCTTGATACAACAGCCATATTTGATTTTAATTCTTCAAAGGCGTAATTTGTTTCATTAAATAAGTAAATTTAAGTAAATTCATTAAATAAATAAATTTTCAATTCTGAATGAGTATAGCTGACTCTTGAAGTACACTATGGATAGGAATGTTAGCATAGCCTGCAGTTCAAAATCTGCGAGTAATCCTGGGAATCTGCTATTAAACTACTGCATATTAGAAACCTTTCTCATAAATTACCAATAAGATAACAGATATTTGGATGCTATATGTAAGACAGACTATATTTGTGTGATAAAGTAAGCCAAATTTTTTATTTACAAATATTAATATTTACGCTTTGCTAAACAAATGACTTCCTAAAATTGCTATAATAATAAAATAACGCAACTCATACTACTGTTTCGCAATAGCTTAGGTAAAGCACTAATGAATTATCAAAATCGTCATAAAATTTTATGATACGCTCGCATTCATAATAAAATTGTAGAAACACTGCTGCATAAAAATTTTTACAGTAGATAAGAAAAAACAAATATGACTTTTATCTACTATATGGAAGCAATTTCTACAACGCAGAGGCTCGCCAGTCGGACATTTCCTTATCAATTGAGATTTGAGTTATACTAAAAATGATGAAAGACAAACCAGAACCTACAGAGATCTGTTTTAACTTGCTAAGAAACGTTTAGACTTACCGTAGTGCAAACAAAATATAGTAGTAATAACAGAAGTGGCTCTCTGCAATTTTTTGTGGCTTCCATGTTAGCAAATTCTAACTTTTTATAAATGCTTTATTATCATTTACTCGCAATAAATAATATAAAGTACTGGTTTCTGAGTGTAATTTTTGCTTAATGATGCATTTAAATTTTTAAAGCTTTATGCTTCTAAACCTCGCTTTTTCCATGCAAACTTTTGCACACTGATCAAAATATTGAAACCATTTTGAAATATATGTTCGGTTAAATCAATGAAAAAATAAATTAAATTAAAATGCTGCTAATATAAACAAAATTTCGTGGTTGAGACACACATACGTAAGTGTCACAGATAATAAAATGTTCAGTTTTCAGTTTTGGCTTAATTAGACTACATATTTTTGAAAGTAAAATTAAATTAAAATTTGTTAACAGGTCATCCATGTAATAAGTCCAGATTGTTGTTTTCCAAATTCTTTGCTGATTTCAAGAGTGAAATTTAAACGAAGACTGATTATAATTCAAAATGAATAACGAGTAAGGAAGTCTTTAATCAACAAAAAGGGAAAAAGGCTGAAGAATGTGAACTGCTTCGAAAAAAAACTTTAATTTCTTTTCTAGATTTTCTAATAGAAAACGTCATTTGAATTTCAAATTGATTCATTTTTATTTCCTGTCTTGCTGAAAGACATTATTGTCATTATTTTCTTTCTTTCATCGCAAAGTCATAAAACGTAAAAGAAAATCCCTACACTTTGAATTCTCTTGTACACTGCATCCTTGTTCACCTTGTAAACTGCATCCAAAGCCCTTGCTTCATAATATCAGTGCTCGCTGAGATGACGAGTATGCATTAAAATAATGAATTTATCACAAACTGTTTAAAATTATTTATGATGGTAGCATAATTACGCTAATGAAATTGGCCTAATTACGCTACAAGTTGGTAAGAGCACTGAAAATGCCGACAAATCATCTTTCTTTAATGCTCTTTATTGCATATAATAAAGCAAAATTTAATTGCTGGTCGACATTAATTATAAGGAAATATTCTAGAGGTCGACATTAATTATAAGGAAATATTTCGAGAGAACCCCGAGAGAAAATTCCTAGGGAATCCATTTTTCATTGGATAGATAAAAAAAAAAAAGACAAATTTTCTACCGTTAAAAATTTGATCTTTTAGACTTGCAGCATAACAAATTACGTAATTAAACGTAAGAATTTTTAACCACTTAAGGAAGAAAATCGAACAAAAAAAATAAAAAGGGGGAGAAAATTTAGTACTTTAAAATACAGTGTACTATGAAATTAAGTATGACATAGGATGTTTCAGCTATTCCAGGATCCGATGCTTCAAAATTTGCTAAAGTCTAAACTAAAACATTTATTTATGTACTTAGAAATATGGAAATCTGGAAATATTAATTCACCAATTGAAGAATATTTTGAAATTTCAACTCAAGGAGAAAATAAAAACTATAAATCTGTATCATAATGTAAGCTATATGACATTAGAAACGTTTTATATAAATTACGATATCGAGGTAAGTATTAATAGAAATTAGCAATTTAAATTAGATCTATTAACATTATGTCAAATAATACCGTATGAAGTATGAAGTAAAGATAAAACTATTATTTTTATTAGTTTTAAATCGTCTTTTGTCACAGTACATAGTATGACATAATTAAAGTCTTCATCATTTGAAAACCAAATTCTAAGTCAAAATGGAAACAAATCTAGAACGTACAGTTTGACGGAAAATGCAAATTAGAGTTATTTTTCCACGAGAGTAGCAACAGCTGTGAAAACTGGCAATATGCCTGGCTACGTGATGATAAAGGCTTGCCATAAAATAGCATAACACAAGCAAAGTTAATTCTCCAATGCTCAGACCATAATATAGTTCACTTAAATTCAAATACCTTAGGTCTCCAAAATTAGGTTGCCACTTCAGATTTTGGAGACATAATTATTAGTGCAATTAAAATATTACTAACAATGTTACTGTGAAGGTTTGCTCTGAATAAGAACAGATCGTGTTATTTACAGACTGATAAATCAAAATCGTGTTTATGCATTATTCTTTCTTTCTCCTATAACACTTTACGGTAAGAAATATCATCATCAAGTATAAGTAAAATCATCAAATCAGTACTTTTTTATTCAAAATTATTTATTTTGATTTTAATGTACCCTTGTCAGAAAATACGTATATCATAAGATAATATTTTGATCATTTTGGCGATCTGATGAATTTACTTTCATAATTTAGCGAAGGTGTTTGCACATTTTTAGAACGATTTCCATAAGGAATTAAAAGAAAACAAATGTTTTGAAATAAAACATTTCTTGCAACAGCATATGATTTGAAATGAGAAATGTCGTCTGCTGCTTTCAAATTAATTCTTCTTTCAATCTGTCCCATGTAAACAAGCTATGGATTGAAAGATTACGTATGTGGGCTTTCCGAAATAAAATATTCTTATTTCATGATACAAAAATGCTGTAGAATAAATAATATTAAAATTTCTTACTGAAAAATATGCAAAATTATTTATTGGAAAGGGAAAAACCGTCACTCATTACAGAAACCGTCAGTCATAACAGACAGAAGATTACAAACGAATACCCGAAAAAAGCATGTATTGTTTATAATGTGCCTAAACTTAAATCGTTGATGACAACAGAAAATGCTAAAGGCTTTAATTCCAAGGGTAACATCTGTAGCAACAATAAATAAATTAATAAATCAAGATTTACAAATTTAAAGAGTTAAACAGCAGTCATGCAACAGGGATGTGGTTCAACTCACAATAATTTGTAGAACCTTGCATGAAAATTATTGAGCAGGAGAAAAATGGCAATACATTGTGACCTTTAATGAAGCATGGCTTTACGTAAATGACTGCAACAGAAAAAGGTCTATTTATTGTCGAAAATAACGAGAAAAAAATGTGTCAATGTAAAGAATGTTTCAGTGAGGGATCTATGGTTGTCTCAGGTTTCTCTTAGAATTGAAAATTTAAAATAAGAAAAGTGAAAAAAATATTAAAATCATTTCAACATACTAGTATGGGAATGTTTTACGTCAGATATTTATAAAAAATTTCATTTTTTATTTTTTATTTTTATTTTTTTAATTTCAAAGAATGAAAGTTTATCAAGACTAAGCAACAAATCATACTTTGAAACATACTACTGGAAACGAAGAAGAATGATAAAGGTATTGCACCCTTTGGTCCTTTTCAAAGTATTCCGGCGAAGTTCTCTGACGTATCACACATTGACAAATATACCTTTGGTCTCTTGAAAACAACTCTTTCTAAGCGCAAACTCATCACGATTAATGAATCTGAAAAGTTTTCGAAGTGAAATATAAAGCAATACCCTGAAAATTTTAGGAAAAGCCCTTCTATCATGAAAATCAAGATGCAGACTTTTATAGTCCAGTAAAAATGCTATCAAATCGAGCATTAGAAAAGTACTTTGTACATTTTAAACATTAAAATACGGCTCTGAAATCATTCTAAATTGTGTAAAACCCTCTAAATATTGATGCGATTGATAAAACATGAAAGGATGTTCCATTATCTTATTATTTATGACAATCACTAATATCATTTTTGTGTGTGTCTCTTCAAAGCGTTACCGCATCAAGATTTAATACCATCACAGAAGAACAAATTCATGTAATAATAAGAAGAGGAAAATGTTAAATTAGATGTAAACAAAATAACGTTATCCTGATTTTTTTCTGTAACATACATATTAACTACGTTTTGTAAGATATCCTTACCATAAAATCAACAACATTTATTACTAAGAAAAAAAAATTCAAACCAATCTTTTTAGTTTCTCCTTCTAAATAAGTTACAGGTTATTACATATCTGGAATTACAGATTAATTTACAAATTTAAATCAAATATTGTTTTATCACAATATTACAGACGAGATGTGTAAAGAAATGTTTTCTAAGAAAAGAAAGCATTTCTCTTTCCATTGGAAGAAATGACATTATTCAGGTTTACTAAGAGTTATGTATTTCTAGTATATTTATTTTATTTTATTCCCAAATGCCCTCTTATGATAAAAATGAAGATATACTGTGTGGATTTGGGTCAAAATGAAGATTCATTTCTGCTTAGCAAGAGAGTTTCTTACAGTTATAAAACATTTTAAGAGGATTGCAAATGCTCTTTCTTATGCCATCTCTTCCATCTTCCAAAGTACAAAAGGCTTGCTAAATGATGACTCATTTTTATTGGAACGACATTAAGAGCTACAAGAAAATTTGCTCTTCCTGAATTAAATAGAATTAAATAGTTTGTTTAAAAGCATTAAGATAAACATTTACATCACGGGAGAAAGAAAACAACAGAAGCAAGTTCTTTGAAGTGAAGATTCAAAACTTGAATATATGTGAAACTAAAACACAAGAAAGGTGAAATAAAACCCTGAGTTGACTTTTATTGTTTTACATTTAAATGCAGAGTTTAAAGATGCTGTGAAATGACTTGTAGAAACAGTTATTGTGTTCTGACTTGTCTCACTTGTTTGACAGTTACATCAGAGCAATTCCATAAAATCATCGTGGCCAAAAGCGTAAGTTTGTGTCTTTGGTTTAGCTCCTGAATACCTTATGTGGGACGGAAAGAATTTTCCCCAACCACATCCCAGATTAGAATGAGAATTTTCCAGAGAATAGTGTTGAATAGCTGAGAACAAGGGGGTTTTTAACTTTTAAGCTTTTAACTTAAAAACTTTAAACTGACTTTTAACCTTTAAGTACCTTGGTGCCGGACAAAAAACTTCCAAAATAAATAATAATAATATTCAATAGTGAAATTTCTATCAAGGCATATAAATGTCTTTTTATCATCAAACCCGAACACGATATCTAATCGTTATGGCTAGTGGTCAGTACAAAATTTTAACGGGTTTCAAAGATTTACCCGTGTAAAAAAAAAAAAAAAAAAAAAAAAAAAAAAAAAAAAAAAAAATCAATAACAATAACTCAAAATTCACTAAAGGGTACACGTTTCTTAAACGCTTCCCGGCAAAAACAAATGGAGTGACAGGACAGACCACCTTAAAAATACACACTAGATGAATAAATTCAATAAAATTATAAAACAAACACATTTATTAATTTTCTTGAATAATTCTAACATATGTTAACTGTGTAAACTGATCAGTTCCCTACTACAATAATATTATGCAAAATAACACATAATATCACACCAAATTCATTAATTAAGGTACATTAATTAATGAAACATTTTCAAATCCTACTGTATCATAAATGCACACTAATATTTTACTCATTTCATTTTTAACATCAAGTATTTATCATGGTAATTCCCTTTAAGAATAATGAAATTTCCACTGTTACGATTAATTATTTTTTAAGCAATTAGATCCTACGCTATCATATTCAAATTTCAGTAAACATTAAAATTTCAACTCTAGCCTGGCTATTAAGAATAAGCCTTAAAGTAATTCAAAATAAATTAAAAAATAAAATAAGAATTGACTCACGGGGGTGAAGTCCATACCATATTCACTAATAATTGGGCAACATCATCGTAGGCAGAGCAAATGGGCGATCTTATAGCTCCACATATCGTACAGCGTACCAAGAAGTCACAAGAAAAGTATCTTTCCTTTCTTTGAATTCACAGCTCTTTTGCGGTAGATAGTCAACATAACCTGTAGATAGGTGAGACTTAGTAATCCAAACCTCGTCTTTCGCATTTTCCTTTGACCTCCAAAGAACCATTGTCGAAATCCGCACCGCGCCGGATATTCCTCACGGATTTTAAAATGATTCGCCTTCAACACTGCGTTCATAACAGCAGAGAGTTCGCAAAGAATAAAGATGAAGATACGAGAAGAAAGCTGTGCTAAAGGGTTGTAGGTAAAGTACTCTTGAAATTAGCACTTTATTTTACATCTTTATAGGAAAAAAAAAAAGCTCTTCTATTAGCCTAGTCAACGCATTCCCGACGCAGGGCAAAAGCCCCCGCGCACTCTTACGAAACTTTAAATGCTGCAATTCAAATCTGAAATAACCAGGCAGTGCTCGCCCCGCAAGGGGAAAGCCCCGCCACTCTTTCCTCTTTTCTCTTTACATCTCGTCTGGTCAAGATTCACTTCCAATTTCCCTTTCTTTGTAGGCTCCAAAATCTGAATCCAAAGGAAAAACCATAACCGGTTCACGTCGCTCGCCCCACAAGGTGGAAGTCCCACCACTCTTACTCCTTTTCTTACTACTTTTTACTTTACAATTAGCAGCTCAAATCTGAATGATTTCTAACATTGTGCAGCCTTCGAGGTAAACTCGGTCTCTTCGCCACCGAAACTTCATAGGCTTACAAAATTACATAAAATTAAATCTCATCAATCGAAATTCCATCTTAGTTAAACTTCGTTGTATAGGTGGAAGTAAAAGGAGCTGGATGAACATTTTCTTTTAAAACTTTATAAAAAACCACAAGCATACGAGGTTCGTTTTGTATAAATCACCTTAAGGAAAAATTCTACATCACTACTTTTTCCTTAACCCTAAAAATGTACAAAGATGATTTTGGTCACTATACGAACCGAAACAGTGGTTACTACCACTACTGAAAAGTCAATTTCTGTGGTTACCGTGAGGGGAAGACTGCATGGTAATCTCAAAGGGTTGTGTGCCAAAGTATCCCGATTATCTGGAAAAAACTGCAAATCATGTTTGAAATTGATCCGTATATATGCGAATTAAAATCATCTGAATAGTGAAACCACAACTCGTAGATGAATCCCGATTTGCACTAGAATACGATAATAAATGTGACAGAATCTGGGAAGAAGAATCAAAATAGAATAAGCCCGTTAATACCGCTGAAAGCCAAGCCTTTAATAATGGCATTGTAATGGTGTGTAGTGGATCATCTTCTTTAGGTTTTCTTATCAATTTGTTTCGGATGACGCCCTTACGTTACGACACAACACTGCATTAACTCATCCAGAATTTATTCTTTTGAAAAAAAACCGCATGGCCAACGTAGAGTTTATGCTGTATATGAATACCTCCAGCCTCAAGACATTGTTATCATGGAGTGGCCATCAAATTCGCTCTTTCTTTATTCCATCGAAAACATTTGAGATGCCCTTGCCCGTACTCTTGTCCTCCCTCCAAGTCTTAGCTCAAGGAGCTAGAATTTGTTTTCTTATGGCAATGGTAATTATTGCCCCTGAACGGCTTGACTACTTTTCTCAATATGTGAAAATTCACGGTAAGTTTACATGACGGACAACCGTGATTACATCCCTAATTAAGACAAGTATTGATCATTTACACAGCCTGCAATGTTTCTTTCTTCCAAGGTATAAAATGTAGGCATACGATTCTCTGTTATATCTAATTAAATATGGCACTTGCGGTCTGGAAGACAGTGTATGTAATGTAAAATAAAAGCAGAATTAGGTAAGATTTATTTTGATTAGCACATGAATTCATATGTTAATATCTGCTCTGTATTTCTCCCGTTTCATCTGCTCTACTAGAATATGTAAATGAGAGGCATTTTTAATAAGATCCTCAAGTTTAAGAAAGAGATATAACAACTTAGCCCACCGTAATCAAATTACTGTGTTTTTATCAATTGCTGCCAGTTATTGAGCTTTACTTCAATGGAACATTTCGTTACTAGAACTAGTTCAACGCAGAGATTGCATCCGGCTACGAGGGTAAACCAAAAGTAATTGCGCCATCCCAACGGAGATTTCCTTCTAACTAGGTTTCATTTATTGCTTCAAAAAGAAATATTCAGCGACGGCAGCAAGTCAGCTGCCTCATTGCCATATTTTGTTGATAGAGATGGAATAGCCAGGCTGCTAGGATCTGTATTTACATTTCAACTTATATAAATACTTTAAATCCTTTTTGTTTGTCCGACTCGCAAAGGGTAGGAAATATTTTTTAAATTTTACTTCTTTGCTTAATAGACTAGTTATAAATCAGATTGAGTTTAAACGTATAAATTTCTCTTAAAGATACTCAACCTTAAACAGAAATTTGTATACATATTTATCTCAGATTATATATAAAAATATTTTTATATTTATTTTTTTTAATTTATTATTTTAATTACCTAGAAAACAGCTAAAAAATCACTTAGATAAATGTCTATTCCGTAAATTGACAAATTAGGTTTCACAGTATTAAATTATTTTTAATCCATAAACTTCGGTACTCTGAGGATTAAAATGCAGTTTTTGTCTAGTTTAAGGGTAAAAATCTAACTTTTTTGAATTTCTTTTAAATCCAAGCAGAGATATCTTTCAACGAAACAGTAATAAAGCGTATTCTAAAATTAGGATTAAAACGATAAAGAAAGCTATCATTGATAAGATTATAAAAGAAACTAATCCTATGGCATATAAACAGTTTTATCAAGTTAAAAAGTAATTCTACGAGATATAAACTATTATATATAGAGATAGATAGATTTTTATAAATTTTTATATCTTATATATATATATATATATAAAAGATATAAGCATCTAAGCTGACATTTAAGCATTTGATGAAGTTTCGGTTATAGTTAACGGTAAAATTTCGACGCTTCTTATGTCTAACTGCTTATAGTTCGTGCTTTCAAAATAGCCTATTTTCTTTCTAACCTTCAAACACAAAAACAAATAGCGTATGTCAACCAAAATTGTGAAGTTTCAAGGGAGTAGGCGTTTCATAAAAATATAAAACTCAAAGAAGAGAACCCAGAATTAATTTCAACGAAACTCTGAGATAGGCGTTCCTGAAAGTGTAGGTTTCTCATATGAAACTTGCAATTTTTTATTTATCTGAGAACACTTCTGGTACTATTTATTCGAGAGAGTATCAGATTGCAGACCTCTGTTAAATGAAAGAGGTAGAAGAAATATTAACGTACTAAAAATAAATTTTCTAGTTCACTGAATTGAGACTGATGTAATTTGAATTAACCTGATCTGGGCACCACATATCTTCGTTGTACGGCCTATTAAATTATGCACATTTTTCCTGCACTTCATTTACACTTATTTTCTCAATTTCATTAGTGATATATTTATCATTCAATCAGTTCAATTCTCACTTCGCGCTAAGTAAAAATATTTAAAACTCTAAACACCTTCATTAAAATTGTAGAATACAGAGAAACCTTAACCACCAAATACAGTTAAAAACTGTTAACGAAAAACAATTTTTGCAACTCAAATTGGAGCTTCTGCACGAAAACAAGATAATCCGCTAATGGTCAGAAAGACAAAACTTTCATTGTTCCATTCATTTCTGCTCCCTCTGCGAAAGAAGACATCGATGTTGGTGCACCAAATGACTTAATTCACTATATTACTAAAAGTTTCAAAACAAAACAAATAGCCGCCTTATTAGGTCTAGCGACATATTAGGTCTAGCATGCAGATTAACTAAAGGCATAAAAACCTTAATCGGAACATAAGTGCGATATAATTCAATCATTTTAAAGCAAAAAAAAATTACAATTTACCACCATATAAGAATAAAAAAACTGTGCTCACTGAGTAACAGATTGGGAATGTACATATATATATGTAAGATATAATAAAATACGATAGCTGCTTAAAAAGAATTCGTGACCTCAAAATTAATTATTCTAAATTTGGTGCTCTCTTCCTTAAATTCATCTGTTTTCCAAATTCGAGATCTTTCAGTGTTATATAACATTGCTTGAAAAATGAAACTAAAACACAAAATTAACCAATCATAGCTTAGAGTACTTTCCGCATCTACTCGATAAAAATACTGCTCGCAAGAAACTGCGCCATTCTTTTCCTAGCTCCTGCTGCTTGTCTTTCTCTTATTCTAATCTGACGTTGTATTCACGTTAATGTGTGTTTGAAAAACAATATTGTAATGGCTTATGATCTAGAAATATTTCATCCACTATGAAAATGATTTGATATGCTTGGAAATAAAGATTGGTGATTTATTAAAATCCAATGGCGTTTCCTTCGTCAATACGTATTCAAACCCCGGCCATATGACGACTGCAGCTGTCAAAGTACAGGGAGTCATACTACGCATTAAATCATCACACATACACACACGCACACACACATATATATATAATTATTTACTAAAGAAATATGAATTATATTATCTCATAATATGGATCTCATAATATGGCGTAAATCAGCTTTATAATTTAATTTAGTAATAGCCTCTTAATTCCTCATTTTTAATCTGGAAATTTCCTTTTTATTCTAAAAATAATAATAACATTTCTAGCCCGCGTCATTTCTAGATTAATCTATGCCAGAGCTTGCGTAACTCTTCACGACGTAGTTATTTCGGAACCTCAACTCTGAGAACTGAAATCTTTCTAATGTAAACCAAAACCTTCCGTCTTTAGTGAGCTGCAATACTTGATAAAGCCGTACTTCGCTTGTATCTATGTTGCTGCTTCGATGTTATTTTCCTGTGCTCTGTTCCTATCGGAATAGTATTTAAAAATGCAAATGTTCTGAAAATATGTGCCAAGTGAATTGTGGCCTCAAATGTGAATTTAAATAAAAATGGAATTTAATCTGAACGGGCTGCCAAGGATTTTATTCATGATGAATTAGCTTTCTGCGCAATCAAAAACCTTCCTCTTTCACGTGGATCTATGTTCTAAGCCAAACAACACTGCTACTACGTCCTCTTCTCTTTTTTTATCATATATCTCTCTTTATATATATGTGGTATCAATTAGTTCAACACAGCCACCAGAGGGCATCAACGTGTGCGCTGACAGCGAGAGCGAGGTGAAAGATAGATAGATGTTCATTCCACGCGAAGGTGGTAACAAACGAACTCTGCTAAATAGCAAGCACGAATAGACGCTGTGTAGCTATTTAAATACTTAAAGTCATACAGAACTGTATTTGTATCTAACAAGTGCGAGAACGCGCAACGGTACTGCTAATTTAATTCAAATCTGTAGCTATTCTATTTTCAATTATTATTCATTAAATGTCTGTGGTGTGGACGTGTTATTTTCATAAAGATATCATCTGCAACTGCCCCTCCATAGAAAATCTCGGGGCTCGGCCGGGATCCGACCAAGAAACAAGCAAGGTAAAGTAGTGTTTTATGCCAATTTACTCTAATCATCATGAGTGTATTAAATAATATCAGAAAACAAAACTTGAAACCAATCGCAGAAGACTATGTTCAAGAAAGTTAACCCCTAAAGTGGCGAGATGAGTGTTACTTCTAGAAAAATTTGACTATGAAATTGTTTACAGATCTGGGCAGCAAATGAAGCATGTGGATTCGTTAAGCGGAAACGCTGTCATGATGGTTACCTATTCTCGGGGAGAAGTTACAGCCAAAATTGCAGGTGCGCAAAGCAGTGATGAGCGCCTCCATTTGCTAAAATCCTTAGTCGAGAAGGGACTAAAGAAAGATTTCTTAGTGAAGAATGGTGTATTATACAAGTTCGACAGTGGTCGCGAGTTACTTGTGGTACCCGAGGCATAGGAGCTAGAAATTATACGTGCTGTCTTGATGTACCAGTGTTGCTGGTTAAGTGTTTTCGAGGACGAAAACAGCGAGAGCGAGGGGAAAGATAGATAGATGTTGATTTCATGCGAAATTCCATGCAAAACGAACTCTGTTAAAATAGCAAGCGCGAGTAGACACTGTGTAGCTATTTAAATACTTAAAGTCATACAGAACCTGTATTTGTATCTAACAAGCGCGAGAACGCGCAACGGTACTGTTATTTTAATTCAAATCTATAGCTATTTTATTATTAATTATTATTCATTAAATATTTTGTGGTGTGGACGTGTGGAAGTGTTATTTTCTTACGGATATCATCTTCAACTCCCCACCCACATATTTATCATATATTTATCATATAAAAGTATATAATTTAGTATAAACTCTGAAAAATTTCCGCTTAAAATGACATTATAAAAAGAAAAAAATTATAATGATTTTAATGAGTCCAGTTCAACGTTCCTAAAATCAACACTCACTTTAAGGACCTTGAGTCCAGTAAGTATAAAATCATTGGTTCAGCTAGTATAATTTCACAAAAATATCTAAGAACTTCTATAATAAACCACAAAAATTGCTTTTTTGACTACCTGAATTTAATCAGTCATTCCATTCCAACAATTCAAGACTTTAGATGGCACAGGCGTTATACTTTGAACTGTAATGAAAGCTGTAACACATTACACAATTTTTAATATGAAAACTACTCTTAAATACTCTCCAGAAATGGTTGGAATGAAGTAACGTATTTTAAAGCATTTTATTTTTCATTATTATATTTCATTATTATAGCAAAATTATCTCACTGCTTAGTAAGTAAATGTGGAATATGAAATATTAATCAGCTTGTTTCTTTCCTTCAAATTTTCTGAAATATATTTATAATACTTTTGACATGCTATTCTAATTTTCATTATATATTGGAGGCGCTCGCATTAGTTCAAATATCTATTGTTTTTTTGACTGAAGATTTTGATGTCAGAGAATACAAACGTCATTCTCCAGCAATCATCATAATATATCTTTTCTGTGGTAATTTTTATTTTCTTTACTTACGCAACGAAACATGGTGATGATTTCTCGAAGAGTTTCGAAACCAATCGAGAAATAGCTTAAAGACAGTATTATAAGAAACTAAATAAATTAGATGAACTAAATGTAATGAATATTGAATATTTTCTGTAAGAATTATTAGCGTGAGTCCAATTAGGTAAGATGACTGCGTATGAACTTTTCAATTTAGAATATTACAGCTCTGCAACAAGAAGGATTTGATTTTACAAAAATGTGAAAGGCTACATACGTACAGGACTCTGTTTCAACAACGTAGCACATGACGTTAAAAAAAGCCTTTGTTAAATTAAAAGAAAAAAAAAAAGCTTATTAAGATGAATTTTTATTTAAATGAATTAGCAGTCACATCAAAAAGGTAAAAAGAAGTATTATGAACTGCGTTTATTGCTTTTAAATCGGATAGTTTACTGATTGAAACAAATCAATCAAATGTGAAAGTTTTCCCAGATAGCACAAAAACATCCTTGGGACATCCTGAGGATGTCGCTCGTGGGATATGCGTACATCCTAATGACATCTCGGAATATCCCCCGAACTTCCTAAACACATCCTCGCGAGTGCTTAATATCTTATCCCAGTATATCCTCAGTACATCCTAACTAAGTTCCATCGATAGCGTACAGTATGTTATTAGGATCTGAGTTCCTACTTACTACATCCTCAGGACATCTCACTAGCTTCCTAAACGCATCCCATTGTAGCTTCAGAACATCCTATCTAGGTCGCATAGAGAGCGTTAGGGATGTTATTAGGATTTAAAATCCCACTTACTACATCCTCAGGACATCCCGTAATATCCCAGTTTTCTCCTAAACTCATCCACCCGAGTTTTTAATGTCACATCCCAGTATATTCTCAGGACATAAAATCCACCGACTGCATATGGGATGTTATCAGGATTTGAAATACTAGTTACAATATCCCTTTAATCTCTTAAATACATACTCCCAACTGCTTAATGTCACAACCCAGTATATCTCCAGGAACCTTCCTTGCATTCCAGTGAAAGTATGTGAAGGTGTTGTGATGATCTAAAACTTACTTATTTTACACAGATAGTCTCAAATCCTTCTCCTATAGTTACTATGGAAAAATAAAAAATGTTGAGAATATTTATACAAATTATTTTTTAATATTTTTTTATGCCTTACGTTTCGCCAAACGGCAACGAAATAACGCGAAGAAGATTGAAGTACTATCCTGGCAGTGCATTTAAACAGTTTGTTGATTAAATCTAAAAAATAAATTCTTTCAGCTTCTTCTCCAATACCTAGTTCTCAGAGTATTGCTTTGAAAGCATTTTGCTTGTATATAAAGTTGTGTAAAGAACTAATTAGAATCTTTGCAATATTACAAGCTAGTTGAAGTAGTTTTACATAAATAGAAAATATTTTTATGGATCAGTTTGCATACAAAGTTTGGTATTTTGCTGAGCCTTAACAAAATGCAATTAATTACCTTCGGCTTTGATAAACTCAGTTATCGACTAAGCAAAAGACAATTAACTGAATATGAGATTATTTCACTTACGTATGGAAAACTTAAAAGTTATTCTTCGAAAGCAAAAGTTTAAGTAAGCCAAGGACCAAACATTAAACTCTGAAATATATTAAGTTGTAACTATAAAGTAGATTTTAAACTGAAATTAAAATTTGAGAATTTGAGTGGATCTTCAGAGGCAAACTCAAAACAGACTAATTGCTAAACAGATATAAATTTAAATTGTGATACTAAACTAAAAAAAAAAAAAAAAAAAAAACTCAGTGGCGTAACAGACCTAATGGACCAAGGCCTGCAGTGCCCGAAATCTGCTTTCTTGATCGTGGGCCCCGGGGTGCATAACTGAACAAGTGATCAGCTTGTCCCAGGACCCCAGTGTTTAGTCCCCAAGCGAACTTGGTACTCATTTTATAGACCCAAGTGATGGAAATCAAGGGATGAAACGCTGAGTCAACCTTGCCCAGCCCCGGACTTAATCGAACCCCGGACTATGGTGCTGCTGCGCCAGCTACTGCGCCACCGGACCTCAAATTGTGATACTACTAATAATAAAAAAGAAAATCTGTTAGCTTTCAGATTTTGTATTACGCCCAAAAGGATGTTTTTCTAACGCTTTGCGTTTTACCTTTATTTATTAAGTATGATATTCTTCTCACTTAAACTGCATAAAATTCAATTCAACAGCAAAATCATAGAATATATAAAATTAGCAAAACAGCATATCTTCAGAATTTTCGACACACAGTCTCGCGCACTGGAGATAAAATTATTTTTTCCGTACAGTGTTGCCATTGCTCGCTTCGAAATCGTTGATTTGTTAGTCAAAAATTATTTAAAAATTTACAAATTTGAAATAGATAATAAAGCAAATTTGAAGTTCAAAATTCGGGCTTCCAAGTGCCTATGTTCGGTTGGAGGACTACGTTATTCATAGTCTGATGGTTCTAGGTACCTCTGTTTTTCACAATCCGAGAAGCATTCATGCAGATTCTTCATTATTTAGTTTCTTTAAATATAATAAGAACATCTGTTAATACTAAATCCTGCTGCACCAGTAAGTAAAGATACACACACGGATGCCCACACCGATTTCGATAACAGTAATACTTTAAAATACATTTAGTAAAATGTATTATAACGTAAGAATTTATAATACTAAAGACTTTATAATACTAAAGACTCTATAATATGTACTTTATATACTTTATAATAACGTAAGAGCTAAGCTATAAGCTTTAGAGCTAAGCCATAATAATAAAGAGCTGAGCTATAAGCTCCACAATTCCCTTTGTTAGGTCCCTTTTCTTTCATCAAAGAAACATTTTCTATCTGTAATTGCCAAAAATTATGAATTTTTATGACAGTACTCAGATTAATGACATTTGAGGACATTCCTTCTGCCATCATAGATGCAAAAAAGGTTGAGTGACAAATTTCTCAAATTAGGCGTATTTAAATTTTTTTATAATTTATTAAAATATTTGACACCTCCGTTTTTGGAAGTTAATTAACATTCAGATAATGCAAATGCACAGCAAATTTAAATGGCATAATCCATCAAAGAATGCTTAAATATTGTCATAAATGCAGATATTTCGCAGCCAACTGATTTTGCATGCAAACGAACTATGATTATTTTTGACATTATGAAATATGTATTTATTTACCTTTCAATAAAGCGAAAATTAAAAACAAATATTACAGCTTTAGAAAACTCTGAAATGTTAGTTGTTTGAGATTACAGATACATTCCTAGGTTTACTTCGCTGGTTTGGCTAAAGAATATTTTTTAAGAGACTTAGAATAGGAGTATAAATTAAACATAATGTAACAGAGATAGGATTTTGTTCCAATATCTGTGTTCCAAAGCGATGTATGAAAACTTCTTTGGTGCGTTTAAACCTTCATCAATAATTATGATTAAAATTTCACTGGTTGGAAGAGAACATAACCTAATCCAGTCGTAGTAGGTCGTTTATAAACATTATAAATGAGGCGGAACTCACACCCACACATGTATAGTTAGATTACATAGACGTGGATAACTAATTATACGATAAACTAGGTATATACATAGAATATGCTTTTGAAATTATGTACGTGGTACGTAATGTTTTAGAGCAAACTATGCAGCAATGTATTATATATTGAATGATGTATAGTTATGTAAATTCTTGACACAGTGTACCTTCTGGGATGAAAGTACGTCTACTTCTTCGAGATTTGGAATAGCTTATCATAGCGCAATAGTTGAAAATGTGTGAAGGTTTTGCGAGAACCTGCGAAACTATGATGTTTCTCAGTACTGATGCAAGCAAACGCATAGTGATCGAGAGTGCTTCGTTTTGCACACTGGTACTAGTCAGAGGTTTTCTTCCCGAATTTTGCTTCAGGTAGCTGGTAAAGGGTCTATGACTCGTTAGAAATTGTGTAACCAACTGGCTGTAGGTATAAAGCTCCATTTTGACTTTTGAACAGAGCTGAGAGACTCATCTACATCGTAGCTCCCGAGGGAACACAGCTCCATTGCTGCATGAGGTGCATATTTGTAATTTGCTTGAGATAAGATAATGGGAGTAGGGTTGGTCAGCAGGTTGCTTCCCAAGTTCATCAGCTTGTTCGTTGTATAGTATAAATTATGAATGCGAACCCAAAAATGATGGGATCTTCTGTCCGGTGGTAATCCTAACTAAGATTGCCTGATGCTATGAACGAGAGGGTTTCTATTCCGCCTAGTTGTAGTTGACCCTAGGGTTGAAGCTGAGTTTCCTTAAATGTTGCCGTGGACTTAACAATCTTTGACATAGTTTATTTCTTAATTCCCTTATACAGGTGACAGGTGACGGAGGACGGGGACGCCTGGGGTATAACATAGGTAAACAGACATATGTCCCACGTCTTCCACTATCTCGAAGAAATAACTCGCTAGAGCCCCTGAGACTGCACCGGGAGTTTACATGGCCATACAGGGGCTAGATGTCGAGTAGTTTTTACATAGGACGTTGTTTATAAAACAAAGTAACTTAAAAAGAATATAAAGGATAGCATTAAAACACTAAAACACACATATAAGCTGAAACACATAGATATACAAAATTAAACATAAAAGCATAAAAACACACTAATAAATACATAACATGAAGACATAAAAACACACACGAGAATACATAACACGACACATAGAATACATACGGAAACATATAGACTACATAAATGCAAATATAGCACATATATGAAACATATGAGACGTAGTAAGGTGTGCGTAAAGCAGAAGCGCTATGCGAAAATATGCTCAATACCCATAATAGTACATAATGTACATGCTTTCATTAGAGGCGTCTGTTGCATGATTTACATTTTCCTTGCATGCAGTACATTGGTGCATTGTACGGATATTATGCAATTCCCTTATGAAAAAAAAATATCTTTAACTTGGAATTTTTAACATAATCATATATTTTTCATTTCATGAAATTACAGTTTATTTAGAGGCAATTTATGAAGCCATTGGAAATTAACGTTTGGACAAAATTAATACTCGGAAATCAGCGTAGAATGAAGCAAACACAGTTTGAGATAATAACTTAATTTAAATCCGTAGAATTATTGACATCTGAAAAGTCTGTAGCGGAGTGTTCCGAATGTTTTGAGCTGTTTATTATAGTACATTATATTATATTAAGTTATACTACCAAAACGTTTGTAATCCAAACCCACCTAGCAACTATTGTAATTTGAAAAACATAATCATTTTTTTTCCACACGATTTAGCAAATAACTACTTCTCATAGTAAAGTGATACAGATTTTTGCAATATTTTTTTTTTAAATTTATATAACTTTAAAGCTGTAGTTGTAATATAAAATGTTTCCTTTATTTTTTAAATAATGAATCTTGTTGATATGATTTTAATGAATTTAAAAATCTGAACAAAATTTACAATATATTCAAAACATAATTTTAAAAACGCGGCAACATTACTGTAATTAACTCTTTTAATTCTGATGTTTAGTCTTCAACTAAAGCATCACGGCGTATTCTCAAATGCATAGCACTTTTTCTGTTTTGATATTTGTTAAGGTGCTATAGAGTGTGACAGTAACTGTAACAGTCTGAGAGTAAAAAAAAGAAAAAAGCTGAAAACTGTTTCTTTCTTCCTCTCTCTCCTTTTGATGTGTGTGTGTGTGTTTTATTTCATCATTGAATTATTTAAAATTTTCTTAACGCTAATTTTAAGCAATTATTCACTTATTATTGTCTTAACAGCTGAAATAAATCCCCGCCGAAAGATTAAATGCTTTTTTGATAACTTGTGAATTCAAAGTGTTTAACAACAAATCTTCTTGTACATTAAACTTTTGAAAATTACTGGAAATGTTTCAGCAAAGATAACCGATCTAATCGAAACTAAAATATTTTTTGGGTCTTTTATATTTTGCAGCTCTCATATAAACTGTCTTCTGAACGTGTATGTATTTTGAGATAAAAGAAGAGTAAGTATAGAAAATAGTCCGGCAGATATTATCAATAACGGATTTCTAAGTTCTAATAAAATGCTTGAAGTATGACATTTTTATCAAATGCCGCAGGCTATACTTCGAAGCAATGCAATTTCACTGGCAAAATAAGAATTAAAGTAGGTGGTACATCCTTTCAAATATTCCTCGCGAAATTGAGAAACGAAGAGAAACAAATGCGAGATCTCCTGTTAGCAGTGAAATGACTAACTAGTTTGCTCTAGGAGTAAAAGCAGCAGTCGCACTTCCTAAGAGGCAGAAAAACAAAAGATTTATAGAAAACATGCAAAAAATTGAAATTTCAATCATGCAGAAATTTTCTTTTTAGTTTATTCCTGGGTTTTTATTTACCACAAGATCCGTACATAATAGCTAATCATTTGAGCATTTTATTTCGAACTAGAAAAGCAATAATTGTAGTAGTTAAAGTAAAACATGTTCGCGTGATTATATCTATCCCCACTGAAAATATCTTCTTTCTTAAACAACTGCTCCTAAAAACATGGTCAGGAATTGACGAATTTATTAGTCATTGATCGGTCTCATCATTAAGGACGTTGTCCAAGAACATCTTATATGGCAGACCGATATTATACCAGTAAGAATGAGGGATAAATAACAATCAATATCATGATTTCTCTGGAATTCCAACCCGAGCCAAACGATGCGGCAGCTGGTTACACTAAATGCCATGCAGAAACTATTTGATGAAGTCAAACAACAAAATATATTCACATTTGTCACAATTTCCATCCACACGTTAATAAAAATATACCTTAAAATATGTTTCATTTAAAATCTACATTTTATTTCTGGAGGTAACATTTCAGCGTATATTTAAGTGATAAATTAATCTTTGATACGACTGCAACTGCTTTTATTAGATATGGTGGTTTTTTTAATTGATACCATTATTCGATCTATCAGCACGAAGTGCCACCAAATTTAGTAGGGAGACTAATGATGGCATGAGAACAACTATTCTTTGACCAAACGTTAGTTCCGTAGATTGCTGATTGGGGAAAATGTGATGCTGTTCGAAGTCTACGCAGTTCAAAATTTATTTGAAATGCAAGTAAAATTTTAAAATACAAATACTGGGTTACGTAAAAACCAGCAGCGTCACTCCTGTCTCTTACCATATCTATTACACTTCTGAAATTGTTTATCTTCAGCAATCTAACGCAGCCGCTTCTCTTCGTGAGTTTAGAAACCATGAAAACCTGCGTAAAGGCCTTCTACCAATTAACATATTGAAAGCCACGGTTCAGAAGTTTGAAGAAACAGTATGCTTGGCAGTTCGGTTTGATAACGGGATGGAGGTATCAGAATAGACAGTTACTGATGTTGCGACAGCAGTCGTTGACGACAGAGTTCCCGATAGTTCTATTTAAGTCTTTCAACGATATGGCAAATTCTTCACAGCAAATTTCATCAGCCAACCATTCCTTTTTGATGACATTATTCTAACAGGCGCACATTTCGGTACCTTTAGCAAGCAAAAGCATTACGATATGCAAATTAATTTTTGTCATTCCACAACTTCATCAGAGGCAGTTGCTGTATCGAGTAACTTTTATGCAGGATGGATCAATATTGCAAATCTTTCTTTTGGTACAGCGGCTGTTGCACCATCACTTTACAGAAGAAAGGACCATAGTAGCGTTCCTCCATCTGCATGACGCCTCGCTCCCTGCATCTAACTCCATGTTATTTCCTGCTCTGGAGATATTTGAATTTTAGAGTATATCTTTGTGGAGTCCCGACTTTGAAGACTTTAAAGGAAAATATATCACGAGCTGTGTTGGGTATTCTTGGTGGCATATTACGTTTGGCTGTCAAGATTTTTGTGCACAGGATGCAATGTATGATCCACCAGAAGTTGAATTCACCTCGCCGTGACTTAAGACTGGACCCTCGAATGCATATCGAGTGTGTTACCATTACACCACGAAGGTATGCTGGAAGGAGGGAGAAAAAACCTAACATACTGCCCCTTTTAAAGGGTGTCTGCGTAAGGGGACACAATCGCAAAATCTTGGCAATGACAAATTAGCATCGACCATATTTTAGTTCGGGGGCCATTTTAGAGTAATCTGGAATCTTTTGACGTCAGGAAACTAAAGAAATTCGCTGTGCCCTCAAGAGGACTCAAATTCTGGATCTTTCGAATACGCTTCGAGTGTGCTACCGTTACCCCACGAAGATATGCTGGAAGGAGGGAGAAAATAGCTTGCATCTCTAAGGAAGAAACGTTTTATTAACTATTTTCTGTGTCAAATAGTACAAAATTATTTGGATAGCAATACTTTCAACAAATGGTGACCCTTTACAGCACACTTTCTTCCAAGCGGTGATGGAGAAGGTTAGTCGTTTTAACATGACGATACGTGTGCTGGTAATGGCAGTTCTGATGCGGTCCTAAAATTCCCAAACATATTGGGTAAACCCATTTGGTAAACTTCTAAAAAAAGAGATACATTTAAAAGAAAAAATAAAGCACTTTAGATTGAAGTGCGAGAGGATAAATGTCGCCATTACTCAAAATTAAGTTATCATAAAAAAAGGTATGCTACAAGTACGTCGGTACACGGTACATGTACCGTGTATGCTCGCTCAATTTCTTATGAAACCATAAATGATCCATATTCTACGAGGGCAATCCCAAAAAAAAGGTCTCCTATATTTTTTCATATACAAAGAACCGTTTATTTTCTATAATTGCTACATCACTTTAAAGATTGCAGAATGCTTTATTTTTCAACATAATAGCTATTTCGGTCGATGCATTTTTGTAGACGCTGTGGCAGTTTTACAATGCCCATGTCATAGCTTGCCGCCATGCCCTTCAGGAAGTGTTGAGGAGCTTCAGGAGCATCCAGATGATCCTCCGATCTTTACGCATTTTACGAACTCAACAATCGCGAAACTCAAAAAACACGAACTCAACAATCGCGAAACTCAAAAAATATGAACTCAGCAATCGCGAATGTTGACGATTCCTCAACTTTCGCGATTGTCTCGTCGGCAATTGACGGCCTCCCGCTCCTTTCTTCGTCATGAATTTCAGTACGACCGGCTGTAAACTCTCTACACCACTTGCGAACGCTTTTGAAATCCATGCACGACTGTCAATAGGCGGTGAATTTCAACTGGTTTAACGCCTTTTGCGTTCAAAATCGAATAACTATGCGCACTTCGCACTTGGCGGTAACGTTTATCGGGAGCTCCATTTCGAATGGCTGCCAAGCCAAGTCTGAGCATCCGAGCGAAGCGCCTGCGTGCTTATGTGGTATCGGAGAAGGCACCACTCACAACAGTGTTGCCAACAATCGTATTAAAACTTTCTCTACGTCTCCAAAAAGTAGGAGACCTTTTTTTTTTGGGATTGCCCTCGTAAGTTCAGTGTCCGAAACTGAGCAAACTAAACTATCGCATTATTTTCGGAAATGTTTTACTAATGGCAGTTACAGCCAGAGCTTTATCTTCGGTGTAGTGAGACTGTCATTTGACACTGGTCGTATTAAAAAACTGACTGTTAAACGACAGTGGTTGTATCTACTCTTTGACGTACAGAATATTAAATAAAATCGTTGTTTGCTTTGTTTCTTTGTTCAGTCGAATATGATAAAACACATGCAACTGGTTTTTCGCGATAGGATTTTATTGATGCTGTTTGAATTCTATTTCAGTCTGTATGGAAAGCAAAATGAAAATAAACAATTGCAAAAGAGGAAGAACATAAATAAAGCTATATGATATTGTGTATTTATGGAATGAAATTTTCTGCGGTATTATTTGATATTCATAATTATGAAACGGTCTCTTGAAAAAGAATAAATGTCACATAGTCTGAGCATGCAATGCAATACGGTCTGCGCCTACTTTAGTATCAGTGACTGAGAAGCTAATACAACACATCTAATAAAAGATGTTTCTAACGCCATTTATTATGCAACTTGGTATATAATAATCTTCTGAGAGTATTTGCATAGCAAAAAAGGGCGACGGCAGTAATAAGGTCATCAGATTTCAGCATAATCGTTTTACAAATAAACTGCGTTTCAAATATAAATCCTAATTCACATTATGGTTGATAGTTGTATCAATGAAGGAAGGATCTGAATATTAACAGTATTGAGTTTAATGAACTGAATTTATATCTAGATGTTCTTTTAATTTATATGTAATGAAAAAACAGATGTTTTATTTGAAATGAATTTGAATCTTTGAAATATTATAGGTACTAAATTTGCTCTATACTACCACGTTTTGAGTCAGACTTTTAGTGAAACGTTAGTTGTTTTATATCCATTTAAAAGAATCTATTTGAGTTATACATATTGTGATGCTTCTAGGTCCATTAATGCTTTTAAGTTGAATTCAGAACTTTACCTTCATACTAGCTTACATTAAATGCATAAAATAGATAATTCAGTGATTTTAAATCAACCATTTCATAAAATATTCTTATGAAAATAGTGACTAAATAGATAAAAGTGACAATGCAATTAATAATCTTATTTACTGAGCATAATATTTCTCTAAGTTATACATTCCAGTATGTACATTTTCGTAAATATTTCATTTGTTTGCTTTAATTTGTTTTTATGTTTTTGTATATATATGGATTACTAACCCAAAGGAGCAATTTGCCCTATTAATTTCGATTTGGCATTTGGGGTTGTTTCACATAAACAGCGTTTCAGTTTTCAAATTGTTGTCACCAAATATTACAGCTTTATATTTAAAGAATATTACAGCTTTATATTAATTTATTTTTATTATATTTAAATAAATTAAGTAATGAAGAATCTGCGTGAATGTATATATCAGGGGTGGCCAAAGTGCGGCTTGCGAGCCTGATACGGCTCACGCAGGCAATTTGTGCGGCTTATGCATATAAAATATATGTATGAAATATGGTAAACGAAAACTATGCAGAGTCCAAAAGGAAGTGATTAATTAGTTTAGACTTTTTTTACGAAGTTATCAGGGATTTCTTTCTATGTAAAATCTCCTCCACTACTTCTAATATGATGTAAATATAAACTTGTGGCTTTTAGAAAACCTAGATGCGGCTCTCAAACTTTCCTGAATTCAAACTTGCGGCTCTTACTGACTTAAAGTTTGGTATACCCTGTTATATATTTTTCTCGCACTGTAAAAAAAGGTACCTACAGACATCAAATATTGAATAACGTAGTCCTACACTCGAATATGGGCCTCTAGAAGCTCAAATTTATAATTTGGAACTGGCTTCATTAGCTATTTCATATTTTTTAAACCTTTCATGAATTTTCGATTAAAAAAACTCAACGATTTCAAAGAGGGCAATGGCAACACTGTACGAAAAAAAAAAACATTTTTATCTCCAGCGTGCAAGATTGTGTACCGGAAATTCTAAAGACATGCTCTTTTAAACTTTTTTTGTGATACTGCTGTTAAATTGAATTAAGTGCGATAAACATATTTAATAAATGAAAGTAACACACAAAATTTAAAAAAAAGTTCCTTTGGGCATATTATAAAATCTCATAAGCTAATATAAAATCTCTTAAGCTTTCAGATTTTTTTATTTATTGTTTACTATTTATTTTGAATTTTATTTTAATTTAGTTTTACGTATATTCTTATTGTATTTGTTGAATCTTTAATTCTTTACTAGTAATCATATTTTTATATGTTTAGTTAGCTTATTATTTTGTAGTGTTTGCAATTATTTGTGAATAAAATCTAGTATAATATAAACGGAAATGAAGGCAAAGCTCGCTTGCCTTCTTAAACAACTTCGTAACTGGCATGTTTGGCGCCATTTTTCCGAAATTTTAACAGTTTCTCACCAAATATGAGACCACTTTCTCACGAAACATGGAATACATTTCAGAAATTTTTGAAAAGGATTTTCAACTTAGAATCATGTGAAGCAAATATTTTTTTTATATTGCAGTACACATTTTCTTCTCAGCCTTCTTGATGTAGGTTTAAATACAAATTCAGTTGTCGTTTCTTCTAGAAACATAATTTTTGCTCCACAATTGATTCTTCTTAGATGTATGTACTTTGTTGCAACTTTGCATATATTGTGGTATACTGAAAAGAAATCCCCGTGAAACTAATTGAGATGGACATGGCAAAGAAGTGGGCTTAAAGTTTTACTCAACCTGCAATACTTTTTATTAGCCTCTGAAATTTTTGTTTTCCATTTACTTTAATGATTGATTTAATTCTTTAATAATTAATATAGTACTTTAATTAATTATTTTAACATTTTCATTGATAACTTATTTAAAATTTAATTCTTTAATCTTACACAAATACTTGTTAAAAACGAAATGACTTATTCAAAGTTAAGGTGTATTGCAATGTAGACTATTGCAGTTAGCTATCTTTAAAATGAGCCGATGAGTATCTACGCTGACAGCTGTATATTGGAGAGAGTATGCGGTGCTGGAGTAGATATCTACGGCAAGCTTTTTTAATTTCTATTTACTAGTGGAGATTACTACTGCCTTGGATGTTGAAATCGAAACCATTGCTGCCACTATTCAATAACTGTCGATTCGTAGCCACTCTTTTGTAAAAGCAGTCATATTGTCAGATATCAGAAAGTCGTTTCAAAGCCCTTATGAATAATCAAAATAGTTCCCAAAGAATCTTAGACTGTAGGCCTCTGCTTAAGGCACTAGTACACAAAATTTCTATCTAATGGATTCCAGCGAACTCTGCAATTATGGGTAATGGAAAAGTATATAAGATATAAAAGGTAATATTGAATAATAATAAGATATAAAAGATAATATTGAATCTTAGACTAAGTAACGAGTAAAGATAATATTGAATAATAATAAGATATAAAAGATAATATTGAATCTTAGACTAAGTAACGACGGTAGTATAAAAGATAATATTGAATCTTAGACTGTAGGCCTCTGCTTAAGGCACTAGTACACAAAATTTCTATCTAATGGATTCCAGCGAACTCTGCAATTATGGGTAATGGAAAAGTATATAAGATATAAAAGATAATATTGAATAATAATAAGATATAAAAGATAATATTGAATCTTAGACTAAGTAACGAGTAAAGATAATATTGAATAATAATAAGATATAAAAGATAATATTGAATCTTAGACTAAGTAACGACGGTAGTATAAAAGATAATATTGAATCTTAGACTGTAGGCCTCTGCTTAAGGCACTAGTACACAAAATTTCTATCTAATGGATTCCAGCGAACTCTGCAATTATGGGTAATGGAAAAGTATATAAGATATAAAAGATAATATTGAATAATAATAAGATATAAAAGATAATATTGAATCTTAGACTAAGTAACGAGTAAAGATAATATTGAATAATAATAAGATATAAAAGATAATATTGAATCTTAGACTAAGTAACGACGGTAGTATAAAAGATAATATTGAATCTTAGACTGTAGGCCTCTGCTTAAGGCACTAGTACACAAAATTTCTATCTAATGGATTCCAGCGAACTCTGCAATTATGGGTAATGGAAAAGTATATAAGATATAAAAGATAATATTGAATAATAATAAGATATAAAAGATAATATTGAATCTTAGACTAAGTAACGAGTAAAGATAATATTGAATAATAATAAGATATAAAAGATAATATTGAATCTTAGACTAAGTAACGACGGTAGTATAAAAGATAATATTGAATCTTAGACTGTAGGCCTCTGCTTAAGGCACTAGTACACAAAATTTCTATCTAATGGATTCCAGCGAACTCTGCAATTATGGGTAATGGAAAAGCTAATACACTGGCTAAGAAAAGAACTTTAATAAAGCAACGCATTAATTGACTGCTTTCGTTTCATAAAATTAAATTGTTACTTATTTCTTAGATTTACTGTTAAGAAGACTCTTAACATGATATGATTCAACGTGCTATGGATAAGAGATGAAGACTCTGGGGAAAGAAAGAACCATTCCCAATTTTCCAATAAAAGCAGCGGTGGCTCTGTTTAGACGTCTGACTAGATATGACACTTTGCGGAACCACCTCTGCAGAGTTGGAGTTGTGGATTTCTCCAAACTGTGTTTTGTCTGACTCCAATCAGCCTATGATTTTTAATACTTAAATGATTGAATTGCACTTTCTCAGTATGTGAACATTGTTAAAAAGTACTGGAGAGCCCGTGATTAATGGTTTAAGCGCTATTCGGCAATTGTAAATAAATAAATAAATTTAAAACTTTAATAATTTCGTACCTTACTGATATAATTACTTAAATTGACTAAGATGCAGTTAAGGAAAGAGCGAATATATCTGTTAGCTTGATGGGCTTGTGGAACTACGAAAAAAAGATTCTGAAGCACGGCAGTGACTTGATAATAATGGAACTCTTCATTTTGATCGTGGTCGAAAAGCATAAATTCAACTGCAGACCACTTCCTAAGATAAATCAAAGATGAAAGAGCTTCGTATCTTTCTTATACATGTTTAACTTTTCTACTGAACCGAGGGTAGTTAATACTTCTAATTTCGTGATTGGAACGAAAGTTCATTTTTCCGAGAACAATGAGCAGAAATCATCCATTGAAATCTTCTCTAACCAGAATTTTAAAACAGATTACTAAAGAACAAACAAATTTGATTTTATACCACCCAAAGATTCACTGGAAATAATTACTTTCCTGATTTGTGAAAGCCTAAATGAATTCTAAATAATTATCTATAAAGTTCTTATTTGATTCAACCTTTAAATAAATGGAAAGCCGTGCGAGGCTATCTTGTGATTTTTCAGGAAAATATGTCATCTAATATCTTAATAGTCTGGAAAGAAGCACGGATTATGGTGATATTTCACGGCTTAAAAACCGAAATTACCTTTAAGAAATATAACTGAACGAAATTCATACTTTAAATTTCCAGATTAACAAAATGAAGCATTTTACAACACGAGGAAATTCTCCAGTTGTTAAATACCCTGTACATTTCCTATAAATTATAAAATATTTGCTAAGGTTGAGTGTGGGAATTACCTTCTAAACAACTTTGACTATACTAATGCCAAAGCTCTGGATACGAATATGCTGAATAGTTTAATGAACCGAACTGCATGAGCTACGCTTCTGACCATCTACATTATGAATATCACTTTTCCTCGTTAGTGTAAGCTACCTCAATAGACAAGCAACTCCAGAATATCCCCGCAGTTACAGAAAGATTCAACAAAATTAACGAAACAACTTATGCCTAGAAAGATATTTTTTAGTTCAAAGGGGCTTTGTCCCTGAAGGACTATTGTTTTCGTTTTGTGATTTTGAGTTGAATCACTATAAATATCTGTTTCCCTTTTCAAACTGTTGCCACCAAACGTTAGAGTCCTGCATTATATTTGAAGAAATTAAATAATGAAAAATCTGCATAAATGTATGTAGATTTCTCGCTTTGTGATAAAACAACGGTACATACAGCCATCGAATTTAAAATGGCGTAATCCTCCAACGAATATGGGCATGTGGGAAGACCAATTTTGAAATTTGTAATTCGTTTTATAATCGATTTCATGTTTTGTAAAACTTTTTTGTAAAACAAATTTTTGAGTAACAAACTCAACGATTTAAAAGCGAGCAATGGCAATACTCTAGTCTAAGGGGAAAAAAACCTTTTTATGTCCAGCGCCGCGGAACTGTGAATCAGAAATTCTAAAGGTATGCTCATATTAAAATTATTTTGCGACATTGCTATTCAACTAAATTTTATGGTTTAAGTGCAAACAATATGATATTTAATAAATAAAAGTAACACACAAAACGTTAAAAATGCCCCATTGGACGTAATTTAAAATCTGAAACCTTTCAGATTTTTTAAGAATTTAGAATGAAAAGAATTTTTTTCTATTCTTTTTTATAACCTGCACAAAACAGATTTCGCTCCAGCTCCAGAAATTAAGAAATTCTTTGTTCAGAAGTCAAAAGTAAAGACTCAGGGGACTGAATCAAAATAAGCACCGATGACTGAGCGAACCGTCAGCTGGTGTTTCAGTATGTTGGCTGTAGAGTATTCTCATTGCATTTATCTTCGTTCATTGGTTTTGTGCCCATTCTTTGGACTGTTCTGTGCCAAATGTAATGAACAATATTTACGTTTTAATGGACGAGACCTGTTTCAAGAGGATGTGATTACTACCACGTTGCTGGAGTTCCATTTCTCTTGGAGTATTTGTAACAAAGAATGCGTCCATGTTTTATACATTTTGAGGGACTAAGTGCACATTTCCCAAGACTATTTTTTAAATGAGTGCGTAAACAACTAACGCAGTTCAGAGCTTGAATGAATGAAGTTAGAGACGTGCTTTGTAAAGCACTTTGTTAAGTGCTTTTGTTGTTTTGTTTTATGGAATGAAGCTCAAGTAAAAGGACCATCTTTTATTATTAATGAAAAAGGCCCAAGAGAAGATTCATTGCAATGTGGAGAATATGTTGAATCCAATCAAAAACACTGCATAAAACTGTCAAACTATTGCAAGATTATGAAAGGAATGAAATATTTGTGATTTGGGCATGATTATGTCAGTTAGCTTATACTTGTAAATATATAATCAATGCAGTTCTTGGCCGAGAGAATTACATGAGAAACATTCTGCGCATATAATTGTTTATTATGTTGTAAAATCAGCAAGAAGTTATAAGAAATTACAAAAATATGCTAATATACTCCGTACGTAGGAAAGAATATATATACACTCGCGTGCATTCATTACCAACAACAAAACGATGTGTGTACAGATGCAAGTTCACTTCATACAGCTAAATTTGTAATACATAAAAGAACAAAATACACTACTGTTAAAGTAAGTGCAGCGTTCAAAACAGCTTCGGCGGCATAACTTAATGAGTGATTAGTTCAGGTTGCTAGACAACCAGCCCTCTACTAATTTGGATTTTTCTGATGCGTTATATATATTTAGTGATTTGCATGTCAAAAAACTCTGCAACAAATTAATAATCTGGCTAATGTAATAGAAATTCTTCCTTGCTATACAAACTGAATATGGATTAACTGCTGGAAATTATTCTAGCAGTTAATCAGTCACGTGACAAAGCAAATTCCATGAAACAACTGGAAATTCTTGACATGAAAATGAAATTATTATTATTATTTTTTCACTCAAAAAACTACTGGAATCTTTTTATTTTCGGGGGAGGATGGTGTCATAACCTTTCTTTTGTTGTACGTTTGGGCCCATCCGATTTCCTGATGGTCACCATTCTTTTCTCTCAATCTCAGCCTGCTTACTGGCTATTTGACATCAAGTGTTCTGTTTTTCGCTTGTTAAGCTTTGTATCGACAGAGGCTTACGAGGCAATAAGACAACATCTGTTTTTCTTCTACTGTTTCAAGGTTTTGTTTCGATGGATGTAAATATATGGTGAAAATAAATAAGGTTCCTTCACGAAATTATTCACCTAAATAGATTCACGTAAATACGTGAAAAGTGCATTTACCAATAGAACATAGAGATTCGTGAGATATCTAAATAGTCATATATGCAGTTAATATAATTTTCATTTTATTTCAAGGGCCCAAAAATAATGAGATTATTTAATAAAAGAAAATTAAATGAATTTTTGCGCTCTTAAGACGGGCCTAATTTCCAGGAGAACATTACAATGCAACACGTCGGCATACAAAGAAGTTAATGCATTAATTATTAAAACTAAATATGTATACAGTCTTTTCCTACTTTTAAAAATGTAGTTCATTTTAAATATATATACTTGCTAGAAATTTTTAAAATGATCTACGTTCCCATTCAGATAATATTTTTAAACAATCAGATATAAAATATGCTGCTTTATATAGTAATATCGAAATACGGAACACCTTGCAACCCACTTATATAGAAACTGTTAAGCTGTAATTTAATCATTGTCTATGCAAAGGACAAACATAGACAAACAGCAAATCTTTCAGCAGATTAATTATATTTGCTGAAAGATTGCAGTAAAATAAATTTTATCATCTTATGATTTAATAAGTTGCGATAAAATCTTATGCTTAAAGACTCTTAATTTAGGCACAGCAAGTTTGGTTAACTATAAAAGGCGTATGGCTTGGTTAAGCTGCTATATGTTAAAGGCTTTAGAATGTTACATAGAATTCTATTAATTAATCATCAAGTGCGTAATTCAATGTAGAGCTTTCAGTGAGTTCGTCAATTATATTTTGATATTAGTAAGATTACATTATTAGCTCAGCATTATGCGAATTTAAACACTTTTCTAATTAGTAAGGATAAAAACAATATAAAAATGTAAATATAATTAGTAAAATGCTAAGAAACGATGAATATGTAAACATCAAAACTTTTTTACTCTGAAAAAGTGAAAATGGAAATAACAGAAGAGAACGGAAACAAAATTAATAATTCAAGATAACAGGTAAAAAATACTGTAAAAGAAATGAAAGATAACTATTTTTGTTTCTTCAATATAAAAATAAATTTCTCAAAATAGCAGCCACAAATTTTATTGGTAATATTTTATTAGCAAACCAGCGATATTTTAACTCGACTATGATGTGATTAGCATGATACTATGGTTGACTGAAAAAAAAATTCATGCTGTTAAGGTGCCTTTTCAGAGGACACCTCACACAAATTGAATTTACCTATAAAAATCTAACCTAAACTATTTCATTCATTTGCGTTGTGATTAATATAACCGGAATAACCTCGTGTTAATGACTGGTGATGATCATGAGTAATAATTAAATAAAACATACAATTGTAATCCAAAGAATATATCTTAAATTTAAATAAAAAACTTAAATAATAAATTACCTTGTACTGAAGTTCCTTAAGTACAAGGTAAACAATTATCAAACAATGTATACCAAGAATAATTAAGAATAAATGCCCCCGTAGAGATTAATTATTAATAACAAATTTTCTCTACAACATTATGATTCTTTTAACAGTTTCATACTATATTTGGTAAAAAAATATCAATTTATAACCACAGTTTAGTTTAATCTAAATATTGCACTATTTGATTTTTATACTACATTGCACATTTCATATCAAACTATTACCGGTGAGGTAAAACTCACCACTGGTGATTAAGAGAACCTTGAGTATTAATTCATTAATTCTTAAGTATTAAGACAATTTAGAAAATAATTAGCATTTGGATTAGGAAATTTTCCATTGAAAGAACTACATACATAAAGATTGGATTATACTGGCGAAGTAAAGCATTTGATATTTTAACTAATTACTAAACTTTATTACTAAAAGAAACATTTTCCAACACTGTATTACTGGAAACACAATTGTTATTTGATCAAAGCTAGTGTTGTTGATACAGCAACTCTTTAGTTATATCATCACTATATCTCTATATGTCATCACTATGTCTCATCACTATGTCAGCTCTGACAGTTAGAGTAATTGACGATATTAACTAAGCTTGTTACTGTTTGATAATAAGAGCATGGGAAGTATAGGCTTTAATGCATGAAACCGCACGCCTTTTGCAAGTGTTAGATGCCGTGCGTGACTACTCTAAGCTGTCTGCTTCTGGAGATGGTAGTTCGAGATAACTGGGCAGTCAAAAAACTCCATCTCGCTATATAGAAAAATATCACTTTCCATGAAACCAAACCGATTACGATAATTCATGAATGGTCGATGCCTAGTGAAGAATGTAGCGAGCTCTGGCATGCCACTTATAAGAGCTGCGCTATATTTTGGTAGAAAATGGAACACACTACTCCCTGTAATGTCATTGTTCCAGTCTAGTTACCATTTATTATAAAGAAGTTGACTTATAGTTGCTCTTAGATGAGTGCCTGGCCCTTACTTACAGTGTGAGCATTTATATATATTACAGCTCTTATGCCAGAGCATGCAGCTAATTTGACAACCTAGTCAGCTATGTCATTGAAAAAGTTTTCAGTATAGATCGGTACCTACTGCAGCTTCGGGCTCAAGATGTCGGAAAAACTGAGCAAAAGTATTTGAACATTTCTCATAATGTAAGTTTTGCATCGATCTCCATGAACTGCCTTCAGGCTTGATGCAGAGTCTGTAGACTGTATTAAAAAGTAGCGAGAGCGAGAGGTGAGAAATGTATGTAGAGGTATGTAATTGTAGAGATATTAAAATGGTTAAAGTAAGAATCATCAAAGATTCAAAAGCGCGGTGTCGCTTGCAAGACAGATAGTTCCTCTTCTAAAACAAAGTTATTATAAAAACAAAGTTATTATGGCCGATTTTTCTGATAGAGATACAGGCTAAGATTATTTACGTGACTGCTATTAAAGAAGAAAGAGATAGAAAGAGAATCGTAATCGGCTGAGGATTTGTCACTGTATATTTGTATTCCAGACCATATGATTGGGGTAAGGTAGGAGAAATTCCTATATCGGTGCAATCAGTAAATTTAGTTCGTCAAGCCGAAAGTTGGTGGCGATTCAACGTTCTGGTGTTTCTTGTATTTACTGTTGAATTAGCGAGTCTGATGTATGCTTTTCTTGAATAAGTTACTAGATTAACAGTAAGCGCAGCTGCGCAGTTCATACTGATATTAATAGATGGTGAAATCTTATATACGGCTTTCAAAACCTGGTGTGCTTGCTAGATATACATTATATCAGTATCTATCGGTTAAAACTGAGTATAAGTTTTGAGTGTTGCTATCATACGAAAATTGATCTTGCTGAATTGAATCTGTGAATAAAATTATAATAGTGATTTTAATTAAGCGATTAAACTACAGGCCATGCTTTTAACAAGAGGTAAAAGAAAAACGAAGGATATGTGTCTCACTGTAAATAATAAATTAGAATACAGGTAATAAAAGTGAATAAATAAATAAATAAATAAACAAAATTTTCAGACTTTCAAAAATAAATACAAATTTTTAAAAAATAAAATAAAACCATCCACCAACTACATAATGATATACTGACATCAGATTTAGCATTTCCTTGTTGATTTAATAAGGCATTATTCGGAATGAAAAACCCAAAAGAAAAATAAACTTTCCTCTGGCATGTGTATTGAAGTATTAAACGTTAAACACCAATTATGCGAAACACAGCTAGAATCAAAACTTTATATACATTTCCTACATCTTAAATACTGCCTTATATTTCAAATGAAACATTTCAAGAATGTGCAAGTAAAATAAACACCATTATTAAGACAAGAATTTAAGGAAAGATTTTAATGTGTTTTAATGATTAAGAGTCTATTTTTAGATTAATTTCATTATCATTTAAAACAAACGTGAATGAGGCAACAGAAAGTCTACAAAGGTAACTAAGTCATTTGCATGTTATATAAATCTTATTCAAAGAATGTGTACCTGCACTGATGATACTTATAGATATATCCGTATCGAAAATACAGGTTTGGTTAACATTAATTCTTAGTTATCAAAGATTAACAGGCTCAGTTACGATATATTGTACAAAAATTATCGTTTTTATTTATTCATTTATATATATATATTTTTAATTTGCGTGCGAATAGTTTGTTTTTCGCAGATGAAACTAGAGTAGTAAAGGTAAAATCCGACTGGCCAATAAGCATCTGTACTCCGTTAAGGTAATTTATAGCGATTTTTTTCCTCAAGGCTACAGACTTTAGCAGAATCGAAACGCTATAAGGATCAAGTTGCAATAAGAAATAAAGAAGTTTGTAATTATTTACATACAAATATAAAGAAGATGGTTGTTATCATTTATTCTCAAGTTTCATTCTAATTAGAATGATTTCAAAATTTAATTTTAGAGTTAATTAGAAGTAAGCTTAAACATATTAAAATTATTTGAAATAAATGTCAGCTGTAACATTAATTAGAATGAATTAAAAAGTGTAAACAAGAAAAATTTCTTGTATTCACCAGAATGTACATTTCAAACAGGAAAAATAAAAGTCTGAGTTTCTTTCTTTGCGTTATTATTATAATTATTCATATGTTTTGACACATATTTAGTAAATGAAATTTGAAATTTAGTTAAAATATGTTTTGACAACTGACAAAAAAAATTTTAATTTAAAAACAAATTCCGGCTCATCAGTGGCTTTCAGGTCGTGCCTTCGGTCTGCATGCGATTTGAGTTTGAGGCCACGGTTCTAGATAATATGCAGCCATAGCAAGTTGTCCTATTTTTTCTTTCTCTAAGCTCTCTCATCTTTAGCACTATTATTGCGGAAATGTTATGTCATGACATTCCCTAATCAAAGAAAGTCTATGTAAAGAAGGAAAGGCTCCATAGACGTAATGTAAACCAGTTTGTCTTCTACGCCACTAAAACGAAAAGGGACAATCCGCCAAGAAATTTGGCGACGGAACCTGTTGGCGAGATTTTCCACCTCCGCCATGTGTACAGGAAATTGAGGAACATGGGTTAAGATGAATCGTTCTTTGATTTTTCGCGATAATTTAAACTCGAATTTTCGTGCTTTTTTGCTTTACTAGTTAAACTTGTATTATCCATATAGCAGTTTCATGTCTGATTTTATATCTGTCAATTTGTAGGGGAAAAAATGGAGTCACACAGCTTTAAACTCTTGATAAACGTGACCGTTGAACCTGTTCGAACTTCGACATGAGCTTCGAGCTTTGGCGCTTTTTGGCGACAGATATTTCACGCATGCGCAGTTGTGTCCCTTTTCTTTTGGAGGGAACCACTCCTGCTGCTACGAGGCTTTCCTTCTTAACAATACATATTCTTTGCCCTAATCCCCTACTGTGTGACGTATGCATTGCGTCAGCATGTGTTTCCCGCCTTCGGGAGAAGACAAGGACTAGCGGGCGAGTAGAGCAGACATCGCTCGATCGTTCGTATATTATTTCATTAATTGTAATCCCAATGTAATCTATCTTTGTGAATAGTAATAAATGTGTGTTATCAACTATGATCGTTGCCTTTCCCCACATTTTTGGGGCTCGACCGTGCCTTTTGTGCATACGTTAATCGAACCCTAGACATCAGCAATCACTAAAGACGTTCAGAAAGCTAACAAACGCAAGACGTTCCTTTATGACGATTTAATATTCTTCTTCAAGCCGGACAACGTATGTGAATGAAGACGTGTCTTTATGACGATTTAATATTCTTCAAGCTGGACGACATATGTGAATGATGTTACATGATACTTGACCATTCTTCTGATTTTGAACGTTAAATCGAAATTCGATTTTGGATTACACTGGATTGGCCAAGAAATATATTGGATTATAAGGACTGCCCCGACGTTAGGTAGGCCTATTTTTCTCTGATTCGTTCATAATTTATTAGTATTACGATTTTAAGCTGTGTTTATACTGTTTAATTCTCATTCATGCCTACCCTATTTCATATTCATGTTGTCCTATTTTACTGTTTAAAGAACTTTGGCTCTAAAATTAAGTGATATCCCATTGATAGCGAATTCTCTTAAATATGGCACAACACGAGTTATTAAATTATTTAATACCGTGCTCGGATATTCCGATTTTCATCATTCTTCGCGAAAGAGAATGCGAAATTTTGCCGCGTTCCCGGACAGTTTTGATTTCGCAAAATATAAAGAACTTCTATTAAAAGATTTTTCTTTATCAGATTTTATATCAGTGAATTTATTGCATTTGGAAGCTTCCACTAATAAAGATGTTTTATGTGAAAAAATTTTTCATGCGCTCACTAATCTGACGGATTTTCACAATTCCCTAGATGTTAGTTTTTTATCCGATGACGATCATTCAATTTCAAACCCCGACAGTGCACCGACGCCTGTAGGTCTAAATTCTTCTGTTCCCCCTTCCCCTCCCTCCACGGCGCCAAACCCAAATCGCGTTGTTTCTTCTGACGCGGAAGTAATAAATTTGAATTCGAGTCGCTCCGGTGTTTATATGACGGCTAGCACCGAGATTCGCGAGATGAATCATGACTTTTGGTTTGTTTTGAGAGATTTTTCAAACTCTTGCAAAAACATTTCAGGCAATGATTCCTATTCAGTCCGTACTTTTTTCAACGATATAGAGGATAATTTTCAATTATTCCCAAATCTTATCGACCAGCAAAAAGTAGTTTTTGAGAAACGACTTGTTGTGGGTACTGCTAAAACTTTTTTGTTTTCACAACGGAATGTCAATTCATATGACATGTTTAAAACAGTATTACTTAATGAGTTCTCCAATAAAATTCCTTCTATTAAATTCATAAACAACTCGAAAGAAGAAAAATGCGTTCGAATGAAAGCTTTATGCAATATTTTATCGCAATGCGCGAAATTGCGAATCGTGGTGACGGTGTTATCGACGAGGCTTCTGTCATTCAGTAAACCATTCAAGGAATACTAGGTACCACATCCGATAAAATTATTCTCTACGGTGCAAAATCATATTCTGAATTCAAGGAAAAGCTACGCACTTATGAATCTGTAGTTACGACTAGACATACAAATATCTCTCATCCATCAAATTTTAAAAATACGTATAATGTGGTACTGGACGAAAAAATTCAGAGCAACAACACGACACGAAATTTAATAATACTGGCCCATCTAAAACTAAACCACAAACTTGTTTTAACTGCAATGAGGTTTTACACCACTCACGGTCCTGTCCTAATCGTTCTTTTGGCCCAAAGTGTCTTAACTTGTGGTCGTTTTGGACACAAATCTATGGATTGCCGCCCAAATGAGACTTCCACTCCACCTGCCGAAGTAAATACAGTACAAACCTCTCACGGCAATATGTGTAAAACTGTCGTTATGCTCAATAGCACAGTTTCTGGATTAATTGACACTGGAAGTGAGGTCACATTACTGAACCAAAACACATGGATGCAACTTGGTTCCCCACCACTTTCAAATAATTCTGGAGTGTTAACTGGTTTAGGATTCTCGAAAATTCCTATTATTGGCTACTTTCAGACCATTATCAGCATTGATAACCAGGACTTTCCGGCTAATATTAGAGTTGTTCCAAATCATTCTATGCAGTTTTCTCTTATTGTAGGATGTGACGTAATTAAAAATGCTAAATTAGTTATTACACCAGACGGTATATATTTTTCAAAACCTCCCGAGCATTGCTTTGAAACTGCTCCTGAATCTTTCATTTTTGTAATAAATGACGATGTTCCAACTTTTGATATTCAATCAAATGTTTCCAAAGAAACTCGTGCTGCGGCAGAACGTTTGCTGAATTATTATATCCCAAATAAAACAAAGACGACAGATATTAAACTTAATGTCACTCTGTCCGATGATAAACCGATTTTTCACCCTCCTAGACGGCTTCCTTTTGTTGAACGGGAAATTGTTGACATACAAATAAGTGAATGGTTGAAACTTAAAACTATTGAACCTTGTACATTTCCATATGCCAGTCAAGTTCTCGTGGTGCGTAAAAAAAATGGTACACCCCGTGTTTGCATCGATTATAGGAAACTTAATCGACTCTTAATTAACGATCATTTTCCTCTTCCTCTTACTGATGACATTTTGGATAACCTTCAAGACGCCCAAATGTACTCTTGACTTACCTAACGGCTTTTTCCATGTGCCAGTGGCGGACGAAAATAAACCATATACAGCTTTTGTAACTCACAACGGACAATTCTAGTTTCTTCGAATGTCATTTGGTCTTTCAAATGGCCCTTCAGTATTCCAGCGCTTTATAAATTATGTTTTTCGTGATTTAATTCTCAAAGGGCTATGTTTTACCTTACATGGACGATGTCGTTATTCCCGCCAAAAATGAAACTGAGGCCATTCATCGTCTCAATCAAGTACTCAAAGTTGCTAGTGAATATGGTCTAGAAATTAATTTTCGTAAATGTCAATTTCTTCACAAAAAAATCGAATTTCTTGGACATATCGTTGAAGACGCTAAACTTTTCCTTCCCCTTCGAAAACATAATCTGTTATTAACTACCCCAAACCTAAGAGTACGAAAGATGTCCGAGGCTTTCTCGGTCTCACAGGACATTTTAGAAAATTTATCCCCTCATATTCTAGAATTGCAAAACCCCTTACTGATCTCCTTCGTAAGGACACACCCTTTCAATTTCATGCTGATCAGAAAGCCGCATTTCACAGATTAAAATATTTGCTTTCTCATCAACCAGTTTTAAGTATTTTTAATCAAAACAGTCCTATCGAAATTCATACCGACGCATCCATTGATGGCTTGGGGGCAGTCCTACTACAAAAATCTATGGACGATAACAGCTTTCACCTTGTCAACTACATGTCAAAAGAAAAGATCGGACAATACACCAGTTATGAACTCGAGGTCCTTGCAATTGTTGAAGCTTTAAAAAAGTTCCGTATTTACGTTCTTGGTTCACATTTTAAAATTATCACTGACTGCAACGATTTTGTGCAAACTTTAAATAAAAAGGAACTAAATTCGAGAATAGCCCGATGGGTTTTATATCTCCAAGATTTTGACTACGAAATTGAGCACCTTACCGGCTCAAAGATGGCTCACATGGATGCCCTCAGTCGCAGTCTATACTACATGACTATCCAAGACAGTGTCCTTCTCCAATTTTGCAAAGCACAAGAATCCGAAGAGCATATTACGGCTATTAAAGCACTCTTTCAAACGACGCCTTCATAGGATAACTTTCTCGTTAAGAACAATCTCCTGTACAAAAATGTCAACGGCATTGACTTACTTGTGGTGCCTGAGGTTATGCAGACAAATGTCATTAAAACAGCTCACGAACGAGGCCACTTCTCCGTAATCCGCACTCAAGAACTTTTAAGCAAATAATATTTTATCCCAAATCTGAAAGAAAAAATTGAGCAATGTATCCATAACTGCATCCCATGCATCCTCAATAATCGAAAGTGTGGCAAACAAGACGGACTACTGCACCCCATTGACAAAGACGACGCACCCTTGCACACGTACCATATCGACCACCTAGGTCCCCTTGCCACCACATCAAAGAAATACAAACATATTTTGGCAGTTATAGACTCGTTTACTAAATTCGTGTGGCTTTATCAAACAAAGTCTACAGACGCAGATGAAGTTATCAGTCGGCTGGAAACTCAAAGATCAGTCTTCGGAAATCCTTCACGGATTATCTCTGATCGAGGCCCTGCATTCAAATCCACTGCATTTGCAAACTATTGTGACACACAGAGAATAAAGCACGTTCTTATTACAGCTGGCCTCCCACGATCGAACGGTCAAGTTGAGCATTTGAACTCCATTATTATTGCTGTCCTTTCTAAACTCTCCATAATAAATCCTGAAAAATGGTACCGCCATGTTCCAGCCGTGCAACAAATTATTAATTCAACTTTTCAACGTAGCATCAATTCCACTCCCTTTGAACTTCTCTTCGGGACTAAAATGAAATCGAAAAACGACATCAACATCGCTGCTCTAATCGACGAGGAAATCAAATCGGCGTTCATTCAGCAACGTGACGATCTCCGTAAGGACGCAAACAGCAAATCTCTAAAGTGGAAGATGAAAATCGCCGTACTTATAATTTGCGACGAAAACAAGCACAAAACTTTCAACTTCATGACCTCGTGGCAATCAAACGAACTCAATTTGGCCCTGGTCTAAAACTCAAGCAGAAATTTCTCGGACCTTATAAAGTCACCAAGCTCAAACAAAATGACACATATAATGTGGAAAAGTGTGCATTTTTCCACGGACCATCCAAAACATCCACTTGTGCTGAATACATGAAACCCTGGTCCAATAATATGATCAAATCACTTGATTTTTATTAAACTGTCAGCATTATAGGTCCTCCTGTGTTTGGACAGATGACACCTGAGAACTTTCTAATAATTTTTTTCCTCATATCAACGTTTTAATTCATTTTGTGATAACTAATATTCTTTTTATTTTTAGTTAACTGCTGTGGTGTGTTTAATCTATTTTTTGCTCCACTTGTGTAAGTATCCTCATCTTTGTATCTACAGATTATTTTTTTCTCATACCTATGTTACTATATTATAATATTTTTTTTAATTTGATGATATATTAATATAGTATTATGTTGCTTCAGGCGAAATCGCCTGTCTGGTCATGATGGCCGAATGTGGGAAATGTTATGTCATGACATTCCCTAATCCCCTACTGTGTGACGTATGCATTGCGTCAGCATGTGTTTCGAGAAATTCCACGAACAGCCTTCGGGAGAAGGCGAGGACTAGCGGGCGAGTGGAGCAGAAGTCGCTCGATCGCTCGTATATTATTTCATTAATTTTAATCCTAATGTAATCTATGTTTGTGAATAGTAATAAATGTGTGTTATGAACTATGGTCGTTGCCTTTCCTCACATTATAGCATCTCTGCTTTTTTCCAATCTTCTTAAATCTAATGTCCCTAAAAGCAGAGACAAGCAAACATTCCACGAACAGCGCATGGAAACAATAATGTTTCTTATTTTTATTCCCTTATTTTTAACGAGCCGCATTCTTTTGTATCCAATTCTTTTAAAATCAATAATTAATTTGGAATTTTGCAGGTATCTAATAATATCTGGAACGTAATCAAGATTTCGAATATTCTGTGATTTAATAAGTCTGCCTTATTTGCATATGTCAATACATATCAATTCTATAATTTCTATAATTTTCATCTCTGAGCAAAATGGTAAAGAAAATTAAAATAATACATGACGCCTACAAGTTTCTAGGAAATCATTTATAGGAAATACTTTATAAATCTGGAAATGTACTGATGATAGAGCTTACTAAGGGGACATAAAATGCGATATTTTTATGTTTCCTAGATACAGCAGATCTCATTTGACGAAATGTCCCAAAGGAAAAGACTTCTTAAGAAGCAAAGTTTCAGTGAAATTTCCTGTACTGCTTGCAAGGCAAATAAATATATACCGCTTTCTAATAAAAGAGATACGAAATCCTTGAACATCTTTATCATAGTTTATTATATAAAGTAAACAGTATTTTGAGGGTTCATATTTTTTCCTGCGCGTAATTTTTTCTCCTTAACTTATATTTTTTTCTACTTCAGAAACCAAATAAAATGGAATTCGATTAAGCTGCTGTAAGAAAGTAATGATACATTTTGGAAGAGGTATTTGATGTATTTGCAAAGGAATTTATGCTCTCTTTGTAAAACTCTTCACTTAAATAGAAGTTCGAAAGTCAAATCGAATTTATCTTTTAAATTATGCTCTCTAGTTAGTATTGTTTATGCATAGTAGAAAATATCTCTTGTTATAAAAAACAATTTATTTTTTTCTTAACTCTTTCTTTCTCACGAATAAAGAGATATTTATGCATATAAAATTTAGATGCGCATTTATCTTTCAATGCTAATATTTGTTGCATTTAAATTTCAAAATATAACAAGTGTATTTAGTGTAATCTAAGCTGATTAACATAAGCTACAAACCTTTTTAAGGATCCTGATTACACTGTGGTTCAGTTTTATCTCAGGAGCCGGTATCATTTTCATAATTAAAGACAGCTGTAAAGAAACTGTGATGAGTGATCTATTAAATATTTTGCAAATTTCATGAACAAAACATATAACATGAATTTTAGCTTAATGAAATATATTGTTCAGTGTCATGAATAGCATTGAATTATTTTATCAAATTATTTCGAGAGTGTACAATTACAATAAATTTTTCTAGATGGTTTCATTACACGGTTTTATACAAATAAAAAGTGTATTTATAGAATAATTTTAGCTCAAGAAAAATAAGTTAATTTTAAAGAAATTTTCAAAAAAAAAAAAAAAAAGGAAAAGAAAATCTGAAAGGATTCAGATTTTAAATTAGGTCCAAAGGTTTTTTAACATTTTGTATTTTGTCTGTTACCTTTATTTATTAAATATCACTTTCTTCGCACTTAAACCATTAAATTCAGTTCAAGAGCAATATCGCAAAATAGTTTTTAACTGAGCATAACTTTAGAATTTCCGATACAGAGTCTCACGCGCTGGAGATAAAAATGTTTTTTCTGTACAACGTTGCCATTGCTTGCTTTGAAATACCTGAGTTTGTTAATCAAAAGTTCGTTAATGTTTTTAAAATATGAAATCGATAATAAATCAGATTCCAAATTTCAAATTTGGGCTTCCACATGCCCATATTCGAAGTAGGATTACGCCATTCAAAACTCGATGGCTCTATGTACCGTTGTTTTATCACAGTGCGAGAAATACACATAGACTTATGCAGATTTTTCATTATTTAATTATTTAATTTCTTCAAATATAATGCAGAACTATAATATTTGGTGGCAACAGTTTGAAAAGTAAAACGGACATTTATAGTGAGGCAATGCAAAATCACAAAATGGAAGCAATAGTTCTTCAGGGACCAAGGACTACTCCCCTTTGGACTTAAAAAAAAACAAATAAAATGAACTCAAAAGCACTTCATCAAGCCGTTAGTTTGTAGAGACATTAGGTATTTTTGGAAGCAGGAGACTTGGAAAAATGACCACTACACTACGAAGGCATGCTTAGAAGGCAGGAGAAATACCTTATAAGTTAGCAGCAGCTAAATTGCAATTTAGTCCCTTTCTGTTCTGCATTGCCAGATTTAAATTAGTTTTGTTAACTTTTCGAAAGCAGTTGATACTCAGTATTGCACGTTTTCTCAGGAGTGTCATCACAAAACTGAAATACGTCCCCTATCTTTGTTATTTTACTACGCTTGTGTATTTGTGGTGTGTAATATTTTGGTAAGCCGCCAACTATTTAAATTTTGAAACTTAGTGTGTCCAAAAAACGCAAAGAAAAACTTAAGCCTGATAATCTGATGCAGTGTAGAAGAAAATAATGAAAATTAATTAGTGTAAGCACCATTCTACGTAAAATCTCAGAATATTATTTCTAAAAGGTACAAAAGGATAACAGAAAATTTACTTTACATGTCAGCTCGAAACTCCAGGAACATACAAAATAAATATAATGCCAAAAGTATTTGATGGACTTCGTTACTCTTCATTCCTTTAATATTTCTTTCTCTGTATATACATATGCCATATTTTAGCAGTCGTGGTGAAGCTTGGCATCAAATTTCAGGCATGGCTTTTGCAAAGTGGTAAGGAAAAATCCAATGAAGACACAAAAATGATTTAGCTTTTAACTGTGCATCTTTATTTCATATCCTTAATTCAATTATCACTGTAGATCATTTATTCGTTACTAAATAAGATATTTTAGCTTTAATGCGTCATAACTTATTCTAACAAAGCAAGATGAGAAGCGCAGTAGCGTAGATCCTAACGACACAGAGAGAGAAAAGCTTCTGACGCAAAATGGCGGGCATTCGTTATTTATAGTAGAGGTTATGTAATAGGCGTGAATGTTCTGGAAGGTACTAGTCTAGGGGGTAGATCCTGAATTGCAGAAAGTTAATTAAAGGTTGCGTGTTCGCGAAGAGCAAAGCTATCGTATTTTTTTATATTTTACATCTCCCCCCCTCAAAAACAAGAGGCCGAGTGAGCAAAGCATTAGTAGATTAGTGAAGCAGTAAGTATGAGGAAAGACATGAAGAAACATCCAGGACATAGCTTACAGGCTTTAACTATGTCCTATCATAAATCATGATCTTTTTTCATATAATTATAAATTTTTTGAATTATACAATTGTGCAATGATTTATAAATAAACATCTAACTAAATTTTATATGGAAGAGTAATAATAGATAAATTAAAAGCATAAAAGTCCTGAATTTTTCTCAAAATGTCCATTAAACAGTCCTTTCGTGAAAATAGTTGAAACCGAATGAAATACATTTTTAAAGTCTCTTGACGCGAGTAAGTCCAGCTTATTATCATCTTGTGGACTAATAAGTTCACAAATATTATGCACTTTTTCCAATAAATATGATGCAATAATAATTTTTGAATAGAAGATACCAGTTTTTTTCACGACATCTGTGCGTACGTTCGTATGTATGTGGCATACCTCAAAACCGATTAGCTATAACACTTGAAATTTTGAATAGGGTAGGGCTATAACATTTTGTTGTGCGTCTCTCTTTTTTCATTGAAATTGGGCCCACGAAACATATATACACCGACCTTCTTATCCGACTCGGTATACTCTGGTATCTAGTGAATTAAGTCAGTTGGCGACGCTTCTCCCATTAGCACCAAAACGTAACTTTAAATTTTGGTGCACTGAAAATTTTGCCTTTTAGCACGTTCGCTGAATTGCTTGTTTTTTGTGTTGAAACTCTAATTTTAATTGTGAAATTGTTTACAATTTCAATTGAAACTTCATTAAGTGTTTTATTTTTAACAATTTTTAATGAAGAGGTTTTGATTGTTTATGTATATTTGCGTTGACCCAGAGTGAGAACTGAATTGATTGAATGAGAAATATATCTCTCATGTAATAAGTTTAAATGATACGCAGCCAAAATGTGCAGAATTTAATAGGCTGAACAAGGAAGTCGTGTCGTGCTCACACCAGATTTTTTAACGTTAAATAATGCATCGTGATAACGATTGACGGCAACAGTTTTTAAAGTGATTCGGACACAAAAGTGATACGGACAATAAGTGAGCTTCGAGCCTAACATTAAGGCTAGTGCTAATAATCTGAATGTATTGAGTGTAATAATTCGTATACGTATCCGTCATTTCCATAATATCTATTGTTATTTCAATTTTTTAAAATTTCTAAATGCAATTGTATATGGAAGTTTCATGTTAAGTTTATATATATATATATATATATATATATATATATATATATATATGATCTGAAGAATGCGAAAAACTAATGAAATAAGAAAAATCATACCAAAGAAAGAACTATTTCTTAGAGTCAGCGCAACATTGAAGTATGCGTGTAGTTATCGCGTTTGAAAATCTTTTCAACTTGTTCAACAGCGTGAATTTATATTCAATTCAACCAAACTTCTGCAAAACTCAGCAGTCCATTCTCATCATCATTTGAAACCACGTGACTGCTAGAAATGAGCGATAAATACTTTTATTTATATCACTTTTTAGACTAACATGCTATTTAAAAATTCTCGAATGATATTTGACAATTTACGAATTCGGTAAATAATTTCCGAAAATTACGAAACATTTTCATTTGTAAGGTTAGATTTTATTCTCTTTGATGAAAAAAATCCGGAATTTTTTGTTGATTGATCACTAAATATAAACGTGTGGGAAAAGAATCAAAACGAAAGAAATAAAATTTAAAGCCTTCAGGTGGAACATTGCACTATCATCGCAAATATATATAAATGAAATATATCAGCAATATGGTTAATGCAGAAAGTGTCCCTAAATGATTTCGAGATTTCACCTAATTAAGCAAGCAATAGAAACAAAGTGTAATAAAATTGCGTAAACATAGAAGTATGTAAAATTGCTTAAGTAAATTTTTGTGAATAATTTTATATCTTTGAATGAATCCCTCATAATTTGTTTAAAATTCGAATATTTATGTTCTTCATTAATATGTAGATTATTATTCCGAGCTTACTAAAACAGTGTAATAATATGATAACAATAAAATATTTGAAAAATAAAAGATCGGTTTTGAGACAAACTAGGTTGTGGTAAATCTTCGTACGTCTCGAAGAGTGATGAAACAAAATAATGAAAGAGTAAAGAAATTTCCAACGGAAGTTTAGTGTAGAGCACTAAAATCGATTCGTCTGGACGCAAGGTCAGATGTCATCAAATACTGATTGTCCCTAATTTTAACAATCACTTCCAATAAATGTCTTCTAATCAGTCTAAAAAAATCAACATTATTTGCTGCAAATGCAGAAGCCATCGGGATTATCTTGATCTAATCTTCAGGCAAGAAATAACAGTAAATTTAATGGAATGTTTCATGGAAATTAATTACAAAAAATTTCAGTGAGAATACAACTTTCTTTTAAAACGCTCCTTTTGTAATGCTTACCAAAATTAATATCAATAAAATTACATGTTTTTAAGTCAAATTGCCTGAAGTGAAAAGGATTAAGTAGGAAGCAAATATTGCAACCACTGAAATATTGCTGAGTGGTATAGGAAACTGAAATTATCGATTTCTGTCTTTTGTTTTTGAGATGATGTATGCATTGTTCTAAACAGAAAATTCTCCTTTTAGTTAAAAACACATATAAGAAATTTATCGATTATTTCTACGTCGCTATTTCCTATTCATTTTAGATTGCATTTACAGTTGTCAGAGATGCAAAACTATACTTTTACTATAAATTTATCAGTCGCTTCTTTTATAACTGAAAATGTAAAAATGATGAATATTTTGCCATTTTCCAATTAGAAGTACGAATATAAAAATATTTTAATTTTCCGTTACTATCAAATAAATCCACGAAATTACGGTTTGCATCTTTATTTTCTAATTTTATTATAATATTAAACTAATTTCCATCTGAGAAGGATTTTTATATTGCGTTGCATTAGAATTTAGGCAAAAAAATGCACTTCAGAACAATCCTGGTCCAAAGCCCAAGCCAGAATTAAGAGCCTTGGAATCACCTGGAAATGACAGATGGATGTCTAAGAGCAGTGAAGATGTGTTAGGTAAAATAATATGAAAACTTTCATTAATGAAGTTATATAACCAACCAATTTCAAAGATATTTCTACTTAGTATTCCTCAGTATTATAAAGGTGCTAAATTCAAAAATAATTTTACGGAGGTAGAAGAATCGACAAATATTTTACATGGAAATCAGTAAAGTAAATCCGAATGTAGCACCATCTGCCGAGAAAAATATTAATGAAACTTTAAAATGCTATAATTTGTTAGATAATCGAAAGAGCTCGAAAGAAGTGAATTGGTATTGATCACTTTATTTAAAGACGATAATTTTTTTAAGGTTAAATTATTTAAGCAATTGTATTTGATCAGCTGAAGAAACTTTTTATGTACTTTTAGCAGAATCAAATCACAAATGTGGTCAAGTGCCAAAATGATTAGCTATAAAACATTTGTTTAGTTCTTCTTCTCACAACACAGGATTCGGGTTCCTTGAAGCGAAATTTGAACGGTTTTTAATTTTTGTTTTTTAAATAATGTCAAACTACAAGATAACTTTCTCAAGAAAATAGCCAAAACGAAAGCAGTAGCTATGAGTAACATCTTCACTCCAATGCATGCAGACGTACACATGCACCATAAAAAATAAAGAAAATTTAACTAAGAGTTTATGTTTCGTTAATTTTATTGATTCAGTCATCCAATTTACTTTTGAAACTAAACCAGATAATTCCTCGCTTTTCCTTGATATTCTAATTATCCATAACGTGTGCTATTTCGACATTACCACATAACTTTTCCTGTCTATTTACTATCTCATGCAAAATAATGTCATCCTTCTAGGAAAAAAAGTCTTTTCTCATTCGTACGTATAACGTGCTCTGTTTTAATTTTCAAAATCGTCCCTTTGTTAAAAATTTAATTTTCCGCTGTCCAGAGCTATTTTTTGCTTGTTTTTTGTATCGTCATAATCGTTTGAGTTTTTGAAAAATTTTCTTTTTGCCATCATAAAAGATATTCCACTATACGAAATAAATAACCCTGATAGTATTGTTGCGGTACCATTTTGTCTCTGTATTGTAGAGTCATTAGGTAATTTTAAAGCAAGAGATGTGAAAAATGTGCAATGCCCTCGCCGATACTCGAACCTGGATCTCTCGAATGCACGCCGAGTGTGTTCCAGTAAACCCCACAAAAGTATCCTGAAAGGGGGGGATAAAAAACCCTTTTAAAGGGCAACTGGGAATGTTCAGTGCCCTCTCCAGGACTAGAACCTAGACCTCAGGAATAGCCGCCGAGTGTGCGACCACGAAAGCATGCTGGACCACGAACACCACTAAGGCATGCTGGAAGGAGGAAGAATATACTTTATACCAGAGTTTCTTAAACTGTGGGTCGCGACTCCCATGGAGGTTGAGTGGCCTGCAGCAGACCAAAAATTGTAGCAGTTTTGATATTTTTTTAACTTATTATAATAATTTTACAATTACTAAATATTTTAGCAATATATCTGAAATTAGATAAAGATAAGATAATATAGATAAAGAAATAAACGAAAATGTTTCGACGCATTCTTTTTATAGTAATATAAACGTTCATTTTACTGGCTTTGCACGTGACGCTGTCATTTCGTCTGTTACTTATTTAAAAATTTTCACTTTGTTCTATGTCTTAAAATTAGAAATTAAAGTTCATTATTTAAAATAGCAATAGCATATGACAGAGCAGATGAAAGAATCGACATTTTCATTCACACGTGTGTCGGATTTGCGCAATGCTTAGGGGGTCACACAAAATTTTCGTAAATCTTATGGGGTCCTGGGGTCGCGAAAAAATCTCAGTCATAAAAAGGGGTCGCAACTGAGAACAGTTTACGAAGCCCTGCTTTATACTATCAGTTACAAAATTGAACATATTCTTTGCAAGTTCAATTTCCAGATCATTGTCTCAACTATCAATAAATTTCGTTGTTGAACTCTGAAAAATCCCGTCTCTAAATTTACTTCTTAACAAATTTATAATGTATATTCGCACACCAGCGGCCGAGCGGTAACGTCGCTGAACACTGGTAGTTCGGTCCGAGGTTCGAATCCCGCGAACGGGCTGGCTGCATGGGTGTTTTCGTAGTTTTCCTCATGTGTAACATTAATACGAGCCAGTTTCCCTTAAAAAGTCCTACACAAAGGCATCCCTCCCTTAAGGCAGATAGCCCTCGAGTGATTTGCCGTAATCTAATAAACCAAACCAAAAATACAATGTATATTCTCAGTACGAGTAGATATATATCGACCACGTTAAAAACGTGCTAAAATTTAGCGCCAGGGAAAACGGAACTTGTGATAAAAAAGGCGAAATAAACAAGCCTTTGATAATTATTCACAGTATGGCATTTAACCAAAATTTTGACTTTCGAACCCTGTGAAATTTTTTGAAACCATTTACATTCACATACACTGTCTTCTTTAAGTAATGAAATGTAATCAAATCTAGTTCTTTCCAACATTTTTAATATTATAGCATCATAACCTTTATACGTTTCATTTGCAAATGCCATTATGTTTATTTTCGCTTTGCTTCGCTACTTGTTTTCCATATACAATATCTGTCGCGGTTACCGGGGGAAACATTGCGGCAGATACTTCGCAGACAAAAACTTCGCGGAGGAAAAACCTCAAAGCGAAAACATCGTCATAGAAAATATCGCACGTCTAAAACATCGTAGTATAAAATATCGTAAGCCAAAATAAAGCAAAAAAGCACCTATAAATCATCGCATGATGATAACATCGCATACATGCGATTTCAGCCTTTAAAATTCGCATATTAGCATAATGATCTGGGAGCGCAAGAAGGAGTGAGGAATATTTTTACTCTTATATTTCGTATTTTTGAATCAGCTGAGAAATTTCTGATGAAATATTAAGAAGGAGATTTAAGTATTGAAAAATAAAAATGAGCCGAAAAATGATGCTTGGTATAGCGGTTTAAAGAATTTTAAATTTATATACTTAATTAATAAACGCCAATAATTAATTAATCTCTTTCATAAAGTTTTACTGGTGATTTTTCATGAAAGGTAAAGTGTAAAAAGGATTATAAAAGAAAAGAAGAGTAACTCCACGTTTTTATCTCTATTAAAACTATCTAATTAAATACCAGATTTTACAAGTCTATTAACTGCTGTAAGTAAGATTAATTTTCTACTCAGTTTCAGTTTTTGATTGTTTAAGTTTCCTACTTGCCTTTCTTGCAAAAAAAAATATTAATTAATCCAAAAATATGAAATATACGAGTAAAAATATTCGTCATTCCTACCTGCCTTCACAAATAATTATGTGAATGAAAAGTTATGAATTAATACTTTTACAATTTTTAAAGCCTAAAAAATATGCCTGCGCTGTTTCTGTCTTGCGATGATACTTGTATTTGCTTTATTTTTTACCACGATAATTTTATGACGATATTTGAAAACTGCGATGTTTTTGAACTGTTTTTACCAGGACGTTTTGTACTACGATGTTTTCTCCTTGCTTTCTTTTCTCCTACGATGTTTTGTACGACTACGTTTTCGCCTTGCGTTGTTTTCTCCGCGACATTTTCGTCCGCAATGTATTTGATGCTATGTTTTCGGTGGACACCATCTGTCGCTACTCCCACACTTGCAGAAGGAGAACCCTTCTGAAGAAGAAGAACGTAGACTCAACGTCTTCGAAGTCAATAGTCCACTTCATTCAATATCTACTCCAACCTAAGGTTGCAGTTTTAGACTAATTTTAAAAGTAAATCTTCTATAAAATGACCATACCGTTATCAGATCTTCTGTGGAGGGATATCTGATAAAAAGAATGTCTATCGGCGAGGGCAATTTCCATGATGCACAATGAGTTTATCTAATTCAAGGTTCTTAAGGTATGTTACAGGAAACTACTGCTAAAGAAATTCTGTGTGATGGTTTATTAGTACTTTTACAACATAGGGGTTCTCTGCTTATGTGCAAAAAAGACCGAGGAATGTATGCTTTAATTAGTAGTTTTTAACAAATGCTGACTTTTGGAAGACCACTCAAAAATTGTTTATGTGTCCTCATGTTGAAACCTTTGTTATAATTAGGATCTAATTTTCTTAAAAACTGCAGTTTTATTTTGCAAGAGCATATTTTAAGCAACGGAAAAGTAATTTTATTTCTTTAAATTTTTATTCATAGACGGAAAGAAAAATTGCAGAACTTTTCAAATTTTATTTAATAATTTCATAAACACCAAATTTAATACATTATCCATCCAATAAAATAAGCCTATTTGATATTGTTTTCAGTTAATCGTTTTCTTTTCTGAAAGAATCTGAGCTAAAAAAATCGTAAATCAATCATGCAGTTATTAACTATTTATTGTATCGCCATTTGCAGATAGAAAGAAGGCGCTTTGAACACTAATAGCTCGATTCTGTTTTCAGCCTCGAAGTACAAACCTGCGTTTTGTATATTTTAAAGATTTTCCTTTAGCAAGGGCTTTATATGGTGCGACAATTTCTTAATCTCGAAAAATGAGAGCTTGTATCTTTTAGGTTATCTTCCACGAAGGTAATTAGCAAAGTGTACGAGACAGATACTGATAGACTGTACAATTGACCAAACGAACTTTATATCACTCTACCCTTTTTAAACTACGTTTGAGACAGACTGAGAGGGGCAACTTCGATAATTTCAATTGTTCTTCTAGTTTAAAATTTTTACATTTTTATTTCCACTCATCGTAATCTAAGCTTACTTACCTTATGTCATTGTGGTGTTCTTTACATAGTAATGGCCTTCCAAGCATTTGTTTTTCCATGTACCAGTTTTGTTTTTATTGTTTCCTGATTTGTTAATTGTAAAAATCTAGATAAATTTCCCCTTGATTTGAGTCCGTTATGAAATCATTATGAGTTTTTGTATTACAAACCATTAATGCTTTACCTTACCGTATGCTTCTTTATGAATATACGTATAAATAGTTTCTAAACAAACATATTCCTGCACAAAGAAAAGTTTTATATATTTAATTAATAATATCAGTACTGCAAACTGATTGTAAATACTGATTAATTTTACAGAAACGTGTTGTGTATCATTCCAGAACGATAACTAAGAGGATGGGGTGGGTTCTAAAATTTATGAGCAAACAGGGCTGTAAATAATAAATGCATGACATCTGAGATCGTTGAAGATTTAAAATGGTGTAAAATAGGGTTTTCCCTTTCACTGTATTCATACCATCTACAATGATATTTAAAACGTTGTACTAATGTGTTTTACTTGTGATGTTTTCATACATCAACAATGCAGTGCTTTGTTTAAAAAGTTGCACCGACAAAGCAAATGCCAACAAAATGCGCTACATTGATGTATTATGCGAAGAACGAGTCGAAGAAAAATCGAAGGTTATTTTTGGATCTTTTTTTTTGCAGGATTGTTTGTAAATCTGGAAGATATTACAAAATAAAATAAGCTAAAAAATATATGAATGAAATTCCATTGCACTGCAGATCGTTAATAATAATGTTGTTCCTTGCAAAACGCATGGTATGTGAAAAACAAAAAAGTACGGAAAACGTTTTTCAATTCTATCATTAGATACTTTACCCACAGAAATTAAAAATTCAGCTGTTATTCGCTTTAATATTCTTTGCCCGAAGAAGAAGAAGCTGATTGGCTGTGTATAACCTTAAGAAATATAAGGTCTTACACAGCAAATACGGTTTTTTGTATTTTGTATAATTATTTTCTCAAACTACAGAAAACAGTAGTTGCTGGGTAGTGCTATTCTAAACTGATATCATATGGAACAAAATCTTTTAAGTTAGTTTTAATAGAATTTGAGGAAAGTTAAGCTATTTCGTACAAAAGGGCAGACTTTCCTATAAAATCGGTCATTTCCTATAAAATATATCTGAGCGTAGGTGCAATATTCTTCGAAAAAGAAGGCCAATATGGGGCATGATCCCCTATAACAGTCATACGGTTTTCCCACCATGTCTTCACCTTACTGGAAATAAGGCATTTTGTGAGTCCCTGTGGTAATCGGTTTACCTGCTGCAACAACATTATTATTCACATGGTGTATGGTTTTGAGACAAAAAGAAAACTGCAAATGCCTTCACAAGAGCGTCCCAGTCATTATTTATACTGTATATGTTTGAAGATCTGGCTGAAAATCTGTCCTGTTAATTCATTTTCCTATGAATTCATCCATCAGATTAACCGTATGTAAGCAAGCGTTGTCGCCCATAAAATGAACAGAGAGCCATGCGCACGCCTGAGAAAACAAACATAAAGCTCTAGAATCTCTTCCTTATACCTCACAGCAGTCACAGAATCTCTGTGAAAGACATGAAGGTCTAACGTAATAACCACCCAGAACTATGAAACTCTCAATGTAAACGGCAGGTATTCCTTAATACGATCTTAGAAATGCAATTTAAACTCTCTTACTGTGAAGGCAAGCCTCCACGTTGTATTCACGCACCGTTTTGTTAATCGTAATTGTTCGAAGACAACTCTTGAAGGGATCCTTTTCATGGGTTATCTCTTGGAGTTCGAGCGTTAAGGAGTTTTCTTTCGCCCTTTTCCTTCCCTGCCGCCACGCTGATGGCGCTTCTTCTTGGACTGCTGACGCGCTGAACGCCATAAGGAATTTTGTGTACAACATCTGAACTTATACTTCTACAAGCTGGTGAGCTGCAAGATATTTTGAATGCTGATTCTAGAATTAACATCTTGCGAGTGATAAAAGAATGAAGTGTAACATCACCATTATTACTGAATCCGTCTACTTCGGGTTTGTGTAACCATGTGCTTGCGATTACGAACTTCTGCCATTTTACAAAAAAAAAAAAAAAAAAAAAAAATGAACCCAGTGTTCGTTTCTTCTTGTACTCGTCAGACTTATGTTCTCCGTTCTGCTTTCTCAAGACCTTTTATTTTGTGCAGATTGGATTAGATTGACTTGATCCGATATGTTCCACAACAAGGCATAAGTATTTCGATGAAGAATAATATATCAAGAAGTAAAATAAATGTTTAATTTACATGTGAAATTTGTATATGAATATTTCAGCATCTGGTTACTGATTCTGAGTAAGTTCCTAATAAAATGTTTCTTTCCTTAGGTCACACATCTCATCTCATATTTATATGTAGCATTGGGTTATAATCATACTCAGGTTATAATAATTATAACTTAATTTAACATTTACTCTTTCCAGAACCCTGCAGAACGTGACGACAGTGTTGATGCAAGCGGAAAGAGACTCCCACAAGGATTTATAAACTGCCTCATTTCCAGTATGAAGTCACGTTATGAACGCTGTTATAATTTTAGACCGTACCATACTCTCTATTAACCTCCTTTCCTGTTCGATCCTGCAAACTCTATCTTTTAGACCTTCCTGCGTTGATGAATATTAGTACGATCATGCGTATGTGCTAGGACTATTGTATGTGGGATATTTTTTTTTGTTTCACATTAAACTATGTCCATACAAAATTTTCATTAAAATCTGTTCATTATTTCTGGACATAAATGACTAAATATAAAAAGTCTCTTAATTTTGAGCACCAGGATATGGTACAATTTGTAACACACAAAAACAAGTTCCAAATCTGTGACATACAAGGAGTAGCCTATGATGTGTTGAGAATACAAATACAATGCTTACGCGTTTATCTTTTTTATTTTCTTTAAACATTTGCTTTATTTTCATTCGATACTTATGCAAAGCCTTCTTTCTCTTCGTGAATTTTGATATTTTCCTTTTTTTATATTTCTTTTAGATTAGTCTATTATAAGATGGTGTACAAAATATTCCTGCACCGTTTTGACTGCATAGAGTACTTGGATGTACCTATACAAATTTTTCATAACGTTCGCCAATTCGTTAATTACATTCTCCAAGTATATAATACATACACACATAGTTTTCAACTGAAACTGCCTGTTATGTAAAAATTGTCCTAAACGTACTTCATTAGCATTGACAACTTTCCTCTTATTTAGAACAAAAACTCACGCAAAGCTGTTAACTTACAGCCTTTTTTGGTTAACACTAATTAGTTATTTTTAAGCAATTAGTTCTCCAGTCTGAAGTTTATTTTAATAACATGTTACTTCAAACTCTGATTAAGAAGATTTCGCAAAGGAGGTTTTACTTAATGATTTTTGTAATAACTAATTAGTTGTTTTAAGCAATAAATTCGAAAACTCTCCAATGAAAGCTATTTTTTGTAAACAAATTATGATAAATAACTTTTCAGGTAATGGTTTTTATACTTTATTTTCATTAGGAGCGTTTTCCCATTTAATGAGCTCGTTTGCTTTTATTTAATTTTGTTTCTGAAATTCAACTGAATGACAAAAGTTTTTATTTTTGTCCTATGCTGTTGGGCTGTACTATATCGTGGCCTTATCTGGATGGGCATTATCTGATAATTTAATTTAATACTTGAAAAATATTGTTGATTATTATTTAGCATTTTAAGCATTATTGGTGTATTAACTTCCCATTATTGATATACATTCTTCTGAAAAGAAGTTAAATAACTTTTGAAGTTCTAAATAAAATCAAAATTTAAAATGTGCGTTAAAAATTATTTAAAAAATTCTCTCTTATATTTTTCGTGTTAGGATTTCTATAAGGTGATAAGCATGCCAAAATGAGTTATTTCCAACATTTGTGCTATTTACTGGCTAGATAACTTTGCTCAAGCAGCCCTACTAGTTGCTGATTTTTAACTGATCATTGAATTCATTATATTTGCATTTAGGTAAATTAATAAATACCTTCACCTGCATTATTCATTACACATGTATTTTAAAAATATTCCCTTTCGGGATTAGAAATTGTAAGGATTATGTTAATATTATTAAGAGTTAAATTTTTAGTTAAAGTTCCTTTCCTGTCAAATTCTTAACTTCAACTTACTACTTCCGGCCAGAACCGTAGTTTTGAAATCACTCTGAATACTTAATGAGGAGGAGCGGTATTTAAACCGCGAAGTCTACTTGCAGAGTTTGAATCAGAGTTTCTGATTTGCGCTCGTCTGCCTTTTGGCTACTCTCTCTCTCTAAGCTGTTATTACGCTCGGCCGTACTCAGGCCCTTGATAAGCTTCGTAGTCAAATAGAGTTAAGGGGCCAACTCGATTAGAATCTTGATAGCTTCGGCTATATCTCTGTAGTTAATCTTAGTTTTAGTTTAATTTTTAGTCTCTTAAGGTCAAATCCAAGTGTCAGCTTTTACTGTACACTCCAAGACGGAGTTTCGTTAAATCTTATTGAAATAATAAAGAGTTAGTTACCCTTCCTTCTTGTTGTTTCTTGTTACCCGAACTTAAGCGATTATTCGCTAATTAGTTCTTAAGATTCGTCACTTTCTACAGTAACTGAGAAATACACTAGTGAGAAACTTACAAACTTAAAGAAAGAATGTTACATGATTCAGAAGTCAAACAACAAAAATCAGCGTTATATTTACAACATTTTCACAGGACTAGTTTCGATGGTTTTACCGAACCACCATCCTCAGCTGCAAAACCGCAAAAGCGGTTTTGCGGTTTTGCAGCTGAGGATGGTGGTTCGGTAAAACCATTGAAACTAGTCCTGTGAAAATGTTGTAAATATAACGCTGATTTTTCTTGTTTGACTTCTAAATTAGTATTTATTCGGCGTGTTATTGTGTCTTAATGTTACATTACATGAGTTTTCAGACGACAAAATATTTTACATATTATTTATTGCTCCTTAAAAATATATAGATGCAAATATGTATACATATATATTAGTTGGGGAATATATTTACATAAATTACGTAGATAATTAGGCAAAGAAATACTTAATGGGGAAGGTGAATACATGAGAGAACTTTTACAGTTAGCAAATGTACATTTAAAACAGAATTTGAATGTCAGAAGCTTAAGAACAGCTTTCCATTCTTTCTGGGTTACTTGAAAGAATCTTAATGTAACATCTATTAACATATCTAATGAACAAGCATTTTTGTTTCCTTGATATTCTTCTTTGCATATTTAAAGCATTCCGAGCATTTTCATTCACATGTAGTAAAATTTAATATATAGGACGAATCAGAAATGTAGCTGCACGTTTAAACTTCGTTTATATCATTTCAATTAAAAGTTATGTTCTTGTGCTTATAGCATTAGAATAGATGAATTTGAATGTTCAGCCGCAAGCTACAGTTTCAGCTCAAGTAAAGTGACGCGGAAATGATATGAATTGAAAGCAGCATTGTACCGTCGAGTCACTGTACCATCGGCAAATAGGAAAAAAACGCTTGTCAAATCAAGAGCATCTATAAATGGAAATCTCTCGAAGTGACTGGCTATACACCTGAAATGACTGGCACTCGTGAATAATGCGGCAGCATTAGTCACGATTGTGGAAGCGTTCGAAACAGAAGCAAAACGAAGCAATAAAATGAGTCTGTCTGGTATTGTTGCTAGTTTTTAAATTGAACTTGAATTTTTTAATGACATAATTTTATCTCACATAGCTATAATACCGTTATCCCTTAAGGCGGTCAAACATGTAGACATATTTTGGATTCATCATAACGTATAGATAATGTATAGAAAGAAAAGTGTATATATAAAAACATGTTTAACTGAAATGGCAGAGAAAAATATTATTGTTTTCATCTTCAAGTTCTTAACCACGTTTCATATAAAAATTTAATGCGTTCAGCGACTTCACTGCTCTGCTGCTAGTGGGCATATATAGACACTTTTAAGCATTCCCCTTGCAATTGTTATGAGACAAATTAATAGCACTCATAATTTTGAATGATGTACCAAATACATAAATTTACTCGTATAATACGTACCTTGCCTTACAGTGTTATACATATTTATTTCATCTTCATCTATTAAAAACAATTACCATGGGTTATCTGAAAAAGTTCCTCTCGAATTAAATACATGAAGTTCCACTAAGAACAATAAAAGTATTTTTTGCTATCTTAGTAAGTCTTATTCTTATATTTTTCATTACTTAAATAAACTAAACTTAAATATTGCACTTACTAGGAACTCTTTTTGTGCATATCTTAAAATGTTAGAAAAATATATCGTTCTATAAATGTTGATTGATGAGTGGTAAAAATATAAAAGGTAGTTCATTTTAATTTAAGTGTGTCACTATTCTATTATGTGGGTCATAAAAATTTCTCCAAAGCAAAATTAGTCTAATATTCTGGTAAGCTTTCATCGCATTTTATCTTCTAAAAGTACTGAAAATACCTTTCATGAAGTAAAGACCAAGATTTTGCTCTAAAATGAGCTCTAAAGTGTCAGACGTAAATGCTGGTAGGTTTTATTTACGATTATTTAAACGCTCTCAGACCTCATAAAAACAAAAGCTGAATCCTCTAACTTCTCGAAAATAGCCTGAATTTCTTTTTCTTGCAATCGCTAAAACGTTTTTATGAAGGCCTTGAAAGAAACTAAGAAGTAAAAGGCATTTTTCGGAAAACTTTTTGTTTTACTTATAGGGTAAATGTGATCACGTACTTTAAAACCTCAAGAAATTTGTTTTGGATATCTTTGCATGCAGTTAAGGAAATGCTGTTAGAATTGCCAAGATTCCGGCTCATTTGATTAAGAACATATCCGCAAAGAAAGTCCATTTGCGTCTAAAGTTGCCGTGTTTCCAGCATGCTGTAGTTCCAGTACATTAGATAAAGAAGCTGACTGCTGTTGAGTGCTAAAATCACTACATGCTAAAATATTCTCTTTTATATATATTCTGGTTTAGTGCACTGGACAATAGAAATGATGACATGTGGTAGATAAAAAATGAAATTCGCAACTTCACATAATTAGGCAAAATTAATATTTATATCGAAGTTGGTTTTATAGGAAAGTTATGCCTCTTTTTAATGACTTTACTTATATCTCTGTCAAAATGCATGAAGTTTATAGTAACTTCATTATCAACATAAGTTTGAATCTGATATCTGTTTTGAGTAAAACCGCGCGAATATAGTGGCAGCTGACCTTTAAAAAGCTATTGCAAAATGCTTATGAATGAAATCGAAAAGCATTACAGAATTTTACTGTAATATGCAATAATATTTGTCCCCTCAAATTTAAGTATGTAATATTTAAATATAGTCCATGTCCAATATATTATAAAAGTAGATATACAGATGTAATCCTTAAAATAAGAGCTTTTATTAAATAATTACATTGCAGTAAATTAATCAAATCTGAAACCAAGACGACAAGCTATAATTTTCAATCATTTCAATAAAACGCAAGAGAGTTATAAGTCGCAGTGGGTGATATTTATTTGGAGATTCAATATTATTGTATACTTGTTTGGAGGTTTTGCATGGAAATAACGACAAAAACTATTATGTAGTTATTCTCTTGTGCCACATCTAATAAGATAGTGCACTCAGAATTGCACTGTCTTAAGCATTCCCACACGCGGATTTTACATATGAAATATAAATTCATATTGGTAATGATTTATTTTCTAATGTATAACAACCTAATTAATTTCAACATAGAAGAAATATATCATTTTTAACGGCTATTCTTTTTAACGAACTCTGTGTCACAGAATGCCTTGCAGTTTTCTTCTTGCTAGATAGAAAGTATGCTGAGCATTCGGATAGAGAATCATCGAAATACAGCAATACATCATACCTCAAAAATGAATTAATCGTTTTCGCAATTTAGTCTTCCTTTAAGAGGATAAAATAAATAAAAATTGCAGATCCTAGTGAAACACAATATAGGATTATTGATATCGTTATCGTCTAACTCTAGACTTCCTTACCGAAAGCATTATCTAAATTTAGCTTGCTAATGTGACTAAACTCTAAGCTAAATCTACATTACAAGCTCTTTGCATATTTATCTTGCTTATTTTGTGAGGCACTGATATTCTTCGGTAATATTTTATTTCTTAAAATTTAAATTAGTAATTAAAATTCTGATATTTCAAGGCTTCGTCATTTGTATGACCATACATTCAAAAAGTAACTTTACTAGCTTTGTTACTTCAAGAGTAAACTAACCCATTGTAAACACACTGTATTCGATGATGTATACATAGTAGTGCATACCATGATGGTCCGCAATTACCAGCATTTTCGGTTAGACTTTCTAACCCTAATCTAACAAAACATATCTTCAAGTTTGGAAGGTTGAATTAAAAGTAAATCGAACAGAGGTATGTTTAATATTTCACATTTTTATTTTGAAGTTTTTGGGTTTACTAACCTAAACTGAGGTTTCATTATAAACATATATTTTGCGGTTTGGGACCAATTATCAATGTTCACTTTAATCGAGTTCACTATAAGCAGAGCTGGGTATAATTGGTGACTATAATACAAAGGATAATTTGGGCAAAATTTACATTTAAATAGATAAAACACTGAGCTATGTTCGTAAATAATGTTCAAGAAAACTTAGAACATCCTCTTCTTAATTTTCTCATTTATGAATGCATAAAATTTTATTATTGATGCATAGTTTAAAATTTTATTTTTTATATAGCATTATATGTAATTAAAGTTTATGTTATGTCATGAAATTTCATCATTGATGTAGAGTTTCGACATCAGTAATAAAGCAAAATTCATGAAATTAGTTGCGTTTATTTCAGTTAGACACTAAAAGCTTAAATTTGGGTACGTTAGAAAGTAAACTATTCAACTAAACCGGAAGAATATTTATGTACCATTCCTTTCATCGGCGATAAAAGTAAGTTTTGAAAAAATGAATAATAGCAAAATTAAGGACTGTAATAGTAATATCAGTTAAAGTTCGTTGAAATATAAGCAACTATGCTAATTTCTTCTGAAACTGACTTGAGGTGTTTCGTTTATATTTCAAATTCATTTCTTCCAGAATTTTAGTGATATATTTGTAAATATAATGTGCCTATAGCAACCTAATTCTTTTCGATATATCTCCAAGACAACAGTCTTTCATTAAAATCAAAGCGAGAGCCAAGATTTAAATAACTTCTAAAAATTTGTTATTTCAAATAACAACAGGAAATATAAGAAAGCAATCAATACCACGCTTTGAATATTTCACGAATAAATATATTCTTAAAGAAGAATATTGAATCTATGCATGATGTAACCTCAATCATCAAGGGAATTATATACCTATGAAAAATTTACCTCACGATTAAATTCTTTTTACTGCTATGTCTAAGTTACTCTTATTATTAGTTAGCTTTGCCATTGCTTTCGGGGAATAATTTGTTTCGTTTGCTTAGTGTTTCTTTACATTTCAAATAATTTTTGAAATAATTTTCTCTGTATATATATTTCATGTTAAGAGCAATTTTCTTGACATGAATGTGATACATATTTTAGTGTAATTTAAGATTGTTTTGAACTGAGGATAATTTATTTGTATCTGAACTGGACGTGTAATTTTCTCTAGATAATAGAAATATTTTCAATTATTAAAAACAAATATATTTCCTCAAATGTTTCCTTGTTAAAGCCAATTTGAAAGCAATTGCTTATTTTATGACTGGCTTTGAAATTTGAGAGGAAATTTAATTTCATTTTTAGTTGCAGTATGCCTTTTAAAAATAGCAAAATGACAGTTAATATTACGCGGAATGTATTGTGGGTTTTTGGCATTAAATATTCGTTTATCAGAAAGGTTTCATATATATATATTCAATAATTAAAATATGTTCACTATTTTTCTATAGAACAATGATATTGTTTAGAAACATTTTCTTCCAAAAGTTATTTGTTGCTATTGTGACTCTTGAAACAGCTTGAAGTGAATGTACTTGTCAAATGATCCCTCCCCCCCAAAAAAAATAATACCAGGTTATAGACGACTTATTTGAAATTTTTATATTTATTCTCAAAATTGTCCAATAAAATGGAAATTCTAGCCGTATATCCTTCGCTATTTACATGAATTAAGATGCTATTCTTACTTTACTGCGTTAAATTTAATATTAGGCAAAAATGCAAAGTTTAAAAGAGATTTCATTCCAAATGTAAGCCAAACTAAGATTGCTTTTTTTCCTAATTTTAAGCAGGTTACCTCTCAAAGCACTGGTTATATTACAATTCTTTAAAATTAATTTCCAAGGGGTTTTAATTTCACAAATTTTCATCATGTTTAAAGATTTATTATTAGATCAATTATTTCTGTAGATTTACTAGATGTGCATATTAAACTGCAGAAAATTTATTATGTAATTTTTTTAGAAATCTTTAGCTTGTAGTTAGAGCGAAATTGCTGATTTTAAAGTTTATTTTTATACAATGTGAGCTAGATGCACGATTTTTCCAAATTATTTAAGCATGCTTTACTTAAACAAGAGGTTAAACCAGATAGAGAACTTAAGTTCTTTGGTAAATTTATGTCATTAATTATGTTACGAGCTTCAAACCCAATTTGCAAGTCTAGTCTGCAATTTAAATGTCAATAAACTATTAATCTTACGCATAGTGTACATTTATGAAGGTGATTTGTCACTGGCAAAAGCAGCTGAAGCTCTACACAAAAGTAAGAAATGTATATTAACCTTGAACTATTAACTGTGTTAAAGAATTTAATGCCCCACTTTTAATTTTGTTAACTTACACTCGCTGGAAACCTACGTAGGAAATCTTATAAATGACTTTTCTCTGTTAATAAATGAGCGCAAAGTTTACAGAACTGCTGTATGAGACTATTTGGAGCAAACACGGAAATAAATCAGGGCTGAAATAAATTTAACATGTTATTTTAATTCACAAGATTTAAGATACAGGAATTTTACATCATTTATATCAAAAGATAAAATGTTCAACACATTAGAAATTTTCAGGGCACTCTAAGTTTGTTTAATTAATAAATATGAAGATAAATTTGTTCTTTTTTTTTTTTTGCAAATTTTTGAAATATTTTTATAGTCAGTAACATTTCACTCCGATGATGATATCTTTATGAACTGATAAAAGATTAAAATCTGCAGGTAAAATGCTGCAAAAAAATCATTTCATGAAAAATTGTAATTTGATGTTAGCCCAATTCTTAAGTGGCTTGCTTTAGATTCTTTTGAGGATACAAAGTTATTTTCAAATAAGTATGAATGATGCAAAGCTGCTGAGCTACTAATTGTTCCCTATTAATTCAAATGACATTCATTGCTTCATTATGAAAATAATGTCAGTGACTGAAGACATTTAGCTAGTTCTCCCATATATTGCGATGTAATGCTTGGATACTGATGGAATAACGCGAAGGTCCTATAGTCGATTTTAAACAAGGGTTCGATAATGTTTCAACTATTTCTCGCTCCCGTCTGCACTGATCGTTATAACTGGTGAAACTAAAAATGTGGATTTTAATTAAGGGAATAATTTTATAAAAGGAAAAGAAAAAGGAATATCGTCGGGAAATCGTATGAAAAATCTCGAACTTTTTCGCTGGTTTTATTGATTGCGATTTACAACGTCAATTTTGCGAAGTTCACGGTACCGAGAATTGAAATAATATATATAAAAAAAGAGAGGCGAAAAGAAAAAAATTCTGTTAAGCAAGAAATAGCTAAAGTATTTAACTCGTTAAACATTATATTAAATAATTTTTAAATTAATATTTACAGTCTTATAATGAAGTTTCTTATTAAATGGGTGATGTTACACGAAGTTTCTTTTTGTCGCTCTCCTTGTATGCTTCTATAGCATCTGTTGGTAATCACAATGGATAGCGATTAGCCAGGATGGAAAGTCATTCAAAAGCAGAACAACTTCTGAATGCTGAAAGCTACAGCTGTTTAGTTTGGACCTGTCTAGATTAAGGAGACGACATTCTGTCATGTGACAAACTACAGACGAATTCTAAAAGAAAAACTGCTTTTATCTCAAAAATTATGAGAGATGGCAAAACAGTAAACGCCTAGATCAGGAGCCGACAACCTTTACAACTAAAAACGCATATTTCAGATATGCGAGAGTTCGGGAGCACATCGGTTCCCCCGCGGTATATTTACAATAATAAAAATTACTATTGAATAAAAATAAATACAATGAGAATAATAATAAATAAATATACAAAACCATAAGCCATCAGAGGCTGACACAGGAGTTGAAAACATGTTCGTGAGTAGAGGAAGGGCCGGCTCTAGGCGATAGCCAAGGCGGAGAAACCAACTGAACTACAGAAAATAAATAAATAAATAAATCTGAGAGCTTTTAGATTTTACATTACGAACAAATTGGCCTTTTTGTGTGTTACATTTATTTACTAAATATCATGTTCTTCGCGCTTAAACCGTAAAATTCAATTCAACAACAATATCGCAAAATAATTTTTAAATGAGCATATCTTTTGGATTGCCGATACACAATCTCGCAAGCTCGAGATAAAAGTGTTTTTTTTTTTTTTTTTTTTTTTTTTTTTTTTTTTTTTTTGTGTGTGTGTGTGTGTGTACAGTGTTGACACTGCTCGCATTGAAATCGTTGAGTTTGTTAATCAAAAATTCGTTAAAGGTTTACAAAATATGAAGCAGATTATAAAACAAATTTCACATTCCAAATTACGGCTTCCAGATGCCCATATTCGGCGGAGGATTACGTTATGCCAAACTGGATGGCTGGCTCTAGGTACCGTTGTTTTATCACAATACGAGAAACATACATACATATATGCAGACTCTTCATTACTTAATTTCTTTAACTATAATACAGGGCTCTGATATTTGATGGCAACAACTTACAAAGTAATTCGCCGTTTATAGTGAATCAACGCAAAATGTCAAAACGAAATTAATAGTCCTTCAAGGCAAATTCCTTCTCTGAATTAGTAATTATATCAAAATAGGGTAACTGAATCGATTGTAAAAGTTGTAATATTACAAAAATGTGCTTTGTTATTGGAAAAAAGGTTACAGACAAATTTTGTTATATTACATTTTTCATAAACGTTGCTAGACAAGCCAGAATACTGCAAAATGTTGTTGTGCTTCGCATTACTGACCCCTCGTTTAGATCGTTTAGCGCTAAATTACAATGTACAGCCTACATACAACAATAACTTGAATAGATGCTCTAAAATGGAAACCCTCTGATATGAGATCACCGACATTAATGACATCGCAAAGTGTAAATTCTTTCCACAAATTCTGAGTCACAGAGATGGATTGATGACTGTACCTAGATGTAACCGTTACTTCATATCTCCTCACAAAACATAAAATGGCAGGCAGTGGACGTCTGAAAAACAATGCTTGGACTGGATTATCTAATTAGTACTGAATCTAAGCATAGAAAGCTATTATAACGAGGAATACATCATGACAGGTCTCTTGTGCAGAGGGTGCGGCCGCCTGACGAGAGACACAGCAGGGCAAGACTTTTCCCAGATCCAAACTCTCCTATTGCGGCTACTGCCCTCAACGTTGCTCACTGACTTAGAGAAAAAAGATGCCATTATCAATTGTATCCACTCTGACTAGACGAAAATTTGCAGATGTGTACGTACAGTGTACGGATATCTTGACCTATACGTTAGGTTAATTATACTGTACAATATTGCGAAGTATGACCTTACAGTTGGCCATATACGACAAATTTTGCATGATGTGAGTACTATTTTTGGAAACAATCCTTGTGTTAGTCCTACGTTAACGCGAGGATCATTTACAAAAGCTGACAAGAGACGGTATAGAATAGACGGCACATATTAGAACACTGAAACTACTTCTCAACTGAACACCTTGGTTACTACGGAACACCTTGGTTAATATTTTGAGAACGGAGGATGCGAAATTAGATTTGACTGTGTCAAACCAATTAAACTTGTACTATTGGATACTTGATAATTTATTATAGCGCAACACAAGGTTAATCATTAGGGATAGTATTCTCTGTGATTGATAAAAGATTTGGAATGTTGGTCTCACAGGTTCTGTGTTCTTCCATGTAACCGTAACTACACAAAAAGCCATTGCGAAACAAAAGACATACCATCATTGATGATCTGCTGTTAGTTCATTTGTATTCTATGTGGTTACAGTCTGATGGCGTTAAATGACATTAGCTCATGTCAGTGTGAAACATTTTGACAGAAGATTTCTGTCACAGGATCATTTCTTATGAAAATAATGCTGTATAGCTACCGAATTCGCCTGATTAAATTGAAGTGGAATTCTTCTTGTTGATTTAAAGGAAAGACCAAGTGTATTTCTTGCCATGCCGCTACGTTAACGATTTACGAATGTGTATTATCCAAGCATGGAGCAAGTAGCGTTTGAAATAAAACGCCTCAGAATGCCTAAAAAGAAGTTATAGCTCGAACTCTGTGATATATTGCTGCTGATCGGTATTGACATTTCGTAATTCTAGAATAATGTCCTACTGTTGTATAATTTTCTTATTATAATAAATTGAAACTTGCTTACATGCGATAATTTTATAAGGATATTTGTTTATAAGGATGTTTGTCATAGACAGGATTAGTGACATACTTATATCGACGATTAAATATTGAGGGACTGAATTCAGAGATTCTCTTCAAGTTATTGATATATGTTGGGTGTCGTTTCATACTAAATCTATTACGCTTTTTAGATTTGTTATTGACTTTATTTTGCTGTTTCTCAGTTTTTGTAATTATACCACTCACTTTCAAAATTCGCTTCATTGGCCGCTGCAGTTGGCCTCTCAAATGATACAACATAGTCAACATAGTCAAGTTAAGATAAGTATATACAGCATTCAGAAGACCAAAGCTTTGAGTTTAAAAATTATTTCGATATCTAAGGACTTTATTATACATTCTGATATAATTTAGGAAAACGAACTTTCTATGGTTTCCGGATATTTTGCGAAGATTTATTGACTCGAAATTCTTATCGTCGTCTTCTAAGAATAAAATTCACATTGTAATTGCTCCTCACCTTTGAACAAAGAATTATACTGTTGAAAATAAACAAATACTGTTATCTAAGAGGTTCATTAACTTAAATCGGATAAAATCGAATAAATACCCGAAGACCAAATGATATCTAAAAATACATTTCTGCGAGATGCTTCTTCCGCTAAAAATCAACGCACCATTTGACAGTGTGAGGTCTTCGTTTTGAAGTGCTGAATCATTTAATTTACAGTAGTTGTCTTTTCATTATTTATAGAAAACAAAAACAAATATGATTCAAACAAATATGAAATATCATACAGTGCCGGATAATACGGCATTGTATGTAATAATAAACAAATATGAACTATCCACAGTGCACATCTTACCATATCATCATTCCGTTCTGTTCTAACTGTATTTTCCCCCCGCGCCGTGGGAAAAGCCAACATTCGTTTATCCCTTTAGGGAATTTTGGAACAAACATCCTTCCGCCTCGCGATGAAGGCATTTATCATAAATTCAAAATTTTACAAAAAATAGTACATCTTATACTTTTACAAAACTTGTAGCATACAACATAGCATGAATACATTGTATTTAAAGGACATTATCATCATACTAGTTACTATTATATATTTTATCTTACTAACCACCACAAGTTAAATGCAAATAGAAAAGAAAACAATTATCATTAAACAATAACTAACACGAGTAACAAATTTAAATAGATACCCGAAAATTCTAAAAAGAATCATTCATATGTCTTTCCAAGTTCCAAATGATATAGCATCTGAATAGACCTTTTTATTACACCTGAAGAAGTTTTCACTGCGATACTTCTTACCTTGTTATCACGGCCTCTATGCAACTCCATCACCTTTCCCAGCTTCCACAGCTGCCGAGGTAGTTTGTCATCCCCTATCAAAACTACATAATTTATATTAAAATCAGTGACTACATTAACAGGTTTGAAACAATTTGCACTTTTTAATTGGAGAAGATACTCTCTTTTTCATAGTCCCCAAAAATCATTTAAAATTTTCTCCCGATACACATATCTTTTAATTAAAATCCTTTTGTTACTTGCAATATGTTCTTTAACATGACCAGCCTGGTGCGGTAAGGATGTTAACCGTTTTCCAGTTAGGAAATGAGTAGGAGTGAGAGGGAATGGCTCTGATGGATCATTGTAAACGTAATTAAGTGGTCTAGAATTTAGAACAGATTCTATTTCAGTCAAAATGGTTTGTAATTCTTCAAAGGAAACTGAAGCCTTTCCTAGTAATTTTCTCAAAATACCTTTTGTCATCTTCACCATTCTCTCCCAATATCCACCCCACCAAGCTGCTCTTTCAACAACAAAATGCAATCTCATTCTTTTTATAAAAAAATAATTTTGTACAGGTGGATCAACGATAGTTACATATAATTTCTTCAGTTCTACATCTGCACCTTTTAAAGTTTTGTCATTGTCAGAGTATATAGTTCGGCAAACACCTCTTCTTGTCACAAAGCGACGAAATGCTAGAATGAAATGTTCGGTGCTTAGGCTAGAAACAATTTCAAGATGAACTGCACGTGTGACTGCACAAGTAAACAAACAAATGTAAACCTTGTATCCATTTTTAATAAACAAAGGTCCAGCAAAATCAACAGCTGTGATTTCAAAGGGATTCGCTTCATGAATTCTATCCGCTGGTAATGAAGCAATCACTTGAGTGCCCTTTTCTGCCTTAAATTTCCTGCAAACGATACAGTTATTCAAGCACGATTTTACAGCTTGTCTGCCTCGGATGATCCAATAATTTTCTAGAGTTTGAGTGAGTGTATCTGAAACACCAGCATGAAGCAAGTTCTCATGTTCTCTTTTAATTAGCAATTCAGTGAATCTAGATTTTTTAGGTATAATCCAAGGATGCTTTTCTTGAAACTGAAAATCAGAATGTTGTAATCTATCACCAAAACATATGCGTCCTCCTGCCGTCAGGATAGGGCTTATACCATATAGTTTGGAATCAGAACTAAGTGATTCCTTTCGGGTCAATTTAAGAAGATCCTTCTCAAATTCACTTTGCTGTATAAAACGAATCCAGTAGCGTTCAGCACTTGAGAGTTATCCAGCAGTTAGCGCTCCTTTACAATTTTCAGAATTCTTCTTATAGTTATTAATAAACCGTAGGACGTATGCAGTGATTTGAAGAACCTTAGGTAAGTCACTGTACCTGTGCAAATTTAACAAGCTATCGGTACGTTCAACGTATGTTAGTAAAGCAATACAGTTCTTTTTTCTCTCCTTTTCCGCTTCAAATGTATCAATATCAGCATTCGGTATTTCTTCACTGTTTACAACATCAACACAAGAGGCCCCTCCACCATGTTTCATCATTAATTAAAGATCGTGCACTTACTCCCCTAGTCAGTTTGTCTGCAGGATTCAGCTTTCCGTTGCAAAATTTCCAATTCGATGGATTTGCCTTTTCTTTGATTTCCAACACTCTATTGCGAACAAATTGCTTCCAATTCTTTGGAACACCTTTAATCCAATGTAGACATACTGTGGAATCTATCCACATGAAAATGTCACTTTCTTTCAAAGAAAAAAACGTAGATCGTATATAATCAGACAATCGTACGGAAATCAAGTTTCCTAGTAGTTCTAATCATGGCAAAGTCATTTTCTTCAGTGAAGCTAGACGACATTTTGAAATTATAAAACTTGTCGCACATTTTTCATGGTTTCTAATCTTGAAATATGCGACAAAACCATATGCTTTTGGGCTTGCGTCAGAAAATATATATACTTCCAGCTGCTGAATCTCCAGCTCATCAAAATATGGTCGAGGTGTATAACAAGCCTTTCAAGCTAGATTACTTCATTCCACCACTCCTGGAACATATATTCCAATTCTGATGGAATATTTTCATCCCATGTTAAGCCTTTTCCCAAACAGTCTGCACTATCAATTTAATTATAACACTGAATGGTGTAATGAACCTAATGGATCAAACAACATGCCACATGCACTTAGAACTGTACGTTTTGTTGGTGTCACATATTTAAATTTTGTAAACTGATTCAGATCTATCTTCAAGGTGTTCTTATCATTATCCCAAATTGATCCTAATACCCTTACCGGTATATCTGTTTGATTCGATGGCATTCGACATTCCATTTGGGTTTCTTTTCATCTTTGATGAAGGATAGCTGAATTAGAAGACCATTGCCGTAAATTCATGTTTGCTTCACTCAATATAAATTTAGAGTCTCGCTTCTTCAACAGTTGATGCCTCACTTAGTAAGTCATCAACATAAAGTTCTTTGAAAATAGAACATGCTTCATTGTTTGAATTTTCATATTTCTTTAAATGAAGTCGTATAGTTGATGTTAAAATAAAAGGAATAAAATAAAAGGACTGCATTTCACACCGAAAGGAATACGTGTCATTCGTAAAATTCTGATATCATGACCATTGAAATCAAGTTCGGTTCCCCCTTCATTTCTAAATAAATACTGCAAAACTCTACTCTGCCAGTCTCCAAAAATGCCCTCTGAATATCAGCACAAAACGCAATTGAGTGATAAAGAAATCTTAAAATAATCCTGAGCAAATCTGGATTAAGGCTGGGACCACTATCTAAACAATCATTCAGCGACTGTCCATCTCTAACTTTCGACGACGCGTCATACACAATCCTAACTTTCGTACTTTCTTTTTGATTCGCGTACTAAAGCATGATGAGGCATAAAATAACCAATTTTTCTATCAATCTCCATGAAATGCAACTTGCTCAATAATATCATCCCTTAGCTGCTCATTAATTATTTCTTTATAACGAAAATGCAGATGCTGATCATGCCTAAATTTATTATTTAAGCATATCAAACGTCTTTCTGCAACTTCATAATTACTATTCAATGTATTACAGCCCTCCTTCCATAACAATTTAGTTTCATACCTCCCATTTTTAAACGTAGTATTTCTCTCAAACATGTCTATGACATCTGCATCTGATCGCGAAATTTCCTTCTCCTGATTTATTCCTATAGCCCTCAGATCCCATAAATTCCGAACTCTTTCAAAATCTTTTTTTTCCTTCACAAAGATATGGTTTATACAAGTCTTATCATAATTTCCATGGTTATCCGATCCCATTTCCTTACCTTGGATTACAAACCCAAACAAACGGTCCATAATAACTAATCGTTTCCCTAATCTTATGTTTCTTTCATACAAATTTCCCAAATGTAATCTGAGGCGATCAACATGTGTATCTGCTTCGATTTCCAGTGTCGGCCGATAGTATTCCCTTACTTAGAACTATGTTTCTAATCCACTTTGACGGACCCACCAGTGACCGAGCGGTAAAGTCGCTGAACACTGGTAGTTCGGTCCGAGGTTCGAATCCCGCGAACGGGCTGGTTGCATGGGCGTTTTCATGGTTTTCCCCATGTGTAAGGTGTATACGAGCCAGTTTCCCTTAGAAAGTCCTCTACGAAAGCATCCCTTCCCTTAGGAAGATAGCTCTCGAGGCTTTGCCGTAATTAAATAGCATAAACTAACCCAATCCACTTTGAAGGAACTTCTATGTGGTCATGCGTAATCGCATAAATTACCACTGCTTCTATGCTGAATTTTTTACTTGGGTTGATTCTATCCAGCAAATCAAGTTGAACTATATTATACCGCTGTTTATGCTCGCTACCAAACCCATATATTTCAAACGTTTCGCATCTGCTAGCCTTCAATCCTAACAAGTCCGCAGTTTTCCTCTTATATACGTTCTATTACTCCCGCCGTCTATTAACAACCTCAACATTCCGCTCTTTTTATTTGTTTTTACTATAGCGCTGAATGTTTGTAATAAAACCGGGGACGACGCTCCTGCGTTCTCGGTTTTGTTTACAAATTCCCTTTTCGGTGCATTGGTTCGGATACTATCCGAACCAATGCACTGACTGGTACCGTAGATAAATTATTGTCCTTTCCTTTACCATTTGATTCGGAAGCATTATTTGTCGGTTCAACCTTATCGCAATAATTGTGAGGTTTTTTACATATTTTGCATAGCTGGTCCTTTTTCCAGCAAGCATTTGATGTATGTCTACGTTTTAGACAAATGTAACATTGTCTCTGTGTTATTAACGAATTTCTTTTTTTGGTTAATGGTAAAGGACATTTATACGTTTCGTGAGATTTATCCGAGCAAAAACTACATATTTCATTCGCTACGGCTGTTAAAGCAGCTGCTGTTGGAATGCGCGCGTTTGAAATGTTTCGTTTTGAGTCTACATAATTTTTATTCTGATAATGACTCGTTCCTCTGTTACTAAAAGGAATTTTATTTCGCTTAAAGTTTTTTTAATCTGATAATAAAGAAGATGCTTCTCTTATTTCTACCTCTTTTCTCAAAAACTCAGTGCTCTATATCAAATGATTCACGCGATTCGCGTTGTCTATTGTAATACAAATTTAGCTCTTCTGGAATTTTCTGTAGTACTAACGAGCAAAGTAAACTACTATAAGTGTCTGCTGCAACACCTAAAAATGTTAATGATCGAATTTGAATCTCAATCGTATCATACATTCTTCGCAATGCTGGAAATTTCGCGCACGTCTTAACGGAATCAATCAGAAAGTGTTTATTCATGTGCGAGCTTAAAATGAAATCTAGCCTTCCGAATCTTTCTTTTAACAACTTAATTGAGGAATCATAATTTTAGTTTGTTAACGAAAATCCCGAAACTGCTGACAAGGCAGTCCCTTTTAAAAATGTTTTCCGATACGAAAACTTCTCAACCTTACTTAAGGAAATGTTATTATGAATAGCTGCTTCGTAGGAATTCCAGAAATTCAACCAAGAACTACAATCACCATAAAACTTTTCAATACTTAATTTCGGAAGCTAAACTACACTACTTTCGTTTCTTACTACTCGTTGTTCCAACCTAACGTTTTCATTAGCCCGAATTTAATTTTGCGAAGCCCCATTCAAAGCACTTTCTATATGCCTATCTAATTTCGTTTTCCATTGAATAACGCGTTCCTGATACTCTTCACTCTCAGCAATTTCGTTTTCTAACTCATCTATATCGATTATCGCTTCTATTTCACTATCTAAACCCTTAAGATTCTTTATCTTTTCATTCAACTGGTTTCTTTGATCAGAAAGATCATCAAGTTTTTGTTCTTTACTGTAAAGTTCACTTAAAGGTTTATTTATTGGATCTTCAATTTTTGTCAAAAGATTACAAAAAAGCTGTCTAATGCAGTTTCGTTTCTGCCTTAACCTTTCAACTCTTTTCACCATGTTTGCATAAACTACTTCTGTTTTCCAAACTAAATTTCAAATCAATTTACAACAACCAAATATAATCAAATCACCACTATAAATTTCAAAACTGCCTATCACATACAAAATCATAACACTTCAAGAACGGAATCTAGAGGGACCTACCTCTTCGATTGTCGTGAATCAGAAACTTCCAAGACAAAGAAAGGTTCACATTCCATCAGAAGGTTAGCAGTAATCCTAAACCACGTCCGTAGTTCGCCAACAATGTGGTGTCTTAGTTTTGAAGTTTTGAGTCATTTAATTTACAGTAGTTGTCTTGAATTATTTATTGAAAACAATAACAAACATGACTCAAACAAAATATGGAAAATACACGGCACACTGCCAGATCTATACATCTTGTCATGTCATCGTTCCGTTCTCTTCTAACTGTATTTTACCTCCGCCGCGGGAAAAGTCAACACCAATTTATCCCTTTAGGGAATTTTAGTTGGAACAGGCAGAAAGTCTATGCTAATTTGATAGTTTATTAATACAGGAGTTAATCAACTCCTAACAACAATGCGCATATTCTTAGATGCTGCAACCTGTGTCTTAGTTTCTGAAGTGAAGGCTCTTCCTAGGATTTTACAGAAGTATTAGATTTTAGAGTAATTTTTCTAAATATTCTGATGGAAATTTATATCAAAATTACTTTAAATAATTGAATTTCAAATCAAGATTATGAGAATTAACAATTACAAATAAAATGTAAGTGAAAGATTGAAAAAAACTTGAAATTCTGAGGGGATTTTTTTTTTTTTTTTTTTTTTTTTTTTTAATGTACGCGGCAAAATCTGGTAATTGCGAAATTTAATAAAAACGACTTAACATTCGTGAAATGGCTTCAGAATTGGATTGGTTTATTCAATTATGGCAAAGCATATGAGGGCTATCTGCCTAAAGAAAGGGATGCCTTCGTGGAGAACTTTCTTAGGGAAACTGGCTCGTATACACGTTACACATGGGGAAAACCACGAAAATGCCCATGCAGCCAGCCCGTTCGCGAGATTCGAACCTCAGACAGAACTACCAGTGTTCAGCGTCTTTACAGCTCGGTCGCTTGTAGGCCTGAAATGGATTCAGATATTTGCTCTAGAAGGTATTTCACCCGCCTTCCTAGTGTTCCTTCGTGGTGTAGTGGTTCTGCATGTTGGGCCGGTATTCCAGAGGTCCGTGGTTCGATTCCCGGCTAAGGCGTTTGCTAATTTTTCATCTTGTTTGCTTCTAAAATTTAACCTAATGTCTCTACAGCTCCACAATAAAACTACTGCTTTCATTATAATTATTTAACAAGCTAAGATTCGTTCCTTGGGTATTGTTCGTACTTACTTTGGGTGAGCATGGAGAGGGGGGGAATGCCAAAGCTTTCCTCCGTTTTCGTGTCTTGCAATGATTAAAGCTGCGATTCGGTAATTCAGAAATTCCAAATTAAATACAAAGAAGACATTCTTTCTATATGCTTACAAACAATTCACAGCAAGCCGTAGGTATGAGGAAAGGGCGAATATATAACGTAGTCAAACTATTTTTGTGATATTATGGTTAAGTATATGCATATGTGCTAATTGTTATATAATAAGTCCAATAATATAAGTCTGGTGAACTAGTCCAATAATTCAGGAAATCCGAGTTCAGTTCCAAAGAAGGGGAGACTAATTTTTATATAAATAAAGATTCCTTTCAGCCAGCCATATCTACTGAGTAGTTTTTTATATTAATGTGCTCACGCTTTATCACAATCTTTAATTATATATACTACTGTATGTCTGTAAAACCGAATCAAATATATAAAACGAGACTAATATTTTAACAACATGTATAAAGGAGCAATAAGCTGAATAGCTAACAGAGATTTAAGCTTGTCTTTGAAAGTAGAAAGGACGCAGTTAATTTTTTTTCCTCTTAGCTTTTCTCATTCAGAGCCGCATAATATTCCAGAAAAATGTGGATAGAAAAGAAATGTAATAATATTTCATGCGAATGTGCAAAGAAAAGAAAAATGATAAAATGTTATTATGAAGTAAAAAGAGCGTAATAAATGGGACTAAATTATGAAGAATTTGCAGATGTGTGTATGTTGAAGTAAAACCCAGTATTGCACACTAATAAACAAAACCAAACAAGCAAAGCACACCGTACGTTGGTGTTGTGCCCCCCCCCCCACGAACGAACCTCTAGGCCGTAGCAGCTAATTTTAAGCATGGCAAATTTATTCAAATTCTGTTATTGTATAATATATTTGGCAACACTTATTTTTTCTGCTTTTTCGCAATACGTCTGTGATTTCAAGAAGTATGATTTTCTTTTATCTTAGAATATTTTGAGATATTTCTTACAATTGCACTTAAAATAATTAAAATCTGTTGACTATATCTAACGTTTAATTACGACCTTTTTCTAGTGAACATAATTTTTACGAACCTTAGCAATTTAAATAACCTTGCTGCAAAGAAAACAGACCAACTGAGAGTTCAAAGCATCTATTTTAAAAATATTCTGTTCATTAGGCAAACGTTTATATTTATAGATAAAAGAAAATATTTTTTGAATAAGTATAATGTGTTCGTGTCTAAGTTTCTTCCGAAAAATGAATAAATATTTTATATATAAGCCGAACAACATCTTTCGAATAATTTTTTTATTAAATGAGCATTTTTGATCAGTTTGTAACAATTTACATTTTGTTGCTGATAAATTTATAACGCCACGTATGCTTAGTTAAAATGTAAGCGATGTTGAAGACGGTTTGGTGAATTATAACTAAGTCTTTTAAAGTACTTTAAGTATCACTTTAAGTCAGGAAAATGATTCACAGAACTCTTTGTTAACCAAATGCTTGACAGTCGCCACCAACTCGTGCTTACAAAAGCCAGCAGTTTTGGACTTAAATGGAATGAATGAATCAAAATGGAATGAATAACTTAAAAATTGATGAAGCTAAGTATAGCCATGACTTAACATTTTAACTATCGCTGAAACGGACTGTGACTCGACGTCGGCGTAAACAAGCTTAATGGCGAGAATAACTCAACGCTGCAGAATTCTAATCGCTAAAGATTCAAAGTTGACAACGCGACCTTCAGACAGAACAATCTGTGATTTCAACCTCCAAAACCTTTTTCAAAGTAAACATTCTTTTTCCTTCCTGTTACTAATTTGTATACTGCAAGTGCTGGAAATCTTTATTCCAGCAGGGAAACAAAGTGAGTTTGTCAGGAAAAGTACTTAAAATAACTGGTTAGAAAATTCAACGCTATTCTACAAATTTAATATTGATTTAGAATTTTGATATTATTTTTTACAACCTCCAAGAAACGAAAAGTATGGGACGCAGATGAGCACATGTTTTCAAAGACAGAATTTATTTTGGTAAACATTTATAAGTACCTGTTCACGGTAATTTCATGTTAAATATCAGCAATAATAAATGGTTATTGGGTATTAAAAGGCACAATTATCTAATAAATGAGAAAAATATTTGCTTAAACAAAAAGCAATATGTTACTGAGAACTAAATAAAAATGTGGTAGATGCATAAAATGCTGGTTCAAACAGGCAGCATTAGGTTTAGGTAATGCTGAAAATCTTGTAGAGATTATCAAAATAGCTTCAAAATAAGATGCATCATATTTCATGAAAACATAAGTAAAAAGCGAATTTATGACTGTCGTATATTTAGCTTAGGATGGCTGCCTTCTGTTTGGAAGATCATAAATTCGAATCTAGCTACGTCACGATTTACAGTTTTTTGGTCTCTCTTAATGATGCTTTCGGTGAGAATATGTTTTTGAGTTTTCTTTCGGAAGGAAAAATACGTAGTGCTTTCTTGGAAAACAGGCAATAGAAATTATAATGGGTTTTCACAAAATTCCCAATAGGAAAAAAATGAAAGAAGAAAAGACAAGTACTTCAAAACACACCTGACTCTCATGCCATAAGAAATCTATAAAGAAAGGGATTTTCTTAAAATTCCTTCAAACGTTCCTGGAGAGATTTGGGAAATACAGAGAGATTGCAAACTAAAGTTAATATGAAGGAATGTGAATGTAGCAACTGCTAAATAATGTTAGCATCTGCCTGTCTAAATCATGCTAGAATTAAACTTGTGATAATTGTATGGATTTAATTTGATAAATAGTTAGATATGAGAGGAATCCTGAATTTTCAGAATTTCATTTTTAGAAATCCGAATGTTAAAAGGTTTTGTGATCTCTAAAATTGTTCCCTAAGTATAAAAATAAGATGGCAAAAGTACTTAATATTAGAAGTTTTAAATTAAAGCGAAATTTGAAATCCACGTTTAATGGAAACCCAAGTTTTAAGTCTTAATATTTCAAAATACATCTAAATGTTTTAAGAAGACACAACGAAATTCAATAGAAAAATAAAAAAACTTTTTAATCTCGAAGCCCATTTATTCAATACGACTTGATAAAATATATTTAAAAAACCATTAAGAATTTTCACATTTTCTCATAAGCATTTTTAATCAAAGAAGGAAGGAGGGAGGGGATTATTTAAAGAGTTGATAGACACATGCAGTGCTTATGTTCTTCACAAAATTACGAGAATACCACTTCGGTAAGTCTCAAGATACTACAGGTAATCCCGGTCCATTAAAACTGCAACATTCGTGTTTTTTGTTTAATACATATTTCTATCGGATATCCGTAATATTAATGTTTCCAATTTTTAAAATAAAAATGCGTAATAAAATTTTATTTTAGAATTCAAAAGATTCGAATGACGATAAAAATGCGAAGCTTTGAGTTTTCAAATCACGACTATTTTTGCAGGTTCATGGTATTTAATAATTTATTATTATTTCTTTAAAGATTATTATGCTTTTAAAGAAGAATGAATTATTCCGAAGTATGTGAGCTTTCTTTCTTCCTGATACATTATTTGAATGCCGTTGTCGAAATTAATTTCATGACATTACTTTTTTGTGATAACCATCGTATAACAGTTGTTGATTTCCAAGACTAAAGACTGTAATTCATTTACTGTAAAAACATTTTAAATCTTATTACATTTATTATATTGATTTAAAGTAGTATTAAAATACAAAACAAACTTCTTTTATTTGTATAAAATGAAGAACATCTAGCAGCTATTCACTTCCGAGCTAAAATAGAATTTGCGTCGGAACATATTTGTACAAAACAGTTTTTAAATTAATCTTAACTATTAGAACAAATTTCTCAAAACTGAAGTGAAAGGCTTCCTGCCTTGATTGCCGCAAACCACGAAATGTATAAAAAAAAACATATCCTACTTGGTTAGGGTGCAATTCGTAATCATTACACTGTGTTTTTATGCTTTCTTTTCTGTTAATGTGACTGTGAATCAATTTCTTGAAACACAAAGGCCTCTTTCACCTTAAGCAGAAAGTCTTTCTGTTTTCTATAACTAATTTAATAAATAAACAAACAAGTAAAAGTCTGAAAGCTTTCAGAATTTATATTACTCCTAAAGGGGCAATTTTTTAACGTTTTGTGTGTTACCTTTATTATATTAAATACCATGTTCTTAGCGCTTTAGCCACATAAAATTCAATTCAAGAGCAATATCATGAAATATTTAAAATCAGTATATATTTAGAATTTCCGATAGACAGTCTCACGCGCTGAAGATAAAAATCCCTTTTCCCGTACAGTGTTGCCATTGCTCGCTTTGAAATCGTTTACTTTGTTAATGAAAAGTTCGTTAAAGGTTTACAACATATAAAATAGATAAACCAAATTCGAAATTAAAAATTCGGGCATCCAGGTTCCTATGCTCGTGTGCAGGATTAGGCTATTGAAAATATGATGGATCTCCATACCGTCGTTTTTTCACAGTGTGAGAAACACACATACATTAATGCAGATTTTTGATTATTTAATTTTCTTAAATATAATACAGGTTGATAACATTTGGTGGCAACAATATAATAACAACGTTTACAGTGAACCGACGCAAAATGACCGTTTCGAGACTAATAGCACTTCTGGGCTAATGCTTCTTTGGACTAATAATCTTCAGTATTATCGATATGTATTATCTAATAAAAGTGCAAAGTGTTAATCTCAATGTGCATACACCACCCTTTTTGATTTGATTTAGGGGTTTTTCAAAAGCAGACTTCTTTCAAAGACCATTCTTCAAAATATGTTTTCCATTTAGTTAAGAAATGCAATAATTAAATTAACATGTATTAAAAACTAAAATAGTTTCTTGTTTTTTAGATTGTATAAACTGAAGTAAGAACAATTAAAAAATTAAAGGAAAATGTATACATTCATCAAATATATACATCAAAAAGGAATATTCATCAAAAAAGATGCAATATTATGATCGTAATATTCCTGTGATATAAGCCATTATATAGCTGCCAACTTTTATTTTAAAGCAAAGAAAAATATTAAGAAAACAAAAAAAAAAAAAAAAAAAAAAAAAAAAAAAAAAAATATCTTATTAAAAAGAAATCTTAAAAATTAAGTTCAGCGAGTTAACACACTTTAGACTTAAGCTGAGGTATTTTCTCTGTTGTATTAGCTGGAGCTGAAACATGTTTTTGCTAGATCTTTTTCCATTACGATATTAAGAGAATGTTTTGGGGGATTCATTTTGAGACTTCACAATTACGATTTTTTCCCCTAGGAACCTGAGATTCTGTTTTCAAGCATTCCTCGGTGTTTTTATTATTCCCGTGAATTAAATGATATTCCGAACGTCTCTCTTTAACATCATACCAACATAAAGTTATTTGTAATAAAACGAAATACGACAATTTCTCGAAAACGATAACATTTTTACCGTTATCTAAACAAAGTTCTGGCAAATTACTCGTATATAAAAAAGGATACGTTTCGATGAGATATGAAAATAAATATCTTAAAATGTAAGCAATTTTAAATGCCCAAAGGCTCATTTTTATTCATACGTTTTCTTCTAACAAAATTGGGTTTTTAATGTAGTATGTTTAAATATTCAGTTTTGAAAATTACGGAAATAAAATACTTGAATAAAAGGTAATGTTTCGTTTTATGCATCTAGAAATACGTTTTCAATTAAATTCGGTACCGTAAATTACAAATGACTACATAATCATATGCAAAGCCGAACTAGTCTTAAATACTCTTTTTCCCTGCATTCTAATTTTTGTACACTGCGAAAAAAAAAAATGGGACAGTTCTATTTTTTCCGTTATGCTGGGTCGATTGACAAAACTCAACTTACGTTCTTAATGTCTCGAAAGCGCGACTTAGGATATATATTTTATTTACATATAGCGTTGTTCTAATTAGGTATTTTGACACAAAATCGGATTTTTTTCTGAAATGACAAGCCAATGTTTTTCCCTATTTCGATTCTACGACTCAAATTATACAAAGCTGCCGAGTTTTGTAAACATCGCATGAGAGATTTTTCAAAATTAGCTCTCAAAATTTTAGCTCCTCAATGTTAATTGAATTTGATATATATTTATTAATATCTCTCTTTTATTAGACTTACTAGATTCCTTCTTTCAGGATTCGAAATTTAGGCTTAATCCAAATATAACTCGCACATTTTTTATGATTTATTTTTAAAATCTGTATTTTTCAAAATCTGTATTATAATCTATAAAATGTTTCAAATAGATGTAGTATTTCTAGGCACACCCGGAAAACATTAGAGTTTATTCAAAATTTTCTAAGATATACATGAATTTACATATTGGAGCGTTTTGAAATTTGGTACTTTTTTTAGGGATAATAACGCCAAATGTAATTTACGCACTTTGTCAGAATTATTTGAAAGTATGAACGATGAATTTTTTTTTCTCTCGTCTACAGTAAAAAAAAGAAAGAAAAGGAAAATAGGTTGCTATAAATTAAGGAGTTCTCCAAGTAAATTATTCTTGGCGATTCTCGGTAAATTTCGCACCAACTTTTACAAAATTTAATTTTTAATCATAATTTGAGTCGTACAATCGAAATAGGGAAAACAGTTGGCATAAATTTGTGATATTTCTTTAAAATATGTTTGCTTAATAATCTTTCTTTCAAAATAAAATACTTATCAGAGGTTTCATTTAGAGGATGCAGGTAATGTTTTTAAATACAGTTTTTGAAGTATTTGCGAAAAGCTGATATATTCGTGACATACTGGAAAAACTGATGAAACGTTTTTCTGCTTTAAACGCTCTGTATCATTCTAGGAAGTTCTACATTCTTGTCAAGAATAATACATGGCAATTTTTAACTGTTTTAAGGTTAACAGTTAAAAATTGATTAAATAATTAATTAAATAATTAAGTTAAAAATTAAAATTGATTAAATAATTAAGTTAAAAATTCATGAGAGCAGAAATGCAACAACGACGATATAAACCTGAAATGGCTTACCTGGTTCAAAACTGAGACTGTGTAGAATTTTTAATAAATATTTTTTGCAAAAAATTATGAATTCCTTCATTAGTATATAGATTTCACTGACAGTGGGAACACAACAACGGCGACGTGAACCTAAGATGGGTGATGTGTAAGCAAGATCTGTATCGTGAGTGCACCGTTCTAATATATATGTTCTGAGTGTATCCTTTGTGAGGTAGTTAATCGAAATCTGATAGTGACTTTTCCTTTGTCTTAAAGGTCAAGTGAGCAAAATTTTATCACGATCGGAATAAACGTGTAGTATGAATTGCGTACGTAGTTTGTACGAATTACGCACAAAGAGAGAGAGATGATTTTAATGGATCCAGCTAGTATGATTTTATGATTTCAGGTAGTATTTAATAATAAAGAAAATTAATCTGCGTTTATTGCTTTAAAAATTAATATCAGAATAAATTTGAAAGAAAAATTCAATATCATCCCGTTGAAGAACCATAATCAACTTAAAATATATGATTTTGTCGGTGGCAATGTTTCTCTTTTAAATCCGAGATTTTGCTAATTAAATTATGCCACACAAATATGTTGCTTTTTGCTGAGCGTCAACACTTTTCTTTTGTATTGCAGAATTTTCTGATTAAATTGTAAAAGTAAATATTTAAGGATTTGCAGAAGGAAAATGTAACAATATATATATATATATATATATATATATATATATATACTACTTGGTGAAGTATCGAAACACATTTTATTGGCCAGTATTGTCAGGACAGCTCCAAAACACGTTTTTAAAGTCATCGATGAACTACTATAAACACGCTGACACGAACAGCGACACAGCCTTCAGGTTATCAGGCTATCACGGTGAAGATAGCTTCACTGCAAAGCACCAGAGTACAGCTCCCGACTCTGCTCGGTCGTTCTTGGAACTCCACGTACTCTCGAGACTATCCACGCTACAACTCGCCATGCACTCGACGACTCACAGAGATTCCCGATTCTTCGGTTCAGTCGTTCCCGAAGCTGAACACGCTCTCTCGAAGATGCACTAACCGCCATACACTAAGAGACTCCTTCGGTTAACTCGACGACCCACTCGGCACTCGTCGGCCGGCTGTCAACTCTATCGACTCTGCATGGATTGACTCGGTAGACGAGACATCAAATCGATACTATCTCGCACTCTAGACGAGGCACTCTGATTCGCCCTCTCGACGGGGCACACAAACTACTGCGGACCAGCAGGGTTTATATAGCTTTCGGTTTGTGTTCGAGAATGTTCTAGGCTAAACCGATAAGAATTCGTTCCAGAAAGTTCTCCATCCGTCCATAGCATATCGCCAATTTTGTGGCCAATTATCGCCAAATGGGCTATTTCTCGCCAAATGTGGCAACCCTGCCTCCCTTGCCATTTTATGGCAACCCTAAACCTGCTTTGCGCGGAAACCATCTTACCGCTCCTGGACATTTCGTAACACTGCCCCCTCCCAAGGACTACTCGTCCCGGGCAGTACAACCTTTGGTCAGAAGACAAATTCAATACAAACAAAACGTAATGAAACAAACATACGGCATAAATAAATAGCATAACTAAACAGATATTTACACTATGTACAATTTACATACACAAATTAAACACATCAAAATTTCAAATAATAAAAATTAAAGTTCATAAAGAATTTCAGTCTTAGTCTTTTCATTAATTTATACCAGGGTCAAATACTTTTCCACTGCAGTTCTCAGATATATTTATGTTTTGCATATCACAGTCTGAAGATTCAGTCTTTTCAGACTTGTCATCCACAGGAAGATGTGAAACAGTTTGTTCATCACTCTGTAGTTCATTTGCAGCATGCATACAGTTCATCTCGGTATTTTTAGCAGCTGGTACATACTGGTTTTCTCTTGTTTTCTGGGAACCAGCTTCAAATTCTGCATCAGAGTCATGAACGGAGCCCGATTCTTCACAAACACAAGTATCCAGGTTTAGAATCAAGTCCTTTTCTGCAAAATCAGCACTATGATAACATAACCAGCACACATAATTTGCGAGGTGAGTGAATTTTCTTGCAATACTGGAGAACACTGCTTAAGCTGTACATCAGCTCCTCCCATCTCTGCATCACATGCACTTTCAGATGGTTCAATACTAGCTAACTGGGACTTTGTAACTTCATTATCACTTTCTAGGATCTTGACAGTCGCATTTTCACTTTCTTCTATTTCTCCTTCAGACACATGAGAATCAAAAACTCCTTTCCCGTTTTTCGTTTCTTCATCTTTTCGATCTCTGTCTTTAATCTCGTTAGATATTTCATCCTTCATTTCTGGATCTTTCTCAGACAGTTCATTAGCTACTTCCTTTCTTTCTTTATCCTTTGATTCTTCAACTGCCTATTCTCTTATTTCCACATCGTCTTTTATGCCTCCAATATCTTCTGTAAACTCCACTTTCACCTACTGGAGTTGCTCTCGCACCTTTTCTTGGCCAACATTTATTTCTTCTTGTCGGGCTTTCTTCTCTTCCAGTTCGGCTTTCATCTCTTTCAGTGCGGCTTTGATCTCCGCTGCCATCTCTTTATATCCAGCTTTCAACTTCTCCTGTCCGGCTTCTACCTTTTCTTGGAATTCCGCAAAGCCAGTCATGAGCTGTCTTAATAGATCTTCCATTGGTCTTGTAACTGGCATTCACCCTCAAATCCCACTTCTGATATCAGTTGTTGCGTTTTTCTTTTCTGACACCAGCTGTTACATTATTTTCTTCCTTCACCTTCATACGGGGTTCGTGAGGATTTGGAGTGAATAATGGCAATACTACTTGGTGAAGTATCGAAACACATTTTATTGGACAGTATTGTCAGGACAGCTCCAAAACACGTTTTTAAAGTCATCGATGAACTACTATAAACACGCTGACAACATCAGCGACACAGCCTTCAGGTTAGCAGGCTATCACGGCGAAGACAGCTTTGCTGCAAAGCACCAGAGTACAGCTCCCGACTCTGCTCAGTCGTTCTCGGAACTCCACGTACTCTCGAGACTCTCCACGCTAGAAGTCGCGATGCACGCGACGACCCACAGAGCACGGCTCTCGACTTTTCGGTTCAGTCGTTTCCGGAGCTGAACACGCTCTCCTGACCATGCACTAACCGCGATACACTAAGAGACTCCTTCGGTTAACTCGACGATCCACTCGGCACTCGTCGGCCGGCTCTCAACTCTATCGACTTCGCAGGGATTGACTCGATAAACGAGACACCAACTCGATACTAACTATCTCGCACTCTAGACGAGGCACACACACACTACTGCGGACTAGCAGGGTATATATAGCTTTTGGTTTGTGTTCGAGTACATTCTGGGTTAGCCGGTAAGAATTCGTTCCAGAAGGTTCTCCATCCGTCCATGGCATACCGCCAATTTTGTCACCAAATGCGCTATTTCTCGCCAAATGTGGCAACCCTGCATTCCCTTGCCATTTTATGGCATCCCTAAAACTGCTCTGCTGGGAAGCCATCTTACTGCACCTGTACATTTCGTAACAATATATTGTAAATTTTAGAAGTAAGAGGAACGCTTAAAAGCTTATGCTAAAAAATATATTTGACTCTATAGCAAAAATGTAAAATCATTCAATAAATAGAAACAATAATAAGTAGAGTAATAAAAATTAATAAATTTTAACGCACAAATAATTTTAAAAGGAGTCTTGTAAATTTATTATATAAATACAAAAAATTGCAACAAATTGCAACAAATTTTTAATTAAAATTTATTAATTTTTTCTCACCCTTTTTGATTTTGAAGTCATTTCGACTTGTAATTTAACATTTAGATTTTACGAGATTACTTTTACTACTATATTACTGTTTCTAGTTTTTGAATGATTTTACATTTTTGCTAAGGAACTATAGAGTCAAGTGTACTTTCTAGCATAAGCTTTTAAACGTTCCTCTTACTTCTAAATTTCTAAAAATTTAGAAGCTCAATGCGCAAAATTCTTGATCACTAAGGTCTCTCTAATTCATGTTGTCTTGCTACTTATATATATATATATATAGAGAGAGAGAGAGAGAGAGTGCGCTGCGTTAACGTGGGAGTGGTTTTTGAGAAATCCTATGTATGACCTTCCTTTTGTTTTGAAGGTCAAGTGCATCAAATTTAATCGAAATTGGAATAAAACAGTATACTTTTATGGAGGACAAACACATGAAGACTCTTCTTTATTTATATAGATTTACGTTTTTATTCTAAAATTAGCAAAATGCTTAGAAGTAAATCTTTCTAAAATTCATCATTTAAAAATTAATTCCTGCCATATGATTCGTGTATAATGCAGATAAATAATAATGTATTTATACAGTGGCAAAAATGAAAAAATCATATCCCTTTAGTTTACTGCAATCAATAAAACATTTTACTAAGCTAATAGTAATTAAAGGATAATATGGCTCCTTGTTGATAAATAAAGTTACTTTATCAATCTTAATCTAAACTCAATAACATTCTCTTCTCTTTTAGCATGCCTGACTCTTTAACATGAAACTATCGCATTTATGCATTCAGGCCTACTTTGTGTAAGTTGTAGCACGTCCACCTTGCATTGAAACCGATGTTTGAATCGTGGTGATTGTACAGTCCATTTAAAAAAGAAAAACTAATTACTCTGCAACCTATCTTTCTCTCCTCTTCTCTGTGACTATGTGAAATGCGAGCTTATAATTATAGATTAATAAGAGCAGCTCTTGCGTCACTTTAGCTCTACAGTATTAATAATGGTACATCATAATTAAAGAACGGCATAAATCTATTATGTTTATATGTATCTTTATCTTATACACCAGCTGAATCATCTTCCCAAAATTAAGACTATAAAATTTCATTAAATACGTGTGTTTATTTACGTTTAAAATTATATCCTTTTTTCTTGTCATCAAAGCGAGAAATAAAAAGTAATAATAAATATGGAACATAAAGTAATATTAAATATAAGATAATATTAAGTGCAGTTGTAGATCGGGAAGTTTTAAACTAGTATTAAATGTAAAAATGAAAAATTAAGATAATAATTAACACGGGCATTAAAACTATAACGTAATAATCAAGATACAAAAATAAATTCATATTAAACTGAAAGTCTCTACATTTATTGAACTAATTTCCTTTCCCAGAGCTAAAATACTTTTTCTCTGGTTATTTTTTTAGGAAAAAAGTATTTTTCCTAGTACCTTAAATGCATCGATGAAAAAACTTATTATCGTTTTCCATGCCTAAGGGAATTGGCTGTAAATAACTGCAATACAATTTATCGCAATTCATGCGTGAATTATTGTCGTTAATCTAAAAAATGTAAGGCCTTTTTCAAAACATAAATAATTATTCTAATTGCCTGTTTTTTAGCAACATTAATTTCCTGTATAAAAAGTGTATTATCAAAACTTAAATTTCTAATAAGGCATATGTTAACATAAACTAGATAAATGATGATTGGTTTGAAGCTGTTCAGAAGTAATGGAGTTGGAAACGTTATGAAAATGGTCGTAATAGCTGAATCTAAATTTCAATTATTTGACATTTTATGCTCTTTCAAAGTTATAATTGCACAGAATGAAACAACGGAAGACTTTTTGAATCATTGTACGATTGGTTATATGTATTAAGGTTACAGGTAAGTTAAATTACTAGCATATGGCAAAACATACAAAGGCACTTTACCTAAGGGAAAGATCTCTTCGTGGAGGATTTTCTATGTCAAACTGGCTCTTATTTATGATACACATCGAGAAGATTACAAAAACAAACCATGCAGACAGACCGTTCATATGCGATAGAAACCTGGGTCGATTTTCCAGTATTCAGAGTTCTTAACTTCTCGGTCACTGGTGGAACTCAGGTTACGAAGTTGTACTGAAGTATACATTGTACTGAAGTTGTTGAAGTATACATTGGATTTTTACTTTTAAGTAGACATATTCTTCTAAAGAAATATATGTCAATGAAAATATGTACTTTTTTTAATTTGCGAAACAAACATATTTTTTTAAAAAATTAGTCTAGTAGCAAACTTGTGGTTGTGCAGATCAGGAGCAAAGAAGTCTGCAATGAAAAGAAAGCCACGGTTATATGTATATATTTATACAAAAAAGAAGCAAAGCGAACGAGAATGTAGCGCCATCTGAACGCAGAACTAGTAACGAAAATAGAAAATTTAATTAATAAAATTTTAAAAGCGTTAGAAAAAACTGAATTGGAATTAAAGTCATTATCTAAACAAAATAAATCTATAAGAATGTGAAAAGTTTCACGAACATGAGAAGGAATATGAAGAAAATTGTCCAGACTACTTCTTCCAATGGTGAACTAGATTTTCTGGAACACTTTAAGTATAGCCAAAATGATTAGGCTCACAAAAAGCTGCTTGTGTAGCAATTTTGTTTTCATTAAATATAATTCTGAACAGAAATTATGCTACGATTCACTTTTGTAATAACCAGTAATTTAAATTTTAAATAAATTTTGTGTGAGGTAATTTTAAATAGTTCCAAATTGTGCTTCTTCAGCTAGTCATCAAAATGATAAGTTAAAGGCAAACAACTCAACTTTCGCGACTTGCTACTACAACGACGCTACTAAAGTGGATGACTATTTTACAGCAGAAAGAGACATATGCATTAAACATACGCTACATTTATAATGTTCTTCCATATACGACCATATACGTTACGAAATACCTAGCTTCATCGATATGAAAGCTAAATTCTGCTAAAAGATTCTGCTAAATTACACTATATTCCAGAATTCCAGATTTGGAATGAATCAAAGGATTGCTGCAGAAAGAGCTGCTCTGGCTTCCCAAAACACATTTTCCGGTGTTTTTTTGTCCAGTTTAGTTTATCAAGTATAGAATATTTTGCAGAGAATGCGAAGGAAGTATTCTATTTTTTGTGTTTTACGAAAATATTTAATTCAGAGAACAAGTATATGTGCGCTTTTGGAATGATACACCCTGAGAAACTGTGTAATCCCCGTAATTATCTAAGTGGACGAAATGATTTTAGTGGATGAAGTAAATTCTTGAATAGCGTTAATTTTGTCAACAAAAGTTTTAATTCCTTCAGAAAAATACTGGAAACTGATACCTTCCAACGATTCTACACCAAATATACACTTAAATGGCTTCAAAGAAGGTCATAAATAATTTTGACTTGGGAATAAGTTATTACGATGTTTCCTACGTTCTTCTAGTGTCAGAAAGATTTAGAACATTATCAACAGAAGGGACACAGATAATAGATCTCTGGTAATTTCACCTATTAAATGCTGAAAGGTTGCAGCCTCATTACAAGCTCCAAATTGTATTCTAGTACTTTTGTATAGAGCTAAATGTGTCGCAATTCCACTTTGGTATATATTCTACGAATTTATTTGTATTTGATGATATATTTTCCAAGGATCAACAGGTGAAAAGATAATTTTTCCGCTTACTCAGAAGTAAAATCAAGAATATTTGGCATTCCGTAACAATCTTCCGCGGTCCATAACGATTCTCAGGCAGTTTGTGCATTCAAACCTCGATATCGCCCTCTGGTCTCAGACCTGGCAGTTTATTTTGGAACAGTAAGCAATGGCGAAGAAAAACTGTTTTAAAGATCGTACACATGTGGGAACTTTATTTATATAATATGCAATCAAATAATCTTTAAGTAAAATGTTAAAATATCGCTTTTACAGTCTTCAGGGCAGTTTCGTACGGCATAGAAGTTTTAAAGATTTCTATCCCCAATTGGCTCACCAGATAATAGTTAAAGAAATTCTTGTTGTGATGAATCACCAGTGCATATTTAAAAGATTCTCATTAGATATTTTCATGCGAATTTTCAATACCTGGATTAAAACTAACATCTCGTACTATTCAGGTGGCTTCTGGCGGCAAATATGCTGCTACATAATTAATTACATTTAGTAACAATATAAGGAATTAACTTGGGAATAACAAGTTGAAAAGTATTTTCTCACTTACGGTAAAACAGTGCTGGATCACTGAAATCGTATGTCTTATGTATTTTAACAGTCTTATAATCTCCGAGATTTTAATCCTCTTACGAGAACCTACTGATAAGTATAGGATGATACGATAGACTGCTAAAACTAATTTTCTCAAAACTATACAAATTCAAATACATACAAAAACGTAACCTTTGAAGTCGACTTAATTTCTACAATATTAAACAGTTACCCCTTTAAAATATTAATTATACTAAATGAGGAAACGACATGTTATAATCAACTAACATAATGCTTATTTAAGTAAATATATTCAAAACCTTATTTACGACTTTTTAAGTCTATTTTCCCTGAAAAATTAGATTGCACTGTAGCGAAACATAATCTGTTTCAAGCTAAAACTGGTATTGTAAAAATAAAATTGCATTCCATGTGTAAACGTGAAAACACGGCTGCAAAAATAAAACTTGACCAACTTATTAAGCCCCTTTTTCTCTCATAACCTTTACAATTCACTATATGAGGCGATGCGACGTATAATAATATTTCTGATTCTAAAAAACATTTCCTTACTACTTTTAGGGCAAAATTCCAGAAATCTGACTAGGTTCTGTTTAAATAGCTTTAGGCTATAAGCTGCATACGTTAATTTTTTTTTTATATTTGAATCATACAGATTCTAAATTTCATATTTTCTAAGAATTGTTCGTAGTCAACATTTTTATTCTTTCAAACAGTTTTGTACTAGAAATGAAAAATAACTTTATAAAATAAGCTTTCATTTAAAAGCCATAAAACAATTACTGAACTAAAGAGAGAAAATAATTTATCATATAATTCAATAGAAAAAAATTGATTAAATAATTTTCTTTCAAAATTCTTCTGCAACATCTTATTATGAATAATAAAAACATGGGGTATCTGTTATAAATTAAAAATGATAATGCCTTATATTTTTGGCAGTGCAATTCGTTAATTCGGTTTCATTTTTAGGCCCACTCGCTTCTATAATTCGTGATATAAAATCGCAGAGGAATTTTATAAAGAAAATTATTTAAATTCTTGTTCCCACACTAAACTAATGTTATACTATTTTGTTCATTAGTTATTTTATCACCTTTAAATAAAATCTTAGTCTTAAAAACACTTTTTAATATATTTTCTTTCTTTTTAGTCTAAATTGCACATTATCAATCAAACTATTCGATTAAGAAACCGTTTTTTGACAATGAATAATCACTCTTTAACTTTCAGCAATTCTCTTATTATTTACAACCCTCCGATAAAATAATCTGGCAGCTGTTTAAAACCAAGTCGTGCATAGTAACCTAACTTTTTTTAATTATGCCTGTTTCAAAAGAGGTGAAAAGTTTATTTTTTAACCTGTAAAAATGTAGCCCCATTAAAAAAGAAATATTAAAGTTCAAGATAAAACAAGGGAATTGGTTTGTAAAATTAAGTGCTAAGTAAAAAATGTTTATAAAACTCATAAAATTTCAAAAATAAAAAATTAAACCACAGATTTCTTTGCAAATAATTTTAAATGCTAATTACTCCTTAAACTCTGATGTTTCAAGAATAATAAAAAATGAATACTATATTCAAAATATATCCGTAGAGAGAGGAGGGAAAAAGCTAAAACAACTGAAAAGTGGCAGACTTTTTTCCCTTGATTTCTGCGTAAGTAATTCCTTCCAATCAAGGCAGAGAGATTAATAAATAAATGCAATCAACAGCAGTGAAATCTACAAGGAAGCATGAAAAATAGAGTGACCAGTATTGACAACGTAACTTCGAAACTCCACGTGAATCATTAGCTGTCAAACGCTGAAGTCTCTGAATACTGGTAGTTTAAAATGATTTAAAAAAATTTAAGTAAGTTTGTAAAGTAAATTTAGTAGATTTGTAAGTTTATTTTATTTTGTGTTGTGTTGTTGTATTTTTTTTTTTTTTTTTTTTTTTTTACTTACCTCTGCAAACCTTGTGCACAAGGAATTTAAAATGCACAAGGCTTAAAATGCAATTATATGGCGCACAAGGAATTTAAAATTGTCAATTAAAAACGAAATACTGGTAGTTCAGTCTAGGTTTCGAATTCCGAAGAACGGGTGGGTGTTTTCGTATTTTTCTCTTATATGTAACGTGTATGAGAGCCGGAGTTTCTTAGAAAGACCTCCAGGAAGGCATCCCTTCCCTAAAGCAGTAGCCCTTGTGTGCTTTGCCATATAAAAATAAGACCAAGCGAATCATATAAAGCTAATTTTCACCACCTACTGAAAGACGGCAGCATAAAAAATCGCCCAAATAACTTTCACTAAAAGAAGGCAATTTTTTTTAATCTGTAAAAGTTTTGAAACCATATAACAGATACATTTTTAGATGTTGAAGTATTAAAGAGCAATAGATGTCAAATAGTTGAAAAACTCTGACGATTTTCGAAGATTCTCCCCAAATATCAGAAACTATATTAAAACTGGCAAATTCAGTTTATGTTAAAATGACAAGTTATTTTTATTCCAAATATATTTTCCTTTGTACCCGATGGTACAAGCAAGGGGATTTTCTGAATTTTTTAAAAGTTTATTTGTAAAGTTAAACGAAATTTTCCGAGAAAAATCATTTCAAAATTAAATTTAAAAAACCTATTAAATCGAATGTTGCAAAATGCGTTTCATTACTTTGCATTATAGTCCACAAACTGTGTATTTGAAAAATGTGAACTCGATAGTTTATCAGAAAACAGCTAAAAAATCAATGAAAAATTATTTGTTGCAGCGACAAACACTAAGTCAGCTAATAAAAGCTTATGAAAAGAAAACTGTGTAATGTACCACATGTATAATCTCTCTATTATTAGTCATACAAATTTAATATTAAATGCTCGTTTCGCTCGCTTTGCCTTTTTTTTTTTTTTTTTTTTTTTTTTTTTTTTTTTTTTTGTCTAATAATAGCACCGTGTAAAGACACAGTAGAGAAGACATTTTGCCTTTTAGATGCTCTAAAGAAACCACTGTATCTACTATTTTCCAATTGATTCTTAACCATTTTCTTTCTTTTTACGTATGTTAGAACGGCAGACTCTTTTTCTAAGCATTTTAAATACATTCCAAATAAGGTATATAATATTAAATTTTAAATACTTTATTTTAATGCGCTATAAAACTGCATGCAAATGCACTTAATTGGAACAGATTTTTCGTAAGTTTTTATAACTAAGTAATTATTAAATATTAAACAAACACTTTTGATAATCATTTTGAAAATATATTTCTCAGCAGACTAAATTTAGACAACAATTACATTTTTAAAAAAAGTACAAATATTGGGTAAGACAATTAAATTATGATGAGAATGAGATAAACGGGGAATTTGTGATTCCTTTTGCTGAAATTTCATCTACTATTCTATTTCTCTTGCTTCTTTCTCATTTCGAATAAATATTTCGAGTTGTAAAGACCAACTCACGAAGATGCAGATAGAGTTGTAAAAACTAACATAAAATTAGGCAAATTAGACAACTCTGTTTTAGGCGGAGATTTCAATTAAGACTCTATCGATTTCGAAGGCGAACAGATACAGGTGCCTCTTCAGCAACAGCAAAGAAATTCTGAAAAGAAAGGAAACTCCAGCGGTCATATTTGTAACAAAAACACAAGAGTAAAGAGAACGAAAAGGTAGTGTCATCTGTCCCCAGAAATAGGCCTTTGGTTCTTTCTCTTTTTGTTTCTGATGAAGAGGAACTTGTACCTGTTCGCGTCTAAATAGATGGAGCCTTAATTGAAATCTACGTCAAAGACAGGTTTGTTGCTTTGCCTTATTTTGTGTTCTACTTTGGCGTGTTTCTTTTCTCTCTTGCAAGGAGAAAATCAACAAGCCCCTGATAATTCTGTTTATGGAGTAATAAACTGAATTAGTCCACAAAACATTTATTGTATCGTTGACTGAATGCGATTAACATATTAAAAAACAAACATTATAAGAGATTTCTCCTCGAATGCATCTCTTGTTTCTGAATTAGTACTTAGTTCCAGGAATTCTTTTCGACAACTAATTAAAAATGAAATATTTACCGAATATCTGATGAAATCTAAATCATTATTGGCAAGTTTAGAACAATAGCGAGTTAATTTTCATTACCTAAGTGCTGTCAAATATTGCCAATTGTTACTTACTTCAAAATTATGGAAGCACTTTCCTCCTTAATAGGGACAAGGTGATCACAGCCTTTCAAACACGATAGCTTTTTTTTTTTTTTTTTTTTTACATTTCTTTTACATTTTGCCAATTTACTCTCAAAAGCATTAGAAATCAATAAGTTTTGTTCTATTTGCATTATTTTCTTGCGTTTAAATATTATGTTTATTTTTCTGCTAAAAACTGTCAGCTAAGTTCAGAAAACGCCTGACTTATTTCTTATCTGTCAACCTTGAGAAATATAGCATCCAATCCTCTACTTCAAAAACTAATTTAGGCTCCACTCCAATATTCTTCCAGTTGCATTTCCTCTTCAAAGCCATAGGGCATTTTGTGGGGCGGGAGGAAAAAAATGAATGCAGAATTCATATCTATACGAAAATTGCATTAAATGTCATCAGTATCAGGAAAGCTCCTTCTTTGTCATAATTCATAATTTTTAGTTGTTTGATCGATAATTTTCGTGATGTAACTACAAATGCTTTTCGACGTAATGCCTGTTATTGTATTAAAGTACAAATTCCTTTGATCTATAAAGAATGAGTTTAATTTTTTTATACAAATTTGAAAATTAGTTTTTATTTTCTGGAAAGGCCATTTGTACAATGGAGTATCAGCTATCCGTAATCTGGTAATCCATCTGTACAACACTCTCAGATATTATTCCACAGCATGTTTCCGATACAAAGAAACCCGAAATCGTTTCTAAAATATATCAGTTTATAATTTCCAAGACAGGAGAAAAAAAAATTTTTTTAACAGGAACTTTAAAGAACATGTTTTGTGCATACTCGAAATTAGTACTATAGTGATGCACCAATCGGGTCAGAAAATATAACTGAAAGCAATAAAATGTTACATTGTCTCCAGGACAACTTGGTTTCTAATATAAATGGCAGCATCATGAGTCTTCGTTTGAAGAGTACGTTCTGAAAATAAAATTACTGAAATATATTTTTCCAGTCACTTTCTTGACACACTTTTCACCATTCTAAGTTCTCACAAAAGTTTCTTAAATCGCGTGGAAGTTTTTTCTGCTTGGTTATTGCAATCGCTATGACACAAAATTTTTCCGTTATCTCATAAAAATTCGTCTTATAATAACTCCGCGGAATCCAAATATATCACTTTAAGAAAATATCTGAAGATTTCTTTTGAATAGCCGAATTCTGCAAACGTGGTTTATAATTCGTTGCCTTCATAGAATAATTCATCAAAACTTATAAATAAATAACAAACGCAGAGTTCTGCAAATGTGGTTTTTTAATTTGTTGGATTTGTGAATAATTCATCAAAACTTATAAATAAATGACAGAGCCAGAATTGAATTTATTCTGATACTGAAATGGGCACTTTATAATCTTTTCAGCAACAGGTGTTTTTCTTTCATTAATAACAGCTAAGTCCTTTTTGGAAAGCTACCTGAGATTAAATGTAATCAGGCAGCCCGATGCCATCATTTAAGACCTTAACATTTCTTAGTTTAATTTTCAGCTCCTTGAACAGTGAATTTAGGATTTGTTTTTAGCTCACTGATAATGAGACTCAAATGAAGAAATCCGAATATGAGAAAGCATTGAAACGACAGGAAATGTTTTAGGATACTGTGAAGACATCAGATGAATGAATATATTCAGCTAATGAAGATTAAAATGAATAAAATTTATATAAATCACTAACGTAATAGTTAATTTGAATTTATTAAAAATAAATGAAACCAGTCACTTATATTTCCTAATAAAGGAACAAAATAATTTAGCAAGAACATAAAAAATACAGAAATAAGATTTAATATATATAGTGCTCGACCTCAACGAAACTTCTAGGTCTAGGTAACAGATAACATTAACATTGAGAGTTAAATTTATTTGGCTTTCTGTTACTATAGAAAATACTTTTAATAAAACATTTAACACTGCATTCCCTATTTAGTTATTAATAAAAATTATTACTTTAAATTCAGATAAACTTAGAAATCGAAAAAGGATAGTAATAGGCCTTGGAAGGTTAAGGTTGGATGATTAAGGTAAAGCAAGTTGGGTGCTACCTGTCTATGAGGATAGATGCAAGATAAGGGGCATTTTAATGAAAAAGGCTTCGTATCCCCTTTAGCCAGACCATTCACCACGATTCCTGAACCCATCAGGAATCGAACTGCCAGTGTTAAGCGACTTGCTGGGCAGCTTATCTTGGAATGAAGGGCATGACATGCTTACAGCAGATCCGCAGGGAGTCATAGATAATTAAAAATACAGCCTATCCATTTCGTTATGGAATTTCCGATCATTTTACATTTTAATCCCGTTCGAGTACTTTTGAACTTTTCTTAAATGCTTATAATGTTCTATGCAAATAAGAAGATTTTTGTCTTATAAATTCGGTTAGATTATTTGAAGCAGGAGACATGAAAAAAGTGCTGAGGCCTCTGCGGTATTCGATCGTCGAGACTCCCGATTGCCAGACAGACGTAACGCAGTAAGTAGGGGAAAATACCTTATATTCTTTTAAAATCAAACAACCAAAACAGATGAATGCTGTGCACGCATTATGTTTTTTGAATAAATAGTAAACTTTTATGCATTCATTCTAATGGATTTAGCCTCTTGAAATTTTCCATTTAAAAATTTTATTTTTTCTGAAGAGGTAGTAGACCAGTCCATAATTCTTCTATCGTTTGTCTATGGTTACAGAAAATATTGTATGAAAGTGATGCTGTGCATAACGATCTAATCAGAAAAAAATTACTCTAAGTATTATGTGCTTGAAAATAATTATAACGTATGTATTTGATATAGAGATAATGCATTAAGTACTACATGGTAGGACACTAAGCTAACCGAATGCGTTCATGTGAGAAAAAAGATCTTTAATGTGATTCTTATGTTAACGCATTAGGCCAACCTAGTGAGTGTACATGAACAGTATCATTCGTAAGCAAAATTATACAAACATAATAACTGTAGGAAGAAACGATGTATTTTATAAATTTTTTTACGAAAAATATGTAAAATAGGGTTCAGTATATAAATTAAAATGACATAAAATTGACGCAGTCAAGCTTATGTAGTAGTAGGAGATAGTGTTTTATACTTATTTATTTCCTAACATAAACATGAAGTATAGGACAAGCAAAAGACATTTATAAATACAAAAACGTAAGTGATGCCATTCACAAAAAGGGTAATGTTATTTTTAATAGTTCGCTGGCTTTGCCGCAACATCCTCCCCACCCTGGTCAACCTCCAGGGGGATGACCAGCTGCACAGGTCGGGTAATGGTATATCCATTGGTGCGCAAAACACAAGTACGGACTTTTTTGTCGCGGCCAAGGATTAGCTCCTCAACACGGGCCTTCTTCCAGGTGTGGCGAGGTCTAACATCTTCTTGTAGTAGGACAATGTCCCCTTTCCGTATTTTATTTGTTTCAGATGGATTCCGTATTTGATGAAATGTACGCAAGTCCATCAAATATTCCTTTTGCCAACTTTTCCAAAAGGAGTCCATTAAATGTTGACGATTCTTCCACATACGATTTAAATTTGTTTCAGGATTTGTGAGGCTGGAAGGAATAGTAGTTAATTTCTTTCCTATGAGGAAGTGCGAGGGTGTTAAAGCTTCCTTAGAGTCATCTTTTATTCCGTATTCGTGGACAATCGGTCTACTGTTGAGAGCGGCTTCAATATCACATAATACAGTGATCAAACCAGCATCATCCAAAAAAGGCCTTACCTAAAGTTTTCCGAAGGCATCGCTTAATTGAGCCTATCATTCTTTCCCACCATCCTCCCCACCAAGCCGCTCAGGGGGCGATGAATTTCCATTTGATGTTGTGGTGGGCATAAAACTGTTGTGCCTTGGCAGAGGATATAGTATCCCACAATAATTTCAGCTCTTTGTTCGCAGCACAGAACGTTGTGGCATTATCAGTGTACACTGTATGAGGAAGTGAACGTCTAGAGACAAAACGTTGTAATGCAAGTAGGAAGACGTCAGTATGCAGATCGGAAACTAATTCTAAGTGGATAGCTCGAGTTGTAGCACATGTGAAGATGACAATGTAAGCTTTTGTAACGGAGTTAGTTTCGAAAGGAGATGACTTTTGAATTCGCTCAGCTGGTAATGGAGCTCCTATCTGTTCACTTCTCTTTTGTTTCAGTACTTTACATGGAAGACAAGTCTTTATCACCTTTTTAATGGCTTGTCTTGCTCGTAATATCCAATATTCTGAACGAAGCTGAGAAAGTACAATCCGAACACCGAAATGATGCATTCGTAAATGTGTTTGGCGTATCAGCAGGCTTGTAAAATGATGAGAACCTTCGAATAATATGGGATGTTTTTTAGCATGAGATAAATCAGAAAATTGTAGTCGACCACTGAGAAGTATAATATTGTTCTTGAAGAAAGGGTTAAATTGTTTTATCCTTGATTTCTTAGGGAGTGATTTTCCTGTCAACAGAGCTTCATATTCTGAAGGAAATGATTCTTTCTGAACGGTCTGTATCCAATAAATACGAGCTCGATTCAGTTCTGTGGCATGTAATTCACCCACTAACTTTTCTTCTTTCCTACAGTTGTGAATAAAGCGAAGAATCCAAGATATAACACGTAACAATCGAAAGTAAGAACTGTAGTTTCCAGGCTTTATGATTGGTTGAGTAGATACGATGTGAAGGATCTGAACTTTTTCTTTCTTTGCCTCGAAGTTATGACTGTAATCTTTAGATATAGTATCAGAATGAGGCCAATATTCTAGAGATTTGACTAACCATGGAGGGCCGTTCCACCAAATTTCCAGGTTTTTTAGTGTTGATGGTGAAACACCTCGAGAAAGTTTGTCAGCTGGATTGTCTTTGCCAGGGCAATGTCTCCATTGTGAAGGATTGATATAGGAAATAATTTCTGTTACTCTGTTGCTAACAAAAGTTTTCCATTTGTTAGGCTCACTGCGTATCCACCCTAAGACAACTTGAGAATCACTCCACAATGTTGCATTTGACGAACAGATGTTTGTTTCAGCACAGAAATATTGCAACAACCGTGCTTCCATCAGGGCCGCCAAGAGCTCCAAACGAGGTAAGGTAGAACGAGGTAAGAAGTCTTCTCAGCGATTGTAGTATGTGTTCTTGTTCCACTAAGAACCCATCCAAACACTGACGATACCATAACAAAAGATTCTGAAAGCTTGATTGGAGCTTCGGCGGAAACAGTTTGCCAATAATGATCACCACTAATAAGTATTTCTATGAGCACTGAAGCATCATCCGGAGGATCAGCAATTCTCAATCTTTTCTTCTGAGCAAAGTGAACTATTTCTGGTGGAGCAGTAGGATGTGTAGTATAGGAATTGGAGCTTTCAAATGCGGAGATCAAAACTGCTTGGTTGCTCCACAAACTTGAAAGTGACAGTTGAACACATCTACGTTGTTCTTGTGAAGTAAAAGATTCAAATGATTGAACTGAAAGTGAGGCAGAACTGACAACTTTAATCTTAAGATTTTCAATGAGGTTTGTGTGAACAAAACTTGCTTGGCTACCACCATCTAAAATGCAGCGTGTTAACTTAGTAATGCCTGTGGGGCCAGTAACATACACACGAGCAGTTTGCAAATGTGTGAAAATTGTTTTAGGAAAGGTTATGTGATTTACAGCACTGTTAGTTATCCGCAGTTGATTGTTTTCAACAGGAGGACAAATAGAAACATGATGCCTTTTCTTGCATTTAGTGCATCGTGCAGTATTTTTTCTTGGGCAGTTTGAAACTCTATGACCACGGTTAGTACACAGAAAGCAGCGATTTGAAGTTTTAAGTTTCTGAACACGAGTATCATAGTCTGTAACAGTTTCACAATATTGAGGCCAATGTCCTGCAGTATCACAAAATGAACAAAATGGTGAAATTTTCTTACGTTTGTTTACTGTTTTGGAATTGATATTAAAATTTTCTACAGCGCACTTTAAGGTGTGATCAGAAAAAGACGTACCTTTAACTCTTTGTGCTGCAACTACACCTTCCACTTCTTCTACCAAGAACTGCATCAATCTAGTAATATTACCTTCGTTTAGTTTTTCACGCTTGGCATAGATAATCCAGCGGCAACAAATATCATTGGGGAATGCACGAATAATTTTTGGCACTAGGATTCTACTGTATGCTTCAATATTTTCACCCAGAGCAGTTAAAGCTTGAATTCTTCTGTTGCATTCTATGTAAAGATCATTTAGATCCGTAGGAGATGGGTCTTGAATAACATTTAAATGTTCTAAGTAATCTAAGTGTGCTTGGATAATTCGATCTTTATTTCCATATCTTTCCTCCAACAATTTTTTTGTTGTTTGATAGGTGTCTCCTATTACACTAATTCCATCAACAAGGCGTTTAGCTTCACCATCTAAATAACCTCTGAGGAAAACATGTTTACCAATAACAGAAAGATGTGGATTGGCATCTATGGAGGATTTAAACTGTTCCCAAAAACATTGCCACTGTTCAATTTCTCCTGTAAATGACTGTAGTTTAATTGTTGGCAATTTAATTGTATATGGTTGAGTCATAGGCACTGTAGTAGGAGGGTCGCCAAATGTCATCGCTAAATCATTGGTATCCATATTCGAAGCAGTAACATTATTTGCAGTTGGCGATAATTTATTTCGAATAATTTTTCGTGCTTTGAAAATCGCGAATTCACCAGTATCTATGTAGTTTTCACACTGTGAATTATCACTTTCATATTCATCGTCAGAAAGGAAGTTGTGAATTTCGTTATCTATTAGTTTCATATCATTTAAAGCAGTTGTTAAGCGATTACAAATATATTCAACTTTCTCAATTGAGAGATCATCGTTCAAAGTATCAATTTCAGTAGAAGAGTGAGAAACATTACTTCGCACGGCTTTCCGCATTCGTTTCAGTTGCGTCATTTTATCAACAGCTTCACCGGTCGGCGCCATTGCCCGAGTAGTAGAAAAGAACAATAACAAAACTAAGTTTTAATATCGGAAGTAAAATAATTCAGCAAGAATAATCCAACAGTAGGAAGTATAAGTTCAAGGTACTGTTTCGTAAATGGTTTTTTCAGCACCACATATTAGGAGATAGTGTTTTATACTTATTTACACTCATGTCCATAAATTAAGGATAATGCAAAATCAGGCAATGGAAGAGTTAGAAGCAGAACAGATTTGACTTATTTGTAAAGCTTATTTATTAAACAAAAGGTAAAGAGCAAAAAAAGATGCTAAATGTTTGATATTATTAAAAACATTAGCGATTTTTTCTCAATGGAGCAAATTACAAAAAAAAACCTATTTACAAAAACCAATATTACATGTTTGGTATGATTGTTAATACATTGTATGTCTCCCAGACGATGCAATACAGTCCGTACAACGCCTAGGCATGCTGAGTATCAAATTATCGATGTGATCTTGGGGGATATTACACCACTCAAAAAGCAAATGCTCTCCGAAGTTACGGTAGACATGTAGGAGGAGGTTGACGGGCTGCAACTCGTCGGCCAAGTATGTCCCACTCGTGCTCTACTGGATTCAAGTCTGAGAATGCTGACCAGTCATACGGGTGATATCCTCCGATTGAAGGCATTCGCTTACGATGCTTGCACGGTGAGGACGGGCATTGTCATCCATAAACACAAATTGTGCGCCCATGGCGCCCCGAAACAAACGTATATGTTGTTCCAGAATGACGTCCCGATAGATTTGGCTTGTCATGGTTCCAATTTGAACATGCAGGTCAGTTCTGGAACCCAGAATAATTCCACCCCAAACTAGCACTCCTGCACCAACATAACGGTGTCGTTGAATGATGTTTTCTTGTAACGGGTACCTGGAGCTCTCCATATGAAAGTCCGGAAAGATTCAGATTGCAAGCTAAACCTGGTGTTGATGTTGATGTATTTAATTATGGCAAAGCACACGAGGGCTATCTGCCTAAAGGGAGGGATGCCTTTCGTGGAGGACTTTCTAAGGGAAACTGGCTCGTATACACGTTACACATGGGAAAAACCACGAAAACGCCCATGCAGCCAGCCCGTTCGCGGGATTCGAACCTCAGACCGAACTACCAGTGTTCAGCGTCTTTACCGCTCGGCCGCTGGTGGGCCCAAGCTAAACCTGGACTCGTCGGAAAACATCACACAAGCCCACTGTTGCGGTGTCCACAATGCATGCTCTCTACTCCAGGCTAACCGCAGGCGACAGTGAGTTGCAGTAAGTGAAACGCATCTAACAGGTCTACGAGCATACAGACCGATCTGCCCTAAGCTTCTGTGCACGGTCTGCCTTGAAATTGTCGTACCAGTGGCTGAAGAGAGCTGACAAGACAGGTCTGAGGCTGTGCTCCGCCTGTTTCTTTTGGCAGTAACTGCCAAATACCGGTCCTCATTCGGTGTTGTAACTCTGTGGCGACCTGTGCTGTAACGTCTACTCACATTACCATCATCTTGGAATCGTTGCCAAATCCTGGAGATGACACTCTGGGCAATTCCTAGTTCGTCTGATACTTCCAGTTGGGTACGCCCACATTCCAGACTGCCGATAATTCTACCAAGTAAAAAATCATCCAAATGCGTCCTTTGTGTCATAACTATTCGGTTATTGCACTGAAATGCTTATAAAGCGTCCGCGAACAATTTTACTTCTTTGCCTGTATTCCTTATATATCACTCTCTTACACTCTCGTCACTGTGAAGTATCACCGGTGTCATCTGGTTACTTCCTGAAATTTGCATATGATTCTTGAAGATGTATGTAGTGATTTTACAAGTGATATATTTATTTTAGAGTTCGATTTCGGCGTGACTCCGAATTATTCTTAATTTATGGACATGAGTGTATTTTTTAACATAAACATGAAGTATAGGACAAGCAAAAGATATTTATAAATACAAAAACGTAAGTGATGCCATTCACAAAAAGGGTAATGTTATTTTTAATAGTTCGCTGGCTTTGCCGCAACATGTAACATACATAAAAAGGCTACTTATTTATAACATTTGCAGCATCTTCCAGTGTGTGTAGAAAGTGAAAAATGTTTCTGAAATTTTCTATTATTGTATCTGCCCTTAGAATGGCATAAGATAAGCGATTTACAGCTTGTATAACGTTTAGAACTAGTGAGATAAGTCATAGTATTTTCGAGGATCAGGCCAAATTTGAATTTTGACGTATAGTAATACCAAGAGTGCAGCCTAACTACATAAATTCCTTCTAAACTTGAGGAGTATAGCCGTATAAGTACTTAGTGAATATAACTAACATTGGCTGACAAGAATCCTTTGACGCTACATGCATGCTACCCGAAACAACTTTGTATCTCAGTGATAAGATCTCAACACGATGTGAGAACTATGTAAATTTCCTCGTATGATATGGGTTTTAAGATATAACATCCAAAGCGAGTGCTACTGGTGGCTGCATCATACAAAGATACGTATGTCGCGTGGGCTTAGACATTCCGCTACTAGGTATCTGATGAAAGAAAATGAGTAAACTAACCTGATGCACCGCATTACGAGCGTTTCGAGCAGATGGAATGTTTTGTGTGTTAATAAACGTGTAAGGATTATGTTAATTTTATTAACAGTTAAATTTTGAGTTAAACTTCCTTTCCTATCGAATCTTAATTTCAACTTACCACTTCTGGCCAGAGCGTAGTTTTAGAATCCCGTCTGAATGAGGAAGAGCGTTATTAACCGTGAAGTTCTACAGCCTTAGTGAGAGAGATATCAGATATTCTGGCTGCCCGCGTTCGCCTTTTTAGGCTACGCTCTCGTAAGCTATTATTATGCTCGGCCGTACTTTAGATCCTTGATATCTTCACAGTCAATTAGCGTTAACGGGCCAACTTTGTTAGAATTTTGATAGCTTCGGCTATATCTCTTTAATTAAGATTAGTTTAATCCTTAGTTTCTTAAGTTCAAGCCCAAGTGTCGGCTTTAGTGTACAACTCCAAGATGGAGTTTTGTTAAACTTTAGTTGGAATAATGAAGCGTTATTTCACCCTTCATACTTGTTGTTTTCTATCTCACGAACTGAAGCGATTATTCGCTTACTAATTCTTAAGGTTCTTCGCTTTCAACTGTAACTTAGAAATACACAGTGTAGAATCCTACAAACGTTTTTGATAGATTATAACGCAGTGGTCGCCAAACTTATAAAGCTTCTGAGCTACTGTGCCATTTTTAAATCTCGCTGTGAGCTATCAACCAAAAGAACTACCATTTGGTTTTAAACCTTACATTTATTTATTGCCTATAATCTTCAATTTTTAGTAAAATGAAATTACTTTTAATTAAACTGCATATAACAAAAAAAACTGAAATGAATTGTACTAAGAAAGCTAATGAAGTGCAGTTAGTAACAAAATGTAGTGACTGTTTTTTATCAGACTTATTAACTTTATTAGAAAGAAGGATTGAACTCTTTTTGCCATGAATAAGCTTTTTAGTGTTGGAAGAGTAGGGCTGCTATTCGAATACAGTTGTCTAAGAATTCATCAGTGAGTCTGTTTCTGTACTTATTTTTAATAGATTTTACACTGAAAAAAGAAATCTCACACAGCCGAATATTGTCTTCACTTTGAGACAAACCCGGACCAAAATTGGGTATTTTTTTTTTTTTTTTTTTTAGGAACAAAAGACCAAATATTTCCAGAGCTTGAAAAAGCGATTTTATAGATGTATCGTCTTGAAAATTAATCAGTTTTAAATATACTGCAGCATTATCTTCTTGAAAATCAAAATACTTCATAACATAAGTAGAGAACTATTCACCATTAAGCTCTATAAAAGGCGATTTGACAAACAATTGAAATCTTGGAAGTGCTTGCTGAATTCACTACTTTCTTACGAACTGATATACTTGCATAGCACAGTAAACACACACATTTGTCCTTTACATCGGTAAAGAAGTAATCGGTTCCCGTTCAGAATGAAAGAAAATTTTCGCTTTTTGCTTGAACACGCCAAGGCTAGAACAGATCTAGCTTGGTACGAATGCGTTAATCAAACTCTCCAAGTTAGCAAATGTGTATTATGCACACAAGAAACATAACGTGCACAACCTCATGCGTATACAATTAACTATGAGATGAGGCTGACAATGGCAGTTGCGTGAGAGAAACAAGCAGTAATAGTCAGCGTTAGCTCAGTAGAAGAATCAAGGTTAGCCAACCGCAGCATTAACGCGATCTCCCGAAAATGTCACCTCAAACTATTAGTAGCTCGCGATCGACGGTTTGGCGATCACTGGTTATAATGTACTTTCGCTCTCCTTTCTGGTTGCCTTCGTGGTATGTCCAACGCATAATTGGGCGAATCCCGGCGAGGGCACTGCATATTTTTCACGCCTTTTGCTTAAAAAAAAACCTAGGAACTCTAAAGGAAGAATGAAAAGTATTCATTATTTTCTTACGCAACACCCGTTTATGCCATACTTTTATTTTAAAGGATCTGACCTTTTCAAACAGAATAATATGTCACCATCCTAAAGATGTCACATTTTGGCTAGCAAAACACTAATCTGAGTTGGGTATATTGCTATGGATACGTAAGTTATTGGATCACGGTGATAGTTTACACATATGGGAAGCCAGTAACATTTGTTCTATGGAACAAAGAAATTCTATGTGTGGGAGAACGAGAGAAGTGTGGAATCACGTGAATATATAGTATATCGTTCTTTTGAAGAAAGAAGAAAATATATCGTTCTTTTGGTTATGGAACATTTCCGAAATCTTGTGAAATTCATTCTCTTTTTCTGTATTTTTACTCGTATTCTTCTTTGTCGTATACTTTGCTGCAACAAGATTTGTCAGTTTACGAAGTAGAAATATATAGCATTTATCATATTTCTTATCAAAGCGTATTCCTTCATTTTTGTAATATTTAGTGTACATATAAAATGTTAACGGAGATATCCTAATTCAGGCGTTTTTATGTTCTGCAAAATGCAAATTTAGGCACAATTTATAATCAATACAGATACTCTTACATTCAAATTCATCCCATATCAGCTGCCGAAAGTATTGAAACAGCTTCTTTGTTATAATTGTAATAATCATGACACAGTGAAACGTGTCTGTCTGAGATACACGTTCAATTATTTGAAACAAAGTAAGAATATATTACTTCATATGAAAACATATTTTAATATGCTTCAGTTTATGAGATAATTAATTAGCCATACTCCATTACCGAAATATTGCTGCTTAAATTAAGATTCATTTTCTTAGTCTCTATAATTAAATCTTGACAAAGTAAACATAAATTCAAATAAGTTAACGGAAACTTAATTTTATATGCTTTCAAAGAATAATAACATATAATTTTCAAAATATTAATGATTATTATTGTGATCTCTTTGCAAATAATTTTATGTGAAAATATACAGATATTAAAACAGAAGAGAATCACGCCAATACAGGCGTGATTTTATCTCAGTTGCAAATTTCTTTACTCTTGATGAAGAGGGGACTTGTGCATGCTTGCTCTCGAAATCGATAGAATCTTGTGCAAAATCTAGGTTGGACATAAGGTTGTTGCTTTGCCTAATTTTATATACAGACATTAATTTGAGAATCGATAGAATCTTGTGCAAAATCTAGGTTGGACATAAGGTTGTTGCTTTGCCTAATTTTATATACAGACATTAATTTGAGAATCGATAGAATCTTGTGCAAAATCTAGGTTGGACATAAGGTTGTTGCTTTGCCTAATTTTATATACAGACATTAATTTGAGAATCGATAGAATCTTGTGCAAAATCTAGGTTGGACATAAGGTTGTTGCTTTGCCTAATTTTATATACAGACATTAATTTGAGAATCGATAGAATCTTGTGCAAAATCTAGGTTGGACATAAGGTTGTTGCTTTGCCTAATTTTATATACAGACATTAATTTGAGAATCGATAGAATCTTGTGCAAAATCTAGGTTGGACATAAGGTTGTTGCTTTGCCTAATTTTATATACAGACATTAATTTGAGAATCGATAGAATCTTGTGCAAAATCTAGGTTGGACATAAGGTTGTTGCTTTGCCTAATTTTATATACAGACATTAATTTGAGAATAATTCTGATGTTTTCCTTTCTTTGAAAATATTTGTAAATATTGTAATTTGCAGTAAAATAAGATGACTTTATTCGTGAAGAAAAAGTAGTGTGTTAACGTTACTATCTATGTGTTACCTATATATAGCACTTAAAATTAAAAGTACTTTAATGCTGTTATCAATATATATATATTTATTTAAATACGCTGAAAATGAAGACAGACGTTGCTGGCACACCTGACGCAATAATATAGATAGTGCTTAGGTCAGAGATGCGGAAAGAAACTTGAAGCATAAAGTGGTTGCAGGCAGTCATCGCTCAAATTAAATATTTCTTTTTATTCTAGTTCACATTTTACTAGTTCTCAGCGGAAAATTGGTTTCAAAACAATTTGGGTCTTTCTTTTCAGTGCTAGTTTCAGTTGGTTTTATCTGGGTAGGTTAATATTAAACTTAAAATTTATTATTGGCTGAAGCATTTGTGTTATTAATCTGCGTCAGAACGCTCTGTAAAAAATCCTATGATATGGATTAATTTGGAAATAACGCAGCTTAGAGATTTATTATAATCAGTTATTATTTTCAGGCCAGAAATGAGACATACGCAGATTAAAATGGAGACTTAAGAGACTATTGCATATTAAAGTTCATATTCTGATTTATATGCTTTTATCTTACATATATTAATCATCAAAATTAAACGGAATTATTATCAACTACTTCTTTCTGATGAATTAAATGTTATCTCAGTTTGCGTTTTGCTTAGTTTTCCGTTTTCATAATATATGCTCGATCGCAGTAAAATATTATTCTATCTATTCATAAGAGTAGATATGTAAAGCAAAGTACTGTATTGTTTACTGATATTTTACCTTCATGATTAATAAATTTCCTTCCCTTCAAAAATCACGGTTAAGTAAAAATAAAACCTATATCTTTCTGGAATTGGAAGATATTTTCTGCTATTCTTATGTTAACAAATTAAAATTTTTTGCCTTTTTCATTATTTAGAAAAGGTTCAGTTATTAGTTGTGGATGCACAATGAAATATTTCAGTATCTCTCTAAGTAGATTGATACATAGATAGGCATACAGCCAGACAGACAGGTAGACAGCAAACGGACAAACCAACACAAAGCAGAAATATAGATAGTAACTGATTTTTAGCTATATATACATGTGATATTTTAGCATTCGTGGACATGAATGACGAAGCTTGGCATCAAAGTCCGGGCATTGCTGTGGCTGAGTGTTAAGGCAGCAGAATGATGACGCAGAAGGATTTTGCTTGTAATTACGTATCTTTATTCAATTCCAATGGCAGATAATCTTTCTTTTAGATGAAATTCTCTTAATTACATATCAAATAGTGTTTCAAACTAAATACGATGAAATCAAGGCTTTTGTTGTCATAACTATTCTAACAAAGGGAAGAAAGGTGAAAAGCGCCGCACAGATCTTAGCGCTAGAGGAAGAAAAGCGCTTCTGACGCAAAATGACGCGACTTCGTTATTTATAGAAGCGGTTACGTAATAGGCTCGAATGTTCTGGAAAGTACTGGTCTAGGGGGAAGATCCTGAATTGCAGAAAGTTAATTAAAGGTTGCTGATTCGCAGAGAGCAAAGCCGTCTTATTCTTTATATTTTACATCTTCCCCCCCCCCGTCAAAAACAAGACGCCGAGTGAGCAAAGCATTAATAGTTTAGTGAAGTAAGAAGTATGAGGAAAGACGTTAAGAAACATCTGGGACACAACTTACAGCTTTAACTATGCCCTATCATAAATCATGATCTTTTCTCATATAATTATACAGTTTTTGAATTATACAATTTTATAATGATTTATAAATAAACATATAACTACGTTTTATATGGAAGAATAATAATAAATAAATTATAAGCATAAAAATCCTCAATTTTTCTCAAAATGTCCATTGAAAAGTGAAAGTTTTGTTTTAAAGTCCTTTTCATAAAAGTAGTAAAATGAAAATATTGGTTGTAGTCTCTTGGCGGCAATAAGTCAGCTTATTTTTATCTTACGGACTAATAAGTTCATAAATATTATGCACTTTTCCCAATAAATATGGTTTCATAATTTTAAATTCACTCGCTGGATTAAAAGGTCTTAGTCTAGTTGAATGAACAATTTCTGATTTCTCTTTAGTTAGAGGATTAGGTTTATCGATTTCATAAGTAACTTCAGAATATTGCTTTAGAATTTTGTAAGGTCCTGAAAATGGAAGAGAACGTGTACGTGTATTAGGATATTGAAATTCTTCATACATTACTAATCACCTATTTAAAAATTTTAAATCACTTATTTTAAAATTTCTAGGTTTATAATGAGTATCATATCTCTCTTTATTTACATTATAATAATCATAAGGTCTTTTTTGAACTATTTTTCTAGCTTCTTGTATTGGTGAATATAATTCTTGATTTTGAATTAAGGAATCATAAGGTAATTTTCCGTACATTAAGTATGAAGGTGGGAATTTTGTTACAAAGTGAGGGGTGTTATTATATTCTTCAGTTACCTGAGATAATAATTTTGTCCACGCAATATTGATAAGAATTTATCTTACATTTTAATTTAGTTATAATTGTTTGATTAACACGTTGAATTTTACCTTTAGTTTGGGGTCTATTTGCAGTAGTTAATAATTGTTTTACATTATGATTCCTTAGAAAATGCTTAAGTTTTGAAGATGTGAAAGCAGCATTCCTATCACTTGAAATGTTTTTTTGGTACCTGAATTTGAAAAATTTGTCTTAAGCAATTTATATAAGTATCAGTAGTCACACCTTTAGAAGCAAAAGTCCAAATATACCTGGTGGCATGATCAATAGTTATATGAATATACTTCTTAGTAGAATTATAATAGTTGAAACCACCAACAGTATCAATAGACAATATTTTTCAAAAGGTTCACTGACCGATGGTAAGTTTTGTATTAAACCAAATTTCTTTTGTTTACTTTTCTTATTAAACTGACATAATTCACAATGTTTGCAATAATTTCTAACATCTTGAACAATTCCTGGCCAATAATATTGAGGAGATAATAAATTTAGCTTTGAGGACACACCAATATGACCAAATTGTAGATGTGCTTTTTCAAATAACTTAGTACGAAGAGACATTTTAATTACAATTTTATACAGTCCTTATTTTTTATTAGTTAAAACATCATTCATTTTCTTATATTTAGGATTACAAACATTGTCTACATTTTGATATTCTTTTATTTCTTCTAATGATAATAAACAAATTAACTTGTAATCTTAAATGTTGATAAATAGGATTTCTAGATAGCATGTCAGCTTCAACATTAGTGGATTCCTTTTTATACTTTATATCAAAATTATACATAGATAATTTTAAAGACCATCTAAATAAGCGACCTGTAAGGTGTTTTATATTTTTAAGCCAAACTAGAGCAGCCTGTTCAGTATGTACAGTAAAATGATTACCATGTAAATAATAATAAAATTTATCAATTGCATCGATAATAGATAAACATTCCAGCTCAGTAATTGCATAATTTTGTTCATAAGATCTTAATTTTCCGGGATGAAAAGCAATTGGGTGTAAATTACCATCAGGATGTTCTTGTTTTAAAACAGCACCAACAGCTTCTTTAGAGGCATTAACAAATATATGACAAGGATATTTAGGATTAAACAAAGTTAAAATAGGTCTAGAAATTAATGCATCTTTTACGTTTTGAAAAGCTATTTGACATTATCCATTTACAGGGGGTATTCTTCTTAAGTAAATTGTTAAAAGAGCTCTAATTTTAGCATAAATTTGAATAAATTTATGATATACATTAATACTTCCTAAAAATCTTTGTACTTCTTTAACATTTTTAGGGGGTTGCAATTTCTTAATAACCTCTATATTTGCATTACTGGGCTGGTATTTACCTTCTTGAATTTCATATCTAGAAAATTTATTTTTTCTTTAAAAAAATTGCATTTAGATTGTTTAATTTTATATTTTCTTTTTCACATATATCAAATATTATTTTAAGGTGGTTTAAATGTTATCAAAATTTGTAGAAAATACTATAATATCATCAAAATAATTTAAAGCAGATTGAATCTGATATTTGTTTAAAATTTGTCTAAGAGCTCATTGAGAAACAGCTGTGTAATTCTTCCAACAAAAAGGTAGTCTAGTAAACTCATAAAGTCCAAAATTTGTAGTAAATTCTAATTTTTCATTTAATTTTATATGCCAATAGCCTGAGGTTAAATCCAATGTAGAGAAACTTTTGCATTTTTTAATTGATCTAATTCAGCATCAATTCTAGGAATGGGCTCAGAATCATTTTTTGTAATTTGATTAAGCTTTCTTTAATCAATAAGCTTTCTGAAATCAATACACAATCTAGTTTTTGCCTGTTCATCACGCTTATAAGCTAAAGTTACAGGAGCAGCATAAAGACTGTAAAGAAGGTTTAATAATTCCATTATTTAACAACTCATCTATTTGTTTCTTAATTTCACTATTATCTTTAGGAGATGCTCTGTATGGTCTAGAGCCTATTGGTAATCCAGAAGTTAGTACAACTCTGGGGGGCTCAATCTTCATAAAACCAACATCATATTTGCTTTTAGTAAATATATGATTATAACTATTCAACAATTTTTGTAACTTACTATCAGAATTTTCACTATGTTCAAAATAATTACAAGATTTTTTAGTGCTAGTATCACTTTTACATACAAAAATTTGACTATTTTCAAAAAATTTACCAGGTTGTTTAGTATTGATATCATTTTTACATACAAAATTATTTTGAAAAAGATTATCTAATTTAACATTTTTACTTACCTGCCTTCTAAACTGATAAACTTGATAATTATGAAAATTAAATTGTAATTTGAAAAATGAAACACAAGATGAGAATAATAATAAATAATTTAAATTAGAATTTACTACATAAAATATTACATCATTAGTGAGTTTACATATTTTACATGATATTTCAATAAATTTTTCTACACGAATCTAATTAGATAAAGAAAATAATTTGCCATTAGATTTATTTTCGATTTCCTCAAATTCTTTCTCAATAACCTTAAAAATATTATAAGGTAAACTGTTTACCTGAGATCCAGTATCTATGATACTGGGAAAATTTTGTTGTCCAATTCGGACATTAGCTTTAAAATAAAATCATTTTTTCTGTTCATTTTTTGGCACAGCATTATTATAATAACTTTGTGAAGGTACTTGTTGATAACTAAGCGGCCTGTACGGATATTGAAAAGGCTGTGGCCTATACTGATTTGCTTGAAATGGCCTAGTAGAATATTTGAGTACATTTTGCCTAGGAACAACAAATCTATAATCATTGCTTGCACTTTTTACTCCGTCCAGTGACACTGAAATTGGGAAAAGTTTTCTCGCGATGTCTATCCGCTGTTTTGGAGTTTTTATTTCTTGAACACAAAGTAACATGCGCTGGGCTTCCGGAAGACCTTGGTTCAGGGCTTCATGTAGATTCATTTAACTTAATTAATAATTAAGTTATTAATTAAGGTCAATATTATTAAATTTTTCGTAGGTAACAGATACAAAGTCATTAAATGTCACTCTGCACTGGAAAAGTAAGTTTGAAATTTTTCTGTTACTGCCTCCCAATCTTTGTCTAAAAAGCACTCGCGAAAGAAGTATGCCAGTGCTTCTCCTCGCAGGCATTCAGAAAAAATGCCTAATCTGCGCAATACCATTTTAAAATTCAGTGCAATGTTTCATGGAACAGTGGTTTTGATCTTTTGTCGGAAGAGTAAAAACAAATATCGCTATCATCTCAGTTATAGATTAAAAATAAACTGTATTACTTCGAAAGTTTGACTTTTCTTAAGGTTTGAATATCATTCGAATGTTATTATGGGCTCATTGAACTGCATTTTGTGAGTCCACATGATCGTGTTCCCTGGGATAAAGCTAGATTTTTTTTATGTTTTTTGCATCTAAGGCCTTTTGATAGATGCTGCTATATTTCCGACGCACCGGAACTTACGATTTCAGATCTGGCAATCTCAGCATACTGTATGTCTTCTTCTGAATCAAAGCTATCAAATAATCATGCGATAGCTGGCCATGCCGTGATCGTGTCAGCTTGGGATGCTGATAAATAAAACTTTAATAACTGCTTCTCTTTTAAGAAAATTTATTTCCTTAAATGTCCACTATAAAATTATAGTGAATTTAAATTCGACGAAGACTACTGAAAAATCTCTACATGTCATCGTCTTGTATTTGAGCAACGATGCATAGACGTTATTATTTTCCCAACAATATCTTTAAAAAATAAGGGTTAAAAAACTATTTGGTGGCTAAAATTACTTGCGGAAGTGCAGTATAGTATCTATCCCAGACACGATTCTAAACTCCTGCCTTATAACAAAGGTAAGTGAGGAAACATATTCCTGGAGGCATATTTTGATTCTCTTTCCTTATTTATGTCCAGTTGACAGCAGGAGAGAGATAAGGGGATGAAAAAGATTTTCTATTTTCGGACTTTCGTTCGATGCGCTGCAAGTATCCATCTTCGTAAAAGAAGTATAAAAAAGTGTTCATATAACTTGGTTTCTTTATTATGCGCATGAATGCATTTATATAATAAAAAACAGGCTATTCAGGTTTTTGTATTCATTGCAAAATTACAAGACCACATTCTACTTCAGTATCTATATTAATTTATTTCTTTGTGCTAAAAAAGTTATTTTATTATTTAAATTGTTCCCTACTATAAAGGACTCATCAAGGGCATCGCTGAACACTGTCAGTGCGAGGTTCGAATCCTAAGAACGTCTGGCTGCACGGGCATTTTCGTGGTTTTCCCCAAGTGTAGCGTGTATAGTAGTCAGTTTTTCTTAGAAAAATCCTCCAAGAAGACATCCCTCTTCTTATGCAGATAGCCCTCAAGGCTTTCCCTTAATCACATAACCCAAACCGTTCCCACAATAAAAGCAATTATTATGGTATTACATTTTATGGTATTATATACCATAAAATGAAGGCGATGTGATTTGTTTTAACCTAAACTCAGTTCTATCTTCACAATCAAATCAATCGCCTGTCAGGTTGTTGAAAGTCTAAGGAATGATAGGGGATTAGTATCCAACAAGCGTTTGAGTATCCAACAAAAACGCGAAAACGTTTTTGGATATTGAAATAATCAAACTGTATTCTCTTAGCTATTTCATTAATGGAAGAAATATTTAGGAAAATTTAAATATAGGTTTGAAAGACCATCAATGTTGCGTAATGACTAATGTTGTTGTTGTTGTTGTGGGCGCAGCCCCGACCCCCCTAGCCGATTCATATCAGCCATAAGGCCACAAAGGGGAAGGCCCGTCTAACACAAAACGAGGCAGCCACAGAGCCAACTGTGCCCCAAAAAGAAACACACAATTCCTAATTTTAAAAGTCTTAAAAAAAAACAGACAATTCTTAATTTTTAAAGCCATAAAATATCAAATGCTCCCGCGAAACCAGTCCCGGGCCTCGAGCAACAAAAAAGGTAGAAAAATGAAACATAACAAACTAAAAAAACTGGTTCAAGTGGTTGCAAGCCTTTTAAAATCTCTTTTAAAAACTCATCCAATTTTAATTCTCCTAACTACCAGTGCCCACAATACTTTATTTTTATTTATTACAGTCATAACATCTTGTGAAAATTTCAATAATTTATCATATTTCATTTGTGTTATTCCATATTTTGCACTCATCCCCTGGGTAAGAGTACATATCTCAACGAAATGTTCCGCATCTCCAATAAGATCCCATTTGAGGCATCTATCGTTGCCCTGGAGGTGGAATTTCTTTAAATATTGCGGAAATCTTCCATGACCTGTGATAAGTTGATTCACGTCTATATCTGTAGAGGTTTTCATTTTCTATTTATTTTAATATTTTTTAAATAAGACTTTCGTCTTCTTGAATTTTCCCACATTTGATTCCATTGTTTATAATAGTAGTCTTTCATTTTTATAATAATTTTCCTTCTTGCTGGATTTATAATATTGTAATCTAAACCACCTCCCAGAGCAGCCTCTTTAGCCAGTGTATCCGCCCTCTCATTACCTAGGTGACCAATATGAGCTTTTATCCAATGTGATTTTATATAATGTCTCTCATTGGCCTTACGATATAATGACTTTATTTCTTCTATCAAATTACTTTTTGGCTCCGGGCTGGAGAGCGCCGTTAAGACAGAAAGTGCATCCGAATAAATATGTATATGATGTCTCTTTGTTAAATTTTTTTCTACCCAGATCAACGATTCTTTTATAGCAGCTACTTCAGTCTGGTATACAGAATTAGTATCATTCATTTTCAATTTTATAGAATCTATTTCTAAGCCATGAACGTAAACAGTATAAGCTGCACCGACGCCCCCCTCAAACCCAGAGCCATCTGGGAGAGCCATCTGGGTTGACTGATGTATGAATTTAGTTTCTCAGATCATAACTTTCATGTTATTTATTGCAAAATTGTAACACTTATTTGGTTTGACATATGCGTACTAAAGCGAACAGCGCAAGCTCAGTCTTCCAAGCGAAAGCCGTAGCTCTCAGAGAAGCACTTATTTTGGGTCAACAATTATCTCCAAGATAGGAATAGATCCATTCACGTTTTTTCATGAACTGATTACCACTCAGAGCAAGCTTTGCTCAGTCGAGCTAAACTGGGTAAGAGGGCACATAGGAAATGAAGGCAACGAGGCTGCCGACCAAGGAATTCTCAGAAAAGCTAATTGTGAACTTCCAGTTTCAAAACTGGTACCTAAGAATCAGATTGCCAAAGATGTGTTTGAGGAATGGCAAGGAAGTTGGAATAATGGGGACAGAAGTAAAATCGCACTTCCCAAAGATTACACTAAATAGATTGAGAGCAGACTGCCTCCTCATGATTGGCTGCACCGAATCACGAAAAATTCTCAAGTTAAGTTATTTCAAGCTTTTCCTCAAACGAAAAACCAAGTGTGGTGCGATGCGGAAGTAGAAACAGCGGACTCCAAGTACTACATCTATGACTGCCCACTACCTTCAAGGGGGAGGAAGTTACACCTTTCGAGCTTTACGACAATATTTCCGAGAATGGACTTCTATAATCTCAGACATGCAACTGTGATGAAGACAATCATGATATATATTAGACAACGAGAAGAAACTAATTGTATAAAGATGATCCACTATTCATCTCTAATCTAATTCATTGTGTATAAATAAGAATACTTCCAAAGGAGCAACTTTTATGTGTAACCATAACGTAGACGTATCTACCCTGTATATATTGTATATAGTTCTTTCGTTGTTTTTGTATAACCTGTACATATGCTCTAACCAATAAAGAACCAAAGAACCAGAGGGTCCCCAGTTGACGAGATCAACAAGTCTTTCAGCCAGGGATGATGCTCGTCCGTCACAATCCTTAGATTTAACAGGTTCGTGATACTAAGCGTATGACCGACAGTTTGTTTCGACTTACTATTTCTGCAAGAAGGGTCAAAATTTCTTCTTCCACGTAGTGCTCTTAACTGAACGAGAAGAGACAGTCAAAATTAGTTAGTTGGTTATGCATAATAATCCCCCTTTGGGTTTCGTACACGGGCTTAGTACTGTACTATCATAGCAGCAGCTCTGAAAGCACAATAACACGGATCCAGCTCTATAACACTATAGCCAGAAGGATAGCCAATGTTGTTCTGATAGTCCTGGCTTCGGCCATTCGAGTGGGCTGTCGTGATTGCCAAGACTGCGTTTCTTCAATAGTCTTCCCTACTTCGTGGTCTCCGTGTGCTTGGGAGTGGTAACCCTGTGTTGCTGTTTCAGCGAGAGTGCTAAGAAAGAGCTCAAATTTTAAAACTCCGCCGCAGTGGAGTGGGATCCCATTGTGAGCAGTTTGTGAGTACGCAACGAGGACTCCCTTTTGAGGGCTTTCTGACGATTTCCTAACCTTCCGTCTAATACAGAGGTGTGGGGTCCATTCATGTAGTGCTTGACATCGAGCTGACAGAACACGTGATTGTATTAGACTATGCAGAATAAGCCATAAAGGCAAGGGGATGTACGTTTCCCTTTCTGGGATATAGAAGAATCAGTAAAGGAAAATATTTTCTCCCAATTATTAAATATACGTTTTAATTCCTTTTAAAGGCTGAACTTCAGATTTCAAAATTAAGAATAAAATATTTTATTAATAACATGATAACATGATTTATTAATAACATGAGTTTCATCAATTATACCTGTTTTTTTAAAATAGAATTTAAAAAAATATGACTCAGCAGTAACTCTCCAATAATTATGAGCCAGTTGTTGATACTGAAAGCTTTAAAAAAAAAGAATATATTCAAGTTCCTTTCTTTGTATATACAAAATACATGTTGATACATATGACACTTGTAGTTATCTTATTTAATGATGAATTTACTTATTAATTTGTCGGATCAAACGCAGAATAATAACTATGTTCATGAACAGGTTTTAACCACTCGACCATTGATTGGACTGAAATTACTGGGCCATTGCTTGAGACTGTAAATTATGAGAAAAAAACATTAATTAGTAGAATTCAAGTAGTGGAGAAAATTTAGTATAGCAAGTAGTGGAGGAAGAAAAGAAAATTCAAAAAAGAAGTTTGAATGTTTCCTGCATATTGAAAAATATTATCAATTGCCATTTCTTTAAATAGCAAATGCGAGTAACACCGTAAACATACAACTGGTATAAATCAGTTTTAAAAAAGACTTCAGATAGGAATGTAGAAAAAATTACATCAATAATTCCTTGATTTGTGAAACGAATACGAAAATGAATCCATAGCTGTTATTTATTACGAAGAAATGCTGTACTGCAACAGACAGACTTAATATTGCATTTTCTAAAAGGAATGTAGTCGAAAAAATAACGAATTTTCCTAATTTTGTATTTTACTTTGAAATTTGGGGATGTCATAAAAATCCTTAATTCTTTTCAGGATTTCGAAAATCTGACAGCTGAAGCGTCAAACTTTCGATCATAACGACTAAAGCTATATTCAAAATAAAACGTGTCTTGAAGAGAGTCGTAACCGTAGAAAATAATTCAAAATGGTAAAAAAAAAAAAAAAAAGATCAGATTTCAGTTTTGGAATTCATGCAGTTAAACGTTATACAATAACAATAAGATTGTTCCCGAATTTTCTTAGAAATATTTAAACAAATAAAAGAAAAACTGCTGGAAGGGTAGAATGCAAAAGACCGAAACATTTCATACTCCTTAAAAGATTTATCCTTTAGTAATGCTTATGCATCATATTTCATTTCGGAAAACTTCAAGATCAGTTGTCAGATACTGCTATTACAACAGCATACAGAAGAATATGAAAGAAGGAAAAAAATGAAACTTTCCATAGCCCGTGGCGTAATGCTGTAATACAAAATTAAAATATTCAGAAATGTCAAAAGCAGTAACTATTCAATATGCATTATGAATCTATTACAGGTTCTATAGCAAACAGATCATATACAAAAATATTTTGTTCAAGATATATTAAGAATTCCGTGTTGCAGAGTTCAAGTTTTAGCTACTTGTTTTGTATATTTAGTTTTCTTTTACGTTCACAAATATGCATACACAATTTATCTATGTTTGCATTTGCAGATATCCATCTTGAAATCCATTAAGTTACGTTTGTCATTTTTTAACATACTCTTAACAATTTTTGTTTCCTAAGGCATGTGATAAAAATATAAATTTCGAAAAGAATATACAAATAATTTAAAGCCTAGGTGTCGTAACTGTTTTCTTTTATTTTACAGTTATTTACAGCCATTTGACACAGAAGATATCTCTTCGGGTAAATTCCCTACAGATTATTGAAATCATTTCTCTTTACTTCTGTTTAAAATTCTTAAAATTATTAACAAGAAGATCATAGCTACTTTCCATAAAACAGCAAAGGAAATAGTTTCTCCGAGACTCTTCAGGGAAAAGAAAAGAATTTAAGTACACCCTAGATGCATAAAAACAGAAAAGTGCTTGGAGTAAAATTCAAAGTACGTCCTTACAGATCTCGAACGTTTCTGTTACTATTTCTTTTGTTTTAAAGAAAGAAAGTGCCTTTCTGTCTCAGAAATTTGTTCCTTACTTCACCTAGAAAAAAAAAGAAATTACAGAGTCTGCTCTTCTGTAGGAAATCTGAAATGTAGGTTGACTAGTTGGTAAATTTTTCCTGATGAATTTTATCAAATATATACTTGCTGAGTAAAAAATAATTATAAAACCCAAATCAGTTTCTTCTGGTTAAAAAAAACAAACAGCCACTTACACAAAATATCACAGGTATTGGTCTTTACACTTAATATGTTTCACAAACTATAATCAATCAACAAATGGACTGTATTCCTACACTTTTATTTTATTACACTTGTCAGCGATGCGAAATAATTGATACAAAATAAGCGAGCCATTCTACATGGCTGTCACAAAGACAATTCTATCAATCAATTATCTTGTTGCCACACATAAATTTCAAAACTAAAGGAAGAAAAACAAAAGGAATTTACGTTGTTTGCAACAATAAAATGAAGCAAACGATACTCACATAAACATCCTGGCCCTCGTTGAAATCTCAGGGGATTTCAACAGTTGGAGCATTTTGAAACTTCTTAGTCTGTAATAAAGATAAACATAAGAAAAATAATACAAAATATTATATTCGAAGCAGTTCATAGTTTTTTAGTCTGAATAGGAAGAGGACACAATTTCACGACTGGTCGTTTAATGACACCATGACCAGTTTTAATACTAGCAAATCTGACTCTTTGATCTGAGCCCGGATAAACAGCAATTATTCTCCCTAACCTCCATTTAAGAGTCGGAAGGTTGTCTTCTTTGATGAGGACTAAGACATTGACTTCTAAATTGTTTTGACTTTTTTGCCATTTAGGTCTTTGCTGAAGCTGAGACAGGTATTCTCAACTTCATCTTTTCCAGAAGTGCTGAAAAATAAACTGTCTCACATGCCATCTGTCAATGTAATTGAAGGAACTATAATTTAGGTCTCGTTCAGGTATGGCAGTTAATGACGTTCCTATTAGGAAATGACCAGGTGTTAATGTAGTTAAATCATTTGGATCAGCCGAAGTTGGACACAATGGCCTAGAGTTGAGACAAGCCTCAACCTGCGCTATAAAGGTCTGAAATTCCGGATAGGTCAGCACAGTATCACCAACAGTCCTTTTTAGATGAAATTTCATTGACTTTACTGCCGATTCCCATAGTCCACCAAAATGGGGAGATGATGGCGGGTTGAATATCCATTTTATTTCCTCTAAAGACAAAAATTTGTGAATTTCTTGATTTTGCTTACATTGCAAAAAACATGTTCTGATTTCTTTGCCTTCACCTTTAAAGTTAGTACCGCAGTCACTATAAATCTCAAATGGTTTCCCTCTACTTGCAATAAATCGTTTCAATGCACTTAAAAATGCCTTTGTTGACAAATCTTCTACCACTTCAAGATGTACTGCCTTAATTACAAAACACACAAATAGGCATACGTAATATTTAAATGATTTTTGTCCACGTCCTGCACGATGTTTAATCATGAACGGTCCAGAAAAATCTATTCCAGTTCGATGAAATGGTCGCGATTGTGTTACTCTAGATTCCGGTAGAGCAGCCATTATTTGACTTGCTGTTTTAGCTCTAAGTTTGCAACACGTGATACAAGATCTTACTACTTTTCGGATAGCAGATCTAGCAGCTATGATCCAAAATTGCTGTCTAACTAAAGATAGAAGAAGTTCCGGTGCTGCATGCAGATATTTGACATGAAAGTGCCTAATTATTATTTCTGTCAGATTGTGTTTTGAAGGTAATAAGATTAGATGTTTTTCATTTTCTGACAGTTGCGCATTTTTCAGTCTTCCTTCTACACGTAACACTTTGTTGTCATCTAAAATTGGACACAAGCTAAGGAGGTTGCTGTTTGTAGGTAAGTCCTTTCCCAACTCCAAACATTGAATTTCTTTAAAAAAGTGAAATCGCTGTATTATTCGGACAATACAGAAACATGCAGCTCGAATTTCATTACTAGATAAAAAAGATGTATTTCTTTCTAGATATGCTACTTTAGAATTCGATATGAATCTTAATATCCAAGCAAATATGCGTTGTAACTTTGGAAATGAAGATATATTTGATATAATAGCAAGTTCCTGTACAGGTTCAGAAACTACAAATGAGACTGTTTTACGTACATCTGGTAATGCCTCTTCATCTATAAGAATATTTTTAGACAAGGCAATCTCACTGCACTTTAACCAAAAAAGACCATTCCACCACAATTGATGAGATAATAGTTCTGCAGGAAATAATCCACGTGAAGCACAATCAGCTGGATTTTCCTTTCCATCAACATGACTCCAGTTCTCAGGTGGTAAGATGGATTGTATTTCAGAAACTCTATTGGATACGAATACTTGCCATTTTTTAGGATCTGACCTTAGCCATGACAACACGATTTGTGAATCACTCCAAGCTTGCACTAAATCAAAATTTATAACTAATGCAGCTTTTACAGACTGAATCAAGCGTGCCAATAACACTGCTGCACATAATTCCAGTCTTGGAATCGTAATAGATTTTAATGGTGCTACACGAGTTTTAGCTGTTACGAGTTTAACATTAATGTCAGAGTTATTGTAAGATTTGATATAAATAACTGCTGCATAACCTCTTTCAGACGCAACACAAAATCCGTGAAGTTCACATCGAAAATAATCAGGTAGCAGAATTTTCCTAGGTATATTTATAGAATTCAAAAGTTTAACTTCTCTACATAGATTTCTCCAATTTCGATCAATCTCTTCTGTTACAGGATCATCCCATGATAATTGTAATTTCCACAATTGCTGAAGGATCATTTTAGCAAGAATTACAATAGGAGCTATCCACCCCAATGGACCGAATAGTTTTGCTACGAATGACAAAATAATTCTTTTAGTCGGAACACTTTGATACTCTATTACACCGACATTACATTTGAATTCATCATTTTCCGGATGCCATTCCAATCCCAGAACTTTCAATGGTTTGTCTTCTATTACACGATGAATATTGTAACTATCTGTGTTCGTTAAGCCAGAGGTTTTTAACAATGAAGGTTCACTTGTCGACCATTTGTGAAGCTCAAAGCCACCACTTTTTAGCAGATGTTGCAATTCGTCTATCAATGCAATACCTTCCGAACTATCTTTTACACCAGTTAACATATCCTCAACATAAAAATCTCTTAAAACTATATTCTTTGCCTTTGGAAAGTTCAATCCTTCATCAATCGCTAACTGACTCAACACTTTGTTGCAAGATATGGAGCAGCTGCAGTTCCGTATGTAACTATTTTTCCAAACGACAAACTTGTATTTGTTTATACGGGCTATCTTTCCATAATATTCTCTGAAAATCTCTATCTTTTTCATGAACCTTTATCTGTCTGTACATCATTTTAATATCAGCGGTTATTGCAATGTTATGAAGTCTAAATCTTAGTAAAATACAAATTAAGACATCTTGTATTTTTGGGCCTATCATTAGTGTATCATTTAAAGAAACACCTGTGGTTGTTTTAGCGCTCGCATCCAAAACAACTCTCAATTTTGTTGTTAAGCTAGAGTCCTTCAACACGAAGTGATGTGGGATATAATAGTGTTTATTCTCTAATTCAAAATCTGTGTCTGGCACTAATTCTACGTGTTCTAGTGAAAAGTACTCTTTCATAAACTGCATATACTGGTTGTAAATTTCTTTCATAGATAACAGTCTCTTCTCCAAGTATTGAAATCTTCTGTACGCCATTTCACGGGAGTCACCTAGAATATCTCTATTATGTTTGAATGGTAATGCAACTCAATAACGACCTGATGTGTCTCTAAAATGCGAGTTTTTAAAATGTTCTTCACAAAGTTTTTCTTAATTTGTTAAAGGTTGTACATTTGGAAACTTTTCTAACTCCCAGAAAGAATTTACTACTCATCTGTGTTTGTATTCAAATGATTTACATATACTGGCTCAAAATTTGTAGATTCAAAATTTGTAGTACCCGAAATTATCCATCCCAACCTCGAATTTAGAGCAAATGGTAGATCAGGACCACGTTTGACAATTTCTCCCGTCATTAAATGCAGAAATACATTTACTCCAAGTAAAATGTCAACTGGTTGTGACTTGTAAAATAATGGATCAGCTAATTGTAAATCACTGAAGTTATCGAAGATGATTGATGGCAAAGATACATAGGGAATGTTATCTGTCACCTTGTCCAGTACAAACGCTGATGTTGATACACGAATATCACTTTTAAAATGAGAAGTGAATACTAAATCGACTTCCCCATTACTTATAGTATTAAATTCTCCTAAACATGATACAGAAATGGAATTATCTTTTACTCGTAATCCTAATTTCTTCACACATTCCCTTGAAATAAATGATCTCTGAGATCCAGTGTCACATAAACATGTACACTTCACAAATTGTTGCTTAGAATTTTGAACTTTTATTAAAGCAGTACACAATAAAATGTGACTGGTTTGATTACCTTTTGCATTCGAATCATAATGAGAGGCACAAACTGTGGCTGAAACGTCCTTAGGACTCGTTAATTCATCTCTTTTAGGGATAGATTGCGTAGGCGGAGATATACTGTTTAACTGAGTTTTATTCTTTGAATTATTTACAATGTGCAAAATACTGTGATGCTTCTTAAAGCAATGTTGACATGTATTTAAACTCTTACATTTTTTGAGCGAGTCCATATTAGATAAACAATTAAAACAGTAACGATTAGATTTTACAAAATCTCTCCTTTGCTGAACCGATAAATTTAGAAATTTCGAACATTTGGCTAAACTATGATCTTCTTTACAATAACCACAACCCAAAGTAGCAACCAGAACATTATTCTTATTTTGAAACGCAGATTTAGGTACCTTATTACTTGTTGATTTGCTATTTTGAAGTGTTCTTGCATAGTTTTTTAGGAATTCAATTAAAGTCGTAAGTTTTGGAATTTCATTAGGTTTTAACTGACGTTCCCACCATAATTTTGTAGCAGGGTCTAATTTTTGCAAAATTAAATAAGTCATTTAAAGTGTCACCAAAATTATCAATGGTTTGATTCAATACTTCTAAAGAACGAATTACTTCATTAATATTGTCAACTAAATTTAAAATAGCAAATGCTGATTCATTTTGAATAGTTGGTAAACTTAAAAAACGTTTAATATATGCAAAAATTTGTTCTCTCTTATTTGAATATCTTTCGTCTAACAGATTCCATGCTATTTCAAAATTACAATCCGAAATTTGAATGGTTTGAATAATGCGATATGCTTCACCTTTCAACGAAGCCTTCAAATACTGCAATTTTTGAGCATTAGATAAATTTGTATTATTTCTTACACAAGCACTGAAAAGATCTTTAAAAGCTATCCATTCTGTAATATTACCACCAAAAGTCGGTAATGTTAACTTGGGTAATTTAATATTGTCAAGAACCTGTTCTGAAATTACACTATTAGAATTATTTTTATTATTTTTATTTTTTAATATTTTTCCACCTTTAAATTTCCACAAATAAATTTTATCTGTGTACTCCTGAACATTATCTATTTCGTTTTCTAATTCTTTAGTATCTGTAATTAAACTTTCGATTTCAGAATCAAGCTTCCTTAACTCAATTTCTTTTTGTGTCAATAATTCAACACATTCCTCTAGTTCTATTAAATTAATTTCATCTGCAGTTAAAATAGTTTCAATTTTCTTTACATTATTAGTAACACTCCTGCGTAAGACCGCTCTTTTTGTTTTAAAAGTTATAAATTTACTCAGAATTGATCAATTCAAAAACAGAAATTGTTCTTAAATCACTTAACACTATTATTAAAATGAAATCGAATTCTATGTTGTATTACAACATTGTTCTTAAAATTTAACAACAAATTAAACGAATTTTTGTTCAAAATCCACTTACCTCACAAAGTGGAGGAATATTTTCACCAACCATATGCATATTTGCGTTGTTAGAATATACTTAGGACAGTCACTATCTTCACTAGCTCTCCGGCTAGACTTTTGACCAACAATAAATGGTCTTTACACTTAATATGTTTCACAAACTATAATCAATCAACAAATGAACTTTATTCCTACACTTTTATTTTATTACACTTGTCAGCGATGCGAAATAATTGATACAAAATAAGCGAGCAATTCTACATGGCTGTCACAAACACAATTCTATCAATCAATTATCTTGTTGCCACACATAAATTTCAAAACTAAAGGAAGAAAAACAAAAGGAATTTACGCTGTTTGCAACAATAAAATGAAGCAAACGATACTCACATAAACAGGTATTATTTTCACAAATTCGTAATGTCTAACATCGCGAGTAATGTATTTAAATATATTGTATGAAGACAACAACTACATTTGTATATTTTTGAACTGGTTAAATTTTTAACAAAATAAACAGTGTTTTTAAAAAACATTCATGACTATCATCTCTAAAAGTGATTAATATTTGAAACTAATTTCTCGAAAGTAACCATAGAAGATTAAAATGATCTAGAACTGTGAGTGGTCATATTTAAGGAAGATCACTATGCATTAAGCGGAAATGTCCACTTAGAAATTTCAACCCCTAACTGTTTGATCCGAATAACCTTCCTTCTTCTTGGAATACATTTAATGTTATCATATTTCTTACAGATCCTTCTCCTTGTTTTTCATTCCTCGTTATATATTCCTTGTTATATATCCCTTGTTATATATTCATTGTTATGTATTCATTGTTATATATTCCTTCTCATATATAGCTTGTTATATATATATATATATATATATATATGCTTTCAGCACAAAAGTTGAGAGGTGTCAAAAAATTTTACCAAGAAATGTATTGGAAACATGTATGAATTTTTTGGCAAGGAAAACAAATACAGTTTTTAAATTTTTATCGTGCAGCAAGTCTAATGTGAAACAAACAGACACAGTGTTTAAACAGTAGTAATCATTTTCCCTGCAAAATAAGAAATGAAAATTTTAATTCTGTTTGTTGCCGTCTTAATCTGAGGAATTTGAGAGAAATTTGGCGAGAGTTAGGGGTTAAAATCTTAATATTATAAATGTTAAGTTAAGTTGTGGATGAATTAGAATTTAAAAGAAATAATCATAAAGTATCGTTTAAATTTTCAGTGATGATTTTGAATGGCTGTCAAAAGTTTTGAAAATTCTAAACATACCATGATTTTGTTTCTGTAACTATACATTTTTAACTATGTATTATTCGTATCCTTCTATTATTTGCTTTAAGAGACGAAGAACTTCTTTACTTCGTGCATGAAATACATTACTATGTGAGATGAGAAAAAGAAACTTCAGATTCTCGTTAATTAACAATATTTTTAATTTTTAAAATTAATCAATCAGCCATTTTTTGCTATTATTCAATGTTTCTCTAACTTTTTACTCGTGGATTTCTACCAGGCTTAAGTGAAAAATAATGACCTATTCAAAACTACGATGCAGTGAGAAAAATGGTTTCATTTATTGCAATTTATTATTACCCGTCGAAGCTGAAATTATCGTGTAAACAAAGAATGTTACTGCAGTTAACATCGAACTAACCTGCATTCAAAATCAGAGTACAGAACGTCTAGGAGTTGCAGCATGGGAAACGTTGTATGGAATCGTTAAGATTATGCTACTGAAATATAAAATTATTTAGTTGATAATAAGGCTCAGAATCGTATCAGCTTAACTATAAGAGCTAAAAAAAGACACACTGAATTTTAAACTTAATGAACGGTTGTTCTTTTAACTTAAAAGTAATTATAACATTCCATCCCGAACATGTTTTTTTGGTGTAAGTGACGTTACATTCAGGTTTCGCGTGGAAGATCTGCGTTTCGGATCCGCAAGAGAGTTTAGCTTATTTTTTACCTTTCTTGCTTCAAAAATATTAATACAATGAAGATGGAATTAAAATGTGACTGGGCGATAGCTCTTCACCAATTGAATTTGGTCTCTTGGGGTCTCATGCCTTTCTCCAGTCATCCTTCAAGTGTTAGAGAATATAAGCATATTTCGCATTCACCCGTATTCGCTCTTATGGTGGAAATGGTAGAATGTCTAGCTAGCGAACTTCAAGATCCGGAGCACGAATCCTGGTGACAGCATAGTTCATTTTTTGTGATTCTCTCTCAAAACAAAATGTGGCGGACGACAATTCGTCCCCACTTGGATTTAGTAGAATGCATCTCGTCCTTTCTCCAGTTGGCCTTTAAGGGGACTCATACACCTTAAACCCCTCGTGATCTTCGAAAATGTTACTGTTGCAAGAATTGGGATATTATATTTATTTTAAAAGCAATTACTTCCAACCTTTTACAGCTGACTACAAAATATAGCTGCTTTGGAAACTAGTAACCAGAAAATTTGTGTTGCCACAAATATTTTTGTAATTTAATCCTCTTTGTGACAAAATATTTCGCCATGTTTCCAACTTACGCGGATGATATTTTAAAAATAGTTAATGGTACATACTTGAAATTTGATGGAATTCTTTATACGGGCACTATTTTCTAACTGAACCAACAATCTGGTGAATATTTTAATATTGAAACATTTTATGGACGAAAACATTACAAAATTTGTTAATAAAATACATTTTATAAACTCAACTCAAAATAAAATAAAAATTAACCTGAAATTTTTAGAATTTTAGGTTCACAGTAGTTTCCAAATGTTATAAAAGCTATATATTAAATATGGAATTAAATTATGAAACAGAATGTTTTAAACTGTGCGCGCAAGTTGGAAACATGACGAAAAATGTTGTCACAAAGCTGATTAAATTATAAAAGTATTTGTGGCAACACAAACTTTCTGATTACTATTTCAGAAAGCAGCTATATTATGTAGTCAGCTGTAAAGAGTTGGTAGTAATTGCTTTTAAAATAAATAAGTTATCCCGATTCTTGCAACAATCACCTATTCGAACATCTTATGGGTTTTAAGGTGTATGAGTCCCCTTAAGTTAAGCAAAATATAAAGACATATAATCATGTTCACCCCTGTGTTCTCTTGTTGTATAAGTTGTAGCAGGTTCAGCTAGTAACTAGATATTCCATGATTCGTATACTGGGGAGGTCATAGTTGAATTTCATGTTCTCTATCATTGGAAAACCGCGGAATATCTGTACAACCTGCCGTACACGGACCTCAGTTTCAACTGATATTATTTATTGCATTTATTTGCCACATGAAGGCTTAATAAACGTTTTAGTTATTTTACATTTCTGAGACAGTAATATTGAGACTGAAAGAATGCTTAATTGCACTTGAGATAATTTGACACGATCAACCTAAAATTTAATTAATAGTTCAGACATAAAATATTCCGCAATATATTTATAAAATTATTCTACCATTTTTATAGTAGTTGACTTTTCTATGCCTAAAATATTTCGTTGTTCAAATTTTAGTTAAAATTGGGACTAGTTCGATATAATAATATCGAATATCGAATATCGAATGCACATATAACAGCGATGACTCAGAAGCAAATTATTTATATATTTAGATACTTATTGCAAAAATAATTCTTATGAAAGTTTAAATAACCTTTCTCGTATTGGATGAAATACAATATAGAAGCCTATTAATGCTGTATGATTTTTTTAAAGTATAAAATTAATAATTGTGATAATGGTGAATATTTTAAGACCTTAGAAAAATATTAGAAATACTTATAACAAAGTTTTAACGTTCAGGGAATTGCTAGAAAATTATATCTACTCTAAGCACAGCAAACAGAAAGATAAAAAACATATTTGGAGAGTGACAGAAAGAGTTGGAATTTGAAACGTTACCAAGAATAAAATGATTTCGCTGGGCATAAGAAAACTTCTAGAAATTCCAATCCCTATCGAGTTTCTTTAACTATTTATAGTAAGAAGGATGTTTAAAAGTGTAATCAAAGTTGAAGCGGAAAATATCATGTTTGATTTTGTTTTTAGAAATAAAACGAATGGGAGGAAATAAAAAATGAAGTATTCCTTTGTCTGGATGAAGGTTTCATATCCCTTTATAGAAAATTGAAGCAAATTATAAAGCGATCAACTGATAATAAAATACTCCCGTAAAATAAAGCTATGAATTTCGAAGAAAGTATTGATAAATAGTTTTATAAAGAATTAAAAATCGTAATTTTATTATAAAAAGCAGATAACTAAAAAAAATCGTTTTGCCTTTTGTTATTTCTCTCCTTATTAATAGAAGTCATTTTAAACAGACTTCTAATGGAATGGTACTGTTATTCTTCTCCTTAACAATAAAAGCATCATTCTTATTTGAATTTATTAAAGCAAATAAAACAGATTTTAAGTGTTTGTATAATATTAGATGGAAATACTTAGCGAAATTAACATATTTGAATATATCTGTAGGTATAGCTTCAAGTGTGTTAAAGGAAAAAAACAGTTACTTTGTATAAACTGACAGTGTAGAAAGCAAATTTTTCAGTCGAGTGATTTGGTTTGATTTGTTTAATTATGACAGAGCATCGAGGGCTATCTGCTTAAGAGGAGAGATACCTTCCTGATGGAATTTCTAAGAAAAATGGGCACATAACACGTTGCACATGAAGAAATCTAAGAAAACGCCCATGCAGTCAGCTTGTTTGCCTGGATTTAAGTCCCAGACTGAATTACCAATTCTCACTGATTTTACCGCTCGGCCACTGATGGGCTCAGTCTACTGTAATATGTTTATAACAACTATGAGGTTATGATGGCAGGAACGATTTGTGGAATTATGAACAAACACTGTCTGAACGCTGTCTGAAATACGAATTCCTCCGCTACAAGCAAACTCCAGACTGAGAAATCGGGAGTGGAAATGGAGGAATGTTTCATAAGTGAATCCTTAAGTCATATGATATAAAGAAGCTATGCGGTCCAAAGGTAAGGCTAAGATTCATTTTCTGCTTTTAGAACAACAGACAACTATTTCCTTAGCTTTGGTTGGCCTTAGCCTGTACAAGAGGCTTGTGGAAGTTCAGCATTTGTGCACTCAGGAAAATGTATACGTCATAAATATCAGTACATTGAAGAGCTAATGTGCGGTGAGTTGAAAAGCGGCGACACGTGAGCGAGCCTCAGTGAGTACAGATTGAGCATCCAAGAAGCAGCTCATATAATATTCAACTCAATATTCTACAGCGAATAGGGCTGAGCGGTTTAAAATAGCGTTAATGGGACCAATAATGTTAGGCTAGAATGATTCCTTTCGCTATTAGACCCACCAGCTGCCGATTGGTAAAGTCGTCTCTGTAGCGTGAGTTACTTCGTAGTTATTGCTGGTTTGTTTACTTGTCATAACAGCATTTACTTTGCTGCTATCAGTTTCGACACGGATTTAAGAAACAGGAATATTTGATCCCTGTAGCTTAACTTTTTACTGCTTGTGAATATCTTCGAATTTTTAGTTTAGTTCTGTGATTTTAGTTACCGCTCAAGGGAGGCGTAGTGTTTTAGCGTAGAGTTGATGCCTTGTAAATTTTAAAGAGTTAAATAAAGAGTACTTTTAAACCTTCTCCTGTGTAGTTCCTACAAGAACTTGCCACACGTACAGTTGTCACTTAGAAAATAAACAAATGGACCCTACAATTTCATTGAAAGATTTGCACACCAATTTTACAATAAATATTTCTATCAGGAAGCAATAATTTGTATTTTATAAGATATATTTGATAGCCTTAAGTACTTCGGAAACCAACAAGCATGTCTTCGAGGTGTTTATCAAAGTAACAAAGATTAAGATTTTCTACTTTTCATTTGCTAGCATTATTCTGCTAACAGTAAGTTTTTACCCATTTAGAAGTATATATATGACTGTGTTCAAACAAACATTCCTAAAATCCATTTTCTTTTAAAAAAAAACTTGTATTGTAAGCTTAAAGGTTAATAAATTAATTCTTTATAGTTATTTTTTAGAATTTACAAAACTAGAAACATTTATTTTAAAATAAAAGAATAAGAGATTAAAAAACAGTTGGACACTTCATAGCCGCAATTTACGAAAGAAACAGTGCAAATAAGGTATACGACATGCATTCCGTTGCATGTTTTCCGCAACTAGAATTCCCATATCAAAGGAGCATTTTATGAAGCACAATAAGTGCTTGATAGCACTAACTATTCCTAAATGGCCAATATCTGCAGTCTGGGATCTAAATCTTCAGTTTTGTAAAGAAACTCATCAGATTAAAGTGCTCCTTTCAGAATCAGAGTAAAATTCTCAGTCAAATTAGGACTCGCTTTTGCCACTTAAAAGCGATCTAATTAAACTTTTGCCGGCCTAATCGATCTTGAAGAAAAGACCCTTCAAGAAAGCATCATAGTCGGCAAGCGCTGAGCAGTTCATTTTATTCGGCTTTACTAAAAGTGTATTTGCATATTGAGTGCCAATAACGAGGTGTGAAGAATACAGCATGATGGTGCTTCATTTAAGATTTTAATCATTACAAGTCTTGAGAACTCGTTTAAAAACTAGCGATGATTATTCAAATTGAGATAAAATTCTGTGCCAGCTGTGGTTAAAAAGAGATGCTCTGCACCATGAAATTGCTGTTATCAGTGTCAGAATTTTCGATAATGATAATGTCTAGCTATTTAAAAATTTATTTGCTTACTGGTTGCAGTTATGTCTAGAAAGTGGTATGCATTTCTTTAGTATTTTAAATCCAAACGACCAAATATTTATTCTTTTGGAATATTTGAAAGCAACTGCTCAAAATGGCGAATGATATTAAATTAATAATAATCCAGCTTAAAGACGGAATCTTAAGTTTTATTCTAGACAATTTTGAAACAAATATTATTTAAAACAAATTATTTGATACCAAGTGAAAGTGTCGTGAAGTAGTAATAATAACAATAATTGCAAAGAATATGAGAAACTACTGTATATTATTTAATTAAAAATTAATAAAAGCTTAAAAACATAAGTTGACAGTAATGAAGAAAAAATGATTTATCGACCAAACATAATTGCTAATTAAACTACATGAACGACGGCGATGCTTTAAGAAGTTAATTGGTTAAATTTAAGTTACTAAAATAATTCCTGTTTTCATATTCTTTACTTAAATATTAAATGCAAGTCTTATAGAATAGCATTTTTATTATGGTTATGTAGCAAAAGTATAAAAATTCATATCTTTTAATTAATATGAATAGATAAAATTAATGTATTCATAAGTCGCACATCAACGTAGCTCTTTAATTTTTTATTCTGGGTTTTTTAATACACAGTGATAACAAAAATACTTCTGCTTCTTTTTTAATATGTGCTCATTTATTTTTTATATTCATTGCATTCTAAATCACAATAATGAGATTATTTTACACAAAAATGAACATACAGTCACAGCAGATAAAATTATATAATGGATTTACGCTTTCTGCAGTCAATAAAAAACTAAATATATATTAAATATATTGAAATAAATATATATTAAATGTATTAAAATAAATATATATTAAATGTATTAAAATAAACATATAATAAATATATTAAATTCAATATTTATTAAATTCATTAAAATAAACATATATTAAATATATTAAAATAAATAAATAAATATAATATATATTAGTACTGTTGCAAAAAATGATTAGGATTATTCAGTTATGGTAAAGCATACGAGGGCTATCTGCCTAAAGGGAAGGATGCCTTCGTGGAGGACTTTCTAAGGGAAACTGGTTCATATACATGTTACACATGAGGAAAACCACGAAAACGCCCATGCAGCCAGCCCGTTTGCGGGATTCGAACCTCGGACCGAACTACCAGTGTTCAGCGTCTTTACCGATCGACCGCATGGTGGGCACTGTTGCAAAAAAGATCCTATTTATTTCAAAGAATGAGCCCACCAGCGGCCGAGCGGTAAAGTCGCTGAACACTGGTAGTTCGGTCCGAGGTTCGAATCCCGCGAACGGGCTGGCTGCTTGGGCGTTTTCGTGGTTTTCCCCATGTGTAACGTGTATACGAGCCAGTTTCTCTTAGAAAGTCCTCCACGAAGGCATCCCTCCCCTTAGGCAGATAGCCCTTGTGTGCTTTGCCATAATTAAATACACCTACACCTACACCTTATTTCAAAGAATTAAAACAGGTACTGCTCCAGTGAATATATATAGTGTTACCGAAAATCTGTTAATATTTGTAAATTCAATAATTCATTGAATAATGTAGGTAAAAACTAACACACATGCTTGAAATATCGTGGGGTTTTATTGAAAGCAAAAACAAAAGTACTTAAAACGGCTAACAGATGGCGTTTCGTAAATAACAAAAGCAATAATTAGCAAAACAATTAATTTTTAGAAAAAACCATGTTCTTTATAACAAATATTCAGCATGTTGGCCGGCATTTATCAATAATACGTATAATCGAGGGACGATGTTGTGAACAGCATATCTGTAGTTATAGTAAGAAATTGCCATTGGATGTTGTCGTTTAATATTCCTAATGAGGTTGGACAATCACGGTAGATTTGCAAATTCAAATAATCCCACATACTAGAGCTCATTTCAAGCACTATTCTCATTCGGCGTCACCGACATTTTGCTATCCAGCGCTGTTGGCCGTTTTTTTGCTTTTTTTTTTCAATAAACTCTATGTCATTTCAAGCATGTGTACATGAATTTTTATCTCTCTACCAACATTATTCCGTGAATTATTGAGTTTTCAAATGTTAACGGACTTTTGGATAAACGTGTATTTTCTGAATGCTCACCTTTAAAATTCGGTAAAACCTCGTAAAAAGTAAAACCTCGTTCAGTGTGCAAGGATGTTTTCTTTTGGTGAATGAATACGTTTGTATGAATTTAATGCGGGAACGGTTTCTGTATTTAATTTCTTAGCAAAAGTTTCATAAATGAATGGAATATGGTGTTTCAAGCATTAATAATTTTAAAAGCGGCAAAAATATGAAGTTGAAAAAAGACATCGCTATTCTGAAAAGTATCAATAAAACTCGCTGTTTGACAGAGATGAGTAAAAAGAATTAACAGGATTCTCGCGGTGATGGTCAATTTTCCAAAGCTGCTAAATAAAAGTTCAGATGGTCATCAACGTGTTGCTCGTAACTTGCTGGAAGTGAGATAGGACAACATCAATTTACAGACTTCCTTTTGCAACTGGAAAGTAGAATTAAAATACTGAAGACCCTATCAGACTTCTAGCGAGTTATCACTGAATCTTAAACAATTCACAAAATACTGACGAAGGTTAAATTAACCTTTTTTTATTTAATCTTAATATGAACAGAACAGTCAAAATCTGTGCTAAAAACGAAACTTCCGCTACTTGTGGGTCATTAAACTAAAATAACAGAAGTTACATTGTTTTAAATAACGTAACCGGAAACTACACATAAAATATTTTTTAAATTAAGCTGGCTCAGCATTTTGCAGGCGAGTATTCAGAATATCGGTTCGTGAAACGGTAAAGCCTGAATGTAGCTTTAAGCAGAGCTGGAGACAGTAGCAAAATGCGGTTGCCAGAAGCCCTAATCAAATTCTTTAGCTTAAATACACACAACTAATTTGCATTTTGGTGAGGAATACGGAAAAGAGGAGTTATAGTAAACACTAAATATAGTAAATTGGATAATTAGCATAAAATACCTTACAAATTTAATAACAAAATATTGCTTCACAAAAACGCCTCTCGATCCATAAGAACTTGTTTAATGGAAGGTTATATTTCTTTCATGAACTTAAAAAAGCTAGATTTAGCTCACAAATTTTATGACCGACATGAAAAGAGGAAAGTTTTACGATACTATGACTCAATTTTTTTATATTATTGGGAAGCAAACAGTTTTCCCTACAACTTTAACGTAAATGACCTTTCTTGAGACCAAATAGTTAGTTGTCTAGTTGTATACATCTGTGTTCATTTAAGTCAGATCACCGACCATACCTAGTTTGCAAGAAAACGTTTTCCTTTTGGATGGTTAAAATGCTCTAAAGATTGCTCCCGTTTGCCAAGAGCTGGATCACTTCTAATGCCCACAGCATATGATATCATATTTTATTCAGAATTGTTACACCGTCTTATTTGCCTGTTTAACGGATGGAGTGATTTGAGAAAATAATATTAATAATATTATTTGAGATAATATTATTACTATAAATAATATTATAATATATTAATATTATTATTTTATAATAATATTTCGGATTTCTGAGGTTTGTGACCAAAATTCGGAATACAAATAGAAGCACTAGATATTCTGAAAACTGAAAGTATTTTTAGCAAAAAGGGACATTAGTCTCAAATGAGATATTAATTTCAAAACGGTATTCTGCTTTGAATGACGAAAAAAAAAATGGGGTATAACTTTTCAAATTGTTGCTACCAAATTTTATCGCCCTATATTATATTTAAAGAAATTAAATAATGAAGAATCTGCATGAATGTAAATGGGCATCTGAAAGATGGAATTTTGAATTTCGAAATTATTTTATTATTTGTTTCATATTTGTTAAAACTTTAAAGAATTGTTGATTAACAAACTCAACGATTTCCAATCGATCAGTGGCAACACTGTACGAAATAACACATTTTTATCTACAGTGCGCGAAACTGTTCATCGGAAATTCGAAAAATAGGCTGTTTTTAAATATTTTATGATTTTGCTGTTGAATCGAATTTTATATGGCGTAAGCGCCAAGAATGTGATATTTAATCAATAAAGGAAACATAAAATGTTAATAATAAAAAGATAAAAAAGGATTTTTGAAGTCGTCTTAGTAAGAAAACTGAAAACCGATATGGTGAACTGAGAAACGACTGAAAAAGGAGACAAATTTTATGCAAATACTTAACCTTGCATGGAGAATTCTAAACATATACTACTATACTGCTTTTAAAATTTTGTAATTTTGCCTTTGAATTGTATATGGCATAAGAGCGAAGAAAACGATGCTTAATAATAAAGCTAAAATGATAAAAATTGGGTTAGTTGGAGTGAGTTTAACAGCAGACTTGTAGACTGCGAGGTCAGCGAGAGCGTAAAAAACTTTAGCAAACCCTTTTGGATGACATTAAAATTTCAAAGCTTTCAGATTTCGCTTTATTTTAATTTTTATATTGTTTATTTACCGTAGCTGAACGCTATTCACAAAACTAATCTGACGGTAGTTCGCAATTGAACTGATGCTGGAGACATGAAGAAGTAAAACAAATCAGTATTCATGTATTGCTACTAAACGGTACCGAGATTTGTTTAGTGCATTTGGCTTTAAAAGATTAGTTTAAGACTTTCATTAGCTCTCAGAGTTGATTAATCCTTGAAGCTGCTATAAATCAGCTATCTATAATCATGCATGTAGCAATCGCGAGAGGCTTTTAATGGGTCTCCTTATTCTTAACTGATTTTAAAATATATATATTGTACATGTTTAGATAATGTGTTCTGAAAGTTCAGGTGAGGTTGGACTTTAACTTCATTAATCTGCAATTTATTTGTCCATCTTTACTTGTAATCCTTATGCAATATGCAGTTCTTTCTGTTAAAAACATTTTAAACAAAAGGCTGTAACTATTAAGCATTTCATCACATAATGAACTGAAGCATATTTTATTTTAAATCCTTAAGATTAACTACAATGAACCATGTGTTAGGTGGAAATAGAAATTACTGTCTTTCATTAAGTGCTTTATTCTTTAATGAATAACAACTGCCTTTTGTTTACATTATCACAGTAATTTCTTTGACGAGTTTACAAAAACGAGCACAAAAATTATGGTTAATTAAGAATTCGTGGTAACCAGTTTCAGGTATCAGTTTAGCATTTGAAAGAATAATATGCACTTTTGCCCCTGTATTTAGAACATGGAACATGGAACTTCGTCCATTTCGCAGATTCCTAAAAAATACATGTAGCGATCACATTGTTCGAGAGACCTCGTTCGTTTCGAGTATTGCAGCTGCTTGCTCGTGCGGCCATGCAGCGGAACAAGAGTTTCGCTTTCCCTTGAAAATGATAATGATCTTTGGATTCGATCCTGGGTCTGTTTCATGCAAGTCCCCAAATTCTCTAGCACTAGCGCAAAAGAGCTGCAATGGTAGCATTTCAAGAACCCCGATTCTTTCAAATTTGCAAGCGTTAAGTGGCTCTCGAGATCGTTATCAGCATTTCACTGTCATTGGCCCTAAATATTAACTATTAAAGAAAAGTTTCTCCTGGACAATATTTGAATATCAGCAAAATGACTTAATCAGAGGGAAAAGCTCAAATACTTTAATAGCCATGAAACATAAGCAAATCTATTTTCGATAACATATGAGAAGTAATAAAATCTAATAATGATTCCAAAAACCAACACCGGATTTAAAAACTCTCATTATTCTCTAATTAAATTTCTATTTATTTTAGCTATCGAAATAATACGATGTTATATTCTCGTCCTTGAGTTTGAGAAATTGCTTTCAGCTTAAGCTAAGATTAAGACAAAACTCCTTGAGTTTTGAGGAAATGAGTATTGTATTAATAACAGCACTTTATTTTGGGTTTTCCCATTTTATGAAATTTGATACTGTTGATGTGTTAACTAGAATGAAATTACTTTTCTGCTGAAATTAAATTCTTAAAGCAATAAAGCCTTATGAAGTATACAGTTTCAGTGAAGTCACGCTTAATCATATTTATTCGAGCTAGTATAGCAAATGCAAGTCAGGTTTATTTTCGTTTTAAAAAGAATACAGAGTGGAAAGCTGAGATTGCTGTCTAATAGATCAGAGGTTTTACCAATAATGTGTCTTAAAATTTTATCAAAATAAAAAAGGGATAAAAATTAAAAAGGAATTGATATTTGTTTTTGGTATGCATATTTCAAATTAATATCTGAAACAATTTCAAGTTTAGTTATTATGGTACACTTAGTAGCTTAAGAATATGTCCAGCAGGAATTTAACATATAGGATGTAAAATTGTATATTTAAAATTATCTGTTCAAAACAGCAAGGGCAAGTATTGGTAACAGATTACTATGATAATTTCCCATCGTAAACTGATGCCAAGTATAAACTTTCAAGATATACACTCATGCCCATAAATTAAGGATAATTCGGAGTCACGCGGAAACCGAACTCTAAAATAGATATATCACCTGTAAAATCACTACACACATCTTCAAGAATCATATGCGAATTTCAGGAAGTAACCAGATGACACCGATGGAACGTCACAATGACGAGAGTGTAAGAGAGTGATACATAAGAAATCCAGGCAAAGAAGTAAAATTGTTCGCAGGCGCTTTATAAGTTATAACACAAAGGACGCATTTGGATGATTTTTTACGTGGTAGAATTATCGGCCGTCTGGAATGTGGGCGTATCCAACTGGAAGTATCAGACGAACTTGGAATTGTCCAGAGTGTCATCTCCAGGCTTTGGCAACGATTCCAAGATGATGGTAATGTGAGTAGACGTTATAGCACAGGTCGCCCCAGAGTTACAACGCCGAATGAGGACCGGTATTTGGCAGTTACTGCCAAAAGAAACAGGCGGAGCACAGCCTCATACCTGTCTCGTCAGCTCTCTTCAGCCACTGGTACGACAATTTCAAGGCAGACCGTGTACAGACACTTAGGGCAGATTGGTCTATATGCTCGTAGACCTGTCAGATGCGTTCCACTTACTGCAACTCACTGTCGCCTGCGGTTAGCCTGGAGTAGAGAGCATGCATTGTGGACACTGCAACAGTGGGCTTGCGTGATGTTTTCCGACGAGTCCAGGTTTAGCTTTCAGTCTGATTCTCGCCGGACTTTCATATGGAGAGCTCCAGGTACTCGTTACCACCACGAAAATATCATTGAACAACACTGTACGGTGGTGCAGGAGTGCTCGTTTCCGGTGGAATTATTCTGGGTTCCAGAACTGACCTGCATGTTAAATCGGAACCATGACAAGCCAAATCTATCGGGACGTCATTCTGGAACAACATGCACGTTTGTTTCGGGGCGCCATGGGCGCACAATTTGTGTTTATGGACGACAATCCCCGTCCTCACCGTGCAAATATAGTAAGCGAATGTCTTTAATCGGAGGATATCACCCGTATGGACTGGCCAGCACTCTCACTTAAATTGAATCCAGTAGAGCACGTGTGGGACTTGCTTGGCCGACGAGTTGCAGCCCGTCACCCTCCTCCTACATGTCTACCGGAACTTCGGAGAGCATTGCGTTGAGTGGTGTAATATCCCCCAAGATCAGATCGATAATTTGATACTCAGCATGCCTAGGCGTTGTACGGACTTTATTGCATCGTCTGGGAGACATACAATGTATTAACAATCATACCAACCATGTAATATTGTTTTTTTTTTTTTTTGTAAATAGTTTTTTTTTTTTTTTTTTTTTTTTTTTTTTTTTTTTTTTTTTTTTTTGTAATTTGCTCCAGGGAGAAAAAATCGCTAATGTTTTTAATAATATCAAACATATAGCATCTTTTTTTGCTCTTTACTTTTTGTTTAATAAATAAACTTTACAAATAAGTCAAATTTGTTTTGCTTCTAACTGTTCCTTTGCCTGATTTTGCATTCTCCTTAATTTATGGACATGAGTGTAGTTGTGCACTTGGGAAAAGATTTGTAATAAACGTTTCTCAGAAGTACAATACTTTCTAATTTGTCAAAGAGAGAAATTCACAAACTGAAAACAATATGTACTTCGAAAAGTTATGTTGCAAAGTGGTACAAGAGGTAAAGAGTCATTTTCATTATTCGGTTGCTCTTGAATATATTTGCATAAAATAAACTTGAAAATAATTCTCGCAATCCCCTTCGATTCACTCAAAATTCGTAAGGAAGTAATATGCATTTACCATTAAAAATATTTATTTATTGTGCTATTTTCGTTATGATTATTATGTATAAACAATTGAAATGATGTTGCGGATAAGAAGAAATAAAATGCATGTTGAAAAATCGATAAAATTGTAATTTAAGTGCATGAGTATTAAAAGACAAAGGCAGGTTTTCAAAAATGATAATTTAGAAAAAAATTAAAGCATTTAATACATTATGGCAAGTTTACAAATCGAAAAATATTTCTTTGCAATATTATTAATATCAGTGGTAATTCAACAACAAATGTTCTTCGGGTAACTTAAAACTGCAATTGCTCTGCTTGATAATGTCTTGACCGCAGCTTCATATGTGAAAGATTTAGAATAAGAAGTACATCAAATCATAGTTTACTTAAAATTAGTAAAAAAGGAGGCTTGTATTGGGGCAGATTTAGACAAAAAACTCAATCGATTTCGAAGGCAAAAACATCCCTCTTCTTCAGGAGTAAGGAAATTTTCAAGATTGAAAATCATCGGACGAAACGGTCATATTTATACCTACTGCAGCAAAGCGAGCAGGAAGGTAGTGCCATCTCTCGGCAAAATTTGTAACGAAAATTGAAAAATGAAGTTAATAGAATTTTAAAAGCGTTAGGAAGAACTGGATTTGGCTTAAAATCATTAACTAAACAGGCTAAATCTTTGTGAATGTGAAAAGGTTCAAGAAAATCTAATTCACTAAAGGAAGAAGCTTTTAACATAATTTTTGTAGATTCAAAGTCAAAATTACAATTAAATTCCCAACTATGGATAGCTATCGAAGAATTGTTAATTTCGCCTTTTCGACATAAGATTCATATTCCTTGATGAAAACTTCAGTCTTCTTTTAGTTTCGCCGTATATCACACTGACACGGTATGCTATAAATTCCCCAAGAATTAAAGACAGAATTGGCATCTTTAAGAAATGAACCATTGATTTTATTGATAGAGGAGAAAATGACTTGAAAATTTAACTTCTGGGGAATCCGTGCAATTTTATAACCAAGAGAAGGATGAAATGGAAGCATGGCAAGGTTATTAATGTCATTTCTAGCAGCGGAACGTATTCTTTGATGGCAAGATGAAATTTTTTATGGGCTTTATCGTTGACCGTAAGAGAAAAATCCTCGGTCAATGGTAAATGATCTTAAATAATTGATATCATCAGCAAGCAATGGTTCTGGAGAACAAACTTTGAGAAAGTGAAATAAATAATAGCAAAAAGAATCCATTTTTCTGTTTCGTATCAAGGAACATGAATCTTATGTCCGAAAGGCGAAATTAACAAGTTTTTGACAGCTAATCATAGTTCGGAATTTAACCATAATTTTGACTTTGGGTCTATAAAAATTATGCAAAACGCTTCTTCCACTGAGGATTTCGATTTTTTGAAACTTTTCACATTCATAAAGATTTAGCTTGTTTAATTAATGATTTTAAGTTCAATCCAGTCCTTCCTAATGATTTTAAAATTCTATTAACTTCATTTTTAAATTTTCGTTACTAATTTTACCAACAGATTGCGCTACTTTCATGTTCGCTTTACTGCAGTAGGGTATAATTAGGACCGTTACTCCTGCTGCTTTCCAGCACTGCAAATTTCTTTACCCCTGATGAACAAGGACCTGCTTGCCCTTGAAATCGATTGAGTTTTTGTCTAAATCTACGACAAATACAAAGTTGTTTCTTTATTAATTGAAGTTTCACTTTGGCGTGTTTCTCTTCTGATTTGATCACACCAGTTTCCGGTTTCTTAAAACCACTAGAACAATATAAAGTGTTATTCGTATGAATAACTGAAGCGCATATTAATTTCTGAGTCACTCAGTTATAGATACCTTATCTTGTACTGAGTAACGAATGTATGATGCGTCTTTAGCCTTTCAACAGCATAAGGCTTAATTATTTACGGGATACAGCTTCTATGCTTATATAATCACAATGAGAGTTATTTGACAAATTCATGACAGATGTTGCCACATCTTCAACACGAAAAGATAGCAGTTAATTCCACCTCTACCTGATTGAACGCCGTGATGTCGTTTTGCTTCAAATGTAACAATAACTTCGTGTGCAAAGCAAGCAGATATTGTTTCATGCTGTCTTGCCAGATTTCTCTCTCAATCGCAGTTACGTTGTTATTCTGGTAAAACAAGAACAATGTAAATGCTTAAAGCGTTATTTTTGTAACATTTGTTTTGCTCAAGAAATGTCATTAAAGGACTCAGACTTTGTTACGTTTTGTATTTATACATGTAGCCGTACTTAATCAATCTCTTGCATGATCTTAAGTTCGGCTGTATAAAGCAAATAAGTTGGTCTCTGCTAGGAATCTAGTAATCTGAAAGGGAAAAGATTAATAAAAATCTTTAACATTAGTTCTACAGATGAACACCTAACATTGTATGATAAAATTTAGAGTTACTCATTACAGAAGGGAACTCTCAGATATCATATCTTGTCTATAATTCAAGCCTGGAGGAGTTTCCAAAGTCGGTATTGTAAAGGATGTCTGCTCAATATGTACTTGAATATTGTATCATGTGTATGACATGTAGTTGATTTTATAAGGTTAAGTCTTTAAGCTCCCAAACTAAAACTGTTACAGCTTTTACCATTTAATTAACGTTTATAGAGATGATTTATCTCCTTTTCAACGTTTCATAAGATTTGCAGTCTTGGACAGCCTTGGAAATACATTTTCTCTTTAGCATCATTCAGTCTTTGGGCTATAATCGAAAGGTCAGCATCTGAATAAACTTTGGAGGGTTTTTTTTTCTTTGGAGCTTTTGAGTCTTCTCCTCTTTGTCCATTTATACATTCTTACTTCTTAGCGTTGATAGCGCCAGAATATCTTAAAGAGCAGTTACAATACTTTTTCGTCTTCTAACATTTTTAATTTTAGAGAAGAAAGTAGTATGAAATTATAGAAAAGCTATTGGGTTGCCAGTGATCGAAACTTTGAAACAGCGGAGTTGCAGCTGCAGACTTCCGCAATTAATTTTTCTGAAATTAATTTACATTTAAGGAGCATGAATTGCTTGATACTGAAGCGCTTTGTCCCTCAAGTCGCAGTAATTCAAAAATTGCATTGGAAAATTTTAATACAGTATTTTTAGTTGTTTTGAACTGTGTTTATTGACATTTTCATTAGATTCAGTATTGAAGTATTTAGTTCACTCTGTGTCTTCAGAAAGTTTCCTTTATGTTTCAGTAGATATGTCAGATTATAGTTTTTACTATTTCGAATCTGCCCAAACGATGGATGGTTATCTAAACTTTTTAAACGACTTAGATCAGTCTATTATCATTCAGAAACCTCTAATATTATGTTCTTGTAGATTGTCTTGTAGATTGAAAAAGATTTTCTGTGAAGTAATAAATAATTTTCCTTCTTCAGCTTGATATTTTATGGTAATCTTAGGGTATTTTCTTAGCTTATTCTTGTAATGGTTTCTTCGGAAACGGAACTAATTTCTTCTTGTATCGCATAGTGGTATTGCAAGGTAACTTAATGTTATCATTGTTTCAAATCGTGAAACATTTGTAACCGGAGACATTTGCTACCATGCTTTTAATCCTTGTGTCTTCAAAAACGTTAATTACATATTTTAGTATCGAGCACTTTTGTGTCATTTATTATTATTCTAGGCCAAAAGATTTATTAATGATAGTTGTTTTACTTCTCTAAATGCATTATTTTCATGAGTTTATCATAGTTATCATAATGATAAATGACAAATTTACGCCTGAAAGTCAGGCGAATTGAACTCTGAATAATCTGTTTTAAAGAACTACGTAATTAACATTTGTAATTAAGCATAAGATGTTGCTACTGCGCCACTTATTGACTGTGGTTTGTATTTGTTTTTCAAACACCGGCAAACGCATTGTTTTATGCACCTGTACTTTTTGTTTCATTTGGATATATAGAATGCGCACCAAGAATAATTTTAAAACTGGTACTTTATTGTACGTATATAATTAACGGAATTATCTGATGCTTTTGTTTTTGATAGACATTAACTTTAATGAAACTTTCTGCTCAAAGCTAATTTTAACTATCTTAATTCATCAATGAACTTAAGTACTTAAAAATTTTACGTATGTATTTAAAGTATAATGATTTGCGAGCGCAAGAAGGAAAAATTCAGATTGACATTTTAACTCCACTTTCGTGAGTCATTTGCTTGCGTTATAAAGTATAAATATCCCATTAGATAATGAGCAATGAATAAAGTTAATTTAATAAGAAATATGCGGTAACTTTCAATATCTGCTAATTTAATATAATTTTTCTTCAACATTTTGCTGAATGTGATACCGGGGTATACTATTCCTGTCCCGTCGTCACTTGCATTAAGATAATTGCCTACAATTTCTTTTCTGCTTATCGTTAGTCGTGAATAAACATATAACATAAAATCTGGGAATTTAAAAGGACAAGTTTGCATATTACATTATATTTTAAGCAGTCACGAGCTATTTAGGGCACACAAGCTTGAACTGACCATTATATCAAATTCAGTTAGTGTTTGCAATGTCAAGAGGGCATTGAAAATTGCGGCTGTATTCATAGCAATGACGGAGCATGATTAATAGTATATCAGGTAGTTAACTAACTGTGGAGCATAGTTCGAGAGAAAGCTGGCACGTATTTCGTTAATTAAAATATCCATAATAAGCGTGTGTAGGCTTCTAGCGAATGTATAATGGTAATAGAGAATAAACACATGCTTTGCTATTGAAAATCTCATCACTTTTACGGAAAAGCAAAACTTTTATGCAAAATACTTACATAATTTTTTCCGAAACAAGTGGAACATTAGATTTAAATAAAATACTTTAAGTTTTTTTTTTACTATTTACTCCTGTACACATAGTTTACAAGAATTCTAATCGAATCATTTACATTCGTATATACTGATTAGCACAATTAGAGTTAATTAAAATTTCAGTGCTCGTCTTAGTTGGAAGAAATCCCAAATAATTAAAAGGATATAAATTTTGAAACAAATAGCTACCTCTTAATTAAAATTAAATCTTTTGTTTGAAGAGAAAATTTTAAACAAATATATTAAAATTTAATATTCGAATTTTATTTGAACATCATTACTTAATACTTTTCCCCCTAAAAGTATGCAGTTTTTCAAATGAATAAAATAAATTAATTTCTGCCTTCAGAGAAATAGTTATTCCTGTTCCAGGCAAAAACACTACGCACGAAAACGTTGTGAAAAGAGAAACGTTGTGCAAGGAAGAAACATCGTCGTACATCGTGGGAGAAAACATGGCAACTCTGAAATATAGAAATATCAAATATTGTCACATCGTCAGAGATATTAAAACAGTTTAAAAAATTTAAGCACATATAAAAAAGCACACATAAATCATCGCATGATGATAACATCGTATACATACATATATTTTCAGATTTTAAACATTTAAATTCGAGTTCGTATAATGATTTGCGAGCGCAAGAAGGAAAAATGAAGACTTTTATCTCCATATTTCACATTTACTTTAATTAATTACTAAATTACTGAAAACGCAAGAAGGAAGCTTCAGCATTCGGACAGAAAATTAGAAAAAAATTAGTGCAACGTATAGCAATTAACAGGAAACTTACCTAAAATACGCTGTAGGATTGTACGATTCTCCACTGTGTAATTCTAAGTTACTGTTGGAAGTGAAGAATCTTAAGAATTGATAAGCGAATAATCGCTAAGTTCGTGTGACAGGAAACAACAAGATAGAAGGGTAAGATAACCATTTATTATTCCAACTAAAGTTTAACAAAACTCCGTCTTGGAGCGTACGATAAAGCCGACACTTAGCCTTGAACTTAAGAGACTAAGAATTAAACTAGACTAATTTTAAGTAACGAGATATAGCCAAAGCTATCAAAATTCTAACAGAATTGTCCCCTTAACGTTAATAGACTGCGAAGATATCAAGGGCCTAAAGTACAGCTGAGCGTGTTAAAAGCTTACGAGAGAGAAGCCTAAAATGGCGGACGCGTGCAGCCTGGTATCTCTCTCACTAAGACCGAAGAACTTCGCTGTTAAATACCGCTCTTCCTCATTATGTATTCAGACGTGATTCCAAAACTACGTTCTGGCCAGAAGTGGTAAGTTGAAATTAAAAAGCGATAGGAAAGGAAATTTAACTCAAAATTTAACTGTTAATAAAATTAACATAATTCTCACGTAGCTCCCGACCAGACTTTAAATAGTCGTAAGCTATGTAAAGGTCTTTAAACGACCTTGATTAAGACTTTAAAGTCTAAAAACTTTCTAATGTTAAACTATACACTTCTAACTCTTTCCTTAATTAGATTCACTTAAACTTCTGGTGTTAGGGCCAACTTTACAGCAATTCTAAAGCTAGATTAAAGCTAGAAAATTTTACAAATTTCATCAGTTTCTCGACCAACATCAACTTCTTCTTTCAATCCATCAGTTATTCTGATGCTTTTAGTCTTGGTCCTTCCATATCTGGAAGGAAACAATATTAGATTTGTACTTTACAAAGATTTCCGTCTTCGTTACAATTACTCTTTTATTGCCTCATTTGGCCCTCATTATGCTTTCATTCATACTTAAACTTCTGTTTCCCCCGGGCTCTGGGCTCTCCAGCAATTTGTTCTGAAATGTACTTAGTGTACTTATGTAGTGTTACCACGAACAAAACTACCGTTGCACAACATCTAACTTGTTAAATGTACATGACTTGGACTTAGACGGAGGTTCAGTTAGAAATTATTAATCTTTGCACTGATATAACACTCAGAAGACCAGAAAATGAAAGTGATGAAGTTTTTTTAAACTATTGGACTTTATTGAATACAAAACCATACTTAGGTGTGTACTTTTTGTGTCAACATATCTCTGTTAGCAGACTTCTTTCCAATTTTAAAAAAAGCAAGCTCAGAAACATGATGAACTCAGATCATGCAAAAAACAACATGGTTTTGTACATCAGAATATACGCCAAATTTTAATGAGTTTTAAGAGAATATTAAAAATAAAATGCCACATTAACTTAATTAACTTTAGTTGTACTATATTTCATTAAGTTCATTAAGTTATGTTAGTAACATATAGTTACTTCCTGAAGTACCCAATTAATGAAATATTTGATGATTTAGTAACTGAACAGTTGTATTTTTCTTTTATTAGTAATTACTAGTATGGATTTTCCTTTATTTTTAATTTGCAATAAAATTAGTTTGAACTTATACTATTATTTGTACTTCATTGGTTTATTTTTTCCCAGTTTCTTTTAGGTTTGTATTAATTTTCCTTATTACCTTGAAACATAAAATCATTCAGTTATATTACATATTTTCATGAAATTATTATGTTTTCAAATATAAAATAATGAGCGCCCTCGAGGCACGGCAGAAATTTAAACGCAGCCCTTAAGCAAAATCGATTGGAAATCACTGCTCTAGATGTTCAACTTTCAGGCCATTTTTCTCAGCTCTCAGAAAAATGTGTTGTTTGCTTCTCAAAGATTACCTTTCTGATTCTAATACTAAGGAATTTATAGAATGTCTTTTTTAGTATGATTTGTCATACTACAAATATAATTTTTAATGTGCTTTACCAACGTTAAAATTTCGTTTCAAGAAATTTGATTCTTGAGTTCGAAAAGGCGAAATGGCTAGCTTTGCTTTAGCTAATCATAGCTGGGTACTTAATAATAATTTTGACTTTCATTATGCACAAATTATTTATTTCTAAGTTTCTTTAGTTGGTGAATCAGATTTCCTTCTAGCTTTTTACATTTAAACATTCTTCCTCAGTTAATGACATTAATTTCAATCTAGGTTATTATTATGTCTAGACTTTTAATTTCCTAGTTTTTTATTTCCTCAGAGTAGATAAGACGTAGACCTTTCCTTCCTCCCTTAGTTTATCAGATCCTCTTTCAATTATCGTCAGATGGCTTTATGTTCGTATTTACTTTGTTTTGCCCACTGTTTCAAAACAAATACGGTTGTCGCTTGTTTCAGTATGCAAAAATTCTTTGTTTCTTAAAAAGAGGAACCAATATGCGGTCGCTCACGAAAATGACAGAGTTTATTCAAAAATTGAGTAAAATTGAAACTCATCGTCAAAATGAGTTGCCATTTTTGCCTAAATTGAAATTTGTTCTGACTTGTTTCTTTTCAAGTTGAACTTTTATTTCCTTTATTTAAATTAAATGATTTTATCCACTATTATCTTTAACTATCTGAAAAACCCTTTTATTCTAGCTGCTTGCTTAATTTTCATAATTTCAAACATAATTGCTCAACGACGAAATATTAGTTTGAGTAAAAGAAAGCATCTTACCGTGAACTTAAAATCTAAATGAATTTAATGTATGGACTGGCTCGTATGTTTTTTGAAAAAAACGCAAAGAGTTGTTGATTGAAATTAATGCACAGAATTTCATCTAGATTTAGAAAAAGGATCTAAACGAAATCTGAACTTAATTTTAAATTTTCTTAAAAACACTTTTTTCGCTGTTTAGTATTTAATTTCTCAATTACATGCTTGTAAATATTGCCTATTTCAAAATATATTTAAATTAATAATACTGCAGAACTTAGAAATGAACGTTCCGTTTTGTTGATAATACCATACTAATATATGCATGAAATTCAGATCTGCAGTATGTATTGAAACTTTCTTTGCAAATGAATTATTTATTAATAAGCTCAAAATGAGAATCTGGAAAGATGAGGAAAAGGAGATTTATTGGTTTCATATTTTTCAATTTAAAATTCAATCAAAATTTCTCTTTTGGAGTAAAGAGAGTACTTAAACCTTTAACGGTAAGAGATTTATAAGCAGCAGGATCATTTTCAAGAAAATAATTTTATATTGCTTGGCTGAAAAACCCATTTATTATATCCTCGATATCTTTGAATTTTTAGTTCGATATTGAAAGATTTTCAGTAATTACAAAATATTTTAACATTATTTTTCGATCGATCTTGAGAATCTTTTTCTGCTAGAAGTTTCAGACAGAAATAAGTAATTAATATTCGATTAAACACATAAAATCGTAAATATGGTATGGTTGATAAGGTAAAGCTTTTGATAGGTTTTCTAATCTCTAAAGTGATTTTTGTTTTTTACAAAATTTACCATAGCATGTATATTACTTAACTCCTCGGGAACGTTTTACATCCTGCTGTATTATGATTGTATAACTAATAAAAATTATTAAATTAGTAGGAGATTAAGTGCGTAATAAGAAATAAGCTTATTTGATCTTTTAATCGTTTTTTATACTGAGCTATTAAAAGAATTCAGATGAACGTATTTAATAAGCTATTAAATTTATTTTATCATAATGCAATGGTAACATTAAATGGCTGACTGGACTTTGTTAATTAATTTTACATCTTATCTATGTCTTCTATAGCTTTGTATAATATCAAAGGATGGTCTCTTAAAATTCTAACACAAAACGTTAAACATGTTTAAAACAGTTATTGCAACCATAACTTGTTTTATCATAAAATAAAACAAAATAAGGGATTGCAGCTAACAAATTTTTAATAATAGATAAAAGGCCCAATATGACAAGTAAAATTATTCCCTGACCATGGATAAAGCGACTCGGATTCTGGTAAAGCTTTTGAAATACTCAAATTAGTGAGTGTAAAACATGTTCCTCTAAATAAATTGAAGAGCGTGTACAGTGACAATGATCGCTTTGTGTGACTCTTATTGAAAGTCATTGAACAAGAAACCTGAGCATGTTTTTTCTTACACATATTTTAAATACTTTATGAAATTTTTGTACCAATTTCTAACGTAGTTACCAAACTTTTCGTGTAACACTTTTATGCATAAACAACCGATTCCTACATAAAATAAGTTATTTATTACTTTGCATGAATAAATTATTCACAATTATTTTTAAAGTACCGTATTATGGGATCCTAGTAGAGTTTTGTTCATATTTTAGATCTGTTATATCGATTTTAGATTACAGCAATAGGCTTTTAATTTTTCAAACCTTCGTTTTACTTTACAACAGTGCTTTGTGCATTCTTTTAAATTTCCAAGGAAAAAAAATCAGCATTCCACAAAAATACCCTAAGTTGCATAACATTACTTCAAGATTTAAAAGTCCGCTTGTTAGTTGTATCAGTAATTATTTTGGTAATAATCCACAATTAGTTTCAGAATTTCACTAATTAATATGACTAATAATTTTCTTTTTATCTATGAAGTTCGCTACCTCGCTTTAAAACTCGTTTTCAAAGAATTTGCAATGTGCATCTTAGTGAGACTTCGGCATTGCAACGCATAAGCGGAATCTTTTTTCAGGAAAATAAATGTTTTAAATTTCCAGATCAATTAATAGTCTTAACCGATAAGTTAAATAAATCGCGGAAGTAATCTTAAAAAATATTGTTGCGTGCGTACGGGTTCGTTATGAAATGAATGCACAAGTCCGATGAAAAATGAACAAAAATTTATTATTATCACAACAAAAATGCTTAAATTTTCTCAAATTATCATGCAGTATTACAATATCTCACAGTAGTTTTCTTTTAACTACTCAAATGTCAATAGAACGTAATTCAAAACAGCTAAAGAACGCTAATCCGCGAATTCGCTACAATCAACAACAGTAGTTTTCTAAACAACAACAAACTAAGCAACTACTACAAACTGAGATGTTTTCCTCCTTTTATAAGATTTTAAAATCACGCGCTAGAATTTTCCAGTACTTTCTCGAAATCAAAAAGAGATATTTATTTATTTAATGCACGCGCTCTTGTATTCTCAATTTTCCGGCTTAGCTTTCTTTTAATATTCGTCACGCGCTGCACTGCGCGAGAAATAAAACCATTTAATTTCTAATTGAACTAACATTAGCTTTTTAAATACCAAATTCGTAACACTGCCCCCTTCCCAAGGACTGCACGTCCCGGGCAGTACAATCCCTGGACAGGAAGCAAAACTTACAACTGTGGCATAAATGCATTAATAAGCATTACATTACAATAATAAATAACATGAACAATAAATGCAATACATAAAACAAATCAAATGCTATCAAATACAAATCAAATACACATTTAAAACCAAAAATGGACCATGGTCTTATACTATTTACAATTATTTACATTATGTACTATGGCCATAGTAATGAGCTAACCTGTCGTAATGAACGACTTTAGGTTTAGAGTTCGAAGACTTACGAATCCGAACCACGACGTCATTCAGCCTGTTTAGGACTGTGTACGGCCCATCCCAAGGTGACTGTAATTTCGGACAAAGTCCTTTCCGTCGAGTCGGATTCCACAACCACACCTTGTCTCCTTCGTGGAATTGATGTTCAGTAGCTCTTGTGTCGTATCGGGTCTTCATCTTCTCCGTCGCCAAGTTGACTCGCTCTCGTGCAAAATTGTGCATCACTTCAAACCGGGCCTGGAGATCTTGAATATATTCCTCAGACGATGAAGGAGCATCCGGAGGGCGGCCAAACAATAGATCACAAGGCAGACGAAGGTCAAGACCGAAGAGCATCTGTGATGGAGAATAGCCGGTAGTCTCGTGGACAGCACTGCGGTAAGCCAGTAAAAAGAGTGGTAATTTCTTGTCCCAGTCCTGTTGGTTTCTGGAAACCACTAATGAGAAGTTATTAAGGATGGTTCGATTGAACCTCTCTACCATGCCGTCCGACTGGGGATGCAATGGCGTCGTTTGAGTTTTGTCAATGCCAAGTAGTTTGCATAGTTCTTTGATTACTGCCGAGGCAAAATTCCTTCCCTGATCGGAATGTAACTGAAGAGGCACTCCGAACCTGGAAATCCAGTGCTGTATCATTACCTCAGCTACTGTGACTGCCTCTTGATCAGGAATAGGATAAGCTTCAGGCCACTTGGTGAAGTAATCAATGACAACGAGTATGTATTTGTTGCCATCAGCAGTTCGTGGCAGAGGTCCCAGGATGTCAAAGGCGATACGTTCAAAAGGCGCACCTACGTTGTAACGTTGCAGTCTGCCTCGGCTGCGTTTCCTCGGTCCTTTCCGACCTGCACAGGCATCGCAAGATCGGCACCACTTTTGCACGTCATTCTTTGCATTATTCCAGTAAAAGCGCTCACGAACTCTCTGTAAGGTCTTCATAATTCCAAAGTGACCTCCTGTAGGGCTGTTATGTAGTTCTTTGAGGACATCAGGAATCCGGGATCTCGGAAGTATCAGTTGCCATCGGAACGTCTTCCCATCATCCGACTCGAATTTCCGGTATAAGACGCCGTTTCGAATGTGAAGTGAATCCCAGAGTGCCCAGTATTGTTTTGTTGTAGGACTACAGATAGAAAAGTCCTGCCATGTAGGTTTTCTGTTTGATGACCCTATTAAATCAAGTATGGGTTTAATGTCGCGGTCTTCTAGCTGGTCTTTCCTGACTTCATCATCACTCCACGGGTCTCGAGCAGCCGATGTTGATGTTGTAATTTGTCTTGCGACCGGAGTCAGCAGTTCGTATTTCGCTTCCACCCTGGAACAATATCGGCAGTTTTCTTGGCAAGGTCTTCTAGACAGGGCGTCGGCGTTTCCGTGTGATGATCCCTTACGATGACGGATAGTGATGTCATATTCTTGGAGTCTCTGTATCCACCTGGCTATTTGACCCTCAGGATTTTTGAAATTTAAAAGCCACGCCAATGAGGCATGGTCCGTGCGGAGGAGGAATTTTCTCCCGTATAGATAATGATGGAAATGTTCTACAGCTTTGACTATGGCGAGCAACTCTTTCCTTGTGACACAGTAATTCCTCTCCGGTTTAGACAGGCACTTGCTCCAGTAAGCTACTACACGTTCTTGGCCGTCTATTTCTTGGGACAAAACAGCACCGACACTTTCATTGCTCGCGTCGGTGTCGAGAATAAATGGTCTGTCGAGCTGAGGATACGTCAGGATTGGAGCAGATGTTAAAGCTTCCTTTAAGTTGTTAAATGCATCCTCGCATTCCTTTGTCCACAAGAATCTTTGCTTGCTCTCTGTCAGCTTGTGAAGTGGTCTTGCGATGGAAGAAAAGTTCTTCACGAATCTCCTATAGTAGGTGCAAAGCCCTAGGAAGCTTCTCAGCTGATGGACATTTTCGGGACGCGTCCAGGATTTAACCGCTGATACCTTTTCAGGATCCGTGCGCACACCTTCTGCAGAGATGACATGTCCCAGGTAAGTCACTTCCTTTCGAAACAATTTGCATTTAGCGGGAGTCAGCTTCAGATTGGCCTCTTTCAGTTTCTGAAGCACCTTTCTAAGATTTTCTAGATGCTCTTCAAAACTCTTTCCGACGATGATGATATCGTCCAGGTATATCAGACAGGCTTCGTAAGAAAGGCCTTTCAAAACAGTCTCCATAAGACGTTCGAATGTTGCCGGCGCATTACACAGTCCAAACGGCATCACTTTGAACTGCGAAAGTCCTTGTCCCGTAGTAAATGCCGTCTTTTCTCGGTCATCAGGATGGATTTCTACCTGCCAATACCCACTCTTTAAATCAAGTGTTGAGAACCACTTGCTTCCAGAAAGAGTGTCTAGAATGTCATCAATTCTAGGAAGAGGGTAACTGTCTTTCTTCGTAACCTCATTCAACCGGCGATAGTCAACGCAAAATCTTGTTGAGCCGTCTTTCTTTCTGACGAGAACGATGGGAGATGCCCATGGACTCGCTGAAGGCTCGATGACATCGCCTTCTTCCATATCTTTTAACAGTGTTCGCACCTCTTCCTGTTTAGCAAACGGTAGACGTCTTGGATGTTGCTTGATCAGGGGATGATCGCCAGTATCTATTCTATGTTGTGTCAAACTAGTTCGACCCACGTCAGAAGACGAGCGGGAGAAAACAACTTGAAGATCTTTAATGACGCGATCGGCAGCATTTTTCTCTTTATCGTTTAATTGTGCATTCTGCAATAACTCCGATGTAATGCTCTCTGAGGACACGGATTCTGGGATGTTACTCTTTTTTTCAACGCTGGTTACTGGAGTACATGTTGCAACCACTTCACCTTTCTTAATAGCTCTCGACTTTTCAGTTACATTGGCGACTCTCACCGGGATAACCGTTCTGGATAGGTCGACGAGTGTTGAGGCTACTAATACTCCTTTTGGAATATTACAGTTATTGGGATATTCTATGATGCCGTAGCGGAAATTTCTATTTTCGGCTATGGATCCAGGAAGTAAAATTTCTGTTCTTGCCGGTATTGTAATATAGTCTTGTGCTATGATTTTATGGACAGATTTAACTTCTTCATCATTAACGAGAAATAACGCTATGTCCTCAGATTAAGAATGCAATTGGTTATTTTTAAAATCCAAGGAAAAATTGTATTTCCTTAGAAAGTCCAATCCGAGTATGCAAGAATCAGTGATCTCTGCTACATATGCCGTGTGATGGTAAGCGGCACTTCCAAACGTGATGTTAACATTTACTTTTCCGTCGATGTCGATCTTCTCACCGGACACAGTCTGGAGGGTAACGCAGGGCGGCGTCCAGATAAGTTTGTTTCCTAGTTGTTGAGCCAAATCTTTTCGGATGATGGTGACGTTGGCTCCTGTATCTATAGTCATATTGCACGGAACTCCATTAATATGTTCTATTATGAAAAGTCCATTACTGCCGCCTCTCACTGCAGAAATCTGAAGCGCTTTAAACGGGGGCTTTTCATTATCTGGCAACCTCCGCCCCGCGAGATGGCCACTAATTAGTTTCCCTGCTGCTTGTTAGAAGCGGTCTTAACATCAGTACCCTGGGGTGTTTTGCAGTTTTGTCGTATGTGTCCTTCAGCACCGCAGTTCCAGCACTTAACGGTCGGTTTCTTCTCACCAATATTCCGTCTCAAGGCGTTCAGTTGTCTAGTTAAATCGTCAAGTCGAGCGGTGACTTGATCCCCTGGCTCCTGGACTTGAGCAGCTCTGACTGGGTGGCGGTCTCGACGAGTGGCTTGCTGGGCTGCCTCAAATTTCATGGCGTACACTAGAGCACTTTTTAAATCTTTTACATCCGCCATTCGTAGAGCTTTCTGTATTTCAGTATCTCGGATGCCGTCGATAAAGTATTGCAAGGACAGGATTTCCCTTGTTTCTGTCGGGCATTCCTAAAAGGCGAGATGGGACAGCCTTTCAACATCCGCGGCGAGCTCCTGAAGTGTTTCGGTAGGCTTCTGTTGACGAGATTTTAATTGGAGCCTGCTGTAGTCTTTTAAACACTTCTCCCCAAAGCGCAACTCCAAGGCGCCGGACAGAGCTTCGAAATCTAACCTTTTGTTTTCGGGAAGAGTCTGAAGGATATCCGCTGCGTCAGCTCTTAGAGAAGCGGCGAGATGACAGGCCTTAGCTTGGGAATCCCATCCATTCGCATCCGCCACGATAGAAAATTGTGTCTTATACACCTGCCAGGAGGTCTTCCCATCATATGTGGATAGCTTCAGAGGTGGACGAGCAGACATTGGTAAGAATTTAAAATCATCACTCCTGCTCCCTGCCGACGCTACGAATTTCTTTAAAGTATCCATTTCTTTGGCAACTGCAGAAACTCTCTCATCAATTTGTTCTTTTACAGAAGAAACTCTTTCTTCTATTTCTTCTTTCACCGAAGAAACTCTTTCTTCAATATGTCCAACTTTATTTTCAACTGCGTCAATTCTGCCTTCCATAGCTTCAAATTTATTTTCTATTATGCAAGTAATTTCTCTTTTCATTTCTTCTTGACCAGCTTGAACGGCTTTCATTTCGTCCTTAACGGATTCCTGGCCCAATTTCATTTCTTCCTTAACGGATTCCTGGCCCAATTTCATTTCTTCTTTAAATGATGCTTGGCCAGCTTCCATCTTTTCTTGGAATGCAGCAAAAGCACTAATGAGCTGTCTCAATTGTTCTTCCATCGCTCTTGTTATTGGCATTCAAATCCCACTCCTGACACCAAAAATTGTTGCGTGCGTACGGGTTCGTTATGAAATGAATGCACAAGTCCGATGAAAAATGAACAAAAATTTATTATTATCACAACAAAAATGCTTAAATTTTCTCAAATTATCATGCAGTATTACAATATCTCACAGTAGTTTTCTTTTAACTACTCAAATGTCAATAGAACGTAATTCAAAACAGCTAAAGAACGCTAATCCGCGAATTCGCTACAATCAACAACAGTAGTTTTCTAAACAACAACAAACTAAGCAACTACTACAAACTGAGATGTTTTCCTCCTTTTATAAGATTTTAAAATCACGCGCTAGAATTTTCCAGTACTTTCTCGAAATCAAAAAGAGATATTTATTTATTTAATGCACGCGCTCTTGTATTTTCAATTTTCCGGCTTAGCTTTCTTTTAATATTCGTCACGCGCTGCACTGCGCGAGAAATAAAACCATTTAATTTCTAATTGAACTAACATTAGCTTTTTAAATACCAAATTCGTAACAATATTATTTTTCAGTCTTAATCAATAAGTGTTGTTTATGTGAGTATCGTTTGCTTCATTTTATTGTTGCAAACAGCGTAAATTTCTTTTGTTTTTCTTCCTTTAGTCTTGAACTTTATGTGTGGCAACTAGATAATTGATTGATAGAATTTTGTTTGTGACAGCCATGTAGAATGGCTCGCTTATTTTGTATCAATTATTTCGCCTTGCTGACATCTTATTTATAATTAGTGTAATGAAATAAAAGTGAAGGAATACAGTCCATGTGTTAAGTGATTATTGTTTGTCAAACATATTAAGTAAAGATAATTTATTATTGGTCAAAAGTCTAGCCGGAGTGCTAGTGAAGATAGTGACTGTTCTAAGCGCATTGTAACAACGTAAATATGCATATGGTTGGTGAAAAATTACTCCCCTTTGTGAGGTAAGTGGATTTTGAACATTTATATTCTACTAAAAATTCGTTTATAACTGATTTTAAGAACAATGTTGTAATACAGTATAGAAGTATTTCGATTTCGTTTTAATAATAGTGTTAAGTGATTTAAGAACAATTTCTGTTTTTGAATTGATCAATTATGCTTATAACTTTTAAAACAAAAAGAATTGTTTTACGCAGGAATGTTACTAATTATGTGAAGAAAATTGAAACTATTTTAACTGCAGAGGAAATTAATTTAATAGAACTAGAGGAATGTGTCGAATTATTGAAACAAAAAGAAACTGAGTTAAGGAAGCTTGATTCTGAAATCGAAAGTTTAATTACAGATACTAAAGAATTAGAAAACGAAATAGATAATGTTCAGGAGTACACAGATAAAATTTATTTGTGGAAATTTAAAGGTGAAAAATATTAAAAAATCAAAATAGTAAAAATAATTCTAATAGTGTAATTCCAGAACAGGTTCTTGCCAATATTAAATTACCCACGTTAACATTACCGACTTTTGGTGGTAATATTACAGAATGGATAGCTTTTAAAGATCTTTTCAGTGATACTGTAAGAAATAATACGAATTTATCTAATGCTCAAAAATTGCAGTATTTGAAGGCTTCGTTGAAAGGTGAAGCATACCGCATTATTCAAACCATTCAAATTTCGGACTATAATTTTGAAATAGCATGGAATCTGTTAGACGAAAGATATTCAAATAAGAGAGAACAAATTTTTGCATATATTAAACGTTTTCTAAGCTTACCAACTATTCAAAATGAATCAGCATTTGCTATTTTAAATTTAGTTGACAATATTAATGAAGTTATTCGTTCTTTAGAAGTATTGAATCAAACCATTGATAATTTTGGTGACACTTTAATGACTCATTTAATTTTGCAAAATTTAGACCCTTCTACAAAATTATGGTGGGAACGTCAGTTAAAATGTAAAGAGATTCCAAAACTTACTTTAATTGAATTCCTAAAACACTATGCAAGAACACTTCAAAATAGCAAATCAACAAGTAATAAGGTACCTAAATCTGTGAAAATTCGTGAATTAGAGAATAAACACTGTGTTTCAAAATAAGAATAATGTTCTGGTTGCTACTTTGGGTTGTGGTTATTGTAAAGAAGATCATAGTTTAGACAAATATTCGAAATTTCTAAATATATCGGTTCAGCAAAGAATAGAATTTGTAAAATCTTATCGTTACTGTTTTAATTTATGTTTATCTAATATGCACTTGCTCAAAACATGCAAGAGTTTACATACATGTCAACATTGCTTTAAGAAGCATCACAGTATTTTGCACAATGTAAATAATTCAAAGAATAAAACTCAGTTAAACAGTATAAATCCGCCTACGCAATCTATCCCTAAAAGAGATGAATTAACGAGTCCTAAGGACGTTTCAGCCACAGTTTGTGCCTCTCATTATGATTCGAATGCAAAAAGTAATCAAACCAGTCACATTTTATTGCGTACTGCTTTAATAAAAGTTCAAAATTCTGAACAACAAATTGTGAAGTGTAGATGTTTAAGTGATACTGGATCTCATAGTTAATTTATTTAAAGGGATTGTGTGAAGAAATTAGGATTACGAGTGAAAGATAATTCCATTTCTGTATCATGTCTAGGAGAATTTAATACTGTAAGTAATGGGGAAGTCGATTTAGTATTCACTTCTCATTTTAAAAGTGATATTCGTGTATCAACATCAGCGTTTGTACTGGACAAGGTTACAGATAACATTCCCTATGTATCTTTGCCATCAATCATCTTCGATAACTTCAGTGATTTACAATTAGCTGATCCATTATTTTACAAGTCACAACAAGTTGACATTTTATTTGGAGTAAATGTATTTCTGCATTTCATGACGGTAGAAATTGTCAAACGTGGTCCTGATCTACCATTTCTTCTAAATTCGAGGTTGGGATGGATAATTTCGGGTACTACAAATTTTGAATCTACAAATTTTGAGCCAGTGTATGTAAATCATTTGAATACAAACACAGATGAGTTAGTAAATTATTTCTGGGAGTTAGAAAAGTTTCCAAATGTACAACCTTTAACAAATGAAGAAAAACTTTGTGAAGAACATTTTAAAAACTCGCATTTTAGAGACACATCACGTCGTTATTCAGTTGCAATACCATTCAAAGATAATAGAGATATTCTAGGTGACTCCCGTAAAATGGCGCACAGAAGATTTCAATACTTGGAGAAGAGGCTGTTATCTATGAAAAAATTTACAACCAGAATATTCAGTTTATGAAAGTGTACTTTTCACTAGAACACGTAGAATTAGTGCCAGACACAGAATATGAATTAGAGAATAAACACTATTATATCCCACATCACTTCGTGTTCAAGAACTCTAGCTTAACAACAAAATTGAGAGTTGTTTTCGATGCGAGTGCTAAAACAACCACAGATGTTTCTTTAAATGATATGCTAATGATAGGCCCAAAAATACAAGATGACTTAATTTGTATTTTACTAAGATTTAGACTTCATAACATTGCAATAACCGCTGATATTAAAATGATGTACAGACAGATAAACATTCATGAAAAAGATAGAGATTTTCAGAGAATATTATGGAAAGATAGCCCGTATAAACAAATACAAGTTTGTCGTTTGGAAAAATAGTTACATACGGAACTGCAGCTGCTCCATATCTTGCAACAAAGTGTTGAGTCAGTTAGCGATTGATGAAGGATTGAACTTTCCAAAGGCAAAGAATATAGTTTTAAGAGATTTTTATGTTGAGGATATGTTAACTGGTGTAAAAGATAGTTCGGAAGGTATTGCATTGATAGACGAATTGCAACAACTGCTAAAAAGGGGTGGCTTTGAGCTTCACAAATGGTCGACAAGTGAACCGTCATTGTAAAAACCTCTGGCTTAACAAACACAGATAATGACAATATTCATCGTGTATTAGAAGACAAAACATTGAAAGTTCTGGTATTGGAATGGCATCCGGACAATGATGAATTCAAAGGTAATGTCGGTGTAATAGAGTATCAAAGTGTTCCGACTAAAAGAATTATTTTGTCATTCGTAGCAAAGCTATTCGATCCATTGAGGTGGATAGCTCCCTTTGGTAATTATCGCTAAAATGTTCCTTCAGCAATTGTGGAAATTACAATTATCATGGGATGATCCTGTAACAGAAGAGATTGATCGAAATTGGAAAAATCTATGTAGAGAAGTTAAACTTTTGAATTCTATAAATATACCTAGGAAAATTCTGCTACCTGAATTTTTTCGATGTGAACTTCACGGATTTTGTGATGCGTCTGAAAAGGGTTATGCAGCAGTTATTTATAACAAAACTTGTAATAAGTCTGACATTAATGTTAAATATGTAACAGCTAAAACTCGTGTAGCACCATTAAAATCTATTACTATTCCAAGCCTGGAATTATGTGCAGCAGTGTTATTGGCACGCTTGATTCAGTCTGTAAAAGTTGCATTAGTTATAAATTTTGATTTAGTGCAAGCTTGGAGTGATTCACAAATCGTGTTGTCATGGCTAAGATCAGATCCTAAAAAATGACAAGTATTCATATCCAATAGAGTTCCTGAAATACAATCCATCTTACCACCTGAGAACTGGAGTCACGTTGATGGAAAAGAAAATCCAGCTGATTGTGCTTCACGTGGGTTATTTCCTGCAGAACTATTATCTCATCAATTGTGGTGGAATGGTCCTTCTTGGTTAAAGTGCAGGGAGATTGCCTTGTCTAAAAATATTCTTATAGATGAAGAGGCATTACCAGATGTACGTAAAACAGTCTCATTTGTAGTTTCTGAACCTGTACAGGAGCTTGCTATTATATCAAATATATCTTCATTTCCAAAGTTACAACGCATATGTGCTTGGATATTAAGATTCATATCGAATTCTAAAGTAGCATATCTAGAAAGAAATACGTCTTTTTTATCTAGTAATGAAATTCGAGCTGCATTTTTCTGTATTGTCCGAATAATACAGCGATTTCACTTCAATGTTCAAAGAAATTCAATGTTTGGAGTTGGGAAAGGACTTACTTACAAACAGCAACCTCCTTAGCTTATGTCCAATTTTAGATGACAACAAAGTGTTACGTGTAGAAGGAAGACTGAAAAATGCGCAACTGTCAGAAAATGAAAAACATCCAATCTTATTACCTTCAAAACGCAATCTGACAGAAATCATAATTAGACACTTTCATGTCAAATATCTGCATGCAGCACCAGAACTTCTTCTATCTTTAGTTAGACAGCAATTTTGGATCATAGCTGCTAGATCTGCTATCCGAAAGTAGTAAGATCTTGTATCACGTGTTGCAAACTTAGAGCTAAAACTGCAAGTCAAATAATGGCTGATCTACCGGAATCTAGAGTAACACAATCGCGACCATTTCATCGAACTGGAATAGATTTTTCTGGACCGTTCATGATTAAACATCGTGCAGGACGTGGACAAAAATCATTTAAATGTTACGTATGCTTATTTGTGTGTTTTGTAATCAAGGCAGTACATCTTGAAGTGGTAGAAGATTTGTCAACAAAGGCATTTTTAAGTGCATTGAAACGATTTATTGCGAGAAGAGAGAAACGATTTGAGATTTATAGTGACTGCGGTACTAACTTTAAATGTGCAGACAAAGAAATCAGAGAATGTGTTTTGCAATGTAACCAAAATCAAGAAATTAACAAATTTTTGTCTTTAGAGGAAATAAAATGTATATTCAACCCGCCATCATCTCCCCATTTTGATGGACTATGGGAATCGGCATAGTCTTTAATGAAATTACATCTAAAAAGGACTGCTGGTGATGCTGTGCTGACCTATCCAGAATTTCAGACCTTGATAGCGCAGGTTGAAGCTTGTCTCAACTCTAGGCCATTGTGTCCAACATCGGTTGATCCAAATGATTTAACTGCATTAACACCTGGTCATTTCCTAATAGGAACCTCTTTAACTGCCATACCTGAACCTGACCTAAATTATAGTTCCTTCAATTACATTGACAGATGGCATGTGAGACAGTTTATTTTTCAGCACTTCTGGAAAAGATGGAGTCGAGAATACCTGTCTCAGCTTCAGCAAAGACCTAAATGGCAAAAAAGTCAAAACAATTTAGAAGTCAATGACTTAGTCCTCATCAAAGAAGACAACCTTCCGCCTCTTAAATGGAGGTTAGTGAGAATAATTGCTGTTCATCCGGGCTCAGATCAAAGAGTCAGAGTTGCTAGTATTAAAACTGGTCATGGTGTCATTAAACGACCAATCGTGAAATTGTGTCCTCTTCCTATTCAGACTAAAAAACTATGAACTGCTTCGCATATAATATTTTGTATTATTTTTCTTATGTTTATTACAGACTAAGAAGTTTCAAAATGCTCCAACTGTTGAATTTCCCTGGGATTTCAACGAGGGCCAGGATGTTTATGTGAGTATCGTTTGCTTCATTTTATTGTTGCAAACAGCGTAAATTTCTTTTGTTTTCTTCGTTTAGTTTTGAATTTTATGTGTGGCAAAAAGATAATTGATTGATAGAATTGTGTTTGTGACAACCATGTCTCGCTTATTTTGTATCAATTATTTCGCATTTCTGACATCTTATTTATAATTAGTGTAATGAAATAAAATTGAAGGAATACAGTCCATGTGTTAAGTGATTATTGTTTGTGAAACATATTAAGTAAAGATCAAGTGTTTTAAAATTTTGCTGCTGAAAACTACACATATTCTTTCTTCCTTTCTGTAAGATTTCTTTTCCGATCACTTTTTTTTTCTGCACATATTATTTAATTAATTATTTAATTAATTTTATGATTACTTTATTCTAATCTTGATACCAATGACTCATCCTGTGATTTTGACACATTAAGGTCGCGAATCAAGTCGATTAAGCCAAAGTAACTGAGGTCGAAATATGTTTGTACTGAGAAAGAGGGCAGAGCTTTATTTTGGTATGCAATGATAATTTCAATGGAAAGTGAAATCATAAAATTTAATGTCCCATAGAAAAAAATCTGACTTTATGATCAAAATCGTAAAACCCGCTTTAATCGCTGAATTTTTAGTGAAATGGCTAACTGTTTATACTTAAATTCGCATTAAATGGATAAGGTTGACTTTAAAACTAAAACATACCTGTATGACATGGAAATAAACTTTGTGAAGTGTAAAACTAAAAGTAATGTCATATAGGTTTATAAAACTAATTTTGCACTATTAGTCTTCGAAGCTTATTTAAACAAATTTATCGATGTCTCGGTATCGTGGTATTTTCGTAGTCTAAACAAGTGAACCTTTATTTGAAGTCAAATCATGATGAAAGATGAGCTATACAAAATGCTAAAACGCAATAAAGACTTTAATGAGGTAATTAAACAGATTTAAGTCTACAATATAGCATTAAAATACTTCACATTGAAAACAAATTATGAAGAGTGCAAAAAGAGTGCATGTTTAATGTATAGTTGTTTTAAACATTTTACTAAAAAAAATTAAGAATACATAAAAGTCCAAAAATCCGCCATCCAGTGATAAGGCACATCTGATAATTCGGTACTATTTTCACTCAATCAACATCACTTGGCATGAAGTTTATGAAGCTAGTGTACATTGGAACTTTAACTGAAAAGACTATATGCTCTAGTAATAAATTTAAAGAAAAAAAAATAATATAATTAAACTATCAATAAATTTATTTATTGATAAGTTTGACTTATTATCATATTTGTAATTATCAGGGACAGTTGTTCCATTTCTAAATACGTTTAAGAATGCATGGAAAAATTATTTTGCCACATTATAAAATTTTAGTTCAGTAACCTGGCATCTTACATTAAATTAATCCTCCGGATATTTTCATTAATTTACCTGAAAAACTTGTTACTACTTGAAGTTGTAAAAAAAGGGTTTCAAAATTGTTGGTTAATTTTGTTGCACTTTTGTATATTTATTCCAAAAGTGAATACAGCCTGTTAACATGCACAAATACGTACTCAGTATTCGAAAATATTGGGAAATATCAGAATGTTTAATTAAATTATTTCTTGTTTTGAAGCAGAGGATGGAAACGATTTGTAAAGCAATGTAAAATGGAATCCTAAGTTTCAAGACTTTTATTTGAAATGCTAAGTAAAATAATAACGTATTTACAATTCTCATGGTTTGAAATTCATAAGTTTGCACCCCGAATAAGGAGTGATGGATTTTAATGGCTTACATATGCCCGGAACTATTTGCTATTCTAGTGGTTTACTGGAATCCAAACTCTTAGTCTCTGTATCGCGTTTTAACTTGCATATAGCTTTTACGGACTTAAATAAGCTTCTATAAGCGGCTTCTATAAAGTGTTTGTCGCCGATAGTTTATTAGTTGCTTGTGTAACTGTAAATTGTTTTATCCCTCGTGCAGTTCAGCGCGTGACGAATATTATGAGAGAGCTAAGCCGGAAAAATTAAAAATACAAGAGCACGTGCATTTAACATTTAATAAATAAATTTAACGTCAATATATAATAGAATTCGGAAATATGAAACCGGCAACAATAAAAAAACTAATAAAATGAAATAAATAAATATCTTTATTATATACGGCTTAAGTGTCTGTTTGTCGCCGATAGTTTATTTGTTGCTTGCTTAACTGTACTAGCCAATAAGGTGAAGTTGCCACGGCACAGGGTTGCCGTTGAGACGTAGACAATTTCCTATAAAACTTGCCATTGCCATCAATAAGTCTCAGGGCCATACGCTTAAGCGGTTTCCTTCATCGCACTCTACTTTAAGCAATTAAGCAAGTAGAAGGGGGAAACCTCGCGGGGCAGTAAGCAAAGGGGCGCCCTCGCCGCCTGCCCTGGGTAATTCAGTTTGAATTAGCAGACACCTTTGCAGAAATCATTTTAATTACAATTTATATCTAGAACAGCGGTCAGTTCGTATGACCGTCGGGCTTTCTGGTTTAAATATAACGTTACTGTTTCATTATTAAATTTAATATTATGCGTGTAATTTTTATTGAATTAAAAATGGTGGACTGAAGTTTAAACTATGGAAGTGAGGCAAAAGCAGAAGAAAAAGTTAGCTCTATATTATTAAATTAAGTTTAAAGAGGTGAAACATTCTGGGATAATGATTCAATTATTTTGGAAATAATTAGCAGTATTCTAGACCATTTATACAATCAATTTGCATTTATTATTTAAAACTCAAAAAATTATCAAGGAATAACTGCTTTTTTTGATAGTACTTATGTGTTTATCCATAAATAAAATTAAGAATGTGTTCGCAAATATACCAAATAAAAATGTACTGGCTCTTCAGGACCTGCATTATATGAATCCTTCCTCAATGGGCTTAAAATCTGTTTTAACAGCTCCTAAAAGCATACAAACTTAAAATAAAATTCTCGGAAAACGAATGAAATTCCTCACGGATTTTATATTTTCTATTTACGAAGCTCCGATAACAGTAAGTCATCAGAATTTAGCTTCGATTGCAATCTAACCACACATACTGAAAAATAATAGAAGTGCTGCATTTGAACGAATTGGCGATTTCAGCTGCGTTTATGATAACAAGAGTATCTTTAATAACTATTATCAGCATGAGAAACCTGTTACGCTTTACTTATGTGACACTTTCACAGTTATGTTTTCTTGAAAACTATTTCATACAATTTGGGAATAGATGTCATGATATTGATTTTTATCCTTCTTGATAACTTAAATGTAAATTTAATAATTCATTAAGTCAAAAATCAATACATTTGTAGCGTAAAAATTATAAATTCAAACTAATGTGAGGTGAGCACTTAAAATGTTTTTTGTGACTCACTTGTACATATGATGGAGATTTATTTAGATATATGGCTTCAAAAATCAATTACTATCAGCTACGACTCTTTTCAAAGTTCATCTAAAATTTATTCATAGTTCATAAGGTTATTGCTGAGAGATTGAAATGCACAAATACTACCAATACACAATGTTATAGACCGTCACCTCAGTGCCCAGTAGCCATCACGGCAAACAAATAACTGAAATATGTCTATTAAAATTGAAAGTATTTTATATTCATTTCTCATTTAGCGATCTAACTAATTGTAAAAATGACAAACACATTTCATTGCATGCATCTGAAATTTTGGCATTCAACAATTATGTTCTATTTTATTTCCATCCGAAATTAATTGTTTAGGGTCAGGTTTCCGAAACTTTTACGTGTCCGATTCAAGACCCCCGATTATCTAGTATTTTCTGTTATATAAAAAAGTTTATGCTTGTAATTTTAAATACTTTATTCCATTATAACTTAAACTTAACTGACTCACTGTGGTGCCAGATAAATTAACAAAAAAAATGAAAATCAGATAATTCACATTCAAAAACTATTTCATAATATTCATATATCATTTCGACATTCTTATAAATATTCGTATATCGTATCTATCAATCAATCGTATAGTGGTATAGTACAATTTAACTTTTAGGTTTGCGTTGTGAGTAACCTATGTAAAGGGAAAATCAATAACTCCAAATTCAAGTAAACTCCATGTTTCTTAAAAGCCCCCCGGCTCAAACAAATGGAGGGACATGACAGACCACAGAAACTACTCTAAATTAAACAAATGAAACATAAAATACATATCAAACACATTTATTAATTTCTAGAATATTCAAACATATGATAACTAGGTAAACTGATCAGTCCCCTACAAATTAACCTTAAGATGTAAATTAACATATATATCATTTTAAATCTTATACTCATGTTAGGTGTACTAAATTTTTTTTAACATTACATAACTCACAATTTAGGCGGTTGTACCGTATATTAATATAGTATCATTACTCGGTTACAATTTAAATACAAAAGACAGAAAAAAAATTCACTCACAGGGTGAAGTGTTATGTAGAGAAATTATCTGATAGCGTTATAAAAAATTAGGTGAATGATTTTATGATTTATGGAAATTTAAATTTTATTTTGATTCTGAATTATTTAATTTAAGGCTTTAATTTTGGGGAGAAACAGATGCTTCTGGAAATATTATTTAGTTAAATGAATATTATTTATTTTCCTCTATTTGCAAATCTTGTACAAGCTTTTATTCATTGTGAAAGAAGCAGGGAAAGGGAGGCAATTTTCGCCAAGTCATGATTTCGCGCGCTTTAGAATGTTCGAGAAAGAATTTTCATTGTTAGTTGATCTTAAGAGAGGAAAGTACGTGACGGAAAGGTCAAAGGTTGCTACTTGTCTTTCAATGTAAGTCATTCAGGTTTTTGGCGATTGAGGGTCCGGTTGTTGGCTAAGTGAAGAAGGGCGCGCATGCGCGATCACCCTTTTTTCCGCATTCTGGAGTTGAAAACAAGGATTTTGCCATAATTAAGGGGGCGATAAGTGAAGCCATAGTGGGAGCCCGTTTGGTGAAGGAGACGAAGGAAATTCGAGTTGGATACACACTTACTCTGGACACTCTTACTTTTGGACTCGCGCACTTACTGGTTGGCTGGACTTGTGGATGTTACTCTGGAACTTACTTGGGACGTTACCCGTGAAGCTTGCTCTTGGGATGAGTAAGAACAGGCGAGCCGTAATTTCCTAGCAACAACGTTTCTGACCGGCGAAATTTGGACGAGTTACCTGCGTGTTGACATAGGACTTTCAGGACCAAGCGGATAGCCGTCCTGGGCAGCAGTGCTCCTGTTTCTGTTCTACAGTAGTGAAGTGGGTCTACATTTTTAGAACCAGTGTCAAGATGAGCCCGGCCGACATCAACGCGGGATAAGATAAGAGTCCTCCGCTTCAAGATGTCCCTTCAAGATAAGTTTTATTTTTTTTGGTGTGTTTGAACTTTAGGCAAGCTTTTCAAAAACGTCCTTAGCAGAAAAAAAACAACGTCAAATCTAAAATTTAACTCTCAGGCCTTAAATTGTTTCCCTTTCCTTTCTTTTAAATCACCAGACAAACCTTAAGTTTTTTATGAATTTAAATGAACAGACTCTCAGATGAGGTTAAGATTTTTCTTATTGTGTTGTAATTGAATAAACTGATATTTAATCTGGAACCTCTTACAGTATGTTTTCTTTATATATTTAATATGAACGTTTCCTTTATATCTTGTATATGTTTTATGTTTTCGATCCTCTCACGGCGCGGTCCCGGAATGCATTTTTTTCACAACGCAAAAATGCTGTACACGTTTCACTATACGATTACTGCCTTTTACGGCAAGTAGTTTCATATTTAACATTTAACAATATAGGAATTTCAGATATAACATGGTACCTAGAAGTAAAACTATTTAACCTTGGTGTCGAAACTTTTTCTTCATAACATTGGTGCCGTGACCAGGATTCGAACCTGGGTTATTGCGGCCACAATGCAATGTACTAACCACTATACGATCACGGCCTTTTACGGCAAGTAGTTTCATATTTAACATTTAACAATATAGGAATTTCAGATATAACATGGTACCTAGAAGTAAAACTATTTAACCTTGGTGTCGAAACTTTTTCTTCATAACATTTGCTGCCGTGACCTCTGCTTAGTGAAGGATCGAATCAGTAACTTATTTTTTTGAATTTATTTACTTTGTATAACTTACTGTTTTATGAAAGTATTAAATTTTATGTGTGAGGACTAATTAAGGTTTTGCTTTGAATTATGTTTGCTTACTGGTTACTGCAGGATATTAATTCTCTAATTTAATTTAAGACTTGAATTTAAGATTAGTTAAACTGTTTTGGTATAATATTAACCAAAAAGATAGTGTTTTAGTACGTGTGATTCAATGATTTCATACTGTTCATGTTAGGTTGTTTACTAGTACAAAAGTATTTGGTTTTAAGAAGGCTTGTGAATTTCAAATTTTGAGGCTTTCGAAATACTCAGTATGTTTTAGATGTAATGATCGATACTTATGTTTTCTGTAAAAGTACCGGAGTTGTCAATGAGTGGAGGTTCTTTTAAGTTTTGCGCGTAACTGGCAGCTGATTAAATTAGCTTGACAATTTGGAAACTTTTTGAATGATTCAAAACTATTAGAGGGCGATATGTCGAAGAAAACGCGCCGTTCTACTAGACAGCCTGACCCATCAGTAGAGATGTTGGAAGAGACAGCCCCGGGCGTAAAGGGTACTTCAGTTTTTGGCTTGGACCCACTGGAGTCAGTTCCTATTTTTACGGGAGGAGAAAATAGCATTAGCCTAGCTGATTTTTTAGATAGACTCGAACTGATAGCATCACATGTAGGATGGACGGAGTCAGATAAAGTTACGGTAATTCGGGTTAAACTTGGGGGGGAAGCCGCGGAATTTGTTAGGAATAATCCGCGTTTGAGGAGCGAAGCTGATTTTTCCTACCTGGTAGGTGCCTTGAAGGACAGGTTTACAACAGTTCAAAGTCTACATTCCCATATTCGCTCCCTTATACAGGCATTTCAAAAGCCGCGGGAGTCAGTCAGACAATTCGCTGCGCGTATCGAGGCTTTATCTTATAAAACAGTGCCAGTAGAAAGGATGGGCGATCCGGCAGCAGAGACTCAGAGACAGGAATTGCTATTATCTGTTTTTCTAGAAGGATTGCATTTGCACCTTAGACGTCTGCTTTTGCCCCATAATCATAAATCATTTGTAGCAGCGAAAAACCACGCAGTTTTGGAGGAAGAGATGTGGATAAAAAACCATGCTGAGGCAGATTTTCAGTCAGCGGAAGTTAAGGCGGTCCATACTACGGGTACGGTAAATTCCAAGGACACTCTTTGTGTTTCGGGTGATAATGTAGAGCTTGTAGAGGCTATTCGATTGCAACAACAGAACTTAACCCAGTTGACACAGATGATGAATACTTTGCAGAGCCAAATGCAATCTTTGATGGTGCATAATCCTCGGTCGAGATCCTTACAGCCTAGATGTTTCCGTTGTAACCGGGTAGGACACATAAGCAGAAATTGTTATGTAAATGGCAGGTCTAATAACGAGCAGGGTAGATCAGATCACAGATTTCGACAAAGAGAGGCAGGAACGGCGAATACACTTAATTCTCATATGACACCCGAACATTTGAAGGTAGCATCTCAGGATCGAGGTGCAACTGGTAGCAAATTGAATCACCAAGCTCAGACATTTAATTTAAACTAGAAAAGGGTGTGGAGAAACACGCTTCCATTTCTTCCTCGAATGCCCTTTTGGAGGTGCCATCCGTCTTTGTAGTCACTACAGGAGAATCTTCATTACCAATAGTAGAGGGTTCTATATTACAGACAGAAATTAAATTTTTGATAGACTCGGGGGCAACGGTTAATATTATAGAGGAAAAAATTATTGCAGGGTTAGGGGATAAAGTTTCATTTTCTCCTTGTAAACTTTATTTAAAAGGAATTTCTAATCAGAATGTTCTAATCACACGGAAAGTTTCACTTCCCGTAGTATTGCAAGGCAGGATTTTTCCTGTTGATTTTCTCATTAAGGACAAGGATTTTTCTTTGCACTATGGTGCCATTTTAGGAACACAGTTTTTACTTGATAATGCCCTCATGCTGGATTTTAGCACTAAACAATTACTTGGGCAAAATTTTGCTTTACGTTGGTGTGACAGTTTAAATTGTCTCTTTCCGAGACCGATAGATTCCTTGGATTATTGCTATGCAGTTCGTAAACATAAACTTTTGCCGTTTTCTGAGAATATAGTAAAGGTAATTGCTCCTACGTTTAATGATTCGCATGACACAGTCCTATTAGAGCCGATTGATAAAAACTCTCATAGTAAATTCTCTGTGGCAAGATCAGTTAATTTAAATAATGATTCTAAGACGTTAAGATAGCAAATTTTACTCCACAGACTATTCATATTAACAAAAGAACTAAGTTAGCATCTATTCTTCCTGTTACTGTGTCTTCAATAGAAACTGCTTGCGTGAATAACACGACGACCATGGAGAAAGGAGAGGATTTTGAGTCGTGGGGGAAAGAATTTGACCTTTCTCACTTGTCACCGGATCAGCAGCAGCACCTGACTAAGCTTTTAAGCCATTACAATGACATTTTTGCTTCTTCTGTAACTCAGCTAACGGGGTGCGATACAATTCTACACAATATTAACCTTAAGGATAGTATTCCGGTTCGACAAAAGCCATACAAAGTGCCTTTTCATCTTCGCGAGGAATTAGATAGGCAAATAACAGAATTATTGGATTCCAATATTATTCAAGAAAGCGATAGTCCATATAGTGCGCCGGTTCTTTTTGTAAAGAAAGCTGATAATACGTATAGATTAGTGACGGATTTTCGGAAACTTAATGAAAAAACTGTTGAAGATTCATTTCCTCTTCCCAATATGCTCGAGCTTGTGGAACAATTGGGTGATGCGAATTGGTTTTCAACGTTGGACTTAACTTCGGGATTTTTCCAAATGAAGATCCACCCGGATGACACATTTAAAAGTGGTTTTTCGACCCCTTCCGGGCATTACGAATGGCTTCGGACACCTTTCGGAATGCGCAATGCACCCAGTTCCTTTCAAAGGCTCATGTCTGTTGTCTTAGCCAATCTGTCCCCGTTAAAAATAGGCATATACATAGATGACATTGTGATAGCTTCGAGTACTTTTGACGAACACCTTGAAAAGCTTAAAATAGTTTTTGACAGACTCAGAAATCATAATCTTAAGTTGAAACCGTCCAAGTGTCATTTTCTCAAAAGCCAAATAACTTATCTAGGATTTAAGGTATCAAAAGGTATCTTACAACCAGATGACAGAAATTTAAAAGTTGTACAAGCATTTGTTCCTCCTCGGAATAGAAAAGAAGTTAGAAGGTTTCTCGGGCTTGTAGGGTTTTATAGAAGATTTATACCTAATTTCGCACAGAAGGCTCTTCCTCTTACACAGCTAACAAAAGACAAAGTTGTATTTAAATGGACCAATGAAGCTCAAAATTCCTTTGACACTCTTAAAAATGAACTTTTAAAGGAACCTATTTTAACTCTACCCAATTTTTCCAAACCGTTTTCGCTTTGTACGGACGCTTCCAATTTAGCCTTAGGAGCTGTTCTTTGTCAGAAGGATGATACTGGGTTCTTGCATCCAATTTGTTACGCAAGCCGGAAGTTAAAAGATCTGGAGACCAGATACAGTACAGTTGAAAGGGAAGTTTTAGCAGTAGTTTGGGCTACTGCCTTTTTTCGCCAGTACCTTTTAGGGAAAAGGTTCACAATTTATTCAGATCAGGCGTCGCTGTCCCACGTGCTAAAATTGAAGGATCCCACTTCTCGGATAGCTAGGTGGATTATGAGCTTGTCCCAATTTGACTATACAATAATACATAAACCAGGGAAATTGAACGTAACAGCTGATTTCTTGTCTAGAGCAGTAAATGTAACGCACCTTGTTCAAAATTCTGTCAGTCCAGACTTATTACAGACGTTCAAAGAAGAGCAGGGTTCAGATATGCATTGTAAGCAGATTATTTCAGATATAAAAAAAATTTGACTCCTAGTCCTCGTTTTTTGAAATTTTTTATGCGTAATGGCATTTTATATTGTGAATATGCTAAGCAACGTACCCGTTGGCAAAAACTGCACAGGTTGGTTGTTCCACGATCTTTAATTTCACGTATTCTGCAAGAGCACCACGATTCGCCGGTGGCGGCACATTCCGGGTTCCATCGCACACTGCAACGTATTCAAAACTCCTTTTATTGGAAAGGCATGTATAGGGACATTCATAATTATGTAAAATCTTGTCATTCCTGTATCGGAAGGAGGGGTCACCGGCCTTCTCACAAGGCTCCTCTTCTGAGAATGCCTGTGGCTTCCCGTCCGATAGAAAGAATAGCCATGGACATTGTTGGTCCCTTACCCATTACTTTACAGGGAAATAAATACATCTTAGTTATCACTGATTATTTTACGAGGTGGCCCGAGGCTTATCCTTTGAAAGACTTTACTTCTGAATCTATCATAGAAAAACTGGAACTTTTTATTTCGGCTCACGGTGTGCCTTTACATGTAGTTACTGACAGGGGCTCGAATTTTATTTCACATGCAATAAAAGAAGTATATCAGAAATTAGGCATCACTAAGCACACCACCACTAGTTACCACCCGCAGTCTGACGGAGTCGTTGAACGCTTAAATGCTACTCTAATAAATTCTCTCAGCCACCTTGTGAGTGAGACGCAGGAAGATTGGGACAGACATTTGCCTTTCGCACTTTTAGCGCACAGAACTGGACGGCATAGCGCATTACGGGACTGCCCAGCATTTTTTCTTTATGGAAGAGATTTAAATTTACCTATTGATTTGTTGACACAAACAGACTTTAAGACTTATCGTGACACAGACACTTATTCAAGGGATTTAATTTTAAGACTCCGCAGGGTTTTCTCTTTAGTAAATAAAAACTTAACGGAAGCGGCTGAAAGACAGGAAAAGATTAGAGACAAGGTTGTTTTTTCAAAAAATATTAAAATAGGGGATATGGTGTATCTTTATACTCCTGTGTTGCGGCCTGGATTGACTAAGAAATTTGCGAAGTTTAATAAGGGTCCATTTAGAGTGGTCGAACAGGTCACCAAAGTGAATTTTAAAATTGAGTCAGTTACGAGCCCACAGCAGTCGCAGGTAGTACATGTGGATAGATTGACAAAGGTACCTGAACGTATAAACTTTCCTTCATTGCAGGCGTGCAACTCTGATGCTCCAGAGAGAATTCATAATCAATGTGCTGATATTCCTTATAACCTGAGACGTAGGGATTCGCAGGGTTTTGTTGCTTACTAATGTAGGGCTTTGCAAACATTTATTTTTGGACTCAGTAAATCAGACTTTAGCGAAATATATACATATAGATATATATTTTTTTGTTGTATATAGTTTGACTTTTTCAGTTTGGCCAAACGTTATTTTGTATATGCATTAGGTTGTATTATTACTATTATTTTTGTGTGTCTTGGATAAAATTCTAATGGGTATTTGCACAGCGTATTCTGGATGCTATTTTCGGAATTGATTTTGGTTGGATTGAATTTTTGGACAATCACGTTTTCTTTCTTTCTGATTTTTTTTTGTGTGGGGTATTTTCGGCTGGTTCCGAGGTTCCTTGTGTTGTAACGTTCTTTTCTTTTCTGATGCTGGGCCCTGATCAGGCCGCTTCTGTTCTTAGACGTGATTGTTTGGGATTCAATCTTGGAAGTTATTCAATTTCGTAGTACTTAGGGGTCTTTACTCCTTGTTTGAATACGTTCATGTGACATATTTTATCTGGAAGTGTTTGAATTATTAGTGTGTTTATTTTCTCAGGAATGTATTTTATGTATCTGCGGCGCGTTAATTATCTTATTTTTATTGATTTCATTTTTTTTGGTGTGAACAATTGGATTAGATTATTTCTTGCTTCGGGTGTGAGTATCCGAACACATTCTGTGGCTTATCTATTGTAAGGGAAAAAATTGACAGATAAAGTCTTCTTCAACTTTGAAGGAGTGATTGTTCTTCCTTGGTCGAAGGTGAGACGTAGGAGGGTGAAATCTGGTTTCTTTTTAGGTCAAGTTTCTTGGCTTGTATTCTACTAAACGGTCAGTCAGCTGTTTGTTTTTAGAGCATTGTGATCCTCTACTAAGGGGTATTGTGCTGAGTTCACATTACGGGGTTGGTGGCTTTCATTTTCTCGCGTTGAAGGCTGCAGGGAGGAGTTGCTAACACAATCATTTCTAACTACAGGGTTTTCCCTCGATTGCATTGACAACTCCGTACTCATTTAATGTACTCCATGATTGTGCTCAGCAGAAATTGTCACAATAGTAGAATGTGCTCTACCTCAGGTGAAATTGTTTACATTAATGGACTGAAAAGGAATGAATAGATAAATAAACGTTCAGAAATGTGGCCACACAGAGACTGCAACACTAATGTGATGCAATGAACTGAAAAAAAAAAGAGAGAAATTCTTTTTGTCATTATTGATTGATCTTAGACATATTTTGTTTGTGATTAACGCCTTATATTTATTTTTATTTTTGTATGTGTTCTGAGTATTTCTAGGTTTGATTAAGTGATTTAATTGATGTTTTTGATTAATTGTTTTTGATGATCTTCCTTGAGTATTTTAATTAGTAATTGCTTTGATTAATCTTGTTGTTTTACTTGCACATTTTGGACTTGAAATTTAATGTGTCAGTAACGTCACTGTTACCAAGGAGTCGTGTGAAATATTGTTACATTATATTATCCTTTAGCCTTATTGCACAGTATGAGTCATGGTATTTCAAGAAGTGTCTGTCTGCTAAATTTTGGTAAACCAAAATTTAATTCCTTAGGGGAAAGGAATGTTATGTAGAGAAATTATCTGATAGCGTTATAGAAAATTAGGTGAATGATTTTATGATTTATGGAAATTTAAATTTTATTTTGATTCTGAATTATTTAATTTAAGGCTTTAATTTTGGGGAGAAACAGATGCTTCTGGAAATATTATTTAGTTAAATGAATATTATTTATTTTCCTCTATTTGCAAATCTTGTACAAACTTTTATTCATTGTGAAAGAAGCAGGGAAAGGGAGGCAATTTTCGCCAAGTCATGATTTCGCGCGCTTTAGAATGTTCGAGAAAGAATTTTCATTGTTAGTTGACCTTAAGAGAGGAAAGTACGTGACGGAAAGGTCAAAGGTTGCTACTTGTCTTTCAATGTAAGTCATTCAGGTTTTTGGCGATTGAGGGTCCGGTTGTTCGCTAAGTGAAGAAGGGCGCGCATGCGCGATCACCCTTTTTTCCGCATTCTGTCATTGAAAACGAAGATTTTGCCATAATTAAGGGGGCGATAAGTGAAGCCATAGTGGGAGCCCGTTTGGTGAAGGAGACGAAGGAAATTCGAGTTGGATACACACTTACTCTGGACACTCTTACTTTTGGACTCGCGCACTTACTGGTTGGCTGGACTTGTGGATGTTACTCTGGAACTTACTTGGGACGTTACCCGTGAAGCTTGCTCTTGGGATGAGTAACAACAGGCGAGCCGTAATTTCCTAGCAACAACGTTTCTGACCGGCGAAATTTGAACGAGTTACCTGCGTGTTGACATAGGACTTTCAGGACCAAGCGGATAGCCGTCCTGGGCAGCAGTGCTCCTGTTTCTGTTCTACAGTAGTGAAGTGGGTCTACATTTTTAGAACCAGTGTCAAGATGAGCCCGGCCGACATCAACGCGGGATAAGATAAGAGTCCTCCGCTTCAAGATGTCCCTTCAAGATAAGTTTTATTTTTTTTGGTGTGTTTGAACTTTAGGCAAGCTTTTCAAAAACGTCCTTAGCAGAAAAAAAAACAACGTCAAATCTAAAATTTAACTCTCAGGCCTTAAATTGTTTCCCTTTCCTTTCTTTTAAATCACCACACAAACCTTAAGTTTTTTATGAATTTAAATGAACAGACTCTCAGATGAGGTTAAGATTTTTCTTATTGTGTTGTAATTGAATAAATTGATATTTAATCTGGAACCTCTTACAGTATGTTTTCTTTATATATTTAATATGAACTTTTCCTTTATATCTTGTATATTTTTTATGTTTTCGATCCTCTCACGGCGCGGTCCCGGAATGCATTTTTTTCACAACGCAAAAATGCTGTACACGTTTCACTATACGATTACTGCCTTTTACGGCAAGTAGTTTCATATTTAACATTTAACAATATAGGAATTTCAGATTTAACATGGTACCTAGAAGTAAAACTATTTAACCTTGGTGTCGAAACTTTTTCTTCATAACAGAAGTTCATACATTCAACTCCTATGCCATCATCGACTGATTAATATGGAGTGCTGATAGTTCAACAGATCGTCCTACTCATTGCATTGACCATTCGAAGAGATCGAGAATGCCATCATCGACGGATTAATACGGAGTTTTAGAGAGTTCAACAGATCGTCCCGCGTCCAAAGTTTACTCGAGCACCACATTATTCCTGCTGTCCTTTATTCACAAAATCATCGTTAATGGAGGCAGACAGTTCTTGCGAATTTTACAGATGACTTGGTTGCAACACCATTGAAGCTGTCCTTACAATAAATAAATTCCAGAGCATGGAATGATGAAAAAAAATGACTCAGCTGGCACAGGCAGAATAAACAGCAATGCACACCTTAGAAGGGTCCTACACGAGTCTCTTTCATTCTGGAAGCCCCGAAACTCACCATAAGCGTAGAGCACCTTTGGAACAAAATCTAATTAGGAAGTCAAAGCCTGTAAAAACAGGAATACCGCATCAGGATGTCAGGATCACCAAGAGAATCTGCCGAACAATTCTTGGGATAAGAGAAATCGAAATTCTTCTGCTGAGCTCTATGCCTCCAAAGCAAATTCTCGCCAGCTAATGGCCGAGAGAAAAATCATGCCCTCTGCCGGTTGTTCACGCGGCTAGCGAGAAGCAAGACCCGTAGGGTCAAGCCCCCACTTTTTCTCCTCTCACTCTTCTTGAAAATCAGAATCAGAATGAACTCTAGCCTGGTGCAAGCACCCAGGAAAACTCGGTTTCTTCGCCTCTGTGAGTTCACAGGCTTTCAAAAAAATCATAAAATTATATCTTACCAATCCCGGAATTTTATGTTATCTAAATTGAGAAAATGACACACCCATGACGAATCAAACACCAGAAAATCTGACAATGCAATCCGAAAAACATCTGCACTTATAACGTGAGAAAAAAAATAGACCCCCCAACTAACAAGTGAAACTAAGCTTTTACGAAAATCCAATTACCAGCCACCCCCACTGTCTTGAAGTAATAAAACTGCAAACTTACAAAGCGGCAAGAAAACAACTTCCGTTTCACACGCATGAGCTAAAAGGGCGACATTGTTAGTGAAACGGCCATAAACCAGATGTGTGTCCTCGCAACCGTCTCTCGCCTTTGTTACAATTCCTACTCAAGAACAACAAGTTAAATAAAACCTTAAGAGCTTAAGAATACTTCTTTTTCCAGATTAAAATACACATGAATACAAATAAAAATATTAGAATAATAATGACTTAAAACACATATTAATAATTTAAATTCGCTACATACCATTGTTATATTAAAAAAAATTATTATGTTGTTGTTTTAATACCATTTAACTTTGGACTTTGACTGATGGTGCCGGACAAAAATATCATAATCAAAATCAGATAATTCACAATCAAAAACTATTTCATAATATTCATATATCATTTCGACATTCTTATAAATATTCGTATAGTAAATCTATCAATCAATCAAATCAATCAATCGTATATCATATCTATCAATCAATCGTATATCATATCTATCAATCAATCGTATAGTGGTATAGTACAATTTAACTTTTAGGTTTGCGTTGTGAGTAACATATGTAAAGGGAAAATCAATAACTCCAAATTCAAGTAAACTCCATGTTTCTTAAAAGCCCCCCGGCTCAAACAAATGGAGGGACATGACAGACCACAGAAACTACTCTAAATTAAACAAATGAAACATAAAATACATATCAAACACATTTATTAATTTCTAGAATATTCAAACATATGATAACTAGGTAAACTGATCAGTCCCCTACAAATTAACCTTAAGATGTAAATTAACATATATATCATTTTAAATCTTATACTTATGTTAAGTGTACTAAATTTTTTTTAACATTACATAACTCACAATTTAGGCGGTTGTACCGTATATTAATATAGTATCATTACTCGGTTACAATTTAAATACAAAAGACAGAAAAAAAATTCACTCACAGGGTGAAGTTCATACATTCAACTCCTATGCCATCATCGACTGATTAATATGGAGTGCTGATAGTTCAACAGATCGTCCTACTCATTGCGTTGACCATTCGAAGAGATCGAGAATGCCATCATCGACGGATTAATACGGAGTTTTAGAGAGTTCAACAGATCGTCCCGCGTCCAAAGTTTACTCGAGCACCACATTATTCCTGCTGTCCTTTATTCACAAAATCATCTTTAATGGAGGCAGACAGTTCTTGCGAATTTTAAAGATGACTTGGTTGCAACACCATTGAAGCTGTCTTTACAATAAATAAATTCCAGAGCATGGAATGATGAAAAAAAAAACGACTCAGCTGGCACAGGCAGAATAACCAGCAATGCACACCTTAGAAGGGTCCTACACGAGTCTCTTTCATTCTGGAAGCCCCGAAACTCACCATAAGCGTAGAGCACCTTTGGAACAAAATCTAATTAGGAAGTCAAAGCCGGTAAAAACAGGAATACCGCATCAGGATGTCAGGATCACCAAGAGAATCTGCCGAACAATTCTTGGGATAAGAGAAATCGAAATTCTTCTGCTGAGCTCTATGCCTCCAACGCAAATTCTCGCCAGCTAAAAGCCGAGAGAAAAATCATGCCCTCTGCCGGTTGTTCACGCGGCTAGCGAGAAGCAAGACCCGTAGGGTCAAGCCCCCACTTTTTCTCCTCTTACTCTTCTTGAAAATCAGAATCAGAATGAACTCTAGCCTGGTGCAAGCACCCAGGAAAACTCGGTTTCTCCGCCTCTGTGAGTTCACAGGCTTTCAAAAAAATCATAAAATTATATCTTACCAATCCCGGAATTTTATGTTATCTAAATTGAGAAAATGACACACCCATGACGAATCAAACACCAGAAAATCTGACAATGCAATCCGAAAAACATCTGCACTTATAACGTGAGAAAAAAATAGACCCCCCAACTAACAAGTGAAACTAAGCTTTTACGAAAATCCAATTACCAGCCACCCCCACTGTCTTGAAGTAATAAAACTGCAAACTTACAAAGCGGCAAGAAAACAACTTCCGTTTCACACGCATGAGCTAAAAGGGCGACATTGTTAGTGAAACGGCCATAAACCAGATGTGTGTCCTCGCAACCGTCTCTCGCCTTTGTTACAATTCCTACTCAAGAACAACAAGTTAAATAAAACCTTAAGAGCTTAAGAATACTTCTTTTTCCAGATTAAAATACACATGAATACAAATAAAAATATTAGAATAATAATGACTTAAAACACATATTAATAATTAAAATTCGCTACATACCATTGTTATATTAAAAAAAAATTATTATGTTGTTGTTTTAATACCATTTAACTTTGGACTTTGACTGATGGTGCCGGACAAAAATATCATAATCAAAATCAGATAATTCACATTCAAAAACTATTTCATAATATTCATATATCATTTCGACATTCTTATAAATATTCGTATAGTAAATCTATCAATCAATCAAATCAATCAATCGTATAGCATATCTATCAATCAATCGTATATCATATCTATCAATCAATCGTATAGTGGTATAGTACAATTTAATAGGTTTGCGTTGTGAGTAACCTATGTAAAGGGAAAATCAATAACTCCATGTTTCTTAAACAATCGTATAGTGGTATAGTACAATTTAACTTTTTAGGTTTGCGTTGTGAGTAACCTATGTAAAGGGAAAATCAATAACTCCAAATTCAAGTAAACTCCATGTTTCTTAAAAGCCCCCCGGCTCAAACAAATGGAGGGACATGACAGACCACAGAAACTACTCTAAATTAAACAAATGAAACATAAAATACATATCAAACACATTTATTAATTTCTAGAATATTCAAACATATGATAACTAGGTAAACTGATCAGTCCCCTACAAATTAACCTTAAGATGTAAATTAACATATATATCATTTTAAATCTTATACTCATGTTAGGTGTACTAAATTTTTTTTAACATTACATAACTCACAATTTAGGCGGTTGTACCGTATATTAATATAGTATCATTACTCGGTTACAATTTAAATACAAAAGACAGAAAAAAATTCACTCACAGGGTGAAGTTCATACATTCAACTCCTATGCCATCATCGACTGATTAATATGGAGTGCTGATAGTTCAACAGATCGTCCTACTCATTGCGTTGACCATTCGAAGAGATCGAGAATGCCATCATCGACGGATTAATACGGAGTTTTAGAGAGTTCAACAGATCGTCCCGCGTCCAAAGTTTACTCGAGCACCACATTATTCCTGCTGTCCTTTATTCACAAAATCATCGTTAATGGAGGCAGACAGTTCTTGCGAATTTTAAAGATGACTTGGTTGCAACACCATTGAAGCTGTCCTTACAATAAATAAATTCCAGAGCATGGAATGATGAAAAAAAACGACTCAGCTGGCACAGGCAGAATAAACAGCAATGCACACCTTAGAAGGGTCCTACACGAGTCTCTTTCATTCTGGAAGCCCCGAAACTCACCATAAGCGTAGAGCACCTTTGGAACAAAATCTAATTAGGAAGTCAAAGCCGGTAAAATCAGGAATACCGCATCAGGATGTCAGGATCACCAAGAGAATCTGCCGAACAATTCTTGGGATAAGAGAAATCGAAATTCTTCTGCTGAGCTCTATGCCTCCAACGCAAATTCTCGCCAGCTAAAAGCCGAGAGAAAAATCATGCCCTCTGCCGGTTGTTCACGCGGCTAGCGAGAAGCAAGACCCGTAGGGTCAAGCTCCCACTTTTTCTCCTCTTACTGTTCTTGAAAATCAGAATCAGAATGAACTCTAGCCTGGTGCAAGCACCCAGGAAAACTCGGTTTCTCCGCCTCTGTGAGTTCACAGGCTTTCAAAAAAATCATAAAATTATATCTTACCAATCCCGGAATTTTATGTTATCTAAATTGAGAAAATGACACACCCATGACGAATCAAACACCAGAAAATCTGACAATGCAATCCGAAAAACATCTGCACTTATAACGTGAGAAAAAAAATAGACCCCCCAACTAACAAGTGAAACTAAGCTTTTACGAAAATCCAATTACCAGCCACCCCCACTGTCTTGAAGTAATAAAACTGCAAACTTACAAAGCGGTAAGAAAACAACTTCCGTTTCACACGCATGAGCTAAAAGGGCGACATTGTTAGTGAAACGGCCATAAACCAGATGTGTGTCCTCGCAACCGTCTCTCGCCTTTGTTACAATTCCTACTCAAGAACAACAAGTTAAATAAAACCTTAAGAGCTTAAGAATACTTCTTTTTCCAGATTAAAATACACATGAATACAAATAAAAATATTAGAATAATAATGACTTAAAACACATATTAATAATTTAAATTCGCTACATACCATTGTTATATTAAAAAAAATTATTATGTTGTTGTTTTAATACCATTTAACTTTGGACTTTGACTGATGGTGCCGGACAAAAATATCATAATCAAAATCAGATAATTCACATTCAAAAACTATTTCATAATATTCATATATCATTTCGTCATTCTTATAAATATTCGTATAGTAAATCTATCAATCAATCAAATCAATCAATCGTATATCATATCTATCAATCAATCGTATATCATATCTATCAATCAATCGTATAGTGGTATAGTACAATTTAACTTTTAGGTTTGCGTTGTGAGTAACCTATGTAAAGGGAAAATCAATAACTCCATGTTTCTTAAACAATCGTATAGTGGTATAGTACAATTTATCTTTTTAGGTTTGCGTTGTGAGTAACCTATGTAAAGGGAAAATCAATAACTCCAGATTCAAGTAAACTCCATGTTTCTTAAAAGCCCCCCGGCTCAAACAAATGGAGGGACATGACAGACCACAGAAACTACTCTAAATTAAACAAATGAAACATAAAATACATATTAAACACATTTATTAATTTCTAGAATATTCAAACATATGATAACTAGGTAAACTGATCAGTCCCCTACAAATTAACCTTAAGATGTAAATTAACATATATATCATTTTAAATCTTATACTTATGTTAAGTGTACTAAATTTTTTTTAACATTACATAACTCACAATTTAGGCGGTTGTACCGTATATTAATATAGTATCATTACTCGGTTACAATTTAAATACAAAAGACAGAAAAAAAATTCACTCACAGGGTGAAGTTCATACATTCAACTCCTATGCCATCATCGACTGATTAATATGGAGTGCTGATAGTTCAACAGATCGTCCTACTCATTGCGTTGACCATTCGAAGAGATCGAGAATGCCATCATCGACGGATTAATACGGAGTTTTAGAGAGTTCAACAGATCGTCCCGCGTCCAAAGTTTACTCGAGCACCACATTATTCCTGCTGTCCTTTATTCACAAAATCATCTTTAATGGAGGCAGACAGTTCTTGCGAATTTTAAAGATGACTTGGTTGCAACACCATTGAAGCTGTCTTTACAATAAATAAATTCCAGAGCATGGAATGATGAAAAAAAAAACGACTCAGCTGGCACAGGCAGAATAACCAGCAATGCACACCTTAGAAGGGTCCTACACGAGTCTCTTTCATTCTGGAAGCCCCGAAACTCACCATAAGCGTAGAGCACCTTTGGAACAAAATCTAATTAGGAAGTCAAAGCCGGTAAAAACAGGAATACCGCATCAGGATGTCAGGATCACCAAGAGAATCTGCCGAACAATTCTTGGGATAAGAGAAATCGAAATTCTTCTGCTGAGCTCTATGCCTCCAACGCAAATTCTCGCCAGCTAAAAGCCGAGAGAAAAATCATGCCCTCTGCCGGTTGTTCACGCGGCTAGCGAGAAGCAAGACCAGTAGGGTCAAGCCCCCACTTTTTCTCCTCTTACTCTTCTTGAAAATCAGAATCAGAATGAACTCTAGCCTGGTGCAAGCACCCAGGAAAACTCGGTTTCTCCGCCTCTGTGAGTTCACAGGCTTTCAAAAAAATCATAAAATTATATCTTACCAATCCCGGAATTTTATGTTATCTAAATTGAGAAAATGACACACCCATGACGAATCAAACACCAGAAAATCTGACAATGCAATCCGAAAAACATCTGCACTTATAACGTGAGAAAAAAATAGACCCCCCAACTAACAAGTGAAACTAAGCTTTTACGAAAATCCAATTACCAGCCACCCCCACTGTCTTGAAGTAATAAAACTGCAAACTTACAAAGCGGCAAGAAAACAACTTCCGTTTCACACGCATGAGCTAAAAGGGCGACATTGTTAGTGAAACGGCCATAAACCAGATGTGTGTCCTCGCAACCGTCTCTCGCCTTTGTTACAATTCCTACTCAAGAACAACAAGTTAAATAAAACCTTAAGAGCTTAAGAATACTTCTTTTTCCAGATTAAAATACACATGAATACAAATAAAAATATTAGAATAATAATGACTTAAAACACATATTAATAATTAAAATTCGCTACATACCATTGTTATATTAAAAAAAAATTATTATGTTGTTGTTTTAATACCATTTAACTTTGGACTTTGACTGATGGTGCCGGACAAAAATATCATAATCAAAATCAGATAATTCACATTCAAAAACTATTTCATAATATTCATATATCATTTCGACATTCTTATAAATATTCGTATAGTAAATCTATTAATCAATCAAATCAATCAATCGTATAGCATATCTATCAATCAATCGTATATCATATCTATCAATCAATCGTATAGTGGTATAGTACAATTTAATAGGTTTGCGTTGTGAGTAACCTATGTAAAGGGAAAATCAATAACTCCATGTTTCTTAAACAATCGTATAGTGGTATAGTACAATTTAACTTTTTAGGTTTGCGTTGTGAGTAACCTATGTAAAGGGAAAATCAATAACTCCAAATTCAAGTAAACTCCATGTTTCTTAAAAGCCCCCCGGCTCAAACAAATGGAGGGACATGACAGACCACAGAAACTACTCTAAATTAAACAAATGAAACATAAAATACATATCAAACACATTTATTAATTTCTAGAATATTCAAACATATGATAACTAGGTAAACTGATCAGTCCCCTACAAATTAACCTTAAGATGTAAATTAACATATATATCATTTTAAATCTTATACTCATGTTAGGTGTACTAAATTTTTTTTAACATTACATAACTCACAATTTAGGCGGTTGTACCGTATATTAATATAGTATCATTACTCGGTTACAATTTAAATACAAAAGACAGAAAAAAATTCACTCACAGGGTGAAGTTCATACATTCAACTCCTATGCCATCATCGACTGATTAATATGGAGTGCTGATAGTTCAACAGATCGTCCTACTCATTGCGTTGACCATTCGAAGAGATCGAGAATGCCATCATCGACGGATTAATACGGAGTTTTAGAGAGTTCAACAGATCGTCCCGCGTCCAAAGTTTACTCGAGCACCACATTATTCCTGCTGTCCTTTATTCACAAAATCATCGTTAATGGAGGCAGACAGTTCTTGCGAATTTTAAAGATGACTTGGTTGCAACACCATTGAAGCTGTCCTTACAATAAATAAATTCCAGAGCATGGAATGATGAAAAAAAAACGACTCAGCTGGCACAGGCAGAATAAACAGCAATGCACACCTTAGAAGGGTCCTACACGAGTCTCTTTCATTCTGGAAGCCCCGAAACTCACCATAAGCGTAGAGCACCTTTGGAACAAAATCTAATTAGGAAGTCAAAGCCGGTAAAATCAGGAATACCGCATCAGGATGTCAGGATCACCAAGAGAATCTGCCGAACAATTCTTGGGATAAGAGAAATCGAAATTCTTCTGCTGAGCTCTATGCCTCCAACGCAAATTCTCGCCAGCTAAAAGCCGAGAGAAAAATCATGCCCTCTGCCGGTTGTTCACGCGGCTAGCGAGAAGCAAGACCCGTAGGGTCAAGCTCCCACTTTTTCTCCTCTTACTGTTCTTGAAAATCAGAATCAGAATGAACTCTAGCCTGGTGCAAGCACCCAGGAAAACTCGGTTTCTCCGCCTCTGTGAGTTCACAGGCTTTCAAAAAAATCATAAAATTATATCTTACCAATCCCGGAATTTTATGTTATCTAAATTGAGAAAATGACACACCCATGACGAATCAAACACCAGAAAATCTGACAATGCAATCCGAAAAACATCTGCACTTATAACGTGAGAAAAAAAATAGACCCCCCAACTAACAAGTGAAACTAAGCTTTTACGAAAATCCAATTACCAGCCACCCCCACTGTCTTGAAGTAATAAAACTGCAAACTTACAAAGCGGTAAGAAAACAACTTCCGTTTCACACGCATGAGCTAAAAGGGCGACATTGTTAGTGAAACGGCCATAAACCAGATGTGTGTCCTCGCAACCGTCTCTCGCCTTTGTTACAATTCCTACTCAAGAACAACAAGTTAAATAAAACCTTAAGAGCTTAAGAATACTTCTTTTTCCAGATTAAAATACACATGAATACAAATAAAAATATTAGAATAATAATGACTTAAAACACATATTAATAATTTAAATTCGCTACATACCATTGTTATATTAAAAAAAATTATTATGTTGTTGTTTTAATACCATTTAACTTTGGACTTTGACTGATGGTGCCGGACAAAAATATCATAATCAAAATCAGATAATTCACATTCAAAAACTATTTCATAATATTCATATATCATTTCGTCATTCTTATAAATATTCGTATAGTAAATCTATCAATCAATCAAATCAATCAATCGTATATCATATCTATCAATCAATCGTATATCATATCTATCAATCAATCGTATAGTGGTATAGTACAATTTAACTTTTAGGTTTGCGTTGTGAGTAACCTATGTAAAGGGAAAATCAATAACTCCATGTTTCTTAAACAATTGTATAGTGGTATAGTACAATTTAACTTTTTAGGTTAGCGTTGTGAGTAACCTATGTAAAGGGAAAATCAATAACTCCAAATTCAAGTAAACTCCATGTTTCTTAAAAGCCCCCCGGCTCAAACAAATGGAGGGACATGACAGACCACAGAAACTACTCTAAATTAAACAAATGAAACATAAAATACATATCAAACACATTTATTAATTTCTAGAATATTCAAACATATGATAACTAGGTAAACTGATCAGTCCCCTACAAATTAACCTTAAGATGTAAATTAACATATATATCATTTTAAATCTTATACTCATGTTAGGTGTACTAAATTTTTTTTAACATTACATAACTCACAATTTAGGCGGTTGTACCGTATATTAATATAGTATCATTACACGGTTACAATTTAAATACAAAAGACAGAAAAAAAATTCACTCACAGGGTGAAGTTCATACATTCAACTCCTATGCCATCATCGACTGATTAATATGGAGTGCTGATAGTTCAATAGATCGTCCTACTCATTGCGTTGACCATTCGAAGAGATCGAGAATGCCATCATCGACGGATTAATACGGAGTTTTAGAGAGTTCAACAGATCGTCCCGCGTCCAAAGTTTACTCGAGCACCACATTATTCCTGCTGTCCTTTATTCACAAAATCATCGTTAATGGAGGCAGACAGTTGTTGCGAATTTTAAAGATGACTTGGTTGCAACACCATTGAAGCTGTCCTTACAATAAATAAATTCCAGAGCATGGAATGATGAAAAAAAAAACGACTCAGCTGGCACAGGCAGAATAAACAGCAAGGCACACCTTAGAAGGGTCCTACACGAGTCTCTTTCATTCTGGAAGCCCCGAAACTCACCATAAGCGTAGAGCACCTTTGGAACAAAATCTAATTAGGAAGTCAAAGCCGGTAAAAACAGGAATACCGCATCAGGATGTCAGGATCACCAAGAGAATCTGCCGAACAATTCTTGGGATAAGAGAAATCGAAATTCTTCTGCTGAGCTCTATGCCTCCAACGCAAATTCTCGCCAGCTAAAAGCCGAGAGAAAAATCATGCCCTCTGCCGGTTGTTCACGCGGCTAGCGAGAAGCAAGACCCGTAGGGTCAAGCCCCCACTTTTTCTCCTCTTACTCTTCTTGAAAATCAGAATCAGAATGAACTCTAGCCTGGTGCAAGCACCCAGGAAAACTCGGTTTCTCCGCCTCTGTGAGTTCACAGGCTTTCAAAAAAATCATAAAATTATATCTTACCAATCCCGGAATTTTATGTTATCTAAATTGAGAAAATGACACACCCATGACGAATCAAACACCAGAAAATCTGACAATGCAATCCGAAAAACATCTGCACTTATAACGTGAGAAAAAAAATAGACCCCCCAACTAACAAGTGAAACTAAGCTTTTACGAAAATCCAATTACCAGCCGACCCCACTGTCTTGAAGTAATAAAACTGCAAACTTACAAAGCGGCAAGAAAACAACTTCCGTTTCACACGCATGAGCTAAAAGGGCGACATTGTTAGTGAAACGGCCATAAACCAGATGTGTGTCCTCGCAACCGTCTCTCGCCTTTGTTACAATTCCTACTCAAGAACAACAAGTTAAATAAAACCTTAAGAGCTTAAGAATACTTCTTTTTCCAGATTAAAATACACATGAATACAAATAAAAATATTAGAATAATAATGACTTAAAACACATATTAATAATTTAAATTCGCTACATACCATTGTTATATTAAAAAAAAATTATTATGTTGTTGTTTTAATACCATTTAACTTTGGACTTTGACTGATGGTGCCGGACAAAAATATCATAATCAAAATCAGATAATTCACATTCAAAAACTATTTCATAATATTCATATATCATTTCGACATTCTTATAAATATTCGTATAGTAAATCTATCAATCAATCAAATCAATCAATCGTATATCATATCTATCAATCAATCGTATATCATATCTATCAATCAATCGTATAGTGGTATAGTACAATTTAACTTTTAGGTTTGCGTTGTGAGTAACCTATGTAAAGGGAAAATCAATAACTCCATGTTTCTTAAACAATCGTATAGTGGTATAATACAATTTAACTTTTTAGGTTAGCGTTGTGAGTAACCTATGTAAAGGGAAAATCAATAACTCCAAATTCAAGTAAACTCCATGTTTCTTAAAAGCCCCCCGGCTCAAACAAATGGAGGGACATGACAGACCACAGAAACTACTCTAAATTAAACAAATGAAACATAAAATACATATCAAACACATTTATTAATTTCTAGAATATTCAAACATATGATAACTAGGTAAACTGATCAGTCCCCTACAAATTAACCTTAAGATGTAAATTAACATATATATCATTTTAAATCTTATACTCATGTTAGGTGTACTAAATTTTTTTTAACATTACATAACTCACAATTTAGGCGGTTGTACCGTATATTAATATAGTATCATTACTCGGTTACAATTTAAATACAAAAGACAGAAAAAAAATTCACTCACAGGGTGAAGTTCATACATTCAACTCCTATGCCATCATCGACTGATTAATATGGAGTGCTGATAGTTCAACAGATCGTCCTACTCATTGCGTTGACCATTCGAAGAGATCGAGAATGCCATCATCGACGGATTAATACGGAGTTTTAGAGAGTTCAACAGATCGTCCCGCGTCCAAAGTTTACTCGAGCACCACATTATTCCTGCTGTCCTTTATTCACAAAATCATCGTTAATGGAGGCAGACAGTTGTTGCGAATTTTAAAGATGACTTGGTTGCAACACCATTGAAGCTGTCCTTACAATAAATAAATTCCAGAGCATGGAATGTTGAAAAAAAAAACGACTCAGCTGGGACAGGCAGAATAAACAGCAATGCACACCTTAGAAGGGTCCTACACGAGTCTCTTTCATTCTGGAAGCCCCGAAACTCACCATAAGCGTAGAGCACCTTTGGAACAAAATCTAATTACGAAGTCAAAGCCGGTGAAAACAGGAATACCGCATCAGGATGTCAGGATCACCAAGAGAATCTGCCGAACAATTCTTGGGATAAGAGAAATCGAAATTCTTCTGCTGAGCTCTATGCCTCCAACGAAAATTCTCGCCAGCTAAAAGCCGAGAGAAAAATCATGCCCTCTGCCAGTTGTTCACGCGGCTAGCGAGAAGCAAGACCCGTAGGGTCAAGCCCCCACTTTTTCTCCTCTTACTCTTCTTGAAAATCAGAATCAGAATGAACTCTAGCCTGGTGCAAGCACCCAGGAAAACTCGGTTTCTCCGCCTCTGTGAGTTCACAGGCTTTCAAAAAAATCATAAAATTATATCTTACCAATCCCGGAATTTTATGTTATCTAAATTGAGAAAATGACACACCCATGACGAATCAAACACCAGAAAATCTGACAATGCAATCCGAAAAACATCTGCACTTATAACGTGAGAAAAAAAATAGACCCCCCAACTAACAAGTGAAACTAAGCTTTTACGAAAATCCAATTACCAGCCACCCCCACTGTCTTGAAGTAATAAAACTGCAAACTTACAAAGCGGCAAGAAAACAACTTCCGTTTCACACGCATGAGCTAAAAGGGCGACATTGTTAGTGAAACGGCCATAAACCAGATGTGTGTCCTCGCAACCGTCTCTCGCCTTTGTTACAATTCCTACTCAAGAACAACAAGTTAAATAAAACCTTAAGAGCTTAAGAATACTTCTTTTTCCAGATTAAAATACACATGAATACAAATAAAAATATTAGAATAATAATGACTTAAAACACATATTAATAATTTAAATTCGCTACATACCACTGTTATATTAAAAAAAATTATTATGTTGTTGTTTTAATACCATTTAACTTTGGACTTTGACTGATGGTGCCGGACAAAAATATCATAATCAAAATCAGATAATTCACATTCAAAAACTATTTCATAATATTCATATATCATTTCGACATTCTTATAAATATTCGTATAGTAAATCTATCAATCAATCAAATCAATCAATCGTATATCATATCTATCAATCAATCGTATATCATATCTATCAATCAATCGTATATCATATCTATCAATCAATCGTATAGTGGTATAGTACAATTTAACTTTTAGGTTTGCGTTGTGAGTAACCTATGTAAAGGGAAAATCAATAATTCCATGTTTCTTAAACAATCGTATAGTGGTATAGTACAATTTATCTTTTTAGGTTTGCGTTGTGAGTAACCTATGTAAAGGGAAAATCAATAACTCCAGATTCAAGTAAACTCCATGTTTCTTAAAAGCCCCCCGGCTCAAACAAATGGAGGGACATGACAGACCACAGAAACTACTCTAAATTAAACAAATGAAACATAAAATACATATTAAACACATTTATTAATTTCTAGAATATTCAAACATATGATAACTAGGTAAACTGATCAGTCCCCTACAAATTAACCTTAAGATGTAAATTAACATATATATCATTTTAAATCTTATACTCATGTTAGGTGTACTAAATTTTTTTTAACATTACATAACTCACAATTTAGGCGGTTTTACCGTATATTAATATAGTATCATTACTCGGTTACAATTTAAATACAAAAGACAGAAAAAAAATTCACTCACAGGGTGAAGTTCATACATTCAACTCCTATGCCATCATCGACTGATTAATATGGAGTGCTGATAGTTCAACAGATCGTCCTACTCATTGCGTTGACCATTCGAAGAGATCGAGAATGCCATCATCGACGGATTAATACGGAGTTTTAGAGAGTTCAACAGATCGTCCCGCGTCCAAAGTTTACTCGAGCACCACATTATTCCTGCTGTCCTTTATTCACAAAATCATCGTTAATGGAGGCAGACAGTTGTTGCGAATTTTAAAGATGACTTGGTTGCAACACCATTGAAGCTGTCCTTACAATAAATAAATTCCAGAGCATGGAATGATGAAAAAAAAAACGACTCAGCTGGGACAGGCAGAATAAACAGCAATGCACACCTTAGAAGGGTCCTACACGAGTCTCTTTCATTCTGGAAGCCCCGAAACTCACCATAAGCGTAGAGCACCTTTGGAACAAAATCTAATTAGGAAGTCAAAGCCGGTAAAAACAGGAATACCGCATCAGGATGTCAGAATCACCAAGACAATCTGCCGAACAATTCTTGGGATAAGAGAAATCGAAATTCTTCTGCTGAGCTCTATGCCTCCAACGCAAATTCTCGCCAGCTAAATGCCGAGAGAAAAATCATGCCCTCTGCCGGTTGTTCACGCGGCTAGCGAGAAGCAAGACCCGAAGGGTCAAGCTCCCACTTTTTCTCCTCTTACTCTTCTTGAAAATCAGAATCAGAATGAACTCTAGCCTGGTGCAAGCACCCAGGAAAACTCGGTTTCTCCGCCTCTGTGAGTTCACAGGCTTTCAAAAAAATCATAAAATTATATCTTACCAATCCCGGAATTTTATGTTATCTAAATTGAGAAAATGACACACCCATGACGAATCAAACACCAGAAAATCTGACAATGCAATCCGAAAAACATCTGCACTTATAACGTGAGAAAAAAAATAGACCCCCCAACTAACAAGTGAAACTAAGCTTTTACGAAAATCCAATTACCAGCCACCCCCACTGTCTTGAAGTAATAAAACTGCAAACTTACAAAGCGGTAAGAAAACAACTTCCGTTTCACACGCATGAGCTAAAAGGGCGACATTGTTAGTGAAACGGCCATAAACCAGATGTGTGTCCTCGCAACCGTCTCTCGCCTTTGTTACAATTCCTACTCAAGAACAACAAGTTAAATAAAACCTTAAGAGCTTAAGAATACTTCTTTTTCCAGATTAAAATACACATGAATACAAATAAAAATATTAGAATAATAATGACTTAAAACACATATTAATAATTTAAATTCGCTACATACCATTGTTATATTAAAAAAAATTATTATGTTGTTGTTTTAATACCATTTAACTTTGGACTTTGACTGATGGTGCCGGACAAAAATATCATAATCAAAATCAGATAATTCACATTCAAAAACTATTTCATAATATTCATATATCATTTCGTCATTCTTATAAATATTCGTATAGTAAATCTATCAATCAATCAAATCAATCAATCGTATATCATATCTATCAATCAATCGTATATCATATCTATCAATCAATCGTATAGTGGTATAGTACAATTTAACTTTTAGGTTTGCGTTGTGAGTAACCTATGTAAAGGGAAAATCAATAACTCCATGTTTCTTAAACAATCGTATAGTGGTATAGTACAATTTATCTTTTTAGGTTAGCGTTGTGAGTAACCTATGTAAAGGGAAAATCAATAACTCCAAATTCAAGTAAACTCCATGTTTCTTAAAAGCCCCCCGGCTCAAACAAATGGAGGGACATGACAGACCACAGAAACTACTCTAAATTAAACAAATGAAACATAAAATACATATCAAACACATTTATTAATTTCTAGAATATTCAAACATATGATAACTAGGTAAACTGATCAGTCCCCTACAAATTAACCTTAAGATGTAAATTAACATATATATCATTTTAAATCTTATACTCATGTTAGGTGTACTAAATTTTTTTTAACATTACATAACTCACAATTTAGGCGGTTGTACCGTATATTAATATAGTATCATTACACGGTTACAATTTAAATACAAAAGACAGAAAAAAAATTCACTCACAGGGTGAAGTTCATACATTCAACTCCTATGCCATCATCGACTGATTAATATGGAGTGCTGATAGTTCAATAGATCGTCCTACTCATTGCGTTGACCATTCGAAGAGATCGAGAATGCCATCATCGACGGATTAATACGGAGTTTTAGAGAGTTCAACAGATCGTCCCGCGTCCAAAGTTTACTCGAGCACCACATTATTCCTGCTGTCCTTTATTCACAAAATCATCGTTAATGGAGGCAGACAGTTGTTGCGAATTTTAAAGATGACTTGGTTGCAACACCATTGAAGCTGTCCTTACAATAAATAAATTCCAGAGCATGGAATGATGAAAAAAAAAACGACTCAGCTGGCACAGGCAGAATAAACAGCAAGGCACACCTTAGAAGGGTCCTACACGAGTCTCTTTCATTCTGGAAGCCCCGAAACTCACCATAAGCGTAGAGCACCTTTGGAACAAAATCTAATTAGGAAGTCAAAGCCGGTAAAAACAGGAATACCGCATCAGGATGTCAGGATCACCAAGAGAATCTGCCGAACAATTCTTGGGATAAGAGAAATCGAAATTCTTCTGCTGAGCTCTATGCCTCCAACGCAAATTCTCGCCAGCTAAAAGCCGAGAGAAAAATCATGCCCTCTGCCGGTTGTTCACGCGGCTAGCGAGAAGCAAGACCCGTAGGGTCAAGCCCCCACTTTTTCTCCTCTTACTCTTCTTGAAAATCAGAATCAGAATGAACTCTAGCCTGGTGCAAGCACCCAGGAAAACTCGGTTTCTCCGCCTCTGTGAGTTCACAGGCTTTCAAAAAAATCATAAAATTATATCTTACCAATCCCGGAATTTTATGTTATCTAAATTGAGAAAATGACACACCCATGACGAATCAAACACCAGAAAATCTGACAATGCAATCCGAAAAACATCTGCACTTATAACGTGAGAAAAAAAATAGACCCCCCAACTAACAAGTGAAACTAAGCTTTTACGAAAATCCAATTACCAGCCGACCCCACTGTCTTGAAGTAATAAAACTGCAAACTTACAAAGCGGCAAGAAAACAACTTCCGTTTCACACGCATGAGCTAAAAGGGCGACATTGTTAGTGAAACGGCCATAAACCAGATGTGTGTCCTCGCAACCGTCTCTCGCCTTTGTTACAATTCCTACTCAAGAACAACAAGTTAAATAAAACCTTAAGAGCTTAAGAATACTTCTTTTTCCAGATTAAAATACACATGAATACAAATAAAAATATTAGAATAATAATGACTTAAAACACATATTAATAATTTAAATTCGCTACATACCATTGTTATATTAAAAAAAAATTATTATGTTGTTGTTTTAATACCATTTAACTTTGGACTTTGACTGATGGTGCCGGACAAAAATATCATAATCAAAATCAGATAATTCACATTCAAAAACTATTTCATAATATTCATATATCATTTCGACATTCTTATAAATATTCGTATAGTAAATCTATCAATCAATCAAATCAATCAATCGTATATCATATCTATCAATCAATCGTATATCATATCTATCAATCAATCGTATAGTGGTATAGTACAATTTAACTTTTAGGTTTGCGTTGTGAGTAACCTATGTAAAGGGAAAATCAATAACTCCATGTTTCTTAAACAATCGTATAGTGGTATAATACAATTTAACTTTTTAGGTTAGCGTTGTGAGTAACCTATGTAAAGGGAAAATCAATAACTCCAAATTCAAGTAAACTCCATGTTTCTTAAAAGCCCCCCGGCTCAAACAAATGGAGGGACATGACAGACCACAGAAACTACTCTAAATTAAACAAATGAAACATAAAATACATATCAAACACATTTATTAATTTCTAGAATATTCAAACATATGATAACTAGGTAAACTGATCAGTCCCCTACAAATTAACCTTAAGATGTAAATTAACATATATATCATTTTAAATCTTATACTCATGTTAGGTGTACTAAATTTTTTTTAACATTACATAACTCACAATTTAGGCGGTTGTACCGTATATTAATATAGTATCATTACTCGGTTACAATTTAAATACAAAAGACAGAAAAAAAATTCACTCACAGGGTGAAGTTCATACATTCAACTCCTATGCCATCATCGACTGATTAATATGGAGTGCTGATAGTTCAACAGATCGTCCTACTCATTGCGTTGACCATTCGAAGAGATCGAGAATGCCATCATCGACGGATTAATACGGAGTTTTAGAGAGTTCAACAGATCGTCCCGCGTCCAAAGTTTACTCGAGCACCACATTATTCCTGCTGTCCTTTATTCACAAAATCATCGTTAATGGAGGCAGACAGTTGTTGCGAATTTTAAAGATGACTTGGTTGCAACACCATTGAAGCTGTCCTTACAATAAATAAATTCCAGAGCATGGAATGTTGAAAAAAAAAACGACTCAGCTGGGACAGGCAGAATAAACAGCAATGCACACCTTAGAAGGGTCCTACACGAGTCTCTTTCATTCTGGAAGCCCCGAAACTCACCATAAGCGTAGAGCACCTTTGGAACAAAATCTAATTACGAAGTCAAAGCCGGTGAAAACAGGAATACCGCATCAGGATGTCAGGATCACCAAGAGAATCTGCCGAACAATTCTTGGGATAAGAGAAATCGAAATTCTTCTGCTGAGCTCTATGCCTCCAACGAAAATTCTCGCCAGCTAAAAGCCGAGAGAAAAATCATGCCCTCTGCCGGTTGTTCACGCGGCTAGCGAGAAGCAAGACCCGTAGGGTCAAGCCCCCACTTTTTCTCCTCTTACTCTTCTTGAAAATCAGAATCAGAATGAACTCTAGCCTGGTGCAAGCACCCAGGAAAACTCGGTTTCTCCGCCTCTGTGAGTTCACAGGCTTTCAAAAAAATCATAAAATTATATCTTACCAATCCCGGAATTTTATGTTATCTAAATTGAGAAAATGACACACCCATGACGAATCAAACACCAGAAAATCTGACAATGCAATCCGAAAAACATCTGCACTTATAACGTGAGAAAAAAAATAGACCCCCCAACTAACAAGTGAAACTAAGCTTTTACGAAAATCCAATTACCAGCCACCCCCACTGTCTTGAAGTAATAAAACTGCAAACTTACAAAGCGGCAAGAAAACAACTTCCGTTTCACACGCATGAGCTAAAAGGGCGACATTGTTAGTGAAACGGCCATAAACCAGATGTGTGTCCTCGCAACCGTCTCTCGCCTTTGTTACAATTCCTACTCAAGAACAACAAGTTAAATAAAACCTTAAGAGCTTAAGAATACTTCTTTTTCCAGATTAAAATACACATGAATACAAATAAAAATATTAGAATAATAATGACTTAAAACACATATTAATAATTTAAATTCGCTACATACCACTGTTATATTAAAAAAAATTATTATGTTGTTGTTTTAATACCATTTAACTTTGGACTTTGACTGATGGTGCCGGACAAAAATATCATAATCAAAATCAGATAATTCACATTCAAAAACTATTTCATAATATTCATATATCATTTCGACATTCTTATAAATATTCGTATAGTAAATCTATCAATCAATCAAATCAATCAATCGTATATCATATCTATCAATCAATCGTATATCATATCTATCAATCAATCGTATAGTGGTATAGTACAATTTAACTTTTAGGTTTGCGTTGTGAGTAACCTATGTAAAGGGAAAATCAATAACTCCATGTTTCTTAAACAATTGTATAGTGGTATAGTACAATTTAACTTTTTAGGTTAGCGTTGTGAGTAACCTATGTAAAGGGAAAATCAATAACTCCAAATTCAAGTAAACTCCATGTTTCTTAAAAGCCCCCCGGCCCAAACAAATGGAGGGACATGACAGACCACAGAAACTACTCTAAATTAAACAAATGAAACATAAAATACATATCAAACACATTTATTAATTTCTAGAATATTCAAACATATGATAACTAGGTAAACTGATCAGTCCCCTACAAATTAACCTTAAGATGTAAATTAACATATATATCATTTTAAATCTTATACTCATGTTAGGTGTACTAAATTTTTTTTAACATTACATAACTCACAATTTAGGCGGTTGTACCGTATATTAATATAGTATCATTACTCGGTTACAATTTAAATACAAAAGACAGAAAAAAAATTCACTCACAGGGTGAAGTTCATACATTCAACTCCTATGCCATCATCGACTGATTAATATGGAGTGCTGATAGTTCAACAGATCGTCCTACTCATTGCGTTGACCATTCGAAGAGATCGAGAATGCCATCATCGACGGATTAATACGGAGTTTTAGAGAGTTCAACAGATCGTCCCGCGTCCAAAGTTTACTCGAGCACCACATTATTCCTGCTGTCCTTTATTCACAAAATCATCGTTAATGGAGGCAGACAGTTGTTGCGAATTTTAAAGATGACTTGGTTGCAACACCATTGAAGCTGTCCTTACAATAAATAAATTCCAGAGCATGGAATGTTGAAAAAAAAAACGACTCAGCTGGGACAGGCAGAATAAACAGCAATGCACACCTTAGAAGGGTCCTACACGAGTCACTTTCATTCTGGAAGCCCCGAAACTCACCATAAGCGTAGAGCACATTTGGAACAAAATCTAATTAGGAAGTCAAAGCCGGTAAAAACAGGAATACCGCATCAGGATGTCAGGATCACCAAGAGAATCTGCCGAACAAATCTTGGGATAAGAGAAATCGAAATTCTTCTGCTGAGCTCTATGCCTCCAACGCAAATTCTCGCCAGCTAAAAGCCGAGAGAAAAATCATGCCCTCTGCCGATTGTTCACGCGGCTAGCGAGAAGCAAGACCCGTAGGGTCAAGCCCCCACTTTTTCTCCTCTTACTCTTCTTGAAAATCAGAATCAGAATGAACTCTAGCCTGGTGCAAGCACCCAGGAAAACTCGGTTTCTCCGCCTCTGTGAGTTCACAGGCTTTCAAAAAAATCATAAAATTATATCTTACCAATCCCGGAATTTTATGTTATCTAAATTGAGAAAATGACACACCCATGACGAATCAAACACCAGAAAATCTGACAATGCAATCCGAAAAACATCTGCACTTATAACGTGAGAAAAAAAATAGACCCCCCAAATAACAAGTGAAACTAAGCTTTTACGAAAATCCAATTACCAGCCACCCCCACTGTCTTGAAGTAATAAAACTGCAAACTTACAAAGCGGCAAGAAAACAACTTCCGTTTCACACGCATGAGCTAAAAGGGCGACATTGTTAGTGAAACGGCCATAAACCAGATGTGTGTCCTCGCAACCGTCTCTCGCCTTTGTTACAATTCCTACTCAAGAACAACAAGTTAAATAAAACCTTAAGAGCTTAAGAATACTTCTTTTTCCAGATTAAAATACACATGAATACAAATAAAAATATTAGAATAATAATGACTTAAAACACATATTAATAATTTAAATTCGCTACATACCATTGTTATATTAAAAAAAATTATTATGTTGTTGTTTTAATACCATTTAACTTTGGACTTTGACTGATGGTGCCGGACAAAAATATCATAATCAAAATCAGATAATTCACATTCAAAAACTATTTCATAATATTCATATATCATTTCGACATTCTTATAAATATTCGTATAGTAAATCTATCAATCAATCAAATCAATCAATCGTATATCATATCTATCAATCAATCGTATATCATATCTATCAATCAATCGTATATCATATCTATCAATCAATCGTATAGTGGTATAGTACAATTTAACTTTTAGGTTTGCGTTGTGAGTAACCTATGTAAAGAGAAAATCAATAATTCCATGTTTCTTAAACAATCGTATAGTGGTATAGTACAATTTATCTTTTTAGGTTTGCGTTGTGAGTAACCTATGTAAAGGGAAAATCAATAACTCCAGATTCAAGTAAACTCCATGTTTCTTAAAAGCCCCCCCGGCTCAAACAAATGGAGGGACATGACAGACCACAGAAACTACTCTAAATTAAACAAATGAAACATAAAATACATATTAAACACATTTATTAATTTCTAGAATATTCAAACATATGATAACTAGGTAAACTGATCAGTCCCCTACAAATTAACCTTAAGATGTAAATTAACATATATATCATTTTAAATCTTATACTCATGTTAGGTGTACTAAATTTTTTTTAACATTACATAACTCACAATTTAGGCGGTTGTACCGTATATTAATATAGTATCATTACTCGGTTACAATTTAAATACAAAAGACAGAAAAAAAATTCACTCACAGGGTGAAGTTCATACATTCAACTCCTATGCCATCATCGACTGATTAATATGGAGTGCTGATAGTTCAACAGATCGTCCTACTCATTGCGTTGACCATTCGAAGAGATCGGGAATGCCATCATCGACGGATTAATACGGAGTTTTAGAGAGTTCAACAGATCGTCCCGCGTCCAAAGTTTACCCCACATTATTCCTGCTGTCCTTTATTCACAAAATCATCGTTAATGGAGGCGGACAGTTGTTGCGAATTTTAAAGATGACTTGGTTGCAACACCATTGAAGCTGTCCCTTACAATAAATAAATTCCAGAGCATGGAATGATGAAAAAAAAAAAAAAAACGACTCAGCTGGGACAGGCAGAATAAACAGCAATGCACACCTTAGAAGGGTCCTACACGAGTCTCTTTCATTCTGGAAGCCCCGAAACTCACCATAAGCGTAGAGCACCTTTGGAACAAAATCTAATTAGGAAGTCAAAGCCGGTAAAAAACAGGAATACCGCATCAGGATGTCAGGATCACCAAGACAATCTGCCGAACAATTCTTGGGATAAGAGAAATCGAAATTCTTCTGCTGAGCTCTATGCCTCCAACGCAAATTCTCGCCAGCTAAATGCCGAGAGAAAAATCATGCCCCTCTGCCGGTTGTTCACGCGGCTAGCGAGAAGCAAGACCCGAAGGGTCAAGCTCCCACTTTTTCTCCTCTTACTCTTCTTGAAAATCAGAATCAGAATGAACTCTAGCCTGGTGCAAGCACCCAGGAAAACTCGGTTTCTCCGCCTCTGTGAGTTCACAGGCTTTCAAAAAAAATCATAAAATTATATCTTACCAATCCCGGAATTTTATGTTATCTAAATTGAGAAAATGACACACCCATGACGAATCAAACACCAGAAAATCTGACAATGCAATCCGAAAAACATCTGCACTTATAACGTGAGAAAAAAAAAATAGACCCCCCAAATAACAAGTGAAACTAAGCTTTTACGAAAATCCAATTACCAGCCCACCCCCACTGTCTTGAAGTAATAAAACTGCAAACTTACAAAGCGGCAAGAAAAACAACTTCCGTTTCACACGCATGAGCTAAAAGGGCGACATTGTTAGTGAAACGGCCATAAACCAGATGTGTGTCCTCGCAACCGTCTCTCGCCTTTGTTACAATTCCTACTCAAGAACAACAAGTTAAATAAAACCTTAAGAGCTTAAGAATACTTCTTTTTTCCAGATTAAAATACACATGAATACAAATAAAAATATTAGAATAATAATGACTTAAAACACATATTAATAATTTAAATTCGCTACATACCATTGTTATATTAAAAAAAATTATTATGTTGTTGTTTTAATACCATTTAACTTTGGACTTTGACTGATGGTGCCGGACAAAAATATCATAATCAAAATCAGATAATTCACATTCAAAAACTATTTCATAATATTCATATATCATTTCGTCATTCTTATAAATATTCGTATAGTAAATCTATCAATCAATCAAATCAATCAATCGTATATCATATCTATCAATCAATCGTATATCATATCTATCAATCAATCGTATAGTGGTATAGTACAATTTAACTTTTAGGTTTGCGTTGTGAGTAACCTATGTAAAGGGAAAATCAATAACTCCATGTTTCTTAAAGAATTGTATAGTGGTATAGTACAATTTAACTTTTTAGGTTAGCGTTGTGAGTAACCTATGTAAAGGGAAAATCAATAACTCCAAATTCAAGTAAACTCCATGTTTCTTAAAAGCCCCCCGGCTCAAACAAATGGAGGGACATGACAGACCACAGAAACTACTCTAAATTAAACAAATGAAACATAAAATACATATCAAACACATTTATTAATTTCTAGAATATTCAAACATATGATAACTAGGTAAACTGATCAGTCCCCTACAAATTAACCTTAAGATGTAAATTAACATATATATCATTTTAAATCTTATACTCATGTTAGGTGTACTAAATTTTTTTTAACATTACATAACTCACAATTTAGGCGGTTGTACCGTATATTAATATAGTATCATTACTCGGTTACAATTTAAATACAAAAGACAGAAAAAAAATTCACTCACAGGGTGAAGTTCATACATTCAACTCCTATGCCATCATCGACTGATTAATATGGAGTGCTGATAGTTCAACAGATCGTCCTACTCATTGCGTTGACCATTCGAAGAGATCGAGAATGCCATCATCGACGGATTAATACGGAGTTTTAGAGAGTTCAACAGATCGTCCCGCGTCCAAAGTTTACTCGAGCACCACATTATTCCTGCTGTCCTTTATTCACAAAATCATCGTTAATGGAGGCAGACAGTTGTTGCGAATTTTAAAGATGACTTGGTTGCAACACCATTGAAGCTGTCCTTACAATAAATAAATTCCAGAGCATGGAATGTTGAAAAAAAAAACGACTCAGCTGGGACAGGCAGAATAAACAGCAATGCACACCTTAGAAGGGTCCTACACGAGTCTCTTTCATTCTTTCACCATAAGCGTAGAGCACATTTGGAACAAAATCTAATTAGGAAGTCAAAGCCGGTAAAAACAGGAATACCGCATCAGGATGTCAGGATCACCAAGAGAATCTGCCGAACAAATCTTGGGATAAGAGAAATCGAAATTCTTCTGCTGAGCTCTATGCCTCCAACGCAAATTCTCGCCAGCTAAAAGCCGAGAGAAAAATCATGCCCTCTGCCGGTTGTTCACGCGGCTAGCGAGAAGCAAGACCCGTAGGGTCAAGCCCCCACTTTTTCTCCTCTTACTCTTCTTGAAAATCAGAATCAGAATGAACTCTAGCCTGGTGCAAGCACCCAGGAAAACTCGGTTTCTCCGCCTCTGTGAGTTCACAGGCTTTCAAAAAAATCATAAAATTATATCTTACCAATCCCGGAATTTTATGTTATCTAAATTGAGAAAATGACACACCCATGACGAATCAAACACCAGAAAATCTGACAATGCAATCCGAAAAACATCTGCACTTATAACGTGAGAAAAAAAATAGACCCCCCAACTAACAAGTGAAACTAAGCTTTTACGAAAATCCAATTACCAGCCACCCCCACTGTCTTGAAGTAATAAAACTGCAAACTTACAAAGCGGCAAGAAAACAACTTCCGTTTCACACGCATGAGCTAAAAGGGCGACATTGTTAGTGAAACGGCCATAAACCAGATGTGTGTCCTCGCAACCGTCTCTCGCCTTTGTTACAATTCCTACTCAAGAACAACAAGTTAAATAAAACCTTAAGAGCTTAAGAATACTTCTTTTTCCAGATTAAAATACACATGAATACAAATAAAAATATTAGAATAATAATGACTTAAAACACATATTAATAATTTAAATTCGCTACATACCATTGTTATATTAAAAAAAATTATTATGTTGTTGTTTTAATACCATTTAACTTTGGACTTTGACTGATGGTGCCGGACAAAAATATCATAATCAAAATCAGATAATTCACATTCAAAAACTATTTCATAATATTCATATATCATTTCGACATTCTTTTAAATATTCGTATAGTAAATCTATCAATCAATCAAATCAATCAATCGTATATCATATCTATCAATCAATCGTATATCATATCTATCAATCAATCGTATATCATATCTATCAATCAATCGTATAGTGGTATAGTACAATTTAACTTTTAGGTTTGCGTTGTGAGTAACCTATGTAAAGAGAAAATCAATAATTCCATGTTTCTTAAACAATCGTATAGTGGTATAGTACAATTTATCTTTTTAGGTTTGCGTTGTGAGTAACCTATGTAAAGGGAAAATCAATAACTCCAGATTCAAGTAAACTCCATGTTTCTTAAAAGCCCCCCGGCTCAAACAAATGGAGGGACATGACAGACCACAGAAACTACTCTAAATTAAACAAATGAAACATAAAATACATATTAAACACATTTATTAATTTCTAGAATATTCAAACATATGATAACTAGGTAAACTGATCAGTCCCCTACAAATTAACCTTAAGATGTAAATTAACATATATATCATTTTAAATCTTATACTCATGTTAGGTGTACTAAATTTTTTTTAACATTACATAACTCACAATTTAGGCGGTTGTACCGTATATTAATATAGTATCATTACTCGGTTACAATTTAAATACAAAAGACAGAAAAAAAATTCACTCACAGGGTGAAGTTCATACATTCAACTCCTATGCCATCATCGACTGATTAATATGGAGTGCTGATAGTTCAACAGATCGTCCTACTCATTGCGTTGACCATTCGAAGAGATCGGGAATGCCATCATCGACGGATTAATACGGAGTTTTAGAGAATTCAACAGATCGTCCCGCGTCCAAAGTTTACTCGAGCACCACATTATTCCTGCTGTCCTTTATTCACAAAATCATCGTTAATGGAGGCAGACAGTTGTTGCGAATTTTAAAGATGACTTGGTTGCAACACCATTGAAGCTGTCCTTACAATAAATAAATTCCAGAGCATGGAATGATGAAAAAAAAAACGACTCAGCTGGCACAGGCAGAATAAACAGCAATGCACACCTTAGAAGGGTCCTACACGAGTCTCTTTCATTCTGGAAGCCCCGAAACTCACCATAAGCGTAGAGCACCTTTGGAACAAAATCTAATTAGGAAGTGAAAGCCGGTAAAAACAGGAATACCGCATCAGGATGTCAGGATCACCAAGAGAATCTGCCGAACAATTCTTGGGATAAGAGAAATCGAAATTCTTCTGCTGAGCTCTATGCCTCCAACGCAAATTCTCGCCAGCTAAAAGCCGAGAGAAAAATCATGCCCTCTGCCGGTTGTTCACGCGGCTAGCGAGAAGCAAGACCCGTAGGGTCAAGCCCCCACTTTTTCTCCTCTTACTCTTCTTGAAAATCAGAATCAGAATGAACTCTAGCCTGGTGCAAGCACCCAGGAAAACTCGGTTTCTCCGCCTCTGTGAGTTCACAGGCTTTCAAAAAAATCATAAAATTATATCTTACCAATCCCGGAATTTTATGTTATCTAAATTGAGAAAATGACACACCCATGACGAATCAAACACCAGAAAATCTTACAATGCAATCCGAAAAACATCTGCACTTATAACGTGAGAAAAAAAATAGACCCCCCAACTAACAAGTGAAACTAAGCTTTTACGAAAATCCAATTACCAGCCACCCCCACTGTCTTGAAGTAATAAAACTGCAAACTTACAAAGCGGCAAGAAAACAACTTCCGTTTCACACGCATGAGCTAAAAGGGCGACATTGTTAGTGAAACGGCCATAAACCAGATGTGTGTCCTCGCAACCGTCTCTCGCCTTTGTTACAATTCCTACTCAAGAACAACAAGTTAAATAAAACCTTAAGAGCTTAAGAATACTTCTTTTTCCAGATTAAAATACACATGAATACAAATAAAAATATTAGAATAATAATGACTTAAAACACATATTAATAATTTAAATTCGCTACATACCATTGTTATATTAAAAAAAATTATTATGTTGTTGTTTTAATACCATTTAACTTTGGACTTTGACTGATGGTGCCGGACAAAAATATCATAATCAAAATCAGATAATTCACATTCAAAAACTATTTCATAATATTCATATATCATTTCGACATTCTTATAAATATTCATATAGTAAATCTATCAATCAATCAAATCAATCAATCGTATATCATATCTATCAATCAATCGTATATCATATCTATCAATCAATCGTATAGTGGTATAGTACAATTTAACTTTTAGGTTTGCGTTGTGAGTAACCTATGTAAAGGGAAAATCAATAACTCCATGTTTCTTAAACAATCGTATAGTGGTATAGTACAATTTAACTTTTTAGGTTTGCGTTGTGAGTAACCTATGTAAAGGGAAAATCAATAACTCCAAATTCAAGTAAACTCCATGTTTCTTAAAAGCCCCCCGGCTCAAACAAATGGAGGGACATGACAGACCACAGAAACTACTCTAAATTAAACAAATGAAACATAAAATACATATCAAACACATTTATTAATTTCTAGAATATTCAAACATATGATAACTAGGTAAACTGATCAGTCCCCTACAAATTAACCTTAAGATGTAAATTAACATATATATCATTTTAAATCTTATACTCATGTTAGGTGTACTAAATTTTTTTTAACATTACATAACTCACAATTTAGGCGGTTGTACCGTATATTAATATAGTATCATTACTCGGTTACAATTTAAATACAAAAGACAGAAAAAAAATTCACTCACAGGGTGAAGTTCATACATTCAACTCCTATGCCATCATCGACTGATTAATATGGGGTGCTGATAGTTCAACAGATCGTCCTACTCATTGCGTTGACCATTCGAAGAGATCGAGAATGCCATCATCGACGGATTAATACGGAGTTTTAGAGAGTTCAACAGATCGTCCCGCGTCCAAAGTTTACTCGAGCACCACATTATTCCTGCTGTCCTTTATTCACAAAATCATCGTTAATGGAGGCAGACAGTTCTTGCGAATTTTAAAGATGACTTGGTTGCAACACCATTGAAGCTGTCCTTACAATAAATAAATTCCAGAGCATAGAATGATGAAAAAAAAAAACGACTCAGCTGGCACAGGCAGAATAAACAGCAATGCACACCTCAGAAGGGTCCTACACGAGTCTCTTTCATTCTGGAAGCCCCGAAACTCACCATAAGCATAGAGCACCTTTGGAACAAGATCTAATTAGGAATTCAAAGCCGGTAAAAACAGGAATACCGCATCAGGATGTCAGGATCACCAAGAGAATCTGCCGAACAATTCTTGGGATAAGAGAAATCGAAATTCTTCTGCTGAGCTCTATGCCTCCAACGCAAATTCTCGCCAGCTAAAAGCCGAGAGAAAAATCATGCCCTCTGCCGGTTGTTCACGCGGCTAGCGAGAAGCAAGACCCGTAGGGTCAAGCCCCCACTTTTTCTCCTCTCACTCTTCTTGAAAATCAGAATCAGAATGAACTCTAGCCTGGTGCAAGCACCCAGGAAAACTCGGTTTCTCCGCCTCTGTGAGTTCACAGGCTTTCAAAAAAATCATAAAATTATATCTTACCAATCCCGGAATTTTATGTTATCTAAATTGAGAAAATGACACACCCATGACGAATCAAACACCAGAAAATCTGACAATGCAATCCGAAAAACATCTGCACTTATAACGTGAGAAAAAAAATAGACCCCCCAACTAACAAGTGAAACTAAGCTTTTACGAAAATCCAATTACCAGCCACCCCCACTGTCTTGAAGTAATAAAACTGCAAACTTACAAAGCGGCAAGAAAACAACTTCCGTTTCACACGCATGAGCTAAAAGGGCGACATTGTTAGTGAAACGGCCATAAACCAGATGTGTGTCCTCGCAACCGTCTCTCGCCTTTGTTACAATTCCTACTCAAGAACAACAAGTTAAATAAAACCTTAAGAGCTTAAGAATACTTCTTTTTCCAGATTAAAATACACATGAATACAAATAAAAATATTAGAATAATAATGACTTAAAACAGATATTAATAATTTAAATTCGCTACATACCATTGTTATATTAAAAAAATTATTATGTTGTTGTTTTAATACCATTTAACTTTGGACTTTGACTGATGGTGCCGGACAAAAATATCATAATCAAAATCAGATAATTCACATTCAAAAACTATTTCATAATACTCATATATCATTTCGACATTCTTATAAATATTCGTATAGTAAATCTATCAATCAATCAAATCAATCAATCGTATATCATATCTATCAATCAATCGTATATCATATCTATCAATCAATCGTATAGTGGTATAGTACAATTTAACTTTTAGGTTTGCGTTGTGAGTAACCTATGTAAAGAGAAAATCAATAATTCCATGTTTCTTAAACAATCGTATAGTGGTATAGTACAATTTATCTTTTTAGGTTTGCGTTGTGAGTAACCTATGTAAAGGGAAAATCAATAACTCCAGATTCAAGTAAACTCCATGTTTCTTAAAAGCCCCCCGGCTCAAACAAATGGAGGGACATGACAGACCACAGAAACTACTCTAAATTAAACAAATGAAACATAAAATACATATTAAACACATTTATTAATTTCTAGAATATTCAAACATATGATAACTAGGTAAACTGATCAGTCCCCTACAAATTAACCTTAAGATGTAAATTAACATATATATCATTTAAATCTTATACTCATGTTAGGTGTACTAAATTTTTTTTAACATTACATAACTCACAATTTAGGCGGTTGTACCGTATATTAATATAGTATCATTACTCGGTTACAATTTAAATACAAAAGACAGAAAAAAAATTCACTCACAGGGTGAAGTTCATACATTCAACTCCTATGCCATCATCGACTGATTAATATGGAGTGCTGATAGTTCAACAGATCGTCCTACTCATTGCGTTGACCATTCGAAGAGATCGAGAATGCCATCATCGACGGATTAATACGGAGTTTTAGAGAGTTCAACAGATCGTCCCGCGTCCAAAGTTTACTCGAGCACCACATTATTCCTGCTGTCCTTTATTCACAAAATCATCGTTAATGGAGGCAGACAGTTCTTGCGAATTTTAAAGATGACTTGGTTGCAACACCATTGAAGTTGTCCTTACAATAAATAAATTCCAGAGCATAGAATGATGAAAAAAAAAACGACTCAGCTGGCACAGGCAGAATAAACAGCAATGCACACCTTAGAAGGGTCCTACACGAGTCTCTTTCATTCTGGAAGCCCCGAAACTCACCATAAGCGTAGAGCACCTTTGGAACAAAATCTAATTAGGAAGTCAAAGCCGGTAAAAACAGGAATACCGCATCAGGATGTCAGGATCACCAAGAGAATCTGCCGAACAATTCTTGGGATAAGAGAAATCGAAATTCTTCTGCTGAGCTCTATGCCTCCAACGCAAATTCTCGCCAGCTAAAAGCCGAGAGAAAAATCATGCCCTCTGCCGGTTGTTCACGCGGCTAGCGAGAAGCAAGACCCGTAGGGTCAAGCCCCCACTTTTTCTCCTCTTACTCTTCTTGAAAATCAGAATCAGAATGAACTCTAGCCTGGTGCAAGCACCCAGGAAAACTCGGTTTCTCCGCCTCTGTGAGTTCACAGGCTTTCAAAAAAATCATAAAATTATATATTACCAATCCCGGAATTTTATGTTATCTAAATTGAGAAAATGACACACCCATGACGAATCAAACACCAGAAAATCTGACAATGCAATCCGAAAAACATCTGCACTTATAACGTGAGAAAAAAAATAGACCCCCCAACTAACAAGTGAAACTAAGCTTTTACGAAAATCCAATTACCAGCCACCCCCACTGTCTTGAAGTAATAAAACTGCAAACTTACAAAGCGGCAAGAAAACAACTTCCGTTTCACACGCATGAGCTAAAAGGGCGACATTGTTAGTGAAACGGCCATAAACCAGATGTGTGTCCTCGCAACCGTCTCTCGCCTTTGTTACAATTCCTACTCAAGAACAACAAGTTAAATAAAACCTTAAGAGCTTAAGAATACTTCTTTTTCCAGATTAAAATACACATGAATACAAATAAAAATATTAGAATAATAATGACTTAAAACACATATTAATAATTTAAATTCGCTACATACCATTGTTATATTAAAAAAATTATTATGTTGTTGTTTTAATACCATTTAACTTTGGACTTTGACTGATGGTGCCGGACAAAAATATCATAATCAAAATCAGATAATTCACATTCAAAAACTATTTCATAATACTCATATATCATTTCGACATTCTTATAAATATTCGTATAGTAAATCTATCAATCAATCAAATCAATCAATCGTATATCATATCTATCAATCAATCGTATATCATATCTATCAATCAATCGTATAGTGGTATAGTACAATTTAACTTTTAGGTTTGCGTTGTGAGTAACCTATGTAAAGAGAAAATCAATAATTCCATGTTTCTTAAACAATCGTATAGTGGTATAGTACAATTTATCTTTTTAGGTTTGCGTTGTGAGTAACCTATGTAAAGGGAAAATCAATAACTCCAGATTCAAGTAAACTCCATGTTTCTTAAAAGCCCCCCGGCTCAAACAAATGGAGGGACATGACAGACCACAGAAACTACTCTAAATTAAACAAATGAAACATAAAATACATATTAAACACATTTATTAATTTCTAGAATATTCAAACATATGATAACTAGGTAAACTGATCAGTCCCCTACAAATTAACCTTAAGATGTAAATTAACATATATATCATTTTAAATCTTATACTCATGTTAGGTGTACTAAATTTTTTTTAACATTACATAACTCACAATTTAGGCGGTTGTACCGTATATTAATATAGTATCTTTACTCGGTTACAATTTAAATACAAAAGACAGAAAAAAAATTCACTCACAGGGTGAAGTTCATACATTCAACTCCTATGCCATCATCGACTGATTAATATGGAGTGCTGATAGTTCAACAGATCGTCCTACTCATTGCGTTGACCATTCGGAGAGATCGAGAATGCCATCATCGACGGATTAATACGGAGTTTTAGAGAGTTCAACAGATCGTCCCGCGTCCAAAGTTTACTCGAGCACCACATTATTCCTGCTGTCCTTTATTCACAAAATCATCGTTAATGGAGGCAGACAGTTGTTGCGAATTTTAAAGATGACTTGGTTGCAACACCATTGAAGCTGTCCTTACAATAAATAAATTCCAGAGCATGGAATGATGAAAAAAAAAACGACTCAGCTGGCACAGGCAGAATAAACAGCAATGCACACCTTAGAAGGGTCCTACACGAGTCTCTTTCATTCTGGAAGCCCCGAAACTCACCATAAGCGTAGAGCACCTTTGGAACAAAATCTAATTAGGAAGTCAAAGCCGGTAAAAACAGGAATACCGCATCAGGATGTCAGGATCACCAAGAGAATCTGCCGAACAATTCTTGGGATAAGAGAAATCGAAATTCTTCTGCTGAGCTCTATGCCTCCAACGCAAATTCTCGCCAGCTAAAAGCCGAGAGAAAAATCATGCCCTCTGCCGGTTGTTCACGCGGCTAGCGAGAAGCAAGACCCGTAGGGTCAAGCCCCCACTTTTTCTCCTCTTACTCTTCTTGAAAATCAGAATCAGAATGAACTCTAGCCTGGTGCAAGCACCCAGGAAAACTCGGTTTCTCCGCCTCTGTGAGTTCACAGGCTTTCAAAAAAATCATAAAATTATATCTTACCAATCCCGGAATTTTATGTTATCTAAATTGAGAAAATGACACACCCATGACGAATCAAACACCAGAAAATCTGACAATGCAATCCGAAAAACATCTGCACTTATAACGTGAGAAAAAAAATAGACCCCCCAACTAACAAGTGAAACTAAGCTTTTACGAAAATCCAATTACCAGCCACCCCCACTGTCTTGAAGTAATAAAACTGCAAACTTACAAAGCGGCAAGAAAACAACTTCCGTTTCAAACGCATGAGCTAAAAGGGCGACATTGTTAGTGAAACGGCCATAAACCAGATGTGTGTCCTCGCAACCGTCTCTCGCCTTTGTTACAATTCCTACTCAAGAACAACAAGTTAAATAAAACCTTAAGAGCTTAAGAATACTTCTTTTTCCAGATTAAAATACACATGAATACAAATAAAAATATTAGAATAATAATGACTTAAAACACATATTAATAATTTAAATTCGCTACATACCATTGTTATATTAAAAAAATTATTATGTTGTTGTTTTAATACCATTTAACTTTGGACTTTGACTGATGGTGCCGGACAAAAATATCATAATCAAAATCAGATAATTCACATTCAAAAACTATTTCATAATACTCATATATCATTTCGACATTCTTATAAATATTCGTATAGTAAATCTATCAATCAATCAAATCAATCAATCGTATATCATATCTATCAATCAATCGTATATCATATCTATCAATCAATCGTATAGTGGTATAGTACAATTTAACTTTTAGGTTTGCGTTGTGAGTAACCTATGTAAAGAGAAAATCAATAATTCCATGTTTCTTAAACAATCGTATAGTGGTATAGTACAATTTATCTTTTTAGGTTTGCGTTGTGAGTAACCTATGTAAAGGGAAAATCAATAACTCCAGATTCAAGTAAACTCCATGTTTCTTAAAAGCCCCCCGGCTCAAACAAATGGAGGGACATGACAGACCACAGAAACTACTCTAAATTAAACAAATGAAACATAAAATACATATTAAACACATTTATTAATTTCTAGAATATTCAAACATATGATAACTAGGTAAACTGATCAGTCCCCTACAAATTAACCTTAAGATGTAAATTAACATATATATCATTTTAAATCTTATACTCATGTTAGGTGTACTAAATTTTTTTTAACATTACATAACTCACAATTTAGGCGGTTGTACCGTATATTAATATAGTATCTTTACTCGGTTACAATTTAAATACAAAAGACAGAAAAAAAATTCACTCACAGGGTGAAGTTCATACATTCAACTCCTATGCCATCATCGACTGATTAATATGGAGTGCTGATAGTTCAACAGATCGTCCTACTCATTGCGTTGACCATTCGGAGAGATCGAGAATGCCATCATCGACGGATTAATACGGAGTTTTAGAATGTTCAACAGATCGTCCCGCGTCCAAAGTTTACTCGAGCACCACATTATTCCTGCTGTCCTTTATTCACAAAATCATCGTTAATGGAGGCAGACAGTTGTTGCGAATTTTAAAGATGACTTGGTTGCAACACCATTGAAGCTGTCCTTACAATAAATAAATTCCAGAGCATGGAATGATGAAAAAAAAAAACGACTCAGCTGGCACAGGCAGAATAAACAGCAATGCACACCTTAGAAGGGTCCTACACGAGTCTCTTTCATTCTGGAAGCCCCGAAACTCACCATAAGCGTAGAGCACCTTTGGAACAAAATCTAATTAGGAAGTCAAAGCCGGTAAAAACAGGAATACCGCATCAGGATGTCAGGATCACCAAGAGAATCTGCCGAACAATTCTTGGGATAAGAGAAATCGAAATTCTTCTGCTGAGCTCTATGCCTCCAACGCAAATTCTCGCCAGCTAAAAGCCGAGAGAAAAATCATGCCCTCTGCCGGTTGTTCACGCGGCTAGCGAGAAGCAAGACCCGTAGGGTCAAGCCCCCACTTTTTCTCCTCTTACTCTTCTTGAAAATCAGAATCAGAATGAACTCTAGCCTGGTGCAAGCACCCAGGAAAACTCGGTTTCTCCGCCTCTGTGAGTTCACAGGCTTTCAAAAAAATCATAAAATTATATCTTACCAATCCCGGAATTTTATGTTATCTAAATTGAGAAAATGACACACCCATGACGAATCAAACACCAGAAAATCTGACAATGCAATCCGAAAAACATCTGCACTTATAACGTGAGAAAAAAAATAGACCCCCCAACTAACAAGTGAAACTAAGCTTTTACGAAAATCCAATTACCAGCCACCCCCACTGTCTTGAAGTAATAAAACTGCAAACTTACAAAGCGGCAAGAAAACAACTTCCGTTTCACACGCATGAGCTAAAAGGGCGACATTGTTAGTGAAACGGCCATAAACCAGATGTGTGTCCTCGCAACCGTCTCTCGCCTTTGTTACAATTCCTACTCAAGAACAACAAGTTAAATAAAACCTTAAGAGCTTAAGAATACTTCTTTTTCCAGATTAAAATACACATGAATACAAATAAAAATATTAGAATAATAATGACTTAAAACACATATTAATAATTTAAATTCGCTACATACCATTGTTATATTAAAAAAAATTATTATGTTGTTGTTTTAATACCATTTAACTTTGGACTTTGACTGATGGTGCCGGACAAAAATATCATAATCAAAATCAGATAATTCACATTCAAAAACTATTTCATAATATTCATATATCATTTCGACATTCTTTTAAATATTCGTATAGTAAATCTATCAATCAATCAAATCAATCAATCGTATATCATATCTATCAATCAATCGTATATCATATCTATCAATCAATCGTATATCATATCTATCAATCAATCGTATAGTGGTATAGTACAATTTAACTTTTAGGTTTGCGTTGTGAGTAACCTATGTAAAGAGAAAATCAATAATTCCATGTTTCTTAAACAATCGTATAGTGGTATAGTACAATTTATCTTTTTAGGTTTGCGTTGTGAGTAACCTATGTAAAGGGAAAATCAATAACTCCAGATTCAAGTAAACTCCATGTTTCTTAAAAGCCCCCCGGCTCAAACAAATGGAGGGACATGACAGACCACAGAAACTACTCTAAATTAAACAAATGAAACATAAAATACATATTAAACACATTTATTAATTTCTAGAATATTCAAACATATGATAACTAGGTAAACTGATCAGTCCCCTACAAATTAACCTTAAGATGTAAATTAACATATATATCATTTTAAATCTTATACTCATGTTAGGTGTACTAAATTTTTTTTAACATTACATAACTCACAATTTAGGCGGTTGTACCGTATATTAATATAGTATCTTTACTCGGTTACAATTTAAATACAAAAGACAGAAAAAAAATTCACTCACAGGGTGAAGTTCATACATTCAACTCCTATGCCATCATCGACTGATTAATATGGAGTGCTGATAGTTCAACAGATCGTCCTACTCATTGCGTTGACCATTCGGAGAGATCGAGAATGCCATCATCGACGGATTAATACGGAGTTTTAGAGAGTTCAACAGATCGTCCCGCGTCCAAAGTTTACTCGAGCACCACATTATTCCTGCTGTCCTTTATTCACAAAATCATCGTTAATGGAGGCAGACAGTTGTTGCGAATTTTAAAGATGACTTGGTTGCAACACCATTGAAGCTGTCCTTACAATAAATAAATTCCAGAGCATGGAATGATGAAAAAAAAAACGACTCAGCTGGCACAGGCAGAATAAACAGCAATGCACACCTTAGAAGGGTCCTACACGAGTCTCTTTCATTCTGGAAGCCCCGAAACTCACCATAAGCGTAGAGCACCTTTGGAACAAAATCTAATTAGGAAGTCAAAGCCGGTAAAAACAGGAATACCGCATCAGGATGTCAGGATCACCAAGAGAATCTGCCGAACAATTCTTGGGATAAGAGAAATCGAAATTCTTCTGCTGAGCTCTATGCCTCCAACGCAAATTCTCGCCAGCTAAAAGCCGAGAGAAAAATCATGCCCTCTGCCGGTTGTTCACGCGGCTAGCGAGAAGCAAGACCCGTAGGGTCAAGCCCCCACTTTTTCTCCTCTTACTCTTCTTGAAAATCAGAATCAGAATGAACTTTAGCCTGGTGCAAGCACCCAGGAAAACTCGGTTTCTCCGCCTCTGTGAGTTCACAGGCTTTCAAAAAAATCATAAAATTATATCTTACCAATCCCGGAATTTTATGTTATCTAAATTGAGAAAATGACACACCCATGACGAATCAAACACCAGAAAATCTGACAATGCAATCCGAAAAACATCTGCACTTATAACGTGAGAAAAAAAATAGACCCCCCAACTAACAAGTGAAACTAAGCTTTTACGAAAATCCAATTACCAGCCACCCCCACTGTCTTGAAGTAATAAAACTGCAAACTTACAAAGCGGCAAGAAAACAACTTCCGTTTCACACGCATGAGCTAAAAGGGCGACATTGTTAGTGAAACGGCCATAAACCAGATGTGTGTCCTCGCAACCGTCTCTCGCCTTTGTTACAATTCCTACTCAAGAACAACAAGTTAAATAAAACCTTAAGAGCTTAAGAATACTTCTTTTTCCAGATTAAAATACACATGAATACAAATAAAAATATTAGAATAATAATGACTTAAAACACATATTAATAATTTAAATTCGCTACATACCATTGTTATATTAAAAAAATTATTATGTTGTTGTTTTAATACCATTTAACTTTGGACTTTGACTGATGGTGCCGGACAAAAATATCATAATCAAAATCAGATAATTCACATTCAAAAACTATTTCATAATACTCATATATCATTTCGACATTCTTATAAATATTCGTATAGTAAATCTATCAATCAATCAAATCAATCAATCGTATATCATATCTATCAATCAATCGTATATCATATCTATCAATCAATCGTATAGTGGTATAGTACAATTTAACTTTTAGGTTTGCGTTGTGAGTAACCTATGTAAAGAGAAAATCAATAATTCCATGTTTCTTAAACAATCGTATAGTGGTATAGTACAATTTATCTTTTTAGGTTTGCGTTGTGAGTAACCTATGTAAAGGGAAAATCAATAACTCCACATTCAAGTAAACTCCATGTTTCTTAAAAGCCCCCCGGCTCAAACAAATGGAGGGACATGACAGACCACAGAAACTACTCTAAATTAAACAAATGAAACATAAAATACATATTAAACACATTTATTAATTTCTAGAATATTCAAACATATGATAACTAGGTAAACTGATCAGTCCCCTACAAATTAACCTTAAGATGTAAATTAACATATATATCATTTTAAATCTTATACTCATGTTAGGTGTACTAAATTTTTTTTAACATTACATAACTCACAATTTAGGCGGTTGTACCGTATATTAATATAGTATCTTTACTCGGTTACAATTTAAATACAAAAGACAGAAAAAAAATTCACTCACAGGGTGAAGTTCATACATTCAACTCCTATGCCATCATCGACTGATTAATATGGAGTGCTGATAGTTCAACAGATCGTCCTACTCATTGCGTTGACCATTCGGAGAGATCGAGAATGCCATCATCGACGGATTAATACGGAGTTTTAGAGAGTTCAACAGATCGTCCCGCGTCCAAAGTTTACTCGAGCACCACATTATTCCTGCTGTCCTTTATTCACAAAATCATCGTTAATGGAGGCAGACAGTTGTTGCGAATTTTAAAGATGACTTGGTTGCAACACCATTGAAGCTGTCCTTACAATAAATAAATTCCAGAGCATGGAATGATGAAAAAAAAAAACGACTCAGCTGGCACAGGCAGAATAAACAGCAATGCACACCTTAGAAGGGTCCTACACGAGTCTCTTTCATTCTGGAAGCCCCGAAACTCACCATAAGCGTAGAGCACCTTTGGAACAAAATCTAATTAGGAAGTCAAAGCCGGTAAAAACAGGAATACCGCATCAGGATGTCAGGATCACCAAGAGAATCTGCCGAACAATTCTTGGGATAAGAGAAATCGAAATTCTTCTGCTGAGCTCTATGCCTCCAACGCAAATTCTCGCCAGCTAAAAGCCGAGAGAAAAATCATGCCCTCTGCCGGTTGTTCACGCGGCTAGCGAGAAGCAAGACCCGTAGGGTCAAGCCCCCACTTTTTCTCCTCTTACTCTTCTTGAAAATCAGAATCAGAATGAACTCTAGCCTGGTGCAAGCACCCAGGAAAACTCGGTTTCTCCGCCTCTGTGAGTTCACAGGCTTTCAAAAAAATCATAAAATTATATCTTACCAATCCCGGAATTTTATGTTATCTAAATTGAGAAAATGACACACCCATGACGAATCAAACACCAGAAAATCTGACAATGCAATCCGAAAAACATCTGCACTTATAACGTGAGAAAAAAAATAGACCCCCCAACTAACAAGTGAAACTAAGCTTTTACGAAAATCCAATTACCAGCCACCCCCACTGTCTTGAAGTAATAAAACTGCAAACTTACAAAGCGGCAAGAAAACAACTTCCGTTTCACACGCATGAGCTAAAAGGGCGACATTGTTAGTGAAACGGCCATAAACCAGATGTGTGTCCTCGCAACCGTCTCTCGCCTTTGTTACAATTCCTACTCAAGAACAACAAGTTAAATAAAACCTTAAGAGCTTAAGAATACTTCTTTTTCCAGATTAAAATACACATGAATACAAATAAAAATATTAGAATAATAATGACTTAAAACACATATTAATAATTTAAATTCGCTACATACCATTCTTATATTAAAAAAAATTATTATGTTGTTGTTTTAATACCATTTAACTTTGGACTTTGACTGATGGTGCCGGACAAAAATATCATAATCAAAATCAGATAATTCACATTCAAAAACTATTTCATAATATTCATATATCATTTCGACATTCTTTTAAATATTCGTATAGTAAATCTATCAATCAATCAAATCAATCAATCGTATATCATATCTATCAATCAATCGTATATCATATCTATCAATCAATCGTATATCATATCTATCAATCAATCGTATAGTGGTATAGTACAATTTAACTTTTAGGTTTGCGTTGTGAGTAACCTATGTAAAGAGAAAATCAATAATTCCATGTTTCTTAAACAATCGTATAGTGGTATAGTACAATTTATCTTTTTAGGTTTGCGTTGTGAGTAACCTATGTAAAGGGAAAATCAATAACTCCAGATTCAAGTAAACTCCATGTTTCTTAAAAGCCCCCCGGCTCAAACAAATGGAGGGACATGACAGACCACAGAAACTACTCTAAATTAAACAAATGAAACATAAAATACATATTAAACACATTTATTAATTTCTAGAATATTCAAACATATGATAACTAGGTAAACTGATCAGTCCCCTACAAATTAACCTTAAGATGTAAATTAACATATATATCATTTTAAATCTTATACTCATGTTAGGTGTACTAAATTTTTTTTAACATTACATAACTCACAATTTAGGCGGTTGTACCGTATATTAATATAGTATCTTTACTCGGTTACAATTTAAATACAAAAGACAGAAAAAAAATTCACTCACAGGGTGAAGTTCATACATTCAACTCCTATGCCATCATCGACTGATTAATATGGAGTGCTGATAGTTCAACAGATCGTCCTACTCATTGCGTTGACCATTCGGAGAGATCGAGAATGCCATCATCGACGGATTAATACGGAGTTTTAGAGAGTTCAACAGATCGTCCCGCGTCCAAAGTTTACTCGAGCACCACATTATTCCTGCTGTCCTTTATTCACAAAATCATCGTTAATGGAGGCAGACAGTTGTTGCGAATTTTAAAGATGACTTGGTTGCAACACCATTGAAGCTGTCCTTACAATAAATAAATTCCAGAGCATGGAATGATGAAAAAAAAAACGACTCAGCTGGCACAGGCAGAATAAACAGCAATGCACACCTTAGAAGGGTCCTACACGAGTCTCTTTCATTCTGGAAGCCCCGAAACTCACCATAAGCGTAGAGCACCTTTGGAACAAAATCTAATTAGGAAGTCAAAGCCGGTAAAAACAGGAATACCGCATCAGGATGTCAGGATCACCAAGAGAATCTGCCGAACAATTCTTGGGATAAGAGAAATCGAAATTCTTCTGCTGAGCTCTATGCCTCCAACGCAAATTCTCGCCAGCTAAAAGCCGAGAGAAAAATCATGCCCTCTGCCGGTTGTTCACGCGGCTAGCGAGAAGCAAGACCCGTAGGGTCAAGCCCCCACTTTTTCTCCTCTTACTCTTCTTGAAAATCAGAATCAGAATGAACTCTAGCCTGGTGCAAGCACCCAGGAAAACTCGGTTTCTCCGCCTCTGTGAGTTCACAGGCTTTCAAAAAAATCATAAAATTATATCTTACCAATCCCGGAATTTTATGTTATCTAAATTGAGAAAATGACACACCCATGACGAATCAAACACCAGAAAATCTGACAATGCAATCCGAAAAACATCTGCACTTATAACGTGAGAAAAAAAATAGACCCCCCAACTAACAAGTGAAACTAAGCTTTTACGAAAATCCAATTACCAGCCACCCCCACTGTCTTGAAGTAATAAAACTGCAAACTTACAAAGCGGCAAGAAAACAACTTCCGTTTCACACGCATGAGCTAAAAGGGCGACATTGTTAGTGAAACGGCCATAAACCAGATGTGTGTCCTCGCAACCGTCTCTCGCCTTTGTTACAATTCCTACTCAAGAACAACAAGTTAAATAAAACCTTAAGAGCTTAAGAATACTTCTTTTTCCAGATTAAAATACACATGAATACAAATAAAAATATTAGAATAATAATGACTTAAAACACATATTAATAATTTAAATTCGCTACATACCATTCTTATATTAAAAAAAATTATTATGTTGTTGTTTTAATACCATTTAACTTTGGACTTTGACTGATGGTGCCGGACAAAAATATCATAATCAAAATCAGATAATTCACATTCAAAAACTATTTCATAATATTCATATATCATTTCGACATTCTTTTAAATATTCGTATAGTAAATCTATCAATCAATCAAATCAATCAATCGTATATCATATCTATCAATCAATCGTATATCATATCTATCAATCAATCGTATATCATATCTATCAATCAATCGTATAGTGGTATAGTACAATTTAACTTTTAGGTTTGCGTTGTGAGTAACCTATGTAAAGAGAAAATCAATAATTCCATGTTTCTTAAACAATCGTATAGTGGTATAGTACAATTTATCTTTTTAGGTTTGCGTTGTGAGTAACCTATGTAAAGGGAAAATCAATAACTCCAGATTCAAGTAAACTCCATGTTTCTTAAAAGCCCCCCGGCTCAAACAAATGGAGGGACATGACAGACCACAGAAACTACTCTAAATTAAACAAATGAAACATAAAATACATATTAAACACATTTATTAATTTCTAGAATATTCAAACATATGATAACTAGGTAAACTGATCAGTCCCCTACAAATTAACCTTAAGATGTAAATTAACATATATATCATTTTAAATCTTATACTCATGTTAGGTGTACTAAATTTTTTTTAACATTACATAACTCACAATTTAGGCGGTTGTACCGTATATTAATATAGTATCTTTACTCGGTTACAATTTAAATACAAAAGACAGAAAAAAAATTCACTCACAGGGTGAAGTTCATACATTCAACTCCTATGCCATCATCGACTGATTAATATGGAGTGCTGATAGTTCAACAGATCGTCCTACTCATTGCGTTGACCATTCGGAGAGATCGAGAATGCCATCATCGACGGATTAATACGGAGTTTTAGAGAGTTCAACAGATCGTCCCGCGTCCAAAGTTTACTCGAGCACCACATTATTCCTGCTGTCCTTTATTCACAAAATCATCGTTAATGGAGGCAGACAGTTGTTGCGAATTTTAAAGATGACTTGGTTGCAACACCATTGAAGCTGTCCTTACAATAAATAAATTCCAGAGCATGGAATGATGAAAAAAAAAACGACTCAGCTGGCACAGGCAGAATAAACAGCAATGCACACCTTAGAAGGGTCCTACACGAGTCTCTTTCATTCTGGAAGCCCCGAAACTCACCATAAGCGTAGAGCACCTTTGGAACAAAATCTAATTAGGAAGTCAAAGCCGGTAAAAACAGGAATACCGCATCAGGATGTCAGGATCACCAAGAGAATCTGCCGAACAATTCTTGGGATAAGAGAAATCGAAATTCTTCTGCTGAGCTCTATGCCTCCAACGCAAATTCTCGCCAGCTAAAAGCCGAGAGAAAAATCATGCCCTCTGCCGGTTGTTCACGCGGCTAGCGAGAAGCAAGACCCGTAGGGTCAAGCCCCCACTTTTTCTCCTCTTACTCTTCTTGAAAATCAGAATCAGAATGAACTTTAGCCTGGTGCAAGCACCCAGGAAAACTCGGTTTCTCCGCCTCTGTGAGTTCACAGGCTTTCAAAAAAATCATAAAATTATATCTTACCAATCCCGGAATTTTATGTTATCTAAATTGAGAAAATGACACACCCATGACGAATCAAACACCAGAAAATCTGACAATGCAATCCGAAAAACATCTGCACTTATAACGTGAGAAAAAAAATAGACCCCCCAACTAACAAGTGAAACTAAGCTTTTACGAAAATCCAATTACCAGCCACCCCCACTGTCTTGAAGTAATAAAACTGCAAACTTACAAAGCGGCAAGAAAACAACTTCCGTTTCACACGCATGAGCTAAAAGGGCGACATTGTTAGTGAAACGGCCATAAACCAGATGTGTGTCCTCGCAACCGTCTCTCGCCTTTGTTACAATTCCTACTCAAGAACAACAAGTTAAATAAAACCTTAAGAGCTTAAGAATACTTCTTTTTCCAGATTAAAATACACATGAATACAAATAAAAATATTAGAATAATAATGACTTAAAACACATATTAATAATTTAAATTCGCTACATACCATTGTTATATTAAAAAAATTATTATGTTGTTGTTTTAATACCATTTAACTTTGGACTTTGACTGATGGTGCCGGACAAAAATATCATAATCAAAATCAGATAATTCACATTCAAAAACTATTTCATAATACTCATATGTCATTTCGACATTCTTATAAATATTCGTATAGTAAATCTATCAATCAATCAAATCAATCAATCGTATATCATATCTATCAATCAATCGTATATCATATCTATCAATCAATCGTATAGTGGTATAGTACAATTTAACTTTTAGGTTTGCGTTGTGAGTAACCTATGTAAAGAGAAAATCAATAATTCCATGTTTCTTAAACAATCGTATAGTGGTATAGTACAATTTATCTTTTTAGGTTTGCGTTGTGAGTAACCTATGTAAAGGGAAAATCAATAACTCCAAATTCAAGTAAACTCCATGTTTCTTAAAAGCCCCCCGGCTCAAACAAATGGAGGGACATGACAGACCACAGAAACTACTCTAAATTAAACAAATGAAACATAAAATACATATTAAACACATTTATTAATTTCTAGAATATTCAAACATATGATAACTAGGTAAACTGATCAGTCCCCTACAAATTAACCTTAAGATGTAAATTAACATATATATCATTTTAAATCTTATACTCATGTTAGGTGTACTAATTTTTTTTTAACATTACATAACTCACAATTTAGGCGGTTGTACCGTATATTAATATAGTATCATTACTCGGTTACAATTTAAATACAAAAGACAGAAAAAAAATTCACTCACAGGGTGAAGTTCATACATTCAACTCCTATGCCATCATCGACTGATTAATATGGAGTGCTGATAGTTCAACAGATCGTCCTACTCATTGCGTTGACCATTCGAAGAGATCGAGAATGCCATCATCGACGGATTAATACGGAGTTTTAGAGAGTTCAACAGATCGTCCCGCGTCCAAAGTTTACTCGAGCACCACATTATTCCTGCTGTCCTTTATTCACAAAATCATCGTTAATGGAGGCAGACAGTTCTTGCGAATTTTAAAGATGACTTGGTTGCAACACCATTGAAGCTGTCCTTACAATAAATAAATTCCAGAGCATGGAATGATGAAAAAAAAACGACTCAGCTGGCACAGGCAGAATAACCAGCAATGCACACCTTAGAAGGGTCCTACACGAGTCTCTTTCATTCTGGAAGCCCCGAAACTCACCATAAGCGTAGAGCACCTTTGGAACAAAATCTAATTAGGAAGTCGAAGCCGGTAAAAACAGGAATACCGCATCAGGATGTCAGGATCACCAAGAGAATCTGCCGAACAATTCTTGGGATAAGAGAAATCGAAATTCTTCTGCTGAGCTCTATGCCTCCAACGCAAATTCTCGCCAGCTAAAAGCCGAGAGAAAAATCATGCCCTCTGCCGGTTGTTCACGCGGCTAGCGAGAAGCAAGACCCGTAGGGTCAAGCCCCCACTTTTTCTCCTCTTACTCTTCTTTAAAATCAGAATCAGAATGAACTCTAGCCTGGTGCAAGCACCCAGGAAAACTCGGTTTCTCCACCTCTGTGAGTTCACAGGCTTTCAAAAAAATCATAAAATTATATCTTACCAATCCCGGAATTTTATGTTATCTAAATTGAGAAAATGACACACCCATGACGAATCAAACACCAGAAAATCTGACAATGCAATCCGAAAAACATCTGCACTTATAACGTGAGAAAAAAAATAGACCCCCCAACTAACAAGTGAAACTAAGCTTTTACGAAAATCCAATTACCAGCCACCCCCACTGTCTTGAAGTAATAAAACTGCAAACTTACAAAGCGGCAAGAAAACAACTTCCGTTTCACACACATGAGCTAAAAGGGCGACATTGTTAGTGAAACGGCCATAAACCAGATGTGTGTCCTCGCAACCGTCTCTCGCCTTTGTTACAATTCCTACTCAAGAACAACAAGTTAAATAAAACCTTAAGAGCTTAAGAATACTTCTTTTTCCAGATTAAAATACACATGAATACAAATAAAAATATTAGAATAATAATGACTTAAAACACATATTAATAATTTAAATTCGCTACATACCATTGTTATATTAAAAAAAATTATTATGTTGTTGTTTTAATACCATTTAACTTTGGACTTTGACTGATGGTGCCGGACAAAAATATCATAATCAAAATCAGATAATTCACATTCAAAAACTATTTCATAATATTCATATATCATTTCGACATTCTTATAAATATTCGTATAGTAAATCTATCAATCAATCAAATCAATCAATCGTATATCATATCTATCAATCAATCGTATATCATATCTATCAATCAATCGTATAGTGGTATAGTACAATTTAACTTTTAGGTTTGCGTTGTGAGTAACCTATGTAAAGGGAAAATCAATAACTCCATGTTTCTTAAACAATCGTATAGTGGTATAGTACAATTTAACTTTTTAGGTTTGCGTTGTGAGTAACCTATGTAAAGGGAAAATCAATAACTCCAAATTCAAGTAAACTCCATGTTTCTTAAAAGCCCCCCGGCTCAAACAAATGGAGGGACATGACAGACCACAGAAACTACTCTAAATTAAACAAATGAAACATAAAATACATATCAAACACATTTATTAATTTCTAGAATATTCAAACATATGATAACTAGGTAAACTGATCAGTCCCCTACAAATTAACCTTAAGATGTAAATTAACATATATATCATTTTAAATCTTATACTCATGTTAGGTGTACTAAATTTTTTTAACATTACATAACTCACAATTTAGGCGGTTGTACCGTATATTAATATAGTATCATTACTCGGTTACAATTTAAATACAAAAGACAGAAAAAAAATTCACTCACAGGGTGAAGTTCATACATTCAACTCCTATGCCATCATCGACTGATTAATATGGAGTGCTGATAGTTCAACAGATCGTCCTACTCATTGCGTTGACCATTCGAAGAGATCGAGAATGCCATCATCGACGGATTAATACGGAGTTTTAGAGAGTTCAACAGATCGTCCCGCGTCCAAAGTTTACTCGAGCACCACATTATTCCTGCTGTCCTTTATTCACAAAATCATCGTTAATGGAGGCAGACAGTTCTTGCGAATTTTAAAGATGACTTGGTTGCAACACCATTGAAGCTGTCCTTACAATAAATAAATTCCAGAGCATGGAATGATGAAAAAAAAACGACTCAGCTGGCACAGGCAGAATAAACAGCAATGCACACCTTAGAAGGGTCCTACACGAGTCTCTTTCATTCTGGAAGCCCCGAAACTCACCATAAGCGTAGAGCACCTTTGGAACAAAATCTAATTAGGAAGTCAAAGCCGGTAAAAACAGGAATACCGCATCAGGATGTCAGGATCACCAAGAGAATCTGCCGAACAATTCTTGGGATAAGAGAAATCGAAATTCTTCTGCTGAGCTCTATGCCTCCAACGCAAATTCTCGCCAGCTAAAAGCCGAGAGAAAAATCATGCCCTCTGCCGGTTGTTCACGCGGCTAGCGAGAAGCAAGACCCGTAGGGTCAAGCCCCCACTTTTTCTCCTCTCACTCTTCTTGAAAATCAGAATCAGAATGAACTCTAGCCTGGTGCAAGCACCCAGGAAAACTCGGTTTCTCCGCCTCTGTGAGTTCACAGGCTTTCAAAAAAATCATAAAATTATATCTTACCAATCCCGGAATTTTATGTTATCTAAATTGAGAAAATGACACACCCATGACGAATCAAACACCAGAAAATCTGACAATGCAATCCGAAAAACATCTGCACTTATAACGTGAGAAAAAAAATAGACCCCCCAACTAACAAGTGAAACTAAGCTTTTACGAAAATCCAATTACCAGCCACCCCCACTGTCTTGAAGTAATAAAACTGCAAACTTACAAAGCGGCAAGAAAACAACTTCCGTTTCACACGCATGAGCTAAAAGGGCGACATTGTTAGTGAAACGGCCATAAACCAGATGTGTGTCCTCGCAACCGTCTCTCGCCTTTGTTACAATTCCTACTCAAGAACAACAAGTTAAATAAAACCTTAAGAGCTTAAGAATACTTCTTTTTCCAGATTAAAATACACATGAATACAAATAAAAATATTAGAATAATAATGACTTAAAACACATATTAATAATTTAAATTCGCTACATACCATTGTTATATTAAAAAAAATTATTATGTTGTTGTTTTAATACCATTTAACTTTGGACTTTGACTGATGGTGCCGGACAAAAATATCATAATCAAAATCAGATAATTCACATTCAAAAACTATTTCATAATATTCATATATCATTTCGACATTCTTATAAATATTCGTATAGTAAATCTATCAATCAATCAAATCAATCAATCGTATATCATATCTATCAATCAATCGTATATCATATCTATCAATCAATCGTATAGTGGTATAGTACAATTTAACTTTTAGGTTTGCGTTGTGAGTAGCCTATGTAAAGGGAAAATCAATAACTCCATGTTTCTTAAACAATCGTATAGTGGTATAGTACAATTTAACTTTTTAGGTTTGCGTTGTGAGTAACCTATGTAAAGGGAAAATCAATAACTCCAAATTCAAGTAAAGTCCATGTTTCTTAAAAGCCCCCCGGCTCAAACAAATGGAGGGACATGACAGACCACAGAAACTACTCTAAATTAAACAAATGAAACATAAAATACATATCAAACACATTTATTAATTTCTAGAATATTCAAACATATGATAACTAGGTAAACTGATCAGTCCCCTACAAATTAACCTTAAGATGTAAATTAACATATATATCATTTTAAATCTTATACTCATGTTAGGTGTACTAAATTTTTTTTAACATTACATAACTCACAATTTAGGCGGTTGTACCGTGTATTAATATAGTATCATTACTCGGTTACAATTTAAATACAAAAGACAGAAAAAAAATTCACTCACAGGGTGAAGTTCATACATTCAACTCCTATGCCATCATCGACTGATTAAAATGGAGTGCTGATAGTTCAACAGATCGTCCTACTCATTGCGTTGACCATTCGAAGAGATCAAGAATGCCATCATCGACGGATTAATACGGAGTTTTAGAGAGTTCAACAGATCGTCCCGCGTCCAAAGTTTACTCGAGCACCACATTATTCCTGCTGTTCTTTATTCACAAAATCATCGTTAATGGAGGCAGACAGTTCTTGCGAATTTTAAAGATGACTTGGTTGCAACACCATTGAAGCTGTCCTTACAATAAATAAATTCCAGAGCATAGAATGATGAAAAAAAAAACGACTCAGCTGGCACAGGCAGAATAAACAGCAATGCACACCTTAGAAGGGTCCTACACGAGTCTCTTTTATTCTGGAAGCCCCGAAACTCACCATAAGCGTAGAGCACCTTTGGAACAAAATCTAATTAGGAAGTCGAAGCCGGTAAAAACAGGAATACCGCATCAGGATGTCAGGATCACCAAGAGAATCTGCCGAACAATTCTTGGGATAAGAGAAATCGAAATTCTTCTGCTGAGCTCTATGCCTCCAACGCAAATTCTCGCCAGCTAAAAGCCGAGAGAAAAATCATGCCCTCTGCCGGTTGTTCACGCGGCTAGCGAGAAGCAAGACCCGTAGGGTCAAGCCCCCACTTTTTCTCCTCTTACTCTTCTTGAAAATCAGAATCAGAATGAACTCTAGCCTGGTGCAAGCACCCAGGAAAACTCGGGTTCTCCGCCTCTGTGAGTTCACAGGCTTTCAAAAAAATCATAAAATTATATCTTACCAATCCCGGAATTTTATGTTATCTAAATTGAGAAAATGACACACCCATGAAGAATCAAACACCAGAAAATCTGACAATGCAATCCGAAAAACATCTGCACTTATAACGTGAGAAAAAAAATAGACCCCCCAACTAACAAGTGAAACTAAGCTTTTACGAAAATCCAATTACCAGCCACCCCCACTGTCTTGAAGTAATAAAACTGCAAACTTACAAAGCGGCAAGAAAACAACTTCCGTTTCACACGCATGAGCTAAAAGGGCGACATTGTTAGTGAAACGGCCATAAACCAGATGTGTGTCCTCGCAACCGTCTCTCGCCTTTGTTACAATTCCTACTCAAGAACAACAAGTTAAATAAAACCTTAAGAGCTTAAGAATACTTCTTTTTCCAGATTAAAATACACATGAATACAAATAAAAATATTAGAATAATAATGACTTAAAACACATATTAATAATTTAAATTCGCTACATACCATTGTTATATTAAAAAAAAAATTATTATGTTGTTGTTTTAATACCATTTAACTTTGGACTTTGACTGATGGTGCCGGACAAAAATATCATAATCAAAATCAGATAATTCACATTCAAAAACTATTTCATAATATTCATATATCATTTCGACATTCTTATAAATATTCGTATAGTAAATCTATCAATCAATCAAATCAATCAATCGTATATCATATCTATCAATCAATCGTATATCATATCTATCAATCAATCGTACAGTGGTATAGTACAATTTAACTTTTAGGTTTGCGTTGTGAGTAGCCTATGTAAAGGGAAAATCAATAACTTCATGTTTCTTAAACAATCGTATAGTGGTATAGTACAATTTAACTTTTTAGGTTTGCGTTGTGAGTAACCTATGTAAAGGGAAAATCAATAACTCCAAATTCAAGTAAACTCCATGTTTCTTAAAAGCCCCCCGGCTCAAACAAATGGAGGGACATGACAGACCACAGAAACTACTCTAAATTAAACAAATGAAACATAAAATACATATCAAACACATTTATTAATTTCTAGAATATTCAAACATATGATAACTAGGTAAACTGATCAGTCCCCTACAAATTAACCTTAAGATGTAAATTAACATATATATCATTTTAAATCTTATACTCATGTTAGGTGTACTAAATTTTTTTAACATTACATAACTCACAATTTAGGCGGTTGTACCGTATATTAATATAGGATCATTACTCGGTTACAATTTAAATACAAAAGACAGAAAAAAAATTCACTCACAGGGTGAAGTTCATACATTCAACTCCTATGCCATCATCGACTGATTAATATGGAGTGCTGATAGTTCAACAGATCGTCCTACTCATTGCTAATTCCTACCATTCGAAGAGATCGAGAATGCCATCATCGACGGATTAATACGGAGTTTTAGAGAGTTCAACAGATCGTCCCGCGTCCAAAGTTTACTCGATCACCACATTATTCCTGCTGTCCTTTATTCACAAAATCATCGTTAATGGAGGCAGACAGTTCTTGCGAATTTTAAAGATGACTTGGTTGCAACACCATTGAAGCTGTCCTTACAATAAATAAATTCCAGAGCATGGAATGATGAAAAAAAAACAGACTCAGCTGGCACAGGCAGAATAAACAGCAATGCGCACCTTAGAAGGGTCCTACACGAGTCTCTTTCATTCTGGAAGCCCCGAAACTCACCATAAGCGTAGAGCACCTTTGGAACAAAATCTAATTAGGAAGTCAAAGCCGGTAAAAACAGGAATACCGCATCAGGATGTCAGGATCACCAAGAGAATCTGCCGAACAATTCTTGGGATAAGAGAAATCGAAATTCTTCTGCTGAGCTCTATGCCTCCAACGCAAATTCTCGCCAGCTAAAAGCCGAGAGAAAAATCATGCCCTCTGCCGGTTGTTCACGCGGCTAGCGAGAAGCAAGACCCGTAGGGTCAAGCCCCCACTTTTTCTCCTCTCACTCTTCTTGAAAATCAGAATCAGAATGAACTCTAGCCTGGTGCAAGCACCCAGGAAAACTCCGTTTCTCCGCCTCTGTGAGTTCACAGGCTTTCAAAAAAATCATAAAATTATATCTTACCAATCCCGGAATTTTATGTTATCTAAATTGAGAAAATGACACACCCATGACGAATCAAACACCAGAAAATCTGACAATGCAATCCGAAAAACATCTGCACTTATAACGTGAGAAAAAAAATAGACCCCCCAACTAACAAGTGAAACTAAGCTTTTACGAAAATCCAATTACCAGCCACCCCCACTGTCTTGAAGTAATAAAACTGCAAACTTACAAAGCGGCAAGAAAACAACTTCCGTTTCACACGCATGAGCTAAAAGGGCGACATTGTTAGTGAAACGGCCATAAACCAGATGTGTGTCCTCGCAACCGTCTCTCGCCTTTGTTACAATTCCTACTCAAGAACAACAAGTTAAATAAAACCTTAAGAGCTTAAGAATACTTCTTTTTCCAGATTAAAATACACATGAATACAAATAAAAATATTAGAATAATAATGACTTAAAACACATATTAATAATTTAAATCGCTACATACCATTGTTATATTAAAAAAAAATTATTATGTTGTTGTTTTAATACCATTTAACTTTGGACTTTGACTGATGGTGCCGGACAAAAATATCATAATCAAAATCAGATAATTCACATTCAAAAACTATTTCATAATATTCATATATCATTTCGACATTCTTATAAATATTCGTATAGTAAATCTATCAATCAATCAAATCAATCAATCGTATATCATATCTATCAATCAATCGTATATCATATCTATCAATCAATCGTATAGTGGTATAGTACAATTTAACTTTTAGGTTTGCGTTGTGAGTAGCCTATGTAAAGGGAAAATCAATAACTCCATGTTTCTTAAACAATCGTATAGTGGTATAGTACAATTTAACTTTTTAGGTTTGCGTTGTGAGTAACCTATGTAAAGGGAAAATCAATAACTCCAAATTCAAGTAAACTCCATGTTTCTTAAAAGCCCCCCGGCTCAAACAAATGGAGGGACATGACAGACCACAGAAACTACTCTAAATTAAACAAATGAAACATAAAATACATATCAAACACATTTATTAATTTCTAGAATATTCAAACATATGATAACTAGGTAAACTGATCAGTCCCCTACAAATTAACCTTAAGATGTAAATTAACATATATATCATTTAGAATCTTATACTCATGTTAGGTGTACTAAATTTTTTTTAACATTACATAACTCACAATTTAGGCGGTTGTACCGTATATTAATATAGTATCATTACTCGGTTACAATTTAAATACAAAAGACAGAAAAAAAATTCACTCACAGGGTGAAGTTCATACATTCAACTCCTATGCCATCATCGACTGATTAATATGGAGTGCTGATAGTTCAACAGATCGTCCTACTCATTGCGTTGACCATTCGAAGAGATCGAGAATGCCATCATCGACGGATTAATACGGAGTTTTAGAGAGTTCAACAGATCGTCCCGCGTCCAAAGTTTACTCGAGCACCACATTATTCCTGCTGTCCTTTATTCACAAAATCATCGTTAATGGAGGCAGACAGTTCTTGCGAATTTTAAAGATGACTTGGTTGCAACACCATTGAAGCTGTCCTTACAATAAATAAATTCCAGAGCATGGAATGATGAAAAAAAAAATCGACGCAGCTGGCACAGGCAGAATAAACAGCAACGCACACCTTAGAAGGGTCCTACACGAGTCTCTTTCATTCTGGAAGCCCCGAAACTCACCATAAGCGTAGAGCACCTTTGGAACAAAATCTAATTAGGAAGTGAAAGCCGGTAAAAACAGGAATACCGCATCAGGATGTCAGGATCACCAAGAGAATCTGCCGAACAATTCTTGGGATAAGAGAAATCGAAATTCTTCTGCTGAGCTCTATGCCTTATGCCAACGCAAATTCTCGCCAGCTAAAAGCCGAGAGAAAAATCATACCCTTTGCCGGCTGTTCACGCGGCTTGCGAGAAGCAAGACCCGAAGGGTCAAGCTCCCACTTTTTCTCCTCTTACTCTTCTTGTAAATCAGAATCCGAATTAAACTCTAGCCTGGTGCAAGCACCCAAGAAAACTCGGTTTCTCCGCCTCTGTTAGTTCATAGGCTTTCAAAAAAAATCATAAAATTATATCTTACCAATCCCGGAATTTTATGTTATCTAAATTGAGAAAATGACACACCCATGACGAATCAAACACCAGAAAATCTGACAATGCAATCCGAAAAACATCTGCACTTATAACGTGAGAAAAAAAATAGACCCCCCAACTAACAAGTGAAACTAAGCTTTTACGAAAATCCAATTACCAGCCACCCCCACTGTCTTGAAGTAATAAAACTGCAAACTTACAAAGCGGCAAGAAAACAACTTCCGTTTCACACGCATGAGCTAAAAGGGCGACATTGTTAGTGAAACGGCCATAAACCAGATGTGTGTCCTCGCAACCGTCTCTCGCCTTTGTTACAATTCCTACTCAAGAACAACAAGTTAAATAAAACCTTAAGAGCTTAAGAATACTTCTTTTTCCAGATTAAAATACACATGAATACAAATAAAAATATTAGAATAATAATGACTTAAAACACATATTAATAATTTAAATTCGCTACATAACATTTCTGTTATCTCTATATGTCTAGTACTTTCTGTTTCTGTTATCTGTCTTTTTGGGGGAAAGTCATTCAGTATAGATATTATAGTAAACTTGTTTTATTCTAGTAGTTACCTTTAAAACTGAGAGAAAAACTAACGGATGATTTTTTTTTTTAATTTAAAAAGGAAAAATTCATACTGTTTCATCCGATGAAGAGGCATCTATTGACACACGTGGCCAGTGACTTATGCTTTATTGTACATGTGTGTTGAGATTTATGCTATTTTTATTGTATAAAGCTGGTTTATAATGCCTTGTATATCTATCTGTATCTAGAAAGCAAGCAGAACAGACATTCAGTTATACTACGGTGCAGGAAAGGGGAGTCAACAGCGAGCGAATACGAAAGTAATTTTTGCCTTCATGCAAGACGGATTGATGACTATTGATCAAAATACATACTGTTAACATAAGCAGTAAATTAAAGCACTTGATGTAATACTATGCTTATGTAGAAATTGTTACAAAAAGAGGGCGCTGCGTTGCCCGATGAATTTTCGCACGAGAGTGGGAGTTATTTCAGCTCTAGTGATTATATAATTTTACGTTATATTTTACTGAGAAAAATGGCTCAAAGAGAGTTTTTATAGGGCGAAGTTTTAAAATGTAAAACTAAGTAATAATGTCTTAGTTAATTTTTAATATTTCAGTAAATATATTTATCAGATTTATCTCACTCTCGTCATTGAAATGTGAGAGGATTTAATTTTATGCAGTGATTTTCTGCATCTGAGAATGTTAAGTTTGCCGAAGAATTTTAAAACCAGGCTAGATGCAGATTTGCATCAACAAATTACAGATAAGCCAAATTTGAAGTGAAAACAATTTTTGGCAGCTTAATCTGTCATATAATTAACAGAAAAATACTATTAACAATTTGATTACATAGTTTTAAATAGTTTAATTTGGGAGTAAATTAATATGGTTATAGAAGTTAAATCAGCATTCAAAACAAGAACACTGTTCAGAACCGAAACAACAGTGTTTACAATAGACTTTGTTTCGATAAAATTCAAAGAAAAACCAGTGATTCCGGACTTTTAAAACACATTTTACTTTTCTTAAAAGTACATTTTTATTTGGAATATAAAAAAGTATGTTCCTTATAAAAGTGCGGTTATACGCAATTGTTTTATAAACTAAATTACTGTTTAAAGATTCTATAAAAAATTATTTGGAGTATAAATTTTATATTCGGGGTAAAAGCTGACTCTCTGTGCTTAGAAATAATATAAGTTTATCGATAAAGAAATGCTAGTAAAACAATGATAGTGATGATGTTTTCAGTATCATTTTAATACTTCCGACTTATCGAATATTTAAAGTTAATGTTAAATAACTGATTTTAGCAAAGAACGAGAATGCTGTTTGCCTTATAAGGGAATAAAAAGAAGTGACATTTTTTTAATTCTATATATTAGCAGTGCCGACTTCCGGATCTTTAGAGTATAATTCATATCTCGGAGAATTCAGCATGGAAACATTTAAAATATCATGGAGTAGAAAGTCCTTTTCAGAGATTGTTGTAGAGAAAGTTTAATGTTCCTCTGATCAGAACGTAGGCCGTGATATCAAATGTCTATGTTTATTATTATCTCATTTGTTGCCCTTTCTTCTAGTCTTTTTATTGATAACGAGTTTTAATGTGAAGGTACACTTTCTGTCCGCTGTATAATGGGTATTTGTGTAATAATTATAATGTGGAAATAATTACTATCTATTTCAACCATTTGCAATGGTTTGTACTATCACCACTTGTCTTCTATTACTGATATTGTTATCATTAGCCCAAAGGGCGTTAACCCAGAAGAGCTATTAATTTCGTTTTGGCATTTTGCGTAGAATCACTATAAACGGCGTATCACTTTTCAAATTGTTGCCACCAAAATTAAATAATGAAGAATCTGCATAAATGTATGTATGTTTCTAGCCTTGTGATAAAACAACGGTGCCTAGAGCCATCAAATTTTGAATAAGTAATCTTCCACCGAATATGGGCATTTGAAGGCAATAATTTTGAATTTGTTTTATTATACGAGTACATTTCATATTTTGTAATACTTTAGTGAATTCTTGATTAATAAAATCAACGGTTTCAAAGGGGAAATAACAACACTGTTCGAAAAAAAAAACATTTTTATCTCTAGACTGTGTATCGAAAATTCTAAATATATACTCATTTTAAAATTATTTTGCCATATTACTGTTGAATTTAATTTTATGGTTTAAGTGCAAAACATACAATATTTAATAAATAATGGTAACACACAAAACGTTAAAAATTGTTTTGGGCGTAATATAAAATCTGAAAGCTTTCGGATTTTTTATTATTATTATTTTCTGAGCGCTATGTTACTTGGTTCATTATTAGATTGCATTACATTTTGTTCGCATATATTGTACACTTATTAGTTATCTCATGGAAAAACAGCATAAAATCATTGCATATGTGTAATAATGTCCATGGAACAAACGGTTCTAGGGAAAAAAACCCAGAGGAAAAAAGCCCACAGGAATAATGCTCACAGGTATAAATTCTCACAGGAAAAAAGCCCACCCAGAAATATGCCCACATCGAAAAATACTCACATGGAAAAATGCTCACTTAGAAATATGCTCACACGGAAAAAAGCTCACATAGATATATGCTCACATGGAAATAAGCCCACTGATAAATAAAATGCGCAGAAATATTATTACATTAATCAGTCAATAATTCATCGATGTGAACATCGTACACCTACTTGAATTTTTTAAAGAAAAATTATTTGATCATTTGAAAAAAATATTGAACAAATGCTCATACTAACCTTTTCAGAAGCGGTATATAAAAGAGTGAAAACTATAGTAAAATTTTTCATGTACTGTAATATTTTATACCACTGCTTCCCTGTATGACAGTTTTTCCCTGTAACTGCCAATAGTTTATTTTTGTTTTTTTTATTTACTCTATTTTTGCGTACTTTTGATGTGTATCTATAGAAATTGATGTTTGAATGTAGTTATTTAAGTTTGTATCCAAAAATGTTCTAGAAGACCACAGTTTCCAATCGAAGTGTGGAATCATTAAGAAGCAGCCTTTGAAAAATCTCCTAAAACATCAAATTATTACGAAAGCTTCCATAAAGTACTAAATTCATTATTCAATTGTAGCCATCCTAGTATGTGGTTTTTGTTTCACGGACTGAAAAAAGATTTAGCCTGTCAACGTTTATTACTAGCTACAGGGCGTACTGAAGTAAAAAAATAAAATATGAAACCTTACATTTGGTAATCGCGAATCATGTAAGAAACTATGACGAAATCGATGATAAAATAGATATTTACATATATTAGGTAATATTCAGTACGTTTGTAGAGACATTAGGTATTTTGGAATCAGCAGATGTGAAAAATGAGCAAAACCGTCTTCGGGAATCGAACCACGAACCTCTGGAATACGCACCTAGCGTGCAGACCACCGCACCACGAAGGCATGCTAAGAAGGCGGAAGAAATACCTTAGACGTTTATGTGAAATATAGATGATTTATATATAACAAGGTATTTTACATAATTTAAATAAAATAATTATTTTTATTTGCTTATTCTTCTAAATGTTTATATTATAAAATGTGTAACTTATACTTACTATTATTTTATTTTTTTAACAATTAAAATTGTGATAATTTTTTGCTGTATATTCCGTTTCATATTTGTTCCTTCCTTCTCTCTTTTTCGTAATTCAAAACGGCCCATTTGTTAATTTTATATAGCAACTAAATCCATGCAAACGTTATACAGTTTTGATATATATATATATATATATATACAATAGATGTTTGGTAATTTAAATAATTTTTCTTTTAAAAATTCAAGTAGGTGTACGATGTTCAAATCGATTAATTATTGATTGATTAATGTAAGGACATTTCTACGTATTTTATTTATCAGTGGGCTTATTTCCATGTGAGTATATATCTATGTGAGCTTTTTTCCGTGTGAGCATATCTCTAAGTGAGCATTTTTCTATGTGAGTTTTTTCTATGTGGGCATATTTCTGTCTGCGCCTTTTTCCTTTGAGCATTTATACTTGTGAGCATTTTTCCTGTGGGCTTTTTTCCTGTGTGCATTTTTCCGGTTACCGGAATAAACACACAATGCTTCTGTGTTACTGCTGTCTGAAACTATTTTTTAATTTTTTATACTGTAATAGAATATTACGTCCTGACACATATAATTTACCTATTAATTAGCCAATAAACGCCCGCCTGAGCTGCCACCCTTCCCATAGCAGGGGTTTCAATTAGTAGATTCTGTTGTTAATGGTGTATGTTGACTGTTTGATCAGACGCTGATAAGCTGTTTCACAGCTGATTAAAAGGCTGTTCAGAATCTAAATTTGGATGCAATTCTGGTCAAGAAGTTAGTAACAGTAACAGGCACGTAAAACATATGGAAAGGCTTGAAAATGACATCCCATACTTGCACCAATTGAGATGGAAATCAAATGTAGGAGAAAGTACTGGTTTCTGTGAGCCTTATAATGTGGCGGATAAGAACTTTCGTGAGCATCATGTATCTGGTTTGATGACGTTTTACGTACGGTTTTTAATTGATGTTAATCTCTAAAGTTGTTTCAATATATCTAGCAAAAGAAAGTTAAGCAAAATTGCTGAAATTAAATGCATTAATATTTTAAGAGCTAACTGCAGCCAGACTAAGTTATACATTAACTTAAAATACGCAAAAACCCTACTGGCAACACAAGAGAAAGCTCTTCATTGATTAATACATATACTGCATAAAACCTTTCCATCTTCTTTCAACCTTTGCGTGATTTTAAACTATTAGTTACCCCTTTCGAATTTACTTCCAAACAAAGTGATAATTATTCCATCAGCTGATATTTAGAGCACCATTGATTTTCTCTTTCAAATATTCATCGGCAAATGATATGTTTCTTTCACCTACCATTGCGTGACCAATGAAAACACGTGGAGGTTCTCATTGTATCCACTGAGGTCTATAAAAACGCAAATTACGAAGGGCAGGAGAATGATGTACGTTAGAAGATTTTTCTTAGAAGCAATAAAGGTAATATTTTAAAATCTATTAAGTATAGGTTATATTAATCTATATTTAAAACCAACTTTTATGCTTTGAAAGAGCTTATCGATAAGATTATATTTTGGTTAAATATTCCTAAAGCACTGAAAGCAAATCGAAAAGTCATATATAGTTTCACACGACTATACTAGCTCTTCTGCTTCTTTGTTAATTCGTATAAGTCGAATATTGAAATTAACTTTTAGCTCACTTCTGACTCACTTCATTGAAGCCAATTTTTTGAAGATTTGAACGTAATATTTGTAATGGCTGTGCAATATTTCTCAGCGATTTTTTTTTAATTCAATGCAGGTTCTGAGAAAACAACGGAAGGAGAAAACAACGTTGTACAAAAAACAACGTTGTACATCATGGAAGAAAAGAAAGAAATAATAAAACATCGCGATTTTAAAAAAGCTTAGTGCACGTTTTCAGAGTTTAAAAGTTTTAAATGTATATTTGTAATGACAGTTCAACTTTATAAAAAAGATTAATTAAATATTTAATTTTAATAGTGAGCTGCATACGTTTAAAACTATATTTACAGCTGCCCATGACATTGGGTTTTTTTCTATTTTTCAGTTTTTGTATGCTTAAATTTCCTTTTTGCCTTTTCAGTAAAAATGTTAGTTAATTTTTAAAATATGATGTGTAGAGATAAAAATATTCCTCACTTCTTCTTGCGCTCGCAAACCATTATGCGATCATGTAGTTAAAATCTGAAACCAAATGTTGGCGATGTCATCATTCGATAATTCGATAAAACAAATGTCATCATTCAATAATTTGCAGGTGGTTTATTTTTTCCCAAACTATTTTAAAACTACGAAGTTTTTAAACCGCTTTATCTTCTATGATGATTTTATGCCATTTTGGATTTGTGTTCGTTTCTTTTTATATGGAACCTGAAAGGTTAAAAAATTAACTTAAATACTTCATTTAATGTCTATCCCAAAAATGCTAAAATTCTAACGTTTTCAACGTAGTTTAGATATTAAAAACGCAAATAAATGTTAATTTTCCTTCTACTGTTTTCAGTTGTGATTAAAAAATATTAGATCTTAGTGGTTCAAAATTTAAAATAAGTTATTGATAGGCTAATAATTTTAATCTCTGAAATAAGATAGTTTCATATATTTTCAAAGATTTAATTTCAGAAATATATATATTTAGGAAACAAAATGCGCATTTAATTCTGAAACTTAACTGATTTCTAAATGCTACGTACTACTACTGCAAAAAAACTTCTATGTTAATACATTTATCCGATGATTATAAAAATTGAGGTTAGATTGAAGATTAAATTAAGGTGTTAGGTTTTAAAATAGCAATTTAAGTTTGTATTCATATTTGCTATTTGCAAAGTTAATCTAATATTATATATGGAAAACCATGGTTAGTTTAGTAACATAATGGATAACTTAAGTATTTATTGAAAATTCAATGCTATATTTCTTTTTTTATTAGCTCGGTTACAAAACTTAAGGAGATTTAAAATCATCTATTAAAATCTGTGCGCTTCTGTCTGTCAGTTTGTTTGTATTGTTTGTAGCATCATCTCCTCCGGAACGGCGGGGAGTTCAGTTTCGACAGAGATACCCTCTCGCTGGAGATAAAAATCTACTTTATTTCGAAAAGTGTTGCAATTGCTCGCTTTCAAATCTTAGAGTTCCTTAATAGAAAATTTATAAGTTATACAAATTTAATGTGTGGCAAGCTATTTTCGTATTAAATGTATTATTATTATATAAGTTCACGTTCTGACGTTGAAGGAAGCACGCGCTTTTATGTGGCGTCGTTCTATGTCGAAAATACTTCGTTAATGTCAATATTTTAAATAAATAGCTGCTGTTGGTAAATTTTTTTCAGGTAGAATAATTGATACTGTATGTTATTGCTGCTTTAATTCCTTTATTGATATTGAGAATAAGTTATTAAATAACCTTAAATTTAAATCGTGACATGATATTACACGTATTAAGCTGAAGCGTCAAAAGTTTTTGTTTCCTAAATTGGCAGAAAAAAAAAAAAAAAAAAAAAAAAAAAAAAAGAATAATAGAAAAAATTTGAAAGGTTTCAGATTTTAAATTACATCCAAAGAGGCGTTTTTTTAACGTTTTTTGAGTTACCTTTATTCATTAAATATCATATTGTTCGCACTTAAACCATAAATTTCAGTTCAGTAGAAATGTCGCAAAATAATTTTAAAATGAGCATATCTTTAGAATTTTCCAATACAGAGTTTCGCGCGCTGGAGATAATAATGTTTTTTCTGTACAACGTTGCCATGGCTCTATTTGAAATCCTTGAGTTTGTTAATCAAAAATTCATTAAAGTTTTCCAAAATATGAAATCGATAATAAAACAAATTTCAAATTTGGTCTTCCACATGCCCATATTCGTAGAGGGATTACGTCATTCAAAATTCGATGGCTATATGTACCGTTGTTTTATCACAGTGCCAGAAATATACATACATTTATGCAGATTTTTCATTATTTAATTTCTTAAAATATAATGCAGGATTCTAACATTCTAACATAACAGTTTGAAAAGTCAAACGGACATTTATAGTGATTCAAAGCACAATCCCAAAACGAAAACAATAGTCCTTCAGGGACAAAGCCCCTTTGGTCTAAAAAATATTTTCGATTTGGTGCTGCTTAGAAAGAATGAACTGATTTCATTCATATTGACATGTTTTTACACATTTTCTTTTCACGTGTACATAGAACTTCTAAATTCTGGTTATAAATTCCGCTCATCTGGCGGATGAGCCACTAAATTTTAAATTTTCACTAGCGGGCAACACTAGTGAAAATTTAAAATATGTAATAAAATTTCCAAATACGTTAAAAGATGAACTTCAAAATACTTATTATTTCGAAATAATAAGCTAGTATTAATCAAAACAATTAAAAATTATATACTGAATTCTAAAAATAAATTCTAAAATTTGACTTTAAAATGCAAAATTCGAAATTAAGTTGCTCTATGAATTTATTCATTTGGGTAATAATAAGATACGATTGCCTAATAATATTGGTTTTGAAAGTAAAGTAATTCAGTAAGAAAGAAGGAAACAGTAAAGTAAGAAGAAGTAAATCGAAGAAATGACTTTTGGTAAATAAGATTGCAGGTCTTACAATTTATTCAAATTTTAAATTTCGTTCTATTTAAATTTCACTTTAATTAAGATTTTTTTAATACACTTTTAATATTATGCAGGCAACCTGCTCTTATTTTGCATATTAGAAACAGTATACTGTAGAAACTAGAAAATTTATAAAAAAAAAGTATAAATATTTCATAAACCCAAGAAGAAATTGCAATCAAAATGTCAAAAAGTTAAAAAACACATTTTTAAACTTAAAGCATATAAAAATGATAAGCTTAAAAAGAAATTACTATATAATCATAATACGTTAATTTTGGTTTAGCATCTTAAGCAATAAGCTAAGCAATTACGTTAGTCCGATTAGTTTAAAAATTACTGCCTCAGAAGTGAACTATACATTTACATACATAAAGCATAAAATCCTACATTTAAAATGAACTTTTCTCAAAAATGCAGGTTAGCTTAATAGTCTAATCGATAGGAGGAAGCTATATCCACCTTCCGTTGTATGGTCATTGCCGAAATAAAAGTATGGGTTAAAATGTTGCAGGAAAGAAAAGTTAAAGGACATATATTTCGGCACATAGCAATGAATAATATTAAATTCTAGATCCGTTTCGTAGACTTTGATAGATAACACAAACTAACAAAACAGTAGTAGAATTAATTTAAGTGCCATTCCAGACATGCGGAATTAACATTTTATATTATGCACGTAATATAATTAAATTTTTGCGTCTTTTATTTCCCTAACAGTTATTTATAATTATTGCAATTATAACTGCTCAACAATTGTTGTGGGTGTTCCAAAATAACCGGAATAAATTTCAAAGGTTATATTATATTTCACACTTACCTTTAAAATGTTCTCCTACTTCAAAATATTCTTCGCTAGCCCCGATACACTTTTTTAACGTTTTCACCACTGCTGAAAACATAGGAATAGTTTTGGAACTCATGACATAGAATATTACTCAAGGCACGGAAGAACGTGTTTTATGTATCTCATTTCTATCACTGAATTTCTCTTATTATTCACTGTACATATCACATTTTGAGAGCTTATTTTATCCATGCAAATAGAAAAATTCATATTCAATAAGAAATTTGATGAGCAGCGAGAATGAGAACACAAAGCATGATTTTCTTTCCCAAGAACTGTCGCATTTTCTCAATATTTTCCTCCCTTCTTCTCGTCAGTGGATGTTTGAGTCATAACAATCATCATATGATATTTCATATTTTTTATCTGTAAAAATCACCCTTAAAATTGTATATATTCAAAGGTTCATTCTTAAATGTTTCCCGAAGTACGAAAATGGTCTCACTTGCAGTTTTCTACAACAAACAATATAATTCCACGCACACGTTTTGAGAGTTTCTCTCCTCTCTCTTTCCCTACCATAATCTTTCGAGAGAATTTCAGTTTTTCTGTGCATTTTGAACGCCCTCTTGCCGCACTGACGCTATACATTAATCACCGACACTAAAAAGCATCGGCATTTAATGCATCGTCGTGCGGAGATAATGTCATCCGCTAGTATGAACATTTTTTTCTTATGTGTCATCTGTCCAGACAGGCTGTTTCGTTTGTTGTCCAATCACCGCTAGTTGAGTTTGCGGATTGTTTAACAGTGTGCTATTTCAAGAGGATTTTCCAGTGTACTGTTCCAACAGGGCAAGAGCTTATTCATACTGCTGGCATCTGGAGAACCTTGTAGACACGGCCACTCTGTTATGGCTGGCCGCATCGTAAAACCTGTTCCAAAGGAAAATATCCAGAAGATTAAAGATCATTCTCTCTAGATTCCACCGCTACAAAATCTGCAAGAATGACAAACCAAAGAGTATCGTCTACACGAATTGAGCGGCCGAGCGGTAAAGTCGCTGAACACTGGTAGTTCGGTCCGAGGTCCGAATCCCGCGAATGGGCTGACTGCATGGGTGTTTTCGTGTTTTTCCCCATGTGTAACGTGTATGCGAGCCAGTTTCCCTTAGAAAGTCCTCCACGAAGGCATCCCTCCCCTTAGGCAGATAACTCTAATGTGCTTTGCCCTACTTAAATACACCAACACCAACGTCTACACGAATTGAGTAAAGTAGGATTATATTATGAATCTCTACGACTTCGTGTCGCAACGAATAGCTGAATAATAGAAATAATGTTGATTTTATGTTCTGTTAAATGTTATAAAGTGTTCGTAAAATGCAGAATAAATATTTATATATCACTCTTATTTTCAATATTTACTGATGACTGCTGACTTAAATCGTTTCAAAATAACATTCCAATACAACGTTTCAAAATAACATTCCAATACAACATTCCCTACTGGGCGCACTTTTTTATTTCCGTTCGATAGCGAACGAATAATACAAACGTCCAAAGCTTCATTTTCAGGTTAAGAATCAGTTTGTTTTAGAAAACAAGAAATCTTTCCAACTAAGGTGCAGTTTTATACCTGAGAAATGTAAATAATGCAGTTTTCACGTGTTTGGAATGCGCGCAGAAACTTAATAATGCGCAATATTTGTAGGAAACCATAATAGCTTGATTAAAATCTACCTTTGGAATAACAAAACATGACAAAAAAATCTGATGTGTACACCACATGACTTCCTTGTACGGAATATTAAATTATACGCATTTGTTTCTTGCATTTCTTTTAAACTTATTGGATTTAATTAAATCTACTTCGCCGACAGCGCATAAACCACAATAGAATGAAGGCATTCTTTAAAATTCACTCTATTTGTTTAACATAGCGACACTCTGGCACTAGGTTTACTTAACAGTATTTCACTCATATTATAACTCAGAATGCACAAAATGTATATCATTTAAAGAATTATCTAATCGTTGCCACATGTTCTTTTCAAATACTATAATAAAGCTAGAACGATGTAAAAAAGAAAGTAAGCAAACAAAACAAAAAAGAAACAGTTTTTCACAGACGATTGAGTATTTCTCTTTCAATTAATTCAGTTTTCACTTCACGACAAGACAAAAATACATAAAAGCTCAAAATATCTGTATTAAAATTACTAATTATTAAAAATTAAATTAATAATTATTAAAAAAATTAGTAAATCTTAAACACTTATTTCCTCGGCGTTATTTTTGTTGTTGTGAAGCCTAGTCTCTCTAGATTGGCAACAAATCTACAATTCTGCTGTTTCAAATGTAAACAAATATGTCCGCCATGTTATTTAAAACTTAACCGCACTTAAACAGCTTTTAAATTGTTGATAATTGTACAAATATTGCTTCCAGAATTACGAAAGGCATAAAATCCTTAACCGGAAGATAAGAACAACATAATTCAATCATTTTAAAGCAAAAAATGTACAATTTACAAACATATAAGAGTAAAGAAACTGAGATCACTGTGCGCAGTAACAGAGTGTATATATATATAAATATAGTATTTATATACGTTTGGTGCAGCCGATTGCAACCAAAATACGAGGTGCACATCTACATGTTATAGCAGTCCTATATACAAAATTTCAACGTTCTGAGGCTACTCGTTTTTGAGTTATGCGAGATACGTACGTTCGTACAGACGCCACGAAAAATACTCTTCAGAATTAATTTTAAAGCAGTTTTATAATTTTTTTGGAGGAAACGAGTCTTTTATTCTGTCTTTACGTACAGATATCACGCAAAAACGTCGTTAAATTGCATTCGATAGCGGTCAAAATGGATATTTTCGTTGAAATATGCTGCCTGGAACTTTTCGCGATTACAATACTTTAGTAAAAAGGTGAAAATAGCAGATTGCACGTCAGCTGAAAAGGGTTTTGATGATAAATTGAATAATGGCAATTAATTTAAATTGAGTACTGGAAAGAGAAGTACTTTTCTATATAAATGCCTGCTCTGAAGACTCGTACATCAACGAAAAAAAAGGTTTTCAGTCCTATGTTTTCTAATTAGTACTTGTTATTAATGCTTTTAACAAATAAAACAAACTAATCTCCAGAAAATCATAAAAAATCTACCGAATATAAAATATCTGAAACAAATTTTAATTTTGTTTCATATTTTAATCAGTTTACTTTATCTTAATACCAATAGTGCTGGTATGTAACAAGCATACGTTAGTTTTCTTTTTGTTATCTAGCTGCCATATGACTGAAAAAGGATTATGTTACCTTGAAACAGGAAGATTTCAGGAGAAACTTTGAAAGAACGTTTTCGTAATTGCTACTTTAAGAAAGTAAAGTTAAGGGATTTATATTCAGATTGTTACTGTAAGCTGATATTCAGCACAAAAACTCTAGTTGAGCTAGATTTTACGCAGGAACGCTTCGCTCGTTTTGTCGTTCCCATCGTACTAGACGTACAATTTCTATTCTATTCACGAGAAAAGCAGCTAATAAATTACGGTGTGTTGCTTCTTTGCTGTTGATGAAGCAACTTTTTTTCTATAGGACGTTTGTAAACTAGTTCCCAGAAGCATCATCGTACGCCAAATAATGCATTAGATCTTTTTTCCTGTGTTTCTGTTTTTTATGTAAGTATAACGTCATGCTTAGAAAACGAACAATAAAAGTAAATTTGAAAATAAGCGTATTAGTTATATTTCAACTCGGAACATAAATTTATCTCTGAAATTTTCAGTTTATTTATTGAAACTGCGTGGTAACTTCAAGGTTTCTAAATGTGAGTAGACCACATAGAAATCTATTTGTTTATTTTTAAAATAAGTACGGAACTAGCGCTTAAAATCCTGGAGTCAAAGTTGGTACATAAATAATTTGTAGCTATTCTACCCTTATGTAATAAGCTGCCTAAAAGTGAGTTACGCATGTGCGATATTCAATCTTAAAATAATATTATTCTACCTGGTATAAAAATTTTCCGATCTGCAGATGAGGAGTAATGTTTAAATAAAGATGTTCTACGATTTGATGTATTCGGTAAACGATACGAATATATGAACTCTAAAATGCTTTACTGCCATTCAGATTCTGCAGTACTATTACATTAATAATACAAGGTGAATCGGAAAAAGTGGCCAAATTTTACGGGGTGATAGAACGCAGCTATACGAGCAATATTCATCATAGAATGTATGGTCGGAACGCAAGGGACGAGAATCAAATGGTAGTTTTCCTTTGTCACATTTAATTAATTAACACAAAAATGAGAGGAGATACTTCAGAAAACATTTTATTAACAGGAATGTAGTTGATGTACATGCTCGAAGAAATTCCTCAAAAGATCTTCCACTAGCTGAAATGCAGACTTCACACCACCGGGATAAGGACTGACTCACATTTGCGAAGACACAAGACATTCCCCGTGTATCGGCGGCAACAACGGCAATGCTGGCAACTAGTTCCATACTAGTTTCAAACAGGCACTCGTAGATTAGACTTTTCATATGGCTCCACAGGAAAACGTCAAACACGAGAGATCCGGTGATCTTGGTGGTCAAGCATTGGTACCATCTCGACCGATTCATCGCGCTGGAAATTTCATGGTTTGTATAACCAGCCATTCTCTCGTCAATCCACGGTCGTAAATGTCATTGGGTGCGAGGACAGATCCTTTTACCATTTATAGTGCCACCTAATGCCTTGCCCTTTGCATTCCGCCCAAACTTTCTGTGACGAATACCCCATACATTTTTGCCTACTTTTTTAGATTCACCCTGTATACGGAAGTATAGCAGCGGCAGTCAACATGTGTACCCAGCACGCCGCATAATGTGCTGTATTTAATGAGTGTTTAGGAATACGGCCTGGGTAAAAATAAAGATAGATAATTTCAATCTTGTGGTATTAATTTCAAATCCTTTTTACATGTAAACATACCTTAGATAGTTAGAATTATCTAAGGTGTTACTGTTATCTAAGGTGTTATTAAAACTGGGAAATTAATCCCCAGTTTGGGAATATGGTAATAAAGAAATTTTTTAACATATTCGTGGGCTACCAGTTGCTCATCACTGATGTATAGTATGAACAAGTCAATGTTATGTAAGTCTAGTCACATGTAACTACGTGCTGTAAATAATTAGCTTTCTTTGTCTTATAATGAGAAGCGTACATCTGCATGCTGTATTTAAGCTGGACAGATATCGCAGTCATATAAGAACAGACATAACACGTAAGCACGTTTTTTTGATTGCTTTCTCAGAGCGAAAATATTCTGGTAACATATTTTGTCATCTTGAATAACAAGAACCTGTGTCTGTATGTCTCAAAACTCAAGAAATTTTTTGTTGATAGTAATAAAATTTATTCCAAATGTAGTTCATTAATACCCGATGTACTACTACCTATCCTCAGGGACTACTGCTTAGAGATATGTAAATTTTTATGGCTTATTTATTGTTTCCTAACATTTACTGAAATCATTATTTGTGGTAAACTACATTATATAAAGACATTTTATATTTTTTTCTTTGAAAAAGTGCTAAGTTTTACTAGGCCTAATACAATGTTCTATAAATTACTCTTAAAACACAAAAGTTTTGAAAAGCTCTATTAAGTATAATAAAAAGGTATACTTTAATTATATAAAAATTTCAAATGTGTATCTATAGTGGATTTTGAGAAAAGGTGCATCGAAAATGGCAAATTTGAATCGAAAATGGCAAAAAATCGAAAATTGCAAATTTAACATGATCAGTATAGGGGATATATGTCAAAGCACGCAAGGTAAATGTCTAAGGTAAAATGGCTGCTCGAAGTATTTATTAAGGCAATTTGGTCTACCTGGGTTACGCGTGGAAGAAAACAAGAAAACCATATGTACTAATCCGTTCTTTTTGAAAATAAAGTAGTACAAGCTACCACTCGCATTTCTTCATTTTACAAAGACCATATATTTTGCGATAATTTGTTTTCCAACAATAATATCCAGACTTTGATTAGAATGAAATTTAAAATAACACTGCTTTTCAGTTTCACTAGAGAATCTATGTTTTGCTTTAGAACATAAGCACGTATTATTAATTTAAACCCTTCTAAATGCGAGAAATGAGATGTCATATACTAAATCCCTTCTGGTAAAATAATCTGTGGTCTTCGAAAATGCTGAATACTAATCAGATTATTATTCTCAAATATTTGGATTTGGATACTTGAAACCAGAATTTTTATGATGAATATATGAAACGGTGAGGAATTTACTGCTCGAATATTTTAATCATAATGAATTACAATTCATTCTGAAAGCCGCAGAGGCATCGAAAATAATTTTATTTCTAAGTATGGATACCTTTCCAAGTAGTAAAATTCATTAAAATAACTATTTGCAAGGTAGAGTAGTCATGTGATATTTTGGGGCAAGTAACAGTAAAGAGATTTTTAAATTATAATTATCTACTTTCAGTTTCCAAAAACTGCTTAGTTATTAAAAATGATTTACAATCTAAACATCCTAATACTAACTCTTTGATGCGATAAATTGTTACGTTTTATTCGTACAGTTTAGCTTTTCTCATTTCATATTAAAATTTTTTACATTTCACATATATAAGACGTAAAACAGTTTCATATTTTAAAGTTAGAAGTAAATATATTCCTTTCAAAATTTCATTTCATGCAAATCATACACCTATAATGTTGTTGTTGTTCTTGTTGACTGATGTTCACTTGTCTGACCTTTAGTCAGCCCAAGCCCAAGAAATTCGTCGTGGCAAGAACCGCAAGATTAAGCCTGCCGTTGGCAACAGCTTTGAGCATCTTACAGGTAAAAGTGGGACGTAGCTCAGTCCTTCCCCCCCCCCAATTTCGATGGAGAGAACCTCGGGGGAGGACGGGTCCGAAGTTCTCCCTCTTCTCTTCGCCTATCATCAACCTCTCAAGAAGACGTTCGGTAGACCACTCATTTAGAGTGCATCTACATCTATAATGTAATATTAAATATCAAAGATTTCGAAAGTTCAGAATAAGACTATTCAAGAATTGCATCCACACATTCCTATATAATTATTACAATAAAAAATAAGTATTAAATTATTGAATGATATTTTCCTAAAAATTGGCAACTGGTTATTACACTGAACACTAAAATTTGTTTCGATTTTTTAAAAAAAAGTTTAAATTAGATGGATGGCTTAAGTGTCATATAAATATAAGCCAATAATTCTTCACGAAAGTGTTCCTTTAGATTACCATTTCTCACACGCTTAAAACAATCAAAACAAGATTTTAGTACCCGATATAAAATGTTAAATGGCCATGCATATGTGAAAAATCCTAAAATTATGAGTGCGAGAGGACGGAAGCGCAAAGATGGTCCCAATTTTACATACCTAGTGCTTCATCCCATAAGGATAGTACTCTGGGCAGTTCAAGTCATAGCACGTGATACTCCCATGCTCCTTCCCATGCTTCTTTTTCAAATCACTAAAAAAATGCAACCGTAAAGAAATAGCAAGAATACTTGTTTTGGCTATAAAAAAAAGAAGATGCCATTTTTCTTTCAGTTACTGGAAGTGTTTGATACATTCTGGAAAAGATTTGTTAAAATAGTCTTTCATTTTTTTCCTGGAATAAAAAATTGATAGCACTGTGGCTTGAAGCTATTAAACTGTTTTTTCTTACTCTAGGAACTTCGCTTCTGGAACTGACTACGTGGTGTTTCTGCCAGTCACGCTTTGATTTTTAACAGTTTTTTTCAGTGTATTTTCAGCCGCAAAACTTTATACTTTTTACTTTTTCTTCTTCATTTGTGCAAACTTGCATCCGATCTTCCTAAACTTCCTTTTTATTTAAACCTAAATATATATATAAATATTTATTTAAAAATAAAAATATACAAAAAAAAAAGGTAAATGCACCCACACACACATATATATATTACACTTTTTAAAATTTTGTATGCATTTTTCTGATAAATTTGTAAGGTTATTATTTAAATTAATCAGTTATTTATAATGTTACGAATTTTATATTTAGATAGGTAATTTTAGTAGAATTGTAATTAAAATTGCTCTATTTTTCTGCGAGACAAATTTAAAGAGAAAGCTATGCCAGAAAAATAGAAATACAGGGGCAAGTGCATTTAACATTAAGTAAATGGGTATCTCCGTAATTTGGCGGAAATCTCAAAAAATCGCCAAATTTGGCGATATATTGGTCCGGTTCCTGTATCACGGTAATAATGAAATGGAATAAATGTAATTGAGCACTGTGTAAGCTGTCCAGTGCTTTCCAGTAATTTCGAGAAGCAGAAATATTTTGCGGCTGGTTGAATACTAAATAAAGCCGAAGAGTAACTGGGAGCACGTTGCTTAGTTACTGTTTTTGTGAATTGTTACTTTCGCGTGAACTGAGATTACCAAGCCAGCTTCCTCTTTAAATGCTCTTTGCATTCCGTTGTGTTTAACGGTGTTAGTAGCTTGAGTTGTAACTATTGATTATACTGCATGATACTGTGAACACTTCTGCGAACATTTCTGTGAAAAATTCCAGTGTTATGAGATATTTCTCTTGATAATAATAAATTTTTTAACCTATTATCGGAGTTGTGCATTCAACCTATTACGAACCCGTACGCAAGCAACAGTACTTTCAGCCTTTACTACAACTTCTCTTTTCAGTTTCTTCACTAGAATCTGAATGAATTTTGCTTGGATTTAAACTGAAGTTTTGGGATTTTAAGATATAGCATTCTTCTGGCCTATGTATGCATGCTACGTGTAGTTCCTGCTAGCTGTGATAAGTTGTAATTAGTCGGCTTTGCGTTACATCGCTGCCGGCATTTGAATTTGTTACGCCAGTAGAGGAAAGGCTTGTTCCAAAATAAATGTAACTATTAGAAAATTAAAGGTAAATTTTACAATGGAAAGAATCATCACAATTATATTGTTTTAGATCCCTCATGTGTTGCTAAGATTATAAGCTCCCTTTCTTTCTGTATGCCTTCGTGGTGTAAAAGTAGCACACTCGGACGCATTCGAGAGGTCCAAGTTCGAGTCTCGGCGAGGGTATTTCTCATTTTTTCACTTCTCCTGCTTCAAAAAAAAAAAACTAATGACTCTACAGTGGCGCCCGAACTAAAAAACGTGCTGGATGATGATTCTCTACCACCGGGATTTGGCGACTGGGTACATAGCACATTTTTCTCTTCTCCGGCATCAAGAACCCTTAGAGACTCTCTCTGCAAGATTAGAATGGGAAGTCTATAGATAGAGTAACCCGTAATTAAATTTCATAAACTACGAGTCTTGGGAGAAAAAGCTACAAATTATTGCCACTTATAATTATCAAGCATGGAGATTAGTGGAGTATAAGCAGTTTATTTAAATTTTAATAATAATTTGTAGTTCATTTGTGGGACTTTCGCAGTTCATTTGAATTTTATTAATAATTTTAAAATAAAATTTGCGGAAATCTAGGAGGACCACACAACCATACTTCGAGGATCAATTATAATCCATGGGCCTTAGGTGAAAAAGGCTGCATTGGTTGAACCATCTTATAGTAAAACTCTATGAAAGCTATCAGTATTTCCAAGAACATAAATTGATACTAGATTTATACTACTACTAGTAATATACTATTCTTCAAGAAGGCTCGCCCACAACTCGGTCAAGACGTCAAGTGGTTATTAAGTGAACGCCCAAATTTCTAATTTCTGCTTCAAAAAAACAAATTCAGAACTTCTAGATATGATTCATTGTTTCGAAATGAAAATATGGATTTCGAAACCCTATATTTTTAAAAGTATTGGACTCGCATTAATAATAAAGCATGAAAAGAACTGCAAACTCACGAAACTTTCTTCAGGCACAAGAAAAGCTCTGTGCAGTGTCCACATAATCACACGATATTTTAATCTCACGCGGATAGCACCATATCCAAGCGGATGTTGAGTTCAAGCATACCTTTTGTAACATTTCCCTGTTAGTTGCAAAGAAGTTATGTGAGAAAATACAGTCCTTACCATATCCCTTAAGGAAGAAGTCAGACGGTGTTAACAGCTAGATAAACAGATTTCCTGCACAATGTTGTAACACATACAGTCTGAATTATATTACTTCTTTTATTTGTGCCGTGCCTGCAACAGGACATACATTTGCTGTGTGCGAAGAAAACCTAATGTGTTTCCAGAAATGTAATACATTTAAAAATTCAGTGTTCTAAAGTTCGATGGATCATTTGTAATATTCCTACGCTTTATATTATAAATAAATCTCGCATCGTTGTCTATTTTTTTAATAATTTGCATTAGTTTTGTTAAAACATACAGTCTTTTCCTGAGATCTTTAATTGGACGAAACCCAAACCCGATGGCATGAGAGATGTTACGTCTCGCCGGCATCGTGGACTGGCATGCGCTGTGACGTAGCATGAACCTTTTAGCAAAGAATTTTGTTTTATTTTGAATTTCACCAATTGGCTTCAGCCTTTTAAATAGTTATACACAATGCTCCTTTGAAAAAGTTCATAACTTGCCTCTCTCAATACTTTGCGGTTAGTCAGCTTGAAATTTCACTCATAGTTAAATATTATTATATTTCTTCCAATGTCGTATTTTTATGTATCTTTAAGAAATGCATATTAATTTAAAAGTAATATTTAATAAAAAGTTAATACTGCAACGAATTCTTTGAGAGAATTTTTATCTCAGTGAGAATTTTTTTATTGATAGTTGGATCTCAGTGGCATTGAGAGAATTAAGTTGTCATTATTTTTAGTACTATTAAAGGCGATCTTAGTCAGAAGATAAAATATAGGTGGAAGGTTTTCATCGATACACAGAAAGAGAAGCTTTCTTGAAGAAATAAAAAAGCAAAGAAACTGTTTCCAAGCTCAGACTACGTCATCGCAGGATAAAAAGAAAGTCCAGCAATCTCTGCGGGTCTTTGTTTATTTTCGCCCCTAAAAATAGCCCTTGACAACTGGCAAAGAGGAAACCAAATAAGAGATGAGAAATATTCTCGACCTCAAGTAAAATTAATTTCGCAAGTGAATAAAATGTCGGTATAGTTATTGTTTAGGCCCTTCAGTGGACGAATATTTGAATTCTAAGAAGCAATTCTAGCTTCTTTTGTTAGATTTTTGGAGGTCGAAAAACTAAAGATTTCCTGTAATGTTTAAAGCAATGCATTCGTTAAAACCAAGACATTATTTCAAGAGTTAAACTAAAGCTGTACACCATATTTTAATAATAAGTAAAACCTTATGAATAGCCACACTTCAAATTCGATGGATATGGTGACCACAAATTTTAGCATAATTGGCTGACAAGGCAGAAAAATGAAGGCATTGATAAAGATTGATCGGTATTGGAAAACATTTTGAAAACTCATCTCAAAAAGCAAATGATAAACATGTGTCAGGAAAGATGAGATTCAAGTGAAATAGACACATTCTTTTATATAATCTTCCTAAAAGCTGGCGTCAAATGTATTATATTATAGACGATTACATTTCGGAATTAATCATTAATCAGAAGACGTTTTATGATTTTAACAAAAATTCCTTGATAAAAATGTTACATGCTTCATAAGGTATAGTGGCCTGCTTTGCGGGGGAGGGCATACGCTTTTGAAGCATATTTATATATGCTTCAAATATTTATATGCATATATTTATATTCGTATTCATAAAAATATTTATGTGCATGATAAATATTTATACTTATACATTTTTGAAATATGTATATGCATATAAATATGATATGAATTTAATTAGGTTTCCTTTAGTTTATTATTATGGTAAAGCACACAAGGCTTATCCGCCTAAGGGAAGAGATCCCTTCGTGTAGGACGTTCTAAGGAACACTGGCTCAAACGTTACACACGTAAAAAACAAAGAAAATGCCCATGCAGCCAGCCCGTTTCCCTGGAATTGAACCCGGGTTGGAACTACCAGTGTTTAGTTCAGGAAGTCATAGGCCACCGCTCGGCCGATGGTGGGTTATGACTTTCCTTTTTTGAAAGAAAAGGGAAGAAATTACTTTTATGGTACATTAATAATTGCCGCATTTCTTCGAAAATAAAGCCTCCTCGCATACATGACCCTATTTATATTTTGGATAAAGTTTAAAAGTGTACCTAAATAATAATTTATTTGTCTTGCAATCATTCTGAGAAAGATAAGCTTAGTTTTTGCTTCTTCTTTCTGACTTTACTTGAATTAACAGTAGCATTAGCTGTGCTAATTATTAGTGATACAATGTTACTTATTTGTTTTCAAGTGATTAGTAATGGTCTGTGTAATGGTGTTATGGTAGTTTTTTGAAATACCAAATTTACCTAATGGTACCCTACAAGTTGACCATAACAAATAACATAAAACTCAATTCAACAGTAAGATACTAGTACCAATAAGATTTAACATTTGCGTTGTGTTTATTCCGGATTAACCCTTGAATCAATTTTTTGGTGACCTGGTGAAATGACATGAGTAAATAATAAAAAAAAATAATAATACACTTAAATATTTCAATGAAAGCAAATTTGTTTATTGGGAAAAAAAACCATCCTTCAATTTAAAATATCATATAATAGAATCAATAAAAACAAATAAAATAGATATTATAGTTATTAAAGATATTCCTGGGATATATCAAAAAAAATATTCAACGTAAGATAATCTCTATTCATCCTTAATACAAAAAAGCTTTAGCCCTTTTTTTAATAGACTTATCTCTCAATATTGCACATAAAAATTTAATGCCATTATTACTTCTATTAAGTGTAACATATTTCTATACTTTTGCTTAACAGGTTTTCTATAGAAAAATTTTCAAAATTTTTCAGATATAATTGAATTTACACCCTTATTGCACACACATAAAAATCAGTTTTCCAAAAGGAGAGCAACCTTAACAAAATTTCCAGGAGGAATTACATTCCACAGAATTTATACTAGAGTAATGACTTAATTGTACAGACCATTTGGACTAATTTAGGTTTCAGAGAACACTCCTTTACTGCAGAACTACAAGATATAACTTTTCACATTTTGAACCTTAACTATTAACTTTAGCTGAAAAATTCAGTTTACTTTTACGGTTCTTCAAATAATAATAATAGTGACAATAAACAAGGTAATTTCTTTAAGAATGAGCTTTTGAACTCTGTAATACTTTTTTTCTCAGATAACTCTAATAATAAAGATAATGATAACGAACCTAATTCATTTTACTTCCCCTTTTTTTTAAATTTTTTTATTAGGAAAACTACTGGGATATTATTAACATCAATAATTCCAAACAAAAATAATTCACTTTATGCTTAACTCATTTTTTTAAAATTTAATTGGAAGAGCAACCCCTTTTTTTTTTTTTTTCTTTTAACAATTAACCTCACTCTCACCCATAACTACTCCGCGAGATCTTGCAGATCTTAAGATTAAGAAAATTCTGAATTTAATGAAATAACAAGAAAAATTTAATATCACCCAACTGAGGATTCAAGACCGAGGTCTCCTGGCAGGAACATGTAACAGCTAATTCAGGCCAGTGGATACCCTTGAATGTCCATCAGGATTCAGAACGGAAGAAAGTCAATTTAAAACTGGTAATCTGGTTCCATAAATTTCATAACCGAGGTACCCTTGTAGTGCACAGGATCAGGCAAATGCAAGTTGGTTGTCCATCAGGATTCAGAACGGTTGAGAGGCGATTAAAAAAAAACTGGTAATCAGGTTCCATAAATTTCATAACTGAGGCTTCCATTGATTTTTTATTTATTTATTTATTTATTTATTTTTTATTTTTTTTTTTATTTTTTTTTTTTTTACTAAAATTACTTGTACCGTGACTTTATGAGAATCGACTCATGAAATTGTCTCGGGCCCAAGGGCTCCGAGAAAGGAAAGAGACGCTCATCGTCCCGAAACTGCGTAATAATAAAAATAGCAACTCCAAGAACTGAGAAGCGAAGCGCAAAAGTGTCAAGTCGCTGTTTCCCGCGAAAACAACCCCTTTTAACCAAGACGGGGCAGCCAGCTTGGCTAAACCCCCGCCCGAAAAGGTGAAAAACCCAGTACCAAAAACTCCTGCCTTAAGCAATGCAAAATTTTACCAAACCCAACCAGTTTGAATTTTTAACGGATCTCCCAACTCGCCAGAATCGCGCCCAGATGAGGCCACGCCTAAACACCCACGATTGTAAAACGTGGCAACCCTGACAGGAAATAGCTTTTCCAAGTCCAAAGAACGCACATTTTTTCGTTGAAAGTGAACTTTCGAAACTCTTCTTCCCCCCTTTTTTGTTAGAAGGAAAACTTAGGAAGTTTTAATAATTAAGAGGCCATAACTAAAAATTGATTAAAGCTAGGATTACGAAAGTGGTCTCAAATTAAGGAGCTAATTTTTCTGCAACTAATGATATTAAATACTAAGAAATCAAATTAATTTTTAACATGAAAAACTGAGTTTATTACAAGAAAAATTCACCTAAATCCATTGTCTGCGTGTACAAGATTGAAGACGCAGTTCGCGTAAACTCGAATAGCCGAAATAGATTACACTAGAATTAATAAGCCAAATAAAAGAATATAACCAAACTTGTGTAGCTCAAATTTTGAATAATTACAAATTAAAATTTTGATTTTTATGAATCACCTAATTAAATTAAATTCGCTACACAACATCGCTACACAACAATGGATACTCGCTGTCTATATTGAAATTGCTCAGTTAGGCATGGTTGTTAAAATTAGTGGTAGTTATGAAATTCATATATACGGCGATTACCTACTAATATATTTCGTGTTTAAATACTGTAACTGTTCTGTATAGGATAATAATTATTAAATTATTTTTCCTACACCTCAGTTTCATTTATCACAATAACCGATTATTATGCGCTTCCAAAGCTTAGGACAAATATATAATTAAAAAATATCATGTCTTATTTTCAAGGAAAACGTAAACGATCTAAAAACGTAAACGACTTAAATCTAAATTTAGATTTCCAAAATGACTTTTAAATTAAAAGACTTCTTATTTTCATGAGAAAAATTATGAAAAATGTATTAAAATAATTATTAGAATTGATGAATGTAACATATATTCATTTAATTAGCATAACTAATTAAGTCTCATAATTAAGTCACGTACCTCTCTTTTACTGAGTATATTGTCTTTCTAAAGTACTATATATATATATATATATATATATATATATATATTGCATCGTAATGCTGCTATTATATATTTATCTTATGCATTTTGTCACATTTATATTTATTTTGTAATATTTATGATTGACAGGACTAATTATGTAGATGGTCAATGTTTTAGCTTCTAATTCTTTTAGTATATAAACGAGAAAGTAAAAGACGATTGATTAAGATACAAATAATCATATTTACATGTTCTTTGAGTTATTGAAGCAGAGTCATATTACTCCTTCTTCAAATGATATGCTTGAAACTAAATCAGAGAACTTCCGAGAAAAACGTTTAAGCAACTACTGATATTACTTTCATTTTTCATATTCTAAATTCACTAAAATTGGTACTTAATATATCAACAAATTGTGAATGCTAATTTGTACCTCAATTAGAGATTCAATTCTCTGCCTGCTCAACATACAATACTGTCTTTTAAATCTTCGAATGTGCTTTTGTTAGGAGCCCTTGCTAGACATCCGTGGCACAGATTTCTATTCAGGGGTGAAACCTTTCATTTTTGTTTCCTTTGTAAACATACAAACACCCATGCACCACAGATGTACAACACGGGCTTACAGAAGTAAGTTAATTAAAACATTCAAAGTTACATGCATAAATTAACCGAACAAAGCAGAGAGCAGCAGTCTGACCCGGAATACAGTCTGTGGTAAAAAGAAGGAAAGACCTTTTTGGTGACCTCAGCATTACAAGATGAAATATATTTCTCATTCCACTTAGCTAAAAGCTTCTTATAATGAAACGATTTCCAATAGCTCTTTGGAATGATAATGTTGATATCAATGGGTAAATGTAAGGCATTTTAGTTACGAAATCAGCTCTTTCATTTCTATAGAAACTGTGATGAACATGCAGATATGCAAAACGGATATCAATTCCTCTATTTTTACGCGAACTGACAGTTAATAAGGTCTCGATAACTAATTTGTCTGGTAATACTGTTCAATAGGTGAATAGAAGAAATAGAAACAGAACAAATAAGGTACCTTGAGGAGGCTGTCCCATTATCCTTGATCCATTTGACGGCAAGATAAATACACAAAAGTTCTGCCTGAAAGACTGTGTAATCACTTCGTATACGGTGTCTAAAATAACAAACTTCAGAATGGCCTTCAAAAAGAACAAATGCAAGGCCAACTTTGTTGTTCATCTTGCTGATACGAAACATAATGAATAAGTCAGAAGTAGAAGCATCTAATACGCAGGTATATTCAGCATTGAACTATGATTTCGGAAGCTAGTACTTGCTACTGTCATGAACACCTGCTTGCCTTGCAGGTACAGCTGACAGTTTCTGACAGACAGGGATAATTAAATAAACTGCCAGTCATAGACGAGGTAAAGATGAGAACTCATAAGAACAGTATTTAATACTGCACTTCTCGTGTTATTACACTTAATGCCACAATATGCATAATCGCTATTGCAAAGTTACACGATACCTATGTGCGTGTACCATTTTATACTACCTATATACGTTCATAATAATTTTCCTTTGGACATTACAATTATTTTCAACTCCAGCTCCAAATATATGCCGCATACGGCGTGCTGTATTCCGGCTATCATTGTGGTATTACAGCACTTCAAGTAGGCAAATACTGAATCGTAGGTACAGAAGGACAGGCTTGGATGTAGTGAGGGGTGTGACTAGTTGTCAAGTGTGTGGTGAAAAGATATCTAAATGCTTGCGAGATTCCAGGGTGAATGCCTGAAAAATACATAATTACAAAATACTGAAGTACAAAAACATCATAAGAGTTCATAATGATTTTTTTACATTGTTTGGGTTATTTGAACTTCTCAAAGTACGCCAAGGCTATCCGTGTAGCGGAAGTTATGCTTATTATGTAACCAGCTGGTTTACCTGGGATCGAATCCGTGTCAGGCTCCCAGTATTCAGCCCTCTTAACCACTCGACCATCAATATTTAATTTTGCATATTTTCTTCTGTTATATTGTCAGTAATACACTACATAAAATTACTATTACAATATTACAGTACACCAATGCACATTGTCATTTTACATAATATGCATAAAATTTCTTTAATTCTTGCCACCTATAAGTGAACTTGTTCTCGGCACGCATTAAATGCAGTTTTCAAGTATTGCTTGTTATACATTTAGGATTGAACAAAGTAGCTGAAGAGTGATTTTGTAAGACCTATCTCTATTTTTCCACATAAACTAAAACAGATCTTAAAATGAATCTACAATGAACCTGGCGAATACTCGCACAGTCGTGAATTAAATTCCAGCACAGAAGAAGGGTGAAAAATAACCCTTTATTACACTCATGTCCATAAATTAAGAATAATTCGGAGTCACGCGGAAATCGAACTCTAAAATAAATATATCACCTGTAAAATCACAACACACATCTTCGAGAATCATATGCAAATTTCAGGAAGTAACCAGATGACACCGATGGTATGTCACAATGACGAGAGTGTGAGAGAGTGATATATAAGGAATACCAGCAAAGATGTAAAATTGTTCGCAGGCGCTTTATAAGCATTTCAGTGCAATAACCGAATAGTTATGACACAAAGGACGCATTTGGAGGATTTTTTACGTGGTAGAATTATCGGCCGTAGGGAATGTGGGCGTACCCAGTTGGAAGTACCAGACGAACTTGGAATTGCCCAGAGTGTCATCTCCAGGCTTTGGAAACGATTCCAAGATGATGGTAATGTGAGTAGACGTTATAGCACAGGTCGCCACAGAGTTACAACGCCGAATGAGGACCGGTATTTGGCAAAAGTTACTGCCAAAAGAAACAGGCGGAGCACAACCTCAGACCTGTCTCGTCAGCTCTCTTCAGCCACTGGTACGACAATTTCAAGACAGACCGTGTACAGACGCTTAGGGCAGATTGGTCTATATGCTCGTAGACCTGTCAGATGCGTTCCACTTACTGCAACTCACTGTCGCCTGCGGTTAGCCTGGAGTAGAGAGCATGCATTGTGGACACCGCAACAGTGGGCTTGTGCGATGTTTTCCGACGAATCGAGGTTTAACTTGCAGTCTGATTCTCGCCGGACTTTCATATGGAGAGCTCCAGATACCCGTTACCACCAAGAAAAAACATTGAACGACACTGTTACGGTGGTGCAGGAGTGCTGGTTTGGGGTGGAATTATTCTGGGTTCCAGAACTGACCTGCATGTTCAAATTGGAACCATGACAAGCCAAATCTATCGGGACGTCATTCTGGAACAACATATACGTTTGTTTCGGGGCGCCATGGGCGCACAATTTGTGTTTATGTATGACAATGCCCGTCCTCACCGTGCAAACATCGTAAACGAATGCCTTCAATCGGAGGATATCACCCGTATGGACTGGCCAGCATTCTCACCGGACTTGAATCCAGTAGAGCACGTGTGGGATATGCTTGGCCGACGAGTTGCAGCCCGTCAACCTCCTCGAACATGTCTACCGGAACTTCGGAGAGCATTGCGTTTTGAGTGGTATAATATCCCCCAAGATCAGATCGATAATTTGATACTCAGCATGCCTAGGCGTTGTACGGACTGTATTGCATCGTCTGGGAGACATACAATGTATTAACAATGATACCAAACATGTAATATTGGTTTTTGTAATTTGCTCCAGGGAGAACAAATCGCTAATGTTTTTAATAATATCAAACATATAGCATCTTTTTTTGCTCTTTACCTTTCGTTTAATAAATAAGCTTTACAAATAAATTAAATTTGGTTTGCTTCTAACTCTTCCTTTGCCTGATTTTGCATTATCCTTAATTTATGGAGACATGAGTGTAAATCAAACTAATTTAACAGAAAGCACGGACTTCGTGCGTCACAAAACATCGTTCACTTGCGGCGGTAGCTAAACGTAGACTATAATACAAATCAAATCTGAAAAATAAAAGAGTGCAAGAACGCGCTTCAAAATTACGCCTAAGACGCAGACTCACAGAAATCTAACCGGCGTGGTACTAAACTGACAAGGCCAAAAGGCTTCTAGCGTGACCGCGAAATAACAACGAAACGTGCGCTAGGCTAGCGAAACACGCTCTGAATAAACTGAGATAATCACACGTTTAAATAGCACTTCACTTAACTTTAAATTTACATCCTGGCGGGAGAATGTGAGGGAAAGTTGAGAACAAGAAAACTTAAAATAAATTTGTTTCGCAAAATAATCAAAACCCTACACTTTATGTTATCACAATGCAGCAATGATGTTCTGTACCTGAAGTAAATATAACGTGACAATGAATTTACTGATTACATTTCAATGTCTTATCCGTTTTATAAATCAGTATTTAATTTTTCTTAAAGCTGATTGACTTAGATAGTTTTGGCAATTCACAGCTATGTGAAGGTGCAGGTTACTTCTTTCCCCACAGAAGCGTTAATTATATAATGCGCGTGTTTAAGCTATATAGCTTATTAGAAACTTCGAGAATAAAATCATGAATCATCCTTTCTTATTCTTCCCGCTGTTTATGCAGCTCCATAGTCGGTATATAATAGCGGTTGATGACATCAAGCACAAAATGCTTGGTTGCGATACTCACCTTCTCTGGCCTGAGTCCAATGTTCATACAGGGAAACATCGGGCTTTCCCAAACTGTATCCATCAGTAATTCCGCTGAAGAAAACCGAATGGAATAGTGCGTTATTGTTGTCGACGCCAAGAAACACGTAGGCAAGTACGTTTCCATGTGGCTTCCGAATCTATGCGCAAAAATGTAATAATCTTTTGATTGCCTTGTGATACCTCTCTATGAGACTTGATGGGAAGGCGACACTGAAACGTGACTTACTTTGATTCTAAACAGGTAAAAAAATTCAGAAGTCAGATGCTTAGTGAAAGACTTTTCCTAAAAGCGCTATCACATACGATATTTGTTGCCGGAACAAAACGTTTGGAGGAACAGTTCTGAGAATCGCTATTCCGAAAAATCAGGTTACCATCTTCACTAGGTAAACAGGCTGACAGCCAAACAAGCATCAGTTATCGCTGAGATTGGCAAAATTGACGTTTCGTTTTAAGTGACGTTTGCTTCTTCGTGTTGTTTTGTATCGCTCACATTCGTTTCGTTTTAAACTTTATTGTTAGTTATGGAAGATAATAGAAAAGTGATTGCTATCAAGTTAATCACTTTGATCTCCACTCTGGCACTTCAAGTAACAGATAAACACACTTCTGGTTTATAGCAATCAATTACGTCAGTAACAACTAAATTCCGTATATACACTAAGACTAGTTTCAAACGTGTGCTGTATAAGTCTATTTATCAGACATTACTTATGTGTATTTTGTGATGTCTTCATTCCAATGAAAATTTGATGGCTCACTGAAAATTTGTGACCTGGTGAAAGCATTTTCTTGACTAACTTTATGGCTCATAATTACCGTTCTGTCCATAAATATAAACAAGCAACCAGACAAAACAAAAGCCCTTCTATGACAAAAATCTATATGGCTGATATTTACATCCTCACAGCCAGCAGATACTATTCAGATGAATATTCAAATGCAAAATGAAGATTAAATAAAGCATATGAATACATGAGCAATCAAACAAGTGCGAGTTGTTTACTGTCCCATAGAACACTCGGTAATATACCTAAAGCACATTAATTATACCAACTCTAGAAATTAGGAGGTACACATCATGAGCTTGTCTTATGTGATTACGGCAAAGCCTCGAGGGATATCTGCCTAACAGGAGGGATCCCTTTGTAGAAGATTTTTTAAAACTGGCTCGTATACCAGTTACAAATGGGGAAGACCAAGAAAACGCCCATGTAGCCAGCCCGTTCGCGACATTTCAACTTCAGGCAGAACTACCAGTGTTCAACGACGCTTCGGCCACTACTAGGCTCGTGCACATAATTAGAAAGTACAATTCATTATGTAAACACACATGAAGGTGATAATCAGTTGTGCATTGTTTTAAGTAATCAAATGTTATAAATGCACTGCTGTTACATTTCTTGTTATTTATTAGTCATCTTTATATTACGTAGATCATACATATGATATAATTATGAATTAACCCAAAAACAAAATGTGTACACTATTTAGTACTCAAAAGCTCATGAATTATTTTTCAACTAATTATTACGTATCTATAATAATTTGCAAAGAACTGATGACTACAGTTGCTGCCAATTAAATGATCGTTACATGAATTAGAAGTAACTTCAAATAAACTTTTTAGCAATGTTCATTTTTGTATTTATACGTACATTTATATACACATCTAATAAGTCATATATTTAAATACAGATAGAGAGATGCCATGGTTTAGAAGTTGTTGATATATATTTATTAGTATTAATGTAATGAATAAGATTTTTGTCAATAAATGTATATACAAATGTTTTTCATCATGCATAAAACTAAATCCATAAATTTCCAATGTTTTAATATGTAGCATTTCGAATAAAAGTATAGTTTCTAATGTATTTATAATCCAAAAAGTATTTCATTAATAACATGAAAATAATAGACAAATTTAATGAGTATTCTCATTATTACATAAACTATGCTTTTCTTTTTTTATGCATCTTTTATGCTGTTTAAAATGTGTCACTGATTATGCAATTAACAATTTAAAAGATAAGTAATTAGGAGAAAAGCCGCGCATATACAAATGGATTTTAAAAAATTATTCAACGTAAATTAAAGAAATAAAATTATATTATATAACTGTGATAATACACGATCCGCACGAAATACAACAAATTTGGCGAACTGCAAGAACGTCGTAAAATACTATCAACTCCCAAATTTCCACGATTATATATTTAATGAATATATAAACATTTTTAAATTACTCAGGCAGTTATATTACAACAAAACAGCAATAATTAAATCGGCCTCTGTTTCCACCGTCCATTACTTCACAGTGAGAGCCATCGCCATATTGAAAGTTACCCTTGAACCTTCAGAAGCAGAACTTTCGTCTGATTGGTTGAACGTACGAGGAATACGTTTCCAGACGGAACATTTTCGAGAAAGTTTTAAAATGTTGCTCGTAGCCGGGATATGTTCCTCCTAGCTGGACGAAACATTTCTCGGAAGCCTCTGGCTTAAAGCAGTGCTACTAAGATCTTATTTCTCGGAATTGTCCTGCGTAGCCGCGCGCGTACCTAGAAGTGATAGCCTCTTAAGTCGCACTGAATTTCTTACAGAAAAACGATGCAACTAAATATTGTAACTTTCCTTTACCCATCCTATGAAACTGGTGGGTATGGCTTCAGGGTAATTCAAGGCCAAACAAGTCGCCGTTATTACATATTTATTCCCGCTCTCACTGACAAGTAAGTACTACACAAGCCTAAGTTATTTTGTGAGAAAAACCTCACTGATGATGCGCAGAAGTTTTAACGAAATTTTTACCTTTTCTTTAGATTCATGCGTCATGATATCCATTGCAGGATTTAAAAATTCGACAATTTCTCTATAACATTTCAACCAGTACTAATAACGAACTAGCCCACTTCTGGCTTTCGTCACACCAAAATGGCTCAACCACGCATCATGACAGTAGACTAGAATTTTATTTCCTTAAACTTTGGCATCCCTTGTAATTTACGAGGTCCTCCGCTCTCATCTGCTCTTACATGGAATCCTCTCGTCAACACTATGCTCATGCTTAATTCCTTCATATATCGTTCCTACCTTATCCTTGTCTCTACTGGAATCTAGTAGAAAGCCTTAGCCTAATAGCCCATATACTTGTAAAATTCGCTGTCTTTACACAGTATTTGCTTTTTATAACAAAAGCAGGTTAGTTGATATTTCCGTATTAGCAAATATACATTCTAAAATGAAGATAATTATTCATCTATGGACGTTACTGTGAAGCAATTCATAACGGCAGCGATGAGGCTGTACTCCCCCCTCACCCCCGCTAACTGTGATTGGACGTGATCCAAAAACCAAAACAACCAGGATGACGTTTTTCCCGATAATCGGAAGTATAGGGAAGCAGTGGGAGCACTTTTATATTTAGCAACAGTATCAAGACCTGACATAGCAAATTCTGTTGGAATACTTAGCAGAAAAGTAGAAAATCCATCAACATCGGACTGGAACGGTATCATTAAAATCATACGATATTTGAGAGCTACAATTAATTACAAATTACATCTAAAATCCAATGGTGCACCAGTCATCAAAGCTTATAGTGACGCTGATTGGGCAGGAGATACCTCTGACAGAAAATCCACATCCGGATATATATTTCAAATAGGAAACAGTACGGTATCATGGGGAAGCAAGAAACAAAATTGTGTCGCCCTATCTTCGACAGAAGCCGAATACATCGCTCTAGCCTTAACATTGCAGGAGCTACAATGGATTAGACAACTGATGGAAGATTTAGGTTTCGCTCAACAGGAAGCAAACATCGTATTCGAGGACAATATATCATGCATAAATCTTTCCCGAAAAGAGAAAGGAAGCAGCTACACCAAACACATCGATGTGAAATATCATTACGTATGTGATCTACAAAATCAAGGGATTGTTAAATTAATACACTGTAACAGTAAAATGATGTATGCGGACATGTTCACAAAACCTTTGCCCAGACAACAGCTGGAGTTTTTATTAAAAGGAATCGGGCTTACTGTGGACAGAACAGCTCATCGAGTGGGAGATTGTGGAGCAATTCATAACGGCAGCGATGAGGCTGTACTCCCCCCTCACCCCCGCTAACTGTGATTGGACTTGATCCAAAAAACAAGGAGAAACATTCTCTCCTTGTATGACTCACTTCTCGCGTTATGCAATGGACAGTAAACAACGCTTGTAATCATCTCTATATTTTTTTTCTTCATATACCTAATAAATATGTTATTTTGTGTTTGCTAATATAATGATCGTGTTCCTTACCTCTGCAGCTTGGATTACACTTTATTAAGGTAAGAACTTTAATTCTGTTTTATTCCTCTGCTCGTCTCGATTTAGCGAAGTTGTAACAGTAAACAGAAATGAACCACGAATACTTCAACAAAAGATTATGAGACTGAAAATATGTTTACTTCAACTAAACGCATAAAATATATCGATAAAAGCCATTAAGAATAAAAAACAGAAAAGATGCTTTACCATAAATTATCGCTGGATAATCCGAAAAAGGAAAAGCCAAGGCTGTCTTCAAAAGCGAAACAAAACTGCATAGTTGCGTACTGCGCATTCGAAATACAGAAGCAGAAATGGCTACTAGCTGCGAAAATAAATATTCGATCGTGAAACTAAACAATAACAACTATCAAGTATGGAAATACAAACTTGAAATGATCCTGAAAAAGGAAAATTTATGGGATTTAATAGTAGATGATACACCAAAAGAAATAAACGACGAATGGAGAAAACGAGATGAACAAGCACAAGCTACCATTAGTTTACTCGTAGAAGACAACCAAATCGTACACATAAGAAATAAAACGACAGCCAAAGAAATATGGAATGAATTAAAGAAAATACATGAAAGAAAGAATCTTTCCAGTAAACTTTACCTTCTGAGAAAGTTGTATACGTTAAAAGCAGAAAACGAATACAAACTCGAAGAACACGTCAACAAAATGCTCGAAATCGTAGACGAACTGCGAGGAATCGGTGAAGAAATAAAGGACAGTCACATTGCAGCGCTCTTACTAAGCGGCTTACCAAAAAGCTACGAAAATCTCATTACAGCTTTAGAAACACGCCCAGAAGAAGAACTAACGCTGGAATACGTAAAAACGAAACTCATCGACGAATGCCTGAGAAGAAAAGAAGTCACGCGAGCAGAAGAAACGACTGCCTTCAAAACGAATTTTAACACGAAATTCAAGCATTTAAATCAACGAAGATGCAATTATTGCAAAAAAATAGGACACTTAGAAAAAGAGTGCAGATTCTTAAATAACCACAAAGAAAAAGATAAAAACGAAAGTAACTCATTTTTCAAGAATGAAAAGCAAACGAATAAAGGAAATTATGGAAATAAACAGAAAACGAAAGTTGCTGTAAACGAGGATACACATGAAGATGAAAACGAAAATAAGAATCATGAGAAGACTGAGAATTACACGTTCGAAGTCACCAGAGAAAGAAAATTTCAAAACTCAAACTGGTCAGTTGACTCAGGTGCTACTTGTCATATGACCGATAACATACACTTTTTCACCAAATTGGATAGAAGCAAAACTGAGCAGATAACAATTGCTAACGGCACGCAGATGAAGTCCGAAGGTATAGGAGAAGGATACTTATACTGTACAGACGACGAAAATAATGAAATAGAAGTGAGACTCGTGGATGTTCTGTACGTTCCTGACCTAGAAGGAGGATTGATATCCGTACGAAAAATTACAAAGAAAGGATTCACAGTTGAATTTGAAGAAGATATTTGCAGAATAAAGAAGAAAAATAAAACCATAGGAATTGCTAAAGCAGAAGGAAATTTATACACCATAGTTGAATCGCAAAGAAGAAAAGCCAAAATTGCAGCCTCAGAAAGAAGAGAAAATAGTATAGATCTATGGCACAGAAGGCTAGGACATAGAAATTATGAAGCAATCAAGAGGCTAAAGAATGATGACCTGGCAACCGGAATAAGAATTGACGGAGAAGCGAAAAAGGAAAAAGAATGCGAATGCTGTATCAGAGGAAAAATGACTGAATTGCCGTATCCCAAGCTAAACAACTATAGAGCAAAATCAGTTCTAGACTTGATACATTCAGGTATCTGTGGACCAATCGGTACAACATCACTAGGAGGAACGAAATACTTCATAACATTCATCGACGATCATTCGAGATACACAACGATCTACCTGCTAGCTACAAAAGATGAAGCTATCTCCAAGTTAAAACAATTTGTAACCATGACGAAGAACAAATTTGGAAAGAAGCCAAAAGTCTTAAGAACAGACAATGGAGGAGAATATACAAGCAAAGAGATTGAAGACTATCTAAAGGAAGAGGGAATCGAAAATCAAACCTCCGTAGCATATTCACCGCAACAGAACGGTAGAGCAGAAAGAAAAAATCGATACTTAATGGAAATGACAAGATGCCTGCTACTCGATTCAGGACTCAAAAGAGAATTTTGGGGAGAAGCCGTAATGACAGCCACCTATCTACAAAACAGGCTACCATCAAGATCAGTTGAAAAAACACCGTATGAACTATGGAATAATAAGAAGCCGAACCTAAGCCATATCAGAGTTTTCGGCAGCACAGCTTATTGTCGAGCTCCAAAGCAGAAAAGAAGCAAACTAGACGAAAGAGCAGAAAAAGGAATTCTTGTTGGATATAGTGACCGTACTAAAGGATATAGAATTTACATGCCACATGCAAACAACGTCGTGATCAGAAGAAGCGTAATATTCGATGAAAACAAAAAAGAAGAAATGCCTTGTCAATTAAATGATCAGCATGAGGAAATAGAATGGCCTTTTAAAGAAAATAAATTGACAGAACCACGTCCAAATGATATTACAGAGGAAGTAATTGAAACAGAAGAAATTCCCCCATTACCGAGAAGATCCCACAGAACGACTAAAGGAATCTCACCAAACAGATTCTCATACATGGCTAAGAACGAAGAAATCAAAGTTCCTAAAGACTGGGAAGAACTTCAAACTTTTCCTACCAAAGAAAAGGAACTGTGGTTAAAAGCTACGAAAGAAGAAATGGAAGCACTAAAGAGGAACAAAACATGGGAACTAGTCGATCTTCCAAAAGGAAAGAAAGCAATTGGAAACAAATGGACATTTAAAACAAAATCCGACGCTTCAGGAAATGTTATCAGATATAAAGCTCGTTTAGTAGCTAAAGGATATTGCCAAAAATTTGGGCACGACTACAACGAAACGTTCGCTCCAGTCGTAAAGTATACAACAATAAGGACTCTTTTGGCAATAGCAGCTCAAAGGAAAATGCACGTAAATCACTTCGATGTAAAAACAGCGTTTCTATATGGAGATCTGAAAGAAGATATATATATGAAGCAACCGGAAGGCTACATCTCTGCTTCAGAAGCAAATAAATTCCGTAAACTGAATAAAAGTATCTACGGACTAAAACAGGCAGCCAGAAAATGGAATCACAAGATAGCTGAAATCCTGCGCAAACAAGGATACGTTCAAGGAAATGCTGATCCATGTTCCTTCACACTAATCGAGAAAAACGCAAGAACTTACATAATCGTTTACGTTGATGACATATTAGTCGCGAGCAACAAGTGTGAATCAATTCAAGAAGTTGAACAAATTCTCAAAGAATATTTCGACGTTCGAAATCTTGGAGAAGTGTCTACATATCTAGGAATTGAAATCGAAAGAGAAAAAGACGGAAGCTTTAAACTTCATCAAGCTAACAAGATTAATAGTATGATCGAAAAATTCGACGGAGAGTCACCAAAGAAACTAAGTTATACACCCATGACTACGAATTTTACGAAGAACCAAAACAACCAGGATGACGTTTTTCCCGATAATCGGAAGTATAGGGAAGCAGTGGGAGCACTTTTATATTTAGCAACAGTATCAAGACCTGACATAGCAAATTCTGTTGGAATACTTAGCAGAAAAGTAGAAAATCCATCAACATCGGACTGGAACGGTATCATTAAAATCATACGATATTTGAGAGCTACAATTAATTACAAATTACATCTAAAATCCAATGGTGCACCAGTCATCAAAGCTTATAGTGACGCTGATTGGGCAGGAGATACCTCTGACAGAAAATCCACATCCGGATATATATTTCAAATAGGAAACAGTACGGTATCATGGGGAAGCAAGAAACAAAATTGTGTCGCCCTATCTTCGACAGAAGCCGAATACATCGCTCTAGCCTTAACACTGCAGGAGCTACAATGGATTAGACAACTGATGGAAGATTTAGGTTTCGCTCAACAGGAAGCGAACATCGTATTCGAGGACAATATATCATGCATAAATCTTTCCCGAAAAGAGAAAGGAAGCAGCTACACCAAACACATCGATGTGAAATATCATTACGTATGTGATCTACAAAATCAAGGGATTGTTAAATTAATACACTGTAACAGTAAAATGATGTATGCGGACATGTTCACAAAACCTTTGCCCAGGCAACAGCTGGAGTTTTTATTAAAAGGAATCGGGCTTACTGTGGACAGAACAGCTCATCGAGTGGGAGATTGTGGAGCAATTCATAACGGCAGCGATGAGGCTGTACTCCCCCCTCACCCCCGCTAACTGTGATTGGACTTGATCCAAAAAACAAGGAGAAACATTCTCTCCTTGTATGACTCACTTCTCGCGTTATGCAATGGACAGTAAACAACGCTTGTAATCATCGCTATATTTTTTTTTCTTCATATACCTAATAAATTTGTTATTTTGTGTTTGCTAATATAATGATCGTGTTCCTTACCTCTGCAGCTTGGATTACACTTTATTAAGGTAAGAACTTTGATTCTGTTTTATTCATCTGCTCGTCTTGTAACAGTAAACAGAAATGAACCACGAATACCTTCAACAGTTACTATTGTCGAAAAGCTTCCGATCCTAAATTTAGAAAATATCTTTCCTTAGAAAATTTTGCATAATATTTAAATGTTAGAACAAAATGAACTGTTTTATCAATTATGGGAAAAGTTAAGCAATTTTGCTGATGTTAATGTAAACTTCTTGCAGCTGTATTGTAATATAATTAAATACAATTATTACATAAATACAATATCTGATGAGCTATGCAGTAAACAAAGTAGTAGTACTACATATTCTTAGGTGTTCTGCTTATATAAATTGAAAATAGTGACAAGTTATCAATTGGTGACGCTACACTAGACTTTTCGCTTACTGTAAATAGCTCTTCGGAAATTCGTTTAGCCATAAATCATAGTTTATTCAATATTGTAGCTCTCCCTCTTTTATTTTCTTTTGAGAAAATGCATTGATCCTCGCAGCATTAATATACAGAAGTTTTTGTTCAACATTAGAGATTCCTTTCCTGTTTCCTTTTTTCTAAGCCATAAAATTTTCAAAGGAAATATTTCTTCTGAAAAAGCATTTCATTCTTTGAAATCACCCCCACAGAAAAATTTTGTTCTACAGTATGGCTTAGTCTTTTCTTTATTATGTTCCAAGAACGTAGCAAATACTCTCGAGGGAGCCTAAGGTATAACGAAAAGAGTCAAGACTTTTTCTTTCTGAAAACAGTTGTTAAACTTTTGTTTTTTTAAGCTTAATATTATACCAGCTTTAGAAAGGGAAACTTCTTTCCCCAAAGTATGCCGATTTTTGCAGATGGTAAACTAAAGGAAGAGTAAAACTAAAGGAAAATAATGAACATAAAAATATACATATTAGTATTGAAATAATATCAAACATCCTGATATTTTATGATAATTTTACAAATTGCTGTGCATAAGCTGTACATAACATAAAACTGTTTACTGCTGATGCAAAAAACTCTGTAATATTTATTCCCAAGTAATGTGCTTCTATTATGTTCCTAAAGTGAGTCTCAGTGGTGGGTAGCTAAATATTTCAGTTGTATGGGTTTCTTATGGTTTTCGCACGCACAGCTGACAGTTGACTGAATAAGGCTTAAGGAGATAAATGAATTAAAATTTTAAGACATTATTGCTGCTATGGGTCGGGACATAATTTCATAATTATTACATTATTTCAAATACTTAAATTGCTTTACAGCAGAACATACACTTGTATTAGTACACATTACAAATAGACTTTACAAGCGTATATTGCGGGACATCCAAATATAAAGGCAGCACAGAGAGTTGAACTTTTAAAAACAAACTAAGTGAATATTAAAATCTTGCTCTAGGCATTTTTTCTATTAACAAAAATAAATAAATAAATAAATAAAAAGTAAAATTTAAAATATATATATATAACGAAGAATTGGTCACCTCAGAGTTTTGCAAAGCTTGTTTATAATCTGGGCGATTTTTGCCACTAGATGATGTTGATTTGCTATAAACTTGCAGAAGGCCTGTGCATTGTTGCTGGGGGATTTTAAGGTGGTATTCTCTGGTAAGTGGAAAGATAGTAATAAAATGAATAGTCTGGGTTCTAATTTTCCCACAGACTCAGAGATCGGTGTTGCTGAAGCCGTGTCTATTAAAATATTCAGAAAAGGAACCCTGTCCTGTAATAAATTTTGTCAGTTGCGGGGAAGTGATATTGGATTTGTTGTCTACTTTTGTGATGTAATACAATGTGTGGCAGCATTGTTCACTTTCATCCCTCTTTATTTGCCATTTCATTTGTGCCTTGCGTTTCAGCTGTTTCTTCAAGTATGAAGGCAGCCAAAGTGCTGGTTGTGGATAATGAGTACTTCCTGATGTTGCCTTCTTGGCTAATACATCAGCAGTTTCTTTTCCACTCACTTCAGCTTGCGCTTTCGCGCAGGGGAGCATGATGTTATGATGTTGATGCCTCCGTAAATGTCTCTAGATTTGCGTAATTGTAAGGAATATGTGGCAATGGTTTAGTATGGGCAGAAGTACAGTTATGCTATCTTTGTGGACAGTGATATCCTGTAGGTTTTGATGAGTGATGTACTGAACAGCTCTGGAAATAGCTAATTTCCGCCTTCGCTTAGTCCGAACACGAATTTATTATCGCTTAGTCCTTGCTTCCACAAGTGTAAGATTTCTTCTCCATGTTGGAGAAGTAGTGCGCTGTCACTTTATCTTCCATATTTCAGCCATCCGTATATATATCGTTCGAGTGTTGTTGCTGGAAATGTTATGATGGTACAGATCTATGTTTACATCTTGCCCTTTAAGAGTTGCATGCATATGTAGCGTCAGCTCTGGCATTTCATAATGGTTTGGATAATGCCACTCACTGAAAAAGCTTATATGAGTGTATTGTGGTAAATACCCTAGCGCAAATGTGTGCTGGACGCTGTGAAGATCTTATATTTCCCTCCCTTGCATCGGCTAGGTCCACACTGGAGCCGCCTATGCAGCCATGCTTTCTATGACAGTTGAGTAGAGAGACTTTTGAATGTGCAAACATTGTCCTCAATTGTTTCCTTGGAACTGTCGGAGATTTTGAGCAATGTGCCTAGTATGTTTGCTTAAGTTCCCTAAGGTGACGAATCAAGTCAATCTTAGATCCCACGTAAGTCCCAGATATTTTAATTCTTTAATTTAATGGTTTTAATCCTACTGTTGTTGATGACGATTCGTAGACTAATGTTGCTCTTGACGCCATTTTTTGGAAGTAGAAGGCCTTTTATTTGCCTTTTGAGGTGGTCAATTTCAAGGCACTGCAGAGATAACTACGATAAGGTTTGAATTTCATGGTATCTCCAGCTCGTTTCTAAATTTCCTGAGGACTATGAAGACGGCACGTGCATCCGCGTAAGCTATTACATGTGCGTTCTCAGTCCAGGTAGTATTTAATATGTTACTAATAGTCAAATTCCGTTAGATTGGACCGGTACATGATCTTTGCGGGCATCCTCGTGTTTCTTTACGCTGCCGTGATATCACTGTTATGCCCGACGATCTGTAGCTGTTGAAGATGATTGTAGCTGGTTGAAGGCTTGATATTTGTTTGTTGGGCATCTTGCTTGTTTCAGTGCATGCATAACAGCTAGTCATAAGCTAGTCATCGAAGGCTTTCTTAAGATCGAGACTAAAGATGTCTGTGTGGTAGCCATTATGCCTGTTCTCCGGAATGTAGATTTTCATAATCATGAGTGCATATGTGGTAGATTTCGCTTCTCTACTGCTGTATTGCCTTTGCGGAGTTCTCTAATGCTATATTGCCTTTGCTGCTCGCTGATTGTATTGCCTTTTCTGAGTTGATGCTGCAATCAGTTGACTAGAATGTTTTCTTATAACTTTCGTAGTGCTGAAAGCAGGAATATTGTTTGGTAGGAATCCAGGATACTAGTGTCTTTTCTGGTTTTAGGAAAGGCTAGGATTTTCTCAACTTTGAAATTAGTAGGGAAGAGGCTGGCATGCAAAAGCTTGTAAAGGGAAGCAGAAAAAAAATGCTAGCAAAATTTTATAACTAATTTTGACTATTGAATAATTTATACCGTTTGTGCTAGGTGCTTTTTTTCGAAAAACGTTCTTGAAAGTCAGTTGTATTTCTTCTTTTGTGAATTCTTTTTTATCTTCAGTGCTGATTGTTGTATTGTTTGCATAGATGCACTTGTTGCTCTGTTGTGTTTTCTAAAGGAAAGCCTGTTGTGTTTTCTAAAGGAAAGCTAGCTTATGACTTTTAACTTGGGAAGACTGCATCCAGAATATTTTTGAGTGTTTCTATCCTGACATTTATTATATTATTTGACCGCGCGGATTCTTGATGGCAAAATTGCGTAGGTTATTGTTGATAGCAGTGTTGTGCAAAATGCCATTCGTATCTCTATTTTTAGTGCAGAAGTCTCTCCAGCGTATTATCTTAGCGCTGATGATCATTCTTTTGTCAATTCCTCTTTCCTTTCTAAATTACTCTAAAGTAGTATTTGGAATGGGCATTCGTCTTTCCGTTTTCAGTCTTCGTCGTAATGCTGTGCATTTGTTTTGCTCTACATTTATTTTGTGGATGCCTGGTCCACCAATTAAGGGTGTACAGTTTCTTTGTTTGCCTGCTTGGAAGCATTTCCCCAAGTGTAATGTATCATGTGCTTAACAGTTGCGTTGTGAATACGTGTAGGGCGTCATACGTTGTGCTTGCTTGTAGATCTAGCATAATTGAGGAAACATTTTATCAAATGTGATTGCTGAAGATAATAATTTTGCCACCTGGGTGATTGGTACGTTTGAGTATGTTTGTGGAAGCGGCACGACTAATTGTAAAGTTGATGTAATTGTGATCGGAGAGATTGCTTTCTTCATACCCTGTTCAAAGTCTAATGTAAACACAAAGTAGTCCAGGAATAAAAAAGCAGACAACCTTTTACACCTGAATAGGTAAATGTCAGAGGTAGCCACAAACATCAACCGCGGATTAGAAGTCTATATACTATAAACTAATCTTTGTCAATATGTGGTCCTAGGCCGCCCAGACGGTATAGTGGTTAGGGAAACTTGACTGCGATACCAAAGGGCCCGGGTTCGAATCCCGGAGAAGGCATGGATCTAAAATTGTCTGTCCCTTCATAGGAGGTTACGGTGGCCGCCTATTAGGTGCCTCCATAATAAAATGACTACCACTTCTGGCCTTAGTTAGTGGCCAATGCCGTTATAGGCAAGAGCGCCGCCATTTGTAAAAAAAAAAAAAAAAAAAAAATATGTGGTCCTAGAGCCCTAAGTGGTCGTAGTAGCCTGCCCTTATGGTTATCCTACATTTAAAGGAATAAATAAAATACCAATTTTTCAAATTCAAATTAAATTTAATACCGCAATATAGCTTAACATTTCAAAAAGACTGGAAATCACAAATAGCGACCGCCTAACACTTTTTCTCCCAGACTGTCATCTTGTAAGTAGAAACAGATTCAAACAAAATCAAAGTACTGGAATCGACTAGATATAAATACCAAATCAGATTAAAACTTGCCAGCATACATCCAAAAGCAGAACATCATAGCAGAATGTGCAAGAATTAGCAGGTTATCTCATTGATATGAGTACCACGTTTATTTAGATTTTAGTAAGTAAAATAAAAATATCCAGGCTCTTATAGTTTCAATTATTAGAAACAAATGTACATTTTCTTCTAATAAATTAATTCCTTATACCAAGATAAAAATTAAATTTATTTTAAGAATATAAGTATATTGGCAGTAATATATGCTAAAAAATTGTTTCCGAAGGGACAAGATTTAAGTCATCCGAAAAGCATTCTTATTTATAAAAATACTCTCTCACTTGAAACACGTTCGTGAAAAACTGCTATTAACCATTGTTTATTAGAAATAATGTTAGAAAAATCGAGTCGTCATCAACTGAAGCTTTGGTGTTGCGGGAGAAGAGAGTTATGGTTTTAGTAATTATTGCTACAATAAATTCCCCTAATTTTGCAAATTTATGTATGCATGTATACTATATATTGCTGCAATATCCCTTTCTATATACAAATAAGAGACTTATTGGGAGCATTCACAAACGTGCTAGGAATATTTTTCGCTGTTACACAGGTTAAATAATGTTAAATGTTTTTTTAACTAAATGTAAATTTCTCATTTGAGAAGGAGAGGAAAACCAAAAAGGAAGAGGGAGTCTGGTCGCATTCAGTGCGAAAATTGTACTGAGAAGGAATAGAATTTCATGATATTTAATCTTTAAAACTGTCTAAGAATCCTCAATAACATTTGAGGCTCTTCAATTTCTTTTTTTTTCCCTTTCTTCAATCAGTTACCTAATTTTACAGAAGAAACCAAGAAAATGTTTCTCGTATTTTTCTCAACTAAGGCTAGAGATGTAATGGAAAAGAAGAATTTTACTCAATTAGTGCTATTCGTCAAATAAATGCTACGTGACGTTCCCCACCTAATAGAAATTGCAGTATTGCGCAGTAAGCTGCGCAAGGCTTAACATCTGTAATGAAAAGCATTTCCTATATTATATATAACCAGCCAAGGCTGAGGGAGCAAACTTCTTGAAAACTCGTAATTTCATGCTTGGTGTATTTCTAAGACTGTACCCTGAGACAACTCTCCCACGCTGTGTTGTGTTTAATTACTGTAAATCGCTATTTATTTCGTCTAGACATTAGATAGTTAGTATGGCAGGCGTATTAATATAACGAACAGAATATTTTTTCTGTACCTCCCTACGAATATTGAAAATAAAGAAGTGAGGTTAAAAAATTTGAAATAAAGTTCGCATTAAAAATATTATATATTCTTTCGCAAATGAAAATAACTTTTTAATGAAAGAAATTTTGTTGATAATGTGTTTATTGATAATGCTATTTTAGATTGCCGATGTCACACATTTTAGATTTTATGCAACATACTACAGATGGGTATGCAATTGTTACGTAGAAAAAAACATTAAAACTATTTTTGAAATTAAACTTTTAAACGGACTTCTTAACTAACTCTTTCTGATGCCTCGACAAGGAAACCAAACCAGACTAAACTCGCTCTGATAAACAAAATCTTATCTTACTCACTAAGTTTTTCAATATAAAACTTCTCTAAGTTAAACAAAATCCACTTATAACCGTCAACTCAGAAAAATAATAAAGCTTAACATATCAACTTTCAACTCTTTAAATGAAAGAATGAAAAGAAATTATCCTCGCTGGTGTTTTGGTAAAATCTAAGATTATTTATCAAAACAAAATGCGAAATGCACTTCCGCAATTAAATCATCAATCTGCTATCTCTCTCTTAAAATAAATCTAGATCCACTGACTTTCTTAAAACACATAAATTTCAGTTCCAGTCTAGAGATAGCTCCAAAACACACTTAAAAATTGGTTTGCCTACTACTGCTATAAGTTTTACCAGGTTTCGAATTGAAGTAAAACCATGTTTTCTGTAAGGATCACATGGATGACCTGCAGTAGAACACAAATAAAACTCAAAATAAAACATACAATAATTAAATCAATAAACACATTTATTAAATATTCCAAACATTATAAGTTTAAATAGCTGGCCAGACTACCCCTACAAAACATAATCTTAAAATTTACTCATTATTCCACATTTGATGGCTTATGTCGTATTAGGAGTATGAATACTACAAATCATTAATTAATAATTCACATTTAGATGAAACATTTTATCTTCTGAGATTTTGTAATCAATTAAATTATTTGTTGCAATACTTAAATAACAATTACTTCAGTGAACATTTCTTTTCAGAAATATTTGTTTTAAGACATATCGAAATGAAATAAATAAGACCGTTAAACAGAAAAAAAAAAAGATAATTTTACTCCCTCTAATTTAGACAAAACACTAGTAAAAACAAAACGAGAGGAAGCAAAAATTCACTCGCGGAATCCGCGTACACAGGTCTGTGGGACTCGAAGTGCTGCCCGGATCCAGTCACAAATTCTCGAAACAATAATGGGCAAAACTTCATCGTTATTAGGAAAACCGTTACTGAAGTTTCTTCAAAGCACAACGGAAATTTTCTCAGTTCCAGCACTATACGCTGTTTAGTAGCATTTTAAATCTGAAATCAAACTTCCCCTTTATTTCCTCTGAAGATAACTGCAGGAGAAGGACAACGGGAAATAACAAACCACGGCAGACATAAGGAGATGACGACTCCACTCTTTCCATATTGTCCAAAGAAATCTGGAACTTCAGCGCGAGCAATTCGGACTCAATTCTTCCAGGAGCGGAAAAATATCAGCAATGAATTTTTCAAACAAAAGTTGCCGGTCAGGTGTAACGCTGGACCAGATTTTCCGTCATTTTCGCCGATGGGAGCTCGCGACGAGCTCCGCTAGAACTTCAGAGATAAACAATTTTAATTGCGAACAGCGGTCGCCACCAGTGGGTTGCCGGGCTAAACTCTTTCGCAAAAGCAGAGCTGGACCAAATCTCCAAAAAATCTCCCTCCTGCCTCTCGTGCAACAACTTAAGAAACCTCGGTTGGCGCTCGAAACGTAACGCCTTTAAATTCACAATTGGCTCAAACATTACTAAAATTAAAAATTATCCAATCTTAAACAAAACTTGAACTCCCTCTAGCCAACTAAAACAAAAGTGATAAACAACGACCAAAATTCGAAGAAATTCAGAACTCTCTTCCAAAATGACATACTCTTTATTTCCCACGCAACCGCAGAAGTGTTTTCATTCGTAATTCAGAGCTTTGCAGTAATTGAACGAAAAGTTTAAACAATACTAAATATTATACATTAATTATTAAATAAGAGCATTACAAATTTCCTATTCACAGTAAAATAATATAATCATTAAGAATTCTCTATTCACAAAAAATAATACGCACACAACAAAAATAATACATAACTATTTCATAACACAATTGTTACGCCCTCCATTGCTCGCCGAAAGAGCGCGCTACTGCTATCCGTAAAAATCTAAAAATAATTTATTTTTACTTTTAAATGAATGAAGTTTTCCGCGATTGTGTTTCAGAGATGTGGCAACACGCGATAATTTTTATTGTAATTGTGTTCTAAAGATATATAAGTGAGTTGTGTTTCCAGTTTCTACGTTGGAGCAAGAGTAAAATATTTATGATATTTATTGTGTAAAGTTTTGATTTCCAGCCCATTCCACAAAGAGGTGAACATAACAACAATCCTTCAATAAATTGTATGGAAATAAATCACTTTTACTTGATAATATTGTATTCCTACCATATTATCGGTACTATTTGTTTAAAGGATGTGCATATGCGATATTTCCACAAATACACTGTACGGAATACATATGCAGCAAATTTGAGTTAAAACTCTGATTTAAACAGAATAAATGTTAAATACCTAAACTATTTCTGAAGTGTTAAGGTAGTTTATGTAATTAACTTGCATTTCTTTCAAAAAGTATTATTTTACTCTCGATTATATTGATCAATCCCACAATGTTGTAAGCACCCACAACATTTTTGGACTGCTGAAGACTGCTTACTAATTGTTTTCTGCTGGCAAAATGAAATGAATTAATTATTTCCCTAGATACTACATTCAGTTGCAGAGAGAACTTACAGTTTCCATATAATACACTGGCTACATTCGGAAATATCATTTACAGAATTTCAAAGTGTTTTTACATTCAGAAAAAAAATATATTTTTCTAAAGAGAATTTTAAACCAGATGTTATTTAACTATATGATATTGTAATGTAGCGTCAAAATAAGTTAGCGACAATTAATTAATCAAGTTAATTCCTTTGTGTAAAAATTTTAGTGATTTTATTCTTCTCAAAATCCTTTTGAAATGTATAGAAAGCTTTGTACGATTTGGAACTTCCTCAAAAAACTGCTACATGCTGCCGTTACAGAGCATTGTTCGGTAAAACCCGAAACATTAGCCACTTATAAAGCCGCAATTTGTAAGAATGCGATTTTCGTTTAGCTTTTTGCCGTAGTAGGAAAATGCTAAGAACATATGATACTTTCGATGCTACCGGTTGTGAGATCCTTGAATTTCTACGAATTTCAGAAATTTGGGGAAGTTTAACTATCGTAAGAAAAGCCATTTGTTTGGAAAAAGTAGCAGTCGGATCTATTGTTGTGAATAAAGCAAACTTTATCATTTAAATGCTTAACTTATTTCCTTATTATATGCAACTTATTTATTTATATTCTTATTTATTATAAGCATAATACATATAAAAAATCCTTCCAAAATTATGTACATAGTTTTATGCATTAATTTCTTTCTTTTTCATAAAAACGATAATATTTCTTATGCTTCTACGAAATAATGTAGATTTAACAATACTCTGTAGCATTATACCTTAACCGTTCGATACTAATATTAAATAAGATTAACGGAGTCTTGCAGTTCCTTGAGCGCATGCTGAAAGTTAGGAGATAACTGTGGTCACAACGAATGTGTCATCTGCATATGTCTTCCAACATATTCGGTGGAGGAACTTATAAATATAGTAAACCCTTGCCAAACGTTGGAGGCGGTGCATCATTAACACATTCAGCGTATGGCGAAACTGCATTCCGCAAACTGAACATTCTCCGGAGAAAATTTGTTAGGTATAATTCTCATAAGAAAATATATATAATTTTAAAAAACTTAAATATTATTGTAACTGAAAGGAAAAATTGAAACAAATGTTAATTGCAAGGATTTTTATTATTGTTAATAAATATTTGATATAAATATTTTATAAAAAGCTGGTGATTTTGCTTGGATCAATACTTGACGCAAATATTATATTGTTTTTCGGTTACTAAGACAAATTTCTTCAATGCCTCTCGTAAAGTTTCCAATTTCTTCTTTATCTGGATCATTCTGCATTGCAAAATAACATAATTCCTAGACCTATTTAAATTTAGTTTAACTTCTTGGAAGGCAAAGCCACTTTATCTTCTTCACTATCACTGTTTTCATTGTCGACAGGTATTGTAAGATCACCCAGTTTTTCATTCATCATTTCTCGATTAACTTCTTGACTTCTTCCACATATAAAAATTCTTCGCCGCCAATTGTGTTTGCATTTCGTGTGGTTTCTTTGGCCTCATTTTCGATCGATAAAATTTCTTTAAAATAGTTGTTGACTTTTGGCCAGAGCTGATGCCAGAAAACATTCGATGTTGATTAATAAACGTTGAACGACGTATGAATGAAATTCTAGCTTTGGACAAGTTAAATGAGAAAAAAAAAAAAAAAACATTATGATAGCGCGTATATGAGAAATGGAGTTATGCAAATTCGCGCTTAGCAAGGGCTTACTTACATTTAACTCCAATTTAAAAACTAGCAAAGTATTAGCGAGAATTATTCTTAACTCAAAAGGTTATTTACTTAAAGTTTCAGCATACTATACCATTGTTTGCTAAACGTTATATTCGCATTTAAATAATAAGCTAGGTCTTACGCTGTAAGGTATTTCTCCCGTCTTCTTAGCCTGCCTTCGTGGTGTAGCGCTTAGCATCCTCGGCGCGTACTCGGAAGGTCCGTGGTTCGAGTCCCGGCGTGGCCATTGCTCATTTTTCATCCCTTCTGCTTTCAAAAAATATCTAATGTCTTTACAACATGTCTTGTGAATGCTCACGAGAATGAACGTATGCCACGATGTGAATAACAACCGTTCTATTTAAAACTAAACGGAACACATAATGCACTCATTCGCTGTTCACAATTCAACCACCACTTGTGGTTAAGTAACGTGAACACAGAATAGTACATACAATAACAATGAACTAAATTTTAGTTACACGACTGGCTCCTACTCAATCTAAACCCCTTAATCTGGTGCACACAGCAAAGCCGAGCCTAGAATATCAATATATTCTAACGTAAGTGGTTAGCACCAACCATTCAACTACAGAGCTACTTTTCAAACACGCACCATAGATTCATAATTAACTCTCGTACCCCGAACTCTTAACTTCTGCTACTTAAATACTATTTCCGAACTTATTTAGATTTGCATGTACGTCATTTAAATTTGTATTCTGGCTGGAATTAGAAATTAGAATGAAAAGGAAAGTTTCTTAAAATAAAAATAATTCGTTAGAACAAAATAATGTCTTTACAACTTCACTAAAGCTAACTGGAAATTTTGAATCTCCATACAATCTAAATCAAATTCATGATGCACACAGCAATGGGTTTTACTAATAAAAACGTGAACATTTCTTACTATTTATAGAATTCCTCCTAAATTTACATTCACATCTTTAAAGCAATGGTTTTTGTTGATCGAAACCAGGTGTTTATAGTTATTTACAGTGTTTATTTAATATAAACTTCCTTATGTGTATTTATTTTTAACTTTATTATGATGCAGTTAAGAGACCAGTATATACAAATCTTTTTATTTACTTTATGAATATTCATAATATCTTATACCGAGAGCACTATATTTTTTTAAAATTATGATGAAATATTTCTTCTATTTCCTAACAACATTTAAAAAACAATTCAGAATTTTAAAACGTTTCTTCTGGTATAGTGAGATTAAACCGAAAGAAGTAAGACTTTCCAGTCCGTGCATTTCCCTAAAATTGTCTGGCTGTGTCAATGAAGTTTAGTCTCACAGAGAGCGAGTTCATAGGTTCTATTTCATGAATGGTGAGCTCTTCAGTGTCTATGAGTTTTGGGATATTTCAGATCTCTATGCTGTATCAGTTATTGTAGTGATGTGTTGAGAAGTGTATACGGGTATGATGTTATTAAAAGAATATCAATATATTTTCAAAAGCTTATCTTCGTTGAAAATTTCTATAGATGAGGCTTGACAAAAGTGCATACATTGATAGACGATGTAGGTGTCGATCTCCTTGAAGCGACTACAGTGCGTAGACAATTCTTTTCCCTGGTCGGTTGGAAGACTAAGAATACTTTCTCAGGCTCTTTAACTGTCGTTTGCTTTAGTGAAAACCGTCGCATCTAACACTAAACCTCTTGGGGAATTCCAGATACATTATAAGCACATATCATGAGCTGTACCCTAAATGAATGTCTAAACTCTAGGACTCTAAATTTACACTTTTGCGGTTATGCAAAAAAAATCTAAAGACATCTTTCAAAGAAACGAACGAAAATATCTTTACGACTTATTTACAAAAACTCAACCTGTCAACAAATCTTTCTAGTGCAACACACAAAAGTCTGGTTTTGAGTTTAACACATCTTACACATTCTATTTGGTGCTAATAGCTACCGACAAAGCAAATAAGGAAGACTCCTACATAGGGTTATATTTTCTCTCTCCTTTCAGCGTGCCTTCGTGGTATAATTGAAAGCATATCGACGAATATTCGAGAGGTCAAGTCTGAAGTCCCGGCCAGGGCGTTGCTCATTTTTCGTGTTTCCTACTACAAAATTTCTAATGACTCTACAGGGTTTTAACTGCAACTGGAGAAAGAAATTATTTCATTGACAACCTAGTGCTTACTCACGAAGATAACTATTCACTTATGCGACAATGCGAATAAGAATAATTTAAAATTAGGAACCAAGGAAGATTCCCATGCCATAGTGAAACATGATCGCTGTCCTGAAGATAAATGTTATAAATGTTTTCTGCATCGTAATGAGTCATAATTTCGGGGAGCTTTGCATCTTCGCGAACTCCGCCTTTACAGGATTCACCTCCCTTAATACACTGATCCAATATTTGTTGCCCTGGTTGGAAGAAAGTATATACGACTTTATGTTTCAGAAAGACTACCCCACTACATTGGAATAGATATATAAGCAACTGTAAGCGGTGTTCAAATTAAAAGGTACGGAATGTTGTAACAACCACACTGGCGGAAATTTGAATATGTCGCTTTGGCATAACGTAGTGAGACATCTTAGGACGAGAATGAAGTGTCCAACGTGGTTGTGCGCATGCGCAAACGCCCGCACATGACGCCAGGGTGAAGCAGGTAGAGGTATGTTCCATCCATTAAATATGGCAGTGCGTGTGATAACATCTTGGCGTTCACACTGCAAAATTCGACGACTGAGGAGCATCAACATATTATCTGATTTCTGACTTTGGAAGGGGTTAAACCGAACAATATTCATCACCGGATATATACGAAGCATTACGTATAGGGAGCAAAATTGGTGTCCGACAAGTCAGTGAGAAAGTGGAGTGCCAGATTTCATGAAAGCTTGGAGCGTTTGAATGATGACCTGAGACCGGACCAGGTTAAAACGGTAATCACGGCCAAGCTCATCGACACGAACGACCTGGTGAAAAGTGACATCTCAAAGGCAAGCGCTTCAACTCAGAAGACGAGCTGAAGGATACAGCCGAGGACTGGCTCCTGTTACAGCTACAGGAGTTCTGGGAAGAGGCAATCCTTCGGTTCTAGAAACAGTGGGATAGTTGTGCTAAGGCCTTTGATGATTACTTGTGAATAAAGACTTCAGTACATCTATAGTGTCGTTTCGTATCTTTTCATTTGAACATCCCTAATATATTAACCAGCATTAGAATATTTAACTGCCGTGTTAATTCGACTCTAAATCTCCCTACCCTATGATTCCTTCTTTTATACGCATAATAATACAAGAAGCTCATAAACTCCTTCCATAAGACTTAATGACACTTAAAGTAACGGATGCTGTCCTATTACTATGGTACTAGGAAAGATGGTTGTCATAGTTTTATGTCCGAGTTCAAATCCTAGAGAAGGCATAGAAGGCATGTTTGTTAGTGTTTGCTGTTTTTGTGACTTGGGGATACTTAAAACACTATCAGACAGAATGTTCTCTCGAGAGACTAGTGGAAATGAAAGAGGGGTGAGAGATTCTGGGATCCATAATCCAAAGGGTTTTCCTTCAAAATGAAGACTGAGGTAGGCAAATTCTTACTTTCATTGGTAAGGTGATAGTCTCACCTTTCATTGCAACTCTTGCACTCTTGGTGACGATATAGTTCGTGGATTTTATCTGATGTTACTCTCAGATAAGCCACAGTACTCTAACACGTGGGAGGTAATATACTGTCAATTCAGTTCATCAAGGTACACTGGCAACAAGAGTGCGTTCCGAAATAAACTACCATGTACACATCTGCAACCTCATTAAAGACATCGCATCTAATATCTATGAGGGTCCATAGAAATAGTGAACTAAAGTTTTATCCCCATGTTTGTGAAATAAATTTAAAACAGCGCTTATGGGTATGTTTTATTGTTGGACAATTCATTGAAATTTTCTTCTATTTTAATGTGAAAACATAAAAAATAAAAACGTAAAATATCGAATTAAAATAGAATAGAAAAATAAAAAAATGAAATTTACAAAAGCCTCGAAGTACTTCATTGTAGTAAAAGACGGTGTAATCTTTCTTAATTTATATCATAAAAATAAGTATTTTATATTTCGTATGTGCTGTTACTGTTTACAAATAGTTGTCTGGCATTTTCTCTGAGCTAACCGTAAAAAGAAAAATTATTTTAAAGCTGAATTCTCAGTAAAAGGCTCTTTTGAGTTTAATAAAAATCCTTTACGTTTGAAATAATATATTAAATCAAATTCATGAAACATCATTTAATACTAACGGAAAGAAACAATGAATAAAAGGATTACCGTCAGAAAGTTTCCGTTTCAAGAAAGGTATCGGAATTATTCGTTGTAAATAAAACTCAAAAGTTTTGCTTGAAGCTTTGTAACGTAAAGCTAGCAATTTTATGCTGAATATCATGCAAAATTCAACTATGAAACAAAATGGCCGTAGAATAAGTATCTTTCTGAGAATTGAATTTCTAGAAACCCAATAAACGTATTGAGTAATACAAAAAAACAGAGGTATACAAAATAGTCATTTGCATGGTTAAAGGAAACATTGAAATTGAAGCCATTGAATAATAAAAAACACTTCAGGTTTCATATGCATCTAAAGTTTGTAAGTTAGAGTCTATAAAAGATGGTACTATTCCTAGAAAAGGGAAACTAGATACAATGCTTTACAAAAAAAACTCTTGTTTTCATAAGAGCTTTCTTTTTCTCAGACAATATACTTAGATATGTAAGTAAACGTTGGAAGGAGGAAAAAATCATTTTTGCTGAACTTTGTAGCCATTTTTCATTTATTCTCAAGTGCGTATGAGTTCACTGCAATTAATATTTTAAAGAAAGGGTTCTTAAAAAAGAAAACAGATTTATATTTTTCATAAGTTTCTGATCTAAAAATTTCTAAATTTATGTAAAAGCTCAAATTGTTTACATTCTTTCCAGAAGAAAAATGATTACTTTTGCAGTCAGAAAATGAAACATTGCAATTAAGTTACATTCTACCCATTATTGACTCATATTAGCAAAATTCGAAATTTTTGTAACGATTGTTGAATAACTCAATAATTTGGTGAAATGAAATAGGTATTTTGAAAGTTATTTATAACTACTTTTAATATTTTTATTAACATTTATATTTTTTTAGTTATTCTAAATCGGGAAAGTTATAAACTTTCCAGATTTCGAAATTTATCTCTGATACAAAAGTTTCTTTTTAAGATATTCGGCTCCTTCTTATAAATATGTTAATTCTGAAATCAGTAGAAACGATAGATATTCTTTCATGTAATAAAATTACATGGAAATGAAAATCTCAAATTTGGTTATCGTTAGTCATGCTGAATTTTATGTACATTCTTTTTCTATTAAAGCATTATAATGCTAAATTTTATCTAATGTTAAATAATAATACTTTTGTAATTTAATATATGTATATATATCGTATGTACCTATACTAATTTTATTGCACGAAAATAGAGAGGGAGAAATTTTGCAAACAATTTTGTCTTCGAAAGACACGTTTACAATAAGAATATAACAAAATATGAATGGATAAAATACCAGTAACATTCAAAATCGTAAAAACAACCTTGTATTTAGGGTAAGTATCGTTATACTTACGCTAAATACAAGGTTGTTTTTACGATTTTGATTGTCACATTAGCGTGTTTCTCTTCTAGTCTACAAGTAACATTATTTATATAAAAGAAACCTACAATTTTTAAGAACATTAATTTTTCAGTAATTAATAAGATATCTTCATTTATACTTTATTATTGTTGTATGGCTGTTATTGTTGTCCACTTTTACTCCATAGGCCTTCAAATCATTCAGTGCTGCTGGAACTGCTGTTTGTGCCGTCACCATCGTCGTTGTTGTCATCTTCGTCTGCCTTCCTACTTGCAATGATCCTAATACCCATTAAAAGCATTAAATGTTGCTTTTTTCTTGAAGGTCTTTACAATTATTGCTTCATTAGTCACAGCCTAAGCACCTAAATTCCGCCATCAAACCAATTAGTATTAAGAAAACAGCCACTATATGGACTGATTCATTTTAAAATTTTAGACAGCTTGTCTTCCAAACATTTTGAATAAAGGGAAAATTACGTGAGTATTTAAAAAATTTCAAAACTTCGTGCTAAAATGCTAGGGGAAAAATATGTGGAGGGGGAGGAATTCACAAATATTTGCTTTTCATTATTCTCAATTTAGGTATACTTCTGCACTTGTTTTCTGCTTTACTTGGATTATAGCAAAGCACATGGAGGTTATCTTCCTAAGGAACGGTTTGCTTTTGTGGATTTTGTTTTCTCTAAGGAAAGGTTTGCCACAATGACTTTCTAATGAAAACTGACTCGCAGTCACTTTACATATAGGAAAATTAACGAAAAGGCAATCAACCTTTTCTTTGAGATTTGATACTGGATCGAACTGTCGATGTTCAGCAATTTTGACGGCTCACTTTTCAATGTTCAGCGATGTTCAGCGGCCAGCTTACTAAGTGTGAAAGAATCGCGTTATCTACAAAGTCAGAAAAACTTCGATTTTGACGGCCAGCTATCTAAGTGGGAAAAGAACGCGATATTTACAAAGTCTAAAAAACTTAGAACAGGTAACTTAATAATTACTACTTTTAGCACCATTGCTACGCAAAATAAGACAAAAAAATGTACTTTAGCCTAGAATCCTTACACTGGTTTACATGCAAAAAATAAAACACAGTAACGCTAATTAAGCCATAATTTTAATAAGTAATTTAAAGTTATGATGTAACTCCTTTGCTAACATAAAGTAGTATCAAACTCCTAATGGTCTTCAAGCAAATTATCTCTATGCCTGAAGTAATAACAGAAGATTTGAAAGGTTTAAAACAACCGTGTACTAAAACGCACTTGAACATAAATGTACTTCTTGTATTTTATAATATCAACCATCACCTGCGGTGATGTAACATAACGTAACAGTCAAATTCATATTTAAAACTAATCTAGTAGTCAAAGATTACACAACTGATTTTAAATTCTAATTTGTCCAAAAATCTTTCACTAGAGTAATAATTAACCGATGGAAGCAGTTATGCAAAGCCGAAGTACTGCAATCTTGTCTGAGCAGGCGAAACCTAGTAACATGACCACCGAACACACCAACAACAAACATCCTTGCTGTAACAATTTCTGTGTTCTTTCGCAAACTTTTAAGATTTCGCGTTTGAATCCAGCACTGTGTTGCGTCGTTTGGCAAAAACCATATTTATAACTAAAAGGAACTCTAGATCAACTGCATTTCAACTAAAGGAAATACGATTTACTTCAGTTGAAACGAAGCCCTTCGTTATCCACTTGAAAATCATGGCCTTTAGATGACTACAGAAAGAGTAAACTGACTCTTCCGCAAATTCATTCGTGTCCCAAGGGCATTGTAACCTCAAATTCTGTCCCTTTTTACTCGACATCCTAGAATAACATTCTTCTGCATATTTGCCTTGAATACAACTCACCCTCTTTGCAGAATTATTCACTTCCTCAAACATATCTTTTCACACACGTTCTGTTCTCGTTGTTGCTTGTTAATTCAGTATACCATTGTTCGAACGAAACAAAATGAGAAAAATATTCGAATGAGTGACGTCAAAAATAAGAGCATCGCATATGTTTCTTTTATGTTTCTGCGTAAAGAAAATTATACAGCGAATGTACATACTAGGGCTATCTGCCTAAGGTAAGGGATGCCTTCGTGGAGGACGTTTTCTTAGAAACTGGCTCGTATACACGTTACACATGGGGAAAACCACGAAAACGCCCATGCAGCCAGCCCGTTCGCGGGATTCGAACCTCGGACCGAACTACCAATGTTCAGCGACTTAACCGCTCGGCCGCTGGTGTGCCGTGTCACTTAGTCTTTTCTCGTTGGCTAGAAAATTCCATCCTTATTCTAGCACTTTATTCAAGTATTTAAACAGGAAGACAAAGGAAAACGATTCGACAGAGTTGTTCTCTCGTACAATGTACTTAGTACTGTACATTTATTAGTAATTTCTTGAATTTTTTATTAGTAGTTTCTTTCGCAAAATTCCTTGAGCCTTATTTAATATAATAAAAACATGGAATATATTTGTCTCAACACCCAGGAAATAATTTTAAGGCATTTTTAAACACGTTAAACTACATGTTTTTAAAGTAGACATTTGTAGAACAACATTATTTAGCAAAAATAGTTAATACAAATAAAAATTCTGAAAAGCTGATTTTATAATCTGAATTAAACCTAAACTGAATGGTTTTAAAACATTTTTTTATCTGCTTGAATTGATAGAGAACGTCTAACATAATAAAAGTCATTTTAATTAATTATTAATTTGGATTAATTAAAAAACAATAAATATTAATAAATTACTACCTATCTCAGATGACCATCTCTGAGAGTGAGCAGCACTTCTGATTAAGTAATAAAAGTTCTGTACGTCACCGATAGTTTTATTTTTTAAGACGGGTATTTACATACAAGAACCTAATATCGCTAAGACAGAATGTTCCGCAATGAGAAAATGGCATCAACTAATTAAATCATGACGCAGCAGAAATACAGAAAACAAATATGAGTTTTTTCAATGTAATGGAATAAAATAGTCTGCAGAGTTTTAAGGTTTAAAATATAAAGATCAAGAAATCTCCAAAGAAGATGAATCTGCAAAGAAAGGCAGTTAACATGTCACCAAAAACGAAATAGACCTATGTGTTACTTACTGGGATAAGATGTAAATGTACGAAGTTTACCGATTTAACAAATTAACTTTATAACAAAAATAGAATATACTGAAGATTACGCAAACTATTATATGCAAAATATAAGTACCTAAAAATGTACGAAATTTTCAAATTAAATAAATTTAATACAGAAAATGCTTTTAAATACCTGTTAAGAGAAAGAACTGTCATTACCACTTCTTTTTTTATTCACAAATAAGGAACGCTGCTTAAAAGTTAGATAAATTATTTAAAATCAGTCAATTACAAGTAATATTGTAGTGTAAAAGCATAATATTACGAGTAATATTTTACTTTGAATTTTTCACACCATTTAGTGTAGGTGAATTTGTAATGGTACTCATATTTTTTAATATGATTTTAAAATGTTCGTAATTATAATTTCGTTTTCTCCTTTCATAGGATTCGAAGAAAATAACAAAATAAAATATAATGATACAAGATTTATTACAAGTCATAGTTGTGAGTAGTTTTGAGACATTATTATGAGCACATTTTCTTGGCAATAATAATATGTCGATTTTAGGCAAATTTCTTTTACATTCATGTTTCATTTCACGCGAACTTCCATTCGAATTAATTCATTTAATATTTGTTTACAATAATTCAAGTTAATCCAATTTTTGACTTGATCATTCATTAAATTTGATGAAATAAATGTCTTATAAATAATAGCAATCATATACATCGATATACCCGAAAGTGTACTTAAGAGATTAGCTATCGTTTTTCTTCAAGCTGTGTGTAAACGAGACGAATATGTAGAACTAATGTAAATTATCTGTATATTATTAAATATTTATTACAAATTAAATTAATAATTTTACATTTTAAATACAGTCTGATGCTTTTGTCATTCTTTCATTGAAATTGTTCAGCTTAAAATTATTTTTACAGCTATTAATATGACATAAGATCAATTGCTTCAAGAACTGTAACATACATGGTAAGATTGAGAACATTTTACATTAAGTGTTTAAAAAATTTATTTGGAATGCTTACACAACTGTATTATTTGCAATATCCTTATAAAAGCAATTTTCAAAAGTTTCAACAAAATATGTGTATCAACGGCATTATATTCACTTACCTTTTCAAGCCATGTCTGTACCTTTCAGTAAACGAAATCTTTAAAATTTCAACGCGTAAATTTGTTCATTTAATTTCGATGTTGTCTAAAACAGAATTTTAAAAACTTAGAAGCACATATTTAATTAAGACTGCTTAACTGCACTTTACAATGTTTTATATTAGTTGAGAGAAATGTCAGCTACGTTCGTAATTCAAAACTGCTTTCAAGATATAATATGAAATTCTTTCTTAATTGCTCTCAGATTCTAATTAAAACAGGCAGCGAGTTGAATGCGTACTAACGAATTAATTTACCAGATTCTACTATTGAGTGGAAAGTAAACAAGCTTGCGTTCAAAACTTCTTGTAAATTTTGTTTTGACTACCTGATGGTAATTTTGTAATGGAAATTATATTTTAAGTATATTGTACAGAAATATATAAGCAATAACAGGAAGATTAATATCTAATTAGTTCTAGCAATCTGCAATCATGTTTAAATAAATTAGAAATTAATTAGAGCCCTTTGATCATATTATCAAGCTAGATTTCTAAAGTTAAATCTCTTTCCCGTCTTCACTAAGTTCAGCTTTAAATTTGTTGCCCTGCAAAATAGAAGGTATTTCCATTTTGGAGGAAGATTTGTTGCAAGTCTCATGCGCAAGCGATCCTGTGAAATGCATGTAGATTTTTGTCTTGAATAATTATTTTTTTAGTAAATATATGAATAACTTTTCCAACTTTGGCGTTATTTGCGATGAAATAATATCATTATAATTGTTTTCCCTATGAATTGGCTTTCTAATTTTGACCACATAATTTTTAATATGAGATTTTATGGTCTATATCTTTAACTTCTGGAGATTAATTCTTAAAAATAATGCCATAACTGCTTAAGTTTAAAGTATTTCGAGTTTTAAACTGAAGCTTGAATTCCAGGAACAGATTACAGTTTTTTTTTTTTTTTTTTTTTTTTTTTTTTTTTTCAGTTTTATGATATTTATATTAGAAACAGGGTCGGTTTGAACGCAAGCACCAGACGGTCTGATATTTATATTATTTGATTTTTAATACTTTTATTTAATCTTTTTAAAATTGTAAACTATATTCTTGGAAGTATTAGACAACAAAGTGAGGATCTCAGATTGAAATATCTTTTTGTGAAATTGATTATACAATAGTAATAATGATATTACGGTATAAATTTCATTCAGTATGTGGAGAAGAATAAACTCCATCGAGTACGTTGGTAATTTTCCATTTACTTGCAAAAGAACTGAAACAAAATCAATCTGGGCGAGATTTGTGTGCTCATATAATACGGACGCTTATTGAGATCTTATACAAGTGCATCTGTATTTTTCTAGTTGGTATTCTGGTATCTTTCTAGTTATGTGTCTGAAGAAGAGATATTTATCTCTGGAGAAAATGCTTGTCATTCACGAAGATTATTAGGCATATTGTATAGTGGTACGGAAATGTTTTGGATTGCATTCGTTTGAGAATGGCTTGCGATAGCTTATCAGAATGCCAAATAAGTTAATATATATTGAGCTTTTTGCATATTTTAGATTATATTTTTTCCTCCAGTTAATAATAGAACAACTTGTATTATTTTTCATACTATAATACTATGTACATAACATACCATTATTATATAAGTTTGCAAAAAATATTTCTAATAAGATCTGTCTGAAGGAAGTTCTTGTTTTCGAATGTTGTTGATGATGGTAATGAAATGAAGATCATTTCGAGTTATTTTCAGATACAAGGAGTTCGACGATTGCATCTTGTTTCGATATTTGGTTTTAATTCCTAAATTTGCCGAAAATTCAATTTCCAAAAGTGTGAAGATGTAAAACGTAGTAATATCTTCAAGATTCAGTACTGGATAGGGATTTCAGAACTGGATGAGGATTTCTGAAGAGATAACCAAATTTTTGTCAACCAAATTTTTTATTACTATGACTAAAATTCAGCTTTATCAATATTTTCGGATAAGCTCTGCATCAGCTTTCGACAATATGCTAGTAGTCATGTTGCCCTGGAAGAGATGCGAAATCCATGAATTTTTTTTTTTTTTTTTTTTTTTTTTTTTTTTTAATATTCAAATTCTCTGAGATCTTCGTAATTAAGCTTTTAGAAACATTTATATTATTTTAGATTATAAATACTTGAAATGTTACAAAACTCTCATATTTGTGGTCTTAATGCCATTTTTTCATAAAAGCAAGTATCTCCCATGCCTTGAAAGCATAAATTTAATTCATTAACTTTAGTTAATACATCTGCTAAACAAAAATATTTAAAATAAAAAAATCAGATCGTTCAACGGCTTTTCTGATTCGTTTAGTATTGCGACTCCTTTAAAGAGCTCCACAAGTCTTGTTAACACTGATAGCGAATATACTTCCGTATGTGAAAATGATCTGTGATTGCTTCCCATCTCCTGACAAAGCTTTACAAAGAAAGGCAACTGTAACGGTTAAGCTTTTATTAGATTCATAGTTTTAATATCAATGTTCAACAATATTTTTTAATCAATTGGCAGAGATTTTGGTAGCGATGCTTCCCTGTGAATGTTGCAGTGAGTGTTGCCCAATGTAATCCTCCACCCACATATAATGCTTTCATTTCTTTGGGCAAAGATTTTGCAAATTCCCAAATTTTTAATAATTATAATTTCAGTTATTTTGCAAGTCCAAAGGAAAAAATACTGACTTATTATCTTTGTTTGAAATAAAATATTTATAACTTCTTAATTTAAAACTTTTTTAGCGTACTGCAAATTATTTACGAAGTTCTTATTTCATTTGTGTATACTAAACATATTTTATGATTCTGACCATCAAATACCTTAGTATAGTTATTATAAAATATTGTATGCAAGCACTTAAGTAACTTTGCTGTCAAATACATTCTGATATTTTTGCACATTATTTTACTGTAAGAAATTAAAGTAATTTTTAAGGAAGAGAGAATTTCTAATAGTACGTCAAATTATAACTGATGCTCATATTTTTTTAGTACTTTAGCCTGGATTAAAAATACCTACCTTTAAATCTTTAATGTCCAATTCTATGTAAACTTAGTTTATAACGGAGGTAAGTAATATAAGCTAAAATAAAAATTACTCTAACAGATATTTAAGAAAACTAAAGATTCATGGCACCTGATAATCAAAGGTAGGATAAGGCAGTTTTACTAATTGATATTTTGTTCCTCGTATTTTATGCTTAAGAATTCTCCCTTAATTAATTTTACGGCTTCAATTAATACTTTAAGAATAAGCCTGCATACTTCGCTTTTTTCACTCAAGTTGAGTTTAATTAAAATATGTAATTCTTGTAGGTCCTTTCAACAGAAACATAGGATAAAGAGGCAGCGTATTTTTAAAGCTAAATAGGCAACAAACCGATGTAAAGTGTTAAAAGATTTTGAAGACTTCATTAGTTTGTTTGATCAGTAAATTTTTTTTTTAATTTTATTGAATTGCGATTTTAAATTTCGCTGTGCTTCTCGGTTTCCTGAAGGATTTTCAAAGTAAATGTTTCGATGAGACAACACATACTTGATTGGATTAAACTTTAAAAATTAATTGGAATCATTCATTATATTTTATGTCCAATAACAACACATGGTTCTGCTATAACTTAAAATATTAAAAAAATGTGCATAAACAGGAGCAACTTCTTTCTTACTAGTTCACAAACGTGTAGTATAAATTCATAACTCAGAGGACCGAAGCACTTGGAAAATAGGAACCTCTGAAAATACAGAGAATTAGGAAATAATCATGTAATTTCATCTTTTTACAATTCAAAAAATTGATTTAAAATGCATAATATGAAAGTAAAACATAAGTGTAGAAGAAACATATGTACGTTTTATTTACAAATGTTCGACATGGCATCGTTTAGTTATAAATAAAATGTCAAACTCCTATGAAAATTCTTATCAAACGCCTTCCAACATCACAATACTAATAATTTCTAAAGCAGCATAAAAGTACATAAGAGTATTTCGTGTAGGCTTGTCAACGTAATTGCTTCAAATACCAAATCATTTACATACCATCAAAGCAAGAATTCGTATTGGGTAAGATTTGGAGGTCTCAAATCCGATCCAATGCATACGATTGAGATTGCACAAACAAAAATACTCAAACAGCTTTCTGCTCTTTATATGCCATCTTCAAGTTCTCTCTGAAATAAATTTTTATTACTAATATCATCTTCCATTCTTTATGTGCCAAAATCCATCTTAACGTATTTTAGTTTATATGCTAAAATATATTATTTTTGAATTAATTGATTTTAATTCATATACTAAAATTTATTAATTCAGTAATAATTTTTAGAGTTTACGAGAAATTTTTATTTCCTTTATATAATACTTATTATTCTATCTTGTTACTCTGAAAAACAATAAAAACATTTATCTGGGATGATTATATCCTAATTATGCTGTATATTAGCAAACGTTTTTCTCTGTGGATGGGAAAATTAAATAAAATGTCCTTCTGAATGATAACTATTTCCAGAACGCAGATTCTATAATTTTCGCGAACTTTCAGCTGCATATTAAATAATTGTCTTTGCCAATGATTTTTAAATCATAAGCAAGGTTTTTGAAATATGAGTTTTTTAATTCATTCTTAAACTTATTAATTTGTTAAACTTATTAATTTTAAATGTTAAACTTATTAATTTTTAAAAATTAGTAATCGTCTTCACCTGGAATCGAACCACGGGTCTCTAGAATACTGGCCCAGCTTGCAGAACCACTACACCACGAAGACACGCTAGGAAGAAATACCTTATAAATTAAGGATGCGTATATAAAACATTAAAGGAATTAAAATTCTATGCACACACGCTCAGGCACCTTCATACACAAAAAAGCATCATACACCATATATATATATATATATACATATAGATAGATATAGATATAGATTAAAAAATTTTAAATAAAATAAAAAATAAGTTTACGATTCATATTGTATTCAATCCCAAACAAACCACATACAAAAAAAATCAAAAACCAGAAGGGAGTATCAAACTGCAATAAAATAGGGAGCAGCAATATATGCCAAAAAAATATAAATATATGTGCATGTGTGTGCGCATGTTGTCATGCGTGTGTGTGCATGTACAACATAAAAAATTATGTAAATCAAAATTCTAACTTTAATTTGCGATAGTCCTTTAATTCCGTATTCTAACTTGATACTTTCCCTTTTCTGCACTGCGAAGCTTTACTCCCTGTAGAAAATACTTATATTTCGGATAGATGGCAAAAAATAACTAGGAATGTAGTATATACTAAATAGTATTTTAAGTGCATAGACGCTAATGGAACTTTTAACAGCTTGCAGTCTCAGATGGCTGAGTGGAACGTTAGGAAGATGTTGACACAAATCAAGTTTAGGTAATTACCTACTTTACTTCTAGGGACATTAGAATCATTATTCGTAGACAATGTACTTTTGATCATAATCAATTACAATAATTTCGTATACACTAGTTTTTAAAGTTATGACGTAGGCATTCTAGCAAGGCAAAGCAATGCGGTGTTAGCAGAGCAGAAGTTAGGGAAAGGAAAATAACGTAGTACTTGTGAGCGGTATTTACACCTAGTAGATGCAAAAAGTACTCTAAGCTGTGATTTGTTAATTTTAGGTTGTTATGTAACATGGGAAGATCGAATTTGGGCGAACACCAAATCTAGACTAGCTAATTTTGAGGTCGCCAGTTCTTAAAGCAGCCTTCGTATTTTGTTATATCTTACACATTCCGCCCCTTCAAAAGAAAGGTTGGGAGAGCAGGGAGGAAGAAAAAGGCTTAGTGAATTAGCGAAGCAAGAAAGTTTATCATTTGAGGAAAGACATGAGGAAGCATCAAGGACATGTTCCTTGATGGACATGCTTCCCGCAGGTTTTGCTGTGCTTCGTCATTGTTCACAACCTTTCTCGTACATAGATTATGAAAGAGCGGCGAACTTCCAATGCAGAGTTTATTTAACAAATCTATCATCGTTTAAATAATGGATACAGTCCAAGGTGACTATAAGATCGAAGCATGCGAATTTTTTTTTTTAAATAGCGTTATAGGCAATGTGTTTTTCAACAAGTATAAAAGTGTTTATCTTATTTGGAAAGTGAAATATTAAAGTGGTATTGAAGTGTGATTAATTTCTTCGGTTCCAATTTAAATGTCCAAAGTTGTTTCCATTGATGAAATCAAGTGACGATATTGAAAAAAAGTGTTTGGATGTTACGTGCTAAAACTTATTTTCAGGTTCTCTCCTAATGCATCATTATAAATAACTTACTCAATAGTTGGTTATATTTTGAAATCTGAAAATGTAGTGTTTGCTTAGAATATTGATTTTAATTCGATGGATAAAAGAAAGTAGCACTGCTTTATGAAAACATCAAATTTAAATGTATACTTATTCTAAGATTTGATTTAGGCAAGATTATTGAATTTTTTTAGTAATTATATGTTTTATCAGAATTTTGGAATTGTTTTGTTAACAAAATAAGACTTTGGGAATTACTTCGTAAATAAGATTATTGTTTAAAAATTTGAATTTTAAGAATATTCTAATTATTTTGAGAATGATGTTTATATGAAATGTCAATGAAATAGTTATTAATGAGAGAATGTTAAATGTTGTTAAAATTAATACAGAAATAACAAATATTTAAGAAATAATTGTAATAAAATTTATCTAAGAATTTAATTAAGAGTATAATGCATTAAAATGTTTTTCGAATTATGGTAAATGAATGTTATAGTTATCAATAATTGTATATTAAATATAAAGTATGTTGAGGGTATACTGGTTCAGAAACAGAGGCCTATTTTACCTGTTATAAACTTTGAAGGCTCCCACTTTATTTAATTTTTTGTATAGGATTTTTATTTTTTCATAAGCGTGATTTTTTATGTAATGGAATGAATGTTTTAGTGCAGTTCAAAATGCCAGCTGCCTTTAAATAAGGAACGGACGCCTTTCCAAGTAACTGCCAGGTATCCCTTAACCATCTATGAAAATTTAATACATGAGTTCGTTAAAGTGGATATGCCCAAATAGCTGTATATTTGTGTACCAGGAGAAAGCTGTGGGGTCTTCCAGTTTGTATAAAATAAGAAAATTGTAAAATGTAATAATAAAAATAAAAACCATAATTTCAATAATGCCATTACAAATGATAAAATATTAGTTATAAATGTGAAAATTAGTATGGTGTAAAATCTTAAGATTTATGATTACTCGTAATAATTAATGGGTGTATAAATTTTTATAATTTTGATATTGTTTGTAAATCCTTCCCTGAAGTATCAAAATTGTGATGTGAATGTTCCAGAAACAAGAACTTTCTCCAGATTGGCTTCAAATCTTAATAGGACTCTAAAAATGTGCAATTATATTAAAAGAATATAGTGGTTAAAACTATTATTGAATTCAAAATTCTACGACTTCTGATTTTTTTATTGTTCAAAAGTTAATTTCATGTTTTATATTTTCAAACTTTTATCGCTCATATATGGATGCTCTAATGCTTTTTCTTTCAAAAAGGCTTTTTTATCGCTTCGCCTTTTTCTTTTTGAAGTGGGGACGGGTAAAATAGGAAATATGACAGCAAACTTCTAATTTTAATTAGCTATAACCTCTCTTATATTTAGTTTATTTTGGGGACTTCCTCCTTGTATCTACCTGTATCTCTGCGCCCAAGAGCATCACCAACGCATTCTAATAGCTTATATTCATGCAACATCATCCAGGTCCATGTTCTTTCATGTGACTTCACAGAGAAGTAAATGCATCCCCCCCGAGGCAGGCCTCCTGGGACTCGGGAGCTGCCAGTTGAAGATAGTGGAAGGCGTGGGACATATACCTGCTTTACCTTAGACATCAGATGTCCCCATCCTCCGTCACCTGTCACCTGTATCTGAAAAATAGCGCTATAAGTCTAAACTGTGTCATTCAAATTAATCATGCTATCCTACGTGACGTTTAATGCAGATGCCTCTTGACCAATCTAATAATTGTGAACCAAATTCTTTCCAAATCGAACTGAAACTTTTGACGCCCTCCCTTCTTTCTCTGGGTTGCTTCGACAGTTTCGCTTACGCTTTCGTCCTGGCAAGATGCTTTGCGGCTACCTTCTTTGTTCGTGGAATATATGCTGAACTAAAAAAATATAAGGCGCATACGAAGCCGTCCGGATGTGAACTAAATATTGCGAATCCAAAATTGTTTTCCTCAATAATAAAATTATCTTGAATATGCCCATATATGCTTTGCCAAATTTCTTCGCTACGCATCTATTACGCCACCATCAAGTTTCAAATCATTCATATCGTGTCATATATAAATATATATATGCTCATTTATAAGCATGTCCTAGGTAGAATAAATAGCTTGAGTTTGGGTTTAGATAGGTCAAGTTAGATTTCACGGAAAAGAGGAAAGCACATAGCAGTCGAGGTGGTGAACTGAGTAGAATGGAGCTGTAATAAAGATATAATATCACAAGATGCAAATCAAATGATCTCTCCGAATCCATTTGGGTATAGAGAACATATAACTTACAGCAGTGAGAACAAAATACAATACAACAGATATATAATGTAATGTTATACTAGAGAAGCAAAGTTATACAGATACAAAATCGTACAGATGCAAAATACATGAGTAATTGCATGATCCAGGTAATTTAAGACATCCAGTGGCCTCTTTATATTATTCAAGTCATTGTAATCATAATTTGAAATTTTTATGACATGACTGTCAATTTGTTGCTGTCTTTCATGAAATTTCCTATACCGATTATAATAATGTGTTGTTAATTGAACTACGATTAGTTCCTCGTATATTATATTATTATGAATATACTTTTCAGAATTAGTAATCTAGCGTAGGACACAATTTTGAGCGGTTTGCAGGCGTATTTTGTTCGATTTGTTCTCCACCTATGATAACATGACTGCCAAGTGAGAATATGGTGTATAGATCAGCCAGGACTGATTGCGAGTTACGGTCTGGAGGTATGTAAGTCGAGACAAAAATGTATATTATTGACGTGTTTGTACTGAGTGAAATAGCTGAGGCCACTACGACTGAAAGCTGTGGTATTGTAACTGGGTGATGTAGGATGCAGCGTTTAACCAGGAGTGAATTTCCTCTCCATCTAGAAGAAAACCTGTTGGATCTACACACAGAGTAATTTTGTACATAAATTGGCGAATCAGGGTCAAGACTGTATTCCTGTAGGAATATGACATCAGGGTTATACTGATTTATAAAATCTCGAAGTGCATTAATTTTTTGAGAAAATAACCTGGTTCCTTGAATTCTTTCAGAACTCTTTATGAATGGATAGGGATAGGAGGAGAACCATTTGTTTATTTGTAATCAGTTTTCTTAGAATTTCAGAAAAATTAGTCTTCACTACAGATTCTAGAGAGCTATGCCAGTTATACCTGCAATGCAGATAAGTTAATATGCTCTAGTTGTAATTCCTCAATGTGTGGTGTGAAAGCGTCAACATTCAGGATGTCTGCATTGGGAAGTATAAAACTCTAACTTTGGAGAGAAAAGTAGAAATATAAAAGAAAGTAGAGAATTTAAAACAAAGTTAGCAGCTGAGTATGGAATTAAAATAACTTTTGAATTTATTTGAAAAACATGAAATCAATTTTAGATTCATGGGGAAAATCTAAATTTGCTAGAGGAAGGAAACGCATGAGAAATGCGTCTCAGGAAGATTTATAAAAAGCTCTATTGCTATGGTCTAATGGGTACTGAAGATTTTGAATACAGTTATGGATGGCTTGTTCAATTTACGTCCAGGCACAATATTTCTTATCAAAATGCGGCTAAAGCCGTGATGTAAACGAAGACGAATTCACTAATTTTGGTAGGAAACTGTCAGGGCTTTTTTAAACTTTTTTTTTTTTTTGATGAACTCTTGCCAAACTGAAACTGCACTTTTTATAAACTCTTGCCAATCAAGATGTTACATCTTAAAGGGGATGCTCGAGTAGGATATAAAAACCGTAAACAAAAGATTACAGCTAGAGTCAGTGCTAATATGGATAGGAGCTAAAAGTTTAAATTACTAGTGAGAGCGATGTCTAAGAATACACTGTGTTTAAAAGAAATTCGAACATTGGCAGTTGATTATGTATCCAATACAAAAGCATGGATGACACGAGACATCTTCTCAAACTGGTTGAAAGGAACAGACAAACAGTTTTCGAGGAAAAAGTGTAAACTTCTCTTATTTGTGGATAACGCAAACTGCCACAATAAGCTTCCAGAACTGAGTTCCATACAAGTTTAATATTTGACGCCTAACATAAGTTTAAAGCTACAACCAATGAATCAAGGTATCATCCAGAACCTTAAAGCAAATTATCGTAACAGATTCTTACAATAAATAATTTTTTATTTAGATTGTGGTGAAAACTAAGATATTACTTTGCTAACAGCTATAAATTATCTATATGTCGCATGGAATGCTGTTAAAATGCTGTTAAAGTAATTGCTTTCATCATGCTAAATTCATGAAGCCAAAGAGAACAATCATATTGAAGAATATGATAATACTAATACAACGTTTCCTGAATTCAAAAACTTTAAATGTGATAACTTTAACGTTTAACGTTAAACTTTAACGTTACTTTTCCTGGTTGTCTAAGGGTAGAGATGAAGACTTGGAAGTCTGTGGAAAACTGAGCGAAAATGTCATAATAAAATCTATCCGATAAAATGGAAAAGAACAGACTTATCGGATTCAGAAAAGAATTCAGAGACTGTTAAACGTTCTAATGATCAAGGCACGATGGACCCTATAAAAACTCTGAAAGCTTTTATTCAAATTGAAGCTGTCTCTGAAAATGAATTAAAATATTTATTTCAAAATGAGAAGCTAGCTGAAAAATGTAGGCATAATAAACACCAAGCATCCAATTTGCAGTTTTGTCCAAAAGTGTAACTCATATTTTTCATTAACATGTATTTTCTGCTGCATATCTTTTACTTAATTTATGAATAAGGTAAGTCTTTATTGCTTTTTAATATATTTAATTTTAGATAGCATAGTAAAATAAATTTTTGGGGATTATACATACATTGAGATTTTTTCTTCAGTTTTCTTCTTCTTTTTCTTCTTCGGCGCTTTTGAAATTATATTTTCCCTTAACATCGGTAATTTAAGCTCTTTTCTGAGAAAGTTTGAGTTCGAAATAACGAGGTTCCATTATATAATTCAAACTACTGCTAATTAATTGTCCACAAATGCAGATTAATATTTCTAAAAATCTCACAATAACAAGAATCACCCCAACGCACCTCAACACCTTACCTCTTTATAACAATTTAAAACAAACAATAAAATTAAATCTATAATCAAAATTAACTAAAGTGCCAAATGAGACAAAAACAAAATTTACTTAAACATAAATACCTTGCAGACTTATACATAAAAAATTCGAAAAGTTATACTTTTTTTTAAAACTGTGAAAAGGCACGAATGAGTCTTATAAACACCTGTATTATGCAACATATTTATTTTTTAGTCCCTTTTGTTCCTGATTCGTTGGGCGAGAAGAGGTAGTGACGACGAATGCCATCAAGAATTATCTTCAATTCATTCTTTATAATAATCTAATAAGAATTCTATTCTTCAAGTTTTATCGTTTAACTTTGCAGTAAATACTGCTTGAAACATATAGATACAAAATTAAAGTTTCCTCGTAAGATTGTTAAAGAAAATAATATTAAAATTGAATATGTACAATCAAGTTTATAAATCGTAGATATGTTAACTAAGGCTCTGTCCAAAACAAAATTCTATGAACTATCGTCATTGAACTGTTTAAAAATTGTATAATTCTTCTATCTTTTCTATAATGCGCGATTATGAGGGAGTGTTGAGATATTTGTAATCATATTCTTATCGGTTAAAAGGAATTATAGCTTAGCTCTCTGTCACGTCCAATGCATGCTGAAACTTAATCATATTTTTATTTCTTTTATATTTTCTTTATGTTATTTTGATTGGTTGTTTTCAGAGACAGGAATAATTATGATGCCGAATGAGCACAAAGTGACTCCAAGGTTTCTGAGACAATGATACGTCCGCTTTCAAACGCTTTATCGTGCACAGCTTTGTTTCTTAAATAAAAACTATTTAAATATTGGAGTAAAAGCTCAACTATTCATAAAATGCCGAATTCCGGATAATCGAGCGTATAAAAAATGAAATTCACATCAATTTCAAATACCCCCTGATAAATAAGTTAATATCATCCATTAGTGCGGATCGTATACATTGCATACCTGGCTCTCCAATCAACAAAAAAACACACACTGATTAACATCTGTGACGCAGAGGCAACAGACGGACCATGTGGAATTGAATCATGTTTTAACTTGTATTGATATGTGTGTGAAAAACTTTGGGTTCGCGTGCTGAAAGAGGGATGATTAGACGACGTGAGAAAAAAATAACGGCGGCATAAGCAATGATGGGCATTAAGAAAAGAACTTACTTCTCAAAAATATTTGTTTTTGAATTTCAAAAATGTAGAATTTCATGCCAAGAAACCTGTAACTGCAGAACACAACAATCAACTGAATTTAGTTAAAAAAGATACTGCATCTGCATTGCTAGTTCGCATATATTAAAATATTCAAGTATAACAAATAAATTATTATCAATGAATTAGCAAAATTTTCTTTGCAACTATTTCTTTTTATTACATATGCATTTACTTTTAAAAGGGAGGGGAACTTTGTTTGTCTTAAAATAGTTATTAGTTAAATAGTAATTAAGTTAATGTTGTAACAAATCTGCTATAGAATTTGAATATTTTTTAGTAGGGTGAAAAATGGATAAAGTGCTTTAGAAATTAAATATGGAAGCTTTATAAATATTCCATTTTTTAAAATATACTCATTCGTTTGTATTTCTGTATATCTGACTGTACGTCATTTAGAAGTACTGACAGTACTTCTAAAATGATGTAATAAATGTACTTCTTCTAGTTTTTAGTACAATAGGATCGAACTGACACAGGTTTTTCAAAGACTTTTCTCAATGGCAATAGAGCTTGATTTCTTTGCAATCATCTGTACATATTTTATGCTAAAAGTAAAACTACTTTGCTATTGAATTGGGAGAATTATTTAAGAGCTATGCAAAAGATTTACATATGCCTGTTTACATAATAATTTTCTTTCACATATCAAATATAACTTTCATACTATAAAACCTATATCACATATTTAAAGAAAACTTTATATGTGTTCAGATATTCGAGTGCATCTGCATAAAAATGCTCACCTTTTCCCTAATAACTGATATATTTTATTTAATGTATAACTAATACGTTTCTTCCGCTGTGACAAAAACAAATAATTTATTTTTGTCTTTATCACAGCGGAAGAAACGCTGTGACAAAGACTAACTTACTTTCAAAGTAAGTAAAGTAAAATGTAACAAGTAAAAAGAAATATTTATTTTCATTAATTCGACTTCTTCAGATTAAAACAAGAAATACTTGGGTTTTAAAATTCTTTTAAATTAAAACTCTAAGGAATACAATTAGCTCAGATTAGTTTAATTAACTATAGCAAAGCTTTACTAGCACTCAGTGTCTATAAGCAATCGGCCAGGGATGGAAATTTGACTCATTAAATATTAATGATCATAACAGGCATTACCTATGCACATGTGAATGTGGAATACATGTTCAAATATATATATAACTGGCGAGCTTTCATATGACTGTAGACCTTAGGAAATTGCCATTCCATTTAACAGAAAACCATAAATGTACGGTCCACTCTTTAAATGTGCATCGCCATGTGCATTGCATATTTCGAGTCTGAAATACACCGTGTATATGATAAACATTTATTAGAATTTACATTTTCGTGGTCTGATTTGTAAGGTAACTTCTCTCCCGAAATTGCTATCTCTCAATCACGTCCTGTTATTATCAGCCAGCATGTCTTATAATTAAGCAAACATATATGTATAATTATATGTTATCGACTCGTACAGATTGATTGCGATATTAGAAGCATTTGCATTACTCTCTACTCGATGATTATAGGTACTTTGCTTAAATTCAGGGAATGAATGTTTTAAATACTAGCATAATATCGAGTCATGAATAAGTTCATTCGTTCTGTTTACAAGAATGAAAGCATTTGAAAGCCAGATTTCAATGCAACATATTTTGAAGATTCTTTTTCACTTTCATGATTTTAAGGTAATTCAGCTTTAAATGGATTTCTGCAAGTGAAGATGTACCAACAAATATAGTTAATAAATGAAACTTCATTCAACATTTTTAAGAGATATGATTTAATTTCGGTAAAGGAAGTATGGTTACTGTCATTTCTATATATTTCATTACGTTTTAGAGAATAACTTAATTTCAGATTTAAAAATCGCAAAATTTTTCTCAATGCAATAAGGCTCCTTTCCAATTGAATGTTTTAAAAAGAATTTAACTTAGGTGATAATATACTTCCTGATACATCTCCATTTGTTACTTATTTTCTTTGTTCAAGATGACTATCCCATGCGAAACAACTAACGGCATATAAATAGACCTTAAATTGCATAAAATTTAAAAACTATTTTATACGAAGGTATTCTTTACTTGAATATTGTATTTTGCTATGGGTAACCTAATAATCCAAATGCGAAAAGTTTTATACTCCGTGTGAAGCTCTAAAATCCTTCTTGAAAGTTTATGTGTATTTCAGCATTCGTTTCTCTAGAGTATTTCTTTGAAAACGAGTAAATAATTTTCATTACCAGAGTTTTTACTTTAGACCTTGTATTAAGAATATAGTTCTTCATTAATTATAGTTGAATCAAAGTTATTTAAAGATATGATGATTAAATCAGATGCTAAACTCCCATTTCAACTAGAAGATGGTAGTAAAATCAATGACATAATTTTAAAAAATTGATTGTGCAGAAAACATAAATAATACGAATATAAATTTACAGACAAATAGAAATAATTCGAAACATTTTGTACTTTTTTACTGAAAGTTTCTTTATCGGAAATTCTCACAAAAGATTATTAAATTGCATGTAAATGTGTTTGCTTTGTTTAACGGTTTGTAGCAAAACCACAGGATTTATTTACGTAACTGTAGGGATACTTTCATGGAAAAATATCACAAAAATTATTCACCTTACACAAGGAAAAAATATTAGTTAGATATTGCTTTAAAAATTAAAATGTTTAAGACTAAAATTTTATAATAATATAAGAAATAATTATATAGAAAACTATTTTTAAACTATGCAGTTTTAATTAAATTCAGAAGGATAAGAAACATTTTTAGTTGTCATATACAGTCAAAAGTCGTTAATTCGGACACCCATAATCCGGAATGATCTATAATCCGGACCTCAAAGCTAAAATCTTTCTACGCATGCGCATAGGCGTTTTACGCGTGCGCGCAAGACATTTACGACTGCGCATATGCGTCTGCACAAGTGCAGAATACGTTTTCGCGTGCGCGTTTAATGTATAACGGACGGTATAAGCTAAAATTATCTAATTATCTATTTCAGTGAATGTTGATGATTGCGTTGTTCCTTAATCTTCGAATTCGATCCGGCTTATTATTTTTTGCAGACTGTAAGAGTAATTTTATAAAAGTAAGCTTGAACTTTCAATTATGTCAAATAGAATTTCCAATGCTGGAACTCCCAAAGGATCTAGAAAACGAAAGTATGTTTCAATGTCCATCAAACAAAAAACGAATTGCTACAAAAAATGGATAAAGGCATATCCTTTGTTTATCTAACCGTTCCGAAATCTGTTTATCAATTTCACGCTGCTCTGCGCGGGGGGGGGGACGTCGAGGCGCGCAATGAACTGGAAGTTGATCTGTCAGCACTATCGTTATTTTCAGGGCAGATGTTTTTATTTTATTCGGCTTATAATTTCTTACTAAATGTAGTATTTAATCTCGATGTACTCCGTCTTTGATATGATTTAAATCAAATTCCTCGTCATTATAAATATCACGAATACAAATCAAATAGTTTTCTGGTTGCAATTTTCTAATTTCGGCTATGCGTAAGGTATGCTTTACGCATGCGCGCATTGAAAGAAATGTTTAATAAAGTAAACAAATAAATATTAAGCTTCTTTTTTTGTAAATTTTGATACCCTTTAGATCATAATTGCTCATTATTTTATAAATTACCGTTTCATATTTTTAATTTTATAATTTCTGCATGCCATCTTACCAGATTTAAACTGATGATCTATAATCCGGAAAAATCGATAATCCGGAATCGCCGAAGTCCCGACGAGTCCGGATTAAAGACTTTTGACTGTATATGATTAAAATAAAATCATGAATATGCTAAACATTCCTAATTTAAATAAAATCTACAAATGAAATTTTAAGTGAATTAAATGCAATCATCCATTACGTATGTCATTCTTATTCTATTACGCCTACTGTTTATTGAAATTTATGTTAATGTCTTAATGTTAATGTCCCATAAGGTCCCATAAGGAAATTTATGTTAATGTCCCATAAGGTAGCCCCACGGTTTTATTTTATTCACTCATGACAAAAAGCGATATGGTAGCTAAAAATGTTTTTTGAATCTGAAAAGCAATGCAGAAAGAAAATTATTGCCTCTAAATATAAAGCTTCATTCACAGTGTGGTTTTAAAATCAAAAGTGCTCGAAGCCGAGCTTGGTTATTGTAGTAACTAATTCCGGTTACTATCAGAGAGCATTAGTTCCACAGGTAAGTGATTATTCCTTCTCCTTATTAATACACACATTTTATTTACAATATAATACAATGGTTACAAGCATTACTATTAGGCAAACGCCTTCATAATTATTAGGCTTAACAATTTCAATCTTCCATCAAACTAAAGTCAAGTTACAGAATATCAACAGAGACAAGACGTTCAGAGCGCCACCTAACGGCGCAAACTATCAATTTATAACATTCTGCCCCCCTCATGAGCTGTAAGTTCATCAATTAAATTCAAGTAATCAACATCATACAATACTTACTTATCAATTATAATAATAATTAATTATCAATACTGCAATTAATATCAAAAACAATATAATAAAAATACTTCAATAATACATAACAAAACAATAACTAATAATACTAATAAGAATAAAAATATTATATAGAATTCTAAACGAAATATTAAAGTTCAAATTGTCTTATTTTATCAGCATATATAGTCTATTTTGAAAGTTCCAATGGATACAAAAAATGTATTGGTCGTTTCACTATACCAGATTTAAGTTTTACACTTTACGATCGTATCTTACCGTCACGTCCAGTATACGTTTCAACAATTTTTCCTAAGTTCCACATATTTCTAGGCAACTTGTTGTCTCCGATTAAGACAACATCATTCATCTTAAAGTCTTCTTTGACCTTTGCTGGTGTTACACAGTTTGCAGATTTTAAGTTTAGCAAATATTCGCTTTTCCACCTTTTCCAGTAATGATCTAACAAATTTTGTCGATAGTTGTATCGCTTTATCATATTATTTCTATCTGCATTAACATTTCCATCGTATTTTACCGGTGGTAAAGAAATTAAACGTTTCTCTACAAGAAAATGCGGAGGACTTAAAGGAGATAGCTCCTGTGAATTACTGTACACATAGGTAATCGGTCTTGAAGCTTCTATTTCTGTTAAGACAGTTCTCAGTTCTTCGGTTGAAACAGACGACTTCCCAATTATTTTCTTGAGGCATGTTTTCACTGTTCTCACTATACGTTCATAAAAGTCGCCTTCGAGAATCCAAAATTTGCTCCGTAGCTCAGCCAGTGTGTCAGATATTCCTGAATGTATTACCTTATTGTGCGCGTCCATAATTAAGAGCTCTGCATACTTGTTTCCTCTAGGAATTAACCATGGGTGTTTTTCTTTCATTTCACATTTTGAAAATTGTAGTCTTCCTTCTATGCATATCAGTTTGTTTTCATCTAATGCTGGATCGAACTCAATAAGTTTCGATACCTTTGCTATTGGTTGATGATTAAGCAGTTGATTTCTTTCTTCTTCAAAATGCTTTGATTGGATAATTTTCACCCAATAAATTTCTGCTTCTGACAGTTCTAAAGCTGCTAGGGAACCTTCTTTCTTCTCACCAAATTTTCTCGCATTGTGTATAAAGTCCAATGTAATGGAAGAGTCTGACCAAAATAAAATATTGTTCACTTTGAATACATTTCTTAGGTAATCGGCAATTCTGGCTGCAATCACTGCACTCATTAATTCTAATCTCGGTAGTGTCAGTTTCTTTAGAGGAGAAACTCTGGTTTTAGCCATCAGAAAACTAGTGCTGATGTTCTCTCCTTCTTGAAATCTGAGATACGCTACAGCACCGTAAGCTCTAAGGCAGGCATCGCAAAATATGTGTAACTGCAATGTATCTACAATTATCTACACATTAGTCGGAAAGTATTTCCTTGCAATTTAAAATTCCATCAGGAGTTCCACTTCAGAGCATCAGTTCTTCCAGGTTTCCTTTAATTCTTGAGGTAATTCTTCATCCCAATGAATTCCTCCATCCCATAATTCTTGGAAAATTATTTTTAACTTGATAGTGAAGGGGGTAAGAAAACCCACTGTGTCAAATATTCTTCCCGCAGCTCTTATTATTGTACGTTTAGTATCATCAGAATTCAAAACAAAATTTAATAGGTTTTTGACGTCAAATTTAAAAACGTCCTTTTCGGTATCCCATAACATTCCCAATGTGTTTGAGTATACCAAACAGGACTCTAGTCATTCGTAGAATTTTTGGTTCAATATCAGATACATTAACTTTCAAATCATCTATCCACAGAAATCGTACAAAATGACGATTAGTCTCAACTAAACTAATTTGCAGAAATGCCTTCTCAGTATCAGCAATAAATGCGATTCGGTTAATTCGAAATTTAAGTATAAGTTTTAAGAGATCTGGGTTTAAGTTTGGTCCAGGATGTAACAATTCATTTAGCGAAGGAGCATGAGGAGGATGCGATGAAGGATCAAAAACAAACCTCAATTTTGTTGTATTCTTATCCTTTCGAATTACAGGGTGATGTGGTAAATAATATATCGGATTCTGACCTGTATCATTTTATTCAGTTACTGATTCAACGATTCCCAACTTACACTATTCTTCTATCACAGATTTATAGTCAGCATACAAGAATGGATCCTTATAAAATCTTCGAACGAAAGAAATAAGTCTTTTCTTAGAATTATCGTAATTATTTTCCAAATTATCAAATTTATAATTTATATTTCCAAGGAAGTTGTACTGATCCTCATCCAAATCCTTCATAAGAACAGCGTTTAAAACTCCAACGGATGATGATTTTATGTTTAAAGAGGAATGTGTAACTGGACCTTGAATTGAGCATCCCATCAATATAGAGTATTTAATCTCGATGTACTCCGTCTTTGATATGATTTAAATCAAATTCCTCGTCATTATAAATATCACGAATACAAATCAAATAGTTTTCTGGTAGCAATTTTCTAATTTCGGCTATGCGTAAGGTATGCTTTACGCATGCGATGCTTTACGCTATTAACATCACCGATGAACTTTCACGTATTGTTTTACCAGAAACTATTTCCCAAAAGTAGTCTGAAATAATTAGAATGTCAATTTTATGATAATTACTTTCACCATCTTCATAATTAGATAATTTAATATTTAAAGATTGAATCTGGTCATTCAATTCTTGGCTAGGAATTTCTATTAAAGTATTACAAATTTCTGGGGATTCTAATGCTTCAATAGTCAAATGTTTATTTTCGTTTTCGATATTACATAACTTGAATTTAACCCTACATCTTGTTGTGTTCACTGCAGTATTATTATCAAAAGTGTGTAAATTTATTTTTTCTTTACCTACGACTGGCAAATTTAATTTCTTTGATAAATTTTCATGAATAAATGTTCGTTCTGAATCAAGTAAACAACGAACTTTTGTTTTCATTCCTGTGCCACGAACAATGGCTCGAAATGTCTGTAGAAAAACAATTTGTTTACCATTTGTAATTTCTTTCTTTTCTGGCATTACTGACGTCAATACTGTTTCAGAGTTATTAATAGAAATAACCTGTTCACATAAAGTATCATTTATAACTGGATAGGCCTTTTCACATAACCTTTTTCTATGTTGTTGCCTTTTATGGCATACATTACATTCAATCGTAATTCTGCATAAGTTTTTGGTATGGAATTTTTTGTAACACAAGTAACATCTGCCATTTCGTTTCAGAATATCCTTCTTTTGTGCTATGTTACATTTATTACAATCGTCTGATAAAAAGATCTGTTACTTTATCACAAAAACACATAAATTATCAACAAATGTGTTTAATGCCGCAGACGAACTTTTCCTTAATTTGTTTATTTGCGTGAACATATTTATCTATATTTTTTTAATAAATATTATCGCAATCCATCGATTTAGTTAAAAGAAATGTACGTTCTCTAGTTACGATTCCTTTTATTTAAAAAGTTTAATAAATCCGTTATTTCCTTCGGCATCATGCAGTCGGTTAAATTCTAAAGCTATATTAGTTGGTAATGCTCTAATTAAAATGGGGAAAAGAAGTGCTCCATAAGAATTTCGCTCAATGCCAAGGCTCGCTAACGCTTGTATTTAGATGTTAACGCGGTCGTAAATTCTTCTTAATGACGTTATGTCTTTCGAGTATTTACATGGCGTCAGATTGAGTAATCTAGACGTACGGATGTCTATCTGCAATTCTTTTCTACCAAAGCGCGATTTTAATATCTCGATTGCCTTATTATAATTTTCTGAAGTCAATGATAGACCTCCTATGGAAGTTTCGGCATCACCTGTTAAATATGTTTTTAAATAATTAAACTTTTCTACATCATTTAGCGATTCGTTATCATGAATAATGGTTTTAAACTGTGACCAGAAATTTGGCCATTTTGATATTTCGCCATCAAATTTTTCTATTACTAAACGTGGAAGTTTAACATGAGCACAATTCAAACCTGATGTTGTCGAGTTAGAATGCGTAGAATTATCCTGCACTTTATTTTCACATATCTGTTTTAAATATCTATTTACGTGTGTTTTGAAAATTGAAATCTCTTCTTTATAATTTTCTGTAGACGTTATGTCCTTTTCTAACTGATTCGCGTCTGATATATCATCTTCTATTCCTTTATTTAATTCTAACAAATCGCGTTCTTTCTCCGTTAACACTGAAAATAATTCTTCAATCAGTTCAATATTCGGAGTAATAACATTTAGTTCTGTTTCTAACATTTTACTAATTCTCGTCGTTGCTGTTCTTAGCGCTGTGCGCTTATTTATATTTTTATCAAGCTTATTCATTATCACAAAAAAATTTCAGTTACCTCTACTTCGTTCACTGGAATTCACTCTACTTCGTTCACTGGGTTCTCTAACATCAGATATCTGTAGTAACTAATTTCGGTTACTATCAGAGAGCATTAGTTCCAGAGGTAAGTGATCGTTCCTTCTCCTTATTAATACACACATTTTATTTACAATATAATACAATGGTTACAAGCATTATTGTTAGGCAAACACCAGTAAAATCCTGGTATACGGTGCAGCTTTGGCGCAATTTTGAAAATTATCACCAACACCAAATGACCCGTTTAACTACTCATCGTGTATGTCCCGTTTACTACTTATAAATTCGCCAAAAGTAGCCAAATCCCTCGTGCACCGGATACTAGGATTAAACCCAAACACCTTCATGATTATCAGGCTTAACCACCTTCAATCTTCCATCAAACTAAAGTTACAGAATATCAACAGAGACAAGACGTTCGGAGCGCCACCTAACGGCGCAAACCATCAATTTATAATAGTTGCTAAGCAAGCAGGCCTTGCTACGTTCAGAAAAACTGGTTTAAGGACTTTTGTCTAACTGTTTTACTTTTTCAACTTTATGCTCTTGATTAAGAGCCAACGAATGACAGCGAAGCAAATATCAGTCGTCGATAATGCTGAATCAGCTACATATTTACCAGAATGCGCAACTTTCCCTTCGCTGATTGACTGTGTTTTTAAACCTGCTAAACAGATGCAAATGGACTTAATAACTTTTATGACTTAAACCACAAAGCTTTATGACTGCAAAACCGTCGTCTGAACGAAGCATAAGAAAACTATTCTTTCTAATTCCACGTAGGAAATTTATTCTTTCTAATCTATTTAGCAACGAAATATGGGTAATGTACATTTTTCGAAGTGTTTCAATTTAGACAATATGTATATTTACTTTCAGTTCACTGAAATATTAGTTTGATTTAAAAATCATCACTTCAAACCATGCGGCAAGAAAGATGAATGATTATACCTTTTAGCGGAAAAGTCCATCATTTTATAAATGCGAGTTCAAAAAATGGAACTCAGGAAAAAGAGACCTCAAATCTTGTAAATTATTTCAGAAATTCCATTTGATTTGACTAGAAATTTACTTTTACAACAGAATGAAGATCAAAATTCTGCGATGAAACTTTACTGTTAAAAAAGTGTATGAGAAAAATTAAATTCTAAATCTTAAAAAAATCTGAATCAAATTCTAAAAAAAAACATTCCATGTACATTTGCATTTCATCATTGCATTCAATTTTCATCACAAATATGTATGAGCAGAAATTTAATGAAGCTAAGATATTTAAAAGATACATGAAATTTTAATATCTTACTTTGATCCAAGTAAAACAAAAAAAATTAAGGAAACAGTTATAGAAAGTCTAGCATAAACGTGTAAAAATTATTTTAATTACGGTAACAAAATTTTGTTTTTCTACTGGTTACACCTTTTTGCAAATAAATTTTCAAATGCATAGAGGAATTATAAATTCCTTTTTATTGTAATTTAGCAGCAAATTATTATGAATCTAAATAATCTATAAATTCACGAAACTTTTATAAATAAGTGTTCATAGGCATAAAATGAAAAAGATTATTTTCGAGAAGGTGCCCCAAGCTTGTATTAATTTTCTTTCAATTAAAAAGAGGAAAGACGGAACAAAAGGAAAAAGTTAAAGGGACAAAACTGTTTTCAGCTAAATTACATTTTAAATCCACTATCTAAGAGTAAATTGTTTATCTGACATTTACCTGTAAAATGTTATATATAGAACTCTCATTCACTTCCTGCTGATGTATTAAATTATTTAGTACTTTGAAGTATAGGCCATTTTAAATTTTTGTCTTTATGCACATCTTCATTTAACTCAAAAAGGAATATATGAAGACTCGGGTGAAAAGACATTTATGTCCATTGACAGGAAATTTAAGAAGAATGAATTTTTACTTCGTGTAACTTCAATGATAAACAAAATACTGCTATAAAAATCATAAAAAAAATTCGTAAAAGGCTTTCAACTTTTATTTAAAGAACTCTAAGCAGTATTATAAACCAAAAATAATCTACAACGTAGAAGAGAAATGAATTTTTAATTTTTTTTCAATGGGACATTTTCTCCAGTTTCTTCTTTTAATCTTGGAAACACAAAGCTTCTTCGCTTCCTCAAACGGCACTTCCTCAAACGTACTTCTTTTCCATCATTTTGTTTTTCAAGTCTAAAAGCAGTTTCTCTTTTTCTTGTCCTTCAGCAAGTTTTTCCGACTTTTCGAAAAGCATAGCAATCTATGCTTAATGTATCAAAAAATTGCAAATATTAATTAAAAAGACTACAAATATTATGCTTTTAATGTATCAAAAGTGCATTTTTTGGGGTAACCTAAAAATGTTGAACTGAAAATTAAAACTTGCTCACTTTGTTCATGTCGCGTAATTTTCTGATGTTTAATTCTTCTGGAAAATATATTTCCTTACTCTTTTTAAAGAATAATGATTCTTCAGGAGCTCATCTTGAGGGAGCTATAAACCCGATTACTTTAGAAACGGCGCTCTCAGGAGTTGCAGGTAAGCGGTTTGCAGTTTCTTTCCTCTGCAGTCTACCGACGCTTTTCTTTCAACGGCCAAAGGTTTTATTATTTTTTTTTTACCCCGACTTCTTGTAATGCAAAATTGAAACAGTATAACATATGATTACATTGCCCGTATTCGAAACAACGTTCTTGATAAGAAAGGGTAAGAGGCAATGTGTACAAATTCCTCATTTCCCAAACAAAAACGTCGGCGCATCACAGGCAAAGACTTTATTAGATCGGGAAGCTAATAAGTGTACTATTATAATTCCCAAGTTCTTTAAAAGACCTTGAGAATGTCGTTATTTCTCACTATCTAAAATCAAACAAAAAAAATTGACAAAAATTTGCATTTTCAATCAGGTCCTAACTCCCGTGTGGTTGTTCTTAAAATTTCGTAAAATCGTGGATTGTCCCTGTTTTTTCCCACTTCTAGACAGAAAGCTCTGCCATTGAACCTCTTCTGTGGAATATTTGATTTCCATTATCACAAGCACTACTAAAGACTTGATGAACAAAACTAACAGCTCTTCGATAAACAAGAACGAACATGAATAAGACTGACAAAGGAAATTGGACATAAAATGCTTCTTCCAATTTACTTTACTGATAGGAATTTTTTTTTCGTAGTTCGCTTTTACGATGAATTCCAAGTCTCACCATTCTTTTCAGAATCATTATGTCGATTCCTGTAGATTCTTCTTGTTCCTCAATGTATTTAAATTAGAGTTTCTAGAGTTTTAACTACGTCGTTATGTGGAATTCTACGAAGCTCAAGAGCTCAAGCTTCAGGTTAATATAATAATTATTATACTTCTTCCAACTTTCAATTTCTTGCAAAGATGCATCTTCACATCCAGGTACACGCTGCACAAAAGGTAGATTAATTTCTTCGGTTTGATCTAAGCTTTTCGTTTTCACCTTTTCATTTTTCCAAGATTTTGTAATTGTTGTAGCCCTTACCTTAGCCCAGACCGGTACAAACCAATAAGCACCCCTCTTACACTGACGCATTCCAATTTCTAAATCATAGTTTGCCATTTTTCAGTTTCAATCTATCATTATGAACAGTAGCTTCCTGCGATAGTTCCTTTTATCATTTCCACAACGTCCTTATTCATAATTTGGTATATGACGGTTACACTAGGAGAGAGGGCAGATACATTGCTCTAATGTCATCAACCCAAAGTTCCTCCGCACCAGGGTACATTGTAGCACTGTCCAGCGACAAAATAGCTTTCCTGAGTAAATCATATTCTTTCAAAAACGTCCCTGCTAGAGGATTGACTTCCTTAAAAGTCCAAACTTTGAAAATTTTATTGCTCATGCCTGCGCTGTTCTGAATGTAGTATTTTACATGATTATAGAACATGGGGATTTTCGTTTTATTACAATGTCCATTTTGACGTTAGTTGTAACATTACTCCATGCTAAAATTGTCAACCGTTTCTTATTACACTTTAGTCCGAGGCTGGCGTTTCGTTTCTGGTTGTAACACTTTTACCGGTTAACACTTTGTGAGTAAGACCTGATTCATCACAGTTAAATATCTGATCATCCGTTAGGCTTTCGGTTTCAATAAACTCCTTAAAAGTTTTATTGAATGTCTTCTTTTCTTTAAAATTCGATGGATTTTCTCTACAAACACTTCATTAATGGAAACCGTAGCGTTCCTTTCATCGGTTAACTGACACTTGTTGTGAAATCTGTGTCCCCTACATTCAAACAATTCTGAAAAATACAACGTCTTCTTCTGTAGACCAAACCCCGAAATAGGTATACATTTGACCCTGAACTGTGTAAACGTCACATACAAAGCTTCACTCATGTTTTCGTAGACACATTTTTCATAGTTTTTCTTACTTTTAATGATGATCCCGTAACCTTTAATGTACACCATTTTCTTATTCTATTTTTTTTTTCATTTTCCAGTCTGCTACTATTGCGCTTACGGTGGTCATCAGCCACCTTCTACATTATACCTCCCTTGTCTAGCTTCTTGATTGCCTCAAGGCTTAAGGCTCGATACAACAACTTTATTTTTTTTGTCGCTATTCTTTATGGGCTTCCATAGATTCAACTTTCAGACATCACAGCAACGTTTTCAGATCGCATGCACAACACGCAGACACATACGCATGAACAGTAAGCGACTATGAACCGATCTTCATACATAAACAATCTTGCAATGATAAACTGCACTGTACTGCATGATAGACATATGATTCCGAGTGTAAACGGATGCGTCACGCTACAGAGTCTGGATCAACAATAAGAAAACAAAAAAGGAGGGATAGTATTGCGTTCACAGCTTGAAATTCTTGCTACCGCTGATGCCATTTTTTCCACAAATTAGCATATTATAATGAAGATCATTATAATATGCTAATTTGGTGTAAACATCAAACTCAGATTTTAAAATGAAATTCAAGTGGCGAAAAGTTTTTCTTCCCCCTTGCAAAATATTTTTTAAAGAGGATAATAATTAATGGCATGACGTGATGTTGAAAGACTAAGCAACAGAAGTCACATATTTTATGATTCAGTAGATTAAGCTTTAAGCTTTGCGGGAAAGTGCGTTTCTGCATAATATAGGGGCGTTGACCTGACACCGAAAATTAACCATTCTAGTTGCAACCCCCCTACTATATATCAATGTACATTGGCTAAAAATAGTTTTCACTAGATTAAGAAACTGACATTCACTGATGAAAAGATGAATGGAAAGCTGCGTGCTGGATGCCTAATTTTGAAAGCTGTTTATTTTGTCATGGAAATCTGGATGTATCTTATAAGGTATTTCTCCCACCTTCTTGGCGTGCCTTCGTGGTATGATGATCTGCACGCTGGGCCGGTATTTCAGAGGTCCATGGTTCGATTCCCGGCGAAGGCGTTTACTAATTTTTTATCTTGCCTGCTTCTAATTAACCTAATGTCTCTACAACCTAACTGTTTTCATGTTATTAGTGTATCTCTTATTGAAATATCTCAGTCTTTTTAAAATAATAAATTTCAAATTTTGTATCTCTATTTCAAGTTAACCTTCTGGAGCTGAACAATGTTCAGATAATAGTGATAACTTAGAAAGCACAGCACATCGACCAAAGTCAGTAATAATATGATCCACTAATTAGAGATCTGCTTTTCTTCGAAGTGTTTAAACATTCTTCTATTGTAAAATAGGAACAATAATTTTTACTGTTACAAGAGGCTCTAAAAGACCATAAACGCTTATCATTGTTATGAGATTGCATTTACATCCTTTGCATTTTACCGAGCCACAAAACAAGAAATATGGGTTTCGTTACCCATGCTGTTAATATGCCATAGATATTGATAATGAACCAGAATTTCCTAAAAATATTCACTTCTCGAAAGAAGCGACGTTTCGTGTAAATGATTGTTTTAATCACTGTAATTGCCCAGTTTTGGGCTTTGCAAATCTTCTATCCGATGAATTAGATACAGGAACAAAATTGAGATTTTTCCAACATCAGTGTCTGGTGCGGATTACTTCTTTTTTCTCTTTTTTTCCTAGAATACTTTTCTCACAGATATCATTGACCTTCGACCTTGATTGATGACGCTAGGGCAAGACTTGCCCATCGCATTGCAATAAAATTCTGTATGTTTTAAGGAATTTCATTTACATTATTTAAAAAATTATTAAATTAAGTAGGTCACAGATTACAAATACATTAGCTTAAGGGTTTTTTTTTCTTCTTCTGACAACCAAAATTTATATTTAATCAGATTCCTGCAAAATCTAGGGCCATCGAAGGTAGGACAGCAAAAAATGAAATCTTCCACATCTTGAGATACGTTTTTGAACACTTACATAAATTATTTGATCTTAGATTAAAACGAAATGGGTAACTTGCCAACTTAACTGTGACCATATAAAAACTTAGATAGTTAAATAGTTTAATTAGTGATAATTTAGTGGTAGTTACTTTTATGGCAAATAGTTAGGGTAAGAACAAGGAAAGAACTATTTGGTGCCCTCAGTATTACAAGATTAAATATATTTTTCATTTCACTTAGTTAAAAGCTTCTTATAATAGAAGGACTTCTAATAACTCTTTGGAATGCCAATATTGACATCTATGGGTAAATTTAGAGCATCTTTAGCTAAGAAATTAGCTCTTTCATTTATGTAAAATCCACGATGACCACGCACATAAGAAAAACGAATATCAGCTTCCCTGTTTCTAAGCGAACTAACAGCTAACAGTGTTTCGATTGCTAGTTTGTCGCTGCTGGTAATACTGTTCAAAAGATGACGAGAAGAAAGAGAATCGGAATATATAAAGTCCCTTGAGAATGCTGTCTCATTATCCTTGATCCAAATGACGACAAGATAAATACAGAGAAGTTCTGCTAGAAAAACTGTGCGTTCATTTCGAATACGGTGCTTAAAATAGCCAATTTTAGATTGGTCTTTAAAAAGAACAAAAGTTAGATCAACATTTATTGTTCATTTTAACTGCCATCTGTAAAGCAAACCATAAGGAAACACTTTTCAATAGTCTTCTTATAAACGAAGAAATTTATGGACATTAAAGTAGTTGAATGAGGAAATTTTACACAAATCACCTTTCAATAGTGCCAAGTCACTATAATGCTTTATGTAATGACATTTCTTCAACCCGAAATTCAGATCTACTATCATTAGTCTTACAGATTCGCGTAATACGAAAGTGTACACTAAAAAATACACAAAACGAACAACAAACTTTATTATGTAAATTGAATCCATCAGTGTAAAGTATAAAAGCATACATGTTATGAAATGCCTTATACATGCTTTGAAATTCCTTATTTCAAAATAATTTTCTTATTCGAGCTGGATGTTAAACCCCTGAATGTTGGGAAATTCAAAATCATGTAGATCATTGGCTTTTTTATAAAAGCCAAAGTTTTTAGTAGTATTCTTATCATACGTTAAATAAAAAAATAATCTATTTTCTAGAAGCAATAAGGTTAATAGTTTCACAGCCACTGAAGGCTTATAGAGAGGAAGTAGGTAAAAAAGACATCTTAGAGTGGCGTAGATTTTAATAAAAACTCCTTCGCTAATAGACGGTGATCTTACATATAGATCCATCTGCTTTCCAAACAGTTTTGTTTATTCTCAAGAAAAAGGACTTTATTTTTCTCATGAAGAGGATTTAATTCTCTCAGCGTTACCCTGAAAGTTCTCCAAAATGTCATGAATACATAACAATTTCTTGTTCATGGTTCCAAAACGATTCTCTCCTTTGTACCTTCACTTGCTGCCCAGCTGCATATTAGTTAGTGAGGTTGACTGCCGTACCGATAGGTCCAAGTTAGAATCCCTGGGTGGGCTAGGAGGTTTGTAACAATATAGTGTTTGTGCGGAAATAAAAGCACTCTAAATGCACGATGAAACGAAAATCCTTCCGAGAATTTGATGGTAGGGGAGGAATTCTGGGTGGCCTTCGGACTTCCTCGCGGGGTGTCCTTTCTCAAAACTGTGACAAAACTGAATAGTTAGTGTGGCGGGAATATACCTGTAAATCCAGTGGTGAATTTCCGGTATTCCTTCCACTTCTGCTTGTACCTGTACCTTGACTCCTTTCCTTCAAATATGCATCCAACTCGAAACCGGTTACGTTAGAACCTGGCAGGAATTTTCATGTGCAATGAACTGGAAAGCCATCCTTATATACGGAATTTTACGTCCCATAACCCTTAGAGGATTAATGCAATAACTCGCGCACTGATTTTTAAATCTTGCATTTTGTTTTTGTCGAAGGTGCGCGCATTAAGTTGATATTACATGAACGCTGTAGTCGTCGATAGCTAAACAAATAATTTGCGGAAAAATTCTTAACTTTACTGAAGGTTATCCGATGGCGAAATATCCAAAGTAGATTAAATAATGATGCATTTTACTTTACAACAATAAAGAAAATGGGAAAAAGAAAAAAAAATGCTGTAATTCGCCACGAATCGTTCTGTAAGATATTTTGCTTTCCTTTTTTAGAGTGTCTTAAGGTAAAATTGTAGAGAAATTGGGTATTTTTAGAAGCAGGCAAGATGAGAAAAGAGGCACGCCTTCGCAGGGAATCGAACCGTTGACCTCTGGAATACGCGTCCAGCGTGCGGACATTTACACCACGAGAGTACGCTAAGAAGACGGGAGAAATACCTTATAAAATGTATTTTTCATCAAAGGGCTGAGGGATGCACAGTTCCTTGCAGTGGATGTGCCCCGTGACTGTGCCTTACCTTCGAGGCTGCATTAAGTCATCTTTGAACAAGATAAAGAAGAACTTCACATTGTCCGTGCAGTCCTTACATTCCTCAATACAGAGCATATTCGACTGTTATTCTGACCAGCACGTTCTCCAGATCTCTCACACATTAAGGTTACGAGATGCTATAACATGGTTACGAGATGCTATAACGCCACCACTAACCAGCCACTATGATTGAACTCTAGCATAAGCAATTGCCATATCTCTCATGGAAGATTCAGTTCAACTCAATTGCCAGTCTCATCAAATCCATTGTTGTTGCAAGAGACGGTAGCCCTCTGTACTGACTTCTGAACGCGGTGTACTTCAGACATCTGCAAATTTATTCATACTTTCCTCCAGTTGCACTCTGTGTGTACAGTAAATAAGATTCTCCTATTAACATTCCCTCCTAATGTAGCAAGTTCTAATGCCCAACAGTGTTCAAAAGTGTGTTTCTTCCTTGTGTTTTTTTACTAGAAGAATTGCTCTTTATTTTTTCATGAAGTTCATACTTATAAAGTGCGTAGCTTAATTTTTTTTTCGATTTTTCATAGTCAGATTTCTTTAACATACCTGCTAGTCTACTTAACTTGATGGGCTTTAAAGATTCCCTTCTTTCTTTTTCGCTTTCGATTCCTGAATATAGATATTTCTCCAAAATTTCGACTGCCAGAATATTCTTCCAGTATTCGTTTAACTCCTTGAATTGATTCATGCTTGTCACCCAAGACATAATATGTCTTTTTAACTATTTTCTTTGTTTAATGAAAAGGTGCATGCATCAGCTTTTTCTTGAATACAGCATTTGTTGAATACAACTACAGCTATTTTCTAATTATAGTTTCTGGCTGCCTGTTTTATTTATACATAATACTTTCGTTTATTTTACAAACTTTGTGGTTTCCTAAGCAAACGTAACCTTCTTATATATATATATATATATATATATATATCAGGTATACGTAGAGAGACGCATTTTTAATGTCGAAGTTATTTACATGCATGTTCTTCTAGGCTACTATAATTAAGTCTGTCCTTATTTTAGTCTAATTTAAGATGGGAGTAAATGTCTCGCTCAGAGTTTGGCAGTATTATTTAGTTACTAGAAGAACTTTATATCTGATCACATTTCCTCAGTATTGCATTCTGTTTTGAAAGTCCTTTTATTTTCTCCCGCTTTCTTTCCTTTTGGAAGATCTACAAGTTACCACCTTTTATTTCTCTTCAGTGATTCTATATCTTCTTTTCTGGATTTCAAACATAGTTCTTATTCTTTTGTTGGAAAAGTTTGCAATTCTTTCCAGTCTTTAGGTGTTTTGATTTCTTCATTGTTTGCCATGTAAGAGAATCTATTTGTTGGGACTTCGTTTTTAGATGTTCTCTATGATTTTGAAGTTTTTATTTCTATTACGCTTCATCTTTCTATTACGGCCGGGCGTGATTCTGTGCAGTTATTTTGCTTAAAAGTGCATTGTATTTCTTTGTTTCGATACTTGTTATAAAGAGACATTTCCTTCTCTTTTATTTTCATTACTATGTAACTATGTAAGCATATATTATGAACTATGTAACTATAAGCATATGTTATGAACTATGTAAGCTTGTATACAGGACCAATGTATGTCCTTATAGGCCCCATGAGGTGTTGCCCCGGATAGTTGCGGAACCTGGACTAGACCCGAATAGTCTTAGTAAGCCGCACGGGTGTCCAGATTCTGCTCTCAACTCAACTCAACTCTTTTATTTTCATTGTACTTCTTCTGATAACGACGTTGTTTGTATCTGATATACATATAGGTTCTACATTCTTTAATATGATCACTGTATCTAATGATGATTCCTTTTCTGCTTTCTCATAGAGTTTTATTCTTTTCAGATTTGGAACCAGGCAATAATCTATGCTGCCGAAAATTTTGCTGTGGCTTAAATTTGGTTTTCTTCATTATAGGACTGGTTGGGTGCATTTTGATTGATCTTGATGATAGTCCATTTTGCAGGTCTGTGACTGACATTACAGCTTCCTCCCCAGAATCCCATTTTATTTCCCGAATGAAGAAACAGACGTTTTACCATTTCCATTATGCTTCATTTTAACTCATGTTTGACCGTTCCGTTGAGCTCTGTTTTCCAGTCATATTCGATTCCTTCTTCTTATATTCTTTTTTTGTGTATTCTCCTCCATTATGTGTCGATAAGATTTTTGACTTCTCTCCAAACTTCTTTTTTGTCAGGGTTACAAAATGCTTAATACGAGGGCCATCCAGGAAGTAGATTACGTTTCCGTCTGTGTCCGCTAGGGGCGGGGCTAGCGCGGCCATCTTGGGGTCAGAGCGTTGCGCAGCTCAGTCTGCATCTAGCCGTGCTAGTGAGAGGTTCGTGCTGTGCTCCGTTCAGATACTGTGACGGTTTGAAATGTCTGCGTTAATTGAAAATCCCGCGAGCTGCGAGGTGCGCTCAGTAATAAGGTTTCTGACTGCAAAAAACTGTAAACCGATAGAAATCTATCGGCAGCTTCGTGAAGTGTATGGGGACAACATTATCACTGAAGGTGGAGTGCGTCAGTGGGTCATAAGATTTCAAAATGGCCGAACCAATGTTCACGACGAAGATCGAAGTGGGAGACCCAGCATAGTGACCGCCGAACTTCTCGAAAAAGTCGATGCTAAAGTCCGTGAAAATCGAAATTTCACAATAACGGAACTTTCTTTGAGTTTTCCACAAATTTCGCGAAGTTTGTTGCACGAAATCATCAGCGAAAAGCTTGGTTACCACAAGTTTTGTGCAAGATGGAAGGCAAGAAGAGGTAACGAAGTGGTTGAAGGCGCAGGCGGCCGAATTTTTCGACGAAGGAATTTCCAAGCTCGTACATCACTACGATAAATGCCTTAATTTGTATGGTGACTATGTAGAAAAGTAGTATTTGAGTGTGGCTTTCATCTGTATATAATAAAATTTGTTTCCTATACTTTGTTTATTTTTTTATTCCAAAACGTAATCTACTTTCTGGATAGCCCTCGTATTAAGAAATAGTTTTATCACTTGAAGTTAGGAAGTAGACTGTTGTGCATCTCAAATGATCTTCGATAAACGCTATGACATTTTCGCCTAATGATGTCGTACCTTTATTAATTGTTATTTGTGTAATGCCGCCTTACTTTTCCAGGATGGAAGACATACGACAGGTTATCTACTGGAGATTTATCTTAAAACCTAACAATTAAATTACTGATTAAAAGAAATTTAAAGTTCAAAAGCAATGTCACAGTATAATTTTACGGAAAGAAAAAAAATCTTCAATGACGCTCTAACCATTCAGGTATCTCAAAGCATTCTCATCTTTAGCTTCACTTTGCTCTTTAAAGAATAAAGGAAAACCTGCAGGGAAGTAGTCCTGCAAGAAGAAGTACTTCACTAAGAATTTTTACTAGTGGCACTGGAAAACTGGCTACCGGCTAATGAAAACAATGAGGGTTTTCTCCACTGGAAACACTTGCCGTGATGGCAGAACTCCTCTCCTTTTCCCGTTGCAGCCTCTCTTCAGAGTCCTGATTAGACCCTAAAAGTACATTTCCAGAAGTCACATAATGTCAACTGATGAAGAAAAAAAGCAAATATTCACAAGTAATTTGTGGTTAGTATCATGGATTAACATAAAATTCTACTTTGAGGCCAGAGTAAATACATGACACTAACTTGAAACAAAATCAAGTACTAAATCATGAACTAGAAAAGTTTTCTCTACACTTTTTTCCAGTGGCGGGCACTTGCCTATAACGGCACTGGCCACTCCTAAGGCTAGAAGTGGTGGCCATTTTATTATGAAGTCAGCTAATGGGTGGCCACCGTTGCCTCCTATGAAGGGACAGACAATTTTACATGCATGCCTTCTCCGGGATTCGAAGTCGGGATATTCGGTATGGCAGTCAGCCTCCTCTAACCACTATACCGTCTGGGCGTCTCTCTATATTTAAAACACTGCTTATTGCTACCAGATAAAAACGTACAGATACTAATAACTTACGTAAATACCCAATAAACATACGGTACAGTTCTGAAAAACAAAAGACATTCATAAAACAAAATATTGTTTTTATACAAGTATACCGATATCGCAAGAAAATGAAAATATAAGGTACTATAATTTCAAGTGATCGGACTTATTGCATCGACATTCTTTTTGAGTTTTCTGAACGATGAATAATTGTAAACTTGCATGGATGAAGAGCTAGAGCCCATCGCATTAAGCGAAGAATAGCACTGGCATTAGTCTTCAACCAAGTAAGAGGATTATGTTCATTTTGCATTGTAAAAACCTAATCATCCAGGTAATAGTGAAGATTTGTGATACGGAAACCGATGTTGGCACATTTATTTTTCAATGATGCAGTACTTTTCCTCTTCCTCTAAAAAATTCTTACTCAGGAAAATAATGGGATGTTCTTTCTCCTTGCTAGAGAGCTGTGTTAGCACAATCCCCTTCTCAAGATCAGAAGCATCGGTTTGAAGAATAAAAGAGAAAATAAAATTGATTGCATTTAAAATATAGTGAAAGATTAATTTTCCTTGCCTTCTCGCTCTCTGAATTCCAGATAATATCACCTTTTAATGCTTTGCAATGATCAGACATTACTTGCGAGATGCATGGTTATCTAGCGGCATAGTAGTCCAGAAACGCTTTTATATTAGTTTTAATCTTGGGTGTTGAGAAATCCTTTACAGCTCTAATCCGACGACATCTTAACATCCGACGATGGCTTTCTATAACTTTCGCCAGCAACATGGCCCAAGTAAATGATATATTTTTGATCAAATCGACATTTCGAGGGCTTATGGTCAGTCTGGCTCTACTTATTCAATTCAGTACAGCTGCTAGTTCCCATGTGTTTATAAAAATAGAAACACCAACAATACACGGAACTGCATCTTTTTAATAGTTCTTGTATTATCTTGGAGAATATGTCAGGATCATTTCTAGAACCAAAACGTATGGCCAGTAAATGCCAAAGCTTGTATAACAAATGAGACATAGCTTTGAGCATTAGGTACTTGATAATATTTCTTAGCTAAATCTATTATTATAAAACAATTTGCAGGAGCAACCTCTTCCACCCGTTCCAACTGTGTATGTGTAATTTCATTTAATCGATCGTAATCCACATAAGGTTACTTGGAGCTTCCACGAGGATCATCGAAGAAATGTAGTCAGATTCCTTTACCTCTGTCATTTATAAATCGAGTAGAATTTCTCTTTTTGAAAATCTCATTTTGTTCTATGTCGCGTTCGATAGACTGGATCTTATTGGCTTATTACTGACAACCTCAGTATCATGTACACTGGGCGCGTGCTCGAGATTTCCGAGTCCCGGCGAGGGCATTGCTCATTTTTCATGCTTCCTGCTTCAAAAATCCTAACGACTCTACAATCTTACTATGACAGAATACCTAAAACCTAATAGCGTTAGGAAGGATGCCGTCGTGGATGATTGGTTTGTTAAAATAAGTAAAGCAAACGATGGCTGTATGCATCCTGTAAGGGTAGTCTTTGTGAACGCTCTTCCAAGGGCAAACCGTATTTCCATTACATATCATAAAACCCATAAAATAAATTCTGTTCACCTTAAATTGAGCCTGAATTTAACTGTCGGTGTTCGGTACGGTTATGTCTTTTGCTAGTAATAGGTGTTTTTAAGAAAATAAGCAATATTTCTTTAATTATTTTTTTACCTTATAAACACAGAATAGTAAAAAATAGGAGCAAACTGAAGATTATTTTCTGACAGGGGAATTTACTTTAACACAAACAAAAATTCAATGCCATTTAAAATTTTGCGCTTTATCACAGTTAGCATTTTTTTTTGAAACTTTTACTACACATAAAAACCAATTAAATAAAAGGAATATAGTAGCATTTAAATCTATGAACACATATCCTTGAAGAAATAAATAATATGAAAAGCAAGAAGGAATAAGAAATTTGAGTTACCACTTTCTTTTTCTTCTTCAAAATCAAACGAATTTCTCTAGATATCACTATGACAATTTTATTAGATTAGATAATAAAATAAAATATGTAAAATCTGTTGTGAGAGAAGGTAGCTTATATTTTTAAAACAATGAGAGTTTTTATATGCGATGTAAACGTCAAATTCAATTCAATTTAAGAAGGAAATGAGAAATAAGAAAGGCATTACCGTCGCTCTGGCACAAAGCGTGACAATGACAGATTCCATTCTTTATTTTCATATGATGCAAAGGAGGGCAGTTTTTGCTTCTTGTTCATTTTTTTCACAGAATAGAAGCCCAAACTTGAATAATTAATAAAGTCACCAAGAAGTTTTATTATTATTTTCATATGTTTTGCAGCAGTGAAATTTTTAAAAACCTAAAGGTCTTACTGAATCGTAATTTTCCATTTTTTGTCGATATGTTAACTAATTCAACCTGGTAAGCAAACAAATAGTTTCTTAAAGCGACGACCACGGGATATATGTATTTTTTATTTATTAAACTTTGATACATAAAGCAAAGTAAAATATTCTTACAGCAATGTAAATTTAAACTGGACGCAAAGAAAGTGTCACGCCGACTTTGAATTTGTGTTAAGATTGCAGATGTGTATAGACAGAAACAGAAAATGAAGAGTAAATGAAGTCAAAGAAGTGTCTCCGAAGAGAAAGATAATATGATAACAGAATAGATAAAATAATTATGAATTAACGTTCGGTGAGCTTTATGGATTATTAAAGGAAACTATAGCTGAAATGATTTTAATAATCCTTTATAACATATTTCGCTATTTGTTCCCAACTATTTTACCACGCAGTTACGGACAATGGATGAAACCCCGGAATTTTATGAAACACCTAAGCATTTTATAAAGAGCTTGGTATTTTTAGGCAAAGTATGAAATATATGAATTATTATACACATTACCTAGGCATTTCATAGAACGACAAATGCGCTTTAAGCAAAGTGGGAAAAGATCATGATAAGCTATTATTTGAAAGAAGTACGTTTCTGAAAAATACAGACGTTATTTTTGAAAGAAAAAATAAACGACTGCTATTAAAAAAACTCATTCTAAACATTTTATTCTAAAATAAATTCTGAATCTTTTATTTTAAAATAATTAGTGAGATAATCCTGGTAAACCATAATACATTTGTGTCCTCTATCTGACTAGAAATCAATAACAACATGAATAACAAATAAACCTGACAACGGGAATTAAATTCAAAATAATCATAGGTTTTTCACAATAATGCCTTTTTTAATAATTTTTTCTGGCAGGGCACAAAAAGGCGGATGTACAGTTCAATATCATTCCGTGTTATTTGGTTTAAATTTTTATCTAATATTCTATCACGTTCTGCGCGCCCAACAGCCAAATGAATTTCATTAATTAAGTGAAATAACTGGTGCCATCTTCAACAGCATAAATGAGTTTACTTTTGTTTTCCAGGAACATCACATCATAGCGATTAAGCAATCAATAGTCCCGCCGTTCCTTCTTAGCAGGAATTTTGTCCCTTTTACATCTTGTATTAACTTCTGTTAAGTAATTTCAGTATATCGAAAAGAATCACATGTATTTCATACTTTGCCGGTTTGTCATTTGGCATTCTATTAAATGCCTGGACACTGTGTGAAATGTTTAATCGTTTCATACATTGCCGGACAGTTTTTGACATTGTATAAAATGCCTATGCATTCTATATAATGTCGGTTTCATACTTTGCCGGTAGCACAAACAGTATTTTGGTTATTTGAGTTATCGCGCTTATATAAAGGAAGCATCTGAATGAAATGGAACTGAGCAAACATTATCTTTCCTCGTGTTAAATTTACCATTATGTATCGTTCGTTCTAGATAAAAACAATAATTTTTCAAGCATGGTAAATTTATCATAGCTAACGTTCTTCGTGGCGTAGTGGTTCTGCACGCTGGGCCGGTATTCCAGAGGTCCGATGTTCGATTCCCGGCGAAGGCGTTTGCTATTTTCATCTTTTCTGCTCTAAAAAAAAATCCTAATGACTCTACAATCTGTGTTGAGCTTTACGTTCCTAACAATTTGTAAATCTTCTTTCAAGCGTAAGTTTCAGTTGCGGGTGAAAACGCCGGGGACCAAAATGTCGCGAAGAAAACAAAGCAAGTAGAAAATGTCGTTCACATCGGCGGGAGAAAAGAAAGCAAGAGGAAAAACATCGTCGTCGAAAATAAAACGATGGGGAAAAGAAACTCCTCAGTTTTAAAACATTGTCATGTAAAATAACATGGTAACAAATAAAGCACCACAAATCATCGCCTGGTGATAATATTGCAGACTTACGCTTTCTAACCATAAACATTTTTAAGAAAATTTCGCGTAATGATCTGCCACCACAAAAATAAATAAGTAAAATTTGTGCCCCTATATTTCATATTTTTGTATAACTAATAAATGTTTATCGAAAAAGGAAGAAGGAAACTTAAACATTCAAAATCTTGAAATTAGCCAAAATTAATTCTACGTAGAATAGAATAGAATTTAAACTCTGCTGAATATTAAAAGTCATTAGTAAATTAACCTCTTTTATAAAGACGTATTAGTAGATTTTCACCAAAAAATTTAGAATGAAAAAATATGAAAGAGGAAGATACACAAATTTAAAACTCTATTAAATTCCTATACGCATCTTTAAATTTCACTATCCAAATATTGAATGCCTAAATGTCCTTGCTTTTCAATAAAAATTTATTAGTTAATCCGAAAATATTGATTATAGAGGTAAAAATATTACTTCCTTCTTCTTGTGCTCTCAAATCGTTACGGGAAAATCCATTTAAATTTTTATAGTCTGAAAACGCATGTTTTCACAGTTATCATGCAATAAATTGTACATGCTTTATTTTTACCACGATATTTTGTATAACGATGTATTACAGCTGTGAAGATTTTACAGCGATTTATTTTTAAATTTTTTCAGGACTATTAATTTTTCTACTTGGCTTCTTTTCCTCCACGATGTTTTGTGAAAGGATATTTTCTCCGTGTGTTGTTTTCTTTACGACTATTTTTTCCGAGATGTTTTTGGTGTACACCTAATTTTTTTAGAAACTATATTTTGCTAAATTTGTTTTTGAGATTTTAAATCTTCATGCGAATATACCATAATTACTTTCGAAGGCAATGTGTAGTAAATTTGTTAACAAATGTACATAAAACTACAGATAATGCAGAAATTTCCGATCAAATAAAAGTGATCCCGCGCAGTCTAGCTGAAAGTTAAGAAAATATCATGTCTAATACTGAAAGGAAAGAGAAGGTAATGGTCAATTTTAAAAGTGTATAGCGTTGACAAATTGTTCTCAGTTGGTATTCAGAAATGCGTTAATTATCAGTTTCATCTTACTGGATACAAATCGATTACAAAATGAATTTCTTTGACAAAAACTTTGCTAAGGTAAATATCTGTAATCCGTGATGACGATTGTGGCTGTATGAGGAATATTGTGCTTTTATTTACATTTTGGTACTGTGACTTACCTGCGGATGCATGGAGAAATGATTGTTCAACATTTGAGTAGCACGTTTATGATTTAGTCCATATGTCTCTCTTATCACCTCCTTGCTTAGGTTCTGACTATAGAATGTATACCTCAAAGAGAGCATTTGTACTTTTATAGCAGAGTCTAAATTTTCGAAATTTCTCAACTTCTATGGCTCAGGTGAGAAATTATATTGAAAGTGACTTTACGATTGCATGCGGACCAAGAAAAAAACATTGACTATATCCATCTAGAAGCCTGTCTGCAACAGAATCACATTTGGCACAAAATATTATCATCTTACATTTTTGACAGGAAGATTATCAGGCTGTCAAATGCTTTGAGATGATGTCCTTAAGTCTGCGTAAATAATACTCTTACTACACCATAGGTTAATAAATTTAATTAAGCTTATCTAGTACGTAAGTGAATATTCAAACAACTCTGAAAGAAAGTTCTTGCATTGGGATATGTCTTTGTTGACTAACAAGGCATGTAGCTCAGTATCTCAACACATGAGATAAAGCATGATAACAAGAATTTAACAAGCATAATATTCATCACATACTATGTCAAAATATCGCCAATTATGAAAAAATCTTAAAACCAACTTGACTTAATGCAATCCATTCTGTAAACAATTCATACCAAATGACACACAACTGATAATCAGTGCTGAATTTAAGTATAAGCTGTACAAGCTGTAGCTTAGGGCCCCACTTTCTTGGGGCCACCGCCAAAAATTGTACCATATCCCATATAAAAAAATTGACTGATATCCCTCATAAAGAGCTTCATATCCCAAATAGCTTAGGAACATGCCAAATCTAAATCCGGTCCTGTTGATAATAACGGAGATTTAATACAGTGTTATATATTGAGGCAAAGTAAATTAGAAGCCCGTGTTGAATGCTGTAATTGAAAATTATGTTCTTTACTTTGTTGAAGATTTGAAAGCTTCTGTAATTCTCCATTAAGGGGCACTCGAATCTTTTTCATTATGTTAGGAGTGTTCAATTTACTAGAGGAAGGCATAAAGTATTCCAGCATAGGACTATTCAGTTAGAAAGAAATATATATAAACTTTCCTTTGGTCTTCTGTACTTACACAGTAATCAGAAAAGCATTTTGAAGAAATTATTTCGAATAGTTACAAAACAAAACAGTATTTTTTTAAGTTTATATTTATGCTCCCACTCTAAGGCAGAAAAAAGCTAAGAAAATACAAAGTTAATATATTTATGCAGAATTCAATGAACAAAGACCTGTAAAACTGCATTATTACATTGGCAAAATCTACTAATGTCGCTTCCACTTCAAGTAGCAAAATAATTATAAACTTCCGTTTTGTAAACAAGTGGAGTAATAAAAAAAGTAATTAAACATGCTAAGAAATAGCTTTTAAAATTATATATTTTAGATTGTTACTTATCTCAAATTTCACTGAACCCTTAATTATTCTGTTTTTCGCTAGAAAGTAACACAGATGATAAAAATCTCGTACTTAAAGTATTTTTTGCGTAAATGTTGCACGTTACTTATAATGTTCATACGAAATGACCGCTGTTCTAGCTATTATAAATTGCAATGAAAATGATTTGTGCAAAGGTGCCTGCTAATTCAAACTGAATTACCCAGAGCAGGCGGCGAGGACGCCCCTTCGCTTACTGCCCCACGGGGTTTCCCCCTTCTGCTTGCTTAATTGCTTAAAGTAGAGTGCAATGAAGGAAACCACTGGCGATACATTTCTTAAGAGCCCACCGCTAACTCAATAGAATAAAGGTGATTTAAATAATAAAATGTTAATTCGCATGTCAAAGATCTCTTTGTATACAACATTTCTTGTGTAGATCTTTCCATCATTTTTAAGCTCGCCTTGCAGAGGACCACCCATTATTTTTAATTTTACGTCCGTTCTTTCACGAACTCTTGAACAGGCAACATAAATTTGACCGTGGCCAAAATGCAGGATCAGGTAAAAAAATGCGAACACGCTTAAGCGTTCGGCCCTGAGACTTACTGATGGTCATAGCAAAGGCAAGTTTTACAGGAAATTGAAACGGTAACTCTGTGCCTACGTCTCAATTGAAACGGTAACCCTGTGCCGTGGCAACTTCACCCTATTGGCTAGTACAGTTACGCAAGCAACCAATAAACTATCGGTGACAAACAGACTCTTAAGCCGCATATAATAAGGATATCTTTCGGATTACCTAAATTTCTCTAAAGACTTATAGGGTCTGGTATTCTTAGGAAGCATACTCTAATTAACTCTATAAAGACGGTAGAAGAACTATCTCTCTATCATATAATAAAAAACGAAAGTGAGAAGAAGGGTGTATAAGATGAATTTATTATTTGAACACGAAGCAGTAACAGTGCCCCAACTTGGGTTTACACAACCCAGCACTCCTAGCTTAAAAATAGTAATGTTGAACTAAAATCAAATGTATAAAAATTACGTCTCATAGGTTAAAGCGACGCACAGAAAGGCTCTGGTTGTAGGAAACCGGCGAGACTAGTATAGTGGCTAGAAGTCATGGTAACTATGTGGCTTCACGTAGGCAGAACACGCTTTAAAATCAATTTGCGAAACTTTCTCTTAAATAGTACTTCTTTCTCCCTCAGTTTATCAACAAACGCTCGCTATCTCATTTACATTCTGATGTGAAAAGCGTGGGTGAAAAGAGAGCGGCAGAAAAGTAGTTTAACACAAATTAACTATTAGTCAAGAATAAATAGATAAATCCCCACAGACCTTTTATAGCAAATACGAAGCTTGTATTTTGCTTCAACCTTGGAATAATATCGGCCGCTTTCTGGGCAGCATCGTCTAGGCAGAGCGTTGGCGTTTCCATTTGATGATACCTTCCGATGACGAATTAGTGATATCATATTCCTGGAGTCTCTATATCCACCTAGCTATCTGGCTTTCAAGTTTCTTGAAATTTAAAATCCTGGTCAACGAAGCATGATCCATGCGGAGCAGGAATTTTCTACCGTGAAGATAATCATGGAAATGTTCTACGGCTATGGTTAGCAAATCTTTCCTGGTGACACAGTAATTCCGCCCCGGTTTTGATAAGCACTCGCTCCAGTAGGCGACGACAGGTTCTTGGCCTTTTATTTCTTGGAACAAAACAGCACACCGACACTCTCATTGCGGGCATCAGTGTCGAGAATAAATGGTGTGTCTAGCTGAGGATACATCAGAATACGTCAGCTGAGCCGATGTTAAAGCTTCCATGAAGTTGTTAAATGCATCCTCACATTCTTTTGTCGACAAGAAAATTTGTTTGCTTCTATCAGGTTGTGGAGAGTTCTTGCGACAGAAGAAAAGTCCTCCACAAATCCTCTATAGTAGGTGCAAAGCAACAGGATACTTCTTAGCTGGTAAACATTTTCGGGGGGTCTCCAGTCTTAAACTGTTGACACTTTTTCTGGATCTGTACACAAACCTTCGGCAGAGATTACATGTCTGAGGAAAGTCACTTTTTGTTTGAATAATTTACAATTAGCTGGACTCAACTTCTATGCTTCTTTCAGTTTCTGAAGCACATTTCCAAGATTTTCTAGATGTTCTTCAAAACTCTTTCCGACGATGATGATGTCATCCAGGTATATCAGACAGGCTTCGTAGTAAAGACGTTTCAAAACAGTCTCCATGAGGCGTTCGAATGTTGCCGGCGCATTACAAAGTACATACAGCATACCTTGAACTGCCAAACCTTTGTCCCGTAGTTAATGCTGTCTTTTCTTGGTCATCAGGATGTATCTCTACTTGCCAATATCCACTGTTTAGATCAAGCGTCAAAAACCTTTTGCTTCCAGAACGAGTGTCCAGAATATCGTCAGTTCTAGAAATCGGGCAGCTGTCTTTCTTCGTAACCTTGTTCAATGGGCGATAGTCAATGCAAAATCTAGTTGAACAGTCTCTCTTTCTGATGAGGACGATATTAGACGCCCATGGACTTGCTGAAGGCTCGATGACATCGCTTTCCGTAACCGGAAGGACTTATCACAGGAAAACGCCGACGACTTGCGTGGACGATCCTGCACAGAAAGCTTCCTATATTGTTCCGAGGTCTCAGCGAAATACGAGCTGCTGAGTCCGTTCGCTCGATAAACTACAACACCAGCATTGGCTGATCCAGACCTATAGAGTGGCACAGAAATCAGAAAAGATCAGCTGTAAGACGGCGTCATTAAATCCATCATGGAATTAATGGAGTCTTCAAACAGAAAACCTACCTGGCATGACATTTCTATCTGTAGTCTTAAGACAAGTAGGAATACGTGGATCGTAGTACTACGATCTGTAGTCATACGATTATCTTTTCCTTGGTCAGAAGGCTGTCACAGAATTAGAAGTAATGACACAGCACTGTATTTCTAAGTTCGGAGTGCCTCTTCAGTTACATTCCGATTAGGGAAGAAATTTTACTTCGACTGTAATCAAAGAACACTGCAAGCTACTCGGTATTGACAAAACCCAAACGACACCTTTACATCCCCCATCGGACGGCATGGTAGAGAGGTTTAATCGAACCATGCTTAATAATCTCTCATTGGTGGTTTCCAGAAAACAACAGGACTGGAACAGGAAGTTACCAATGTTTTTACTGCCTCACCGCAGTGCTGTCCACGAGACTACCGGCTATTCGACATCTCAGATACTCTTCGGTCTTCGTCTGCCTTGTTATCTTCTGTTTGATAGCCCTACGGATGCGTCTTCATCATCTGAGGAGTACATCCAAGATCTCCAGACCCGGTTTGAAATTTTGCACGAGAGCGAGTTGAACTTGGCGACGGAGAAGATGAATACCCGATACTACCCGAGAGCTATCAAACATCGATTCATCGAAGGTGTGGTTGTGGAATCCAACTCGACGGAAAGGACTCTCTTCTAAACTACAGTCACCTTGAAATGGTCCGTACACAGTCTTAAACAGACTGAACGACGTCGTAGTTCGGATCCGTAAGTCATCAAATCTAAGCCTAAAGTAGTTCATTATAACAGGCTTTCTCCTTACTATGGCCATAGAACGTAGTGTATACAATGTAAATAGTATAAGACCATGGTCCTTTTTGTTTCTAGATTTGTAAAATTTGTGCACTAATTTATGGATTTAGTATTTGATTTGTTTTATGTCACTTGTTGCACTTACTGTTTATGTGTTTGTTATTGCATTAGAATGTGTATTCTTGAATTTATACTTTAGTTGTAAGTATGCTTTCTTGTCCAGGAATTTTACTGCCCGCGACGTTCCGTCCTCTGGAAAGGGACAATGTTACGAATTTTGCATTTAGTTATTTATTTTTAGTAGAATTATAATTAAAATTGCTTTATTTTCCCGTGCAATAGAGCACGAGACATATTTTAAGGGAAACCTACGCCACAAATGCAAATTTACAGTAGCACGTGCATTTAACATTTAATAAATAGATATCTCATAATTTATATTTAATTTGAATAAATGTAATTGACTACTGTGTTAGCTGTAACCGTAATTATTCTCTTTTTCTTTTAGAAATTGTTAGAACTATTTCGCGTGGCCGATTTTAAAGGTTATAAAAGCCAAAAAGAGACCATCTCAGCTCAGTTGTTTCTTTAGCTGCTGCAATTTTTTTGTTGATCTGGTTAGCTTTCTCTGCGTTGTGGATTGCGTTCTATTTAAAGTTTTAGTAGTTTAAAGTATAGCTACTGATTAGATTGCGTGGTACTGTGATATTTTACGAATATCTTTGAAGAAAATTCCAGACTTCTGTTATATAAATCTCTTATATAAATCTTCTTGTGATAAGAATAAATTTTATTAACCTTTTATCGCACTTGTGCATTCAATTTATTACGAAACCGTACGCACGCAACACTGTGTAAGCAGGAATTAGTCCAAGATCAGATTGATAACCCACGGTGCTCAGCGAGAACACAAAAAATCTTAACAAATCGTCTAGTGCGACGTTACAATCTGAATTCTTTCATTTTTTTTTTTTTCCTATGAAGTTGATGTGTTTTTATTTGTGTTAGAAAAAATTATTAAAGCAGAAAAAGAGAAATTTCTTCTAATTTTGTGTCACTTAAGGTTTTGCGGAGTGTGAAGTTGGCTTAGATAAGATAAACAGTACGAATAACATTTCTGATAAGCTTTCTTTTAACATTAAAAATTATTACTTACAATTTTTATTAAAGCAATAAATAAAGAAGGAAAGAAAAACAGATTTATGACATTAGATTTATATTTTAAACTGGTAGCCCTAATGAAAATAAACTTTGCGAATTTTAATGATAAGCTAGAGATGACTCATTAGCAATTTTTTCAAATTAAATCAACAGAATATTTGAGAGGTATCTTATAGGGCATGATGAAAGTTTGAGTCATGGTTTTAGTCTTACATATAAGAAATTTAGTGACTCTTTTTGTTTTATTAATAAAAAAGTGTTAATTCTCTAATGATGTATGAAGGTGCTATGAATTCTGAGACTGCTCTGTAAATATTACTAATTGAAGTAAAGTTTAAATTTCAAGAACATGGGAAATTCAAAAAGAATTTTGGAAATAATGAAAAGCAAAAAATGTGGAGAAAGTAGGTCATTATGACGAAGTTTAAAGGGTTCTTTATATTTTGACTAAAAGAAAAAAAATTATATCTCGATGAATGATAATAAAATAAATGAAGCACCTATCAGTAACAATAGCTGATACATTCCTATGAACAAACAGTTAAGAACAATCCCTATGTTACCAAGGTAAAAAGGAGTAGAAAAAAAATAAATTTGTTTTTCACCACAAGGAGAAGATTTAATAACAAAAAGAAGACGAAAAGGCTTGAGTTCAGCTAAATTTAATTAGGTATATTATTAAAAGTGGGTAGCTGAGAACAATCACTGTTTGTGAGAAACAAAAAATATTGAAAAAATGAACTCTTTTGTTTACCAGAGTGACAGCATTGAATGTGAGATGAAAGACAAAAAGATTTTCTATAGAATATAGCAGAGAAAGTTAATTATATGTTACAAAAATATTTGAAAACGTATGACACTTTAAAGAATCGTATTTGGAAGTAAATTAACTGATGGACTAAGTGAAATTCTGAGTGACTAATAAAGCATTTTTAATATCTATGCATCTACGCTATCCTGAAAATACATAAAGATATTATCAATGTAAAGTGTGAATCCAGACTATGGCTGTGCATTTAAACTAAAAATAACGTATCACTGTATATTGTATAGGGAAATAATGAATGCTTGAAATTTCAATTTTTCATTTCAAATAGGCATCACGTACACGAATTTTCGTCATTACTCAAGATGACACTCAATGTAATGCTGTAAGTTATAGTTGCACGGTGGACGATTGCAGATCAGAATGATTTTATCCAAAGTTTATATAAAGTAATGCTGCTTTGGGTTCAAAAATTAAATTTAAAATCCAAGATAACACAACAAAGAATATTCATCTCACAAAAAGATGAATATATATTTTAGAAATTTAAGAAGTCAATTTAGTTTATGAAAAATAAGGGTAGCAAAAGGAAGATATAGAAAAAAAAGAAAGACACTTTTAAATATTGAAGCAAAATTTGAAGAAAAATATAGCCAAATTTGAAAACATTTCACAAACTAATTTAAGAGGAGGAAACCAAGAAGCAACACATTAAATCATGAAATGTACTTCAAACTTTTAATAAATACTTTTAAAAGAGAATTAAAAAGAAAAGGCAACAGAAACTGTTTCAGAGGTAAAAAAAGATTGAATGTTTAATTCCAAATTAGTCACGTTACTACCAGACATCACTTAGATGTTGCACTGACATATCGCATCAACTTCACAATTTGAACACCCCTGCACTGTCGCATCCACATCGCTGCATAACATCACATCAATGTTGCACTGTCACATTACTTCAATGTCGGAGTGTGACAACGCATCGACCTTGCAGCGCGAGCTAACAATGTTTCATCACATCAAATTTGCGGCCTCGAATTTACATCGCGTTGCAACACCACAAAAAGCAGACATTAAGCCCTAAACACAGCATCATTGTGTCGTTTTGTGAGCTGACATGAAGTAGATATATTGTTACAATAGTCGCACCGTGACATGTTTGCAGTGTCACCGTGCTGTTGGGATGTCTTTGCGCTTTATCCCATATACAACGTAGATATGACTCCGTTTCATCCAGACATTCCTCCACGGAAGCTTATTTTAATCTATAAAGCCAGGGGTACTTTTCCGTAAGTAAGAGATAGTGGTGAAAACCATGAGAGACGTTCCTGGTTGTTTAGGAACAGTTTTTAAATTCTAAATTAGGAATAGTCAGACGAAATAAATATTTATGGTATAAACTCAGATGTGTTTACCACAACTGTCAGTACATGGAACTAGAGTTTCTTAATTGAGTGAAAACACTATGTAAAATTATATTGTGCTCTCATCTTTAAATTGATTTGAGAATAAGTTGCTCTAAAATTAGAATTTGCAAAATTAGAAATACATGCAAACGAAGGCTCATAATAGTATGTGCGCATTATGGGCCCTCGTTTAAGTTTTTGGACACCATCGACAACAAACTATTTGATCATTTTTATTAAATCATATAAGTATAAACTATATTATAGGATAATTAATAATTTCCGAACTTCAGTTAATTTTTAAGCTGCTTTTGGTTTTATGTCCATGTTTATCGATCGATACATCAAATCGATGACATAATATTTAAATCAGTATCGTTAGTTCTTACATGACAAAAACTTATTTTTCCACATATTTTGTAGTTTTTAAATTTCATTTGATAAGGGAAACCATTTGGAAGTTGTTAAGTCTTGTGAAAGAGAATTAATGTATTTTTTTCATTATATCAAAATACTTTTTTGCAGCATCATGAATTTCAGGATAGTATTTGACCAATACTTTATTAAAAATTTGTTTATTTCGTTATTTGCTGTTGCATCGTGACAATTATATGATCTGATAAAAAGAGAAAACGTGTTATTTCAGTGGATCTTTGCGTAAGTAATAAAAGTTTCTATTTTTTTCTTCTCTTTCTTATAACAGAGCAAAATTTAAAATAGTGAAAAGGAATTTCATACCCTATCCAATATTTTAAGTAAATATATTTGCTAGAGTTTTAATTATAATCCTCCGTACTTAATATCAAGCTTTGTCCTTATGGCAATTTTAGGGCAAAAATTCATTCGCACAAGCAGATGCATCTGACGTTATGCACTAACAACTCTACAAATCTCAGGAGGCAGATTTGCAAGTCAAGCTAGATTTTGCAAAGATTGCCATTAACAATGAACCGTTATCGCGAATGATTGAGATGATGTGATCAGAGCTATCTGTGGGGACGAAAGGTACAGTGCTGTTCAGTGTTAACCACAGTTCCGTTTAAAACATCTGGAAGATTTTAGAGAAGATCTGGCAAATTGACTGATCATTCTAATACTAATAAGCACCTCAAAGCTAATAAGCACCTCAAAACTTGTCAAAATGCAAGCATAGTTTAAAATGCCATCAGCATTTACTGCCAGTAAGTATAACTTATTCAAAGACAGGCTCGTTTATCTATTAACTAAGTGCTGTTACTAGCTGTACAAGCCATACCAAATTCTATTTTCAAACATGAAAATGAATACCTGCGTTAGCAGCCATTCCTTCCAAAATGTCAAGATGCCTTGGCAAACACAATATCTAGCATTCCCGGCAATAGTTGGCCTATGAGACGTGGTTTGTCATCTTATCGCAAACATGACCTAATATTTAATACTGATGGCTGTCCAGTTCCCTCTTAATGAAGATGAACTACACCTTGCTGTGGTCTATAGAGTTTGTTAGGACAGAGTTAAAGCACTCACTTAATAAATGCCATATCTGGTAGAGTGCCGCCTCAGATCTGTACCTTTATTTTTTCTGCAGCGCATTCCAATCTTTGACAACAGCTCCTTACTTGGGTTTCAAATAGCTGCAGCTCAGACGGTATAGTGGTTGGTGACCCTGACTGTCCTGGTGGACCTGGGGTCAAATCTCGAAGAAGACGCTGTTATTTGTAATTGTATAATATCTGTGCAACAAATGGCCACCTCAATTACTCGGAGAGCCGAAAGTCGTACCAGGTGGTTGGTGGTAGGGAAAGAAAGATGGAGACCTTCGAACTGTCCCTCGGCGTGGTCTGCATTAAAATTGGAGGGGAGTTGATGTTGATGAGTTGATGCACAGCTGATGAGGTGAAACTACCTCTGTACGACCAATGGTGAAATCTGGTGTCCTGCCCGGAACTTGTTACAAATAGCCAATCCTCTGTGGCTGTATTGCTGTATCCGAGAATCCCAGACTGGCTTTACAGTGGATCGCACTGACTTGCGAACCATACCTTTTCTTTTTTTACATTATGTTATGTTTAATAAATGTTCTTTTAGTGGTTCTTCAGAACCAAATGGTACTGTGGGACAGTGTGAACGTTTTTCATACTTTTGATTTATTCATTGCCTTTTACTTTTTGCACAACATGAGGTTACAATTAGAAGGTTTCATGACTGCGCTAGGGCACAATTAATTAGGATACATAGCGCATATTATGAATAATTGTCAAAAAATTAGTTATTGCTTAGGATGGAACGAGCTGATAATACTTTGACTGCATTTTAAAAATATGATTGTTTGTAAAATTAGGAAAGCTCAGGGATAGAAAAATTTGAAGGAAAATATTTCCGAATTAAAGCATTTCGTCAAAAGGCATTAAATAAATTTATAAAAAGTTCTCGGGCTGATTAAAAGACTGATGTAAAGTTTCTGTGGTTAAAAATCAATCCTTTTCGTGGAAATTACGAAGATTGCTGTTCATTTAAATATTTGTTTGTATCAATAGTTCATAATAATCAGTCACTATATAATGCTTAGAAAATTGGCCGTCTTAAAGTTTTGTTGTTTAAATATACAGGCAAATTAATTAAACAACTTTAAAATAAAATTATAGGATTAACGGAACAAAATCCTCATTAAGAGTTTTATAGGAACATGCATAATTTGTACTAGATGTAAAGCTAATAACTTTCAAGTAATAAGTAACATACCAAAATCCAGAGTATAATTACAGAGTCCATTTTTCAACTGTAATATGAACTATGCAGGCGCAATAACTTTAATGAGGAACGTGTTGCAAGTGTTACTAAGAGATATGTTGCATTATTCGTTTGCATGTAGTCAAAAGTAGGTCACCAAGAAGCTGTTTCAGCTTTAACAGCCTATTCTTTTATTGCTGAATACAAGAGGTTTACTGTATATCCAGGCGCATCTCAACAAAATTTCAGTGAAACCGAGCTTTAAAGAAATTTAATAATTTAGAAGAAATCAACGATTTTCTGGATGCGTTTTCTCATTTTCTTTTCAGTTTCTCTTGTCTCTTAAAACTTCGGTAGTAAAGACATGGAGAACAAATCTAAAACTGAACATGCTATGTATGTAACTAACATTCGAAAAATACTATGCGTCGTTAGTATTTCATAAACGTATTCTGAATACTATACTACCGAAAATAAAATGTTCATTTCGCACTAGTGTTAACAAAGGAATTAACTTTTTGCTTAGGTGACAAATTTTGTAAATAGTAATTTAAAATGTTAAACTGAAGACAAAATTTAATTTTTTGGCGAAAGGAGACGTATTCTTTTTATATAAGTAATTTTATATAGATAACTCAAATTGTCCCAAGAAAACTGTACGTTAACTATACGTAACTTTACAAACTATATATTAATTGTTACTAAACAACTGACATTTTATAGAGTTCTCAAAACTATCCAGCTATAAGGAGAATTTAAGAAATTATTTTAATATTCCATAAATATTACTGAACCTAACATAACATTTATCTCATTAAGCATTCATTGGAATAACCGGACAGGAAATTTGAATATTTTATATGAAGAGAAAATTGAATCTGCCATTTATCGTGCCAGAGATTTCTATTATTAAATGCAAAAGCAATATCCATTTTTAAATATTTTGCTCGCGGTTATGGAAATTTATATCTCTAAGAAATTAAATATATATAGCTGATAAGTTAAAAATGCTATTAGTATTTTGCAAAATGACAAATACGTCAATGGTTGCAAGAAAAGTTTAAAACAAAAAAATGAATCAAAAGAAAAGCGAAAACATGCCAAAGAAAATATAAAATTAGGCAAAGCAACAGCCTTGCGTTGGCATACATTTCAGCAAGACTGTATCAATTAATTAGGCAAAGCAACAGCCTTGCGTTGGCATACATTTCAGCAAGACTGTATCAATTAATTAGGCAAAGCAACAGCCTTGCGTTGGCATACATTTCAGCAAGACTGTATCAATTAATTAGGCAAAGCAACAGCCTTGCGTTGGCATACATTTCAGCAAGACTGTATCAATTTCGAAGACAAACAGATAGAGGACCGTCTTTAGAAAGAGTAAAGAAATCCGCAACGAAGAGATAGCGAAGGTTGTATTCGGCAATGGAAGAAGCTTTTTGGATAATTTTTGCAGACTTAAAATCACAATTGTGATAAAATTACCGACTATGATTAGCTATTGAAGACTTGTTAATTTAGCCTTTTTGCATAGATTTGTGTTTCTTGATGCACCACTTTAAAGCTGTTTCAGTTTGGCCGATATATCTCAAACCATATCCGTGTGGTATGCTACGAATTCTCCAAAAGTTCAAGTCAGAAATTGAATCTTTGAGAATCGAACCATGGATTTTATTGATAGGTGAGAAAATGACTTGAAAACTGAACTGCTGGAGAATCTCCGAAGAAATTTAGCTGTTAGAAATAACATTAATATTTTTTTTGTGCTTCCATTTCATTCTTCTATCAGTTAACACAATTGTAAGGATTCTCCAAAAGTTCAGTTTGCAAGTCATTTTCTAACCTATCAATAAAACCTGTGGTTCGATTATTTCATTTCCGACATTAATTGTTAGAGAATTTATAGCATATCTTTCGAGTGTAGTTTCAGGTATATCGGCTAGATTAAAAGAGTGTTAAAGTTTCGCATCAAGAAAATGATTGTTATGTCTGAAAAGGCAAAATTAACAAATCTTCGATAACTAATCATAATTGGAAATTTAATCACAGTTTTGACTTTGAGATTGCAAAAATTATCCAAAAAGCTTCTTCCAATGGCGAATTCGATTTTCCCATTCTTTGTGAATGCTTTTCCCATTCACAAAGGTTTATCGTTTTTATTCTGTCCTTCCTTACCTTTTGAAAATTCTATTAACGTAATTTTTCAATTTTCGTTAGTATTTGGGCCGAAAGATGGCGCTAACTTTTCGTTCATTTTACTCTTTTTGGTATAAATACAACTGTGGCTTTCCCTTTATTGCAGATTTGTTTGCTACTGATGAAGAGGGACCTGTTCCCGCGAAATCGATAGGATCCCCCTAATATTTACGCCAAACACAAGGATTTTGCTTTGCCTACTGTTACAAAAGAAAAGGAATTTTTGAAATGATTGGATAGCTTAAGATGAAGTAAAAGAAAAGTACTAAGTGTTGTGCAGGCTAAAATTTACATATATGTAAATTTTAACCTCACTAGTAAAAACTGTTTACTTTTTGGAAATACGCCATAATTAATTTCTTTCCTGTTTCAATAAAATGTTGTAGTCCTTAATACTTTAAAATCTGAAGTCTCTTTCTAACAAAAAATTAACAGTTAAAATTTGTAAGTTAAGTTCTTTTAACAATCCCAGTGTTATAAAAGATTAAGTATTTATCAGTTTGTGATTGAGACGGAAGAATAACAATTCATCTCCATACGGAAAGAGAGAAAACAGCTGACATTTTATAGATATTTATAGATTTTTGAGTGGGTGAGACCAACAATTAGGCGCCAAAGAAGTTATTTAAAATTCGGAATTTTCTTGATTTTGCTTACTCTGAAAATCATGTTTCTAATTTATGCTATATGTATCATTAATTTTATTCACTTAAATAATTAATGTTTTAGTAAGCAACTTAAAGTTAAGTGTAGATTTTCCCTCGTTAATTTAACTTTTGTATTATTAAGTACACTTTAAAACTTCTAAACTAGTCTCCGATTCTGAAACTTTTCTTTTGTTCTGATAAAGTTGCAACTGTGTATTAAAAGAGATTCTGTCTTAGCATCAGGTTCTTTTCATAATTTTAGATGCAGTCCGACTGCACGACAAAGGGGTGAATATATTCCCTCTGCACGCCGAAATTTACCACCAGAAGGCAGTATATTGAACATGGTTCTTTTTTTTTAAAACGTTAAGGGGTTACTACAGGGTGATCAGCGAATAAGCCCTGATTTCAAAATTAAATATCTCTATAACAAAGATCGATAGAATTATGCGGTAAACTGTACGTTTATTAGCAAAACTGTAAAAAATGGTGTACAAAAGTTTAGAATATTTAGTTGCGAAAATCGTTAACAGATGGCGCTCTGCGCTGAAAACTCTTTCTCTGAGAGGAGTCTAAAAAAACAATGAAGTGAAGCGGGAGTAGCGGGATTGTTTTGATACGCAGTGTCTTTCAATGCGTCCCACAGAAAGAAGTCACAAGGACTCAGATCGGGAGAATATGAGGCCAAGCAATTCCTGTGTCAGTAAATTGCAGATAATGTAACGCAATTACTCTATTCCCAAAGTATTCATGAAGTAAGCGAAAAACTTTATCTGTTCGATGTGGTCGAGCCTCATCTTGCATGAACCAGTCTATACCTGGTCGATCCTCCAACGCTAGCTGAGTGCTGACAAACTGTTCCAAAATCATAACGTAACGTTCAGTAGTTATCGTTTCTCGTACGAAAAAGGGTCCGATAATGCTTCTGGCGCATACCAAGTCCAAGTGCCGCTGATATGCCGCGAACACCGCATCCCATGCAGTAACTTTAGGCGAATAAACAGTGCTTTCTCTTCACACAAAAAAAGAGTTTTCGGAACCCCAAAGTCTCCAGTTTTGTTTATTAACGATTCCATTCAAATGAAAATGTGCCTCATCTGTGAACCAGATGCAGCTCCCATTAAATATGTCATCGTCGATCATTGTTAGAATCTGATTCTCAGAGTCAACCCTTTGTTGCACACCTTTCATGAGGACTTTCGATTTTGTATGGAAACATCCGTAGGCTATTTTTTATTTATTTATTTATTTATTCTTTTTTTTTTTTTTTTTTTTTTTTTTTTTTTTTTTTTTTTTACGTGCTCGTGTACTTTAAACCTGTCTCTGATGCAATCCGTCGGATGCTTTTCCTAGGGTTTTGCTGAACAATTCCAGAAACTTTGACTGCATTTTCAGGAGTGACTACAGTTTGCTTAGGCCCAACATTTCCCTTTCGATCATCAGCCACGCTGCCAGTTCGTTCGAATTGCGCGAAGAGCATGCGAATGGTTTTCGCATCGGGTCCAACTGGAACATTGAATTGGTTTTGAAAACTGAGACGTGTTGCCGTAGGACTGTGTTCTAATCGGCGAAATTCCAGAACCCCCCCTAAAAAAAAGTTGTTCAATGGAATACATTATTTCCCTTTCTACGCTAGCCTCTTTTCACTAGCCAATAGTCGTACTGATCACTTTCGACTTCGATGCACATTTTAAAGGCTATTGATAGGTCATTGCGATTACAGCGCCCTCTGTTAACGATTTTCTGGTAGTTCGGTCCGAGGTTCGAATCCCGCGAACGGGCTGGCTGCATGGGGCGTTTTCGTGGTTTTCCCCATGTGTAACGTGTATACGAGCCAGTTTCCCTTAGAAAGTCCTCCACGAAGGCATCCCTCCTCTTAGGCAGATAGCCTTCGAGGCTTTGCCATAATCACACACACACACACACTGTTAACGATTTTCGTAACTAAATTTTCTAAACTTTTGTACACCATTTTTACAGTTTTGCTAATAAACGTACAGTTTACCGCATAATTCTATCGATCTTTGTTGTAGAGATATTTAATTTTGAAATCAGGGCTTATTCGCTGATCACCCTGTACTAAATTCTACTTTTCGAAGCCAAATGGTAGTCAAAATGCGTAATAGAGAAAGGTGTGGTGTTGGTGTGGTGTATTTAATTATGGCAAAGCACACTAGGGCTATCTGCCTAAGGGGAGGGATGCCTTCGTGGAGGACTTTCTAAGGGAAACTGGCTCGTATACACGTTACGCATGGGGAAAACCACGAAAACACCCATGCAGCCAGCCCGTTCGCGGGATTCGTAATAGAGAAAGAAAATTTGAATTAACAGACTCCAAGAATAAGTGAAAAAAAAAATTAGAAGTAACACAGGAACTAATAAGCAGACTAAAGTCTGCAACAGTAGTAATCGCAAGAACTAGAAAAGGAAAATAAAGGATATCAGTAAACACAAACATTGACATTAAAGCATCTTTCAATATAAAATTAATAACACTACAACCTTGACTTAAATTTACTCAAAGTTGTTATATTACTAATTTTATGTCTTACTTGGCGTGTTCTCTTCTGCTTTCATCTTTCAATAATTAAAGTAACATATCAAATACTTATAGTATTGTAAATTAAAAGTTTTAAAACATATGAATTAAATTTCGAATAAATTATGTTATTTTTAGTTCAAATGGACTATTGTTTTCGTTTTGTGATTTTGCGTTGAATCACTATTCACTTTTCAAACTGTTGCCACCAAATATTATCGACCTATATTGTATTTGAAGAAATCAAATAATGAAGAATCTGCATAAATTTATGTATGATCTTCTCATTGTGTTAAATTTATGGTACCTAGAGCCATCCAATTTTGAAATACGTAATCCTACTGCAAATACGAGCATCTTAAAGGTCAAATTTGAAATTTGGAATTTGTTTTATTATCGATTTCATATTCTGTAAAACTTTAATGAATTTTTGATTAACAAACTCAAGGATTTCAAAGCGAGCAATGGCAACATTGTACAGGAAAAAAAAAAAAAAAAAAAAACATTTATATCTCTAGCGAGTGAGGCTGCGTATCGGTAATTCTAAAGATATGCTCAGTTTAAAATTATTTTGCGATATTGCTCTTGAAATAAATTTTATGGTTTAAGTGCGAAGAACATGATATTTAATAAATAAATGTAACACACAAAATGTTAAAAAACGCCTCTTTGGACGTAATTCAAAATCCGAAACCTTTCAGATTTTCTTTTTCTTTTTTATTATTAATTTGATAACTTTCTTCGAAAATAATAATAATGAAGGCCGAATTAGACTTGAAAATTTAATATAGTTAATTGTATGCAAACGATTATTTGTTACTATGAAAGTGTGCTTACCATGTATGGTGTGTAAAAGTCTATGAGAAACGCTTTTTCTTTTTTTAACAATTATTTATCAGTTGCATATATTAATTTCTTCCGAGTTAGTTGAATATTATACATTAAGTTAATGATAGTATTTAAAATTAATTTTTAATTTTAAATTGCTCAAATTAATTAAGCTAGATAAAGTTTTCGTTTCGAAAATTAAATAAAAGAACTTACATCTACTGGATGGCCTGAGAGCGATGTCAATGATAAATTAAATACATAAATCTTGTAAAATGGCAACGCTTTGATTGGTCGCGTAAATAATAAATGCCGAATTATAATGAATGTAACGCAATGATCTTGTGAAAAATAAAAGCTTAAACTATAGACGCTTTAGTAGCATCGATATAAGCAACAGAAAGCAATATATGACTAGGATATTAAAAAGGAAAGGTTTTTGGTAATAAAATTAAACAACAGGAAAGAGAAAAAAATACAAATTAAACAGATGTTTAACATGAAATCTACCAGAGCAATATTACTATATGTTTAGAATTATTTGCATATGACCGTAAATTTTTAATTAATTTCAGTTTCTACACTAGCAATGAAGGTCTTTCAGCCTTGAAATCTCAATTTTTCTCAAAACTATGTGTACGAATCTAATCATCTGGAAATCCGCAATAAGTAGAAAAATTAGCTACTGCGTGCTGATAACACAAAAAGGAACCTGCTGGTGAATACCTTAACCAGAATAAACGTTTTACGTCACTGGATGAGAATTCATTTCTAAATATAATACGTAATTCATTTCTAAATATAATACGTATTTATACGTAGTCTAGAAATATAATAAATTATCTAGAAAATTACTAGAAATATAATAAATCGTAATAAATAGAAACCAATTTCTTTTCTTTGCGAATCATTACAGCAGAGAAGTGCGTGATGTTGCCTCGATTGTAACACACATCGCTTTAGTCTTAAATGGCATAAAAACTGACACGCCTTTTAATAGGTTTTCGAACTTTCTGGTGATACTTGGATGGAAACTAATTAATTGTGCCTTTTCAAATAATGAGAGGTTAACATAAGCTATTTCTATCAAAATTTGTCCACAAAACACAGAGATTCGAAAAAATTACAACTTCGAAGTTAGTCATTTTAAATAAGCTACTTCTATATGATTCGATCTGAAAAATCTGCATGTGTTCAGAAAATCTGAAAATGTCAACCTCAGTACATTATTATTCATTAAGGATTTTTTTTAATAATAACTAAGAATTTTACTGGAAATAAATAAGCTCATCCGAAACTTATACCTGAAAAAATATCATTTATTTTGCAAGGAAATACATAATTGAGTTTTGAGCAGAAAGACTGAGCATCATTTTGAAGGTGATAAGAATTTGGTATGCCCTTAAATTATTAAAGCAAAATGCATTAATGGTATCATAATAAAGAAGCAAAATAATTTTATTAGAATATTCCATAATAGCAGTAAATGCACAGTTGAAACTTTCGAAATACCCTTTATGATATTTCGCAACACAAGGGTTCGAAAGCACTTAGTTACTTAACTACTATATGAAGCATCAGCAAAAAATGCCTTTGTTGAGAGCATTTTAAGGGGAACTGACTTATACAATTATTTGCACATTTTGTTCAGCTTCTATATTCCAAAGCTCTTTGAGGATCTGTTCCTATTAAGTTCGAGATATTCCTGCTCCGATATTTTAATGTTATTCTCAGACAATATTATTATTATCGTTTTCGCCTTTAGGAAACATCCTTCCTGGTTTTCTGTGATGTCTACTACTGTGTAATGCTCCTAATCAGCAAATTTGAGAGAAAAAAATTTAACAGCAAATGAATATTGGCAGATTTTTGCTGCGTAGTCACTGTGATGCAATGAAATAATATCGCAGACTAATGACGTTATTGCATTACGAAACAATATCACAGAGCAAAAGACGTGCGGTTTAGTGTACAGTATTCCTATGGTAAAGCTGACAAAGAGTTAAATACGCAGGGCTTTTTATTATCGATTATTTCCTTTACGTTGAGCTTAGACTAGTCAGAAATGTTTTCATGAATTTTTATAATTTTGCAAGAAATCACTTTTCATGAATTTAAAATTGGTTTTTGACCTTAAAATAAGGTAAAATTATTTTAACATTCCCTTAAAATAAGGTATGAGTTTCAATTTGTGTAACTAGTATTTTTTACTTGCTTCAGAATTAAACGAGATGAATGTATAAGACGTAAACGTATTATGAGAAATGAAAGGTCCTATGACATTTGGTATCTTCCTTCCAGACTTTAACCCAATAAATTTTGTTATATAGACTCATTTTTTCTTTTTCTTCTTTGGTTTATGTTTCTTGTTCTCCTGAACACTAAGTACCTACGTCCATAAAAATATTTTACGCTCATAATAAAATCTCGATCGTAACAACGTTTCACTTTTGGGGCTGTGTTAAGAACAATGGCAATCTAAAATGTTTATATGGACTTCAGAAACAATAAGTAATGTTTCCTGAAGCTATAAATAAATTGCTTTTAAAGAAAAAACACGTGGGCACCATTCCGATTGTTTTGAGTACATAATCCAAATTGTAATCACTGCGAAAACCATGAAATTTTTTCTGCGAAAAGTATGTAATACCACTTAAGTCTATTTTAAATGCAAGTCAAAGTTTTTATCTGAAGGGAAACTGATTTATTCCTCTATATAATATTTTTTCGCGAAGACCTCAGGAAGAAAAAGAAAGATGACTTTATGTTTTACCCTAATCTAGCTAGAATCTTTAAACAGTATTAACGATTACAAAATGGAATTAAGTAAATAACAGTCTATCTTTGCTAACGTTGCTACTACTATCGTTGCTAATAAAATAGTATATAAAAAGGTAAGTTTTCTTTATTTAAAATGGAATGGTAAATATCTTTGTCAGCTACATAATGATCCTCTTTCAATATATATTTTGAACGGAAAAATTCCCAAAAATTCATTTTCATTAATAATGCATATCATGAAGCAATTACTTTTGGAGCGAATAAAAAACTGCAATATGAAATAGTATATCTTTAGTTATATGTCAGTCACATCAAGCCGTATATCCGTTTAGTATATATCTGCATGTATATCCTTTCTAATGGTTAATATCTGCAAGTTTGCACTGAAATCTGACTTAATATTTATATTTAATTTTGAATAAATCCTTATTTATGGAAAGGAACAGCGAAAACTCCTGCCCGGTAATACTCCTATAATTTTTTCATTTTATAGTTGAATTACATTTCATATCCAGTAACTCTACATCTTAATTAAAATCTCAGTAGTGGCAAATCTATAAAAACGAAGATTTTTTTAGCAATTGGAAAAACATCGTTTTTCAAAATATTGTGCTTACTGCGTGTGCAAATCTTAAACAGTGTGTTAACTGTCAAATTTTAAACGATCTTAACGGTCAAATCTTAAACAATCAAGAATATCTTTTCTTACTTATACTGATTCGAATTATTTTTATAATTTTTCACATGTATTATGTTTCTGCTGTAACATAAATTTTGTGATATTTTGATCAAAGTTTCTGGTTCCTTTCCATTATGATTCATATATTTCTTGTCTCAGACATTAAGTCGTAAGGTTCGTATACAGAGGGCATTGGGTGTTTATTTTCTTTGAAATATAGCAACGAAGCAGCATTAGATATCTGGATAATTGTCTAACAATTATCCATCTATCCTTTCCCTTAAAAACGTTTCTTACCATGTTCTTTGTTCTCGAAAGTTTTGTTCGCTGCATGTTTCTCGAAAGGAAATTCGTACATGTAGTTTGTAAGCCGTGGTAATAAATCTCCAGCTGAGAGTTATCTCTGTGTTTGTTAACTTCTGGCTGCCCAGTTCCAGATTTTTGTACTTATAACAAATGTACATTTGTGTCGGTAGTGGCAACGAAGTGGTTACTCCCAACACTAAAAGATAAAAAGAAAGTTTATGAAAAGATGTGTTTTCTTGTTGGTATGTAACACTATGTGTTCTGATAGTTCTAGAGGCAGTGGTTGTCAATCATTTGCTCTATCTTTCACGATGATTACTATCATTGATTCCCCACGGAGGATTACGACCTTTATTGCTACTGGTCATTATGAAATAAATATACAACTACCCTGCGAAGTTATCTAAATCCTGCTGATTGATGAATTCATTAGGTGGAAGCTATATGAAGACGACCGAAAACACCTGTTTTCAGATTTATTATCAAAAAAGGATTAGCTGGTGGATGGCAATTTTAATTTAGAGAATTCGCCCCACACAGCGGCTAGTTCATTATATGCATTATCCTACATTACGGCACTATATCCGCGTACTTTAGAGGTCTGGTTTCAAAAGAGTTTCTCGCCATGTATCGCACCGCGAGAAACTCTAGACGACAGGTACTGTCATAAGCATTTGCAATCCTTTAGTATTTGCAATAATGTGATAATTGGTTTTACAATTTCAAGACTTTAGTACCTCGGCATACACCACTAATCTGCTCTGGATTCTTGGACATATATCAAACTGGACATGTACCGAACAAATGTTTCCAATACGAATTAAAGAAAAAACAATTAATCTGTTCTCATAAAAAATATAGTTGTTCTTATTATGACATTATTTAATGCTAACATAGAAATTCAGTGCATGAAATAAATTATACTGTACATCAGTGAAACACTGCATATAGTACTGTACATCAATGCTTTTCTGTTACACAGGTCAAAAGCAATTTTTAACATGCTTTAACGTCTCTGATCTTTGCTTGGTAATCGATTTTACTACCTTCCCAAAGTTACGATTTAGTAGTCTTCGTTTTTCGCTATCGTAGATAGCATCGTAATCGATAATACAGTATACAATTGGTCAAGTTCCAGATACGCATGCTATTTTCATACCTTTCAATGATCTCTTTTATTTTCCTACATGGATCCCCAAAACTCATTATTAATGAATTTACAAAACATGTAAGTGACAGAACACAAAATCACTTGAAACTTCAGTGTTATAGAGCAGGTTGGTTATTAAACAATAACAACAGCCGTACTGTCAAACACGGGCAGTAACAGACTTGTTTACCTCTTTCGAGGCAACGAGACGTTGTCTCGAAAGAGATAAACAAGTGAAATGAGCGAGATAGTGACTCATTGAATTCTAGTCGCATTCCAAACAAATGTCTTATACCAGCCAAAACGTTTCTTCCAAACAGGATGTATACGGAGTTGGATGCATTTCAAAGCAATCATATAGTGAGATACCACTGCAATTCGATTTAATCTGACACTATGTTGTATAAGACAGAAACTATTAATAGCTGGACCATTATTTATTATGGTCCATTCCAGCAACAAAATTTAATAAATTAAGATATCCGAAAAAAACTCGAAAGATGACACATTTCATTAATTTAAACCGAAAATAACTTAAAGAAAAACAAAGTTATACTGATTCAAATTAAAATGTTCTTTTCTAAGCTAGTGAGGCTTTGTTTCCTTCAGGACACTAATTGTAGTATCAAGAACCGGTCGCAGGACTAGGAAAGGATCAGAAAATCAGAAACGGGCTAGAAGATCAGGAATGGGCCGAGGAATCCGATCAAGAATTGGCTGAAGGATCCGGCGCTGGATGAAGAAGTCCATTGCAATAAGTCATCGGTTATCGCCGCTAATATTGCGCTGGTTCTATGATTCCGTAGTCTAATAGATGATTATGCTTATGTGGGCAAAAAATATTGGCCTTAATAAGCTCATTGAGCTAAAGGCACATTGAGCTTATGAAGTCCTCTAGGGAGAAAACCGGAGACAAGTAGGAAAGAGGAGACAATTGTCTCAAGATCAAGGTAACTTTCAGAGTAGTTGAATGCAACTAGAGAGGAAAAGCAGAGATTAACTCAGAATAGTTAACAAAATTGTCATCATTAAGACAATGACTTGAAAAGGTCTTATTTTAAAATCCTCCGGGAGGATCTCATAGTTTAAAGAGACAGATAAATTACTCTTGTGACAGTGCATGCTTTTAATGGAAAATTTACATTGCGCTGTATCGAAAAAAGAGCTTAGCTTATATATTTTTAATCTGACTACTACGCAGTTTAACCGCCCGATACCGCAGCTGCATCACAAGTCCAGGGTTCGATCCGCAGGATGGGAAAGATTGACTCAGCCTTTCATCCCTTGAGTGGGTCAATAAAATGAGTATTAAGTTCGCTTGGAGACTAAACACCGCGGGTGTTTCAACAAGTTGACCACTTCCCCAGGGTATATGCTGATGCACTCCGGGGTCCAAGGTCAAGAAAGCAGATTTCGGGGCACTGCAGGCCGTGGCCCACTAGGGCTGTTGCGCCACTGAATTTAGTTTTTTACGCGTGCAGTTCTCTCTCTCTCTCTCTCTCTCTAAACTTTGCATTCTTCAGGCACTAGTGTCAAAGAGCTGTAATGTCAACAAGCTCTTATTCACCTGGGGGGATGATATTCGCTCCACACATCTCCCGAAGTAATTTGGAGTCTCAAGGAAGTCAGAAATGGAACCGGACCACATGTTGAGTAATACAGCCTGATCTCATTTCGACAGTCTTAGTGATCAATGTGGTAGTCTCAAGCGATTGCCCATGTTCATTCTCTTACGTCATATATAAACGCAGCCTTTATACAGTCTATAGACAAGGATGTGTCTTGCCTTTAATGTTCACTATAAAACACTTGTTGTCATGCACATACTCTATGCTACCGACCAAACCTGCCGGAAGAACAGACTTATAGCTGAAAGGAGAGAGGAGAAAATCTGGCAACTAGAAGAAGAAACGTGCTTGATGCGAGAAGAACGGCATGCTCGCGAGAAAAAATTTGAAAATTAGTTTGGCTGTATTCCGAGAAAAAAGTTATCTTGTGTTTTTTGTTAAGAACTGAGAGATGCAATGCATTACTTGTGCGTTTGATGTAAATGTGAATAAAAGCAATACTTTGTGAAAAGTTAATGTGTATTTACAAAATTTAAAAATATAGCTCATGTTATTGTTAAACCTGCATAAGTGTCCCAGTTTATTTCCTGCAAATAGAGTTGACTAATAACATTCATAAGTGGATAGAAACGAACCGACAAAGATGAATTGATCAAAGGATCGATTTATGACAGTGATCAAAGGATCGATTATATGACAGTGGTGGCAGCGGTGGGATGTGTATTTGTCGACTCGGAAAAAGCTCAAGTGAATTCCTTACGAATGCTGCGAAACTTATTAAGTGGAATAGTTATCTTCTACCAGGTTCTCTCGTTAAGTGATTTATTTATGTTTTTGTGTTTATGAAAAATTTGCTGTTAATGTAAAGGTACACTTGAACAAGTATTTTATAAGACAAAAATTATCAGTGTGATTATCATATAAGACTTGAATTACCTTGCAAGTGCATTTATCTTTTATTATATGAGTGAATGATCTATAATTTAAGTAATGCTTGTGTTTTATTTATGAGATATGATTGCATTAGTTTTCAAATGCTTATATATAAACATACATGTTTTTTTTTATTTATTGAGTATTTGGATGTTGTGCATATTTAATGCAGGTACTATGTGTTTATGATTCAACAGAAGTTAAGGATTTAACTTGATGTATAATTTTATGTAAGGAGATTTAGTTTTAATTTTCTGTTATTTTAATTAAGTTGAACATAAAGTCGCATAATGTCATTTTTGGCCAAATCTAGAAAGGCTGATCTAGTCGCCCTTGCACAAGAGTTTGGTGTTGAAGTGTTGCCTACATTTAGGATTTTGGACTTGAGGGAAAAGATTCTTGCTAGTGAAAGCTATGAGGAGCAGGTAGCAAAGGATCTTCTGAGTGTTATCATTACAGATAGGGAGGCAGAGGAGGGGATTGCCATTGAGAAGTATAAGGTAGATTGCCAGGCTCGTTACTCGAATAGGAGTACTACACCCGAACGGGGGGTGAATGGGAAGGAAAGATCAGTAGAAGAGTTAACAATGACAATCAGATTATTGACAGTAAAGGTTCCATGTAAAGCAGATGGCTGGGACTATTTCTTCTCCATTTTAGAAAGAGCTTATGTCAATGAAAGTGTCCCTGATGAGTATAAGGCTAAAATTCTGATTTACCTTTTGGGAGATAAAGCGGCAAATTTATTAACATTGATAAGCGAGGATAAGTATGGGAATTATGAGGAAATAAAGGAAACTGTGTTGAAAGAATTTAAACCTTCACCTCAGGTATGCCTGGAGAATTTCAGAAAGGCAAGACGAAGTTCAGAAGAGACCTTTGGCCAGTTTTCTACTAGAGTTACTGCCATGTGGGAAAATTATGTGAAATCAAGGGTGGACAGACTTTGAAGGTCTTAATCAGTTGGTGGTAGCGGACAAAATCTACCAGACCCTTGATGCGGAAACTGCAGTACACATAGGTATAAGGCAGGGAGACTCGTGGTTCAAGCCAAGAGAGCTTGGAAAGGAGTGTGACATATTCTTTGCGGCTAAAGGGAAGTCCTACAACGTACGTAGGGAAGCTTGTGAAACTAAGATTTTAAATCAGGCAGTAGGTGAGAAACCTAGGGTTGAAGAAAGACGAGACAGTCGGCATACGTCAGAAACCATAGGAAAAACCACAGGGAACGTTAAAGGTTTAACATGTTTTGTATGTGGTTCAGCTTCACATTTTAAAAGGCACTGTCAAAGATTCTAGACTCAATTCTAGGCACTGATTAAAGGTTCTAGACAGTATAACAGAAATGAGGAAAAGGATAAAGCTAGGGTAAACTGGGTAAAGAAAGATCAGGATAATGATATCCTAGAGAACAAAGTTGTGGTAGCTCGTGTGGATCCTTTGAGGAAGTCAGGGGATGTAAACGACTATAAGCTGTGTGAGTTGAAAAGGGTTCCTATTAGTGTAAATGGAACAATAGGAAAGGCCCTCGTTGATTCAGGAACAGAAATTACGGTGGTTAAGAAAGAGTTAACCAAAAGTCTCCAACTGAAGGAAGGATCTAGTATATATTTGAAAGGTATATTTGGTCCAGCTGTTAAATGCCCTTTGGTATGCATTCCACTGAGTATTACTGTAGAAGAAAGTGCCAATGTTACACATCAAGAGATTTTGTGTGCAGTTGCAGAATCGCTGGCAGAGGATGTGTTGCTTCCTCCGAAAGTATTCACCATGTTAGGAGGTCGGTTATATGACACAGGTGAAGGGGTGGAAAACTTACCTGAAGAAACCACAAACATCCCAGAGGTTAGCAGAAAGGAAAAGTCTGTGAAGGTAAACACAGGGAAACTATAAGGAAACGCTAGTATGGGAAGGAATCTCAATGAGAAAGGGAAGATGGAATCAAGTGAAAGCCAAGAACCTCAGCCAGGAAGACTATGTACAGCGGATGTATTTAGAAGAGAGCAGGAGACTTGTGAATCTCTGGTAGGAGATGGGAGAATGCTCAGAAAGGAAAGGGGAATTATTATACAGTGGATAACTTTCTCTTTCATAAGGACAAAATTCTTGGAGAAAGTGTGGGGCAATTAGTTGTACCTAAGAGTCGAAGGGAGGAAGTCTTGCAGTTAGCACATTGCTCGGTGTTTAGTGGCCACATGGGGGTAAAGAAAACTGTGGAGAGAATTAGATACTCTTTTTATTGGGAAGGTCTGAGGTTAGACGTTCAGAAATTTTGCGAGGCATGTAAAGAGTGCCAGTTGACTAGACCAATTAAAACTGTTGATAGGACACCAATTACCCCAGTAACGAGGCCAGATCTGCCCTTCCAAATTGTAAACATTGATGTGATAGGTCCGATTGATCCTCCCAGTTCTAAGGGTCATAAGTATATATTATGCTTAGTTGATCAGCATACCAGATGGGCAGAAGCAATACCTCTAACTAGCCTCTTCGCCAAGTCGACTTGTGAGGAGTTATTACATATTTTTTCAAGAACGGGTATTCCAAATGTAATTGCATGTGACAATGGAACAAATTTTAAAGCAGATTTGTCTCAAGAATTTGAGAGACGAATAGGGGCCAGTCCTAAGTTTTCGACCCCTGGATATCCTCAAGCTAATGGATTAATTGAACGGTTTAATGGTACTTTAAAAAGAATGTTGCATCATGTCATCAGAGAAGAAGGTAGAGGGTGGCATTTTCAAATTCCTTATGTATTGTGGACCTATAGAGAAGTACCCAACTGAACAACTGGGGTGGCTCCATTTCAACTGATGTACGGCAGGACACCTCAGGGACCTCTGTCGATATTAAAATCATCATGGACAGGGAAACATGAAAATTTACAATTAGATGCAACTCCTGTTTATACATATTTACAAAATCTAAAGGCTAGGTTTGAGAAGGCAGCGGAGCAGGCAAAGCTCACAGCTAAAATTCAACAAGAGAGGACAGCACTCTATCATAATTTAAAGTCTACCATAAAAACATTTAAGGTGGGAGATAAGGTGATAGTCTTGATTCCCGATTCTAATAACAAGCTTTATGCTAGGTGGCAGGGTCCTGCAAATATATTGTAACAGAGAAGTTCTCACTCATTTGTAGTACAAATGCCCGATGGGACCAAAAGACATGTTCATCAGAATAAGATTAGACCTTATGTAGTTAGATCCCAAGCAGTAAATGTTATCTTGGAGGGGGAAGAAGAGTTTGGGGAAATTGAATCTATACCTGTCAACAAGGGAGAAAAGAGTTTTTCTGAATCTCTGGAAGGATTAGAAATGTCTAATTTAGATTCAGTCCAAAGGTGTAAACTTTTAGGGCTACTGAGGAAATATCAAACATTATTTACACGTCCAGTGCAACCAGCACGAGTAGGTACACACAAAATCGAACTTATTCCTACTGCTATTAGGAAGAAACCCCACTGCTATGGAATACCCATGGCATACCGCAAAGCAGTAGATGAGCAGATACGTGAGTTGCTAGAATTAGGATTAATTGAACCTTCTGAGTCAGAAATTGCTCATCCTATAGTTTGTGTGGCGAAAAAAAGATGCTACAGTTAGAATGTGTATAGATTTTAGATCATTGAATGCTCTAACGAAAACTCCAACATTTACCATGAAAGACATGCAGGAATTGATTTTTGTGGCGGGTGCAGCAAACTGGCTGACAAGCATCGACCTTCGAAAAGGGTATTGGCAAATCCGAATGGATGAAAAGAGCAAACCTTTGACTGCATTTGCAACATGTAATGGAGTGTACCAGTGGAGAACAATGCCTTTCGGCTTATCAGGAGCCTCAGGGACATTCGAGAAGGAAATGAATTGTGCTTTGCAGAGTCATAGTGATTATGCTCAGGCATATATAGATGATGTGGTGATTTTCTCGAAAACATTTGAGGAACACTTGAAACACATTTCTCTGGTTCTGGAAACTTTAGAAAAATTAGGATTTTCTGTACGTTTGGACAAATGTACTTTCGCAGATAAAAAAATCAAATATTTGGGGCATATAATTGGAGGAGGCAAGCATAGTCCTGATGAAGAAAGGGTCAAAGCAATTAGAAAACTCGTCAAGGCCAGTCACAAAAAAAGATGTGAGATCGGTTTTAGGATTAATGGGATTTTATCGATCTTATATTCCCAGTTACGCAGAAATATCGGCCCCATTGACAGAGTTGACGAAGAAGAGGCAAGCCAATATTGTTCTATGGGGGGAGTTGGAACAGAATGCTTTTAACAAATTAAATGATACTTTGTGCCAAGTGACATCTCTGGCCACACCAAATATAGGAAAGCCATTTCAGATACACTGTGATGCATCCAATTTGGCGGTAGGTTACTGTTTAATCCAGATAGACGAGAGTGGTAATTATTGTCCTATTGCATTTGCAAGTCAAAAGCTTTCTCAAACTCAGAAAAATTGGGCAAGCATTGAGAAGGAAGCTTGGGCAGTCTTATTTGGCCTGAATAAATTTGATAAATGGATCTATGGGGCTCAGGTAGAAATTATAACGGATCACAACCCTCTCAGATATTTGAATGAAACTACTCCTCGAAGTCCCAAATTGACGAGGTGGGCTCTGGCATTGCAAAAATGGAACTTACGGGATTCAGCACCAAAGTGCAGATGCACTCTCACGTCTGGATCAAATATGATATGATTAATATAATTTGATTGTTTTTTCTTTTTCTTTGTTTATTTGTATGATTGTAATAATTTATTGCTTGTTCTGTTTTGTTTTATTTAATACTGTACGAGGTTGGTATTGTGTAAAAGTAATGTACAGAAAATTTGCTTGGATATTGATTAATGAAATACGTCCCAAAGAAAGGACAAATTTCATTCTTGGCAGGGGCGTGTCATGCACATACTCTATGCTACCGACCAAACCTGCCGGAAGAACAGACTTATAGCTGAAAGGAGAGAGGAGAAAATCTGGCAACGAAAAGAAGAAGCGTGCTTGATGCGAGAAGGACGGCATGCTCGTGTGAAAAAAAATAGTTTATCTGAAAGGAGAGGGGAAAATCTGGCAACGAGAAGAAGAAACGTGCTTGATGCGAGAAGAACGGCATGCTCGCGAGAAAAAATTTGAAAATTAGTTTGGCTGTATTCCGAGAAAAAAGTTAGCTTGTGTTTTTTGTTAAGAACTGAGAGATGCAATGCATTACTTGTGCGTTTGATGTAAATGTGAATAAAAGCAATACTTTGTGAAAAGTTAATGTGTATTTACAAAATTTAAAAATATAGCTCATGTTATTGTTAAACCTGCATAAGTGTCCCAGTTTATTTCCTGCAAATAGAGTTGACTAATAACATTCATAAGTGGATAGAAACGAACCGACAAAGATGAATTGATCAAAGGATCGATTTATGACAGTGATCAAAGGATCGATTATATGAAACTTGTTATAACAGGAAATCACGGTTTACGATCTAGAATACAGTATTTACTAAAACAGCCTAAGAGAATCTTGTCTAATAAAGGTATATGCAGTAGTTGAGAGTTCCAAGTGAGTGAAGACAACACGGAATATATATCTCAAGGTTGAAATTGATCTTAAGCACTTTCATTTTAAGCTGCAGAGATCGGAAGGATTCGAAACAGCAGTCTAACACTAATTATTGTGGTTATTTTTAATGGAGCTCCATAAAAAGAAGTCTACAGGAGAAGTAATTAAATCCCACTTGAGATCGGAACGCATACCGATACTCTAGTGGTAGGGTGTAGAGAAACCAATATAGTGAGGTGCTGCTCATCGAGACGGCCTTAAACTGGCGGTGCAGATGCTTCGCCATACCTTTGCACATAGGATTATAGACAGTCATTCGATTTTAAACGAACCTAAAAATTTGGTTAATTCATCTGTAATGCCAGAAAATGTATATCGAGGTTCAATTTGAAGAAACCATAAGTCAAATCATTTTTCTAAAACAGTAGAGCTTTAAAAGCAATCTTTGGTAATTTCGGCTTAGTAAATGATCCACACTAATGATAAAATATGAAAACTGTATAAGAAACATATACATGTTTAATTAGAAAACCATTTGTTAGCCGTGAACCATATTAATGTTAGCAGTGGACGTAGTTCAGCTAAAATCAAGGTCGGAAAGAAGTAAAATGCAAAACAATGAAGTTCACAGAAAAATCACTTATATAAATCCAAATAGGAAAAACAAGGCAAAAAATTAATTTTATGAAAGAGTAGTCACCAAATATGTAGAGGCAGGGAAAAAAACCTACTCTTTTCCCATATAACTGTATTCAATCAGAATTTATGTTGAATGATGTAGAATCTGCTAACAAATGAATCAATATTTATTATGGTCCATTTAAGTAATAACAATTAGTAAACTAACATAACCAAAGAAAGATTAAAGATGACACTTTGTCATTAAATTAAAAGAGACGGTTATATCAACAATGCTATACTAAGTGAAAATAAAATATTCTTTTCTGAGACAACTGGCTTTCGCTTCGTTGAGCTCTCTAATTGTAGAATCGAGAACGGACTGATGAATCAACTGCGGTTTTGATCAGGAACTGGCTGAATAATCCCACTGTGGCTTCCGCCTATTCAATGATGCTGTTATTGCTCTGGTTCTTTGACACTTTGTGGTTATTTTGGTTTCAAAGAGAAAATATTTCGCCTTTTACCAAAGCTTCTGTGAATCCCATATCAGGCGTGAAGTAGGAAGAATCCGGATGGTAAAGTTCTTCATGGTTTTCCATGTAAGAACGATTTGAAGGGAAAATGAATTAAGGCTCTTTGTAATAGCTGTCTGGACTGAAAGCAGGTGTCAGCATCTGAAAGCATCCAGCAGAATATCCTCAAGGAATTCTGCGAAGAAGATGTCATAATACTTGTAAATCAGAGCAGGTGAAAATGAAAATATATTTTAGTGTCATCTGAGCAATAGAAGTGACGCCATCTCTTAAGGGCTAAAGTCCCAAAGTGCATGGTTGTCGAAGAATTTGGATGGAAAGGTTAGGTGACTTCTCTCCAGCAGCTACATTGAAAGTTTGGTGTCCGCCGATAACATCGCGGCAAAAACATCGCGGACGAAAACGTCGCAGAGAAAGCAACGCAAGGCGAAAACGTCGCGCTTCAAAACATCGTGGGAGAAAACATCGCAGTTCTAAAACATCGTGGTACAAAACATCGTCGTCGAAAATAAAGCGGTTCAAAAACTTCGCAGTTTAAAAACATCGTCGTCGAAAATATCGTGGTAAAAAATAAAGTATCTACAAATCATCGCGTGACGATAATATCGCAGACATGCTTTTTTCAGACTTTAATAATTGTAAATAGATATTCCCATAATAATTTGTGAGCACAAGATAGAAATAAGGATAATTTGTTTTTCATATTTTATATTAACTAATAAATTTTTGCTGAGAAAATAAGAAGGAAACTTAAGCATAGAAAATTACTATGCTTAAGTAATGCAACTTATAGCACTTAATTTTAAACCGACATAGTTAACCAACAAAGACAATTAATAAATCATTTTTATAAAGTTTTTACTGGTAATTTTTCATAAAAATTATAATCTATAAGTTGCATTTAATTTTCTATGCTTATGCTTCCTTCTTACTTTTTCAGCAAAAATTTATTAGTTAATAAAAAAATGTGAAAGTAAAAATTATCCTTCTTTACATCTTGCGCTCACAAATTATTATGGGAATATCTATTTACAATTATTAAAGCCTGACAAAAGCATGTCTGCGATGTTATCGTCATGCGATGATTTGTAGATACTTTATTTTTTACCACGATATTTTCGACGACGATTTTTCAAACTGCGAAGTTTTTGAACCGCTTTATTTTCGACGACGATGTTTTGTACCACGATGTTTTAGAACTGCGATGTTTTCTCCCGCGATGTTTTGTAGCACGACGTTTTTGCTTTGCGTTGTTTTCTCTGCGACGTTTTCGTCCGCGATGTTTTTGCCGCGATGTTTTCGGCTGTAACCGAAAGTTTAAACTCTCCTTTTACTTCCTAAGAAATCTGTTGGATTAAGCGTGTATTGAAGTTTTTGCAGAAGTGAACTATCTACAGAACGTATTAATTTAAAGGTGTCTAAAATTTAACAGATGAATTCGAGAGTCTTAATTCTTGAATTATGTGCCGACGTTATTTTTGTTGAGTAGTATTCAGCGTTACATTGCCTCTTATTTCTTTCCATGTGACTTGTGGAGACAATTTTATAAATCTTTATGATTTTTAAGGATTTAAGTCGAAATGTTATACGGATATAAATATTTAAATAAAATATTTATACGGATATAAATTTACACACCGAATTTTATTTATTTCAGATTATTTAATCCCTGTTTCAAATATTCAAATTAAATTAGCAGCATGTGTGTTTTTACAGTTTTTGCTTTTTTGTGTCATAAATCCCTGTCTTTTCCCTTTAAAACATTCTCCGCAATTACACACTAAGGCAGATAATTTTTCTTTTGCTACATAAATAGATATTAATATTTGTTAATGTTTTTAGAGTTTTAAATGAGTAGCTTTCGAGTTACATTCACTAAAGTTATCCCCACCCAAAATAAACCATGCTATTCTAAACAAATTATTTAGCTTCCAGTCATTTACAAGTTCTAAGCCTTCAGCTGCATAGGCTTAAATTCAGGAGAAGGCATGAATGTTCGTCAGCGAATAGTGTCTGTGAGGCAAAGAAACACTCAAAATATAAAAGCCAAACGTCAAAATTCCTATCGAGAGTCTGGTGATAGCAGAAGAAGGAAGGAAAACCCTCAGACTGCCCCGGGGTGTTCTACCTCGAAATAAACGTGGAACTCGAAATAAACGTGGAAATAAACGCGGGACTTTACCTGTACAATCAATAGCGAATTTCTGGTGTCCATCGCACTTCTACCTATACCTGTCTAGCTTAGTATATAATAAAGAGAACTCTTTTAAAGGAATTTTGATTTAGAATCCTTTGATTTATTTGTCGTTTGATATTTTTAATTTTTCTTCTGAAATGTCTTAATTTACCTTTTGACCAAGATTTATTTGCCGTAATTGATCTCATTAATATTTTTTATGTATAATAATTAATGTAATGCAAGAAAAGCAATAAATAAGAGGTTCAAATTGCCGTTTTTTATCTAACACCGTTCTCTATTTAATTGAAAAGGCTTTAGACAATCAGTCTTATTTGTTTAAATGGAGGCTGAGGAAAAAAGTACAGATTTTCTTGGATGCTTTTGCGCTTAGGTAATTTATTTTAATGTGTATTCTGAATACTCATTTATAAATATTAATTTTCTTCGTTAATATTAATATGATTTTTAATAAATATTATTTTTCTAGCTATTAATATTTTTTTCTTGTTTAAGTTATATTAAGTTATAGTTCTTCGGACATTTTAATTAAATCTGTGGGAAGGATTAGATGCTTTTTTTATAATAAAACGTTGGATTGGAGATTTATTTTAACCAGGCTCTTATTTTCATCTCCTTGTGCGTTAGGCTAGAAATTTATTATTTAATTTCTCGTGTGTAAGTTTTTTTCACTACTGAGATGGTGTTTCCATAAATATGTGGGACTAGTTAAGTAATGTAAAAGGAAAATATATTCTGAATTCTCCCGTAAAATAATTGCTTACCAAATGATAGTTCGGCTTTAGCATTCAAAACCTTTAATAGTTCATCGATATCACTGCTAAATTTCTTGCACAATCAGCAGAAATATTGCATTCTAGTAGTTGAAGATAGTAACTGCATTAAAAAAACGACATAAATCCATAGCATTTTATTGATCATATACTGCATAATATTGAATTTTCTTCTATTAACCATTAATATATATTGATATTATTATTTTTCTTCTATTAACCATTGATATATGTTATTGATATATTTTAATGATATATATTAATCCTGGTTGTCATAAAAAGACTAAAAATTATTCATTAATATAAAACTTATTCTGAATTTAAGTCATTTGCAAAAGTAATATTGTGTTTTTTTATCGCAGATAATTAAAATATTTGCATTAAAATAGACACAGAACTGTAACTGTATATCCCGACATTTTATTTCTATGCTAAATTTAAGAAAATGTATCGAGACCAAAGCACATATGTAAGTTATAATCACTAGGCAAAGATTGCGGAATTTAATAATTTAGTGCATTGAAGTTTAATTAAGCCGATTTGCGAGCCTTACAGTTTTGTACAAATTTAATGCTCTAAGTGCAAAAAAGCACTTTGGAATATAAAGAAAAACGATTACCGGCAGAAAAAAATCGTAATTTAATAATTTATGATCAAAATGTTATAGTTATTGTGTTGCGACTTCCCTCACTTGTCTAACAGTAAATTCAGAACAAGCCCACGAAATTCACCATGGCAACGACAGCAAAATTGCGCCTGTCGCTTAGCTCCGCACCCAATTTTGATGAAGAACACACTATGGGGACGGGTCCAAGGGTTCGCCCCTCTCTCCCTACCATCAGCCTGTCCAGAGGACTTTCAGCTCGCCGTATATTTAGAGCGCCCCCGTGCCACAAAGTAATGTGTAAATACAATTACAAATACCCTGTATTCTTCGGAATTCTAACCCAGATCCTTCGGTAACACAGTAGGCTCCCCTAACCACAATACCGTCTTGGCAACTATCATTAAAATATTTGACTTTAATGCAATGTTAATAGCTTTTAATCTAACAGTTAATATTTAATCTAATAGCATAGATGGGTCTTTAGTTTTAGTTCCAGCTATCCACCAGTGTTAAGTATATAAGCTCACTGAATATTGGCAATTTGTCCCAGATAGACCTTCTGCCGAATACACAAATTGTTTCACAGAGTTTAGCGGTTTGGTCCATGCTTAAAATAATATCGAGCCACACAGTCTTCTTTGATATAGCTGTTGCAAATAACGTAACCTAAGAGAGCAAAATTAATAGAGATTTTCCGTTTATAAATATTTAAGCACAGAATTTATGTGTATCTGAATCGACCAAACTTTAAATGTGTTTTCCGTCAGTATAAGAATGAAGCATGATTCGTTCGATACTATAATTACTTTAAAAAATGGAACTTTCTTCAGCTTCAGACAATCCTTTAAACAACTAAAATAGCTTAAATAAATGACTGTAAATAACTGGAATTAATGGACAAATTTTTGTTTGATGTTTAGGGGTAAATTTTCAGGGATTCTTTCTAAATTTAGTTTAGCACTTAACTCTTAAAAACTAAATGTTAAATAGTTAACTGTTTAAGAAAGAAATTAATAGTTAATTTTATATATGCCCAAAGGGGCGTATTTTAACGTTTTGTGTGTTGCCTTTATTTATTAAATATCACGTTTTCCGCCCTTAAACCATAAAATTCATTTCGACAGCAATATCACAAAATATTTAAATAAGCATATCTTTAGAATTTTCGATACACAGACTCAATACAGACAAAGACAGAGGTAAAATGTTTTTTCTTCATACATTGTTGCCATTGCTCGCTTTGTAATAAAAACTCATAAATGCTTTACAAAATATGAAAAAGATAATAAAACAATTTCCAAATTTTAGCTTCCAGATGCCCATATTCGGGTGGAGACGTATGTATTTACAATTTGATGGCTCTAGGTACCGTTATTTTATCACAGTGCGAGAAACATACATACATTTATGCAGCTTCTTCATTATTTAATTTCTTTAAATATAATACAGGGCTCTAATATTTATTGGCAATAATTGAAAAAGTGATTTGCCGTTTATAGTTAATCACCTCAAAATGCCAAAATGAAATTAATAGCTCTTCTGGGCAAATTGCCCCTTTGAGATACTAAAAGTAATTAGTAAATTCGATTTAAAAGTAACTTACTAAATTATTCGTACCGTAGTTTTAATATTCGCTTTTTATTTATCATTTTAATTTTTAAATGCTCTCAAGCAGAAATAATCTTAAAATTTCGTTTGAGACGCTTCTTTAAATACTACAAAATCTACATTGCTACAAATACTCAATAAAAATATCTAAAATAAAAAATAATAAAATGTTGTATTTTTTATAAACTAAAAATTAATTTTAAAAAACTAAGACATTGTTTATGCAAATTTTACCATTATAATTAAGCAAAGTCCAACTTTTCATATTGATGTTAATTTCTGTAGAACATTCCGCGCATTTTGAGACTATCCGATTCGATTCTGTTGTTGAGCAGAAAAATAGAAAGACCTGAAAAGTATTTATAAAATCAGTGCCAATGTGAAATTAAAACACTTCATTTTATAATTTAAATTTTGTCTGCTTCTCTGCTTCCTATTATCACTTCTATTATCAACGTGGATGCATTTCTTAATCAAGCATTTAAATATTTTTAAGTAAATTCTTTGAAACAATTTCAAAGAAAATTGTGAGAGAATCTGAGAGAATCATCCTAAAACTACACATAAATATCCGTAAAGAAATGAAATTTTCTGTAGCTATACAAGTATTTAAAATTTTTGTGAATAATTCAAATTTTACTTCTTTCATTCCAATAGACATTCACAGACTTCTATTTTTCCTATCATTTTCCCTTAAAATGTTGCATTCTGTAGAAATTCTTTAAATTGATTTCATAACATGTTTGATGTTATTAGGAAAGGAGAAAAGTGATGACTGAAATTTCATTCTTCAAATTGCTCTTTCCTCCAGTATTAAAATTAATACGAATATTTCAAGTTTTTTTTGCTTTGTAATTTGTGTGCAAATGATTTCGGTGGAGTTTAAATACCGAAAATATTTTCTGTTTCGCCTTTTGAATATGAAAAAACAACTTCCGTGGTTTCTTAACTAGTCTGCTTTTGTACATTCAAAGCCTCCTTCAGAATAATCATTATTCGTTATGAGTATCCGTTTTCGTTTCAAAAATTCTCTCTGAATGCTTCTCGAATTTAGCTGTAATAAATTGACTAGAATGACACAAAATAGAAATTAGTAAAGCCAGAAGCTGTAATTTAACAATCCAGTATGCTAAATTAATTCGTTACAGGGCTACATTAACTAAGCATTGAGTATACGTAATTACTAAATACAACAAAAGAATGTGAATATTAATTTACGTACTGAAATTTTCGAAATAAAATTGAATTTTTAAAATAAAACTTAAAGTTGTTGAAAAATAAGGAAATCTGATTGGAATTGAAAATGTAACGAATTTAGGTTAATTTTTAATAGTTATCTTTATAATAGCTAAATAATTTTAATGAAAATAAGTTTTGTTACTCCTTTTAATGTTTCAGAAGAATTAAAAAGATAGCTCAGGAATTTCTATTAGGAAAGATTTTATAGTTTATCAAAATTTAACTTTCTAATTTTAGTTTCAGAATGATATTTTTAACTCAGAACGGGAAGAGAAATTTTCATATAATGCTTTGTGGCACTTAAATGTTTCCAGCTTTCGCTGCAAATAGAAAGTAATGGAAGTTTCTCTCTATGAGAGCTGAAGAAGACTCATATATTGACACTATACATTTTCTCTCAGATATCTCTGATTTCTTAGTTTGTTCCAGTTTAATTACAATTCCTATTAGGAATCCTTATTTTATTGGTCTCGGTAGAGGCACATAAATTCGGGGAATCCTCCCAAAAAGGAATTGCCCTGTCTTCTAAACGCATCGTTATGCCTTGCTCTGAGAGATATTACAATGCTGAACATGCTAGCAGAAATTTCGGTTGCACAGAAGATAATAAATCTGGGCAATTCTAATGTCTGAGAATTGTAGTTTGAAAGCACTTATTCGAAGCTTGGCGAAAAGAGCAAAAGAACAATTTTGTGGGTGTTACTAAAGTGTCTTACTAAAAATTGAAAGATAATGCAGCTAAATTAAAAGCATTCAGAGTGATGAATAATTTATTTCTCTGAAAAGTAATATTTTCTAGTATTCTGTAATTTAATAATTCTTTTTATTCTAGTTCAGGTAGCTATATTTTTATTCCAATTCGATAGGTGAGAAATTTATTTATATAATAGTCTTTTCCTTTTTTATTGGCTAAGTATTTTCACTATTCAAACTTTTACTGCTTTACTCATTTTGTTGCTTAATCCTTTGTAATAAATGAAATCTCTTTTATTATTGACATAGAATTATAGACATCAGTATCTGGAATCACTAGAGTCTCTACAGAGCTGTTCGAAAAGCTACAACATTTTAAATCCATAGGTTAGATTTTTTTAATACAAATATTAATTTACTTAAAATTATTTCACGCAAGTTCATTAACATCCTCAGATATTCCTAATGCAGATATAAACTATAAAAGGAATTAATTAAAATTTCGAATGTTTTTAACTAACACATTTATAAAGAACTCTTGAAACCCCCATGCGTACCCTCATGGTGCACTGATAACACGTCCAGCTGACTATGATATATCCGTGGTTCAAATCCCGGCAATGGCAATATTTGATTTTTAATGTTTCCTGCTTTCAAAAAACTTTTTACATGTCGACTGGATCTTATCTTTTCAGTAGTCGTCCTTTAAGTGTGTGTGTTGGGGGTGTTATAAGAAATTATTGAAGTCTCTCATGTGTGCTCTTGTGGTGCAACTAATAGTACGGCTAATTAACACTAGCAGATCCATAGAACGAATACATAAGACAGCATAATTGATCTCTCGCTGTTCCTAATTTAAAAAATACCCTAAAATTTTCTACGAATATTACTTACAAAATTTTTAATTATATTTCAATTCTAGATAATAACACTAGATCACGCCAAGGTAGCAGTTTCGTAAATGCTTTTTTTCGGAAAAGAAAGGTATTTACAGAGAACTTATCTAAAGGAAACACGATAGTATTTGCGTTTCACATTGGAAAAAACAAAGAAATATCCCATGCAGTCGGTTCATTCAGCCAGTTGAAATGGTACCCTAGATGAATTTTTAGTATTTCGTATTTTAACAGCTAGATCACTGGCCAGCTTTTTAAATGTTTTCAGGCGCCTACAAATATCGAGTTATTTAAAATGTTTTCATTTGATTGAAATTTAAATCAGAAGATAAAATTTCATTTAAATCAGAAAGCTAACTTACATACAAAAATATTTATAATACTCAACTGTAATATGAATGGTTTAAAACTCTGAGTTCCTCTGAAATGTAAACTAAGTTTAAACTGGATTTTAATTGATATAGAAATTGCAAATTTAAAGCCAAATTACATTTATACAACTATTCTAACACTGGTTAACTTCCTAAACTTCCAGATAAATATCCATCTCGTCTTTAACTCAGAATACAACGATACGCATTGATAAAAACAATAAACTAAAACATTTATTTGTACTGCGGCTGGAACTTTTTAAATTTAAGACTTTAGCAGATATTTATCACCCACAACTTTGAGGCAGATAATACAACAGTATTTCAATTATTTTAGAGATTAATAAACTGGCTACTATGCTAATACGCTTTCCTGTGTCTAACGTCACTGCAAGCAAAGTCAAAAATAAAACAAACCAACAATCAGCACAGTGCAGCGGCCGGTAATGTCTGCTACAGTGTTTCTAGAGCAAATTGCCTGTTCTCTCTCTCTCTAAACTTACAATAATCAACAGACTATTTACTAGTCTGTTTCTATCACGCAATCGCCCTCAAATGTTACTTTTACCCTGATGATGAGTTAAGATCCCTTCATTAAACTGATGATGGAAACAAGACATTACTCAAAATTTAAAACTTAACTTCCTTTTTTCTTTCTCTGCTTAGTTTAGTTTAAAATAGTATAGTATAAAATTTAAGTCTTCTTGACTACAGCTGCTTGCTGAAAAGTTAAATGAATTAACTGGCTACCAGTATGAGTAATCCTACTTGAAGCTACAACACCAATTAAACTGTAATAACAGTCCTCACTTACCAAACCCATGCGAATGGCATGTGCTCTCCTTTAATTTAATCAGCAGCTTCCTCTCAAACAGGCAAACAGACGACGGCTGCAACGGCATATTTGTACTAGAAATCATGCCAGTTATGATTCTTCTTCTCAATTTAAATTACGTCGCTTGCCTTAAAATCTGCATAAACTGCAGTGACTGAATACATGACAAAGGAGCCATAAAGAAAAGAATCAAAGCAAATCTTAACCATCAGTAAAATTTGCATAAAATGTCAGGAACTTGCATTCTTACTCGGGATTCAAACCGGTTTAATTTAGTTTTCTGACAGATTTGATAGAAAATTCAGGAATGCAAACAAATCTAATATAATTATTAATTAAAATAAACGTTACACATTCGATTATCGAATTAACGTAAACCACTGTAAAAACATAACGAAATAACGTAACCGTGTCGAAGAAAGGCAATACCTTCACGAAGCTCTTTCTAATGAAATCGGGATAATATTTACATTATACATTAGAAACACATTTTCCATCAGCTCATTCAACTCATAGAAATGGAACTCCTGACGAATTTCGTCATTTAGCAATTGTTGAATTTTTAATGCATCAATCAATCAAGATTCAAATAGAAATTATCCTAACCTTCTTCGCTGTGACAGATACTTGATACTTTGCGAGTATTCTATTTTTCAATAGGAGAATTTTCCCTTTCTCTTACTAGACTCTCAGAGAAAACTTTACAGGGGCTGGCATATGTGCTGAAGGCGAAGTTTTCCAATAAGAAGATTTTGAAAGGAGAACCTTTTAGTCTTCTAATAGTCTTCCTTTATTTGACTGCATAAATAACTTGATAAATGTTGGAATCCTCGATGTTTTCAAAGATAATTGACAAACCAAAATATAAGCTACTGAACATGTTTCAACCGCGTCGGATGAAGGTTACCATAAAAGCCATTTTTTTCACTGCCCTTAGTGATGAACAATTTCAACACTCGGTGAGAGACTCGATCTTCCTTCTTACTAAGGTAATTGAACTTTGAAGGTCCTTTTTTAGTTCCGAACAGAGAAGCGTTTCATTCGCCTTAAAAGTAATTGGTTTAATGCCTTCTAGAATCTTTCTGCTCATAACTTCACTAAGTAGACCGCTCAAAAATTATTGAGATACTTTCCAAAAAAAAACAATTAGTACCCAGAGGAGATACGTTTGGGCAAAGGGAACTGGACTCGGAATTTCTAGAATTTGTTTGCATTATTCGGTCAAAACTATTGAGATAATAATCTTTTGGGGAAAGATTGAATTTAGATTTTATAGTTTGTTTAAATGAGCACTTGATGATGATGATGTTAAATTAGTATTAATATTTCTTATTATTATTATTACTATTTATATTAGACTTATGTGATTAGTCAGAACGAATTTCTTTAGAGTAAAGACTGCTAAATCCTAACCGGAGTTTAAAAAAACAAAACTTAATTTTTCGATTAATTAAGCTGAGCTAATACCCAATAATAAACTTGTAAGGATCTTAAGTTTTACTAACGTTTATTTTATTTTAAATCTTTACTATCACTTCTTATTTTCTACTTCCGGCCAGAATTATAAGCGTGAAGGTTTTTATGCAAAGTTTGTCTGGCGAACGCCAAGTATTTAAGTGTGGCCTTTTTGCCAAGCGTAAGAGAGGAAGCAGTGAGTTCGAAGCAGGCCGCTTACCTTAGAAGTTACGCAGGTTGCTATTTGCCTTCCAGGCCAGAGGTTTTAATCCTCTTGATAAATTAAACGTATTGTAGTGTTCACAGTCTCTGTGCTACATACGCTTCCTGTTATTATAAGGCCAATCTTCCACGTGTATTATTCTAAAGTTGAATTAGAGTATAGTTTTATTTTTATACTTTTTTACGTTAGACCCCGAGTGGAGGGTCAGTGTATTCCGAAGTACGGAAGTTATTGTATATAGAGAAAAATAAAGGGTTTTGCATACCCTTCGTCTGTATCCTGTCTACTTACCACAATTAGTGAACATAGCTTTAGTAAGCTCTCTGTTCCGAGTCAGGTCCTTGTATGTTCCCGAAGAAGGTTAGAAGGAACATTGAACCTGATAGTGGCGGCCAACGAAGAGAATAACCATGGCCGAGTTTCAAGAAGAACCTGTGCTGCCTGCAGAAACGGCTCAGAATCCAGAAATGCCAGCTGCCGCCCTGGAAGGATTTGGGTACATCGTCCAGACCATGCGCGCTTCGATGAAACCAGAAGCAACATTTAACGGAAACTCACCGGTAACCAGTTTTTTGGAAAAATTGGATGACCACTTCATGCTCTACCCCGTGCACGAGTTTCAAAAAGTTACCTTAGCTACCAGCGCTTTGAGGGGCCAAGCGCTTAACTGGTTCAAATGTATCGGCAGAAGTCTCTTGGGTCAAGCAGGAAGTCCCACCTATACTTACGAAAATTTCAAGACTGCCCTACTAAAAGCCTTCCCTGTTGTAAGGGATCGTGCAAAATTAGAAACGGAACTTTTTAGTATATATCAACAAAGAATCGAAAACCTCTCGAGCTTTATTTTAAGAAAAATTCACGTTTTCAAGCTCTTGTATGGAAACCGTCCGGATCCTGAAATAATTCAAGTAATTTTGCCGAGGTTACTACCCCAAGTGCAAGACTTTATTGAATTAAGAAATCCGACTACACTGGAAAAGTTATTTGAGCTAGCAATCCAGTTTGAAAGTAGAAGAACAGCGGACGTCGAAAGAAGACGCCAATATCAACAGCGAAACCAATTTGGTACGCCAAGACTACAGCAAACTCAAGCATACGGCTACGGAGAAAAAGCGAATCAGTGGGCAAGGAAACCCGAGCATTCAAAAACAGCCGGCGAACGTCGACAGTTCAATAGCAACCCAGGAAAAAAGTCTCAAGGCCAGGGGAAAAAGAAGGAAAGCACGGAAAGGAAAAATAATTTAAACTAAAACGGATTTCTGCTGACGAGAGGGTGCGGAAATCCGAAGGCCACGAAAAGCCCTCTTCCTACAAGATAAATACAGTAATGGTGAAAAATTTGACTCTTCCGAAGATTGAAGTCTTGGTGAATAATATCCCGGCCACCGCACTCCTGGATACCGGCGCGCAGTGTTCCTGTGTGGCAGAAGTCTTTTTTAGAAAGTATTTTCGCAAATATCGCATATATAATGCGGATAATACGACAGTATTAGCGGCGCAAGGAGAACAATGTAAGTGCGTAGGTAAAGTACCTTTGTATATCCGTATCAAGGACGAACAAGTAAAGGTGATGTTTTTATAGTAAAGAATTTGCAAGCACATTTGATCTTAGGAATAGACTTTCTTTCAGACGCACAAGCTACACTGGATTTTAATGAAGCGTCCCTTAAGCTGACAATGAAACCAGTGCGTGTAGAAAAAGTTGAACCGCCAAGGTTAAATCTTGACCACCTGTCTAATGACGAGCAAGATAGAATCCGACAAGTGGTAAGTGAATTTGCTTCGTTATTTAGTGATATTCCAGGATTTACTCAGGTTACTAACCATAGTATTGACACCGGAGATGCATTGCCAGTTCGTCAAAAACCATACCGGTATGATAAGAATAAGGAAAAAATTATAGAATGGCATATTACCGATATGCTACGTAAAAAGATCATAACGCCCATCTCAAGTAGTTATGCTAGCCCGGTGGTTTTATGTAAGAAAAATAATGATTATCCTTTGGAGCATCCAAAAAGGTGGAGATTCGCTATTGATTACCGTAAATTAAATTCCATAACGAAATATCCGGTATATCCGTTACAGATCATAGAAGAAATTTTATGGAACATAAAATCAACCAAATTTATGACGACTTTAGACTTAACGACTGGTTATTTTCAAATAGGGGTGAGGCCTGAGGACGTGCCTAAGACTGCTTTTATAACCAAGTCTGGCACTTATGCATTTTTGCGTATGCCGTTTGGCCTTTCAGGCGCCCCGGCAACATTTCAGCGATGCATGGACATTGTGTTAAGACCTGTTCTTGGAAAGTCCACATTTATCTATTTAGACGATATCATTATTACTAGTGATAATCTCGACCAACATATACAGGATTTAAGACAGGTGTTTTCTTTATTTAATGAGGCCGGTCTAAAAGTTAATGTCGAAAAGTGCAAATTTGCAGCCCCTGAATTAAAATATTTAGGTTACAAAATATCGCAAAAAGGGATCGAGACAGATGAATCAAAAATAATCGCTGTACAAAAGTATCCGACTCCAAACACGGCAAAGAAGCTCTCTTCTTTTCTAGGACTTTGTTCATATTATAGGTCCTTTATAAAAGATTTTGCGGCTATCGCTGAGCCATTGTTAAAATTAAAAAGGAAAAAGGCAAGATTCTCGTGGACGGCCGAAGCCAATAGTGCTTTCGAAATATTAAAACAAGCATTAACGCAAGCCCCTGTGGTAAAATTTCCTGAAAAGGTTGAAAATTTAGAAATTTCAGCGGATGCTTCGGATTATGCGGTAGGAGCGGTACTTTCGCAAAATCAGCAGCCCGTGGCATTTTTTAGCCGAACTTTAAATCAAACACAAAGATACTATTCCGCGACCGAGAGAGAGGCACTTGCAGTTCTGTTAGCAGTGCAAAAGTTCCGAGTCTATTTTGGAAAGGCGCCAATAACAGTATACTCTGATCATGCGGCGGTAACTAGATTGTACTCAGGGAAAAATTTATCCCCAAGGTTAATAAGATGGGCACTCAAGCTGCAACAATATAATCTGGTAATCAAGCATACCCCCGGAAAGGAAAATATCGTAGCAGCTGCCCTATCACGAATTAAATTAGACGAACAGGGTAATACCGTAAAAGTTGCAATGCTTACAGCGTGTACAATAAATTCCCGAGAAACTGTAATAACAGAACTGGGTAAGGATCCTGAGTTTGGAAGTATTTATGAGTATTTGAAGGATCCTGAAAATTTTAGCCACCAAGATATTGTGGCGATAAGAAATAGGGCGGTCCATTACGAACTAATAGATGGTCTATTATTCTATACAAAAACTACGAATTCCAACAACGAATTTCGACCTGTTATCCCAGCTAGTCTTAGATTAAATATCCTGCATGAGCTCCATGACAGCCCTTTAGCTTCTCATGCTGGTATTCGAAAAACTATCCAACGCGTACGCGAGGCAGTCTACTTTCCTGAACTGCAAAAGTTAACAAGGGCGTATGTCCAGTCCTGCCCAACATGTCAAGCCGTTAATTATATTAATTTCCGCCCGGCCGGGTTTCTAAATACTATTAAATCCGAATTTCCAAATGAAATAATTGGCATCGATTTATTGGGCCCTTTCCCAAAAAGTCAGTTAAATAAAAGTCGCTATCTCCTTGTTATGGTTGATCATTTTAGTAAATGGACCGAAATTGCTCCCTTAAAACGAGCCTCCGCGAAATTAATTACCGATTCTATTTTAAATAAATATATTTTAAAATACGGGGCGCCCCTAAAAGTTATATCGGATAATGGTCCTCAATTTGTAAGTAATATATTTGAAGACATGTGCCAAAAACTGGGCATACGTCATTTAAAAATGGTCCCGTATCGGCCGCAATCAAATATAGCGGAACGGGTCAACAGAAATATAGTGAAAATTATCCGTAGATATGTTAAAAATTTTCATAAAAGCTGGGATAACTATGTCAATGAATTTGCCTTCGCCCTTAGGACCGCAAAACATGATACAACGGGCAAAACTCCTGCTGAGTTATTTCTAGGCAGAAAGAATATAACACCGTTAGATAAACTATTTTATGTGCAACAAAGAGCCCCAGAATTTAAAATGGGTGATATAGAAAAACTAATAAAAGAAGCAAAAAAGAATACGGAAGTAGCACAAAGAAAACAGAAATTATATTATGATTTGAAACGACGGGGAGTAACTTATAAAGTAGGGGATGAAGTTTTAAAAATTAAGCATTCACTTTCTTCAGCACCAGAAGATAAAACTGCCAAATTTTTTCCACGATTTGAAGGACCATATGTTATAGAAAAAATAACTCACGCTGTTGTAGGGTTAAGAGCCAGAAATGGTGAAACCTTTTCCGCAAACATTGATCAAATCAAGCCCTACTTCGATCGTAATAAAATGCAAATCTTTTCAGATCTTTTGCAGGATCCGGCACGGCAGACACCGCAGGTACAAGTTCCAGAGGTGAAAAAACGACAAGTACAAGGGCAAGCCAATGAGAGACAGAAGCAAGTGAAAAGAAAATTGCCCCGCGGAAAAATTGAAGGTAACAAGAAAAAAAAGCCGTTCCACCGTCCAGAAAACAGAGTTCACGAACACCCCCAGAATGAAGAAGGGAGAAGGACGACGTATGTGAAGAGGACCAGGAGAAATGACGGCAACTATAACCCGGCTCTAAAACGGAAGATCTACTCATCCGACAGAACTCTCCGCAGCAAAAGTCGCCGAACTGCGGAAGGGCCATCAGCGGCGGAGGAAAAAGTACAAGAAAAATTTGAACGGCCAACAACGAGGTCCAAGCAGGATCACGATAGAAGTTTCCCGGTTCCGCCAAGACCAGCTGCCATCAAACGGCAAAGACCACAAGCAGAGGAGAAAAGGAAAGTATTCAAGGGTGGCCGTACTGGTGAGAAAAGGAAGCTTCCAGAGGAAAGCACTGAAGGGCGAGCCCGTACAAAAAGGAGGATAAACCAAGCTACTATCTGCACTACCTTTAAAGACTGGGCCCAGAAAAGGATGTCCGAATATTACAAAGATAAGTAAAATTTTATGTTACTTTGCAAACTTAAGTTAATCTTTCATTCTTACTGCAAGTGGCAGATTTCAAGAAGTTTTACTTCATGCGAGGTCTACCTTTATCGCCAAAAGGGCGAGAAATGAGTTGTGACCGATTTTTCGTATTATGTTTTTAAATTACTCGTGCGTAAAACTAAAGTTGATGTATAATAGCGTTGTATAAAGACTTAAATATTGTAAAAAGTTATTGTATAAATTTTATTTAAAACATTCTAGCAAGAAAGAAGTTTTAGTCTGAAAGACATTTTGAAATGTAGTATTATTTCAATGTAGAAAGAATTGGCACTTGCTTTGAAAAGAATAGAAGTTAACAATGTACTACTAATGTATGTTTTCAAATGTGTAAAATTAACGGCAGGTTGATATGTTCTTATATACATGTGAACTGTTATTTTAAATGTTAAGAAATACCGTGATATGGTAAAAGTGAAAGTAATGTTAAAAATTTGTTATTCGTGTGACTGTAAAGATTAAATCATGGCGAATATGTGGTAAAGGTTGAATGATGTAGTTAGGCTCTCTGACGCTACACTTTAGAGTTAGCCACTTTTAGAATAGTACCTCAGGGTTTAGAGTTGAAAGTAGGGTGTGTTAAGAGGTCTCGTTATGTTGAATTTTAACACGTTAGTGTTTTGATTGTAGGAGGAAGTGTGGCACACGTAGACAGAAACACATTCGTGTTTGGTGTTCTTTTACAACACATGTCAGAGAGCACGGGGAGAGATAATTAAAATAGTCATGAATGAAATAAGAATGTTAAGAGAAGTATATTCTATATGTTATTTGCAATGTCATTGTGTAACATTTCATTAAACTAGTTTTCCTTCCAGAGATCTGGAAGGAACCAGAATTGGATAAAGCTCCTGTTTAGATGCAGTACAGATGAAAAAAAGATTGTTGTATATCCTGGGAGCTGCTATTGTAACAAATTTCTTTCTTTTAAATTTTCTAGTTTCTAGTTAAGTTATTGTTGTAAAAGGTTGGCCTCGCGTTAGATTCTAGAGCTAAAAGTTTTCAACAAGGTCGTTTTAGACCTCAGTTTCAAACTAATTAACTCTGGCGGGAAGTATATAAGGATCTTAAGTTTTACTAACGTTTATTTTATTTTAAATCTTTACTATCACTTCTTATTTTCTACTTCCGGCCAGAATTATAAGCGTGAAGGTTTTGATGCAAAGTTTGTCTGGCGAACGCCAAGTATTTATGTGTGGCCTTTTTGCCAAGCGTAAGAGAGGAAGCAGTGAGTTCGAAGCAGGCCGCTTACCTTAGAAGTTACGCAGGTTGCTATTTGCCTTCCAGGCCAGAGGTTTTAATCCTCTTGATAAATTAAACGTATTGTAGTGTTCACAGTCTCTGTGCTACATACGCTTCCTGTTATTATAAGGCCAATCTTCCACGTGTATTATTCTAAAGTTGAATTAGAGTTTAGTTTTATTTTTATACTTTTTTACGTTAGACCCCGAGTGGAGGGTCAGTGTATTCCGAAGTACGGAAGTTATTGTATATAGAGAAAAATAAAGGGTTTTGCATACCCTTCGTCTGTATCCTGTCTACTTACCACAATTAGTGAACATAGCTTTAGTAAGCTCTCTGTTCCGAGTCAGGTCCTTGTATGTTCCCGAAGAAGGTTAGAAGAAACATTGAACCTGATAAACTGAGATAATACTCAAAATTAATTTGAAAAGCCCATAATTAGAGAATGCCTTTCTAATGCACCTTTAAATAAAACTTTTGCTAGAACTAATTTTATGGATATGTGCTTTCCAGTAACTAAAGCGTGAAGTTAATGATTTCAAGAACTTAATATTACTTGCATCGTATTATCAGTTAATTTAAAAGAACTTTTATATTTAACTTCCAATCCCTTAAATTCTTAAAATAAAAGAAATACATCACACATGAAATCATATAATCGCAGCAAGCATAATAGAAATGCATTCTAAGTCCGAGGAGAATAATAGTAAAATGGAATAATCTAAATTTAAGTGCATTTATTTGTTATTCTAGCTATTTTTGTTACTGCAAAGTCTCAGGGAAATACATAACGCTCATCCATTTTGGAAAATCGTCTTCTACATACTAGTTCTTTTTTTTTTCAGTTTTTATATTCAAACTCAGTATAGTGATCAAGTATAATACTTATCACTATACTGATATACTTGATATATTGATAATAACAATAACTTTATTTCTGACCTTTAGTAGCAGGAGCTTTAGTAGCAGGTACAGTGCAGGAAATTTCTCACAAGCTTACAGACTTATTTCATTTAAAATTCGGAAAAGAACATCAGAAAATAACAGACCTCTTTTTTTTATGTTTTATTAGTTTTTATTAAAATTAGTTTAAAGTCTGTTTAAACTGCTTTTAAAGATGAACTCTGCGATAGATTGAGCTTGTAATTTTATATTTCGTGCATACTTACTGAGCTATGCTTACTTCTGCTCTGCCGTTTCCATTTTGCGCATGCATCATAGAATGTGCACAACTTCTTGACATGGTCTTTGACTTTGTCCTCGAGTCCGGCAGAATACCTTCTTTGCATCAAGCTAGTCATTAAGGGGTCAGGTACCTTTTGAAGGGTAAAATATGTCAAAAAATTACTCAAATTACAAGTGATGTATCTCCAAAACTAATAGTCCCATAAAAATGAAATTTCTAACACATATAGTAGAACCCTTACTTATTTGCTTAAGATTACTAAATAAGTCATGTGCATTAGTAAAACTTTTAAATAAATATTTTAATGTAGAGCCCTTTTTTATAGCTAATATTTGGACATTCACTGCGCGCAGCATTGCAACTATACAAAGCATAAGAGGAACCCAATTTTTTTTTCATATGGTAGAAAAATAATGTATCTTTAAAATGACGAAGATTTATTTTATACAAATGTTCCTTTCCTGCAAAAATAATTTTTTAAAAACAAAATTCAAATTTTTATCAAAATTTTAGGCATAAATTAGCTACAATTTTAAAAGTTTTAACATAAGAACCATTTTGGTTCGTCATATTAAGCATATCTAGCATATAAACATCCATGTAAAATTTGGTGCACTTTGGATTAGCCCTTTCAGAGAAATGCTGCGCGCAGTGAGTAAAATCATAGTTTTGAGAAAATTGACTTCAAAGATAAAAGTATGTTTTTGTCAAACAAATATGCATTATTTAAGAAAACTAAGTGTTCATATTAAATCAAATACATGATATAATTATTTATATCTGGATACGCAAGTATAAAAACATCTAAAAACAAAATAAGTTCACACAACTCATGAAAATATGAAACGAAAACTTTAACGCGATGACGAGAAAATTTACAATTTTTACACAAATTCACTTTTTATTCAGGCTAGTCATTTGGAGATTAATTGTTTTCATACTGAGTGGTATTTGAATAAAATTACTTAAAATTCTCTAAAATTATATAATACAGGTTGTAAAAATGGACAATATAAGTTATTGTCCAAAAACAAAAAAATGTAAATCGTATATATTTAAAATGCACCAGGTGAATATGTTTTGCCTTCATGTAACAACACATTCTCTGAAATATCCTTTTGTTTATTTCTCTTTTTCTTACGCATTTCTTTTGTGCTTTGCAAATGGCGTAATTTACTAGTTTTCACACGTTGCTCGTCTAATTTACATAGACATGCTCGACAACACGAACCAACTGACGGCCCAAGTTCCGCCATAACTTTTAATCTTCCCTGATTACCTTCATTGTAAAGTATTGTGGCCTCACTCGTTGCTAGTTCAGCAATTCTTCTTCCTGAACCAAGGGTCTTGGGACACAATTTCCAAATCAAATTATTTAAAGATTCATTGCAGTTTTGTGTCTTTCCGCCAAGACATCTTCGCAATAGTGTCGGTTGTGATAAATCATTAAATATTGGTTTAATAACATCCATAACACAAAAAGTAAGTGTTGGTTTATGTCTGAATTCACTCACAGTTCCATTAGCTACAGCATTTTGGTATTTACACCAAGTATTGGGACCTATTAGACAAAAAGTATGCAGCGGTTCGACATCAGTTGACCGTGTGTGAAAACAGATTGCCCATATAGCATTACGCATTTCCGCCAAAGAAGTTTTGTGTTCTCGAATTGCATTACCATAGTACGCAGTCAATTTGTCAATTTGTGTATCAGTCAAGCGACCTTTTTCTCCGATAGATTTTCCATCTGCACATTTTATACCTTTCTGTTCCAATTTTCTGAGCCGCGTTCCCATTCTCTTCTGAATATGACCAACACATTCGATTTTAGAAACGGACACATCAGAACCATAGGGCTGGGCCTCCGTTATAGATTGAAACGTCTTGGAATCTCCATCGCCTATGTATCCAATATATTTTACATCATGCTTCGTTTCTGACCGCTGTAAAATCCGAACCATACCGACGACCTCCATTTTATCCGCAGAACCATTGTGATTCATAAGACACTCCGCTTCATGTTTTATTTTCCAGTTATCGTACTCTGGTGTACCTTTCATGGAATTCCATGTATCACATGCCTTACAAAAAGATGAAAGAACCTCTGTGTCGAGAACCTTACCACTTTTGTCTCCAATAACGGCACACACACCTATTCGTGATGTGTGTCCCCTAGTTTTCCATGAACCATTGCCGCTAACCAAAACATTTGAAGAACCCGTTAGCTGAACTTCTTCGCAAGCAGCATTTTTCATGGATTGTTGTGCCACATTACTTTAGCACGTCATAAACTTCTTTACTGTAGCATTGTATGTTTCTTTTTTGATACTGGGTGTGGAAGATCCATAATGCCACAAAATAGTTTCATTGCTGAGTAGCCCATTCCAATTGTTCGCATGGCATAAGCATAACGTATGTTAATTTCAGCACAGTTGTTCTTCTTACCAATCATTTTTGAACTTTTAAATGTACGCAGTTCTATACAATTTCCACAATTTAAAGAAAATTTCGAACTTAGTCCACACACAACTTCTTCTTTTATAGTGACATCACTGCCACATGTTTTGCAGCACAGTTCTTTTTCGAAAGAAGAAATCATTACATTCAAGTCCAAGATCCTAAAACCTTTAAAATCATCATTAGTTTCATTTTCCAACTGCTTATTAGAAAGTTTTATTTTCTTTGCAGAAGCACTCACCTTCAGTTCTGCAGTAGAGGACTGGCAATGCTTTCGCGTGTGGATATTACCAATAAATTTCTCTTTTTATTTCTACTGCCAGATGATCGTTTAGGTGTCAATCTACATTCTATCGTATTCATATTGATCTTAGGAATGACTTTTCAATATCAATATTTAATTATATTATTAAATGAAGGAAAATATAAGAAGAAATCTATCACAGAATACAGAACACGTTGTAAAATTCGCAAGCAAAACAAACTGAATGAATGAGTAAAAGTTAAAGTTAATATATTGCTTTCTTCTTCTAGAAAAAGCAATGAGAATTAAATAATTATTAAATATATCTATTTCCAAGCCATCACAAGAAAAAAAAAGTTAGATTGCTTTTATAAACGGAATTTATCGCCACTCTTCACGAGCGCAGCTGTAAATATCCAGCTGTCAAAACAGGTAAACAGACGCCTCGATCCTGACTTTTGAAAATTGGGCTTCGGTTCTTCCTCGATATCTTTAGTTCTAGTGGGAATTTTTTTATGCGGTTTGTTTTAAAATGTTTCTATTAGTTAGCTCTTTAATATAAAACAATAAAAAAAGTTTTTCTTTACCCTAAAAGGGTACCTGACCCCTTAATTCGTTTCCTTTGTTATTTCCCGATACTGGAGATTCTCTTCACTACAAACGAGAAATTGCGGATTTGATATATTGACGTTGTTCTTGTAATCGTTCTTCCTTGTTCGTGAAATACAAAATAAAATAGTCTGCTTTTGTATTTGATTTCTAATGTGCTATATTTATCATTTAAACGACTCTTCAAAACCACTATACACCATGTGTTCATCCCTCCTTGTTTTAAGTGATAAAATTAATGGCGAAAAGGGTGACATACGCCTGTAAATACCGTAATTAAAATATCTGCTAGATCATAGAAAACACAAGAATTTCTAATCCAGGCTTAACATTGAACTAAAGTATCTTAAAATTCTAACGCCACATTTCATAACTCTTTGAGACATTAAAAGAGTTAATTTAGATTCAGTGAAATTTAGTAATTTCCTTAAAAGTATTCACAATGGTTCCACTTGAAGTTGAAAACAAAATTTATTCGAATGAACAAAGTTCATAAATAACGCTTTTGTATTCTATTTTATGAATGTTTAAATCAATGTATACTGTTTTATATGTGCACAGAACGCACTCATATATACTGAATTTTATCTAAAAAAGCTGCCGTCTTGTTTAAAACAGAAATCGAAACTTTTTTTTTTGGAGCATCAGAACCTCGAACGTTACTTTTTTGTCCCCCATCACTTTTTAAATAAAAGAATATTGCCATCAAATATTATCGCGATGTTTTTTAAAGAAATTATGAATATAAAAGAATTTATGGCAACGCAAATAAAAGGATGTTACACACAAATGTTATCCCCGTGTATTATTTTTATAGAAACAAAAATATTCCATAAAATATATATTAAAAATGTATGGCAACACTTAATATTCTACTGGGAAATCTAAAAATATGCCTGTTTTTAAATATTTTATTATTTTACATAACGCTCATCCATGCCAAGAAAGGAACGTTTGATGAATAAAGTTAAAAAGACAAAAGTTTAATAAAAAAAGAAACATTAAGTAAGTCATCTTATTATGAAAACCCTACGTTGGTATGATAAACTGAAAAACGATTAAAAATATATTAGTGGCAATATCGGAAGCCACATCGGGGACTTAACACTATATCAGGAATTTTAAACACATATTTCTTTTGAAAATTTTGTGATTTTGCTGTTGAAATTTATGTTGCGTAAGTCTGACGAAAGTAATGTTTAATAATATATTCAAAAAGTTAAAAAAATTGTGTATTTCATCTTGTTAATAAAACTAAATACTGATATGATGGACTCAGAAAAGATATAAAAAATGGAGACATGTATGGCAATTTTTAACCCAAGCTTTTTATTGAGAATTCTAAAAAATCCTGCTTTTAAAAATTTTGTGATTTTACTATTGAATTTTATATTGCGTAAGTATGAAGAAAGCCATGTTTAATAATAAATTTGGAAGCTAAAAAAAAGTTGTGTTAGCAGGATTAAGTGCTAAATTTTTACATTATAAATATAAAATAAACTAGATTTTTAAGTAGGATATGCTTAGCACAAATTTAGAAGTTTATACGGAAAAAAATAGTGGTTATCATAAATACTACTGTCGCTATAAACTTGACATTTGTCTTTTAGAAACAGAAGTCTGCAGAAAAATCTAAAGAATTGGCAAACTCTCGGCAAACTTTTTTTAATTTCAGTTAGTTTCTTCTTCCTAGTTATTACGGCATCAGAGATCAATAAAAGAAGCTAAAAATACCTTTATTGCATTGGTCTCGAGCGCATTATTTGAATTATTTTCGCTATATCTTCTAAACTTTTATTTCACAATTCCTCAGCCTGTTTTGTTAGTTGTCCGTTTGGGAACAAAGCAGAGGATATTATTTCAGATCCGTGTATAATAAACTTGGGAACCGTCTCTTGTATGTGCCGCGGATGCATTTCCATAAAATACCGGAGCATATTCTTTGAACTTATCAATGTTTATTGAGTGACTTCTTGAACCGAAAATTAAATTATGTGTATTTTTTAATTAAATTAACAACTACATTGGTTTCTCAAGAAAGCTCAGGATTAGCATGAAACTCTCTTGCTATATTCCCATGATTAAAATTGCCATTAGCTTAGGACTATCTACGATTAATCCAAATTTTTCTCTAAATACTTTTTAATAAGCTTTCTGTTCAATTTAGAGATTTCTTTATCGTCTCCGTGGACCACGATTTTATTGGAAGCTTGAAGGCTAATTTTAGCAGGCACTCGAAGAAACGTATCCATCCACATCATAGTAATATTCCCAAGCTGAAAACTTTCACTCTTTTACTTCTTTATTCATTCCTATGACAAGAGAATTAAGTTATTTTATTTTTGCAAGCAAATATAGCATTTTTATTACTCTGCTCAAAAATTATTACCAGGTATTCTCCATGGTTTGCTATTAACGATTTGTAGCACTTGAAAGAAACTGGTCCAGTTACAATATTTTATTTTTATTTATTTGCTTATTTGTCTCTGAAGGACTACTGTTTTCGTTTTGCGATTTTGCGTTGAATCACTATAAATGTCCGTTTCACTTTTCAAACTGTTGCCACCAAATGTTAGAGTCTTGCGTTATATTTGAAGAAATTAAATAATGAAAAATCTGCATAAATGTATGTTTACTTCTCGCATTGTGGTAAAATAACGCTACATAGCGTCATCGAATTTTGAATGACATAATCTTCCTACGAATATGGGCCTGTGGAAGACCAAATTTGAAATTTGGAATTTGTTTTATTATCGATTTCATATTTTGTAAAACTTTAACGAATTTTTCAGTAACAAACTCAACGATTTAAAAGCGAGCAATTGCAACACGCTACGGCGGGGAAATAAAACTTTTTTATCTTCAGCGGGCGCGGAACTGTGTATCGGAAATTCTACAGATATGCTCATTTTAAAATTATTTTGCGACATTGCTACGAAACTGAATTTTATGGTTTAAGTGCAAAGAACAAGATATATAATAAAGAAAGGTAACACACAAAACGTTAAAAAAAACTCTCTTTTGGACGTAATTTAAAATCTGAAACCTTTCAGATTTTTTTTTAACTTTTTTTATTTATTTGTAAAAGATCTGAGTTCTAATCTTTCTTCTGAATTATATAACTACACAAACGGCAGATTGTATTTAAGTCATGGGGAACGTAAGCATGTTCAATGATCAAAAACAATAGTTTTTTCATGATTTTAACTAATGTCTGGATATAACAAAAATAGATAGATTACTTAAATTTCAGTTTTCGATTAAAAGCTAAATTCTAGGGTACATTTTCCCAATGCTTTGTCCATTTAGAAATAATGATGATTATTCAAATAAAAAGATTTAGTCCCATGTCATTTGTTATGAGTAAACTGGCATACTAAATTGAACCGAAATTTAAATGAGTCCATCGTAATTCCAAATTAGAGTAATTTACCTATGTTCATAGGCAGCGACGTTCTTTCTTTTTATGACTTTTCCACATTTGATTACTTAAAACAAAAAATAGGAAAAACCTTTTTAAACCATACAATTTTAGTTGAATGCACTAAAATGTAAAAGATAATTTTAAAGTTGTCATAATATTCTTAATGGTATGTGACAAAAAGCAAAATCTGGTTACTCTGGTGTATCAGTTGTATTATTTCCTAATATATCTGGCCCACCAGCGGCCGAGCGGTAAAGTCGCTGAACACTGGTAGTTCGGTCCGAGGTTCGAATCCCGCGAACGGGCTGGCTGTATGGGCGTTTTCGTGGTTTTCCCCATGTGTAACGTGTATACGAGCCAGTTTCCCTTAGAACGTCCTCCACAATGGCATCCCTCCCTTTAGGCAGATAGCACTAGTGTGCTTTGCCATAATTAAATACACCAACACCTAATGTATCTGTGATCGTATATCAATTGTTGTTGTGTGTTGTGACTTATCTTACTTGTGTGAAATTAACATCAGCACAAGCCCACAAAATTCATCGCGGCAAGGAGTGCAAGATTGCGCCTGTTGTTAGCAAGAGCGTTGAGCACCATACAGGTGACAATCAGACTTTGGTCAATTCCGTCCACAATTTTGATGGTAAGTACCCCGGGGAACTGTCCGAGGGTCTCTCAGCCCTCTTCCCCTACCATCAAATAATCGAGAGGACTTTAAGCTGGCTGCATATGTCCCTTGCCTCACAGACACTATGCACTTACACAAATCCATACCTTCTCCCTGATTCGAGCCCGAGCCCTTCGGTACGACAGTCAGCGTCGCTAACGACTATCCTGGTTGAATGGCATATAACAGTTATATTATTTCCAAATACCATAGCCACGATGTTAACAAAGTATAACAGCATAGAAAAAAATGTCACTGCGCAAAAAAAAGGACAGTATCCCGTTCTACTAGGCCGATTGACGAAATTTCATGTCTCGAAAGCGCGACTTAGTATATGTATTAGATTTATATATAGAATTCTTCTAATATAGGTATTTTGGCACAAAATCGGACTTTTTCTGAAATAAAATACCAATTATTTTCCATATTTTGATTCTACAACGCAAATTATGCCTAGATAATAAATTTCGTAAAATTTGGTGCGAAATTTACGAAGAAATTCAAAAATTTATCTTGGCGTAATTTTTTTCAATTTGCGCCATGAATAATTTACTTGGTGGTGTAATATATGGCAACCAATTTTTCTTTCTCTTCCATTATGCCGGAGCGGGAAAAAAATCACATCGTTTATACTTTCAGATAATTTTAGCAAAGTGTCTAAACTAGATTTGATGTTTTATTGCTTTCAACAAATATGTCAAATTTCAAAACGCTCCAATATATGTATAAATTCCTCTATATCTTACAAAATTTTGAATAAAAAACTGTAATTTTTTGCAGGTATCCTTAGAAATACGTCTGTTTTAAGATGATAATAAAAATTTTGTAGATTATAATTAAAAAGGTTTTGAAAAATTTATTAAAACTTATTTTAAAATCAATCATAAAAATGGGTGAATTTTATTTGGAATGAACCTGAATTTCGAAATGTGAAAGGAATAATCAAATAAGTTTAATAGGAAAAAGAAAGATTAATAAATATATACCAAATTAAATTAACGTTGAGAAGCTAAAATTTTGAAAGCTAATTTTTTAAAAACTATTCGTGCGATTTTTACAAAACTTGGCAGTTTGAGTCGTAGAATTGAAATATGGAAAAACTGGTATGTTATTTCAGAAGTTCAATTTTGTGTCAAAATACCTATATTGGAACAATGCTATATATAAATCTAATACATATTCTAAGTCGCGCTTTCGAGGCATGAAAACTGCAAGCTGAATTTCGTCAACCGGCCCAGTAGAACGGGAGATATAGAACTCTCCCATTTTTGTTTTTTTGCGCAGTGTACATAGAAAAAGCGATTATGTCCAATTCGTTTAAATTTCTGTTTGACGATTTTGATTTAAAATCAATCATTGTTAGTAGCCCGACGATCTGAGTTTTCGTCGTTACCTTTTATGCATTTACATAAACTCGTGTAAATTTATGAAAATTTCTTTAATATTTTATTTTGTTTACTTTTTTGCCGTCGGGTCTCTGAGGCTTTTAAATTTTCTCCTTCTAAGCTGAAACGAGACCGTAAGGCATGTTCGTCATCGATTAGGGAGTTAAAACCTTTAAAGGTTTGATTTTAATGGAATATAACGAACTTTGCTTCATATGAATGCTATGGGAAGAACTTCCGATCAATCGATAACGTCTAGAGTTCTATCGATTTTAAGCTACTTCATTTCTCCATCTGAATGTTTTAATTTTTTTAGCTGGCTTATTTATACATTTTGACTTTAAACTTGTAAATCTTAAACTATGTTTATCAAATCATAGTCTTCAAGATGGATGTCTCAGTTATCTTACTGGTTTAAAGTTTCAGCAAAGAAACGTCAGCTTTTAAGGTAAAAAATAATTACGATTTTATTTTACTAGAAAAACCCTTAAAGAAACAATTCTGTTGAGTGAAAGAATGCGTTTAAGTATTCGAACATAGTATATAAAAAATTACGTGTAGTAATTATGTTAGAAATTATTGCATGAAACATGTGGTAAAATGTATTTGTATTTGGCATTTCATGTGCTGTGAAAACAGTTTCGAGTTAAATATTCGCTTAAATTATATAGACAATGTGCTTCTTTTAACTCTTGTCTGTGCCCTCGCAAAATTATCGTCATATGAGAGAAATTTGACTTCAAAAACTTAAGCTCTTTTACTCAAGGACTCTTTGCTTAAAACGCAACATTCTATCAAATAATCAGAAAAATGCTGTAATTTCTTCTGGCTACAACGTGAACTACGCTATCCTACAGATTGTCATATTATAGCTTTCTTCTGCAGAAAGCTCATTAACTCCTTCTAGTAGGTATATTGTATTATGGGAGTTTAAGTCAAACAACATAAATTTATTGCAAATGTTTTAAAAAGGCGGATTATCTTTCGATGAATATTTAATAGTACAATTTAATTTCTTGTCAAACTAAGGAATCTCAAATTCGTTTGATTAAAATCTCTTACATAACATCCTGATTTAGTTTGAAGCTTCGTATTTAATTAAAATTATGTTACATATAATAAGTAAGTACGAATATTGCTTTTTGCTTTATAGGATTCTAGCCTAGAACTTACAGCTATGTGTGTGGAACCTTGAGAACTATTAAGAGAATAATCGCTTTAGCTCAGGAAGAAGCGTAAACTCAACAACGGTTAATTACTCTTTATTGCTCAAAATAAGGATTAACAGATGGCCCTTTTCTCAGGACGTACAGAAAACCTCCACTTGGGCTTGAACTCAAGAGTACTAAGAAATAAAACTTAACTAATGCTTATCTAAAAAGATATAGCTGAAGCTAATCAAATTCTACAGGGGTTGTCCCCTAAATGCAAAGTCAATGGCGAAGCTATCAAGGGCCTGAAACACGCCCAAGCGTAATTAGCGAGAGTGTAGCCAAAAGGCGAACGCGAGCTAGTCAGAATCTCTGGCTCTCTAACGAAGTCAGTGGAACTTCGACTTAAGTACTGCTGTTTCTTCATTTGCATTAACCGCTATTCTAAAAACACAATCTGGCAGGAAATATGTAAGCTGAAATTAGAAGAAACGGGAAAGTAGCTTTAACTAAAGCTAACTCTTAAAAACTTAGGATAAACCTTACAACATTGCCATATTTATTTCTTTGTACATATATATCTATATTAGTGTAATTCTTGTAAGAGCTCGGAAAAACCTTTTACTGTGTGGTAGATGAAACATGAAAATATGAATGATAAAACGTAAATGGTTCAAAATGACCAGCAACTAAAGCAAAAATTTGTAAAAATTGACATATATTCAAATTTTGTGAATATCTACCTACAAAAAAACCTCATGTAAATGATTAGACTTTTTTGTTTACAATAATAAAAATTGGCATAAATTACGATGGATCTTAAAGCAGACATAAGCATTAGTTGATTGAGATAGAATAAGACCTATTCTTCTTTAATAACTATTAATTTATCATTTGATAATAAAATTATTATTTATTGTTCCATTCTTTTGAATACTGACTCGTTTATTATTTCATTATTTTAATAATGATTAAAGAAGAATAGGTATATTTCATGAAATTTTGTTCAATCAGAATAGTTTCGTGTAAAATTATCTAGTAATAAGAAAAATTGTGATGATTGTTTAAAATTATTTATCCCATTCTGAATTAAACAGTCACAAGTTTTAATTAATTTCAAAATTTTAAGCACAGTTTGTAAAACGTTAACAGCCTGTTTTGAAATATTATTTCCTCAGAGATAAAACTGCTGACATTTGGACTCTAGTAGTTCCTATCTCATGATGCCTTTATTGAAATTCTATTCTCACAATATTTGCATGGGTACATTTCAAAGCACTGCTATATTGAACCATCTTATATTACCTCCCCTGAGTGACATCAACCTAATTAATCTGTCAAGTAAGAAAGGTGAAAATGTAAATAACCTGCTCATTATTAAAGTTTAATCTTTGGGTGTTTCTTAAATGGATGTTCAAAGAGATAAAAACACAAAAATGATGATGCCTGTTAGAAGTATCCTAGTAGGAATATCCTATAACAAAACTACGCTTACTAAATGAGAATGCAAAAAGTACAGTATCCTAAATAAAATGAACGTAGTGATTTTTAAAAACCTTGACTAAAATTCTATATTGCACAATTTCTTACATGCGTTTATCACGCCTGTTTACATGCATGAAACATGATGCATACATTCATACACATTTAGAGGCAGGCATCAGGATAACAATTATAAATATTTATATTACATATAACAATAAGAAGCTTACCTAAAAACTGTGTAATATTTCATATGTTAATCTAATCAGTTTTTATGATTTAGTTCTTTGCTATCACTACTTTTTTCTGTTTCCCCACCAGAATGTGAATCAGGGTAAGAGTATTTAAATTGAGGGCTTTCGGACTGTAAATCAGAACGTGTTTCTGCCTCTCGAAACCACTTTTCTAAGTTTATGCTAGCTCAAATATAATTGTATTCTTCGGCTTGCATTACATTTTCCGACATTTAAATTATTACGCCAATAAACAATTTGAGCTAACTTCACGTTAAACCAATTGTGTAGCCTTTGGCCACTAGACTTAGTTGTAAATCATGAAATTCATTGTTACATCCCTGAAGTATTTGACTGATTTTGTCAAGCATGAGACGGGAATTTATGTTTCAGTTCTCATTTAAAAAAGATATTTGCTAAACCTTCTTATGACTTAACAGTTTTTTTTTTCAGATACAGTGATAATTAGATCTATATCTGCATGAAGTTTTCTTCAACTTGAAATATAGTGTAGCATTCTCTGTCATAAACATTCGTATAAAACAATTTCAGTAAAAGATATTAAGCAAAAGTTAATAAAAATTACTTTGTGTTCTGTACAATGAAGATCTAAACAAACTGGTATTTAGCTGGTTCAAAAACAGCATGGAAACTCTGAAATGCAGAAAATAGACTGTAAAAATTTCTGTGAATATTCTGAATACAATGAGTATCACACTCCTTGCCAAAGAAATTTATAACGTTACTTATCGTCTCAACTGCGCTCACGAATTCACTAAAACAAGAACCTAGAGACTCAGACGTTCATGGCCACTCTTCAATGAGTCGATCTTTAAACAAAATTTAGCGTCTTATGTCCCAGCGTATTATTCTGTGAGAAAATATCAAGCTCTTCAAGATGAACGAAGCACATAAATGGATGTAATTCATCAGAATGTATGGACACCTAACTTTCGTTTGTAAGCAAAGTTTTTAGACGTGCTAGGAGTTCCCCTGAATGCCAGCTAAAGACATTCCATACTTTTACTGATAGGTGACATTCATGGATTCACAATACAAAACAGACGTCATGACATTTCAACGGCAGGCTACTCTTTCATAAATGCCCAGTGTTGGAAATGCCGAACCCAAGTGAGCTCTGTGATGCGGATTATTTGGAGTATTCTGGTTGGGTGATGGTTCTTAAAGTCCATGAAGGAGAAGTTGCGCAGAATATTACTTCATCACAATGCAAACATTCGATTCCGATACTGTCGAACATTCAATTCCGATACTGCATTCACATCTCGTGAAATGATGCTAGCATTTTACAGTAGTCCTATTCTTCCAGAGTCTTTTATGGCAATGTAGCGTTGTTATAAGTTCCACGTTTTGCTGGAATTCTTTCAGTTATTCTTCTCTTATCAAATGGCCATATATAAACACCTACTCCTGTACTAAATTTTCTCTTTTTCTTATGAAGCGTATGACCCATCTGATGAATTCCAAACATAAACCAGTATTAAATACGTGTTAAATCGTATAAATGTTTCATTATGAGGGTAAAACCAGGTCTAGAATCTTCCACTGATGTCCATCATCACATCAGTTACATACTGATGAACACAATCAGAAAAACTTTAAGATAAGGACTTAAGTTACAGAAGTTTAATTACAGTTATTGAAGATCAAGGCCTTTTTTATTTCCCAAAATTAATAGTGATATTACAGAAAGCTAAGCTAGCTTCTTCAACTTGAAAAATCAAACTCTTAATTCAGCATTAATTTCTAACGTTGAGGAAATACCTTCCTTTATTTCGGCATCGTGTCAAAGAGGTGGCACAGAAATGCATTTCCCAGAGGTCTTAAAACAATTGACTACTTTTTTACAATGCCATCATAAAGTGTCTTATAAGACACATTTTATGTGACCCAATGGTAAAATGATTTGTTTTTTGCGTGTATGTTCCTTATATAATGTGTTTTTGCTGTTAGTTTCGAGTTTTCTAAGGGAAATGTACGTTCACTCCTAGCGTTTAATTTGACCCGTTCATTTATGACACATAATGTCTTATAATCAGAAAAAATATTTAAAGTGGTAAGAAATAATCCATTAAAAGGCACTTGTGTTACCTGTACATGAGAAATGATTTAAAATTTTCCTAAAAATACTACAGGTCCTAAGAGTCCTATAGAATCGCGAGATAGATACAGTGGTATAATTTCCCATTAAGTGAAAGAACGCCTTAGATCTCCATATAAAAGAATCTATGAAAAAATAAAAAGACTTTTAAAATACATACTGTATTACATACAATTAGTAATAAAATGTATGTTACTTTCTATACAATTAATTTTGCTAATTATTTAATCAATATTTTTTAAATAATTTTAATTTATTCTCTGAATTATTCTAAGCAAACATTAATATATGTAATATGTGATCAAAAATCAGTTTGCAAAAAAGTGACATCTGATGAATAATTCTTAAACCGTATACAAATTCCGCGTCCCAAAATCACATAATAAGAGCTAAAAGTCTTTAAAACATTTTTTCCGATGCTGATTTAAATAATTTCAAGCTATTTAATAGTATTAATATTCATTAAATAGTAATCAAAATTGATAATTTACTTGTATCCTTTAACAAATTAACTAACTTTTCGAGATTTGTAAAATATTCTTTCAGTTTTAAATATGGGTATGGGATTTTTATGGCACAAATTTCTAAATGTAAATTGATATTCTTCCGTTCTTAGTCCTTGAGAATCATCTTCAATATTAAAATTTATTTTCAAATACACTGCAGAGAATTTCTGTAAGATATTTACCATTCCAAAAGAAAACGAGTATTTTGCGACATATCCGTTTTATTATTTTATAATAACTTTATAGGCATGAATGCCTTAGTATAATAATCATGTAAGGTCTACCAGTAATATTGTAGAATGGCTCAGTGAATCGTTTCTCATATTATCACACTGTCATGTCTTTCCTATTTATTTCCCTATTAAATTGATACGCTATCCTTTCCATTCCCCATTTTCTTGGATTTTACCATGCTTGATAGTTTTCTGACAGGAAAAGAACTCTTTTTCCGAACATTCACAAGAATATAAATTTCTTCGAAACTGTTCTATACTGTCGTACATTACTCCCAGTACTTTTAGCTCTTTAAATTCTCTTTTGAGCTTGACAGACTTGAAAGATTAAGGGACTGGGTCAGAAAGAATCCCTTTTTATTCCAGAAAAACGTTAAGTCTGAAATTTGGCAGCAATTCATGAGCCTTTTAGATAAATAACTTATTATATAAAAGGCATAATGAAGGCTTAAAAATATTTCATAGACATATTAATTCTCATTAAATTAAAATATCCTTAAGTGCGTTGTTTATGTGTAAATTAAATGTGATAAAGCAGAATTATATAAAAAATTTTCTACGTTAATTCTATTCCTCCAATGCGGAAAAAAGAACTAAAATATTTTGCATCCCCAAAAATAAGTAAACTTATGGTAAAGAAATGTAGTATTAACTTAACGCATCGTAAACGTCAATTTAGTGTTACGTCAGTTAGATATTACATATAAGTAATGTTCATAGTTTCTAAAACTTTCAGTTTTAAAAACCATAGAGTGACCTCTAATAACAATTTGCATGACATAATGCACTATTTTTTCTTAGTATGAGAAGCGGTAGTTTAGCGGAAAGCAAGTGTAGGGAATGGGAAAGAAATCTTTCTAAGGCTTACGAAATTTTCCCATATTTTTATAAGTTTTCGAATTTAAGACACATCGAATAGTCGTTTAGATGTATTATAGCATAAATACGAATAGTTCAGCGATATATCTCGCATTAATTAAAATAAATATTTAATTAAGAGGCTTAATTATGAAATAGGTAAATATCTCCAAATAAAATACTCAGTTAAATGGAAATTAAGTTGCTCTAAAACTTAGCAAATCAAAACATTCGGACTCATTTTTACTTCTTTGCACGAAATAAAGAGGAAGAATTGTAATCGTTAAAATTTTCAGGCATCATATTTCAACAAAAATATCCATTTTGACCGCTATCGAATGCAATTTAACGATGTTTTTGTGTGACATCTGTACGTAAGGACAGAATAAAAGACTCTTTTCTACCCCAAAATTTATAAAACTGATTTAAAATTAATTCTGAAGAGAATTTTTCATGGCGTCTGTACGTACGTATGTATCTCGCATAATTCAAAACCGAGTAGCCTCAGAACATTGAAATTTTGATTATAGGACTGCTATAACATATAGATGTGCACCTCGTAATTTGGTTGGAATAGGCCTGCACCAAACACATATAAATATATGTGTGTATATATATATGTATATATATATATATATATACCCACTCTGTTAACCAGCTCAGTTTTCTCAGTTTCTTTATTCTTATATGTTTGTAAGTTGTACATTTTTTGCTTTAAAAATGATTGAATTATGTTGTTCTTATCTTCCGGTTAAGGTTTTTATGCCTTTAGTAAATCCGCATCCAATATTTGTGGAGTTATCAACAATTTAAAAGTTGTTCAAGTGCAGCTAAGGCTAATGAATTTTGCGATGGCGGACATGTTTGTTTGCATTTCAAACTTGGCAAAATAACGGATTTGTTGCCAATCTAGAGAAGCTAAGCTTCGCAACAACAAAGATAACGCCTTCTTTTATTATTGCGAATTAAATCATGTTTAATCCATTTTGGAATGTATTAGAGAAAATAAGTGTTTATGATTTACTTTGTAATTTTTAAAATAGATATTTTTAGTTTTTATGTATTTTTGCCTTTTTGAGAAGTGAGAACTGAATAATTGAATGAGAAATACTCAATCGTCTGTGAAAAACTGTTTCTTTTTTGTTTTGTTTGTTTAATTTTTTTCATACATCGTTTTAGATTTATTATAGTATTTGAATAGTACATGTTGCAACGATTAGATAATTCTTTAAATGATATAAATTTATATGCATTCTGAGTTAAAATATGAACGAAATGTAACGCTGTTAAGTGAAGCCAGAGTGTCGCTATGGTAAACAAATATAGTGAATTTTAAAGAGTGCATTTATTCTATTGTGGTTTATGCGCTATCGACGAAGTAGATTTAATTCAATCCAATAAATTTAATTAAAATGCAAGAAAAAATGCGTATAATTTAATATTCCGTGCAAGGAGGTCATGTAGTGTACACATCAGATTTTTTTAAATAGTGATCATTCTTTTTTGACACATAAAACAATCAACGAAACAAAGTATTTGAAAACTGATGAGATTTTATTAATTTCTGTTATCCTCATATGCTTCATTTTCCTATAATCTGATTAACTAGAACTTTCAGTTTTACTATATAACGTTGCGCGCCTCTAACTTGCACGCAACCAAGAGGTGACTGTGAAAGCTTGTATAAACCACAGAGTCTTATAAAGGGTTTAAGTCCCTTTTTATTCAACGTAATAAATTACAATGGCGTCCTCTTGACGCTTACAGACTGTGCCCACTAGGCAGTCAAAATAAAAATAATAACCTGAAAAAGAAAGTAAAGACAAGATTCTAACTACGAGGCTCTCTAAAATAACTAACTCACCGCGTTTTACAATACGGCTGCTAATTCAGCAGACTTGAAGCTCACTGGAACAATTGCAACTACTTCCCGCCAAGCACATAGGCCGCAACGCGGGGTTCTTCAATTCTCGATTTCTACCTCCGCGCTCGCTAAGTAAGAATAACTCTCTCACCGAACTTGTTTCCTTCTATTTAAATCATACTACTTCCGCTGATAATTTGAATGCTTGCGCGTTCTACTCAAATTTACATATTCTGGCATTGGCAGTTCCAGGGGAAAGTAAGGATTGACAGGAAAGATAGTTTAAACTTAAAATAAATGTTAGTTAAAATAAATATAAACCCTACAACTATACTATATTTTCTATTATTGTTGACCTTCGTATAAACTTGTAATATTATGCTGAAACAAATACTATATATGTACATAATACTGTCCTAAAGAATCATTTAAGCAAACGATGTTAGGTGTTTATATCATTATTCTGCACAGCGATATATTCAGCAACAAAGGATATTTTTAGTTCTATACTGTGCAGCCCACAATCGGGTTTGCAAAAGCTTGCTATACAACGAATAATGGAGCAGAATTCTCATAAATGCCAATCCGTCAACAACCCAGCAATATCCTAAACAGGGAGTTTCATTATATTTCATAGAGTATAGTACAACACAATGAGTCAGCATTAAACTTCATATGGATAGCATCTCGAGTTAAAGTTGTGCATACGGACTGCAAAAGCAAGTGGCTGTGATTTGAGCGATAATACGAACATTTATATAACAGCTGACTGAAAACAGAAAAAAGAATAATATATAACATTCATCTTTGACCCCCCTTTCCAAAAAAAGGAAAGTTTAGAGAACATTAAATGTTTGAAAATCGATGGCTATTTCAAAGAGGAATGTATATTGTTACGAAATTTGAACATAGATAGATGATTTTAGTGCAATTATATGTGAAACTATTCTATTATTCTGTGTAGTCGCCGAACTTGGCAACCATTTTGCGTCATTTTGGTCTGGTCCCTGTATCACCGCACCTATTGTAATTGAATACATGTAATTGACAACTCTATGAGCAGTAACGGTAATTCGACCCTCAAATTGCTTTCTAGTAATTTCGAGAAGCAGAAAATACGAGAAATATCTCAGTGGCCGGTTCAAATTATATAAATCCGGAAAGAGCATCTGCCCTCAGTATTGTTCTTGTTGTTAGATCAGCGTGAACTGAGATATCTCCGGATTAGTTTTTTTCTTTAGGGACTCTTTACATTGAGTTGTTTTTAACGTTCTTAGTAGTAGTGAATCTACTAATTGTACTCTGTGATACTGTGAACACTTGTACGAGTATTTCTCTGGAAAATTTCAGAACTTCGAAATGTTTCTTTTCATAAAATAAATTTTATTAACCTATTATCGGACATGTGTGCATTCAATCTATTACCATCCTGTACGCACGCAACAGTATGATGATAAATTTTAAAAGGCTGATATGTACATCGCATGACTTCCTTCTACGGAATATCAAATTCTACGCATTGTTTGCTGCATTTCCTTTAAACTTATTTCCTTCAATTTCATTAGAGCTAGATTTCTCATTGCATTAATTCAGTTCTCACTCCGCGGCAAGACAAAATATCTATAAAAACTCAAAATATTTTCATTAAAAATTGAAAGACCATAAAAACACCAAATATAGTTAAAACAATTTAAAAAATTAATTTTTACAATTAAATTTACAGTTTCTACCTAAAAACAAGCAATCCGGCCAGCAGGCAGGAAGGCAGATTTTTCGTTGCACTTCCACTCTGCAAAAAGACACTGAAAGTGCAAAAAAACCGAATTCACTCTTCTGCTATGTTTCAAATATAAAAAAATATGGCTGCTATGGTAAAAAATTCAGCCTTAGCCGCACTTAAACATTTTTTAAATTGTTGATAATTCTAAACCTATTGCATGGAGATTAACTGAAGACATAAAAAACTTAACCGAAAGATAAGACTAACATAGTTCAATGATTTTAAAGCAAAAAATGCTCAATTTACCAATATATAAGAATGAGAAACTGAGCTCACTGAGCAGAGTAACATAGTGGGTATATATATATATATATATATATATATATATATATATATTTCGAGTGGCCGATTGCAACCAAAAAGGCAGGTACACGACTACATCTTATAGCAGTCCTATATATACAAATTTCAACTTTCTGGGGCTACTCGTTTTTGAGTTATGCGAGCTACATATATATGTAGGTACGTACAGATGCTACAAAAAAAACCTCCTCTGAATTCATTTTAAATCATTTTTAAAACTCATTTGGTGAAAACGACTCCTTTATTCTGTCCTTACGTACAGATGTCAAGCGAAACATCGTTAAATTGTATTCTACAGCGGTGGAAATGGATAATTTCCTTGAAATATGGAGCCCGGAATTTTTTGTGATTACAATATTTCGTACAAGGAAGTAAAAATGTATATAACTTATAGAAACTGCAATTAATTTCCAGAAACGAAACAGTTAATCTTGCTGTGATGAAGTGTAGTCTGCATTAGTAATATGCGACAGTTAACCACTAGGAATGTTAAGGTGTTAATTTCTTTCTGGTAATTTTAATCTATCTTCATTTTCGGTAATTGAAACTATTTTTAAAATTTAATATCTCGAATAACTCTCAATTATTTCTTTAATAAATCATAAATTTTAGTATCAATGCACATTGATCTAAGTCAGAATAAATAATTTCTTGGTATAAAAAATGCAAAATTTGGACTCAAATGAGTATCAGAAATTCTGATAATAATAATTGACAAAAAATTACTTTAAATTCAGGAAAGGGATAACTAATAATTTTTCTTATTTCTTATTATATTTTTTTAATTTGGTTTTGCTATATTTATTAAAAATTATTATTCAATATTACTATTATTATTACTATTATGCTATTATTATTATTCATCAAAATCCATCAACATGTTAAGGACTCCAGTTCCTATTCTTGTTTTATCAAAAATGTTTAAAAATCTTATGTCCATTACATTTTAATCATTTTCATTTCGTTCTGAAAATGTTGCCACAATCATTGTTTATTTCTTTTCTATTGTTTATTTATTTTTATTTCATTTTTGTTTATAACGTATGGTCATAAGCCTCATTTTAAAATTTAATACTAATCTTAGTTTTCAAAAGTACCCTCTAAGATTTTAAAAATCTTAACATTTGATAGTGGAAATGCAATTTAGAATACTCAGTTATATATTAAACGTTGATTAAAATTCGAGATATGGAAATGAGATTTTAAGTTCAAATTCTAATTATATATATATATATTTTAGGCAGGAGACGTGAAAAATGTGTAATACCCTCTTCGGGACTCGAACCTGGACTTCTCGAATATGCACCGAGTGTCGAGTGTAAACCTTTGCACCAGAAGACATGTTAAGAGGAGGGAGAAAATACTTTAAAGGGAGCCTGGGGATTAGGGGACCCTATCGTAAAATCGTGGTGGGGACGAATTATTGTTATTATTGTCCTTTTAGTTCGGGCGCTACTGTAGAGTCATTAACATTTTTTAAAGCAGAAATCATGAAATATGAGCAATGAACTCGCCGGGACTCTAACCTGGACCTTTGGAATATGCGTACAGTGTGCACAGTATGTATTTCAATCACTGCCTTTGTATTTTAATATTAAACAATGTTATAATAATAACAATGGGATTTTTCAATATGAGCGGATAAATTGTTTGATTACCTATTATTTGTTATTGGAAAAGTTTGCTTAGAATATGCCCAAGGATCTGGAATTGATTAATAACGCTGTAGAGACATTAGGTGGGGATTTTTTATTACAGCAGGAGACGTGAAAAATGTACAGTCCCTTCATCGGAACTCTAACACTAGACTTCTCGAATACGCGTCGAGTGTGCTTCCAATTACACCACGAAGGCATGCAGAAAGAAGGGAGAAACTACCTTATATGCTTCCCCTTTTGAAAGGCGACTGAGGATTAGGAGACCCAGTAGTCAAATCCTGGTAGTGAAGAATCATCACCCACTACCTTTTATTCGGGCACTACTGTAGAGGCATTAGGGATTTTTTGATACAGAAAACATAAAAAATGCGCAGTGGCCTGGCCAGGACTCGAACCTGGACTTCTCGAATATGCGCCGCATGCGCTACAGTTTTATCAAGAAGGCATGTTTGAAGGAGGAAAGAAAATAAACTTACTAAAAGGAATTTACTGCATGCATCAGATAATATGAGAAGTTTTGGTTAAAGCATATTGTCTTTTGGTTTAAAAACCCCTTTCTAATTTAATGACATTAAAAATGCCATTTAAAATCAAAATAATCGTAACGGAAATAAACGACTTGAAATTGGATATCTTTCCGATGCAGTCTCAGTTACTGAAGTTAGCTATAATTTTAGGTTCAAGTATCAGATGTTTTAAATTTAAGTATCTTCCGATTTATAATAGTGTGTGATAGAACGGAAATTTTACGTTTATAACCAAAAAAGAACACAACGTTCATCTCACTTTCAGGTAACTGAACTTTCCTTAAAAGTAGCTGAAATAGCCTTTCATATCACCGTCATATTATCCGAGAATAAAACTAGGAAACAGGAATGCTAAAATTCAGTATTTTTGTGCAAATTCCCAGGTTCAGTTAGTTCACTATTAAAATATGCAACAAATGAGGCATTTTTTCCGCAGCAGTTTTACCTGCATTGTTTCTTTTGGTACTGTTGCTCTAACGTTTTCCTTTTTTTCTGTTTGTTGTGGTTGTACGTGAAATTATTATTCTACTCTTTCATCTTAAATCCAGTTTAACAGCATTTGCATATATATCGAAATTTACTAAGTGATCTTAAACTATGCAAATTATTATCATTTTAGGAGAGATTCAATATGCCCTCGCTAAGATTCAAGTCCTATTGCAATTACCAGATGGACGGGCTAATTACTTAAGCCCCAAGAGCACAAGGAAGAGAAAGCAAATATTTTATTTATTCTTCATTTCGCTTCTTAAAAGGTGATTGGAATGATGTATAAAGACCTAGTCGACCGAACTTCAGGTACCGATGAAATATTGTTCTCCGCCTTTTAGTTCAAATGCCGCTGCCAAGATCACTTTTCCAAAGTTAAAAAAATCTTAAAAAACAATTGTGCCCTCGCATGGATTTTAACCACGTATTTTCTGTTTACCAGATGAGATTTTCCATGTTCGATTTAACATAACCACTTACACCACGAATCGGCAAACGCAAAAATTCCTCACAAAATTAAATCGATAGAATGCGTTGATTCATTTAAGATGAGAAATAAATTTAATGCCATGGATATTATAATACGTCCAGTCACGAAATTTTTTAATCTTTAAATCATAAATTTTGAGCACATTTTCAAAATGAGACCCTTTCGCAGCAATAAACTTCTACTTTGAAACACATTTGCAATATTTTGCTTAAGATACACTACAATTTATTACAATTATTATGTGTTTAGCTTCTTTTTGCTAAAACGTCGATGATCCTGATGTCGAGGTACCCTTTCAGGAGACCGGTAGAAGAAAAGACTTAAAGGAATACAATAGAAATTGGTACAAGAGCGTCTGTTTTGAGAAATAATTTGGAAACCAAGAACGATCTTTGGACTGCAGCGTTATCATGTTTCTCCAGTCGACATTTCCATTGCAAATAATATACTTAATGTAAAAAACGAAGTCATGTGTGGTCTCACCTATGTAACAATCTTTGAGAAAAATCTAACAGCACAAAGAATGTGCAGACTTCCATTGTGTTAATGTTCGCCTAGTGCTCTGTATATGAAACACTTTTGGCACCGTCCAGACGATATAGTGGTTAGAGGAACCTACTGCAGTACCGAAGGAGCCGGTTAAAACCTCGGAGAAGGCAGGGACGTTTGTAAATGTTTTGTAGCATGGGGAGCACTCTAAATATATGGCGAGCCGAAAGTCCTCTCGAGAGTTAATGTGGTAGGGGAAGAGGGTTGACAGACCCCCGGACCCGTCCCTCACGGGTTGCTCTCCATCAGAATTGGGGGTGGAACAGAGTGAAATCGAACTGTCACCTGTATATTGCTCAAGGCTCTTATCAACGACAGGCGCAAACTTGCTGTCCTTGCCACGATGAATATTGTAGGCTTATTCTGATGCTACTGTCACACAAGTGAGATAAGTCCCACAACACACACTTTCGGTTCGTTTTCATTTCATTCGGTATCACCATCATCCGAAAGCATCCGCAACATTGCCTAATATTTTTCAATTTTAGAGCTAACTGCTGTTGCGTCATTATGTGTAAGACAACGCGTTTACAGATTCTCTGCGACTTCTTTTCCCCTGTTATTTTCTGCTGATATTCTGTATCATCTGCTACCTGCCGCCATTGCAACAATTCGTAAATTTCTTGGCGGTAATTACATATATGTTCCGTACAAATTGTACAAAAAAATTAAATGCTAAATTTTATAAAATTTTGCATTTAATGCCATGCTTTAATTTAATAAATGACTGTAGTTTTGTGTTTCTTATATCAATAAACAATAGTTTTCCCAAATTTAAATAAAGACTGATTTTAATCACATCGAAAAAAAGGTACTTAAAATAATACTGTTACGAATTTGGTATTTAAAAAGCTAATGTTAGTTCAATTATAAATTAAATGGTTTTATTTCTCGCGCAGTGCAGCGCGTGACGAATATTAAAAGAAAGCTAAGCCGGAAAAATTAAAAATACAAGAGCGCGTGCGTTAAATAAATAAATATCTCTTTTTGATTTCGAGAAAGTGCTGGAAAATTCTAGCGCGTGATTTTAAAATCTTATAAAAGGAGGAAAACATCTCAGTTTGTAGTAGTTGCTTAGTTTGTTGTTGTTTAGAAAACTACTGTTGTTGATTGTAGCGAATTCGCGGATTAGCGTTCTTTAGCTGTTTTGAATTACGTTCTATTGGACATTTGAGCAGTTAAAAGATAACTACTGTGAGATATTGTAATACTGCCTGATAATTTGAGAAAATTTAAGCATTTTTGTTGTGATAATAATAAATTTTTGTTCATTTTTCATCGGACTTGTGCATTCATTTCATAACGAACCCGTACGCACGCAACAATACTTACATCACTGAATAGAAAATATTCTATATTGGGCTTTAATATAAAAGTGCGCTGTTGGGACTTGAAAAACACAAAACTATTGAAACTTGCGTTGACTGCCATGCTTATTTGTCATTTATTGCCTATCTAAAGCTTACTTTTTTACTGCTATTCCATTTTATTTTATCAGTTTTTCCCAGTTTCCAAATCGGCTTATATAAATCTCAAATACTAACTTACAGTTTAAAAGAAATTTCAGTAATACGAAAGCTTCTAACATGAATAAAATATTGAATAAAGAATAAACCTGTCATGTTTTGTGCTGGAAAATTTCTGATACATTCTCAGAAATTTCTAATTTTACGTTATTGAATTCTTTCTCTTTTAGATTGCCATCTTCAGTGTTATGAGAGGACCGTTTGTGGAAGAGTTTTATCAATGCGTAACATACGCTTTCTATACAGCTCAATGGCAAGAACAGCTCTACACAACTCTCAGTCTCGTGTTGATGTTCCTTTTACCACTTGTGATCCTCATCACCACTTACATAGCTACTTTCCGCACCATTGCCAGTAAGTACCTCCAAATGATTTCTATAATTGTATTCTATTCTATTATAATTAAAAGTAGAATAATTTTAATTTGAACAGTTGATTTCGGATGCGATTTAAGTACGTACTTAATATAAAATCTGAAAGCTTTAAAATTTTATATTAAGTCCAAAGAGCGTTTTTTTAACGTTTTATTTATTAAATATCGTGTTCTTCGCACTTAAAGCATAAAATTTAGTTCAACAGCAATGTGGCAAAATAATTTTAAAATTAGCATATCTTTAGAATGTCCGATACACAGTCTCGCGTGCTGGAGATAAATTTTTCTTTTCGTGCAGTGCTGTTCGCTTTTAAATCGTTCAGTTTGTTAATCAAAAATTCGTTAAAGTTTTACGGAATATGAAATAGATAATAAAACAAATTCCTAATTCCAAATGCCCATATTCGGGTGGAAACGTACGTTATTCAAAATTTGAAGGCTGTAGGTACCGTTGTTCACAGTCGAAGAACCATACATGCATATAATGCAGGTCTCTAATATTTGGTGGCACCAATTTGAAAAGTGAAACGCCGTTTTATAGTGGACGACGCAAAATGCCAAAATTAAATTAATAGCCCTTCTGGAAAAATTACCGCTTTCTGCTAATAAATTATTTTTCAGTTTCTTAAATGTAGAAAAGATATAAGATCAAACTAAAAGCTCTTGCAAGTGTTAGCTTATGATTGCCAACTATATGCATAATCAATAAATGTCGGAAAGTGAGTCTTTTATAACTGTAGGCAATTATAACCGTGAACGGGTTAGGTTTAGCCTAATAAGATTAAGCAGTATGAGAACTGAAGACTGGTATTTGATCCGGACTTAAATCCCGATGCCAAACTGGCTGGTTGCTTGGAAGCTTTCCTCAGATGTAAAGTGAATATGAACCATTTTCTTTATCAAAAAATCTTCACGAAAGCAACCCTACTTTAGGCAGATGATTCACAAAGACTTTGCCGTACCACAAACAACCCAATTCAATATGATTTAAATGTATATTCATGAGCATTTCAATAAAGGTTTTACAAAGTAATAACAAAAAAAAACTTTCACCTTTTCAAATTTTGAAAACTTTGTTAGTATTTATTCAAAAATTCTTCCGAACATTTGCTTATAACTGTGGAATGAAATACGTTCGTAAGTTTTCAGAAGTAGGGAATACGTGTTCGTAAAGTAATGTATGAAAGTATTTACTATAAATCTGTTTAAATAATTATATTTAGCTTAATTGTTATGTAACTCCTATACACTTAACAAGTTATCCACTATATAATTACGTTCCAGTAGTTATTTTTAGTTGACGAAAGTAAAATCATTTAGAAAACTAGAATTAACGCTGTAAGAAACCTGAAAATTTCTGTCTAAAATATCAGTGAATCTTCCATATATGCACTTTTTTCATTCACAATATAAACCCGATCTATCATTTTTCGGTGAGGTGAAGGGGAAAAAAGTGAATGCCTGTAATCTATTAAATCTAGACAATAATTACAAATTGTTTAAGCACTTTCAAATTGCAAAAGAATAACATTTATTATTTTCAACTTAAAAATTATTTTTCAACGAAAGAGGCATATATTTTACTTCACTTCTGAAGACTTGTCTTCTTTCATACACGAATATTTGAGTTTTTAAATGCTTTCAAGCTTCGCAATGCATCCACTATGTGCACAGGAAATGTTTATCTTTTGTAAAACTTTCTAATTCCGGTGAAAGCCGACACCATCTCTTGTTTATTTTCTATACACTTTATAGATCTAAGATTAAATTTAACCCTAAAGCCATACTAGCAGGAATCAACTGAAGAAAACTAACAGAAATAAATTTATTGCAGCCTATAATAATGTGAATACATTTGAAAATAACTTTAGAAACTCAGACATTGATCAGAAGGCCACGAGCAAAGAAGCGTTAATGTATTATAGTGTTGCAAGGTTTATAATGAGAAGAAAATTTAATGCAAATCATAGATAGCAATTTTACTTAATTATTTTTCCCTAAATATTCACACAGAAAATACTGTCTGCGATTTAATTTAAAAATTGCTAATGGGATTGTAGGGGTTTATTTTAATTTCCTAATACTTATTTTTATTTTTAAACATGCTGTCCTTTAATTTCTCATTTCCCACCTACAATTCCCTGCCAGAATGAGTTTTCAAGATCGTGTTTTATGTAAATAAGGTGAAACCAGTATTGAAGTGTCCGTCACTTCAGTAGAAGAACTTAGAAGTCTTTAGTAGAACATGGTCTGCTTTCTGGCCACGTCGTTGCTTTAAGTCTAATCTTAGCATACAGCCGTATTTTTAGGTATCTGCTAATATTTTTATGTGTCTACTAAAGATCGTTTTATTAAGAATTTATGGCATAAAAACGTGCCGAATTACGGCGTGGCGTCGAATCAAGTAAGTCACCTATGACCCCCTGCGGAAGATCATGCCATAATCTTTGCAAATAGGCTGTTAATTCACCAATATTCCAGGACGGCTACGGCTCTAGTTGCCTTCCAAGCATGTCCCAAACGTGTTTTGATGGCGAAAGGTCTAGTGAGCTGGCAGGCCATGGGAGTACTTCATATCCTTGAAGATATTGTTGGGAGAGATGCGGACGCAGTTTGCTTTCTCTTTAGATGCGCTTTGCATTGCATTGTTTTAACGTTTTCATTAGTGTTGAAGTATAAGGACTCTGATAATACTGCCTGATATTGTGAACACTTGTACGAATTTCTCTGAGGAAAATTCCAGCTTTGTGATATATTTCTTTTGATAAGAATAAATTTTATTAACCTATTATCGGACTTATATATTTAATCTTTTACGAATCCGTACGCACGCAACAGTATAGTTGATTACTCGCCATGGGATCAAAATGCATAATGGTAACATTATGCATTTAGATCCCATGGCGAACGATTGGTTATTAGATCCATGCTGTAGAAGAAAGGCAAAGCCTCTTCATTAAAACGTCCGCCTATTTTTAAACGAAAAAACAGAAGTTAGAAGTATTTTGGACAAAATGAAGATATTTTGGCAGTGTATCAGACAAGTGATTACATATCAGGTTATGAATAAATCCGAGAAACATTCTCAGAATACCAAAATTTATTTTAATGAAATAGAAGTAAAATTATTATCGCTTTTGTGTGTTTTACAGATATACGTAAGGCCGCCTGTATGGTAGAGCTTATGACTAGTTTCTCGCAATTGCAATAAATATGTTTTGAGTTTAAAATGCAGTAGGAGTACGCAACTTCGCAACCTTACCCAATCATTATAAGGAGTTAGATACTCTACCTGCCACCACTCAACACAGGGTAATTTTACAGTCACTCCCACAGAAGTGACCACCCCCCCTTCAAGCTGAATTTCTATTAATACATTAAATTAGTATAGATCATAAAATTAGATAATTCTATAGATCTATAACTAGGTAGTTGCCTGATGCGACATTTGAAGGAAAACAGCGATGATTACGCATTTTTTTAAATAAAATAGATTAGTATAGATCTGGCTTGATAGGATAGATTTAATGTATTAATAGAAATTCAGCTTGAAGGGGGTGGTCACTTCTGTGGGAGTGACTGTAAAATTACCCTGTGTTGAGTGGTGGCAGGTAGAGTATCTAACTTCTTATAATGATTGGGTAAGGTTGCGAAGTTGCGTACTCCTACTGCATTTTAAACTCAAAACATATTTATTGCAATTGCGAGAAACTTATAATGATTGGGTAAGGTTGCGAAGTTGCGTACTCCTACTGCATTTTAAACTCAAAACATATTTATTGCAATTGCGAGAAACTCTTTACACACATATATATAATTCATAGATAGCATACACAAGTATTTAAATGAATAATAGTCCTCGTAGTGTGCGCAGTCTGCTAACGATCGAGAGCTCATAAGCATTGTAGGTCTGTCTAGTTGAGAGTTCAGGATCGTTCTTCTGATGTTACTCCAATGGCGAAAATCTTCAGACTGAATTAGCCACGCCTCCTTAATTTTACAGTAGCATTTTACATCCTCTGATTCGTTTATCTGGAACGATATCAGAGAAAAAATCAGATCATTGGTTTGTCAACCCTTCTGCAGTCGAGAGGCTTTGACGACAGACACGGTGTAGAACGTTAAAATCTCCTGACACTAGCCATGAAGTTATGTCTCTGCGATGTCCATATCGTGTGACACATCGTAAAGGTAGGGAGCAGTGAATTACTGAGACCGCACACACGATTTACTTATCTCTATGTGGTCCGCCGCAATCTTAATAGAGATCGTTATGGAAACGTTTTGCGAGAGTTTCTCAGTAAACGTTGCCACAACAATAGAAATTATTTTCGACAGTATCTCAATTAAAATCCAGAAGGTATATCTTATATATACTAGGAGAAGATGTCTTATCATGGTAGACAGCTCTGGCTTCGTATTTATTTAGATATGGTATTTCCTTCTGTAGGTTGTCAAAGATAATATCTCTGTGAGTTCACTTTTTGCTAACCTCAAGGGGCATTGGAACCGTATCACTGACACTGTGGCTCTGATTGATCATGATATACATAAATGTGGGGTCGAAACGTTGTATTGTTTAAATGCTTACCACATATGCAAATGTAGACACACTGAGCATTTGGGAAATATGCTAAGAATATTGTTACATTCGCTTTTTTTTCTGCGTAGTTAAATTTTGCACCAGCTGCCTACTTTACTCGCAATAATATTTTTAAATATTTCTCTGAATTTTGAACAATCCCGCACATTGAACTAATTTACGGGACGTAACATTTCTCCTGAATTCCGCAAAATGCCGTTATTTTTGACCGAAAAGACATAAATTCTAAAACTCTAATCCCGAATTTCAAAGTTTGCACGTCAGTCGTAAACGAATAACTTGCTAGGACAATAAAGTAAGATCCTAAATTCTGAAATAATCAGCAAAATGTTAAAAATACTTGAATTGAATATAAAAAACAGATGAACAGTAGAACTGAATTAAAAATCAATATATCTTGCTTTATAATTACAATATTTCACTATTTATCTTCATATTAATGTTATTGTTCGTAATTTGCTTCTTGGTTTTTAGTACACTCCCCTTTTTTGTTCTTCCTCTTGAAATTTTTTATATAATCTTTCAATGTTTGCATGTTTTCCATTTGTCACTTACGCTGCTATAGTTAATTTTCGTACTATTATTAGCACAGAAGGCTATCAATTTCGTTTTGGCATTCTGCGTCGAAAATTTTAAAAGTCTGAATCCCATTTCAAATTGTTGCTACAAAATATTATCACCCTGTATTATGTTTAAAGAAATTAAATAGTAAAGAATCTGCATAAACGTATGTATGTTTCTCGCATTGTGATAAAACAACGGTACCTAGGGCCATCAAATTTTGAATAACGTACGTCTCCACCAGAATAGGGGCATCTGGAAGCCCAAATTTCTCTGAATTTCTTTTATTATCTATTTCATATTTTGTAAAGCATTCATGAGTTTTTGACTAAGAAACTCAACTATTTCAAACCGAGCAATGGCAACACTGTACGGAAAAAAATATTTTTATCCCCAGTGCGTGAGACAGAGTATCGGAAATTTTAAAGATATGCTCTTTTTAAATTATTTTGCGATATTGCTGTTGAATTGAATTTTATGGTATAAGTATGGAGAACATGATACTTAATAAATAAAGGTAATACACAAAACGTTAAAAAAACGCCTCTTTGGTCATAATGTAAAACCTGAAAGCTTTCAGAATTTTTTCCTTGTTTCTTTTTTGCTAAATACTTTAAGCCCAAAGGGGCAATTTGCCCAGAAGGGCAATTAATGTTGTTTTGGCATTCTTCATTGATTCACTATAAACTGCGAATCACTTTTAAAATTGTTGCTATCAAATATTAGAGCCCCTTATTATATTTAAAAAAATTACATAATGAAGAATCTGTATCAATATATGTATGTTTCCGGCATTGCGATAAAACAACGGTACCTAGAGCTTTCGAATTTTGAATAACGTACGTCTCCACTCGAATATGGGCATCTGGAAGCCAAAATTTGAAACGTGGAATTTGTTTTATTATCTATTTCATATTTTGAAAAGCACTTATCAATTTTTTTACTAAGAAACTGAACTATTTCAAAGCGAGCAATGGAACACTATGCGGGGAAAAAGAAAACATTTTTATCTCCAGAGCGCGAGAGTTTTACGGTTGAAGTGCGAAGAATATGATATTTAATAAATAAGGGGGATACACAAAACGTTAAAAAAAACTCCCTTTTGGACGTAATATAAAATTTGTAAGCTTTCAGATTTTTGTTTCTCCTATCTTTGGTTAAGGTTTTTCTATTTTTTTCTTTAATCTCCAGAAATCAGGTAGATTTGATGCTGATACTGGTAGTTTATTTATTTATTTTGTTTTTGTTTTTGTTTTTGTTTTAATACAAGGTAGCCGAATGAAATAGTGCATTGATACTCATTTTTACGAGTAACTACATTTCTCTCGCCCTAGAGATAAAAATCTGCAAAGTGTTGCCATTGCTCGCTTTCAAATCGTAGAGTATATTTATCAAAAATTTGTTAATTTTATGAAATATGAAATAAAATTACTACCATTGCCAGACGTTAAATATATTATTGGCTCAAAGGAGCGTTAGCTCAGAAGGGCTATTAATTTCGCTTCGGTATTTTGCACCGATTCACTTTCTGCGTTGAAACTGTTGCCACCAAATAGTATCCCCCTGTGTTACATTTAAAGAAATCAAGTAAGGAAGAATCTGCATAAATGTACGTATGTTTTTCGCATCGTGATAAAACAGCGATACCTAGAGCCATCAAATTTTGAATAACGTAATCCTCCACCGAATATGGGGCATGCGGAAGTCAAATATAGAATTTCTTTTATTATCAATTTCATATTTTGTAAAGCATTCGTGAGTTTTCGATTAAGAAACTCAACGATTTCAAAACGAGCAATGGCAACCTTGTATGGGAAAAAACATTTTTATCTCCAGCGCGCGAGACTGTGTATCGGAAATTCTAAAGACATGCTCTTTTTAAAATTATTTTGCGTTTTATTGCTTAAGTGCGAAGAACATGATATTTAATAAATAAAAGTAACATAGAAAAACGTGAAAAAACGTTTCTTTAAGCGTAATGTAAAATCTGAAATCTTTCAGATTTTGGGGTTTTTTTTTCACATATTTTTTTTTATTTTTCTATAAAATGTCTGACGTTGAAGAAAGCGTGTGATTCCATGTGATGTCATTATAAGTCGAAACGTTTTCGTTAATGTCAGCATTTTAAATAAACAGCTGCAGTTAGCAACTTTTTTTGTTTTAGGTTAGGATAAGATATATAGGTTACAGCCGAAAACATCGCAGACGAAAACATAGCGGAGAAAACAACGCAAGGCGAAAACGTCATGTTACAAAACATCGTGGGAGAAAACATCTCAAAGAGAAAACACCGCAGTTCTAAAGCATCGTGGTACAAAACATCGTCGTCGAAAATAAAGCGGTTCAAAAACTTTGCAGTTTAAAAACATCGTCGTCGAAAATATCGTGGTAAAAAATAAAGTATCTACAAATCATCGCATGACGATAACATCGCAGTTGTTTTTTTCAGACATACTTTAATAACTGTAAATGGATATTCCCAAAATGATGAGCGCAAGATGGAAAGAAGGATAATCTTTACTTTCAAATTTTTATTAATTAATAAATTTTTGCTGAGAAAATAAAAAGGAAACTTAGAAAATTAATGCAACTTATAGCACTTGATAGAATTATAAACCGACATAGTTAACTAACAAAGGCCATTAATAAAAAAATTTCTTATAAAGTTTTTACTGGTAATTTTTCATGAAAAGTATAATCTATAAGTTGCATTTAATTTTCTATGCTTAAGTTTCCTTCTTACTTTTTCAGCAAAAATTTATTAGTTAATAAAAAAAAATGTGAAAGTAAAAATTATCCTTCTTTACACCTTGCGATCACAAATCATTATGGTAATATCCATTTGCAATTATTAAAACCTAAAAAAAAAGCATGTCTGCGATGTTATCGTCACGCGATGATTTGTAGATACTTTATTTTTTACCACGATATTTTCCACGACGATGTTTTTAAACTGCGAAGTTTTTGAACCGCTTTATTTTCGACGTCGATGTTTATACCACGATGTTTTCTCTTTGCGATGTTTTGTAGCGCGACGTTTTCGCCTTGCGTTGTTTTCTCCGCGAAGTTTTCGTCCGCGATGTTTTTGCCGCGATGTTATCGGCGGACACCAATATAGATGCATATACGAGGGCTATCCAGAAAGTAGATTACGTTTTGGAATAAAAAATAAACAAAGTATAGGAAACAAATTTTATTATATACAGATGAAAGCTACACTCAAATACTACTTTTCTACATAGTCACCATACAAATTAAGGCATTTATCGTAGCGATGTACGAGCTTGGAAATTCCTTCGTCGAAAAATTCGGCCGCCTGCGCCTTCAACCACTTCGTTACCTCTTCTTGCCTTCCATCTTGCACAAAACTTGTGGTAACCAAGCTTTCCGCTGATGATTTCGTGCAACAAACTTCGCGAAATTTGTGGAAAACTCAAAGAAAGTTCCGTTATTGTGAAATTTCGATTTTCACGGACTTTAGCATCGACTTTTTCGAGAAGTTCGGCGGTCACTATGCTGGGTCTCCCACTTCGATCTTCGTCGTGAACATTGGTTCGGCCATTTTGAAATCTTATGACCCACTGACGCACTCCACCTTCAGTGATAATGTTGTCCCCATACACTTCACGAAGCTGCCGATAGATTTCTGTCGGTTTACAGTTTTTTGCAGTCAGAAACCTTATTACTGAGCGCACCTCGCAGCTCGCGGGATTTTCAATTAACGCAGACATTTCAAACCGTCACAGTATCTGAACGGAGCACAGCACGAACCTCTCACTAGCACGGCTAGATGCAGACTGAGCTGCGCAACGCTCTGACCCCAAGATGGCCGCGCTAGCCCCGCCCCTAGCGGACACAGACGGAAACGTAATCTCCTTCCTGGATGGCCCTCGTATATCACTTCATTTATAGTTTTCTAAATTAATGATGCAGTCAGTTTTAGTTTCCCAGGAAATTTTTTCTACTTTTCTATATTCACATATATACATTGCCTGAAAATATACCCACTCATATATATCGCCTACATTTCTATGGAGCAGAGATACTATCAATTTATAGCGTAACCAATGATGAATAGCTTTTCAGAGAACGAAACCCACCGTCTGTAACAGGTTTTTTTTTTAAATCTTCGATGCGTACTAACTTTCACTGAATACTTTTGCATCTTTTCAGAGAAGAGATGCAGACATATCTTTCCAAACTTCTTTTTAAATTTTAAAAGTCTTGAAGAAATTGTGGCGGTGATTTCCTTGGAGCCATGCGTCTACAAAGAGCACCCGAGAAGCGCTTTTCGAAAGTGAGGTTTGTGAAAAAACAGGCTACGTTAATATCCTCATTCGCCATCATTTCAGTTGCACGAGGTGTCTCATATAAACGATAATTCTTACACAAGGTTAAAAATTTATATAGATTTAAATGAAAATGTTTTAGATAGTGGGAAATTTATATAGATTTAAATGAAAATGTTTTAGATAGTGGGAAATTTAAATTAGGATATCTATGGACTTAATGCTTGGAGCTTCAAACTAATTTTAAGTAACTTTTACATTCGGTTTGCTTAATTTGTAATCTCGTAGTGCCAAATACCTCAAAGCAAATTTTCGAAAAGCGTGATTTCTTGTTATCTTGAATATAAATCACTATGAAATTTCTTTGAAACTGAGAACTAAAAAATCTGATGTGTACACCACATGACTTCCTTGTACTAAATTATACGCATTTTTCTAGCATTTCGTTTAAACTTATTGGATAGAATTAAATCTACTTCGTCGATAATGCATAAACCATAATAGAATAAATGCACTCTTTAAAATTCACAATATTTGTTTACCATAGCGACACTCTGGCCCAAGGTTCACTTAATATTTCGTTCATATTATAACTCAGAATGCACAAAATTTATATCATTTGAAGAATTAATTATCTTATCGTTTCCACATGTTCTATTTAAATACTATAATAAGGTTAGAACGATGTATAAGATAAATTAAGCAAACAAAACAAAAAAGAAACAGTTTTTCACAGACGATTCAGTATTTCTCATTCAATTAATTCAGTTCTCACTTCGCGACAAGGCAAAAATACATAAAAACTCAAAATATCTATATTAAAAATTATGAAGTAAATCTTAAACGCTTATTTCCTCGAAAAATTCCAGAAAGGATTAAGTATGATTTACTTCGCAATAATAAAAGAAGGCGTTATTTTTGTTGTTGTGAAGCTTAGTCTCTCTAGATTGGCAACAAATCTACTAGTGTTTCAAATGTAAACAAATATGTCCACCTTGTTATTTAAAACTTAACCGCACTTGAACAGCTTTTAAATTGTTGATAATTATACAAATATTGCTTCCAGATTTACGAAAGGCATAAAAACCGTAACCGGAAGATAAGAGCAACATAATTCAATCATTTTTAAAGCACAAAATATACAATTTACAAACAAATAAGAGTAAAGAAACTGAGATCACTGTGACAAATAACAGAGTGCATATATAAATATATTTATATATATCCACTCTGCGGCCGTGCGGCCGATTGAAACCAAAATACGAGGTGCACATCTGCATGTTATAGCAATCCCTATATACAAAATTTCAACGTTCTGATTCTACTCGTTTTTGAGTTATGCGAGATACGTACGTGCATACTTTCGTACAGACGCCACGAAAAATTCTCTTCAGAATTCATTTTAAAGCAGTTTTATAATTTTTTTGGAGGAAATGTGTCTTTTATTCTGTCCTTACGTACAGATGTCACGCAAAAACATCGTTAAATTGCATTTGATAGCGGTCAAAATGGATATTTTCGTTGAAATATGCTGCCTGAAACTTTTCGCGATTACAATACTTCCTTTTTACTTCGTGCAAGGAAGTAAAAACCGGTTTTTACCCCATTTTAAGGTTTGTTTTATGCATAATTTCAAGCATATTTATAATAGAATATTACTTTAATTAATGTTCGCATTCATTTAAGTAGTAAAACGTACTTCATCTAAGTGGCATAAATACTGTACTCTTACTCTATGTACAATTATTGCAACAGTGTACGTTCAAGATTTTTAAAAATAAAAATCCTGCCTTTATCTTTGAAAACAGAATGAGTCAAATTTCATTCAGTTTGACTTGAGTATTAAAGACTTAAACTCATATATAAACATCAAAACTGCTGCAATCACACTAAACAAACACTAAATTGTCCAATTTACGATTTAGCGGCATATTTTGTTTGCTTTAGTAAAGTGATGAATACTTTCTTCTGAAAGCATGCGTTGCACTGAATGAATTCATTTCATTCAACTTATAAATAATGACGCGAATTTTCTTTGTTTGGAAAGTTGCCTTATTTAATTTCTGAACGTTTACAGAATTTTGCTAAAACGCATACGTTTTTCATTAACAATGTTTCTTTTATTTTGTTCTTTAAAGAAAATGATAAATGTTGTTGCGAAAATATCTAATTCAAATAATCAACATTTGTTTATATGCTCAATAATTTTGAAGATGCATTACAAAAACAACTTTAGACTTAAAATAACTTATTTATTTTTCATGAGTAAATTGATAGATTGTAAAACTGATTCAGCGCCCGAAGCTAAATTCCATAAAAAGTGCTAAAAATGGTTAGTATAAGAAGATTCTGATTGTTTTAATATCCCCTTCTCTTCTTTCTCTATCTCTGTTTTATTTATTTCAGTGAGGGTTGTGTTTGCTTGTTTGTTTAACATTTTGACTCGAGATCATTTTAGGACAAAACTCTTGTTGTTGAATAAATGTACTTGTTAGCGCTTCTAACAGGTTTGTTTTTACTTACAGACATGCATTTTACTTACATGCATTTTTACTTCCTTGTACGCAGTAAAAAGGAAGTATTGTAATCGCGAAAAGTTTCAGGGAGCATATTTCAACGAAAATATCCATTTTGACCGCTTTCGAATGCAATTTGACGATGTTTTTGCGTAATATCTGTACGTAAGGACAGAATAAAAGACTCTTTTTCTCCAAAGAATTATAAAAATGCTTTAAAATGAATTCTGAAGATAATTTTTTGTGGCGTCTGTACGAACGTATGTACGTTCGTACCTGCGTACGTACGTATCTCGCATAATTCAAAAACGAGTAGCCTCAGAACGTTGAAATTTTGTATATAGGACTACTATAACATGTAGATGTGCACCTCGTATTTTGGTTGCAATTGGTCACGGCAAACATATATAAATATATTTATATATATATATCCACTCTTTTACCCCGCTCAGTGATCTCAGTTTCTTTACTCTTATTTGTTTCTAAATTGTACATTTTTTGCTTAAAAAATGATTGAATTATGTTCTTATCTTCCGGTTAAGGTTTTTATGCCTTTAGTAAATCTGTATGTAATATTTTTAGACTTATCAACACATTTAAAATTGTTTAAGTGCCGCTAAGCCTAATAATGTTTTTGATGGCGGCCATTGCTCTTGTTTACATTTGAAACAGCAGGATAGCGGATTTGTTGCCAATCTAGAGAAACTTAGCTTTGCAACAAAAAGATAACGCCTTCATTTATTATTTAAATCATGCTTAATCCTTTCTGGAATTTTTTCGAGGAAATAAGCGTTTAAGATTTACTTCGTAATTTTTAATACAGATATTTTAAGTTTTTATGTATTTTTACCTTGTCGCGAATTGAAAACTGAATTAATTGAATGAGAAATACTCAATCGTTTGTGAAAAACTGTTTTTGTTTTCTTTGCTTAATTTCTTTTATACATCGTTCTAGCTTTATCATAGTATTTGAATAGAACATGTGGCAACGATTAGATAATTCTTTGAATGATATAAATTTTGTGCATTTTGAGTTAAAATATGAACGAAATATAATACTGTTAAGTGAACCTAGCGCTAGAGTGTGGCTATGGTAAACAAATAGAGTGAATTTTAAAGAATGCATTTATTCTATTGTGGTTTATGCGCTGTCGGCGAAGTAGATTGAATTAAATCCAATAATTTTTAACGAAATGCAAGAAAAAATGCGTATAATTTAATATTCCGTACAAGGAAGTCATGTGGTGTACACATCAGATTTTTTACAATGAATATCAGAGACACTAGCCATATTAATGAATCGACGATGATGATGTAAATTTTTGTAATATTCGTTTTTTTATTTATAATTTAGTTTTTACGCATTTTTGTAGTGTTATGAATTGTTTAAGTTTTATTTATTTATTTTCTTTCGACATTTTATGGAACATGTTTTCTGTATTTTTTTAACCGACTTTGTAAGTCTTTACTGCATTTGCATGCATCTGTTTCTTACGCTTTTTTGCAAAAAAAAGGAATGTTCTATACATCCCGTTCTGCTGAACCGATTAATAAAATTCAACTTGCGTTTTTCATGTCTCGAAAGCGCGACTTAAAATATGTATTAGATTTATATATAGCATTATTCTAACATAGGTATTTTGACATAAAATCGCACTTTTTCTGAAATGGCCTGCCAATATTTTTCCCTATATCGATTCTACGACTCAAATTAGGCCAAACTGCCAAGTTTTGTTAAAATCGCACCAGTAGTATTTAAAACATTAGCTTTCAAAATTTTAGCTCCTCAATGTTAATTGAATTGGATATATATTTATTAATATTTCTTTTGTTATTAAACTTACTTGATTCCTTCTTCCAGAATTCGAAATTTAGGCTTAATGCAAATATAATTCGCGTATTTTTATGACTTATTTTTAAATATTTTTTATAAACTTTTCGAAAACATTTCTGTTTTATAAATCTATAAAATTTTTAACATCCTCTTCAAGTAGCTGTATTTCTAGGCACACCCCCAAAAAATGAAAGTTTTTTATTCAAACTTTTCTAACATATACATAAAATTACATATTGACGCGTTTGGAAATTTGGCATCTTTTTTGAGAGATAATAACGCCAAATGTGTGTACGCACTTTGTTAAAATTATTTGAAAGTATGTAAGAAGACTTTTTTCCCGCTTGTCTGCAATGCCAAACAGGAAAGGAAAATTAGATTGCTATAAATTAAGAATTTCGTGAAGCAAATTATTCTTGGCGCAAATTGAAAAAATTACGCCAAGATAAATTTTTGAATTTCTCCGTAAATTTCGCATCAAATTTAACAAAATTTAATATTTAGGCATAATTGAGTCGTAGAATAGAAATATGGAAAACAATTGGCATGTCATTTAAGAAAAAGTACGATTTTGTGTCAAAATACGTATGTTAGAATAATGCTGTATCTAAATCTAATATATATCCTAAGTCGCGTTTTCGAGACATGAAAAACGCAATTCGAATTTCGTCAATCAGCCCAGTAGAATGGGAGATATAAAACTGTTCCATTTTTTTCGCAGTGTACATGCTTTAATTCTGAATCAACTGAATTTTGAATTTTAACGATAATCCAAGTAGGTCATAAGATATAAGCAGAACACTTCTTTCAGGATCCTTAAGACAATTTCTGCCCGTGTATTAAATTCTAACTATCGATTTCATGCTAACTTGGCGATATGCTTTGTTCTGAAAAATGCGTTTCAAAGTCAGAGTTATCATTTTTGTAATTGTTTAGCAATATAATATTTCACAAATATTTTAAGCAAGATAAACATTCCTAAAAATTGCTTTAAGAAAATTTCATGTTTATGAAACTTTTATGATCTAATAAAAAATGTTTATGTTTATGAAACTTTCAATGATTTTCAAGGTTAATTTCTAGACAGCATTTAGTGTTTCTCAATTTCTAGACAACATTTAGTGTTTGTACTTCTAACGTAAAACTACTATAATGGCTTTAAAGTGATTACGTTTCATAAAGCCATCACTTTCACATACATTGTCTAAATAAAAACAGCAACAGTTCTTAAACACAATCTTGAGAGGAATTCAGATAAATTTGCCAGTTATTTATTTTAGAAAATACTTTGGAGTAAAACTTTTGTTTCGCCTTTTCGAATTTGTATATTAAGTGCAAACTAAAAGTAACGTAATAGTTCAAAGAAAATCTGTACACATTATTATAATTTAATAATAACAGATGACGGCCTTCTCTTAATGAATTTCGTATTGTAGGCAAAGGAAGGAATCTCCTGAATTATTAATCCTCGCTTAGACTCATCGAAATACAGACCTGCTGAAACACATCGCTTCCCAGTAATTTCCATTCCTTGAAATAATATAAGCCATTGGTTAGCAACATCTGCTACGTACTTTAATATCAAGTGTTTCATGGCAGCGTTATCTATTCGAATCTTGAATCGGATATGAATCTCCTCTTCTCACCTTACAGTCTTCTGGCAATGCGAGTGGCACCTCAAAATGTGTAGTCGTTAAATGATAATGTAGATATAAGTTCAAATACAGGAGATTAAAACTCCATGCCATTGCCTATATCTGTACACATACAGGATGAAGTTAGGTCATCTGTTCTGATTTTGTGCTTTGATTTTGCTTCTGCTTCTAAATATCCTACAAATTTTGAATCATTACGTTACGTTACCATGAATTTATCTTTTATGCACCTTAACAAGCTTTGCTGCTTTTATGTAAAATATAATACCTTTAATTAATCCTTTAAGTTATAATTACGTTAAGTGACTGAACGAACAAACTGAGTGATTTCAAGCCAATAAATTAATTTCTTCAAAATTTAAATCATTATCATTTATAATAATATATCTAATTTATATAATTCAAAGCACATTTAATTTGTAATTTTCCCACAGTAATAAGAATATCATTATTTATAGTGATAATTTTAAACACATTTTTAGCATTATTTAACTTTATGAGAGGTGTTTCTTACGCCATTTATTATGTTTTTACCAAAGGCTTTAAAAACATTTTAGACGATTCTGCTTCATTTATGCTGCCATGTATGAATAATCCACATAGCTTAAGAATACACGAAGCAAATGATCTTAAATTCAGTTTTCGAGCTGCTGGGCAGATAGTCTTTTCCAGAGTGCTATTGTTCGACTTGTCATGAGATCCTTAATTTGTGTTTCAGATTACAACTGCTGCTTAATAAACTGTGCAATTAAAGCCAATAAAGGAACTTATTTTTACTTTATTAATTATAGATACCAAATCTTTGCCTTATTTTTTGAGAATTAGCCTACCTTATAAATAAAATACATTTAATAATATATTCAATTTATAATTTTTGTGATATTGGGCAGATTTTTAGTCATTAAAAATTTTATAACGTCATATATTATGCAATTCGTAGAAATCGTGTCGACAATTTATTTATCTTTAATCACTTTTTCTCTCTCCTAAGTGTAGTTCGATATAAGAGATATTTTCTAAAGTGAGCAACTAATCATTCTGCATCACTTACGATTGTCATGTTTACATACTTGTCTGATGTTTATATCCCAGTAACACTAAGATATCGAATGAAAACAATTTGCTAATTCTAATCAGTACATGCTTCACTAGCAATTATTGTTCATTTTTATTTCGATTGTACTAGCTGTTGCCTAAGGTATAATCAAAGGTACCTTTTAAATTGTGTGTCACTTCAACAGCTCTAAAAGCACCCTAGCAAAGACAAAGTCATACTAGAGGTGTTTTGCAACATTAAGAGTTTTTTCATCTTGGATTTCCGTTTTGGATAAATAAATCGTAGTTGCTATACACAACAATTGTTTCACTGGGAGGTCTTTGCTGATTTGGGAACTTCTGGTCAAAATAACAATTTTTATGATTCCATACACATTATATTACCTTGACCTCGCATAAAGGCAGCTGAAATGAAGCAAAAAAATGGGTTACAGAAGTGCTAAGCAAGACTGCAGAAACACTTGCAGAAAGGTGGGGGGTTATTCATAAGTAGTCTAAGAACTTATAGCATGTAAACTGCACAAGCGATATCAAATCTTATTACACTGAAATAGATATTGATTCGTTGTTTCTCGTATTTCACAAGGGCTCAATATGACCACCTTTACCGGTACAAAACAAATTAGTGTGTGATGGGAACCGGGATACATTGAAAATCTGTTTTATGCCAATTTCAAATTAAAACAGTGATGAAAATTTCTTTCAATAAGATAGTTGTCCATTGAAGAAATTCGTTCGAGATAGCGTCATAGTCAAATTTTGGCGTACAGATAGAGAACTCTTACAAAATAATTTCAATTGAAATTTAGCACTTATATGGATAATAAATAGTGCAAGGTTTTGTCTCGTTAATGCATTGTCCACACCAAGTCTTTGAATTTAATCCTATGAGACTGTTTATTATGAAAATTTGCCAAGAAGCTTCATGCTTTAAGCCCTCGCTTTTCTTAAGTTATACGGAACCATATCACTGATTTTGAGGCTCTTGTCGATAGTGGTATATTAGCATGCATGTAGGTGAAATGATTTATAACATAAATCACCAATTTGAATATACTGAGCTTTTCCGAAATATGTGAAAAAAAGGTTTCGTGAGCACGTTATTATATGCTGGCTTGGTTTCTCTGTAAGGTCCCTCCCTTGAAATTCTAAGTTAACGTTGGAAGTGAGGAACCTAGGAACTGATAAGCGAATAATCGCTAGAGTTCGAACACAGGAAACAACAAGAGAGAAGGGTAAATAACCCTTTATTATTTCTATAAGATTTAACAAAACTCCGCCTGGGAGTGAACAAATAAAGTCCGCACTTTGGACTTGAACTTAAAAGACTAAGAATTAAACTAAAACTAAGATTGACTAACTAAGTATAGCCAAAGCTAGCAAGGTACAATGAGAGTTGGCCCCTTAGCCTATTTTACTACGAAGCTTAGCAAGGGCCTAAGTACGGCCGAGCGTATAACAGCTTTGAGAGTGAGAGCGGCCAAAAAGGCAGACGCGCGTAATTCAGAAACTCTGTTTCTCTCTCTGTCTCGGTAAGTAACTTCGTGGTTTAAATACCGCTCCTTCTCATTAAATATTCAGCAAATTCCAAAACTACGTTCTGGCCGGAAGTAGTAAGTTGAAGTTAAGAGTTTGACAGGAAAGGAACTTTAACTTAAAATTTAACTGTTAATAAAATTAACATAATCCTTACATCTCTTAGATAATTTGTAATACTATAAAATATTATAGTTCATATAGACACTGACATTTAAAAAAGGGAAAACTCTATTAAAAGCTCAAGAGTCATGATAACGACATATTGTTATGCCCAAAGTAATTCTGTTCATCCAAATTATTTTAAGTAACTTAGTCGATTATAAAACATATAATATCTTAAGATTTGTAAATTATTTATTTAGGGTTCTTCAAAATGAATAGAACAATTTTGTATATTTAATTTAAAAAATTAGTATAAGTACGTATGAATGGGTGCGTTTGTTGTCGTAACTTTGCAAATCTTCAATTAGGTCTCATACGTAGCGTCTTTGATATAACCTCACACAAAAATTCTAGGGTATAATGTCGTGTAAGTCTGATGCCTTTAGTTACTGACTATTTCCTATTAAGTCGTCACTTGGCATATTTCCTTCTAGACAGATATGTCAAGAACTCTACTTTTAAGACATCCTCCAAATGCACAATGTTTTGTGTAAAATCAATATTAGTCTGAGGTGGATTCTGCTGATTTTAAATTTGATACAGAGGTGTACAGCTTCTCTACATAATATAACTTGTTTAAGCCGTCTGTGTAATATATTATTTCGTTTATGATAGTACCAGTGTTTTTCTTGTTATTATTTTGTTAAATCTGCTTAAACTCCAAACGATTTTTACGATCATCTAAATATGTGATACCATGACATGATAGTAAATTCCTTATTTCTTCTATTTTCATCGTAATCTAGACCGTATTCATAAGTATTATAAGTCTAATAAGAATGACATTTTAAAGATCTAAATTTAGTTTCTGATGAAGTGTTACATACTGTTGGTCTTATTTAATGCTGAGCGGTTTTTTTGTTCTATTAGTTGTTTTATGGGAAATGTTACTAATCACATAAGTGTAGAAATAGGGTTAACAATACAAATTAAAAGAAGTTTTGAAAAGTATTTTCATCTAAATCCATCGAAAATGTCAGCAGAAAAAAAAACCTTTACAATGTAGAAAATTATAACAATTTATTTCATAAATGAAATACCTGGTATGGAATATGTACAAACATGGGAAAACTCACTGTACAAACATGATAAAAGAAAAACTAGTCTTACCTCTGTATGTGACAGGAGTCAAAACAACAAATATTTTCAAACTGAATAAAAGTTATACGTGAGGAATTAAAATCTTGTTTTCTTTTTTAGATTTGGTTTAAAATTTAATATTATACTGTCCAGGCAAAATATTAAAGACAATTTTAATCTTTGTTATTTCTCCCTTACAGTTCACCTCATTTAATATGCCCTTTTCATTCAATTCAAAAAAAAAATAGTTACTGAGGGTTGACTGCAAATCCTAATATTATTCTGAGATTAATTCAAGAAGGTAAGGAAATAAGTTATACATATTTCAAAAATTTAATTCCCGAAACTTCCATCAACTGTCGCTTGCGATGTAAATGTGTCAAAATTGCATGAATATTTATGTTTACGCAAGTCTGAGCAAATGCTTGCAAAAATTTCATATTGATAGTAGCCGGTGATATCAGTTATTTGGGTGAAAAGAAATCTGCGAAGTATTTTAGCATAAATTTGGGTAACGAAACCTTAGACCACCATATTCACATCAGAGTTTTGTCAGAAAAGCACAACTGAAATATCAGAAGTGCTGAAAATGAAAAAAGGGGAGAATGTCATGAAAATGTCCAGTGATTGTGTGACACTGGCATTTTACTTATCAGGATGAAATAATGTGAAGTTTGAATCCAAAGCTGGAATCTAGAAATAACAATTATGGACATTAATAGCAACATTGTATGTAAAGCCTTAATATCCAACCAAGTACAAGAATGATAATTGCAGAATTACAAATTCATCAATGAAACGGTTAATCTAATATCAGTTGGAGAATGAAATATAAGAAAGATTTCGGCGAAGTTTGCGCTTTCAACACGTAGTCACAATGCATTTGCTGTCAGATTCTCCATCAGACCAAAATAGAGATTATAATTTATATCATCCGGTCAACTGAATAAGAGCTTTGTTATTTCTGGCTGTCTCCAAAATTAAAAGTTAAGAAAGGAAATTTTCTGATGTAACTGATGTAGACGACTTTAGACTTCCAAAATGTAATGCCATTAAAGAAACGCCCAATAGGTTTGAAATTTGCATCACGTCTAGGGTTAGATAAGATAAGCAAATAATTAGCATTACGATTCCTGTGAACAAGTGAAGTCACCTATAAGCACTATAGAAAGGGAGAACAGTAGTTGCTTTGGATGCTAGAAGTCTGTATTTTCCTCTAAAAATCGTGGCTTTTAGCGACTGCATATTTTTCATGAGAGAAATCGATGCTTATGTTGGGCGAAATTAAAGCTACAGTGATGCAAATATGAAAGCGGCAGAGAGCCTCATCACGCCGAATGAATGCGCAGTTATGTTCTATGTACGTTAATAACAAATTGCAGCCCAACATCCAGCATCCTAGCACAAGTCTGTTGCATAACATCTTTCATAAGCAAATATCATTCGATGATGTCTTCAGAGAAGGGAGATCTTTGCAGAGCATCCGTTGCTGCGAATACCGTCGACTCTATAAGGCAGATGTATGTGGCTGCAATGTCGAACGCCTGTTGACGAAGGATACAAAATTAGTTGAACGCCGGATGACAAACGAATAACACAGAAATGTGTGTTGTAACCAATCTTGGTCTATTATACTCAGGCCGATAAACATTATGATACTTCTACTATGTATCGTCATAGTCATTTTTCAGCTGGCGTATGGTTAAACATTGGAGTTTATTTCCTCATCCATCTAATGTGCACTACCAACACACTCAAGAACCAACTCTACATCTTAAAGGATTTGTTTTTTCTCCAGGTTTGTCGTCAATCGAAAACCCCCGGTTAGTGATTAGAAGAAGAGCTACCGAGCATATACTTGACGTGGCTACATCAAATAAGATTTGGCAACGTGCAGAAACAGTATAAACTGACATACTTCAAACAAATATCCAAAGCAAATATTCTCTTCTTGGATGCCAAAAGAGATTAAACAGTTATTGCTAGCCATGATGGCAACACAAAACGCTGATTTTTTTAACAGTACTGTGATTGAAATTCGTTTGCCTTTATATCTGATACTGCTAATATTATCAAGACTTGTATTCCTCTTTACTTACTTTGGAAACATGAATTGTCCTGACTCGGAACAGGGAGCTTACTGAAGCTATGTTCAATAAATTGTGAAGTAGACAATACACACAGGAAGGGTATACGAAACCCTTTATTTTTCTATCTTTACAGCGATTTCCGGAACTTCGGAATACAGAGACCAACCACTTGTGGTCTGAACGTAAGAATATAAAAATATTAACTAAAACTTTGTAAGGATCTTAGTAACGTTTATTTTATTTGAAATCTTTACTATCACTTCTTATTTTCTACTTCCGGCCAGAATTATAAGCGTTAAGGTTTTTTATGCAAAGTTTGTCTGGCGAACGCCAAGTATTTAAGTTGTGGCTTTTTGCCAAGTGAGAGAGAGGAAGCAGTGAGTTCGAAGCAGGCCGCTTACCTTAGACGTTACGCAGTTGCTGTTTGCCTTCCAGGCCAGAGGTTTTAATCCTCTTGATAAATTTTAAAACGTATTGTAGTGTTCACAGTTCTCTGTACTACATACGCTTCCTGTTAATATAAGGCCAATCTTCCACGTTTATTATTCTAAAGTTAAATTAGAGTTTAGTTTTATTTTTTATACTTTTACGTTAGACCCCAAGTAGCGGGTCAGTGTATTCCGAAGTACGGAAGTCATTGTATATAGAGAAAAATAAAGGGTTATGTATACCCTTCGTCTGTATCCTGTCTACTTACCACAATTAGTGAACATAGCTTTAGTAAGCTCTCTGTTCCGAGTCAGGTCCTTGTATGTTCCCGAAGAAGGTAAGAAGGAACATTGACCCTGATAGTGGCGCCCAACGAAGAAGAATAACCATGGCCGAGTTTCAAGAAGAACCTGTGCTGCCTGCAGAAACGGCTCAGAATCCAGAAATGCCAGCTGCCGCCCTGGAAGGATTTGGTTACATCGTCCAGACCATGCGCGCTTCGATGAAACCAGAAGCAACATTTAATGGAAACTCACCGGTAACCAGTTTTTTGGAAAAATTGGATGACCACTTCATGATCTACCCCGTGCACGAGTTTCAAAAAGTTACCTTAGCTACCAGCGCTTTGAGGGGCCAAGCGCTTAACTGGTTCAAATGTATAGGCAGAAGTCTCTTGGGTCAAGCAGGAAGTCCCACCTATACTTACGAAAATTTCAAGACTGCCCTACTAAAAGCCTTTCCTGTTGTAAGGGATCGTGCGAAATTAGAAACAGAACTTTTCAGTATATATCAACAAAGAATCGAAAACCTCTCGAGCTTTATTTTAAGAAAAATTCACGTTTTCAAGCTCTTGTATGGAAACCGTCCGGATCCTGAAATAATTCAAGTGATTTTGCCGAGGTTACTGCCTCAAGTGCAAGACTTTATTGAATTAAGAAATCCGACTACACTGGAAAAGTTATTTGAGCTAGCAATCCAGTTTGAAAGTAGAAGAACGGCGGACGTCGAAAGAAGACGCCAATATCAACAGCGAAACCAATTTGGTACGCCAAGACTACAGCAAACTCAAGCACACGGCTACGGAGAAAAAGCGAATCAGTGGGCAAGGAAACCCGAGCATTCAAAAACAGCCGGCGAACGTCGACAGTTCAATACCCACTCAGGAAAAAAGTCTCAAGGCCAGTGGAAAAAGAAGGAAAGCACGGAAAGGAAAAATAATTTAAACTAAAACGGATTTCTGCTGACGAGAGGGTGCGGAAATCCGAAGGCCACGAAAACCCCTCTTCCTACAAGTTAAATACAGTAATGGTGAAAATTTTGACTCTTCCGAAGATTGAAGTCTTGGTGAATAATATCCCAGACACCGCACTCCTGGATACCGGCGCGCAGTGTTCCTGTGTGGCAGAAGATTTTTTTAGGAAGTATTTTCGCAAATACCCCATATACGACAGTGTTAGCGGCGCATGGAGAAAAATGTAAGTGCGTAGGTAAAGTACCTTTGTATATCCGTATCAAGGACGAACAAGTAAAGGTGATGTTTTTTATAGTAAAGAATCTGCAAGCACATTTAATTTTAGGAATAGATTTTCTTTCAGAAGCACAAGCTACGCTGGATTTTAATGAAGCGTCCCTTAAGCTGACAATGAAACCAGTTCGTACAGAAAACGCTGAACCGCCGATGTTAAAACTTGACCACCTCTCTAATGACGAGCAAGGAAGAATCCGACAAGTGGTAAATGAATTTGCTTCGTTATTTAGTGATATTCCAGGATTTACTCAGGTTACTAACCATAGTATTGATACCGGAGATGCAATGCCAGTTCGTCAAAAACCATACCGGTATGATAAGAATAAGGAAAAAATTATAGAATGGCATATTACCGATATGCTACGTAAAAAGATCATAACGCCCATCCCAAGTAGTTATGCTAGCCCGGTGGTTTTATATAAGAAAAATAATGACTATCCTTTGACGCATCCAAAAAGATGGAGATTCGCTATTGATTACCGTAAATTAAACTCCATAACTAAATATCCGGTATATCTGTTACCGATCATAGAAGAAATTTTAAGGAACATAAAATCAACCAAATTTATGACGACTTTAGACTTAACGACTGGTTATTTTCAAATAGGGGTTAGGCCTGAGGACGTGCCTAAGACTGCTTTTATAACCAAGTCTGGCACTTATGCATTTTTGCGTATGCCGTTTGGCCTTTCAGGGGCGCCGGCAACATTTCAGCGATGCATGGACATTGTGTTAAGACCTGTTCTTGGAAAGTCCACATTTATCTATTTAGACGATATCATTATTACTAGTGATAATCTCGACCAACATGTACAGGATTTAAGACAGGTGTTTTCTTTATTAAATGAGGCCGGTCTAAAAGTTAATGTCGAAAAGAGCAAATTTGCAGCCCCTGAATTAAAATATTTAGGTTACAAAATATCTCAAAAAGGGATCGAGACAGATGAATCAAAAATAATCGCTGTACAAAAGTATCCGACTCCAAACACGGCAAAGAAGCTTTCTTCTTTTCTAGGACTTTGTTCATATTATAGGTCCTTTATAAAAGATTTTGCGGCTATCGCTGAGCCATCGTTAAAATTAAAAAGGAAAAAGGCAAGATTCTCGTGGACGGCCGAAGCCAATAGTGCTTTCGAAAAATTAAAACAAGCATTAACGCAAGCCCCTGTGTTGAAATTTCCTGAAAAGGATGAGAATTTAGAAATTTCAGCGGATGCTTCGGATTATGCGGTAGGAGCGGTACTTTCGCAAAATCAGCAGCCCGTGGCATTTTTTAGCCGAACTTTAAATCAAACACAAAGAAACTATTCCGCGACCGAGAGAGAGGCACTTGCAGTTCTGTTAGCAGTGCAAAAGTTCCGAGTCTATTTTGGAAAGGCGCCGATAACAGTGTACTCTGATCATGCGGCGGTAACTAGATTGTACTCAAGGAAAAATTTATCCCCCAGGTTAATAAGATGGGCACTCAAGCTGCAAGAATATAATCTGGTAACCAAGCATACCCCTGGAAAGGAAAATATCATAGCAGATGCCCTATCAAGAATTAAAATAGACGAACAAGGAAATACCGTAAAGGTGGCAATGCTTACAGCATGTACAATAAACTCCCGAGAAACTTTAATAACCGAACTGGGTAAGGATCCTGAGTTTGGAAGCATTTATGAGTATTTGAAGGATCCTGAAAATTTTAGCCACCAAGATATTGTGGCGATAAGAAATAGGGCGGCCCATTACGAACTAATAGATGGTCTATTATTCTATACAAAAACTACGAATTCCAACAACGAATTTCGACCTGTTATCCCAGCTAGTCTTAGATTAAATATCCTGCAGGAGCTCCATGACAGGCCTTTAGCTTGGATAGTTTATCGAATACCATGCTGGTATTCGATAAACTATCCAACGCGTACGCGAGGCAGTCTACTTTCCTGAACTGCAAAAGTTAACAAGGGCGTATGTCCAGTCCTGCCCCCCATGTCAAGTAGTTAATTGTATTAATTTCCGCCCGGCCTGGTTTCTAAATAGTATTAAATCTGAATTTCCAAATGAAATAATTGGCATCGATTTATTGGGCCCTTTCCCAAAAAGTCAGTTAAATAAAAGTCGCTATCTCCTTGTTATGGTTGATCATTTTAGTAAATGGACCGAAATTGTTCCCTTAAAACGAGCCTCCGCGAAATTAGTTACTTATTCTATTTTAAATAAATATATTTTAAAATACGAGCCGCCCCTAAAAGTTATATCGGATAATGGTCCTCAATTTGTAAGTAATATATTTGAAGACATGTGCCAAAAACTGGGCATACGTCATTTAAAAATGGTCCCGTATCGGCCGCAATCAAATATAGCGGAACGGGTCAATAGAAATATAGTGAAAATTATCCGTAGTTATGTTAAAAATTTTCATAAAAGCTGGGATAACTATGTCAATGAATTTGCTTTCGCCCTTAGGACCGCAAAACATGATACAACGGGCAAAACTCCTGCTGAGTTATTTCTAGGCAGAAAGATTATGATACCGTTAGATAAACTATTTTATGTGCAACAAAGAGCCCCAGAATTTAAAATGGGTGATATAGAAAAACTAATAAAAGAAGCAAAAAAGAATAAGGAAGTAGCACAAAGAAAACAGAAGCTCTATTATGATTTGAAACGAAGGGGAGTAACTTATAAAGTAGGGGATGAAGTTTTAAAAATTAAGCATTCACTTTCTTCAGCACCAGAAGATAAAACTGCCAAATTTTTTCCACGATTTGAAGGACCATATGTTATAGAAAAAATAACTCACGCTGTAGTAGTGTTAAAAGCCAGAAATGGTGAAACCTGTTCCGCAAACATTGATCAAATCAAGCCCTACTTCGATCATAATAAAATGCAAATATTTTCAGATCTTTTGCAGGATCCGGCACGGCAGACACCGCAGACACAAGCTCCAGAGGTGGAAAAACGACAAGTACAAGGGCAAGCCAATAAGAGGCAGGAGCAAGTGAAAAGAAAATTGCCCCGCGGAAAAATTGAAGGGAGCAAGAAAAAGAAGCCGTTCCACCGTCCAGAAAAGAGAGTTCACGAACACCCACAGAATGAAGAAGGGAGAAGGACGACGTATGTGAAGAGAACCAGGAGAAATGACGGCAACTATAACCCGGCTCTAAAACGGAAGATCTACTCATCCGACAGGACTCTCCGCAGTAAATGTCGCCGAACTGCGGAAGGGCCATCAGCGGCGGAGGAAAAGTTACAAGGAAAATTTGAACGGCCAGCAACGAGGTCCAAGCAGGCACACGAAAGAAGTTTCCCGGTTCCCCCAAGACCAGCTGCCATCAAACGGCCAAGACCACAAGCAGAGGAGAAAAAGAAGGTATTCAAGGGTGCCGAACTGGTAAAAAAAGGAAGCTTCCAGAGGAAAGCACTGAAGGGCGATCCCGTACAAGAAGGAGGATAAATCAAACTACTATCTGCAACACCTTTAAAGACTGGGCCCAGAAAAGGATGTCCGAATATCACAAAGATAAGTAAAATTTTATGTTACTTTGCAAACTTCAGTTAATCTTTCATTCTCACTGCAAGTGGCAGATTTCAAGAAGTTTTACCTCATGCGAGGTCTACCTTTATCGCCAAAAGGGCGAGAAATCAGTTGTTACCGATTTTGATATTATGTTTTTCAATTACTCGCGCGTAAAACTAAAGTTGATGTATAATAGCGTTGTGTAAAGACTTAAATATTGTAAAACGTTATTGTATAAATTTTATTTAAAACATTCTAGCAAGAAAGAAGTTTAGTCTGAAAGACTTTTTGAAATGTAGTATTTCAATGTAGAAAGAATTGGCTCTTGCTTTGAAAAGAATAGAAGTTAACAATGTACTACTAATGTATGTTTTCAAATGTATAAATTTAACGGCATGTTAATATGTTCTTATATACAATGTGAACTGTTATTTTAAATGTTAAGAAATACCGTGATATAGTAAAAGTGAATGTTAAATTTTTTTTTATTCGTGTGACTGTAAAAAGACTAAAGCACGGCGAATATGTGTTAAAGGTTGAATGATGTAGTTAGGCTCTCTGACGCTACACTTTAGAGTTAGCCACTTTCAGAATAGTACCTCAGGGTTTAGAGTTGAAATTAGGGTGTGTTAAGAGGTCTTGTTATGTTGAATTTTAACACGTTAGTGTTTTGATTGTAGGAGGAAGTGTGGAACACGTAGACAGAAACACATTCGTGTTTGGTGTTCTTTTACAACACATGTCAGAGAGCACGGGGAGAGATAATTAAAATAGTCATGAATGAAATAAGAATGTTAAGAGAAGTATAATTATATATGTTACTTGCCATTTCATTGTGTAACATTTCATTAAACTAGTTTTCCTTCCGGATCTCTGGAAGGAACCAGAATTGATTAAAAGCTCCTGTTTAGATGCAGTACAGATGAAAAAAAGTGTGTATCCTGGTAGCTGCTTTTGTAAAAAAAAAAAAAAAAAAAAAAAAAAAAAATTCTTTCTTTTAAATTTCTAGTTTCTAGCGAAGTATGTTTGTGAAAGATTGGCCTCGCGTTAGATTCTAGAACTAAAAGTTTTCAACAAGGTCGTTTTAGACCTCAGTTTCAAACTAATTAACTCTGGCGAGAAGTATGTAAGGATCTTAAGTTTATGTTATTTTAAATCTTTACTATCACTTTTTATTTTCTACTTCCGGCCAGAATTATAAGCGTTAAGGTTTTTTATGCAAAGTTTGTCTGGCGAACGCCAAGTATTTAAGTTGTGGCTTTTTGCCAAGTGAGAGAGAGGAAGCAGTGAGTTCGAAGCAGGCCGCTTACCTTAGACGTTACGCAGTTGCTGTTTGCCTTCCAGGCCAGAGGTTTTAATCCTCTTGATAAATTTTAAAACGTATTGTAGTGTTCACAGTTCTCTGTACTACATACGCTTCCTGTTAATATAAGGCCAATCTTCCACGTTTATTATTCTAAAGTTAAATTAGAGTTTAGTTTTATTTTTTATACTTTTACGTTAGACCCCAAGTAGCGGGTCAGTGTATTCCGAAGTACGGAAGTTATTGTATATAGAGAAAAATAAAGGGTTTTGTATACCCTTCGTCTGTATCCTGTCTACTTACCACAATTAGTGAACATAGCTTTAGTAAGCTCTCTGTTCCGAGTCAGGTCCTTGTATGTTCCCGAAGAAGGTAAGAAGGAACATTGACCCTGATAACTTAACTAAAACTATACTAACTAAACTAACTTTGGATTAATAAACAAGTGCCTAACTTCAAGATTGGCCGTTATTTAACAAAATCCGTATGTAGTACAGATAGCTGCTAAAACTACGATACGTTTGAACTATCAAGAGGATTAAACCTCTGGCCTTGAAGGCAACCAGCAAACGAGTAAAACTACTATGGCCAGCGGCCTGCTTCTAATCACTCCTTCCTCTCTCTTGCTTGGCAAAAAGGCACAACTTAAGTACTTGGCGTTAGCAAGACAAATTTGCATAAATAAGTAAAAGCTTTTAATTCTGGCCGGAAGTAGAAAATAAGAAGTGATAGTAAATATTTAAAATAAAATAAACGTTAGTGAAACTTAGGATCCTTACAATATGATTTAGTACATCTTTGATTCTAATATTTTTACAATTTTAAATGCTAAATTATTTGCTAAATGCATGCAGTAAATATTACTTCCAAAAAAAGTCTTCCACATTTGCTTTCAGAAATGGAAAAATAATTAAATCTGTGCGTAAATGCACTAAGAATTATGAACGTGTCAGTATCCAACAGTGCATAATTTCACGCTGGAATTTTAAAACGCGCATCCCCAAAATTGAATTATCCCATCTTCTAGCTGAGGCAATTACTTGAAATTTATTTAAATGAAAAATTAAAAATCTGTGAGAGATGATTTTTGTGATTTTTAAAATAGTCATATTTTTTAGTAATTTCTGTGATGGAAAGAAACTTAATTAAATGATGCACATTTGCATTATAAATCATCTCCTATTCCAACTTAGCACGATCTCGAGAATACTTCATAAAAACATACTTTTTTTTTTAAAGGTTCTGCAAGAAAATTTCGTTTTAATTAAAAAAAAAGTCTGGCACATTTTGAAGTAGAGTTTTACCAATTCTGCAATTAAGATATCTAAATCTAAAACTTGTTCCATTAAATTTGTTTTAATTAATGACATTTTATAAAGTTTGTTATTGAAATATCCCCCTTCCGTTTAAACAGATTAAGAGTTTTCTAGTAGTCTAGTAGAAAGGGAATTAATTATTTTTGAAAGTTCATAAATTAAAAAAACATTTAATACATTCTTTGCTACATAATGCATCAAACTAAAGTTCTCTTTTTGCCTGATTTTAAATTTTACGTCGGGGTGTTTCTCTTCCAGTTTCATACAGTCTCATAATTTCTAAAATTTCTTGAGAGACGCTTTTGCTCTGAGCGCGTGTAGAAATGTCACAGGAAAAAAAAACTGAGGGAAAAAGGTTCTGAAATTAGGATCTTTCGTTCAAAAAATACATTTAAAAAAAAAAAATTGAAGTTTCGATTTTAAGGTTGCTGAAGTGTTCTTAAAGATTTTTACGATCTCGCTGAGCTCGAAGTCTACCCAGTCTGCTGTTACACTCACTCTTACTAACCCATTTCTTTCTCTATCTCTTTTAGCCTAAAGGGGCATTCGCCCAGAACGGCTATTGGTCTCTAAACGGCATTTTGCATTGATTCACTAAAAGCGTTATATTTCTTTTCATACTACTGCCACCAAATATTATCTCCCCGTATTATATTTAATGAAGAATCTTTATGAATGTCTGTATGTTTCTCGCATTGTGAAAAAACAACGCTACCTAGAGCCATCAAATTTTGAATGACGTATATGAATATGAGCACCTGGAAGTCCAAATTTGTTTTATTGTCTACTTCATATTTTGTAAATCTTTAACGTATTTTTGATTAACAAACTCAACGATTTCAAAGCGAGCAATGGCAACAATGAAAAAAACATTTTTAATATCTAGTGCTCCAGACTAGCGAAATTTCTAAAGATACGCTGTTTTTAAATATTTTTGGCCCAAAGAGATATGAACCCAAATGTTCTCGAAACGTGTATTTGTATGTAAATGAAAAGTAAGATACTTTTCATTTACACACAAATACACGTTAATAATATAAAATTAATAATAATTAATATAATTATTATTAATTATAATAATATAAAATATTATAATCGTAATGTAAAATCTGATACAGATTGTTAAAGTTGTTGCCATATATGTTTTTTAATTTGTTCTCTTTTTTCAGTCCATCAAATCAATGTTCAGTTTTTTTAGTAAGTTGGCCTACAAACTTGTTCATTTTTATTATTAATAGTTTTTTGTGTGATAACGTTTTTAAATATCACATCCTTAGCTCTTACTCCACATAAAATTCAATTAAACAAAGCAAACTCACAAGGAAACTAAATATTTCTAAAATTTCCTACAGACAGTCTGGCGTGCTGAAGATAAAATGTTTTATTCCGCTCGCGTAGACTGTTGCCACTGCTTGCATTCAAATGTTTGAGTTTGTTAATCAAAAATTCATTAAGATTTTACAAAATGTGAAATAAAAAATAAAACGTATGTAGCATTATTCTGTGAAAATATTGAATGTGTTTAATTACAGAGTAAATGTTGTGATCACTAATTTTTATTATTCATATCAATCCGATTTAAGAGCGAAAAATGAATATTCTTAGAACTGTACCTATTTGCTTTCAGATAGCTTAGTTTGTTAATCCACAACAGACCATAGATATAGTAATACTGTTACGTTTTTCTTTTCTGACACCAGTTGTTACGTTATTTTCTTCCTTCACATTCGTAGGGGGTTCGTAGATTTGGAGTGAATAACGGCGACACTTGATGAAATATCGAAGCACACTTTATTAGCCAATATTGTCAGGACAGCTCCAAAACACGTTTTTATAGTCGTCAATGAACTACTATAAACACGCTGACACGATCAGTGACCAGCCTCCAGGTTATCAAGCTATCACGGTGGAGACAGCTTCACTGCAAAGCACTAGAGTACAGCTTCCGACTCTGCTTAGTCGTTCTCGGAACTCCACGTACTCTCGACACTCTCCACGCTACAACTCGCGATGCACTCGACGACACACAGAGCACAGCTGCTCTCTCGACGATGCACTAACCGTGATACACTACAAAACTCTTTCGGTACACTCGACAACACACTCGGCGCTCGCTGCCCGGCTGTCAGCTCGATAGACTCTGCAGGATTGACTCGCCAGACGAGACACCAACTCGTTACTAACTAGACGAGGCACACTCACTCGCCTTGTCGATGAAGCACACTGACTGACTGCGGACCAGCAGAGTTTATATAGCTTTCGGTTTGTGTTCAAGAACATTCTGGGCTAAACCGGTAAGAATTCGTTCCAGAAAGTTCTCCATCCGTCCATGGCATGTCGCCAAATGGGCGATTTATCGCCAAATGTGGCAATACTTTCCCTTGCCATTTTATAGCAAGCATAGAACTGCTTTGCGGGGAAGCTATCTCACCGCGATTGTACATTTGGTAACAATACTAATAGATAAAGCACATTAATGTCTCCAAGAATATTTTTGATTTCAATAAATGGCTGTGGCATCATGTGTTTCATCTGCAGTTTATATTGCTTGTAGTAATCTTTCATCATTTTAAATGATTGCACACGAAACGTGAAAACTTGATTTTCTATATTTTTTAAGTTTTTTCAGTCATCAAGTGTTACGTTGCTTACAATTGTACCTAACATTTTTAAAAATAAAACGGAATAAATTTCATAAAAAGTTATCATGAGCAAGAGTTCCGTTATCGAAAATTTAAGAATTTATGAAAAATAAAAATTGTATTTCGTACCTTTCCCCTCATTCTGCTTCGATAAAATAAATAGGTAAAATTAGTAAATTGAAATAAATAGGTACTTTCTAATTATCTGCTCTCCGGTTTCAACATTTTATAGAACTGCTCTATTTTTATATATTTTCGAGTGTACGCCATTAGTATTAAATTAGGAAATTAAGAAGTAGTAGTCGAGTTACTTTTTTATCTTATTTTTATGCTATACACGAAACGACATACAGCCCCAGATACGTATACTGCATACGTGTCTTAAGTGCATGTAGATCTGCATGCTTTATATTTAACTGAACAGTACCTTTCGCTATAAATATCCGGTACATAAATTTTTTATTTTTTCGTATAAAAGTTTTTCTCTTGAAAAATCTCTTTTTATTCTTCTTTAACATAATAAAAACTATAGGACGTTAAGTTAGCCTAACAAATATTTCTCGCCAATCATAAAGTCGCTAATGAGTTGAAAATTTTTCGTAAGAGCTCGAATAATCAGAAAATGTCAATAAAGTTATCTGAATGTTTTTTAAAGCTAGAATTTTGCCTGAAATTATTTAAAATTTTAACATACGTGTATCTTATTCAGTATTTATTAAATTATTAATATTTTCCACTTTTCTGTATAGCTATATTTGGTAGAATTTGTATTCAGAATTGTTTTATATTCCCGTGCAATGTAGACTTATTTGAAAAGAAAGCTGTGCCGGAAAAATTAAAATACAGGAGCACGCGCATTTAAAATTTTTATTAAAAAGATATATCGTAATTGTACTCTTGCTATCCAGTAAAATCGAGAAAAATTTTCTAGCGCAATTAAAAAGCTGGTAAAAGTTGGAGGAAAACACCTCAATTCAATTGTTTAGAAAACTGTTATTGTTTACTATAGCGAATTCGCGGAGAGATCGGGTTAGCTTTCTCTATGTTTCTCTGTTTTGAATTAAGTTCTGTTGAATTGTTTTAGTAGTTTAAAAGATAACTATTGCGAGATATTACGGTATCTCTAAGGAAATTTAAGCATCGTGTATTTATTCTTGGCATAAGAATAAATTCTATTAACTTCCCATCGGACGTTTGCATTCAATTTATTACGAACCCGTACGCAAGCAGCAGTATTTTATAATAATAACTAAGATTGCCACTCTCATGGCTGTTGTCAGGATTCTGGTTGGAATCAGGGTTTATTGCACAATGCTCGATTTATTATTATTACTATATGTATGGGTTTGGTTTTGGTTTGGTTTCACGTGATTACGGCAAAGCCTCGAGGGCTATCTGCCTAAGGGGAGGGATGCCTTCGTGCAGGACTTTCTAAAGCAAACCGGTTCGTATACAAGTTACAAATTGGGAAAACCATGAAAATGCCCATGCATCCAACCCTTTCGCAGAGTTCGAACCCCGGACCGAACTACCAGTGTTCAGCGAGTTTATCGCTCGGCAACTGGTGGGCTCTATATCTATGGCATCAAAGTATACGTTGCGTGCACATAGGTTCACAAGTTGCGTTCACACGTAACAAACGTTGCGTGCACATACACATCTGTGACATCAAAGTATACGTTGCGTGCACATAGGTTCGCAATGGACTTAATACACACAGAAACGATGATAGCTTGGTGAAATTTATTTTCACACACACAAAAAAAACCACTTTACAGTTCACAAACTTTCCACAGAAACACTCCTACAGTTCTTTTCAGTATAACAAAACACAATCAGTATTTACCTTTTCAAACTAATAAGATTGTTAGACACAGCGCAGTGCAAGGCCAATTTAAACAGTGAAGCTCGCCCGGAGATATCTCAGTACTCCGAAATCGACACTGAATAAAAATTGACAACTGGTGCTCTCTCCGTGCTTAAATACTCTTCTTCCGGCTGACGAGAAATCTCTAGTACCATCTCTTTCTCGAAATTAATCGGAGGCATATACGATTAAAGTAACATATAAGAGCCGGATATGGTTACAGTTACACATAGGGACCAATTATATATATTTAATTACATTACCAGTTGCAGTTATACATAAATCTATAATTTAGAAGCTAAATAAATTTTCACAGCACATTTACTGAAATGGCTTTTTTAATTGAACTCAGAATGAGTTTCTTCCCGAAGTGTACAACACAATTCTGAAAAAGCAGGTAATAAGATTTTATCTATAGCCTTGGATACAACTGCTGGGGCGGGGGGATGCTTCCAAAGAAAGTTCCCTTTATGAATTTCTTTTACTGTATAGGCGGCTTATAAGTAATAACCTTATTATGCTTCTACAAGAAGTTGAAATTTTCATAACTTTAGCTTGTAGACAAGCACATTCTGATGAAATTTCGCCCGATGCGCTCCTCCCCCCTAGACGTTGGACGGTAAAGGGATTATCACATCTAGCGACGTTCCCGGCTAGACGAGACTTTAACGAGAATCTTGTAGTATTAGTTTAAACGTGAGGATTCCTAGAAGAAAAACCTCCGCTGTAAGCGAAGTCTCGCCTAGCTACGGAACCGATGTCCCGTCTACGCGGGATATTTTGAAATTTCACCGAAAATGTAGTGTCTGCAGCTCTGTCCCACGTAGAGATCAACCAATCAGACGAAAGTTCTGCTTCTGAAGGATCACGCGATCCCATTCTGAGCGATAATCGATTACTGTTTGGCGTTCATATCTTTGTAGTAAGTGAAAATTATGACCTAGCCAATTTCGAGGAAATGTACAGTTTCTGAGACATGTCCCTTTCGACGTCTACTCCCGCATAGCGGAAGTCACAGGGACTTTACGTTTGACAGTACTTCAACTACCCTTTTAAGGTATAAGGTATTTCTCCCGCCTTCTCAACATACCGTCGTAGTGTAGTGGTTAGCACGCTGGACGTGTATTCCAGAAGTCCGCGGTTCGATTCCCGGCGAAGGCGTTGCTCATTTTTCATCTCTTGTGTTATAAAAATAACCTAACGTCTCTACACTCTCTTTAAGTATGAATCATTCTTTTATTGTTTCTGTTTGACCTTCGTCATACAAAGCAAATTATGTGCATTGTATTCATTCCAAATTCCAAAAGAGCGGGTGAATGTATTTTATTTGTTAGAATGCCTTTAGTTATTCCTCGTTTTTCATAGCTTCTACATTCTCGTTCTAAAGAATGAGATTTGATATGATTCCACTGCAAAGCATAACCTGCATTGCTTAGCTCTGTAATAGTTAGATGTACAGCCTAGTAATGTGCGCTAATGATTACCGTTGCACCTTTAGACGTAATTAATGAGAAGATATCTATGAATTTGAATAAAAAAATCAAATATAATTTTTCATAAAATGTATTATATTCTATTATTATAATATTTTCAATCCTGAATACTGATTTACGGTTTTATCCCTACAGATTCTGGTAAGTTGGAGTTTATGTATGTATATTCATGTAAAAGTATTCCTGGCCAAGTTGCTGTAAGTTTTACTGAAACATTTTCTATTTTAATTTATTCACGTATAATATGAATAACATTTTAACTTTTAATCTGTCAGTAATATATTAATTAATAATATTATGAGTCATTGCAGTATTGTTAGTAACACATTATTTATAAATTAATAAAATCTTAATAATTTCATGTTAATGTGTTAATATTGTATTAATTAATAATATCAATAATTAACTCATATTATTAACTAATAATGCTTACGCAAGTATAAATACCGCATGGTATTTAATCCCGCACTTTAAAATATTTCACCGAAATAGTTAATATGCTACCTTAAGTATCATTACATACCTAAAAACTCTATTTGAAAGCGGATTAAGAAAACTGGAATATCTCTAATTACGAAACATTCAAAAACTTTTTTAAATATGTATTTCAAGAAATACTTCAGAGATGAAATTTTCCTGTCACCTGGGTTACTTCCTATATACGCATATGCTTGTAAAATTGGAAAACATTTATTTTGTGTATCATAACTTACAATTCCACATGTGACGTGTTAAGTCTTTTTAATTGAAAGTGCCATTTAACTAGTAACATATAGTCAGAATTCAACTTAGAGAACCATTCGCAGTACACTGTCTATCAGGTAAATGCAATCCTACGAAAACTGAATTGCATAATTATGCAGATTGCAAGGCATAAGCAGCTGAACGATTTGGGTACATCTGAAATTCAGTTTTTTCATGCAATAAGGTGTTGAGATATAGGGAAACGTCAAATGAGTCGACTGTTGGTACTCACTGCCGCCGTCTCAGAAGAACAGCCGTATAACTGAAAAGATGTCTGGAAGAGACACCAAAGAGAGTTTTGATATAATTAGGTGATTTTACGAGGGGTTTCGTTTAAGACCTTTAAACAAATTATTGGTTTTTCCTTCGCATTGCAGCTGAAACACATCTACATGTGTCCACTGTGCGAAGGATTCAGAAAGCGTGGGCTAAAGACAAAATATGAATCATCATGTGTATCTAGATGAAGAATTCCCAAACTTTTTCTTGAAACCACCACCTTTAAAAGATGATTTTCTTCACCGACAGCCTTACAACATTATACTACTATTAACTACGTAATGTACAGTGCCCAACCTAATCATAATACAAATAATTGCACATAAATAACTTAAAGTAATCAATTAGACAAAGAATATGAACGAAAGTTTTAAAAAATATATTTATTAAATTAATGTTTAATGTTTTTGTATTCCTATTATTAATAACTTTTCATGTACAAGCAAGTTTTCAAAAGCAAAAATCACAGATTCAAATTGCGTAAAAGTTGAATTTTAATTAATGTGATAGCTGATATTTTGATGCAATTTTTTTAATAGTTGGCATAAAATTCCTTTATTTAATTCTTTAATCGCCTCGTTCAAAAATATTCATAACTTTTCTTGTTTTTTGAAGAAAATTATTTAATTGACTAAAGCCTGCTTGCACTAAACATGAAGGGGGAAAAGGCAATGATATTAGCTTGGTCACAACTTTTACTTAGGGATATTTCTCTCGAATAATTTTTAAATTCCAAAACTTAGCGCACCCACATGATTTGAATATATCTTTCTTCAATGCAAACATCATTCCTTGCATCATAATTTATTATATAGTTCCCTTATATTTATTGTATAAGGGATCCCTTATATTCATTGTATTGTGACTTCTTTCTTAGCATGTGGTATAGCTTTATAGAAGTAAGTAATTAATTATCAATTTTATTAATATTTTTAATAAATAGAATCTTTATCATGCCGATCAAATTTTGCAGTGGATATTCTTCTCTCGATGCTCAGTCGACCCTTGATTATCATTGATCTTTTTTAAAATTTCCGAGACAATTACCTGGGGGCAGGGACCCCTAGCGGTCTTTGGGGGACTGACCCTCAGGGAGTCAATATCGACCTCGTTGGGACCTTATCTATATCGACGTCAAAAAGCTTGTACTGATACATACGACGGCGTGCGTGGCCATCTCGCAAGCATGACTGTCGTCATTATGTAGAATATATAGAGAGCTCTTCACGGTCCAATACCAGTAAGAATAATTTCTAGACTATTGTTTGACAGCTGCTTGCAGCCATGTTTCCCTGTACGAAGATCGCCATTGGTGCAAAGTTACCGATACTAACGATTGCCTGTTGGGCGAGTAATAACCTTTTAAACTTGCGAATGTTCAAGGTATATAAATCGAAGGACCTAGTTTCTGTTTCACAAGCAACAGTCACTGATGGGATTTGGGTGATGACGTGGAGACGGGCAAAGTCTTGCAGCGACTGTTAAACACCAATTGCTAATGCTAATGCTTTTTTCCAGGAAGATAAAGCCCGACTCCAAACACTAACCATCAGCAGACAATACTTGTAAGGTACCCAGCTGCTTTCTTGGGAATCAAGGTGTCCAGATCTCATATTGATCGTGTACTTGCTGAATGAGATTGGCAGTTATTTGCTTGATCTCTTTTAGCCTCAGTCGACAAATTAAGAGGATTGTGGATGGGATATGATTACCCATTTCTTAGGGCACTATCGGTAAGCTAATTTCGTCTGTACCTCTCAGGGCTTTTTATGGTATCACCACAAGAAGTCATCTTGCTTCCTAATGAATACCCTGATTTTCGATGGTTGTATTGCCTTACATTATCTTTTTTAAATGCAAACCATTTATCTATATGTGTAGGTTCTCTCTACCCTCCAGTGTTCATTACATGCCACTAAATCTTTCATTATGCTGCACTTTCTCTATCAGGCAGCACTTTCTTAGATGTAAGTAAGGACTTTCTTAGATGCAATTTAATTAGAATAATTCTGTTTAAAGGTAGAATAATTAAAAAAAACGTTCAGTATTAAAAATCATCGTTGACAAAATTACTAACTGTCTTGAAAACAGACAGCTTGAGTGTGCTGCCTATCTATACACAGTTTACTTTTTATAATACTTTTCGAAAAAAGGTAATATCAAGGAACGCATTTACTGATTTGCGATACTACTAAGAAAACATTTATCGAACTCATTTTACATTATACATTGACTAAATTAATGGAATAAGCTTATTGTAATCCTCAGTGGCAGTTCCGAGGATTCGGATAATCTTCTCTAAAATGACCATGCCCTCGAGAATATTGAAGCATCCTACGTCAACCGAATGATAACGCTACTACACTTGCCTTCTCAACTGTATATATGAATGCAATGAATGTTCGATGATTTAAAGATGTTTACGTTCAGCTTATTCTGAAATGAAGGTTACTGCAAATTCTGCTAATAGTTGCTAACTTAGCAATGCACAATATGAACGGTAGAATTTTATAAAGAGTAATATAAAAGACTAAATATAAAAAGTTCAAAATGTAAAAATATGTAAGGACGAAAGCTGTTGTTCTGTTGTAAATTCTAACAACTCCATAATAAATGTGAAGATCTACTCTTAATATTACCACGATTTAGAAATTCATATATTTTTGCAGTAATTACATGCTTACATATGTGCATACAATACGAACTTTAAATCTCGCACACTAAAGCCTTATATCACACTCTTAATCAATAATATATTCTTACAGTTGATCTTGATACTCGTGATCAAGATGCAAATATTTGCACAGGGTTTTAATTAATTTTAAAATCTTCTGGCGATATATTATGATTCTTCATAATATATCGTCAGAAATATTTGGAAACCTGATACTTATAATTTCCTCAAGACCATTCTATTTAGGATATATTATTTAATTTTAAATTTTTGATTATTTAAAAGAGTACTCAATAACAAACAAAATGTCACTAATTAAGTTATTAAATACCAAATGATCCTCGATCTCTCCAGGCAACATTAAAAAAGATATATGTTCAGTATTCGAGAGCATTGGCTTGTGTACTGAAACTGCGTCCAACTGTGTTTATACGCATTTATAATTAAGTGTTTGTACAATTTTAAACGTCACCTATTTACGGAACTCTCTGAAAAGTACAAAAGTGTACATAAGTAGTAATCGTGATGCAGCAGTTTATTTTTATAGTAGGAAAAGGGAGTCAAATATAAAGAGCAAGTAACGGCAGAAAATAAGCTGAGAAAACGTGATATGGTGCGTCGTAACTTTCAATTTTCATGAGAGAAGACCAAACATTCTTTTTCCAGAAAAAACAGATCAAAGAACGCATCTATTCATCTTGTTCCCAACATTAAGTTCTCACTGTATTCTTATCTGTATGTATATATACGAATTCACGGAAAATAATCCCAAACAATATATAGGTGCTACATCCCAGAAAATTACCATATCACAGAAACACAAGAAATTTATTTTATCTTTTGGAAGTTTGACTTTTGTCTTAAATTCCAAGCTACAATTTATAGTGCAAATATTTGTTGCCAGTACTTCCTACGGCGAATATTATAAAATAAATATCTCCATGAAACCTCAAGTATTTGCATATCTCTCATCGAAAATTGAACTTTTTTCTCTTTACTTGATAAGAGGAAAATGATGAAATGGCTATTTTAATTAATTCATATATTTCTGCGCATACTTAGTTCAAATCAGTGCAATACATAATATGTAAAACTAGAGGAAACAGTGAGAATATCTCTGAATTCTCTCTTACGAGACCTTCATTTTATTATTATAGGTAATCTAATTTTACATAATCCAATTTGTAATTCAGTAATAAAAATCTCATTTCGAATTTTTATAGTTTTAAAATTAATAAATCAGAATGATAAATATTATAAAAATGTGAAGGAAAACATTCTACTTTCTTGTATATAGAGAATAGAAGGCACTTATTTATCGATTAAGGAAGTAATTCTCAACAACAGTGCTGCATCACATTGATATACCGCGAGATTCGTGAAAGTATACCACCAAACTTTACAAATATCTGCAATAAAAATTATTTTCGTCGTACTACTTATATAAGAGTAACTATTCTCATGCAGTACAGAATTTTTTCTCGTGCGGTGCATGTATGATGCTCTTACATTAAAGTCACCAGACACCACTGCGAAACTCTGCACATAAGAGATGTGAGACAAGTAATTCAATCGGTTCTAACTTCCTATTAAAAACTGTCTGAACCAGTCCCTACGCAACCCGGTATCGAAATAGAAAACTTTTAATCCCGAACGCGTCCCACGGAAACCAACATAGCAAATTTTAAATGCGCGTAACTGATACAGTTCTGCATTTTAACCCGAGCATCGAAAAGAGTCCCTCCCCTTAGGCCGATAGCCCTTGAGTACTTTTCCATAGTTAAATATGCCATACCATACGTTAAGCAGGGGAAAATTCCCCCTGGGAATTCTAAGGATTTTGGGAGGGATGCAAATGTGGTTTGCCTTTTATTTTCCAGTTAAGTATTGAGTTAAATATAACTTTTATCCAAGTTTTGATGCTTATTAACATTTTCTATGCTTATTGCTGTTTCATTTTTAAAACTAGCTAAAACATAATCTAAATTTAAATGAATTTGCGTATTTTCCGACTTTTGGAAAAGAGGGGTGAAATGATCTTCAGTCATGGTGAACGTAGTGAATACGGCTAACAAAGTTGAGAACCACTGGTTTACTCTCCATTATGTCTATTTGGTGGCGGTCACTAGCACATTCACAAAGCCTACAGACCATTTCACTACGGTCTGTCCTCATTGGATGAAACATCTGTTTGGCGGTCATATTTGGAAAGGCGAGTTATCGCCCTGTAGGCGTAGTAATTAACGCCAAACAAACGGAAACAGCGTTTATTTCATTCGATATTTTTTTAGTTTATGAATGAATGCTTGGAGGAATTGTGTGGAATATATTTTAAATAACTTACTGATCTCATTAATAGTTTATTTGTATTTGAATTTAAACTTTTAAAAGTACGTAAGTGTTACAAGAAAAGGGTGTTTACATGGAGACAGCGTATGCGCTTTTTCATCATTATTGTTAGAAAGAGTCTGATGTGTTAATTTTCATAGCGCATTCATTTATGCAAATAAAGGAATGTTAAAAATAAACCAAATAAAAAAATTAAAGTAAACATTTAAGGGCGTCGGATACCTATTCTTTTTTACCTAAATTAAGTATAACTAAAATTATATTTTATTCCATTCTGCGCTATTTCTATTGAAACGCTTTTCGGAATCTTGGATCGTAATCTTGCTACTGGTATCTGTTAGAAAGTGTACAAACCAGTAAATAAAAATAAGAAAAATTAAAATATAAGAAAATAAAGGCGTTTAATTTTAACACCGCACCAGAAAGCGAAAAGGCAAATAATGACAAAATCATTCAATAAAGTTAAAATAAATACGTGCAGAGTAGAATTTATGAAAGCTACGAGCAGGGATAGACCGGCAATCTGGAGATCAGATATTATTTTCCGCGCTCGTTACCGCTGAGCTGCTGTTTCTATGGCTGATTGCGCACAATTTTTGGTACACCAGGCTGAAACACAAATTGTAATAGCGATGAATCAAAAGTCGCCAAGCACTATGTTCTATAACCCTACGTTTCCTTTTTTAACCAATCGGAGCAAACAGCAGTAGAAACGGTCTGTAGGCTTTGTGAATAAGCCGGTCGCTATAGCAGTAGAGCTAGTATGGCTCAAGTAAGGTGACCCAAGTGAATATATTATTGCTATTCTGCTTTTGGAGAATATTGGCGGCAGGAAAGAGAAAGTGAATTCGTCAATAAGTGAGCCAAGGTGGCATACTCAAAAGTAATTCTTCAAGACACCCCTACAAAAAAAAAGCTCGTTTTAGAGCTCGTTTCTGCAGGAGACGACAGCTGCAGACTCTCTGTCGAGAGCTGGTTCCTGTGACAGTAATTGCCCGTTTGATGTGTGCATAAGGTTAGGATGCAACTTATATATTGTCTTTCATACGTACAATATAATACTATGTTGTCAAACTTAAATTAAAACAAATATGATGAGCAAATACTACATATACTGTACGATATGTCGTTTTTAATATTTTTACTTTAACGGAACCTACTAAAATAGATAAATGGATGAGGAAAAAAGAAAGCACTGTAGAGAAATTACGTATTTTTTTGGAAGCAGGAAGAATAAAAAATTAACAACGCCTTCGCAGGCAATCGAACCGCAGATCTCTGGAATACCGGCCCAGTGTGCAGACCACCACACAACGAAGGTGGAAGAACTACCTTATATATTCCCCCTTTTAAAGAGCGGTTGAGGATTTTAGGGGACCCAATCACCAAATCCTGGGTGGGGAGAAATCATCATCCACCACCCTTTTAGTTCGGGTGCCACTGTAGAGACATTAGGTGTTTTTTGAAAGAAGGAAAGATGAAAAATTAATAACGCCTTCGCCGGGAATCGAACCGCGGACCTCTGGAATACCGGCCCAGTGTGGAGACCATTACACTACGAAAGTGGGAGAATACCTTATAGCTTAATCACGATAATGGTGATATTCAGCGATTTGGCTTGCTAGCCCCAGCCCCTGTACAAATAAAGACGTTCCCTCAGCCAAAAAAAAATGCAATCATCGGAAGTATAATGATTACTTCTTAAAATTTGGATTTTCATCTACAACGGAAAATGATCAAACTTTTCCCGAGTATGTGGTGTGGTTTTAAATTATCAAAGAGTGTTATGGTTCCGAGCAAGCTGAAATGTCCCTTTACCACTAAGCATCCTTCGCTTGCATGAAAACGCAAAAGCTGCTTTCAAATGGCATTATCTGCAAGATCCAAAAACGTAAAGGTATCTGAAAACCAATTTATTTTGTCTGAAATTGTCACATAGCTTCTTATGAAGTTGCTGAATTAATTTCTCGTAAATTAAAACTTCATAATTTGGTTAATGAAATTATATTACCAGCTTGTCGTAGAAGAATTGTAAAAAGAACGATTACTGTGAATCAGCAGAAATTAATATTTGTAAAATATCATTTTCAAATGACACCATTCATCTCATAATTATAGACTTGTCATTAAATATTGATGACAATGTTGTAACACATTTGCAAATTCAAGATTTGCTCTACAAAAAGACGAAACAACTGGTATTACGGGTACACAGTTAATTGCATTTCCTCGATTCATTCACGAAAATGACCAACTTTTATGTTTTCGTGAAATATCTGATTTCATAACAATGAAAATTAGTACGTATTTACAAGAAATTAAAATTTCGTGTAATTTGCGCATTGGCATTTGCGCTGACGGTACTCCGACTCAATCTGAATCTATAAAAGGATTAGTAGCACATGTAAGGAGCGTAATACTAATATATTAGTTATCCATAGTTTTTCCCCATCAGGAGACTCTCATTACAAAATAATTACCACTAGAATTGCAAATAGCGCTGTAACAATATGTTAAAAGGATTTATTATATAAATTCAAGATTGTTAAAATTTGCCTATTTAGTCCATTATGGCAAACTCGAAATACGATTCGCACACAGAACTGTTACTGCACGCAGAAGTTAGGTAGTTCTTCCGAGGCAAAGAAAGAATTGTAGCTGTAGCTGTTGCCATCGTCGTAGAGCATGTTTCGAAGCCTGAATGTTGATGTTGATGTAGCTGTGGAAGACAGAAACAGGAGAAGGAGTCCAAAAGAGTGTAAGATTTAACACTCAGGCCGGTATGTACTATGAAGCAACGCATGAAATTGGAGCCAAGTAGCACCTGACGATGGATCTAATGCCAAGTAGACTCAATCTGAGGCAGAAGTTATCAAGTTATTACCTGTTATCTCATCTTGTTTTTTCCGTATGTCATAGGACGACATGCGTTGTTCTTCTATCCTCTTAAATCTTCAGAAAGATCAGTTAAAATACTTTTGTTATATACTTTTACATCTAGTGTCCTTTTTGGAACGAAAAAGTCTACAATGCAAACATCAATCTCAATACACCTAACAAAAATCGAAGAAATTAAGCAAAAATTGCTCTATTAAGTTTTAATAATGTGATTAGCAGTAAAGACTTGAAATTAATGAAGCATATGAAATTTAAAATTTAAAAATAAAAATTAACACTTCGGTATTAAAAAGTGTCTGTGTGTATATATATATATATATATATATATATATATATATATATATACAGAAATTGTAAGAAATATGCATATATATATATATATATATATGCATATTTCTTACAATTTCTTGTCTTTATTATATTCTAGGCATTATTTAGCATATACTTTTGTACTGTTTCTGAATTTTGTTATATTTCGGCATTTGTTTTCTATTTCCCTATGTCTTAGATAGATGGAAGTTTTATAGTTAAGGCAAAGTACGCGAATGCTATCTACTTTAGGAAGGACGCCTTCGTAAAACATATTCTGTCATAAAATTCGATTCGACGGAAGAGTTCTCAAACGTGTTAAGCAACCAAGATAATTAAGCCCGTGAGAACGATTTCGAAACAAATTATCAATGTTCAATGGTCTTATCCACTCCTCTCAGATTGCCCAATGATGTTTTTCACAAGTATTAAATGTTACAAATCTACGTCGACATTTAATTGTCATTAGAAGAAAGTAGATAGTAAAAGTTACAAATAATATCTTTTGCAAATTTTAACAGAAAAGATAATTAAAAATAAAGCTGTTTATTTATGCAAGTAGTCCTTAATTTAAGACGGGATTTCATAACGACGCCTTCTTGTAAGTCAATTTTTATGTAAGTCGAGGATTTTTTATTAGATTTTGTTTTTACTTTGTAATATTTTCATAAAAATTTTATTATTTTGTACAAACATTTAAAAATGATTTATTAGTATTTAAGTTCATAATTTATTAATATGCTAGTTCATAATTTATTAATATGCTGGTTCATACTTCCCAAAGTTAACCAAATGTGCAAGATAAACTTGTGCATATACAGTCAACTCCTGATTAACCACGGGCGAATCGGTTAAGATTTGGGAATTATACGGTTTTTGTATAAAAGCCATATTTTACGTTTGTTAACTACGGCGAAATGTGAAAAGAAAATTTACTATCAGGAAAGCCAACAAAATGGAACATATTTTCTAGGGGAAATGCAAAAAAGAAAATAAAATAACAACAGTAATAGCAGATGATGTCACAATATTTAAGAACTGTTTTTACTCACGACAGTAAGTAATTTAATTGTACATAATCTGGTATGCAAAAATATTGTTACATCATTCATTAAAAATAAATTGCAAAATGGCAAAAGTAAATTAAACAAATAACTAGTAAACTTCTATTTCCCATCAACACTTACCGAAATGCAAGAATAATAAAAACAAAAGCATTGTTTTTTTTCGTTTTTAAGTGTGTTCTATCCTGATTTAATTTACATAGCACAATGAATTTTCACTCCAAATGAAAGTGCTTAAAAATCTAGGGGAACTACTAATAGTAGTTTCTCATACCCGTGTTACTGTTAAAATTAAGTTAATAATAATAGTAATGTTATAACTGTTAATAATATTGTTTCTCTTTCCTGTAGTTCTTTTGACTACTCTTAGATTAACTGTTAAATATTAAATTACACAAGCGGGGAAAATATTAACTGTGTCTTTGATTAAAATCAAGAGGTCAGTGATAGTCACTCATTCGGACAATACGGTTTTTTCCGAAGACCGGAAGAAGGGTTTTCAATCCGAAATTTAATTAGTGTTGTCTTCTAGGCAAAAGGCCCGGTGGCGCAGCGGCTATCGCATCGCGCAGCAGCACCACAGGTCCGGGCTTCGATCCCCGGGCTGGGCCGTGACCGTCGAGAGGGAGAAGGCCATGACACTCAATAAGCTTGGCGGAGCTTTCCGTCCGAAGTTTAAATTTTCGTCGGAAATATAACTTTGTCATGTTGCTTAAATAATTAGAATAGCTGAAAAAAAGGAGGATTTATATACATACACACTTTTTAAGCTTTTTACAAATATTTTAATTTAACTTTGTGCATAAATATAATTGAAAGAATCGAAAAACAAACGAACATTTTACAAAAATTGAAACGCTGATTGAAAATTGCCACTGTCATAATAAATTGGGAAGGGTTCTTAAGATAATAATTAATATTTTACCTAGGCTCAAGTATTAATTTATTCGCGTATCAGAGCAAAATACATAACCATAAACTTCTATGTCTCCAGCGTATGTAAATGAAATTAATATAACTTAGCTAATAAATGTGATAAAAATATTACATACATAAATCTTGCTCTGATACGCGAATAAATTAATAAAAAATCATTTAGTGTTTTTCAAATAGTTAAAAGTACAATAATTAGAAAAAAAGCCTTCCAACATTCATATTTGAAATAAGATAACCTAACAAACAACAAACACTATTTTAAAATATTAAAAAAATGTTTTAAATAATTTTAAATAGTCTATGTTGACATAATTAGTGTATGTGGCAATATTTTAAAAAACACATAAATTATGCAGTGTTTGAAAGTTACCAGAAAAAAGTAGCAGAGCTACTATTTCCAATTAATAAAAAATCATTTAGTGTTTTTCAAATAGTTAAAAGTACAATAATTAGTAGCAATGCTGATGATTTTTAACATCATTTCTTTCGATCATATGTAAATATATTTATATAGACTTGTTTTAGACAACGGCATCTTTCACGGCCATTCCATACATTTTTTCAAATCAATAAAATTCCTTTGGGTACTTTCCCTTGTATACTGCGCAGAAATGATTTGAATAATATACACAATAGTAAGAACTGCACATTTAAATCTGCTCTTCATTAAATAGCACGCAATAAAAAGTTTTTTCCCATTCATCTTGAATTTTATTGCTATCACAAGCATCTACAAAAATTAACAATGAAAATGGAATGTATTCAAATGTAATAATTAAAAAACATAATTTGCGACATTCGTATTCATACCAAGAGATATACTACAAATTCCAAGAGAAAAATAACAGAACTGCAATTTGCACTTAATGGAAAATTTAATGCTTTTTAAATATTATATGATTTAAAAATGCAATAATTATGGATTACAATATTTACTAATAATGCTGATGTTTTTTAGCACCATTTCTCTCAATCATATGCAGGTGTATATATATATTTTTATTTTCTAAATTTTAGGATAAAGGGAATTACGATTATCATTCATATGCTTATTATTATTATTTTTATTGCCAGTTGTGCATGTTGTTTGTTAAATTATTTCATTTCAAATATAAATGTTGGAAGGCTTTATTGTTATAAGATTTAGGTATGTTTCTTGTATGAAATATTTTTTATCACATTTATTAGCTAATTTATATAGTATTTCATTCATTTATATAGTTCATTTATATATTCCATTTATATAGTATTTTCCCCCCTTGTTATCTCTGTTACTTGTACTACATTTCTTTCTACCTTGCTTTCTTCTCTTCGGAGGATGAGATGCGGCTACAAAACAAACTATTCTCTCTCGCTTACCATAGAGAGAAAAGTGTCTACACGTTTGTCGTTCATCGAGAGCCATATGGGTTCTGGCAGCTGAAAAGTGACATACTGTCTCTAAGACGTTGCTTTGGTCTCTGCTTTTAGATCTTCTTTGTCTGCTGTTCGGAGTGCTTGATGTATTCCGCAATTTCTAAAAGCATCCGCATATCCACAAAATATTGGAGAGTGTGTCTAATTTCCCCATCGTAGTTCGAAAGCTGCTCCATTTTCTCGTGAAAAATATCACGTGAAGTCCCATCAATCAAAAGCAAAATGCATTTTAATTAAAAGATTTAATTGCAAGTGTAGAATTAAATTTTAATCAAATTCAAGTTGCAAATTGTTCAATAGAAGCATTCACTATGTCTTCTCAACTCCGTTTAGTGTGTTAGTCGCAAAAATACGACACAAAACCGGATTCTTAGAGATCATCACCTAATAAGCAACATCTTTGGTGGCTTTCTTTCGCCAAAATAATAGGAAAACTTTCCATTACTATACAAAACCACGACATTATTCAGCATTAATCTTGTCTTCGGTATTCGGGTATCAAATACTGGCTTACGGACAGTGTTTGATTTTAGAAGGATTTCAACAAAGAATTAAAAAGGCAGATGTTTTAGAACACAAATTTACTCAGAATACAATACCCCTGGAAAATGTACGAAAGTTCTTCCATCATGAATATGTTTCATCCGATACAGACTTTGAAACCATAAAAATATCTGCCAGATGGGACATTTAAAAAATATATTTTACATTTTAAATATTAATTAAAGGGCTCCAAAATCATTGTAAAAATGTATAAATACACTCTATAATTCAAAACCGAGACGACTCCAAACGATTTTATGTCGACTACGGACGTCTAAATCATATTACATAGTTCTTAATCAAAGTCTGAGAGACTGTAGCTCAAAGACAGTTCACTGAATTGCTCTTTAGAGTTTACTCTGAGAGTGATATTGGTAATTTATAGCATTTTTCGTGTGGTAAGGAGAGTTTGCTTAATATCTGGATTCTTCTTGGGCTATTTATAGCTATTAGGAATTGCTATGCTCCTTTTATTTTCCAATTAATCGTCGATTTCCTCCTAATTATCTGAAGTGATTATTTAAAGAAGCAGGTATGTTGCAACACTTTCTAATAGCATACTTTTAAAATGGAATATTTTTACAAATTTAATTATTAAAATTTCATTACTTAATTGGATTACAGAATATAATTAAAATTAAAATTAATATAATAATTAAATAAATTAAATAATTAAATTAAATTAATAAAAAATAATTAAAGCAAAATAAACTTTATCCCGGTTTTCAGATTGGCGCATTTGGTTATTTCAGTAGATATTAGAGCCATATGCACTGTTGAAGACATTTAGAAAAACAGCTGTACAGCGCTCATGTAAAACATATGAGAATAATCACCAAACGTTATGCAGCCAGCTTTTTCAACTGCCAAGGGCAGATAATGAGTATACTAAAAGTATACTACTTTCTAGATGGTAAGTATTTTTTATAGCTGCTCGGTTTTCGGTGAATCTTATCTCTTTCACACTATTTCATCCATGTGCCTGTGATTGTATGTCTTTCCCTTTTGTTTTATCTTAGCACAATCGAGGTTCGAAAAATACGCTAATTTTAATGAGAGTATATTTGTTCCGATCTTTATTCATACAGCACAATTTTATTAACGCAAAATTTTGTCATGTTTATAAGATAGGCTTAATATTTTAAAATTCAGTATATACAGTCTGAAAAACATGAGGTTTTTTTGAGAAAATAATATCTTAAATTTCAATTTTGCTAAGTATCCACACCTTAGAATAAAAGGAAAATTTAATTGTTGGGCTCTAATGAATTCCTAATTGAATTAAAATAATAATAATTAAAACATTTAAGGAAATGGTTAATTTTCCTGTTCGCTTTATTAAATTCAAATAGTAATGACTTTTTATATTTCATGGTCTGATGCATCTCTTTCTCTACCCAATGCTGCTGATTCATATATGTCATTTTCACCACCTTGCCATATTAGACCATAATTGAAACCATCCATGCTAAATGAAAATACCAGTTTTCTTGAGCCTTATTCTCAATTAGCGTCGGTAAAACTTGTTTTCACACCAAACGGATTCATCTTTTTTCAAACTGGCCCTTTTATTTTATCGCTGGTCTTTATTTCATGATTACTTCTAACCACCTGTCCGTGCCTAAAATTTTAGAATTTCCGCGTGAATGTTTTTGACTAAGATGGCAACTGGTTGTAAAATTTAAATTAAACTTCCATGTATCATAACCGAGTGGGTCTAATCTTTTTGGACAATAGTCTTCTTCTTAACGGCTTACTTCTACGGAACTTGAATATTTCATTCTTCTAATTTAAATTGAATATTTCATGCGAAAAATAACTTGAATATTATTTTTCTCGTAAGATATCTTGAAACATAAGGATGCGAAATATGCAAAATGGCCATCCGTACACGCCGGAAAACAGAATAAAGTTTTCAGTGAATAATATATAGAGTTAATATCTAAATTTTTAAAGAAATTAAAATATAAATTTATAGTTTTTTAAAGCTTTTTTAACTTAAAAATCGCTGGCCCGTGTACCTTCAAAGTCCGGTACTTCAGAAAATGTGAGACAATAAAGTTAGTTTGTTTCTAACTATCATAATTTCAAACACAAATATTAAATTCAATTGTCCATGAATTTTAGGAGCTCGATCGAACTAAAGTCCTTTTTTAAGGTGACCGAAAACACCTTTATGCTATGTAGTGAAATATTCAGCTATGATATGCTATAAAGAGTATATATTTCTTGTCATCCATTTGCTTTCGGTTTTGATTGAAATAACCATTTCAGGAGCACAAATCCCATAGTAAATTTTTCTGTTATTTAAAACGAGATAGTAAGTATTTCAAAATTGCATAATATTAAAACAATTATTGAATTATTAATTATTCCTTGAAAGTTAAACAATAGTTCAGTTATGAAATTGGAAGTTGTATATGTAATCCTCCAGCAGTTTAAAAAAAAGTTAAGAATCTTAATAACGTATTAGCCCAAAGAGCGTTAGTCCAGAAGAGCTATTAATTTTGTTTTGGCATTTTGCGTTGATTCATTATAAGTCCCACTTTTCAAGCTGTTGCCACCAAATATTAGAGCCCTATGTAATAGTTAAAGAAATTAAATAATGAAGAATCTGCATAAGAATCGCATTCAGATTTAATATAGTTTCTTTACGTATAAGTATAATTTTTTTATATGTGAAAAGCACTTGTCAACAAATACTGTTTTTCTTTGATTTCGTTGACATTTTTATATGACGACTTTTTGATGATCCCTTGGTCACTCCATATTTCTTATCTGATTACTTGTTCCGATTTCATTTCCCGGTGTAAGGGTAACTGCATGAGGTATTTGTGTTACGTGAACGTGAATATGAATCTATTTCTCTTCAGGCAGCCTTCACGAAAGTATATCTTTCAGTGCAGGTATATCTCGCATTCTTTGCCCTTATCATAGTCGATTAAGACATGAATCAATCTCATCTCTTAGTGTTCACCACAATAACTATAAATAAACATCCGAATTGTAAGGAAACAACAATAATCGTATATCGTACTGATCGTGTACATTATCTAGACAATCCTTCATTGTTGAGCTGGTAAAGGGTGTTTCCAGTACAGCTTTCGTTCTGTACGAGCTCACCTGTGACCAAGTGTCAACTTGAGTTTGAATTATATTGAACGAGCAGGCTGCTTCAGATTTCTTGTAAATCCCTTACCATGAATACGAGCTGGTTTACTTTTGAAAGACCTCTTTTGAAAGAAATGTCATCCATCTCTTAGGCAGATATGTAATACCCGGCAGTTCTTTTTAATCAATTAAAATAGCAAATTTTGAAAATCATTCGTGGTACCACCATGCTCAACAATATAGCATGTTGTTTCTTGCAATCAAGTGACGATAACAGATTTCTTAACTTCAGTAGAAAAAAGATAGCAAGCAATCAATAAGTCCATAACTTTCGTGTAAGTGCAAGCATGTAGTTACATAATTCCATTAATGTAATAAGTAGATGTTTAAAATTATGTTGTTGTTCTTCATTCTCACAATAGATGAAAATTAAAACAAAGATATTTCAAGAATCAAATGATAGAAAGGTTTTCAGTGAAATGGTTTTAACATTATGCAGAAAACCATCAATCTGTCTTTGAAAAAACAAGGGTGAAGGAAAAAAAGAACTATTTTCACAAGCATATCTAATCACAAATACTAAATTACTATATGAGTTATTTCTACCGCCTTCTTAGCGTGCCTTTGTGGTGTAGCGGTCTGCATGTTAGACGCGTATTCCAGAGTTTCGTGGTTTGATTCCCGGAGAAGGCGTTGCTCATTTTTCATTTCATCTGCTTCCAAAAAATACCTAATTTCCCTACAACTATTCTGTTTAAATGTATTCGCAACCACTCATATATTATTGTTCCGAAGTTTCTTACCTCAGCACATCGCTAAAGCACATTCAGTAATGCAAGCTACGGAAACCCATTCATTAATGCAAGCTGCTTGGACTTCGAAAATTATCCAAAAATTTAACTCACATATTTAAAATAGGTACAAAATTTCCTAAACTCAGCTTAACACTAGCGTCAATGTTCAAAAGACGTATCGATCACTGCAAGGCACTGTAAACGCCATCGCAGAAGGAGAACTGCTAAATCCACTCCGAAACTGTATGCATAACTATTGATGGTACTTTGAGGAAGTTTTCAAGATTTCTAAATGTCTTTCATTTATCAAGAAATGAAAATGACTCTGCATTTCTTGAAATTGCTCATGAATTCTCCAAACAGTTAGTAATTATTTTATGAGTAATTCAACTCAGTTAGATTTTTTTGAATAAACATTTCAATATTCAATCATTTATATATTACAATTTACTGCGCTTATTCAATGTATAATTGTAAGATTCATTGAAATAAAATTGTTCAAGCAAAATAATTGATTAAAATATGTGCCTCATATGTATTATTTTAAATTAATTTAATCTTGTAATAAACTAAACTGTGATTATTACTATTGAATTAGAGCATCCTGAAATTTAATCCTAGATATGACAATGTTCCTTATTTTAAAATGTTTTTAAGAACTACGAAGCATCTGAAGTTTAGCTGCCTATTCCATATTTATTTATGGTAATAGAATCAAAGCCGGGACAACAGTGAGCCAAGTGAGGCACTTGACTCCGTTGAATGGGTAAGAGAGGCTCCGCATTAGCTATGAATTTTTAATATTTATAAAATAAATTATGTTGGACTAGAAGAGAAACACGCTAATGTGACCATCAAAATCGTAAAAACAACCTTCTATTTAGCGTAGGTATAATGAAACACTCAATCGATCTCGAGGGCAGCTAAAGGTCCCTCCTCATCAGGAGAAAGAAATACCTAGAAAGAAGAAAATAAAGGAGAAGGAGTCACAGAAACACGTGGTCCTTATCAGCACTGCACGTGGTTATAACTAGATTTTTAATCAGAGTTGCACTGGCCGTCTACTTTTACTGAGCCAGGCTATCTGATCAAGCATAAAGGACAAGAACAATTAGCGAAGTTAAAATAGGGAGCGAGGAGCAAATGCACCTTACGCTCAAAATCTGAACTTCAAATAATGGAAAGCAACCACTGAACGGATTTTTATACCCTCTGGTAGTACCAAACGCGAAGAGGTAACGCCATCTATCGGCAAAAATAACTGAATTAAGATAGTAGAATTTTAAAGGCATTAGGAAAGACTGAATTGGACTTCAAATCATTAACTAAACCTGTTAAATCTTTGTGAATGTGAAAAGCCTCAAGAAAATCCAATTCACCTATGAAGAAGCCTTTTGGATAATTTTTGCAGACCCAAAATCAAAATTATGGTTAAAAGTCCAACTATGATACGCTATTGAAGGCTTGTTAATTTCGCCTTTTCTGACATAAGATTCATGTTCCTTGATACGAAACTTCAATGCTCTTTTTGTTTTGCCAATATATCTTAAACCACATTGACACGATATACTATAAATTCCCCAAGAATTCAAGACAGAAACGCAATCTTTTAGAATCGAAGGGTGAATTTCATTAATAGAGGAGAAACCGACTTGAAAATTGAATTTCTGGAGAATCCGTGCAATTTTATAGCTAACAGAAGGATAAAATGGAAGCACGACAAGGTCATTAATATTATTTCTAACAGTGGAATGTCTTCTTTGATGGGAATCTGAAAATTTTTAACGGCTTTATCAATAATCACGGGAGAAAATCCACGGTCAATCGCAACTGCTCTCAAATAATTAAGTTCATTGGTAAGCAAAGATTCAGAGGAACAAGCAATTAAACAATTAAGCGCGCGGAATACATAATAGTAAAAAGAAGCCATTTTTTGCTTAGCAGGGTGGCATGACTTGGCATGGGGTGGTAAACAAACTGCAAAGGGTTTACGGTACACAGTGGTGCTAAAATCAGTTTCATTGCGGATTATAAGAATATTGAGGAAGGGGAGGGAATTATTGGATTCAATTTCAAGAGTGAATTGGATGGCTGGATCAATTGAATTCATAATAGATAGAATCTCGGATAAATCCTCTTTATAACCGTCAAAAAGTTCGAAAGTGTCGTCAACATACCGAATCCAAAGAAGAAAAGATAGTTTATCAAATAATTTCATTTCAAAATGAAATTATTATTATTTCAAAATGAAATTAGTAGTAGTAGGCGTAAAAAAAGTAGGCGGCCAGTGCAACTCTGATTAAAAATCTAGTTATAACCACGTGCAGTGCTGATAAGGACCACGTGTTTCTGTGACTCCTTCTCCTTTATTTTCTTCTTTCTAGGTATTTCTTTCTCCTGATGAGGAGGGACCTTCAGCTGCCCTCGAAATCGATTGAGTGTTTCATTATACCTACGCTAAATACAAGGTTGTTTTTACGATTTTGATAAATTATGTTGGTTAATTTTCACTTTTGAAACATCATGCTTAAGAAATGAGAAGTTTAAAACATCATACTTAAAGAAATAAAAGGGAGTTACAATTTTGAGCACTTGTGTATCCGCGTGGTTTTCTTTAAACAATTAATGAAATCAAATCAAAAACATAGTTAATTAAAGGCAAGTTAATATTTTAAGTGAGACAGAAAAATCATTAATACGCATTTTATATAGTTTTCAGCTTGCTGTTAATGCTTTATATTTGTATACCCGAATTTAAATAAGGCATCAAATAGTAAATCATTATAATGGAGTGAAACTAAAAGCTTCACTAATCTAATTAATTTAAAATTTTATGCCTTGAATTTAATCCGAATAAAATTATCAGAAACTGAAGGGAAAAAAAATCTGAAAGTTTTCAGATTTTAAATTACGTCCAAAGGGGTTTTTCTTTAACGTTTTGTGTGTTACCTTTATCTATTAAATATCATGTTCTTTGCACTTAAACCATACAATTCAGTTCAACAGCAATATTTATAATAATTTTAAAATGAGCATATCTTTAGAATTTCCGATACGCAGCTTCACGCACTGGAGATAAAAAGGTTTTTTATTTTATTTTATTTTTTTTTTCTGTAGAGTATTGCCATTGCTCGCTTTTAAATCATTGAGTTTGTCAATCGAAAATTCGTTATAAAGTTTTATAAAATATGAAATAGTGCCCATATTCGGGTGTAAACGTACGTTATTCAAAATTGGATGGCTCGAGGTACCGTCGTTTTATCACAGTGCGAGAAACATACAAACATTTATGCAGATTCTTCATTATTTAATTTATTTAAATATAATACAGGGCGATAATATTTGGTGGCAACAATGTGAAAATTGAATCGGATATTATATAGTGAACCAGCTCAAAATGTCAAAATGAAAATAATAGTCCTTCAGGGCTAAAACCCTTTGGACTAAAACCATTTTTGGCGAACATTCACTGTCACCGCTTTAGCTTTAGCATCACTTATATTCACTTAATTCCAGCTCTAATATCACTTATAAATACTTTATTTCAAAATATATGTGCTTATCTCATCGAATGAGCTTCTGTTGCTTCGTATATTAGTATATTCTACAAACCGCGTTTACACTATCCTTTTGAGCTGTTGAACGTTTACTCCCAGACGTTTAAAACACATTACATTCTTAAGTCTGAATCCTTATAATAAAGTAAATACTTACAGTTATTAACAGTACTAAGAATTAAGTTATTACAGTACTAAGAATTAATTTGGCTAGTTAACAAGTTCATTTATGATTTCTTTTGCTATTTTGTAGTTTCTCCTTTCATTTTTTATTTAATTAAAATTATATCAAAGTTACATATTTATTTAAAACCCAGATTTTGAAGACTTTACAAAGCTACGCTAAAATATGTTTCCTCGTCTGATTTCTTTATTTTTAATTTCAATAAAATTTTCTTGCTTATTTAAGTATTAATATTTCTCATATTTTCAAACTAAAATTTCAGTGCTCACTTCTCAGATAATCATTAAGTATCGTGTTTGCCTTAACATCTGACCTTCAGACCGCAGTCTGGATGTTTATCACTACCATACTTATTTATACTGAAATAAGAATACTGAAATTAGTATTCATAAATTTTAAACAAAATAACTTTTAATTGAAAAAACTTCTTATTTCTAGGGAAACTGTATATTGAAATTTCTGAGAAATAGAAAGTTTAATTTTTCCCTTAAACACTGCTTATTAATGTGACTGGCAAGTAAAATGGGTTCATAAATTATTTATGAAGTCGTAATAAATCATTGCATAACTTCATTGAATATCTTAATGTAAGTAAAACGTTTGTACGTAACGAGAAAGAATTAAGTAATACAGTCAATTAATGGACATCGAAATTTTTTAAACTAACGTTCTTTGCTTTCTTCTTACTTTCAAATGAACTCAGTCGTAGAATGCAATATAGAACACGATACTTGTTATAGTTTTTAATTAAATCTGAGTATTTGAAGTAAACTGTAAATTTTATCGTGAAATTATTCTATTTGGAGTAGAACGAAATTATTTGTAAATTTACTTCAATAAGAAATCTTTTAAATGTTAAGAAGATGCTGACGAAAATAATACAATACTTTTTCAATTGGTATGTATAACATTATTTAAAAATCTATAACAAAAATATAATCTAAGTTAACAAATATATATATATATATATATAGAAAGACTAGATAAAATTGAGTGCATTTATTCAAACGAAATATTTTGCATTTCCTTTTAGGATGAGTAAACACTCAGTTCATCGTTTCCATAGGAAAGGAGCTAATATTAATATGAACGTATAATCAATTAATATTGCAAAATACGAAAAATAATTGATAAGTCTTTTATTTAATGTAAGCAGGAATCCTGAACTATTCTTATGATAACTGATAGATTTCCGGCAATTTTAATAAGATTTTAAATTTTTTCTGAATCGCGATCATTCTCGTCGATATAATGCAATATCATCAGATGCGAAATATTAAGCAAAATATATACTCCTGTTAAAAATGTATTTTTTCCTTCATGTAAACCGCCCTGCACTCTATTCATTTGCTCGACTTTTATAATATATTTTCAATCTTTATGGACATTTGCATCATCTTGTTTCATAGCAGATATTAATATGAAATAGATGGTATAGTTATGAATCTCAGAAAACGTTTGCCTTTGGCTTTTTTTTTTTTTTTTTTTTTTTTTTCCGAGAGAAGAATGGAGAAATTCTTTGACTTGTAAATAATGTTTGCGCAGTAGCTCCCAAATATAGCCCTTCCCATTATACTTTCACTCAATTTAAAAACGATGTTCTCCAACTCTAACAGGTCTTTGTGTGAGCCATTATCTTGCTCTTCTGGTATCTTTAATTGTAGCCATATGAGTGGTGCTTTGAGAACATTTTAGCAGACTATTTTGTCTAACTGTTAATGGCATTTTAGTACGTTCTATGCAATTTTTTACCTCTAACACATCAATAAACCATTAATCATGACTTATGTCTAAATTTTCTTTTCAATTCTAATGGAGGTCTATGAAATTCCGATTAAGAATTCTGATGATAATTTAGAAAATGTCTTTCTTGAGATACTTTATAAAAGAAGTCTTAGAGGTTATAGGGTTCCAATCTTGGATTCACAGCTATGTGTGTGGAACCTTGATAATTGGCAAGCGAATTAGCTCAGGAAACAGAAAAGTAAACGCAAGAAGGGTTAATTACCCTTTATTGCTCAAAATAAGGATTAACAGATGGCTCTTTTCTCAGGACGTACAAAAGAGCCTCCACTTGGGCTTGAACTCAAGAGTACTAACAAAATCAAACTTAACTAATGCTTAGCTAAAACGATATAGCCGAAGAAAATCAAATTCTACAGGGGTTGTCCCTTAAATGCTATATAAGTCAACGGCGAAGCTATCAAGGGCCTGCAACACGGCCGAGCGTAATTAGAGAGAGTGTAGCCAAAAGGCGAAAGCGAGCCTTTTGGCTACACTCTCTCTAATTACGCTCATTTCATCTGTGGGATGTGCGAATCAGTAATTATTTTATGTTTCTATAAGTGTTTAAAAATATTTTGCTGTATTTAGTCTTCCGTTTGAATGAAGAAACACGGAAGATTTATGAATACCGTTACAATGTTTAATAGTTTTTTCAACTTTTTGAATTTTTCAACAGTTGAAGACGTTAACAAATTCTTTTATAATTGTGTTTGGAGCAGAATAATTTATTTTCGGAATTTTGGCTATCAAACTAATCAAACTAACCAAAGATAAAGTTAAGAAGATAAATTTATAATCCATCAAGAAAATTACCATCTTTCAGTCTTCAACAATAAACTCAGCCATATTCCTCTTACTTCAAAACATGTTGTACGATTTAGGTAATTTAGGTAAAAATAAAGTGCCGAACAAATACTAATTCGTACGATCGTACAATTGCCTCCTGTTAAGCCAAATATAGTCCCTTCGTACTCCTATTAAGCCAAATGTAGAGATAGGAAATTACTGCATCTATGAAGCAGCGAGGTTTAGCCATTTAAACCAACCAGTCTATATCTTTAATGAGTCCTCGTGATGTGACTAAGGTTTCACTTGACATATCGAACTAAGCAACATAGTCATTATGCATTTTATCAAGTACAAATATTTACAAAGTACATTTTGCTGATGAAGTCCCCACTGATACAGGGTTATTGAATGCAAGCAGCTTTGTGACAGCTTTCTGAGAAAGCAATTACTACAATTCTGTCATTGGTCGCTCGTAATGATCTAGTAGAATAGCGCATGAACAACAAGCGCAATAAAACTTATATTATACACATAGTGGCATGCTTATGCTTTATTGTCTACTGAAAATCTACACCAGTCTGCACTCCTGTAATAATGAGGTACTTCAAATGCAGAATCCAATCCCTGCTGACTTCAAAATTAAAACATAAAAGGAAAAAATTATATTTCTCTGAAATTTCACTTACAAGCTATTAAAATTTGGTATTTAATACATGAAAAATATATCTCTTGTATAAAATATCAAAATCTTTTTAATATTTAAACAAATCAAAACAAAATTATTTATGTAAACACACAGCTGTTTGGGAATTTTCAAGTAGCTGAAGTGAAAATCTAAAAATATAGTTAATATATTTTTAATACCAATCTAAATGATAACAATGTTTTACAATCTGAGAAATGACACAGGAATAATTGAAAAAAATAGTTTATGGATCATTATTAAAAGACTAGTGAAGAGGCACTAATGAGAATTTGAAACGTCGTACAGTGGCTATTTAAATCAACTGGAAATGACTATATTAGCAATTCATCTCTCATATATATGTTCGAAGAAAATAAATCAAATGACTGATGAATCTAATTCGACATATGCATTACTGAAATGTATGCAATATGAGTCTGATATAAAAGAGTTTGTATGAAATTCTCACCAGCAAATGTCTAGTTAATAAGTAAACTTAAAATATTTTAGCAAAGTTTTATATTAAATTTCTAACCCATCGTATTAAACTTCTACAGTAATTAAAGATTTTGGTTAATTTTCCTACTATTTTTCTTATTTTTTTTTTTAAGAATTTTGCTTACTTTTCATTAAAACTATTAGAAACATCAGAAATTATACAAACCGTTTTTTAATTGTGTGCACACATAGATTCATCAACATTGATCTGTAGAATTTTAAACTTCTTTATTTACAGTCTTCGGGTCTTCGGATTTGTTTCTTTAAAATAATAATTCAGTCTTAGCAGTAAATAAAAATTTTAATCACTTTTAATGGCAGTATATGTGTTATCACATTACATTTTTATTTTTATTTAACTGTTATATAAACATATTTGTTTAAGATATGTATTTAGAATGTAAACTATTTTACAGTATTATTATTGAATTTACCACTTTAAAGCTGTGTATAGCTATAATTATTGCTAAATGTTCCAAAAGACTAAGAACGCTTTTTAAAATAAAGTACTGCTTCAGACATTTAAAACACTTCTGTTTGCAGCCATGTCAAAACGTGGAAATGATATACAGCTAGGCTGTGTCTCAGAGTATATGATTTATGGTGCAACTGTCAGAACTCTCTTAAGAACACTATGTCATTAAAGTGACATACTAGGTGCAGAAACTGGACAGAGGAAAATGAGTTAGAAATTGCGCATGTGGACTAAATGAATGATACTTGTCGTAACCCACTGAGCCTCACATACACAAAGGAAATGAAAAATCTACATTTTGACTTATGTGCTAAAAGACATATGTGCTAAAAGATTAAGAATAAAATATTTCGCATTTTTTGAAGTTGGAAATAAAAACAATTAAAAAAATGTTTATTTGCAATTAAAATATAATAAATAAGCTAAATATTTTGTCGCTTCTGTATAATTGGGTACTGACATTATTTTTCAAAGAAAATACCTCTAAGCAACAGGAAAAAAAAACGTATTTGTTCTAAAATGTTTTCATAGTACTGTATTTCATACGGCATTTTCTGCACTGTGTACTGTGCACATATATACAGCATTTGTAAACTGGTTTGTAGATTTTTGTAGATCGGTTTGTTTTATTTGACTAGGGCAAAATACACAACGGGTATCTGCATAAGGGGAGGGATGCTTTCATGATTCCCAAAGTAAAACTATTTTTATCTACGTTACACATAAGAGAGCCACGAAAACACTCGTGCAATCAGCCCATTCGACTGAAATCGAACGCAGATTGAACTAACCATGGTCAGGGATTTTAGCGCTCGGCGCCTGTCTTGCCGTAACTTTAGAAGACAATGAAGAAGTTTCATGTGTTCAGGCTACCATGCGGCTACCATTCCGCGAAAAATTAAATAAATAAATAAAGTCTGAAAAGATTCAGATTTTAACGTCACCCAAAAGGGCCATTTTTATTGTAATTTTATATGCTTTCTCTAATGCCGAAGTTGATCAGTATGTTCTTTGTATTCACTACTGTTGACTATTCTTCCTGTTATTATTCTACCATATAATGAAAAATAAAAATTTTCATTGATTTCTTCTTGACGCAACTCTTCTGACCATGTGATATTCTGAAAAGTGCTTCAAGAAAATTATGGCAACCCTGAGGAGTACGACTGACTCGAAATATCATTTATCCTCTAGGGTTAACCGAAGTTGTGGAATCTGATTATTTGAAAAGTAATACAGACATCAAAAGTGTGTGGACAAAACAAATGAGGTTCGAGACCAAGGGCAAAGGAAAAGAAAATTAGAGGTTATCCAAAAATTTTCGTCGGCTCAGGCAATTTGTACGTTGCCATGTAGGTACGCGCGCTTAGAGCGCTACCCTGCTCGAATATTATAGACGATTTTCGATTTTATAAAATTTCGAAACATGTGCATGGCATAAAAAACAAGTGAGATAAGTAATATACACGTAGATCTGTAAGTATGTCCATGAAGAACAAAATAAACGAGTCCGAACGAGACTTGACACTACGACTGTAACTGGTATGCCATGTCGAGCGAAGATAAAGTGTGACACAGTGCGAATATAAAGAAACACCAGTGATTGAAGGAGAGTCCTAGAGTCCAAATGTGTGACACAATAGATATGATACTAATACATATGATACAAATGCAGCAGGATGACAACAGTGTATAGCAAAAAGTAATTAATTACATACATGAAAACAAATGAAAAATAAGGTATAACATATAAGATAAGGAGCATTCATATACATGAGGGAACAAATATACATAATACAATGACAATGCACATAGGATAATAAGTTAGTTAAAGAGTATATATATATATTGATTTAGTTTAAATGCCTTAAGACCGCAAGTGGCCTTTTTCTGTACTCCAGTGTTTTAAAGTTGTAATTTAGCACAGGTATAGTGGGATTTAAAACCATGGTGATGTTATTGAAAAATCCGTGAGGCAGAGTGGCCATGTAGACATATTAATAAGGCATATTGAATTCGCGGTGAATCGCCGAGTTCCTTATGAACCACGGACAATCCGCCGCTTGTCTTAACGCAATGTTTTGCAGAACTTGCAGTTTTTTTGTATTAAATTCACTTGCATATCCATAGGCAGGGCAGGCATATGTGATGGTGGAACATAACATGGCTTTGTAAATGAGTAATTTATTGTCAATAGAAAGAAGGCTCTTTCGAAAAATTAATGGGAGGAGTGTACGTTTACGAACTCGGAACTTGGCAATGAGCTGTGTGATGTGTGGGATCTATGTGAGACATTGGTCAAGGATAACGCCAATGTATTGGACGTGCTTGGTCCAAGGGATGGGAGTGCCATACATATTGATATGGACATTATAATCAATATTTTCTTTCTCGTAAAGAGAATTGCATCAGACTTATCCACATTAATCTTGATTTTCCAGGCCAAAAGCCAGGACTGCAGTGTGTGGATGTGATTCTGTAGTGTTTGGATGAGAGGCGTGAGATGCATTTTGTGATAGAATTGCCGTATCATCTGCATACATTGCTGGAGTGGTGTGTTGTGTATGTGGGATGTCGTTCGTGTAAATATTGAAGTAGAGCGGGCCTAAAATGGACCCTTGTGGGAACCCATCACTAATGGGCCTGGGGGAGGACATTTTGTTGTTGACCCAAACGACTAAGTGTCGATCCATAAGATAAGAATAAGTGATGTGAGTGATGTAATCTGGGAAACCCATGTTTATGATTTTGTGCATGAGGCCCTCCAGCCAGACTCTATCAAAGGCTTTTGCCACATCTAGGAAGATGGCCACAGTGATGGATTTTTCTTGTAAACCTTTGGAGATCAGCTCTGTCACTCGATAAAGTTGGTGGTTGGTCGAATGCTTCTTTTTTCAAGCTATGTTGCTCGGCGATCAATAAATTGTTATCATTGAGATGTTTTAGTAGTCGTTGTTTAATAATGAATTCTACAACTTTCCTTGTAGATGACAGTAAACTGATCGGCCGATAGGAGACTGGATCAGTGGCTGGCTTGCTAGGCTTTAGGATGGGAGAGATAACCACCGTCTTCGATGGTGTAGGGAAATGGCTAAGATGCAGCATGTTGTTGATGATTTTTGTCACTTTCAAAGTCATGGGTACTCCCATGTTCTTGAGCATCTTGTTACTGATGAAGTCAAGCCCAGGGTTTTTCTTGCTCTGATGTTTGCAGATATAATCATAGACCTCTGACGGTCTGACAGGAGGAATATTGTTCGTGTGTGGTTTTGAGAGAAAATTTGTTAGTGTCTGTGAGACATAGTGGTCTGTCTCACAGACACTAACAAATGATTTTTTTAATGTTTTGTGGGTGGGATATGTTGTTTGTGGATGGGATATGTTGTTAGTGCAGAACTGAATAGCATAGTGATCAGCAAGTAACTCAGCTTTCTCAGTTCCGGTGTAGGCAATTCCTTGGGGGCCATTTAAGGGCGAAATGTTGTTGTAGCATCTCAGAAGCTTGTTAGTAGCTTTCCAGATATTATTTTCTTCTGGTGATAGTGAAGAAAGATAGACGGCCCAGTCGAGGTCTTTTTGCTTACGTGTAAGGGCGCTGACTTGGCGGTTAAGTTGATTAAGGAGTTCACTATCGGGAGGATATCTTGACCGCTGCCATTCCTTCCTTGCTGCATTTCTGCGTTGGATCAATTTTTCGATGCGAGTATTGCATTTCTCTTTCCTGATCGCAGGTGCAGGTTTGCTATTGTTATTCAGAGCATTTTGCAGTTCAAGAGTAAAATTATAGACAATAGCGTCTAACTCATCACCTGAGTGTGCTGTTGGAATGTGAATTGTGGTGTTGCAAAAGGCTTTGGTAAATCTAGACCAATTGGTTAAGAAGGCCTTTTGTGTGGTGTGTTACGAATAGAGATCAAAATCCATCGCAACTGGATTATGGTCTGATGACAGTTCAGTTAAACTGTCAACAGATTTAAAGGTACAGCAAGAAACCTTGCTACCTTGAGCAAGAAAAAATCAAGGACTGTGTCTTCCGTCGTAACGTGTTGGGGTTTGTGGAGCTGCAATTGTAATACCGACCTTAGTGGCGAAGTGGTAAATTACATTTCCTAGGTATGTGTTATTAGTGCAGTTCCAGGCGCAGTGGTGTGCATTAAAATCTCCACCTTGTATGGCTTTGCTGTTAAGTTTAGCTAATGCATCAAAATCCTGCATAATATTTAGCTATGATCTTTTGTTGGATGAGACATAGGCAGAGATGAAAGTGAATGGGCGTGTGGTGAGTGGAGTGATTGTGATAGTTAGGGCCTCTAGGGCTAAAAGCTGTAGATTTTCGTCTGACACTAATAAAGAGGAGTTTACCACTAATTTTACCACTACAAAACATTTTAAGAATTAGACATATTTTGTTTTCCTGTCAAATGAAAATGGTATTTACTATTGCCAAATCATAAAAATAAATCGGTGCAACTGAATGAAATTAAAGCGCTATTTATAAAATTTTCAATTAATTGTAAAAGCTCCAGCGTTTGTTTTTACATTTCGTTTGTGAAGCTAAATTGCTATAAACTCAAAAACACAGAAATGTTATAAAAATTAAACTACCGCTTGAATAAAAGTGTAAAACAAAATATGGAAACATGATTTTAAACTTCCTGAAACCAGTCTAATAAATATTCTTGAATACCATTTGATTAAATTTTCGACCAGGTGTAATACCCATCTCCGTCCAATATTTCAACTTAATGCCCTGCTACTGGCCTACAAAAACTTTATAATAACAATAAGCAATTAAAACGCAAGTTTTTAGCTTGTCTGAAGGATAATGTAGAAATATCTAGTTGTTATTGTAAGTTTTATGACAATTTTAATGAAATTTGATATGAATATTTATTTATAACAGAGAAAAAGATGCATGCACACTGCGGGGAAAAAAAAAAAAAAAAAAAAAAAAAGAGGCCATTTCTACATTTTCTATTCTACTGGACAGATTTGCCAAATTCAACTTACGTTTTTCATGTCTCGAAAGCGTGACTTAGGATATGTATTAGATTTATATATAGCATTGTCCTAATATAGGTATTCTGACACAAAATCGGACTTTTTCTGAAATAACATACCAATTTTTTATTTGAAATAACATACCTGTTTAATGAGACATTCATTTAATCCAAACTTTCAGCTTTGTTTTATCTTTAAAATTAAATTTAAGGAATTGTTTGATATAATTTTTTTCGCGAAATGGTAAAACATTGCCAGCGACGTTCTTCATGTATCCACTATTTCGATCAACATTACACCAGAAGTAATCAGTACGTTTTGAATCTCATGATTTTGGTGATTTGAAACTGCAATGAATATTTCACAAAGGATGTATACTTGGTAGGGATATAGGCAAGGCATTCTGCTGCTGAAATAAATCATTTTCTTCAGGATATATAAAGGAAGCGAAAAGATGTAACTGATAAGCCTGTATATTCTTGTATTCTTGCTTAAAAAATAAGAAAAGGTTAACCTGACGTTAGCACTGGTTTTATAGAACAAAAGCCGATCTAAATTCTGCGGTAATCTAATGTTGATAAACTGAAGGTTGACAAATGTTTTTTTGCTAAATATCTTATTTAATATTGATGAACTATCTCTTCTCTATATTCTGGCACAATGCAGAATTTGAATATTGCTCTAGATATATCAAAAGCTCCAAGTCATTCCGTGACATTGCCTCGCACATTATCATAGAGATGTGGATAGAACTAATTTAGAGAGAACTAAATTCTAACTCTTAACTAGTTAAGAGCTATCAACTATTTCAAGCTGCCTGTTCACCTCTTTTGTGAAGGAGGGTGGAAATTGAACTCCACACTCATTAAAAGATCGACGCCGCCATTCAGGACAAGACATTTATTCCTACTCACTATACATATACTATGATACAGAAAAACTAGCAAGATTATACAGCAAGGATACCACTACTTTCATCGTGTCTTTACTGAATCAGTGAAGCGGAGAGCGGTCCGAAGAGACCACGTTTCTAACATTATACAGGAAGTCTGATCAGTTTATGTATTGGTCGTTTCATTTCACCCGACGCAGTTTTTAAGTTGACTGACCTTACTCTTTGGTTAGTTCTCTTGGAAGTGCAAATTACTTTATTTACATATGAACATTTTAAATAATTACTGGTGTGCAAAACTTTCAGTTATAAAATTGAAAAATTTCAACTATCTTGCTTGAATTAAGAATATGCAAATTCGAATAACAAATAAATATTTTTAGCAAATGAAATTAATTTATATTTTATTTCTCTGCCTTATTAAGTAAACTGAATCATAAATTTAAATGAAATTGTTGGTATCTTAATTCGCTTAACTATTTTATTTTACTGATTAAAAATTTATTTACGTGTCGTAATATTCCAGGAAAGCAAAAGCTTGATTTATATATTCCTTAAATATGATACTATAGTCTGATATTTACTTTTTAGGCTGAGCAAAGATTCTTAACCCTACATTTGTTATGTTTTTCTTTCTTTTGCAGGTCAAGAAAATGTATTTTCGGAAAAAGATATAAGATCAGTACTCGATAGTGCACGTCAGAAGATACTTCGCAAAGCGAAGTTTAAGTCACTCATGATCACTGTCGTTATCGTCCTAACCTTCGTGGTATGCTGGACTCCTTACTACGTAACAATGATTATCTTCATTTTCCTGGAACCAGATGAACAGCTAAGTGAAGGCCTGCAGTCTGCTATTTACTTTTTCGGAAGTTCTACAGCCATGCTCAACCCGCTTATATATGGAGCATTCCATTTGAGGCCTCGTCGTAAGCCACAGTCAAAATCCACCTCAGTTATCAACAACAGTAGTTCCACTCGAGCTGAAACTTCATTGATGACATTCCGCAAGAGTAATCCAAGAAAGAGTAAAGAAGAGAATTTGGCCCAACACATAAATGGAGATGCCTTTGGTCTAAACCTTTGTCCATACAGACAAAGGAATACTTCTTCTACAGACTGTGAACGCTTGAGAAAATCTGTACCAGAAGAAATTACTTCATTTTAAATGACAGTAATACTGCCTGATCTGAAATTGTTATTTCATGTATCACAAATGGAAGAAACCTTTTAAGTTACTTTAATATTTACTATAAAAACTAATCCTACTTCTATGTTTTTATAAAAAAGGACTATGTTTCTTAGATTCTAAGGGTTACACCCGAAAAAAACACGGCAAAAATATCGCGGACGAAAATAACGCAAGGCGGAAACGTCGTGGTACTAAATATGGGAGAAAAGAAATCGAAGAGAAAACATCACAGTTCTAAAATATCGTGGTACAAAATACATGGTAAAAAATAAAGCGATTTAAAAATTTCTCAGTTTAAAAACATCGTCTTCGAAAATATCGGGGTAAAATATAAAGTACCTACAAAGCATCGCAAGATGATAATATCACACACATATGTTTTTCAAATTCCATACTTACATATTATGTAACTGTCGTTCGTCATAACTAACAAATAGACATTGAAAAAATTGATTGCGCGCTATGCATGAAAATGTTGACAACACTTTAAGGATAAACTAAAACAAAACAAAATGCAGTATTCACTAAAACAATATCATATTAATAAATGTGAAAGAAAATAATTGGATAATCAACTAGGAAATTTTTAATGAGATAACCTCATGCAGTTATTTATCTTCTTTTTCTAACCACTTTTAGTCTGTATTTTTCACTAAAAAATATCAGCAAAACTTTATAAAAAATGTGATGTGTACACCACATGATTTCCTTGTACGGAATATTAAATTATACGCATTTTTTCTTGCATTTTGTTTAACCTTATTGGATTTAATTATATCTACTTCGCCGACAGCGCATAAACCACACTAGAAAAAGTGCATTTTTTAAAATTCACTCTGTTTGTTTACCATAGCGACATTCTGGCGCTAAGTTCACTTAACAGTATTATATTTCGTTCATATTATAACTCAGAATGCACAAAATTTGTATCATTTAAAGAATTATCTAATCGTTGCCACATGTTCTATTCAAGTACTATAATAAAGCTACAACGATGTATAAAAGAAATTAAGCAAACAAAACTAAAAAGAAACAGTTTTTCACAGACGATTGAGTATTTCTCATTTAATTAATTCAGTTCTCATTTCGCAACAAGGCAAAAATACATAAAAACTCAAAATATTTCTACTAAAAATTACTAATTATTAAAATTTAAATTATTAAAAATTAAGTAAATCTTAAACACTTATTTCCTCGAAAAAATTCCAGAAAGGATTAAGTATGATTTAATTGGCAATAATAAATGAAGGCGTTAGCTTTGTTGTTGCGAAGCTAAGTTTCTCTAGATTGGCAACAAATCCACTAGTCTGGTGTTTCAAATGTAAACAAGCAACGGCCGCCATCAAAATAGGCTTAGCGGCACATAAACAACTTTTAAATTGTTGATAATTCTAAAAATATTGCATACAGATTTACTAAAGGCATAAAACCCTTAACCGGAAGATAAAAACATAATTCAATCATTTTTAAAGAAAAAAATGTACAATTTACAAACATGTAAGAGTAAAGAAACTGAGATCACTGAGCCGGGTAACAGAGTGGATATATTTATAAATATATTTATATACGTTTGGCGCGGCCGATTGAAACCAAAATACGAGGTGCACATCTACATGTTATAGTAGTCCTATACACAAAATTTCAACGTTCTGAGGCTACTCGTTTTTGAGTTATGCGAGATACGTACGTACGTTCGTACGCACGTACGTACATACGTTCGTACAGACGCCACAAAAAATTCTCTTCAGAATTCATTTTAAAGCAGTTTTTAATTTTTTTTTTTTTTTTTTTTTTTTTTTTTTTTGAAAAGAGTCTTTTATTCTGTCCTTACGTACAGATATCACGCGAAAACATCGTTAAATTGCATTCGAAAGCGATCAAAGTGAATATTTTCGTTGAAATATGCTACCTGAAGCTTTTCGCTATTACAATACTTCCTTTTTAATTAGTACAAGGAAGTAAAAACGGTTAATTTTTAATGACCTTTATTAATTAACTATGCAAATTTAAAATTCTGTTAAGTTCTATAAGTTGCCTTAATTTTCTACTCATTTTCAATTTTTAAATGCTTAAGTTTCCTTCTTATTTTTTCAGCAAAAATTTATTATTTCATTCAAAAATATGAAATATAGAAGTAAAGGAATCCCTCTTTTCTTCTTTACGTTCCCAAATCATTATGCGAGCATCTATTTATATTTTTTAAAACCTGTTATCGTCATGCGATGATTTGTAGGTACTTTCATTTTTTACCGCGATATTTGCGACGACGATGTTTTTAAACTGCGAAGTTTTTGAATCGCTTTATATTCGACCACGATATTTTTTACCATGATGTTTTAGAACTGCGATGCTTTCTCTTTGCTTTCTTTTATCTCACGATGTTTTGCACCACGACGTTTTCGCCTTACTTTCTCCGCGATGTTTTCCGCGGACACCGATTCTAACATACCATCGATTGCAAAATGTAGGACTTAATATCAGTACCATTCATAAAAAAGAAAAGAAGATTTCGATTATAAGAAACTAATATATTAATTTAGAAGTCAAACAACAAAAATCAGCGGTATGCGCTTTGGTAGCTGAGGGTGATGGTTCGGTAAAAGCATCGAAACTAGTTTGTGAAAATTTGCAAATCAATTGCTGATTTTTGTTGTTTGACTTTTAAATGAATACTTGTTCAGTGTGTTATTTTATCTTAAACTAATACATGTTTAAGAAGATTCTGTTTTAACAATCAATTTAATTCTATTTTAATAATCAACTTAAGAATTCACTAATTTATTAACAACAATAGTGTTTCTGCTTAAATTAATTGTTTAAAAAATTACTGCTTTGGAATAATTATTAGTTTGGAAAATTCTGTTATTCTACGACACTATCGTTTCTGAATGCATCTGGAAGAGTAAGACATGCAATAAATTCAAGCTGCAAAGGAAAAAAATTGTTTTTTTCAATGTATCAGATACTCCGAGGGGGAGCATTAGATGTAAGATCGAGAAAAATTAAACTCTTGAAAGAATTAATTAACTGAAAGATGTAAGATAGAGACGAAAAATGAAATACGAAAAGATACAAGATGAAACACTCGAAAACGACCGAACAAAATGTACACCAAGACTGATTTTTTCACAAATGTTGCCTAAATACCTATCTATATTTTCGAACTCCCGGCCCATTCAGTTGCCTAACTATTAGAGGACCGTTACATAAATGTTTGTGGGAAGAAATATTACACACCTCTAAAAAAGCAAAAATAAAATGTTTAAGCATTCATATTACTCTTGTATTAATAGCGTGCGCCGTAATCTTTGTGGTGTCACATAAAACTATTAATTCGAAGTACTAAGATCAAATCTCGAAATCGTGATGTTTTTCATTTATAAAGGAATTATTGAAAAATGAAACGCTGTAAAAGTTTTCTGTTAGAAGTTAGTAGTTTACAGTGGAGAAAAATGGGAATCTACTGAAGGTTTCAAATCATATTTTAGAGAAATGTTTATAAAAATTATATTGTATTTTCTTCCTCTCTGTGGGCCAGCGTGGTGTAACTGGAACCATGGTCGACGCATATGCGGAGGGTCGAGTGTTTGGATTGTGCACTTTTCATGTTCCTGAATCGATATAATCTAATGACTCTGTTAAGTTAATAAAAATAGAAATTTTATTAACTTCATAGAGTAATAAAAATAGAAAAGAAGGATTTTTTCCGAAGAGATCTTAAATTGCAAAAACTCATTATTTATCTTCTTTTTTTTTTTTTTTTTTTTTCAAAGTACCATTCATTGGTCTTTTGTACTTATTTATATTTTGGAAATTATGGAAAAATAAAATAAAATACAAATAAATGGAAAGTACATTTTGTGAGAAATTTACGCATACACTCTTTTTTACGTTAATTAAAAATATCAACTCGAATAAATTAACTATCTGAATAAAATAACGGTAAAGGAATTAACAACTTCGCTACAGATACACATTTTGAATAAATATTTTGATTTAGATAAACCTCAATTATTCAATACATTTATTAATATTATTAATTTATCTTTTATTGCTACAATGATAAATTAGTTTTTTTTTTATAAATCTTGTGAAAGATATTGTAAGCAGATAAAAAAGTTAAACCATGAAATGAACAAAAAAATGAAAAGGACGTTAATAGAAATACAGTTAAATCTGCGCACGCCGAATTTGTAGCACTTTGTGATGCCACAAGGCCATTGGCGCTGATTACAAAACCGGGTATATTAATACTATAAATAAGGCTTAGAATTTGAAAGTCAGTTTTCTAACTTATGCGTGTTCCTCTCTTCATATATTCAATGCTTTAACTGTACTGAAAGTAAGTGTAGGTAATTCGGGCAAAACTAGTAAATAATGATCGTGCGTCTTATAAGTAAGACGTACCTTTTTCAGCGACTTTTAGGGGATATAGTTGAAATCAAAGAATTGCAAAGTACCGGCCCACGGGAATGACTGTGATTTCCACACCGAAGGTCCCGAGTTCGAATACCGGACAAAGCATGTATGTTGTAAATGTATAGCGTCTTTTTGGCATGGAGGTACTCAAAATATACAGGAGCCGAAATCCCTCACATGTTGTTTAGTGATACAGGAAGAGAGGTCGGAGACCATCGCTCCTCCCTCCGAATGCTCTTTCTCTAACTTGGGTTGCTGTCAACCAAAATCGTGCTGCCACCTATTGGGTAACCACGGATCTTGTCAACGACGTACGTAATCTTATACTCCTTGCAACGATAAAATTCGTGGGCTTGTTCTGATAAATCAAACAAGTGAGATTATTCACAACAACAGCACAATAAGAAATACAGTAGTCATAAACACATTTTTACATTAACGTCAATGATTAAAAAGAGATTTTTCCAACTCTGGAAGCTTCAATGTCAATACTATTAATTTTAAATTATAATTTTTGCTCAATATTTCTCCTTAAGAGATCCAAACTATTTGGCATATTAGCGTCCTTTACACACTAAACTAATTTCCATAACATAAACTGACTAAAACGTTAAGGGATTTTCCAAATATCGTTAGTATTCATTTATTTTTCAGAGCTGGGAAAATCCTAAAATAGTCTAAGATTTTTGCTTCGAGATTATTTAACTCTGTTACCTTATATTTTTCAACCGTATATTTTCCTATATTAAATTTGAGCCAATTCATTATAATACCAATGAATGTCTTCTTTCTTTTCCTTGTGAAACGCCTCCTTAAAATGGAAAAAGGTAAACCTTTATAAACCTATTAATAATTACAATGCGTCTTGTAGAAAAGTTTGCAAGAGATTAAAGCAGATTCTGTTGTCTTTCAACTGATATACAAATAATTCATTTCCTCAAACACTCTTTTTCCGGAGTAGTAAATAGTGTGTTGCACTCGTTCTGACAATGGCTTTCATATGGGAGAATATCCAATCTACATTTATTACTTAATATTTTTTCTTCCGACTGAAAAAGATCATATTTCAATTTTTATTGATTCGGATAAACTGAATTTGTTCATTAAATGTTCAAGTCAAAGACATGTTTTATGGATGTATATATGTGAATGTGTATGTACTGTCTTATATTACTTGAATGTATTTGACGCTAATTTGGTTTAATTCAATTAAGGGGGGGGTTAACCCTTTGTCGTGAGAAATGCTTTTTGGAGTGCCAGAGCGCAGATGCATGCTGTTATCAACTTATTGATTTGCACAAGTGTTTTCGAGCATTATCTCTTAATCTGCACCATTTTATACACTTCTGATATCATTTGCAGATATTGATATTCTAAGCCCATTACTTTTAATTGAAGTACCACTGTGAAATATTGGTAAAAAGAAACAAGCCAAAAGCAAAACTCACGATTTATGTGCAAACTTCAGTATCGCTACATTAGTTTCAATTACAGTAATATCTGTCGCATCAGCGCTTAAACAATTAACATATCGTACCAAGTTTTAAACCCAAAGGAAAGCATAAATTAATCAATGCTTATATCCAGTTAAAACCTTTTCTAGAAATGATATCACATTTATCGATTTCGTTTGCTTAAGGAAAATTATTCCCTCGGAACTTCATTTAAATAAAATTGATAACGGCAAAGATCTGAATACTTACAACCAATATATATTTAAAACATCTCCCTCATTTGTAAGATTACTTCGTAAATTAGTTCAGTAAAATCTTAGTATTTCATAGGAGATTCATTAAAAGATCTATTTTCTAAATCATAAAAATAAAAACGTTGGTTACGCATCTGAACAAATTATTTTAAACTCATTCATTTAATAAACACTACACTATATCATTTAAAAATTATGTTTTTGCATATACTAATTACAATTAATTCAATTTCAATGTATGCAGTAAATGCAATACAAGGAAGTAAAATACCAAGTCTAACTATATATAAGTAAATGGTTAGCCCTCACATAGAATCTTCATATTGCCAAATGAAATAAATTATCAAGAAAAAACACTGAAACTTTTTTTTTTTTTCGTATTTTCTTTTTTAAATTAATTTTCCTATTTCTTACAATTTTTATAGTTAAACTTGTTCTATGTACCATTTAAGATACTTTTTAAAAATTAAAAGTTATTACCTTCCCGTATGATTTAAATCTCATTTTTCATTATTCGACATGTGAATATATTTTCTGTAAAAATAACTTCCGAATACAATAATTTTGATAATACGATATATTTTGAAAGTTTATTTTTTCTGATTATTGTACAGCTATAATTAATATGGAATACATAGTCGCAGAAGATGGAGCTCAGTTGTTAGTGACTGCTGGATATTAGAAAACGTTATCAGCATTCTAGGAATCGTCACATTTTTAGTTTTTCCTGTGTAATAATTATTGGCCTAAATAATTACTTCTTCAAAATTCTATATGCATTAAAATCCAACCCTTAGACAGATGGTTTCTAAATACGTTATTACCTTATTTACGTAACATTCACATTAGCTTCGAATATTGAACAAATTACTTTCGTTCTAAATTATTTTTAAATTAATAATGAAAAATGTGTTTACTCTACCATGATACATTTAAGAAATAAATAGGTTTTTTAAATTATAGTTATTAAGACAGTTGAAGTATAAACTGAAGTGTTTGCACAGTTGCAGATAATATGACAACTAGTTCACCGTACTCTGTACAGTTTTATTTCCAAAAGATATATTAACTCTTGTTTACAAATGAATTCCGAAGATAATTTTGCAAATAAATGAAAAAAATTCATGTAAATTAAGGATACGTCTATTCCTGACGTGGATGTCGCCGTGGAATCTCTTAGCCATGCTGGCAGCAGATCAATCAGACACAACAGATGAAAGCGAAAATATGTAATCTTTAACTCACACATCAGCTCATTCAATAACATTGCGCAGCTGCCTGTCTTTAAAGCAATCCCGTTAAGAATCATGGCTGATGATAGAAATGGCCAAAACATTCGGAGAACTTGCTGTTGTTGTCAATAGTTGCTATATCGGATGGGTTTCGTCATCCATTAAATTAAACAACTCACACACAACTGCAGTAAATTTTGTTAACTGACTAATAAGAGATAATAATATAAGAGAAAAACATTTTCGTTAACTTATTGAAAAGGATTGTCGTTACGCAAGAACTAAACATAAGTCATTTATCTTAAGTGAGTACTAAACCTCGACAAAGATAAATTATTTTCTTATTTCCTTAGGATTTTTTTTGGTATCTTTAGTAAATAAATTGTATTGCTATTTATTTGTCTTAAGACCAACTGAAGCTACAGATTCATTGATTTTCAAGTGTTTTCAAAGTGCAAAGTCCTTCAGTATAAAACTGACCGTAAAAAAATTGTTAGAAAAATTTAAAACAAATTCTTAATTTCAAAATGTTTGAGCAGCTAGTTAGAAGATGTGTAGAGAGGTTTAGCAGATTCAAAACGCTATTTTCCACTAAAAAAAATTTTGTCTCCCTTAAACAAAGTGATTCGCTGAAAGGTTTCAATGTGTCACTACCAATTGCCATAGTAACATTAACAATATACTTTTATTAGCGGAGCTAATAATTTTGGGTTTAATTTTGAAAATTACAAGTGGAATGTGTCCCAGTCCTTTTATTAGCTCACATATGTACTTCTGCAATTCAATATTTAGCTTACTAGTAAACTAGCAAGGTACTTTATATCTTTGCTATAACTAAAGGTACATGTGACTGGTTATCTACAATAAACCTGTTTCATGATTTTTTATAGATTTCTTTAATTTATAAATAATAATACTGGATCAGAATTGCAATTATTCAACTACTGTAACTTAAATGTTATGAAAGATTATCACAGAAATACATATAATTTAACAAGCGCTGCTAGTATATAAATACATTTATCTAGTAAATTACATCCTGGTTTGTCCCACAATCGACATGAAACAACTACGAGAAAGGACACATGTGATAAGAATGCTGATGCATTCAAATATACACGCAAGGTAACGTGATTTCAACAATTAACCAGAATTGAGAATGTTTATTAGTCTTAAATCAAATTTAACATCCTTATCAACCCTAATGCAATCGCTGTTGAAATGTGTATTACCTGCATGTATGTCAAAATGATTGTAAAGAGGTATATCATTAACTGGATTGATGTATTTTTGTCAAAGTGGGTTCGTGTATGTGGTCTAAGGTGTATTTTAATCATTTTAAATGAAAAACAAAACTGAGTAAATTAACTCTATGTATTAAGAGTTATGAATGTTGGTAAATCTGTTGTATTTGGCGTACGATATTCGTATTCTTGTTCGTGTATATTACCATACATTTTACTGAATTGTAAATATCATGTAGCAGTAAATTAAAATGTGTTTGCTTTTTATAAATTTCATCAGTGGATCGTAATAAATTAAAAGTTTTTTAATTTGTTTAGATTGCGAATGTAAAAACAAAAATTGCTTGCAATTGTTTGTTATGAATTTCATCAACGGATGAACTTTTAATTTATTTAGATTACCGATGTAAAAACAAGAAACTGTTTGCAATTGTTTTTCGTGAATTTAATCAGTGGATGAATTTTTAATTTATTTAAATTACGGATGTAAGATTAACGAATTGTTTGAAAGTATGTATTAAATTTTGGAATATTATAACTCACTTTTTGTTTATAAAAAGCATGTATTTTTAATAAATGTTGTTCGTGAAACTGCGGAGTATGATTTTCAGTTAATTTCAGAGTGACTGCTAAAAGGATTTCATTGCTGTTAAAAGTGTTTTAATCATTTCACATGCAAACTTAAATTTCCCATTCCATTCTGACTCAAACCTAACATCTAACATTCACCTTTGAGTACAACAGTAATACAATAAACTGCTCTCAGCATTGAAATAATGACTTAAAGAAATAAATGATGAATAACAACAAAATTTATTTTCTTCCATTTGTGTGTATGTGTGTGAGATTATGGCAAAGCCTCGAGGGCTATCTGCCTAAGAGGAGGGATGTCTTCGTGGAGGACTTTCTAAGGGAAACTGGCTCGTATACACGTTACACATGGGGAAAACCACAAAAACGCCCATGCAGCGAGCCCGTTCGCTAGATTCAAACCTCGGACCGAACTACCAGTATTCAGGGACTTTACCGCTCGGCCGCTGGTGGGCCTCTTCCATTTGTGAGTTTATAACTTAAATTACGTACAACAGAATAAATATTCGCTTGCAGAACGACAGCAAGACACTACCCTAAGCTACTAATTATAAAAGTACTTTTCAAAAGTAAGGAAGTCCCTGGAATAATTTATCTCTAGAAACTAGAATTCAAATTCAGATCTCACTTAATCACTGTGACAAAAAGCAAATCCTTATTAGTATTAGTCAAGGTCCACCAGCGGTCAAAGGATGCAAAGTTATTATGCAATATTGTGTAACAGATCTGGCAATATTTGATAACAAAATACCACCTTAGCATTGCCACTCTATTGAAGTAGAATTAATTGTATATTTATCATCTCCTTATTACGGCACGATGTGATTCAAAGTGTGAAAGATACAGTGAAATCATATGTTATCTTAGCAGAGCTGAACTATTGTTTTCATCAGTAGCTCACAATTCATTTATAAACATCTACTCCAATGTGGAGGAACTTCCTATGATGTTAGCTCCGATTAAACGTTCTTCCAATGCTGCGGCAGTGCTCTCAATCGAAAAGGGACCTGACTTGTTATATAGTATTACATAATGACTTTTCGACTTAGCATCCTTTGGCCTCTAACCATGATTTATGATTCTTATAATCATACGTAGTAGTTAAAAAGTGAAAGCTGCACTAGAAGCAAAAATTATGAAATGTTTTTAGAAAATTATGTTTTTAAATCTTTTATTTTAAATAAAATCCTTGTCTTGTAAAATTATGGGTTACTTAATTTTATGAATAATATAACACAGCTTACCCTAGTAATTTAATTTCACTCAATAAAAGGAATAACTAAATAAAAATCGGAAGAAAGCGGAACTGTCTGACGATTTTTTTAGTTTAATACTGAGAGTAAATAAAGTGTCATAGATCCAGAAAGAGCCGCTCAGAAAGTACTTAGTTAGAAATTCGTTTTACGTACATTATGAAAGCAATTTAGCAATTATATCAACTATGACAGCTCTACAGGTAGAATTTACAAGGTCAGAAAATATCTCCAATAAGATGTTAGCATGAGCAAGTTGATATATGTTCAAAGTATAAATTAATAGTAAAAATCTTATTCTGTCGTCTGATCAGTCATTTGATTGCTATAATTTTGCGTCTGTTTTATTGCTAATTTTGTTATCCAGCTTGTTTAGGTTGACAAAGAAAGTAAAGAAAAATTAACTGGAACATCGATTACCAGATAAAACGGACTGCAGAAAATAAGCGAATGAAATTTAGCTGGATTAGTGAAAACACATTTAACTGCATTATTATCAGATAATGTAATATAACAAAGAGTCCTTTAGTATATTTGCAAAGAAGAAAGGAAGATGAGTTCCCTCTCCGTCATGAGCAAAAGTACACATAACCATGACGACGCTCTAGATTTCAAGAACTCATTTTCCAAATTTCGGAAACAGAAAATAATATTGACGCTTTCGACATCATCTTGAGAAAATGACCCATAGAATAGACACATAGACTTTACATAAGGACGGACTAATAAAGCTAATCGACATTCACTGGAAATCCATTCATAGATCGAACTTCATCGTGGACGCACTGGAACTTCGCGGAGATTTTGAACAGACTTATGGTTTCACGGTGTTTTACACATGGATCCCTGGGCATTACCCTTAATCGAACAGACTTGAAAATTTCGAAATTAATTTCAACGTAACTTATTTGATATCTAAATTAAGCTAACGAAAGATAAGAAAGTCATAGTAACTAACAGTATAGTAGGGGATCTCGTCACGTATTTTTTTTAAAGTAGAAAGCTGTTTAGCTAGTGCCTACTCTATCACATTGAAGTACGAATCACAAGCTGACAATGGTGTATAATAAAATGTATAATACAATATATAAATGCAATACATAAAGTACACAAGTACCATAACCAAATGTACATGACATACATTATTTTTCAGTAATAACATGAAGATTAAAGATGACCATTGGCTTTTTTATGTTCCTAAGATTATTATAAATTCTGATGATAGTAATGCCTTCTTAGCTGAACAAATTTGAGTTCTTCATTAATAGTATTGCTCCTAACATACCACAGGGAATTACAATTATTCTTCTGAGCAGTTTGCAGTTGATTCTTCTGGATTCTACAAGAATATGACCAGACTTTATAATCATAATACAGCATGGGATGCAAAATAGATTTATAAGTGAGTAACGTGTTATGAATACATCGCTTTTCGAGCAATTAAGAGATAGAGTCTAGATTCACACTCTCGAAACTTCTGGGTAACAGAATGTATGTATGGGGACTATGCGAAGGAATTAGTGAGGATAATTTTAAAATAAGGGACTTGCTGAGCCCAGCATAGAATATTTCAATAAAATTGCAGGTTTTTATCAATATTTTTCTATCTTGGGAACAATATTGCAACAGTTTTATTCGCATTCACCTATATTTTCCAATTTTTTAACGAGGGCTTCAATGTCTGGATGTAATCCTGTAAATTTTGAATGACTAGACTAACAAATGCAGTTTGAGCAAAAATCGCTGTACTCTCAGCACACACTGCTACTGTAGTGTTGCTGGTGTGTGGAATGTCGTTTGCCTAAATGTTAAGTAAAAGAGGATCTTCAAAAAGACGGCTGAAACAGGTAGAACGGATGAAACAGGCTGAAACAGGTAGACAGTCTGAATACGTGTCTGAAGTGTGAAAGGCAAAGTGTCTACCTGTCAGGTAAAGTTTAATTGTATGCGTACTGTAATCTGGAAAACTCATATTACGTATTTTATAGGAGAATGCGTCCGCCCACACACGATCGAAAGCTTTGGCTATATCGATGAAAAGTTCTCGTATAATCCTTTGACTTGAAGAACCTCAACACAAACATCACATATCTACAGAGTTGGTTAGAAGTAGATAGATTTCTTCTGTATCAAAACTGATGAAGAATTATAATATTGTTTTCGTCCAAGTGTTCTTGGACTCTGAATCAATATAAGAGCTTCTATTCAGTTTGCTTAAGCATGATAGGAAACATATCGGCTGGTAGGATTCCGGATCTGCGGTTGGTTTGTTAGGTTTTAGGATGGACGCTGTCTTCCGGACCACAGAAAAATATTTCCACCTGAGTATGAAGTAGATACTAGTAAATTTAAACATCAGGTTAATAGGAAACAGCTTCACAATGTTTTCCGTTATTCGATCAATTCTTAGGCTATTCTTAGGCTTTTTATAATATACTCAGTAACATTCGATGGTCAGATAGTAACAACGGGTTTTGTGTATGGATTTGTTGCATAATCGGAGTGAAAGTCAGAGACTATGTGTTCTGTTGTTATATCGTGAATGTTGTTTGTGTAATACTGAGATTCTAGTGTGCTTAAAGTTCTACTTTCTCAATTTCGATTTAATGGATTCTTTTGTGGCCTTTAAGGGGCAGAATTTTACTGCGGCATATTTTGTATCTAGAGAATTCTCTCCATATAGACTCATTGTCCGCGGAGAGCAAATTAATATAGTTAGTCCCGTCAGTGTAGACTGCTCCATAGAAAGGGACATGACAGCTTCAATGAAGCGATTTAATCTATGTTTGTCTTCCGGGTGTCAATTTTCTAGCCTCCTCCCTGCATTTCGTTTCTTTACTAAATTTTTCAGTTCTTTACATTGCTTATTGTTTCCTTGCTGGCGATTTTTTGGGCGTTGATTATGGAATTTGTAATTCCTCTGATTAAACTATCAAGGTCATTCTCCGCATGCAGTTATTAGAGTGTACTGAATATTGCTCAGAGCTTTTCGTAGTTCTGCCGGTTATTAAAAACTGCTCTTTTTGTCTGGTGAGATATAATAACTGATGTTTAAGATAATTCTGAATGCATTATGGTCAGATGATAATTCATAAAGCACAGAAATATCCAGTAGATTAATGGCATTTTTGAGCAGAAAGAAGGCGAGAATACCTGTGGACCCAGTACAATTCCGTGTTGTAGTTCTTGGAGCTGCAAACGAGTTGCCCAAATCGTAAATTACACGTCCATTGCTGTTAGAAATATAGCAGCTCGAAGAAGTGTCATGCATTCAAACCTCCAGCATGAGAAGACGATTTCTATCTGTTTATAGCAGGTTCAAGTCGGAAGAGACTGCTCTGGTGTTCCAACTTGGACCGATATATGTGAAGATAAAAGTGTATGTCATAGAAGTATTTATTATGAATGTAATATCCAAGGCATTCTAACAGAGTAACTGGTCACAGCTGTGGATAACAACAACCTTAAACGTTGTAGGGTTTATATTTATTTTAACTAAAATTTATTTTAAGTTTAAACTATCTTTCCTGTCAAGCCTTACTTTCCCCTGGAACTGCCAATGCCAGAGTATGTAAATTTTAGTAGAACGCGCAAGGATTCAAATTATCAGCGGAAGTATTCTGATTTAAATAGAAAGGAAACGAGTTCGAGGTGTGATATTCTTACTTCACGAGCGCGGAGGTAGTTGGCCAGAAATTGAAGAACCCCGCGTTTCGGCCTGTGTGCTTGCTTGGAAGTAGTGTTAATCGTTCAAGTGATCTTCAAGTTTGCTGAATTAGCAGCGGTATTGTAAAACGCGGTGAGTTAGTTACTTTTAGAGAGCCTCGTAGTTAGAGTCTTGTCTTTAGTTTCTTTTCAGGTTATTATTTTTATTTGACCGCCGAGTTGGCGCAGTTTGTGAGCGTCAAGAGCACGCACTTGTAATTTATTACGTTGAATAAAAAGGGACTTAAACCCTTTATAAGACTCTGTGGTCTATACAAGCTTTCACAGTCACCTCTTGGTTGGGTGCAAGTTGGAGGCGCGCAACGCTACATTGGCGCCCGAACACTTATCGAACAAAAATGGCCGAAAATTGGATGGAAACCGCTGGAGAACACCAAGAAATGACAAGCCAATTGGAAGGATTTGGATACCTGGTCCAGACTTTGAGAGCGTCAATCAAGCCCAACGTCAATTTCGACGGAAAACATTCGGTGGCGATATTTCTAGAAGGCCTAGAAAATCACTTTCAGCTCTACCCTGTGCCGAAAAGACAAAAAGTTGCCATCGCCACATCCACACTAAGAGGAGAGGCCGCGCTATGGTGGAAAAATATAGGCAAATTTTTATTACGGGAATTTGGAAGCCAGACATATACATTTGAAAATTTCAAAAAATCGTTAGTAAAGGCCTTCCCCATAGTGAAAGATAGAGCACGGCTGGAAGCCGAACTATATAGTTTCTATCAACGGGATATAGAAGAATTGACGGACTTTATTCTACGAAAACCTAAGCTGACGGATATGCTGTATGGGAAGAAACCCGATGCGGAGATTATTGAAATAATCTTACCAAGATTGTTACCCACTGTTCAAGACTACTTTGAAATTAGAAACCCAAGCACATTGCAGGAGCTCTTCGAATTGGCGGAGAAGTTTCAAAATCGCAGAATAGCGGAAAAAGCCAGAGGGGCAACGTATTCTCAAAGTACCCGAAGGAAATCTTCAAATGAGGAAACCAGAAATCGAAATCGCTCTTATGGGGGAAAGAGCTATCAAGCTAACTCATCGAAACTCGAAGGTCAAGACCCAAAAAGAAAATTCGAAAAAAAACATCCGCGTACCCAGAAGGCACAGATTGAAAGGAAAGCTTTAAACGAGTAGAGGGGCCTGTGAAAGGGAGGGTCCAGACCACGGAAGTTTTAAAAAACCCTCAAATAGACATTTAAATACAGTCATCGTAAAAAACTCACAGCTACCAATTATACAAGTCCTGGTTGGCGATGTACCAGTAGAAGCCCTCATCGATACAGGAGCAGAAGGAAATTTTATGAGAGAAAATTTCTTCAAAAAGAATTTTTATAGGGTACGATTATTTAAAACCAAAAATACGGAAATTATAGTGGCGCAAGGAAAAACATGTCACTGCATCGGGAAATTATCATTAAACTTACAGGTAAAAGAGGAAAGCCTCAAAGTATTAATTTTTGTAGTGAAAAATCTGCAAAATTCTCTTATTTTAGGTATGGAATTTTTAAGGGCCGCGACGGCCAAATTAAATTTTCAAGATAGTTCCGTGGTGCTGGAGATGGACCAGAGGGTGGTGGAACCTGTGGAGACACCGCAAGTGGACCTTAGCCATCTGAATGACCATGAAAGGCAAGCAATACAGCAAGTGGTGAGTAATTTTTCCAATTTGTTTTCAGAAAAACCAGGAAAATGTCAAATAGTCACGCACAAGATTCAATTAAATGCCGAAAAACCGTGTAGGACTAAACCTTATCGGTACGACAAACAAAAAGACGTAATCATCGAAGAACATATTCAGGAGATGTTAAAGAATAAAATAATAACGCCCATAAATAGTGAGTACGCGAGTCCAGTCGTACTATGTAGGAAAAAGAACGAGTTTCCTCCTTCGGATAAAAGGGCTTGGAGGTTTGCTATTGATTACAGAAAACTAAACAGTTTCCAGTTTACCCTTTGCCGGTTATAGACGAGATCATTAGACAGATCAAATCGACAAGATACATGTCTACTTTGGACTTAACGTCTGGCTACTATCAAATAGCTATGAGACCCGAAGACATACATAAAACCGCGTTTATAACAAAATCGGGCACTTATGCATTTTTACGCATGCCCTTTGGGTTGTGTGGGGCCCCATCAACATTCCAGAGAGCTATGGACATTGTTCTAAAGCCTGTCCTAGGAAAATCAACTTTAATTTATCTAGATGATATAATTATAACGAGTAGTACGTTGGAACAACACGTTAATGATCTAGAACAAGTTTTTAAATTATTAAAAGAGGCCGGTCTTACAATTAACGCCTCAAAATGCAGGTTCGTAACTAAAGAACTTAAATATCTCGGTTATAAAATTTCGCAAAAGGGTATAGAAACGCAAGATTCAAAAATAAAAGCTATCAAGAATTTCCCACCGCCCAACACCACCAAGAAACTTTCTTCTTTCCTTGGGTTATGTTCTTACTATCGATCTTTCATAAAAGATTTCGCTAATATTGTTGAACCACTCTTAGTAATCAAAAGAAAAAGGGGTAAATTTACGTGGACAGCGGAAGCAAACACAGCTTTTGAAAGATTAAAAGAAGCGCTCATTAATGCCCCTGTTTTAAAATTCCCAGAGGGGGACGAAAACCTGGAAATTGCAGCAGATGCATCAGACTATGCGGTGGGTGCGATTCTTATGCAAAATAACCATCCTCTGGCATTTTTTAGTAAAACGTTGAACCAGACACAAAGGAATTATACAGCTACAGAAAGAGAAACATTAGCCGTATTAATGGCTGTACAAAAATTTCGAGTTTATTTCGGCAAATCGCCAGTAACAGTCTTTTCGGATCATGCGGCTGTTGGTAGACTTTACTCGGGGAAAAACCTAACGCCCAGGTTAATAAGATGGGCTTTAAAACTCCAAGAATGTAATATCACAATAAAATATAAACCGGGTAAGGAAAACAATGTAACTGACGCACTTTCTCGTATAAAACTGAACGATGAAGGAAATGAACTTAAATGCGCTGTGTTGACTTCAAAAATTTTAGATTCTAGAGATACGATTATTACTGAACTGAAAGCTGATCCTGAATTTGGAAATATCTATGCATATTTGAAAGACCCCGAAAGCTTTGAGCACACAGATATCGATGCGATAAGAAATAGAGCAGAAAACTATGAAATAATAGATAATTTATTATTTTATACGAAAACAACAAACGAAAATCTTGAGTACAAACCAGTCATCCCAGCCTCGCTTCGATTAAGCATTTTGAAGGAATTACACGACACGAAAACAGCGGGCCATTTAGGGGTCAGAAAGACTTTAAAAAGGGTACGCGAGGCGGTATATTTCCCGCAATTATACAAAATAGTAACGGCGTATGTCAGGTCCTGCAATCAATGTCAGTTAATAGGTGATATTAATTACAGCCCGGCCGGGTACTTAAATAGCATTCGCGCTACATTTCCGAATGAAATTTTAGGCATAGATCTTCTTTGTCCCTTCCCCCAGAGCGAGTTAAATAAAAATCGTTTTCTTTTAGTAATAGTAGATCATTTTTCAAAATGGACAGAAATTGTTCCACTTAAACGCGCGTCAGCCAAAACAGTCGCAGATGCATTCTTACACAGATACATTTTAAAATACGGTGCACCGATAAAAGTCATTAGCGATAACGGAAAACAATTCATTAGTCAAATATTTGAAAACATATGCAATGGACTTGGCATACGCCATATCAAAATGGTTCCGTATAGACCACAGGCAAACATAGCAGAAAGAGTGAATAAAAACATAGTAAAAAGAATTCGCAGTTACGTGAGCACACATCACAAGCGCTGGGATGGCTACATAAATGAATTAGCTTATGTTTTAAGAACGGCAAATCACGACACTACGGAAAAAACCCCAGCAGAATTATTTTTAGGCAGAAAGTTAATTACGCCTTTAGATAAATTATTCTTTGTGCAACAAAGAGAGCAGGAGTTTAAACAAAAAGATGTTCAAAAGCTGATTGATCAGGCGCTTAAAAGCTCGGATACGGCAAGAAATAGGCAGAAAGTATATTATGATAGAAAACGCCGTGAAGCAGATTTTAAAGTTGGGGATAAAGTATTGAAGCGGAAATTTTCTTTATCAAGTGCCCCAGACAATTTTACGGCAAAGCTAGCTCCAACATTTGAAGGTCCCTATGTAATTCAGGAAATCAAAGGAGTAGTATTATATCTTAAGAACGGGAGAGGGGAAATCTGTAAAGCAAGTCCCGACCAGGTGAAAAAATACTATAATCCAAATGATTTTGAAATCCTTAAAAGTTTCTTGCAGGACTCAAGTCTAAACGAAGTAGAAGGTCCAGAAATAACAACAACTATTCCACCACCCAAGAAGCAGAGAACTGAAGAGAGACCTAGCCCTTCTACAACCCGGACGTCGGTATCAAAAAGAAAAAATAACTTTCAAACTCCAGCGTTTAAGAAAAACAAGAATACAGATGCACTGCGTAAATAAACCGTGGTAAAGAGCAAAACACCACCTGCAACGGATAGCAGGAGAAATTATACATCAAGGAGAACGCGCACACGGCCACAGAGTCAGGTGCCAGCAAGGCCGCCGTTCCGGAAACTGAAACGGCAACAGGAGCAACAGAAATATCAGGAACAGAAGAAATTCAAGAAGGACTCCAGACCGGAGGACGTCAAGACCAGCCGTCCCAGGGAAAAACGGAAATGCCAACAACCAGACGATTACTCCGCCAAGAGGCCAGCATGCAGAGGACGCAAAAGAAAAACTCATGTGGACGACACTCGGAGGTCAGTAAGGAGAAGATTGGCGTCCATGAAACCTCTAACATGGGACCAATATTGCCACAAAAGAATGACGGAGTTTCAAGCATCGAAAACTCAAAGATAAGTTAAAACCTTCTATAACTTTTTTTTCTCTTTTGTTCCGATATGTTATGTATAAGTACCAGGTTTTATGTTTTGACTAAAGTCAATATGTCTCGGTTGAGACTTAGTTTTGTTTTACTTTATTTAGCTAAGGCAAAAGTATTATTTAAGTATAAAAGCTAAAAACAAGCATTTTCTTTTGGTCGAAAGACTAATTCTGTTATGTTAAAGCCAAAATTTGGCCGAAGATAAAAATAACTTCCTATTCTTGTATTAATAAGAATTTTAGTTCCAGTGGCGCCAGCTTGGCGAAGAATAAGTAAAGTAAAAATTTATTTTCTCTTATTCATTGTATGGTAAATTGTAAAAATTATATGTATTAAAATTTTGTAAATGTACGTAAATACTTGAATGTTATGTAAAAGTAGAATTTAGTCTAAAAGCATAAAATTTTAGATGCTAAAAGTAAATGCTCAAAAGCAATGAAGTCAAAATTTAAGTATTAAATTGTAGATAAAGTCATGCTTTAGAGCGAAAGCCTGCATGTTTAAAGATGAATGAGGGGGAAGTTAGAATGAATGTGTTTTGTAGGGTTCTCCACCTACACTTCAATTTTTAAGAATGTTAAAGTAGCTCATTTTCGTATTCTGGTATTAATAAGAACTTTAGTTTCAGTGCCGCCAGCTTGGCGAAGAATGAATAAAGTAAAAATTTATTTTTCTCTTATTCATTTTATGGTAAATTGTAAAAATCATATGTATTAGAATTTTGTAAATATACGTAAATACGGTAAATTGTAAAAAGCATATGTATTAAACTTTTGTAAATGTATGTAAATACTTGCATGTTATGTAAAAGTAGAATTTAGTTTAGAAGCGTAAAATTGTAGATGCTAAAAGTGAATGCTTAAAAGCAATGAAGTCAAAATTTAAGTAGTAAATTGTAGATAAAGTCATGCTTTAGAGCGAAAGCCTGCATGTCTAAAGATGAATGAGGGGGAAGTTAGAATGAATGTGTTTTGTAGGGTACTCCACCTACATTTGAATTTTTAAGACTATTAAAGTAGCTCATTGAGTTGTAGAATGTCGAGTAAGGTGTGTCTATTTGGTTGTTGAATTCTAACAAATCATGGTGGTTAAGGGAAGTGTTGTAAGACTAAAACACGAATATTCCCGTTTGACACCACACACGGTGGAGAGCCAGGGTAAAGTTAAATTAATGCTTGAAAAATTGAATGAATGTGAAGTGAGCAATAACTAAGAAAAACGAATCGTTTAAAAACAAAAATTTATTGTGTCAAGAAAGTGTAAATTATAATGTATGTAGAAAGATACTGATACTTATTCCTTCCAGATGCTGGAAGGAAAGACCAAGATTGATTGATGAAGTCCAGGAAAAGTTGCTGTAAGAAGAAAGCTTTGTAACGAGCAAAAGAATTTTAGTATATAATTGTTACATAAGATTTTTTTTGTGTAAACGAGGCTTTCGCCAGTTAGTTCAGAATTAGATAAACTTACAACAGGTCGTTTGTAGGACCTGCTTCCAAGTTTTCCAAATTCTGGCTGCGGCAAATGTAGGGTTTATATTTATTTTAACTAACATTTATTTTAAGTTTAAACTGTCTTTCCTGTCAAGCCTTACTTTCCCCTGGACTGCCAATGCCAGAGTATGTAATTTTAATAGAACGCGCAAGGATTCAAATTATCAGCGGAAGTATTCTGATTTAAATAGAAAGGAAACGAGTTCGAGGTGTGATATTCTTACTTCACGAGCGCGGAGGTAGTTGGCCAGAAATTGAAGAACCCCGCGTTTCGGCTTGTGTGCTTGCCTGGAAGTAGTATTAATCGTTCAAGTGATCTTCAAGTTTGCTGAATTAGCAGCGGTATTGTACAACGCGGTGAGTTAGTTACTTTTAGAGAGCCTCGTAGTTAGAGTCTTGTCTTTAGTTTCTTTTCAGGTTATTATTTTTATTTGACCGCCGAGTTGGCGCAGTTTGTGAGCGTCAAGAGCACGCACTTGTAATTTATTACGTTGAGTAAAAAGGGACTTAAACCCTTAACAAGACTCTGTCTTTTATCCAGTTTTCACAGTCACCTCTTGGTTGCGTGCAAGTTGGAGGCGCGCAACGCTACAACGTATTAAAACCAAAATTCGATCTCTAACATCGAAAAACCAACAAGAGATATGAATCACTGCTGCCCTTGATATAAGAATTTACAGACGTCCCTTTGTTCGCAAAATCTCATTTATTCAACACTTTCATCATTCACAAAGAAAAGTGAAGCAAAGACGCCAATTAAATCTTCCTTTAAAGCCCAGTAAACAAAAACTTCTGCAGCGCAAAGACATACTTCTATACACATCTCTATTATCGTAAATGCTATTCACAACCAGTTGGGGAACAGTAAGATCTCCGCTTCCGCCCAGGTATTCAGACAACCGCTCTCTGTCTTTGTTAGAAAGTCGATCCATAGAAAAATAAATATAACTAAAGACATTAACTGTTAAAAATATAAATATCCATTACACTCTCTTTACAATAATTTCAATTAAATAAAGTACATAAATAGTAATTAATTAAACCATGTCTGGAACACACAATAAAATTTTGCACAATTAAAATTTTGCGACAGAACACAATTATGGCTTGAATTAAACATAACGGATGAACGAAAGATAATGACTTCACAATGGAAAATAGCGCACAAGCTGGCTCTAGCCTAAGATTGGCGTAACCGACCCTAATATCGCGAACAAATGAATGCCTCAGAAAACTAATCTCGAGAGAATCAATTTAACGGCTTCAAGTAGGTAGAACACGCTCTGGTGCTACCATCTAAAATCATGCTTTAAAAAGACTTTTCTTCTACCTCATTTAAACATCGTGCGAGTAGAAATTTGCAGTTTGGTAGGAAAATGGAAATTATAGCGACAGGCTAGAAAATTAACATAAAATAAGTGGTTAAGGAACTTAAGTGATAGGATTCAAACTTTTTTCCACAGCAGTCGCTGCGATGATTATGATTCAGTGTTTCACGGAAAGAAATGCACTAAAGAGATGTTAATCAGTTCTTGATTGACCTAACTGAATTTTTCAGTTAACTTTAATGATGTTACTTTTTAGCTCCGAGCAAACGCAGTGAAATACAAATTCTGGTATTAAGCTTAAGATCAGAGAATACGAAGTTTGATTTGCGATTGCAACGAAATCTCCAATATTAATGACGTTAATTGCTCATATATATTCAGAGTGCAATAAAGTTAAATTTGGCCCCTGAATGTCTTAAATAATTAATTTAAATTCAAGCAAGAGGTAAAATACTTTGAAACAATAAGGTAGTAGTGCAAAAAAAAATATTAAAATTACAAGTTTACGATTTACAGTGACTGCGTAAAGTTACAATTTTACAATGTACAGTCACTATTTAAAAATAACTACACTGCTCTCCAGAAGTTAAAGAACAGCATGTTTTTCAAAGCTCACCATTACAAAAATGTCAGTAACGCTTAAATTCACAGTTCATATGCATGATAGTAACGCATTTTAAGGAAATATATGCAAAAATAATAGCTACCACTTTTATTTTATAAAAATGAATACATATATAGGAGTTGGAGAAATAATGCAAAAATTATAATTTCTGTTTTCGGTGTTGATCTTCCGTTGTTACTACAGTTTCATGGACAATATCCAGAAGAGTCTATCAATATCCAGGAAAAGTCATTTCCCCGATTCGTTGAGGTAGCGAGTTATCGGATGGATGGAAATGGGGATTCCGCAAGCTGATGCTGTTAGACGTATCGAAGTCTCTCGTAGTGTGGTCCAATGACTATGGAATCATTTGAACGGAGGCTTCCTTGTCTAGAAGGCATGTTCAGGCATACCTAGAGTTACAATACCTGCGGTAGACCGTTATTTAGCTCTTTCGGCCCGAAGGAGGAGTAACATTACTGTGCCTTAGTTGATCATTTACTGAACACAGGAGAGAGAATCTCTGCTACTGCAGTGCACACACGGCTGCACTATGTAGGTCTGTATGCAAGACGACCAGTTCTTTGTGTCCCTTTGATCCGAGGGCACAGAGGTGCCCATTTATGTTAGGCGAGAGAATACGTCTCCTGGACCAGTCAACAATGGGCCTCTGTTTTCTTCACAGACGAGTCCAGTTTCACATTCAGAATAACTCAGGTCGTGAGCTGATCTGGAGGGAACAACGCATAATACAACCAATCCGACATGGTGGAAAGACACAGTTATAGAGGTAATGGAATAATAGTTTGGACTGGGATCTCTCTAGATGTCACATTGACCAGCATGGGGTTCATGGAGAAACTTTGACCAGTGTGATATATCGAGACGAAATCCTTGATCAATATATTCCCTCATATGCCGCTGCTATTGGTCCTGAATTTCTTCTGAAGAACGACAATGCGCAACCGCACCGAGCTCGGGTTGCTAAAAAATATCTTGATGGTCACGGTATGGAGCAGATGGAATGGCCAGCTCAATCCCCAGACCTTAATCCGATAGATCATCTTTGGAAATTCATTGGGAAATAGATTGCTGCTTTAAATCCTCATCCAAGGTCGTTATATGAGCTTGAACTTCGTATCTGGTCGTTGCTTCCAATTTCACATACCAATAACTTAATTGACAGAATGGAACGTCGCTGTCACCATTGTATTGCAGCTGGGGGACACATTCCTTATTATAACCCATTTTTGTAATGTTACCACCCTATATTTCCTCAAAAAACTGTGATATACTGTTTCTCGAAGATTGGATTTCTCTGCCAAGAGTGCAGTTTTTTGCTGTAATTCATGTTCGTATTTGTGTGAATTTCGGGTTTGTGTATACATGTTTCGTGTTTGTTTTCATGTCTGTGTAGAAACATTCTATGTCGCATTCATTTAAAAATTGCTTAGTGAACAAGTCCTCTAAATTTCTGGTTTCGATGTTGCTTCATTCTCAAATTAGACACAAAAATATGCTGTTCCTTAACTTTTGGAGGGCAGTTTATTATTATTAGGAAACTATATGAATAACGAAAATACTTTTTTACATTAAATTTAGTTATAATTTCGTTTTCAATTTTAAAAACGAACTCTAACACGAAAAGAATTGTTGTAGACTAGGTGAAGTACAAGGAATATACAAAATATAATAAAATAGAGAAATAAGAGACTCACTCTTTAAATTAATTTATAAAACGTTGCTCTTGCTCTGATATTTTTCCTACACCAACAAAATCCTGCTATGAGTGTATAAACAATAAGCGTAAATGAAAATACAATCAGTCTTGAATAACAAGATATTCATTTGTGTTTGTAAGTAAATAAGTAAATCTTATGAGCAGTATATTTGTAAACATTTAAAAGTAAATTTTAAAATAAATTAATGTATAACATAGATATTTGGCTTTCCTTTATATTCGAATAATGGAGCAAAAATTACTTCGACTGAGTACCTTTTAAAGTTTTATTGTTTCGCCACGTGTCATATCTTCTTATTCTATCTATTTTTTCCTATTACAACAATAACATTTCGAAATATTAGATTTTAGCTTATTTAAAATGTAAATAAAAATTTATAAGCTCAACTGAAGTAGGTTGGTTTATTAGTTACTTGAATATGACTCTACACATGAGTAAAGAGAAATAGGATTTTTTTAAATACCTGTATTGAACTAAAAGAAATGGACAGTTGAAAAAGGTAACAAACATTTTCTCGTGACAATGTTAAGATAGAATACACACGATTCTTAATGGATATAATGAATTTATAGCAACTTTCCTAAGTAGATTCACCTGATTTATTAAAACATAATCAAATAAAACAACATTTACTAGGCTTCTAATTATTTTATGAAAATAACATAACTGTGCGCATGCTAAATTTACAGACATTACTGACATCATTTTCAACAATATTTGTTTTCGTCTACCTACCTGATATCGAGATTACGTACGTTCTTTAACTAAGCATTTTCAGAGCAAAAAAATTTATTTTTAATCTAATCATATACCTTTATTCACGTTTTATTAAATATTAAAGGTTATGTTTAACTAACAGTAGTTAGTTAAACAAATGTCAAAACTGATTATTTCCTATTAATTGTGAATTACCTAGAGATATTAATTTCCAGGAGACAGAGTATATTTACTTTTTGAGACGCAAAGGTCAAGAATCTGCCAAAGTGTCTTAATATATAAAGAAAAGATATATAAAGCCCAATATATGAAATGCCAAATTAAACATCATTGTTTATTACGGAGGGGAATAGATCTGAAACTAGAATGAACTACCACTGATGTTATCTCCAAATGGCAATATCAGATGTCATTGCATGCCGGAAATTGGACTCGTGGGACAAATATCGCTAAATAAGCCATGAGCGAAAATAATAATTTCTTACATTCGACGTCGTTAAAAGTTGGTATTTTTACACTCGGCGATTATTTTACGCAATACTTTGTTTTGTAGCCTAGAAAAAGAATATTTTCCAAAATTGTTTAGCTGTCTGAAGAACTAATAACAGTTAAGTTTATATTCTTTTGACCTCTGTTATAACTGCACCCAATCCCAAAATAAAATTTAATCATCGGGATACTCACATAAACAAGAACTTTATAAAATATCATGAACACTTTTACTTCATGGCAGAATATAAATATTGTCGTTGTTGTTTCCTTCACAGTAGTTTCCTTAAATAACTTTGCCAAGAATTTTGAAATTTTAATTTAAGAAGAGTAACAGCATTTACAAATAATATATTCAGTTTTAAATTGTCCAAGAACACACACATAAGCTGAAGTTCTCCTTGATCCCAAAAAGGAATATCTCAAATCCTTAAAACCGATCCTGTATTAAAGCAGTAATTAATGAGTAAAGCCCTCAACTGCCCAAACATACTAATTATACTCAACTGCAATGGCTTACAACCCCTCACAACCTCCTATTTACACCTTCGTTTAAGCACTTCTCAAACCTTCCAGAAAATTCGCTGTTATCGCTCCAAATACGTGATTTCCTAAAACTCCCATATTGTCTCCAAATTGATAAGGTAAGCCAAATTTTGGCAGTTTGGGAATAAAATGGTTATTCAGTAGGCTCAGCAGATTATTTCTGCTCGTGTCTTTGGCTCTACCTGAGCTTTCCTTGTAATTACAATGTCAGTTATTTTAGAATTTAAAATTCAACAAATTAACGCATTAAATACATGCATAGGGGCCACTAATTCTAGTTTATACAAAGTGTAGAGTAAATACACCTAAAATTACCAATATAAAAGCAATACGTAATGAATTAAAAATAAATAAAAACCAATTTTCGAATAGATGATACAATTATTTATAAAAATTACGACATCCTAAAGCAGTATTTCTAAAACGTTTTCAAGACGGGACCACTTTTATGAATTAGACTATTCTGCGGCAACTTTTTTCTTATCCCCTCTGAAAACAATTTATTTTGACGCATGTTACTTTCAGTATATTTGTATTTTAAAAACATAATTAATTAAAATATATTTAATTTTACACTGGTGTTAAGTAATTAAGTTAATGGAAGAACATTAATATTCGTTTTTAATTATTCAAGGCAACTAGAGGTTGGATAAACTTAACTAACTAAATATTAAACAAATGTTAGATTTCATTTTAATGAGATAGATAACACGGTCTATTCTTGCACATCTGTTCCATGTCTTAATGTATGCTGGTTAGCTTAAGACTGAAATCATCATATACCTAAAGTCCATTTCGATATTATGTTTCTATTTGAAATAGTGATAAAAGCGCTTTCTTGCACAGATATGTACAATTCAAAGTTCATTTCCACTGATAATGAGGTACAAAATTTAGCCTTGCCTATTGCTTGGAATTTCATTTTAACTCGCTATCATTCAAAAGTTCAAATACTTGTTCTCTTTTATTCTCTGTGAAAGATCGCAAACACAAAAGAATTCATTGTATTTGTCACCTGGAAAGTAAGTTTCAAATTGTGTTCTCAGAGTTTCGAGATACTAATATTTGCCATTGCATATTCTTTTAAAATAATGATATCATTTACTACTAAAAAACGATTTACTACTATAAAACGGTGAAATGTTTCTCTGTTTTATGCAACTAACCCATAAACCAAATTTTCTCTTAAATCCCTTTATTTTCTGATGAGCATCGAGTAAAGTCCAAGAATTACCTTTTAGATGGAGATTTAGTTTAATTAGTTTGGAGAACACATTTGAAAGGTAAGTCAGTGTACTTAGCCGTGAGTCATCAGCAAGAAACAATATGAGACAAAATCGTCTTTAACTTAGTTTACAAATACAGTATATCCCGCAACCTCGACTCCCGATATGTCGACCGACAACTTTTTAGGAACTTTTTAAGATACCTGTGGGCCAAATATAGAAAGTATTACATTACCATATAACTATTATTCATACGTATGTCTTTCCTGTTTCGCTCAAAGATTTGAGTATTCGTTTTCTGTAATGTTTGCTGTTTTCGAAATGGTGCCATTAATTCTTGGAACTGCCTAACAAATTTCAAGATATATTGTAATACTTGGCAACGCTGTTTGCTTCTTTCGAGGACACGAACAAAGTGGCGGCTGGCCGCTGGATTACGTTCCTTTCTGTTCTTGCGAAACGTTAGGAGACTTGTCTGAAATTTTGTGACTGCATCTTATTGCAAACTAAACTCACACCACTTCATTGCGGGTATCGCTTCTCATTTCACATCCAGACGTATAAGTGTTACATAATTTTGGTAACTTTTGATATTCTGTGAAGTGAAAATGTCGTTCGGAAAGAAAAGAAAACAAACTAACGTGGCAATGGAAATGAAACTACGAGTAGATGTTTTAAAGGGACTGGACAAAGGGGAAAATGTAAACAAAATTACCATGGATTTAGGTATTGGAAGCAACACTTTGATACGGTGGAAAACGAAGAGTTCCGAAATCGAGTGTTGGTGTACGTAAAAAAGCATGTACGGGTGGTTTGAAGGAAAGAAAAAGTATGAAAGATGGTGAATACGAAAAGGTGAACGAGGCACTTTATTTGTGGTTCAGGCAGCAAAGGAAATAGGGACACCCATTTCAGGACCAATTTTACAAGAGAAAGCCCTAAAATTTATGATGAAATTCAAGAAGGAAAGCCTGGATTTACTGCTAGTGCCGGCTGACTCGACAGACGGAAAAAGAGGCACGGCATCAGGCAGTTAAATTGTGGGGAAAAGGTAAACCTTTTGTGGGGAAAAGCTATCTGCTAACTTGGAAAATGCTGCAATATTCAAGGATAATTTTCACTAATTGAAAAGGAGGGTATATCTGGAGATGAAATTTAAAATTGTTCTGAGCCCTGTCTGAATTTTTGATTGCTACCTTCGAAACCCTGGTCACCATGAAACAAAAATCAGAACCTGTCTACAAAAGAAGCAAGGAGAGAGTCACAATCTTGACACGCAGCAACGTCAACGGCCAGCCATAAGCTCAAACTTGTGCTTATAGGCAAGTAAAAAAACTCCTCGGGCGTTTGAAAGCGTAAACAAAATACACTAATGGTATCAGGTTCAAAGTTCCGTCTTACTTTCTTCGGGAACATGCAAGGACCTGACTCGGAACAGAGAGCTTGCTAAAGCTATGTTCAATAACTGTGGGAAGTAGACAGGATACACAAGAAGGGTATACAAAACCCTTTATTTTTCTCTATTTACAATAACTTCCGTACTTCGGAATACAAGACCCACTACTTGTGGTCTAAACAAAAAATATAAAAATAAAACTAAACTCTTAACTTTGAAATAATAAACGTGGAAGATTGGCCTTATATTAACAGGAAGCCGTATGTAGTACAGAGAACTGTGAACACTACAATACGTTTAAAAATTATCAAGAGGATTAAACCTCTGGCCTGGAAGGCAACCAGCAACTGAGTAAAACTTCTAAGGTAAGCGGCCTGCTTCGACTAACTGCTTCCTCTCTCTCGCTTGGCAAAAAGCCAAAACTTAAATACTTGGCGCTCGCCAGACAAACTTTGCATAAATACGTTAACGCTTATAATTCTGGCCGGAAGTAGAAAATAAGAAGTGATAGTAAAGATTTAAAATAAAATAAACGTTAGTAAAACTTAAGATCCTTACATACTTCCCGCCAGAGTTAATTAGTTTGAAACTGAGGTCTAAAACGACCTTGTTGAAAACTTTTAGCTCTAGAATCTAACGCGAGGCCAATCTTTTACAAACATTTTTCGCTAGAAACTAGAAATTTAAAAGAAAGAAATTTGTTTTTACAATAGCAGCTCCCAGGACACACAATTTTTTCATCTGTACTGCATCTAAACAGGAGATTTTTTCAAATCTGGTTCCTTCCAGAGATCTGGAAGGAAAACTAGTTTAATGAAATGTCACACAATGAAATGGCAAGTAACATGTATAATTATATTTCTCTTAACATTCTTATTTCATTCATGACTATTTTAATTATCTCTCCCCGTGCTCTCTGACATGTGTTGTAAAAGAACACCAAACACGAATGTGTTTCTGTCTACGTGTTCAACACTTCCTCCTACAATCAAAACACTAACGTGTTAAAATTCAACATACCAAGACCTCGTAACACACCCTAATTTCAACTCTAAACCCTGAGGTACTATTCTGAAAGTAGCTAACTCTGAAGTGTAGCGTCAGAGAGCCTAACTACATCATTCAACCTTTAACACATATTCACCATGATTTAGTCTTTTTACAGTCACACGAAAAAAAAATTTTTTTAACATTACTTTCACTTTTACCATATCACGGTATTTCTTAACATTTAAAATAACAGTTCACATTTTATATAAGAAGATATTAACATGCCGTTAATTTTACACATTTGAAAACATACATTAGTAGTACATTGTTAACTTCTATTCTTTTCAAAGCAAGTGCCAATTCTTTCTACATTGAAATACTACATTTCAAAACGTCTTTCAGACTAAAACTTCTTTCTTGCCAGAAAGTTTTAAATAAAATTTATACAATAACTTTTACAATCTTTAAGTCTTTACACATCGCTATTATACATCAACTTTAGATTTACACGCGAGTAATTGAAAAAAATAATACCAAAATCGGTAACAACTCATTTCTCGCCCTTTTGGCGATAAAGGTAGACCTCGCATGAGGTAAAACTTCTTGAAATCTGCCACTTGCAGTGAGAATGAAAGATTAACTGTAGTTTGCAAAGTAACATAAAATTTTACTTATCTTTGTGATATTCGGACATTCTTTTCTGAGCCCAGTCTTGGAAAGTAGCGTAGGTTGTTGTTTGATTTATCCTCCTTCGTGTGCGGGCTCGCCCTTCAGTGCCTTCCTCTAGAAGCTTTCTTTTTTTTCCAGTTCGATCACCCTTGAATACCTTCTTTTTCGCCTCTGCCTGTGGTCTTGGCCGTTTGATGGCAGCTGGTCTTGGCGGAACCGGGAAACTTCTTTCGTGTTCCTGCTTGGACCTCTTTGCTGGCCGTTCAAATTTTCCTTGTAACTTTTCCTCCGCCGCTGGTGGCCCTTCCACAGTTCGGCGACATTTGCTGCGGAGTGTCCTGTCGGATGAGTAGATCTTCCGTTTTAGAGCCGGGTTATAGTTGCCGTCATTTCTCCTGGCTCTCTTTGCATACGTCGTCCTTCTCCCTTCTTCATTCTGGGGGTGTTCGTGAGCTCTCTTTTCTGGACGGTGGAACGGCTTCTTTTTCTTGCTACCTTCAATTTTCCCGCGGGGAAACTTTCTTTTCACTTGCTCCGGCCTCTTAATGGCTTGCCCTTGTACTTGTCGTTGTTCCACCTCTGGAGCTTGTGCCTGCGGTGTCTGCCGTGCCGGATCCTGCTAAAGATCTGTAAATATTTGCATTTTATTGCGATCATAGTAGGGTTTGATTTGATCAATGTTTGCGGAGCAGGTTTCACCATTTCTATCTTTTAACACTACTACAGCGTGAGTTATTTTTTTTCTATGACATATGGTCCTTCAAATCGTGGAAAAAATTTGGCAGTTTTATCTTCTGGTGCTGAGGAAAGTGAATGCTTAATTTTTAATACTTCATCCCCTGCTTTATAAGTTACACCCCGTCGTTTCAAGTCATAATATAGCTTTTGATTTCTCTGTGCTACTTCAGTATTCTTTTTTGCTTCTTTAATTAGTTTTTCTATATCACCCATTTTAAATTCTGGGGCTCTTTGTTGCACATAAAATAATTTATCTAACGGCTTTATAATCTTTCTGCCTAAATATAACTCAGCAGGAGTTTTGCCCGTTGTATCATGTTTTGCGGTGCTAAGGGCGAAAGCAAATTCATTGACATAGTTATCCCAGCTTTCATGAAAATTTTTAACAATACTACGGATAATTTTCACTATATTTCTATTGACCCGTTCCGCTATATTTGATTGCGGCCGATACGGGACCATTTTTAAATGACGTATGCCCAGTTTTTGGCACATGTCTTCAAATACATTACTTACAAATTGAGGACCATTATCCGATATAACTTTTAGGGGCGCCCCGTATTTTAAAATATATTTATTTAAAATAGAATCAGTAACTAATTTCGCGGAGGCTCGTTTTAAGGGAACAATTTCGGTCCACTTACTAAAGTGATCAACCATAACAAGGAGATAGCGACTTTTATTTAACTGACTTTTTGGAAAAGGGCCCAATAAGTCGATGCCAATTATTTCATTTGGAAATTCGGATTTAATACTATTTAGAAACCCGGCCGGGCGGAAATTAATATAATTAACTGCTTGACATGTTGGGCAGGACTGGACATACGCCCTTGTTAACTTTTGCAGTTCAGGAAAATAGACTGCCTCGCGTACGCGTTGGATAGTTTTTCGAATACCAGCATGAGAAGCTAAAGGACTGTCATGGAGCTCCTGCAGGATATTTAATCTAAGACTAGCTGGGATAACAGGTCGAAATTCGTTGTTGGAATTCGTAGTTTTTGTATAGAATAATAGACCATCTATTAGTTCGTAATGGGCCGCCCTATTTCTTATCGCCACAATATCTTGGTGGCTAAAATTTTCAGGATCCTTTAAATACTCATAAATGCTTCCAAACTCAGGATCCTTACCCAGTTCGGTTATTACAGTTTCTCGGGAATTTATTGTACAGGCTGTGAGCATTGCCACCTTTACGGTATTACCTTCTTCATGTATTTTAATTCTGGATAGAGCATCTGCTACGATATTTTCCTTTCCGGGGGTATGCTTGATTACCAGATTATATTCTTGTAGCTTGAGTGCCCATCTTATTAACCTTGGGGATACGTTTTTCCCTGAGTACAACCTAGTTACCGCCGCATGATCAGAGTACACTGTTATTGGCGCCTTTCCAAAATAGACTCGGAACTTTTGCACTGCTAACAGAACTGCAAGTGCCTCTCTCTCGGTCGCGGAATAGTTTCTTTGTGTTTGATTTAAAGTTCGGCTAAAAAATGCCACGGGCTGCTGATTTTGCGAAAGTACCGCTCCTACCGCATAATCCGAAGCATCCGCTGAAATTTCTAAATTCTCATCCTTTTCAGGAAATTTCAACACAGGGGCTTGCGTTAATGCTTGTTTTAATTTTTCGAAAGCACTATTGGCTTCGGCCGTTCACGAGAATCTTGCCTTTTTCCTTGTTAATTTTAACAATGGTTCAGCAATAGCTTGAAAGTCTTTTATAAAGGACCTATAATATGAACAAAGTCCTAGAAAAGAAGAGAGCTTCTTCGCCGTGTTTGGAGTCGGATACTTTTGTACAGCGATTATTTTTGATTCGTCTGTCTCGATTTCCTTCTGAGAGATTTTGTAACCTAAATATTTTAATTCAGGGGCTGCAAATTTGCACTTTTCGACATTAACTTTTAGACCGGCCTCATTTAATAAAGAAAACACCTGTCTTAAATCCTGTACATGTTAAGCGAGATTATCACTAGTAATAATGATATCGTCTAAATAGATAAATGTGGACTTTCCAAGAACAGGTCTTAACACAATGTCCATACATCGCTGAAATGTTGCCGGCGCCCCTGAAAGGCCAAACGCCATACGCAAAAATGCATAAGTGCCAGACTTGGTTATAAAAGCAGTCTTAGGCACGTCCTCAGGCCTAACCCCTATTTGAAAATAACCAGTCGTTAAGTCTAAAGTCGCCATATATTTGGTGGATGTTATGTTCCTTAGAATTTCTTCAATAATAGGTAACGGATATACCGGATATTCAGTTATGGAGTTTAATTTACGGTAGTCAATTGCGAATCTCCACCTTTTTGGATGTGTCAAAGGATAGTCATTATTTTTCTTACATAAAACCACCGGGCTAGCATAACTACTTGAGATGGGCGTTATGATCTTTATACGTAGCATATCGGGGATATGCCATTCTATAATTTTTTCCTTATTCTTATCATACCGGTATGCTTTGTGGCGAACTGGCATTGAACCTCCGGTGTCAATACTATGGTTAGTAACCTGAGTAAATCCTGGAATATCACTAAATAACGAAGCAAATTCACTTACCACTTGTCGGATTCTTCGCTGTTCTTCATTAGGCAGGTGGTCAAGATTTCACATCGGCGGTTCAGCCTTTTCTCCACGAACTGGTTTCATTGTCAGCTTAAGGGACGCTTCATTAAAATCCAGCGTTGCTTGTGCCTCTGAAAGAAAATCTATTCCTAAAATAATATGTGCTTGCAGATTCTTTACTATGAAAAACATCACCTTTTCTTGTTCGTCCTTGATACGGACATACAGCGGTAATTTACCTATACACTTACATTTTTCTCCTTGCGCCGCTAACACTGTCGTATTATCCGAATTATATATGCGGTATTTCCGAAAATACTTCCTAAAAAATTCTTCTGCCACACAGGAACACTGCGCGCCTGTATCCAGGAGTGCGGTGGCTGGGATATTATTCACCAACACTTCAATCTTCGGAAGAGTCAAATTTTTCACCATTACTGTATTTAACTTGAAGGAAGAGGGGTTTTCTTGGCCTTCGGATTTCCGCACCCTCCCGTCAGCAGAAATCCGTTTTAGTTTAAATTATTTTTCATTTCCGTGCTTTCCTTCTTTTTCCACTGGCCTTGAGACTTTTTTCCTGGATTGCTATTGAACTGTCGACCTTCGCCGGCTGTTTTTGAATGCTCGGGTTTCCTTGCCCACTGATTCGCTTTGCTTCCGTAGCCGTGTGCTTGAGTTTGCTGTAGTCTTGGCGCACCAAATTGGTTTCGCTGTTGATATTGGCGTCTTCTTTCAATGTCCGCCGTTCTTCTACTTTCAAACTGGATTGCTAGATCAAATAACTTTTCCAGTGTAGTCGGATTTCTTAATTCAATAAAGTCTTGCACTTGGGGCAGTAACCTCGGCAAAATCACTTGAATTATCTCAGGATCCGGACGGTTTCCATACAAGAGTTTGAAGACGTGAATTTTTCTTAAAATAAAGCTTGAGAGATTTTCGATTCTTTGCTGATATATACTAAAATGTTCCGTTTCTAATTTCGCACGATCCCTTACAACAGGGAAGGCTTTTACTAGGGCAGTCTTGAAATTCTCGTAAGTATAGGTGGGACTTCCTGCTTGACCCAAGAGACTTCTGCCTATACATTTGAACCAGTTAAGCGCTTGGCCCCTCAAAGCGCTGGTAGCTAAGGTAACTTTTTGAAACTCGTGCACGGGGTAGAGCATGAAGTGGTCATCCAATTTTTCCAAAAAACTGGTTACCGGTGAGTTTCCATTAAATGTTGCTTCTGGTTTCATCGAAGCGCGCATGGTCTGGATGATGTAACCAAATCCTTCCAGGGCGGCAGCTGGCATTTCTGGATTCTGACCCGCTTCTGCAGGCAGCACAGGTTCTTCTTGAAACTTGGCCATGGTTATTCTTCTTCGTTGGGCGCCACTATCAGGTTCAAAGTTCCGTCTTACTTTCTTCGGGAACATGCAAGGACCTGACTCGGAACAGAGAGCTTACTAAAGCTATGTTCAATAACTGTGGGAAGTAGACAGGATACACAAGAAGGCTATACAAAACCCTTTATTTTTCTCTATTTACAATAACTTCCGTACTTCGGAATACAAGACCCACTACTTGTGGTCTAAACGTAAAAATATAAAAATAAAACTAAACTCTTAACTTTGAAATAATAAACGTGGAAGATTGGCCTTATATTAACAGGAAGCCGTATGTAGTACAGAGAACTGTGAACACTACAATACGTTTAAAAATTATCAAGAGGATTAAACCTCTGGCCTGGAAGGCAACCAGCAACTGAGTAAAACTTCTAAGGTAAGCGGCCTGCTTCGACTAACTGCTTCCTCTCTCTCGCTTGGCAAAAAGCCACAACTTAAATACTTGGCGCTCGCCAGACAAACTTTGCATAAATACGTTAACGCTTATAATTCTGTCCGGAAGTAGAAAATAAGAAGTGATAGTAAAGATTTAAAATAAAATAAACGTTAGTAAAACTTAAGATCCTTACATACTTCCCGCCAGAGTTAATTAGTTTGAAACTGAGGTCTAAAACGACCTTGTTGAAAACTTTTAGCTCTAGAATCTAACGCGAGGCCAATCTTTTACAAACATTTTTCGCTAGAAACTAGAAATTTAAAAGAAAGAAATTTGTTTTTACAATAGCAGCTCCCAGGACACACAATTTTTTTATCTGTACTGCATCTAAAAAGGAGCTTTTATTCAAATCTGGTTCCTTCCAGAGATCTGGAAGGAAAACTAGTTTAATGAAATGTCACACAATGAAATGGCAAGTAACATGTATAATTATATTTCTCTTAACATTCTTACTTCATTCATGACTATTTTAATTATCTCTCCCCGTGCTCTCTGACATGTGTTGTAAAAGAACACCAAACACGAATGTGTTTCTGTCTACGTGTTCAACACTTCCTCCTACAATCAAAACACTAACGTGTTAAAATTCAACATACCAAGACCTCGTAACACACCCTAATTTCAACTCTAAACCCTGAGGTACTATTCTGAAAGTAGCTAACTCTGAAGTGTAGCGTCAGAGAGCCTAACTACATCATTCAACCTTTAACACATATTCACCATGATTTAGTCTTTTTACAGTCACATGAAAAAAAAATTTTTTTAACATTACTTTCACTTTTACCATATCACGGTATTTCTTAACATTTAAAATAACAGTTCACATTTTATATAAGAACATATTAACATGCCGTTAATTTTACACATTTGAAAACATACATTAGTAGTACATTGTTAACTTCTATTCTTTTCAAAGCAAGTGCCAATTCTTTCTACATTGAAATACTACATTTCAAAACGTCTTTCAGACTAAAACTTCTTTCTTGCCAGAAAGTTTTAAATAAAATTTATACAATAACTTTTACAATCTTTAAGTCTTTACACATCGCTATTATACATCAACTTTAGATTTACACGCGAGTAATTGAAAAAAATAATACCAAAATCGGTAACAACTCATTTCTCGCCCTTTTGGCGATAAAGGTAGACCTCGCATGAGGTAAAACTTCTTGAAATCTGCCACTTGCAGTGAGAATGAAAGATTAACTGTAGTTTGCAAAGTAACATAAAATTTTACTTATCTTTGTGATATTCGGACATTCTTTTCTGAGCCCAGTCTTGGAAAGTAGCGTAGGTTGTTGTTTGATTTATCCTCCTTCGTGTGCGGGCTCGCCCTTCAGTGCCTTCCTCTAGAAGCTTTCTTTTTTTTCCAGTTCGATCACCCTTAAATACCTTCTTTTTCGCCTCTGCCTGTGGTCTTGGCCGTTTGATGGCAGCTGGTCTTGGCGGAACCGGGAAACTTCTTTCGTGTTCCTGCTTGGACCTCGTTGCTGGCCGTTCAAATTTTCCTTGTAACTTTTCCTCCGCCGCTGGTGGCCCTTCCACAGTTCGGCGACATTTGCTGCGGAGTGTCCTGTCGGATGAGTAGATCTTCCGTTTTAGAGCCGGGTTATAGTTGCCGTCATTTCTCCTGGCTCTCTTTGCATACGTCGTCCTTCTCCCTTTTTCATTCTGGGGGTGTTCGTGAGCTCTCTTTTCTGGACGGTGGAAGGGCTTCTTTTTCTTGCTACCTTCAATTTTCCCGCGGGGAAACTTTCTTTTCACTTGCTCCTGCCTCTTAATGGCTTGCCCTTGTACTTGTCGTTGTTCCACCTCTGGAGCTTGTGCCTGCGGTGTCTGCCGTGCCGGATCCTGCAAAAGATCTGTAAATATTTGCATTTTATTGCGATCATAGTAGGGTTTGATTTGATCAATGTTTGCGGAGCAGGTTTCACCATTTCTATCTTTTAACACTACTACAGCGTGAGTTATTTTTTTTCTATGACATATGGTCCTTCAAATCGTGGAAAAAATTTGGCAGTTTTATCTTCTGGTGCTGAGGAAAGTGAATGCTTAATTTTTAATACTTCATCCCCTGCTTTATAAGTTACACCCCGTCGTTTCAAGTCATAATATAGCTTTTGTTTTCTCTGTGCTCCTTCAGTATTCTTTTTTGCTTCTTTAATTAGTTTTTCTATATCACCCATTTTAAATTCTGGGGCTCTTTGTTGCACATAAAATAATTTATCTAACGGCTTTATAATCTTTCTGCCTAAATATAACTCAGCAGGAGTTTTGCCCGTTGTATCATGTTTTGCGGTGCTAAGGGCGAAAGCAAATTCATTGACATAGTTATCCCAGCTTTCATGAAAATTTTTAACAATACTACGGATAATTTTCACTATATTTCTATTGACCCGTTCCGCTATATTTGATTGCGGCCGATACGGGACCATTTTTAAATGACGTATGCCCAGTTTTTGGCACATGTCTTCAAATACATTACTTACAAATTGAGGACCATTATCCGATATAACTTTTAGGGGCGCCCCGTATTTTAAAATATATTTATTTAAAATAGAATCAGTAACTAATTTCGCGGAGGCTCGTTTTAAGGGAACAATTTCGGTCCACTTACTAAAGTGATCAACCATAACAAGGAGATAGCGACTTTTATTTAACTGACTTTTTGGAAAAGGGCCCAATAAGTCGATGCCAATTATTTCATTTGGAAATTCGGATTTAATACTATTTAGAAACCCGGCCGGGCGGAAATTAATATAATTAACTGCTTGACATGTTGGGCAGGACTGGACATACGCCCTTGTTAACTTTTGCAGTTCAGGAAAATAGACTGCCTCGCGTACGCGTTGGATAGTTTTTCGAATACCAGCATGAGAAGCTAAAGGACTGTCATGGAGCTCCTGCAGGATATTTAATCTAAGACTAGCTGGGATAACAGGTCGAAATTCGTTGTTGGAATTCGTAGTTTTTGTATAGAATAATAGACCATCTATTAGTTCGTAATGGGCCGCCCTATTTCTTATCGCCACAATATCTTGGTGGCTAAAATTTTCAGGATCCTTTAAATACTCATAAATGCTTCCAAACTCAGGATCCTTACCCAGTTCGGTTATTACAGTTTCTCGGGAATTTATTGTACAGGCTGTGAGCATTGCCACCTTTACGGTATTACCTTCTTCATGTATTTTAATTCTGGATAGAGCATCTGCTACGATATTTTCCTTTCCGGGGGTATGCTTGATTACCAGATTATATTCTTGTAGCTTGAGTGCCCATCTTATTAACCTTGGGGATACGTTTTTCCCTGAGTACAACCTAGTTACCGCCGCATGATCAGAGTACACTGTTATTGGCGCCTTTCCAAAATAGACTCGGAACTTTTGCACTGCTAACAGAACTGCAAGTGCCTCTCTCTCGGTCGCGGAATAGTTTCTTTGTGTTTGATTTAAAGTTCGGCTAAAAAATGCCACGGGCTGCTGATTTTGCGAAAGTACCGCTCCTACCGCATAATCCGAAGCATCCGCTGAAATTTCTAAATTCTCATCCTTTTCAGGAAATTTCAACACAGGGGCTTGCGTTAATGCTTGTTTTAATTTTTCGAAAGCACTATTGGCTTCGGCCGTTCACGAGAATCTTGCCTTTTCCTTGTTAATTTTAACAATGGTTCAGCAATAGCTGCAAAGTCTTTTATAAAGGACCTATAATATGAACAAAGTCCTAGAAAAGAAGAGAGCTTCTTCGCCGTGTTTGGAGTCGGATACTTTTGTACAGCGATTATTTTTGATTCGTCTGTCTCGATTTCCTTCTGAGAGATTTTGTAACCTAAATATTTTAATTCAGGGGCTGCAAATTTGCACTTTTCGACATTAACTTTTAGACCGGCCTCATTTAATAAAGAAAACACCTGTCTTAAATCCTGTACATGTTAAGCGAGATTATCACTAGTAATAATGATATCGTCTAAATAGATAAATGTGGACTTTCCAAGAACAGGTCTTAACACAATGTCCATACATCGCTGAAATGTTGCCGGCGCCCCTGAAAGGCCAAACGGCATACGCAAAAATGCATAAGTGCCAGACTTGGTTATAAAAGCAGTCTTAGGCACGTCCTCAGGCCTAACCCCTATTTGAAAATAACCAGTCGTTAAGTCTAAAGTCGCCATATATTTGGTGGATGTTATGTTCCTTAGAATTTCTTCAATAATAGGTAACGGATATACCGGATATTCAGTTATGGAGTTTAATTTACAGTAGTCAATTGCGAATCTCCACCTTTTTGGATGTGTCAAAGGATAGTCATTATTTTTCTTACATAAAACCACCGGGCTAGCATAACTACTTGAGATGGGCGTTATGATCTTTTTACGTAGCATATCGGGGATATGCCATTCTATAATTTTTTCCTTATTCTTATCATACCGATATGCTTTGTGGCGAACTGGCATTGAACCTCCGGTGTCAATACTATGGTTAGTAACCTGAGTAAATCCTGGAATATCACTAAATAACGAAGCAAATTCACTTACCACTTGTCGGATTCTTCGCTGTTCTTCATTAGGCAGGTGGTCAAGATTTCACATCGGCGGTTCAGCCTTTTCTCCACGAACTGGTTTCATTGTCAGCTTAAGGGACGCTTCATTAAAATCCAGCGTTGCTTGTGCCTCTGAAAGAAAATCTATTCCTAAAATAATATGTGCTTGCAGATTCTTTACTATGAAAAACATCACCTTTTCTTGTTCGTCCTTGATACGGACATACAGCGGTAATTTACCTATACACTTACATTTTTCTCCTTGCGCCGCTAACACTGTCGTATTATCCGAATTATATATGCGGTATTTCCGAAAATACTTCCTAAAAAATTCTTCTGCCACACAGGAACACTGCGCGCCTGTATCCAGGAGTGCGGTGGCTGGGATATTATTCACCAACACTTCAATCTTCGGAAGAGTCAAATTTTTCACCATTACTGTATTTAACTTGAAGGAAGAGGGGTTTTCTTGGCCTTCGGATTTCCGCACCCTCCCGTCAGCAGAAATCCGTTTTAGTTTAAATTATTTTTCATTTCCGTGCTTTCCTTCTTTTTCCACTGGCCTTGAGACTTTTTTCCTGGATTGCTATTGAACTGTCGACCTTCGCCGGCTGTTTTTGAATGCTCGGGTTTCCTTGCCCACTGATTCGCTTTGCTTCCGTAGCCGTGTGCTTGAGTTTGCTGTAGTCTTGGCGCACCAAATTGGTTTCGCTGTTGATATTGGCGTCTTCTTTCAATGTCCGCCGTTCTTCTACTTTCAAACTGGATTGCTAGATCAAATAACTTTTCCAGTGTAGTCGGATTTCTTAATTCAATAAAGTCTTGCACTTGGGGCAGTAACCTCGGCAAAATCACTTGAATTATCTCAGGATCCGGACGGTTTCCATACAAGAGTTTGAAGACGTGAATTTTTCTTAAAATAAAGCTTGAGAGATTTTCGATTCTTTGCTGATATATACTAAAATGTTCCGTTTCTAATTTCGCACGATCCCTTACAACAGGGAAGGCTTTTACTAGGGCAGTCTTGAAATTCTCGTAAGTATAGGTGGGACTTCCTGCTTGACCCAAGAGACTTCTGCCTATACATTTGAACCAGTTAAGCGCTTGGCCCCTCAAAGCGCTGGTAGCTAAGGTAACTTTTTGAAACTCGTGCACGGGGTAGAGCATGAAGTGGTCATCCAATTTTTCCAAAAAACTGGTTACCGGTGAGTTTCCATTAAATGTTGCTTCTGGTTTCATCGAAGCGCGCATGGTCTGGATGATGTAACCAAATCCTTCCAGGGCGGCAGCTGGCATTTCTGGATTCTGACCCGCTTCTGCAGGCAGCACAGGTTCTTCTTGAAACTTGGCCATGGTTATTCTTCTTCGTTGGGCGCCACTATCAGGTTCAAAGTTCCGTCTTACTTTCTTCGGGAACATGCAAGGACCTGACTCGGAACAGAGAGCTTACTAAAGCTATGTTCAATAACTGTGGGAAGTAGACAGGATACACAAGAAGGCTATACAAAACCCTTTATTTTTCTCTATTTACAATAACTTCCGTACTTCGGAATACAAGACCCACTACTTGTGGTCTAAACGTAAAAATATAAAAATAAAACTAAACTCTTAACTTTGAAATAATAAACGTGGAAGATTGGCCTTATATTAACAGGAAGCCGTATGTAGTACAGAGAACTGTGAACACTACAATACGTTTAAAAATTATCAAGAGGATTAAACCTCTGGCCTGGAAGGCAACCAGCAACTGAGTAAAACTTCTAAGGTAAGCGGCCTGCTTCGACTAACTGCTTCCTCTCTCTCGCTTGGCAAAAAGCCACAACTTAAATACTTGGCGCTCGCCAGACAAACTTTGCATAAATACGTTAACGCTTATAATTCTGTCCGGAAGTAGAAAATAAGAAGTGATAGTAAAGATTTAAAATAAAATAAACGTTAGTAAAACTTAAGATCCTTACATACTTCCCGCCAGAGTTAATTAGTTTGAAACTGAGGTCTAAAACGACCTTGTTGAAAACTTTTAGCTCTAGAATCTAACGCGAGGCCAATCTTTTACAAACATTTTTCGCTAGAAACTAGAAATTTAAAAGAAAGAAATTTGTTTTTACAATAGCAGCTCCCAGGACACACAATTTTTTTATCTGTACTGCATCTAAAAAGGAGCTTTTATTCAAATCTGGTTCCTTCCAGAGATCTGGAAGGAAAACTAGTTTAATGAAATGTCACACAATGAAATGGCAAGTAACATGTATAATTATATTTCTCTTAACATTCTTACTTCATTCATGACTATTTTAATTATCTCTCCCCGTGCTCTCTGACATGTGTTGTAAAAGAACACCAAACACGAATGTGTTTCTGTCTACGTGTTCAACACTTCCTCCTACAATCAAAACACTAACGTGTTAAAATTCAACATACCAAGACCTCGTAACACACCCTAATTTCAACTCTAAACCCTGAGGTACTATTCTGAAAGTAGCTAACTCTGAAGTGTAGCGTCAGAGAGCCTAACTACATCATTCAACCTTTAACACATATTCACCATGATTTAGTCTTTTTACAGTCACATGAAAAAAAAATTTTTTTAACATTACTTTCACTTTTACCATATCACGGTATTTCTTAACATTTAAAATAACAGTTCACATTTTATATAAGAACATATTAACATGCCGTTAATTTTACACATTTGAAAACATACATTAGTAGTACATTGTTAACTTCTATTCTTTTCAAAGCAAGTGCCAATTCTTTCTACATTGAAATACTACATTTCAAAACGTCTTTCAGACTAAAACTTCTTTCTTGCCAGAAAGTTTTAAATAAAATTTATACAATAACTTTTACAATCTTTAAGTCTTTACACATCGCTATTATACATCAACTTTAGATTTACACGCGAGTAATTGAAAAAAATAATACCAAAATCGGTAACAACTCATTTCTCGCCCTTTTGGCGATAAAGGTAGACCTCGCATGAGGTAAAACTTCTTGAAATCTGCCACTTGCAGTGAGAATGAAAGATTAACTGTAGTTTGCAAAGTAACATAAAATTTTACTTATCTTTGTGATATTCGGACATTCTTTTCTGAGCCCAGTCTTGGAAAGTAGCGTAGGTTGTTGTTTGATTTATCCTCCTTCGTGTGCGGGCTCGCCCTTCAGTGCCTTCCTCTAGAAGCTTTCTTTTTTTTCCAGTTCGATCACCCTTAAATACCTTCTTTTTCGCCTCTGCCTGTGGTCTTGGCCGTTTGATGGCAGCTGGTCTTGGCGGAACCGGGAAACTTCTTTCGTGTTCCTGCTTGGACCTCGTTGCTGGCCGTTCAAATTTTCCTTGTAACTTTTCCTCCGCCGCTGGTGGCCCTTCCACAGTTCGGCGACATTTGCTGCGGAGTGTCCTGTCGGATGAGTAGATCTTCCGTTTTAGAGCCGGGTTATAGTTGCCGTCATTTCTCCTGGCTCTCTTTGCATACGTCGTCCTTCTCCCTTTTTCATTCTGGGGGTGTTCGTGAGCTCTCTTTTCTGGACGGTGGAAGGGCTTCTTTTTCTTGCTACCTTCAATTTTCCCGCGGGGAAACTTTCTTTTCACTTGCTCCTGCCTCTTAATGGCTTGCCCTTGTACTTGTCGTTGTTCCACCTCTGGAGCTTGTGCCTGCGGTGTCTGCCGTGCCGGATCCTGCAAAAGATCTGTAAATATTTGCATTTTATTGCGATCATAGTAGGGTTTGATTTGATCAATGTTTGCGGAGCAGGTTTCACCATTTCTATCTTTTAACACTACTACAGCGTGAGTTATTTTTTTTCTATGACATATGGTCCTTCAAATCGTGGAAAAAATTTGGCAGTTTTATCTTCTGGTGCTGAGGAAAGTGAATGCTTAATTTTTAATACTTCATCCCCTGCTTTATAAGTTACACCCCGTCGTTTCAAGTCATAATATAGCTTTTGTTTTCTCTGTGCTCCTTCAGTATTCTTTTTTGCTTCTTTAATTAGTTTTTCTATATCACCCATTTTAAATTCTGGGGCTCTTTGTTGCACATAAAATAATTTATCTAACGGCTTTATAATCTTTCTGCCTAAATATAACTCAGCAGGAGTTTTGCCCGTTGTATCATGTTTTGCGGTCCTAAGGGCGAAAGCAAATTCATTGACATAGTTATCCCAGCTTTTATGAAAATTTTTAACAATACTACGGATAATTTTCACTATATTTCTATTGACCCGTTCCGCTATATTTGATTGCGGCCGATACGGGACAATTTTTAAATGACGTATGCCCATACGATACTTTTACCCTGTTTGAAGGTAATAAAGATGATTTAAATAGAGTTCTTTCAACAATGAATTCTATTGATTCTGCTATTCAGTTCACTTTTGAACTTGAGACTTGCAATTCTCTTCCGTTTCTCGACATTCTGGTCACACGTAACACATCCAACTTCAGTACTACAGTTTACCGTAAACCTTCATCGGTTTGCCTTCCACCACACTTTAAATCATGTCATCCGACTAAACAAAAGTTAGCTTCATTTTATTCCTATGTTTTCCGTGCTCTTCAAGTTTGCTCCTCCAAACTGGCCCTTGATGAAGAACTAAATTATTTAAAAGCAATAGCTATTGACAGGGGCTTTTCACCGAACATTATTAATCAAGCAGTTAAAAAATTCTCATCTCAACACACCAAAAGCCACACTCTTATTTTAGGAGATTATAAAAATTCTGTTGTCATTCCCTTCTTTCCATCAATTAGCTATAAAGTTGCACATATTTTGCAGAAATTTAACTTTCGGGTTGTTTACTCTCCCATCAATAAAATTCCAACTTCTATACTCAAGGACCCCATTCCGGATATGAATTCCTGGGGTATTTATAGGATTCCTTGCCAGTGCGGTTTAATTTACATTGGCCAAACTAAGAGAGCCTTAAAATTTCGTGTCAAAGAACATGAAGCATATGTTAGAAAAAAGGAAACACAGAAGTCTTCTGTTGCTCAACATTGTTGGTCCGAAAATCACACTTTCAATTTTTCTGCTGCCAAAATTATTCAAAAAACATCTTCCATTGGAGAACTGGATTTTCTAGAGGCATTTCACATTCATAAAAATCTTTCTGTTCTAGTTAACGATCCTAATTCCAATCCAAATTTGCCTTCGGCTTTGAGAGAAATTATGTTTTAGTTCTGGTTTCGCCAACAGATGGCGCCACTTGCTTATTCTTGTCCAGGCTTTCTTATCTTATCTAAGCATTATTTCCTATCTTGTTCATTTGCGGTTTTGCAGCTGAAGATGATGGTTCGGTAAAACCATCGAAACTAGTCCTGTGAAAATTTTGCAAATTAACGCTGATTTTTGTTGTTTGACTTCTGAATTAGTATTTATTCGGCGTGTTATTGTGTCTTAATTATAGAAGCCCCAAACAGGCTTACATTTTGCTTTCTTTTTTGCACGTGGTGTGGCCGCCATTTTGTGATTGTAGGAGTTTCGGTGAGTACATTTTTGCAATTTTCAAGTTATGTTTATGTTTTGTACATTTGGATATTGTGCTTTGGTTGTCTGATTTCATGCATTTTGCTTACAAACATTTTGTTTTCTATTCATTTCAGTGAGGGATTTTTCTGCTATTTTGTGTGTACTTTATTATTGCTCAGATAATTTAGTTTGATTTTCTGCATTGTTTATCATGCCTTCATCCGTTAATCGTTTCACTAAATTACGCCTGAAACGGCAAAAATTCCTGAATCATCTTGACTTTTTACTTAAATGTAAATGTAAAAAATTGATCCCCAATTTTATTCAAATCAAATCTAATCAAAAACCTTCGAGTCGCGTTTCAAGAATTCTGTTAAATTGCAAACTTGCCTTACTTCGGTCCGTGATAAGGGATACACGTCAACAATTGTCCAAAATTGAACATGAACTCTATAAGCTTCATCTGGAACTCGCTAAAACATATCCAAAATTCACTGCCCTTGAACAAAAGTCTTGGTCTAGAACGGAGAATGCAGTTAACCGTCATAAAAACACCCTTGCAGTTAAATTCGAAAAACTTCTTTTACAGTCTTCCAGTTCAAGTAGTTCAAAAAATCTTCCCATTGTAAACATCAAGCCAATAGTTAATATTTCTAATGTTAGTCTTTCAGAAGAACAAGAGAGAATTCTAAAATATAATTTTAACTTCTCACAAACCTGTAAACCCTCGATTCCAAAGATTTTGGCTCCTATCGAAAAAGCTTTCAAGTTCAGTAAAGTTTCAGATTCACAGAAAGAAATGATTAGGCATCTTATCGCTCATAATGTGAAATTCAATAATAAACCTTTGAAACCAAATCTAACTGCGAGAGAAAGAGCTACAATGCGCGAGATTCATTCTAACCCGGATATTGTCATTTCAAAGGCCGACAAAGGTGGCCAGATAGTCGTCATGGATAAGAACACTTACATCGATGGTGTCACTAAACTCTTAAACGAAGGACCATATAATCCGATCCCTAAAGATCCTTCACCTTCGGACTTATCCAAAATAAAAACTGCGATCAAATCTTCGCAAATCATTTCAAGCAACTTAAAACATTCGCTTATCCCATCTGTTGCGAATTGTGCCAGATTATATGCTCTTCCCAAAATTCATAAAAGTGGTATTCCTTTCCGCCCTATTGTATCAAATTTAGGTACTGCCTCGTATCCATTAGCTAAATATTTAGTTTCTAGATTTTCCACTCTATTAGACAATAACATTTACACCATAAAAAATTCAATAGAGTTTGTAAAAAAGGTTAAAAACATTTCTCCTCGTAATTTACTCATGGTTTCTTTTGATGTAAAATCATTATTCACCAATGTCCCAGTGGAGGGTGCATTAAGATGTCTAGAAACCAGACTTCGCGAATTTCATTTCTCTTGCATCGAAATTGATGAGCTAATTTCTCTCACTCAACTCTGTTTGAAACAAACACATTTTGTTTTCCAAAATAAATATTACAAGCAAACTGAGGGATTAGCCATGGGAAGCCCCCTCAGTCCCATCCTGGCTGATATCTACATGCATTATTATGAATCAAAATTGTTTGAAACTTTAAACTTCCCGGCATGGTTCCGCTACGTAGACGATACTTTTACCCTGTTTGAAGGTAATAAAGATGATTTAAATAGAGTTCTTTCAACAATGAATTCTATTGATTCTGCTATTCAGTTCACTTTTGAACTTGAGACTTGCAATTCTCTTCCGTTTCTCGACATTCTGGTCACACGTAACACATCCAACTTCAGTACTACAGTTTACCGTAAACCTTCATCGGTTTGCCTTCCACCACACTTTAAATCATGTCATCCGACTAAACAAAAGTTAGCTTCATTTTATTCCTATGTTTTCCGTGCTCTTCAAGTTTGCTCCTCCAAACTGGCCCTTGATGAAGAACTAAATTATTTAAAAGCAATAGCTATTGACAGGGGCTTTTCACCGAACATTATTAATCAAGCAGTTAAAAAATTCTCATCTCAACACACCAAAAGCCACACTCTTATTTTAGGAGATTATAAAAATTCTGTTGTCATTCCCTTCTTTCCATCAATTAGCTATAAAGTTGCACATATTTTGCAGAAATTTAACTTTCGGGTTGTTTACTCTCCCATCAATAAAATTCCAACTTCTATACTCAAGGACCCCATTCCGGATATGAATTCCTGGGGTATTTATAGGATTCCTTGCCAGTGCGGTTTAATTTACATTGGCCAAACTAAGAGAGCCTTAAAATTTCGTGTCAAAGAACATGAAGCATATGTTAGAAAAAAGGAAACACAGAAGTCTTCTGTTGCTCAACATTGTTGGTCCGAAAATCACACTTTCAATTTTTCTGCTGCCAAAATTATTCAAAAAACATCTTCCATTGGAGAACTGGATTTTCTAGAGGCATTTCACATTCATAAAAATCTTTCTGTTCTAGTTAACGATCCTAATTCCAATCCAAATTTGCCTTCGGCTTTGAGAGAAATTATGTTTTAGTTCTGGTTTCGCCAACAGATGGCGCCACTTGCTTATTCTTGTCCAGGCTTTCTTATCTTATCTAAGCATTATTTCCTATCTTGTTCATTTGCGGTTTTGCAGCTGAAGATGATGGTTCGGTAAAACCATCGAAACTAGTCCTGTGAAAATTTTGCAAATTAACGCTGATTTTTGTTGTTTGACTTCTGAATTAGTATTTATTCGGCGTGTTATTGTGTCTTAATTATAGAAGCCCCAAACAGGCTTACATTTTGCTTTCTTTTTTGCACGTGGTGTGGCCGCCATTTTGTGATTGTAGGAGTTTCGGTGAGTACATTTTTGCAATTTTCAAGTTATGTTTATGTTTTGTACATTTGGATATTGTGCTTTGGTTGTCTGATTTCATGCATTTTGCTTACAAACATTTTGTTTTCTATTCATTTCAGTGAGGGATTTTTCTGCTATTTTGTGTGTACTTTATTATTGCTCAGATAATTTAGTTTGATTTTCTGCATTGTTTATCATGCCTTCATCCGTTAATCGTTTCACTAAATTACGCCTGAAACGGCAAAAATTCCTGAATCATCTTGACTTTTTACTTAAATGTAAATGTAAAAAATTGATCCCCAATTTTATTCAAATCAAATCTAATCAAAAACCTTCGAGTCGCGTTTCAAGAATTCTGTTAAATTGCAAACTTGCCTTACTTCGGTCCGTGATAAGGGATACACGTCAACAATTGTCCAAAATTGAACATGAACTCTATAAGCTTCATCTGGAACTCGCTAAAACATATCCAAAATTCACTGCCCTTGAACAAAAGTCTTGGTCTAGAACGGAGAATGCAGTTAACCGTCATAAAAACACCCTTGCAGTTAAATTCGAAAAACTTCTTTTACAGTCTTCCAGTTCAAGTAGTTCAAAAAATCTTCCCATTGTAAACATCAAGCCAATAGTTAATATTTCTAATGTTAGTCTTTCAGAAGAACAAGAGAGAATTCTAAAATATAATTTTAACTTCTCACAAACCTGTAAACCCTCGATTCCAAAGATTTTGGCTCCTATCGAAAAAGCTTTCAAGTTCAGTAAAGTTTCAGATTCACAGAAAGAAATGATTAGGCATCTTATCGCTCATAATGTGAAATTCAATAATAAACCTTTGAAACCAAATCTAACTGCGAGAGAAAGAGCTACAATGCGCGAGATTCATTCTAACCCGGATATTGTCATTTCAAAGGCCGACAAAGGTGGCCAGATAGTCGTCATGGATAAGAACACTTACATCGATGGTGTCACTAAACTCTTAAACGAAGGACCATATAATCCGATCCCTAAAGATCCTTCACCTTCGGACTTATCCAAAATAAAAACTGCGATCAAATCTTCGCAAATCATTTCAAGCAACTTAAAACATTCGCTTATCCCATCTGTTGCGAATTGTGCCAGATTATATGCTCTTCCCAAAATTCATAAAAGTGGTATTCCTTTCCGCCCTATTGTATCAAATTTAGGTACTGCCTCGTATCCATTAGCTAAATATTTAGTTTCTAGATTTTCCACTCTATTAGACAATAACATTTACACCATAAAAAATTCAATAGAGTTTGTAAAAAAGGTTAAAAACATTTCTCCTCGTAATTTACTCATGGTTTCTTTTGATGTAAAATCATTATTCACCAATGTCCCAGTGGAGGGTGCATTAAGATGTCTAGAAACCAGACTTCGCGAATTTCATTTCTCTTGCATCGAAATTGATGAGCTAATTTCTCTCACTCAACTCTGTTTGAAACAAACACATTTTGTTTTCCAAAATAAATATTACAAGCAAACTGAGGGATTAGCCATGGGAAGCCCCCTCAGTCCCATCCTGGCTGATATCTACATGCATTATTATGAATCAAAATTGTTTGAAACTTTAAACTTCCCGGCATGGTTCCGCTACGTAGACGATACTTTTACCCTGTTTGAAGGTAATAAAGATGATTTAAATAGAGTTCTTTCAACAATGAATTCTATTGATTCTGCTATTCAGTTCACTTTTGAACTTGAGACTTGCAATTCTCTTCCGTTTCTCGACATTCTGGTCACACGTAACACATCCAACTTCAGTACTACAGTTTACCGTAAACCTTCATCGGTTTGCCTTCCACCACACTTTAAATCATGTCATCCGACTAAACAAAAGTTAGCTTCATTTTATTCCTATGTTTTCCGTGCTCTTCAAGTTTGCTCCTCCAAACTGGCCCTTGATGAAGAACTAAATTATTTAAAAGCAATAGCTATTGACAGGGGCTTTTCACCGAACATTATTAATCAAGCAGTTAAAAAATTCTCATCTCAACACACCAAAAGCCACACTCTTATTTTAGGAGATTATAAAAATTCTGTTGTCATTCCCTTCTTTCCATCAATTAGCTATAAAGTTGCACATATTTTGCAGAAATTTAACTTTCGGGTTGTTTACTCTCCCATCAATAAAATTCCAACTTCTATACTCAAGGACCCCATTCCGGATATGAATTCCTGGGGTATTTATAGGATTCCTTGCCAGTGCGGTTTAATTTACATTGGCCAAACTAAGAGAGCCTTAAAATTTCGTGTCAAAGAACATG